>NC_136062.1:84176323-85643823 GCF_964261635.1 Lissotriton helveticus | reverse complement strand
GCCATGCTCCACTCTTCCTGTCTGCAAGACAGGGCTAGACTGCCACTGGTTCTCCAAACTAGGGTCTACAACCTTAGGTGGACCAGGAGTCTCAGGGAAGGCTCTCCTCCCCTTACCTCTTCTTCTAGGGTTCCTCCTCCTCCTGCGGGGGGTCCCCTCAAAACACTCTCCTCCCAACCTAGGGTTTAACCCCTCAGGTGGTACCGGGGTCAGAGGTGGGCTCTCCCACCCTCTGCACCCCCTTCCAGAGTCCTGCTCCCTCCCAACCGGGGCGGTACCTCTGGAAAAGAACTGGTCAGGACACTGATTACAGTAGTCCCACCCTTCAGGTCAGGCGGATCCTGAACCTGGCCTTCCATCCTCTGGTCTAAAACCTTTGGTGGAACCAATGCCTGGCACTCCAGGACTTCTGGGGACTCACATCCTATCCCCCAATCACTCCTTGTACTGGACTCCTGTACCCTCCCTACTGGAGCGGTACTGCCAGACTCTAGAACCATAGAAGCTCCGCTTACAGATGCTCCAGGTCCTCTACACACTAGGAGATCTCCCTCAAGTGAACTAACAGGCAAGTCTAGGTTCCCTTCCTGGTGTTCCCTAAAGAAACCATCCAGGCTCTGTGACAGGGCTTCGGGCGTCTGGGGACTCTCGGTCACACACTCACTCCCGCTCCACTGAGACAGGCAGTCAGCCCCTACACCCGTCTCACTAACCAGGGACCTAGCTGGGCTACTCTCACCCTCCTTCACCACACTGGGCTGGAAGACACCTGACCCACTATTGTTGGAATCACTCACTAGTGACTCTAAAGAACCTCTCGCACTGTCCCAGCGCTCTGCTTCCTCTGCGAGGGTGTCTGGATCAGTCAACCCATATTCCAACAGGTGTTGGCGCAACCCTGGCAAACAACTATTGAGCACCTGCTCTCTTAGAACCAGATCAAATAGCTTGGTAAACTCAGTTCCCATGTGAACCTCTAGCCAATCACACAGTGCATCTTGACATTCATCCACAAACTCTTCCCAAGACTGGTGAGACAGTTTCCTAAGGTTCCTGAACCTCAACCTATTCTCCTCCTCTGGGGAAACAGGTACCATACTCGGGGAACTGAGAATGGGACTGTCTACACTAACACTTAAATAGCTGCCACCACTGGATTCAACCCTCCCTGGGGAATCCAGAAAACCACAACTGCACTCAGGGGATAACCTATCCTCTAGGGCTACCTTCTCCCTGAACAAGGCCCTTTCAGCCTCTAGCTTGGCGTGCTCCAACCTGAGCTGTTCCATCGCTAGCTGATACTCCCGCTCTTCCCTCCTATCCAACCACTCCTCTGGGGACAGGGAAAGGGATGGGGCGCTGGTACTGACACTGGACCCAGCAAGGGACTCCCTATCTATGGGGTCCTCACTATCTGCTGATATCCATCCACTGTCATCATCATACAACTCACATTCTTCAGAGCTCTCCACAGACTCACCACCCTCATGGCGTGCGGCCCGGGCCCTATCTCTCTCACTGTGCTCAAGATCCCACTGACCCTTTTGCCATAGGATCAGGCTGTCCCTAAGCTGGGACTGAGTATCCAACTCACTCACCTCCATGCCTCCCTCTTCACAGAATCTGACCAGCTCTGACCTACTGTACCTAAAAAGACAACAGAGATCAAAAACAGGCTCCATTTTGGCGGACGTTCTCAAGAAAAGTTTGACACAGGGAACCTGGGGGTCTGAGCTAAACAGGAGTATACAATTACACAATTCAGCAAGATTCCTATCTCAGAGAACTTGCACTCCACTGTCCAGTGTAACACACCACTCATTCACACACACCCTCCCCTCGGACTGGTAAGGCAGTTTCTACCACCCCTGACTTCTCAACCTGACCACAAGTGACACAGGTACCAAACTCTGGAAGCAGGGCGGGGAACAAATGTACTGGACAGAAATTACAAAATGACACCTTTCAGGAGAAGCAATACTGATCTTCCCTAAAAAACAATAATCCCCAAAATGTGGTTATCTAAAATTGCAGAGTTTTGTAATGTGGCCTGTCGCCACTGTGGTACAGCGCAAACGCAAGTCCAATCCGCACCGCTAGCCACCAATGTTAGAAACGGGATCTCTGGCTGGCCAAGGCTTGCGCCAACGTCAGTCAGAGACCACCACTTCCAAGTCAGGGCAAGGGAGTCACACACCAAGGCAACCCCTGCTCACCCTCTAGGTAACGTGGTTCGAGCAGCAAGGCTAAACTTGGAGGCGGTATGAGTTAAGTATTCACGCACGCACCCCAGCGACAACACCCTAGGCCCACCACAAAGTAAACTCCACACAAGGTTATATCAAAAATAGCCTTTGTATTATAATAATAAAAACACATTAGATAACACACACACTTTACAATGTGCCAACAGGCACGGGCAAGATTTACAAGGGATTATGTACAGGACAGGGCCACCTGGACCACTGTCAGGGGTATGCACTTTTTAGAAATAATACTTGTAGGTATAACACTTAGCACATAAACATATAATGACTGTAACACAGAGATAGTAAATGTAGCATACAACCAGTAACTACTGGTAAAGGGAAAATACCTCCTACGCCACCCTAAACACTGTAGGGAAATCACGCAGGGAACTAGGACCTTATTATCAGGACCTATGGAAGGAAAACCATCACCTAAGCAAGTCACTTTTAGCAAAGGGGAAGAAACCTAAAATAATCACCTAAGCAAGTCACATTTAGCAAAGGCGATAACACATCAACATTCCTCTAAGCAGGTCACTTTTAGCAAAGGGAAATAAACCATAAACAATTACCTAAGCAGGTCCATTTTAGCAAAGGTAAAACAAACATTCCTCTAAGCAGGTCACTTTTAGCAAAGGGGAATAAAAACATAATGAATCACCTAAGCAGGTCACTTTTAGCAAAGGTAATAACAAACAATTGCACATGAAACATTAAAACACATTCAGAGGTGCAGGTAGAACATTTGCGCAGGAATCACATAAGCAGTAAATCATAAATTGCGCAGGGTGCACGTAGCACAACACTAGAATTGTCCCTCAGGCCAACTGGCCTCGCAAGGGGCTGAATTACCCTGAGTCTCAATGTCAGGGGAGGCTGCGCAGGCAGCACAGCACACAAAGCCTAAACGTAGCAACTGTCCACTAAGTGCTGGACAGTTGTGAATACTGCTGGCCAACGTTGGAGCCTCGTGGGCTCAGGAACAAGGAATGGGCACTCGAGCCTCTCAGGGCTCGCAAAGGAACTGGCACCCTCAGAGCCTCTCAGGGCTCACAAAACAAATGTGGGCTGGGGTTAAGAGCTTCAGCGCTCTAAATCAACAAAATGCCCCCTCGAGCCTCGGGGCTCGTAAATCAATACTGTGGGCGTCGTTGGAGTCCCTCACGGGGGACTCGGAACAATGGCCAATGTCACACGAGCCTCTCTGGGCTCGAAACTACTAGGCGCCCTTCGAGCCTCTCGGGGCTCGCTCACAACCAGGGGGGACTCGTGGGAGCGGCCCGCTGCCAACCGGGGCCGCTCTCAATAAAAACAAAGGACCCTGTCCCCGCACTCACCGGTCCTTCGCTGGTGCTGCGGGGGCAGGAACACTGCCGGCTCCTCATGCGCTGCTATTCTCTGGGCTCTCCTTCACTCGGGGAGCCTCGAGGACGGGGCCGGCTGCTCCTCTCGCGCTCCCGCCTGGACCCGTCTCCGCTGCACGCCGCCTGACTTCCGCTGGGGCCGCCAATGGCAGCGCGGCCCTGGGGGTCAGGAGGCGGAACTTCCGGGTCGCTCTAGGCAGCGGCCCGGCAATGGTTTCCAACGCTGCTGGGCTGCGGCGGTGATCACGGGCGGCCAATGCCGGGTGGGCACCGGCTTCCAATTAACAAGGACAACGGGGCAATGCCGGGTGCGCACCGGCCTCCAATATTAAATATAAGGCGAGGTGGGCACTCGCTCTGCGCAAAAATCGGCAAATCGGCTCTGCTGCCGGGTGGGCACCGGCAATGTCGATAAAGCGCTCCCCAGGCACAGAGAAGCGCGCTCAGCGCTAAGGGGGGAAATAAAGCGCTTCCAGGCGCTCTGGCCACAAGCAAAGTCCTTCTAGGCGGGCAGGGGGCAAGGCAGGGCCAGAGCCAGCACACTGGGTCTCCAGGCAGGGAGACAAGCCAAGTGGCGGTCCTCCTGGCCCCAGCAGCAGCAACAGCCCCCTCTGGCAAGGATCCTGGAAAGAACAGAGAACAGTTTCTGTGGGGACACAGCCCCATTTTTATACCATAAATTCCTTTGTCTTCAGGGTGCAGGGTGGGGGGAAACCAGTTGCAGCTGGCTTGGGAGTACCCTTGATGGCCCAACCACCCCTTTCATTCACTGGGGAGGCTTGGGTCGTTAGACAAGCCACAGGGGGGCGGAGCCAGCATTGTGTGGGGAAAAACCCAGCCCATCCAGGACCCAGGTGCACTCCTCCCACACATCACTCATGCTGATCTCACACTCACCACCGGGCAGACCCATCCAGACTTCCTGGAGCCTGGCATGCCAGCCAGCTCCAGCCAATCACGCTCCAGTATCCTCACTGCACACATACATCAATGTCCAGAAGTAGCACTTCCCTTCTAGACACATACAAGCCGCACATACCATCGCGCAGCATTCATTCTCACGAGTTCATACATACCAAACTCGAGCCTGCACTCCCCACACATCAGGAACTAACATGGACACACACATTCCCCATGCATTCCTATGGGAGGGCAGGCCAGCCATACTACACGCACGCACTTTACTCTGGGGCACAGGGTAAAAGTGCGCCAAGACCCAAAAATCACTAACACTGGGTCACAAATAAAAGCAAAAAGATTAGGGGTGAACCTGCCCTAAGGCCCACGTCCAACACATACTCAGCCCCAATACTCTCTAGCCGCCTAGACCCCACAGCCTCTTCCAGCGTTGACGTGTACAGCAGCACAAGTCTACAAAGCTACTTCTTCAGGTGAGTACAGCAGGGCTGCTCTAGCAACACCTGTACTACTCCCACTTGTTCTTGGGTGACAATTAGGAGACTGGTGCCACCAGTCATAGAGAGGACCCAGTGAAAGTCCAGAAATATAAACCACATGTAATCCGGTCAAGAGTCACTTCAAGTCTGGTACTTCCCCTTGCTCAGCCGCTGCAAGACTTCTCTCTCCTTCTCCATTCTTTCTCTATGTGAAGGAGGTTTTAAATTGAGGGGAAAATGTTGTAATCGGTGGGACGCACAGCCAATCATATACTTCTGCATCATCCATCTTCACCTTAAACTACTAGGGTCAGTCTTCTGACTGAGATACCACTTCACAGCTCGTGGGGAAATTTAAGGATGGCTAAATTCTCCAGAATATTGTCAGGTCATTTCTGCTATGTTTCTCTAGTGCTCCACCCAGCCTCTACTTTCCCCTCCGATTTCAAGGTGGTCATATGGGATATGGTGAAGACATTATCTAGGCTGAGAATATCTACTGCCAAAGTTGCTGCAATCAGCCTCTGAAATCATAGCCAAAGCTTATCCTCTCTGGAGAAGGGCCTGTTGTCTAGAGAGTTTTTGATATATCAACTGGGATCACAATATTTATCTCCGTTCAGACAGGTTAATCAGGAAAAATGGCATTAACTAGGAGCCTTAGTGAATCTTAAGTCATGCACAGCTACACTAAGGAACTCATGTAGAATTAAGTGTGCATATAGAGTAAGCAGGTACAACAAAATCATACAGAGTAAAGCCATTCTAAATGTGACATGTAATGAATTGACAAATAGTCCCAGTTGTCAGTTACATTTTCACTTTATTCTTCATCACGTAAGACATAATGCATGTGGCCAATGATGTAAATCACACTTCTGACATTGTCGAACAATATGTGTACTGTTCCTGCATTAGAGTGTAGTGGTATTTGTAGCAACTGAATACCAGGAAAAGGAGCACTTAAGGACAACATGTATATAATAGACTAATCTGTGGTGTTCTGGGTCTTCAATTTGTCCATAGCTGCTTAATTAGTGTACCCACTCTAAATGTAAGTTTGGATTTACCTAAACCCATATATTCTATAGAGTCTCTGGTCTGTTTCCATGTGCCAATAAAAAGTTACACTTTAATACATTTCATTCATAAAGTATTCCATGTGTTCACAATACTGCTGTCTGAAAGGGAATGTGCATTCCTTTTGAGCCCAAATGAACTATAAGACATGAACATCACTATGTGTCTGCCCACATATAAAGGCAGGTCTCGCCTGCCAACAGGCCTGCATGTGTTGTGCACATCCTGTCCAAGAGATTGTAAATTAGCTTACCAAAGGGAGCTGATCGTATACCTTTCTGAAGATTGAGGCTCGGAAGCCAATACCTATGGAGCATAACAAGGGGTTTGGCACAATTTGGGAGTAACAAAACACGAGTGCTCAAAACTCAAAGTCTGAAAAAGAGAAATAAATGAGTTTTTCACAGGTAGACGTTGCATCCCTACCTCTTGTAGTTAGGCAGTTAAGGCAGGGCCCTTGTCTTGGGGGCATAGGTATCAATGATTCAGGAGGGTACTGTGGCATCGGGGTTCAAATGTCCGAGGGTCCATATGAACCCTGATTATTGCTCTATTTTTACCACCCAGACTGCAGTCAGGGTGCCCATTTTTCCTTGCTTACACAGCGGCCTACGGCACCATTGCTCCGCCATTGCCTGTATTTCGCACTAACCTCTGATCACAACCCCATCACAAAATACTACGCAGTTCACTTTTATTTTGTGCAATAGTGCTTCCTCTTACACCTAAAGTAGGTGTCTTGTACAATTGAGAAGCCATCTAATGATATAAGACGTACATATTTCTAAGAGCATTAGTTAGCTAATTGTAAAACACTGTTTGCCTGGTGACTGAGTTTAGGATTCTTCCACATACGTATAAACCACGTGTATTTAAGGCTTTTCAAACTGGGACACTCTCCACCCCGTGAACAGTCGCTAATAAATAGGGTACATACAATAATTCACATTAGGCTTTCTCCGGTGAAGAATACATGCCCACAGTGTGCGTCAAAGGACCACAAATCTCGCAGGGCCAAATAACCTCTACACTAAGATGGCACAGCTACTAATCAAGGCCTTAGATAGTTGTTGCTCAGAATCTGGTCCCAACTCATTCAAAATACATACCCACTGAATCTCACTAAGAATGCATCAAAACAGTTCAAATGCAGACTCCTACAAGTCATCTCGGAAACACTTATCGCTGACACATACTTCTGCCTAAAGAAAGGAGCAATAAAATCAGATCTGATCTTCTTCACACGATGTACAGCAAGGTGGAGAAAATCGATACATGCAGTACTACAGGTCTCTAAATCCAGCAAAATACTGCAAGGTCTCAAACTGTCTATTTCCCCCTCACAACCATTCAAGGCAGAAGTGGCAATATCAATCTGCAAGAATGGCATCCTGCTGGTATTGGACCCTGACCTCGAAATCTTTGATCAATGAGTAAGAGCACACACAAGAGCCATCTCATCACAGAACATATCACAAGATATGCAGTTCACTCAACAACCACTCAGAACGGAAATTCTACAGAACAAGACCCAGACTCGACAGTAATGATTCGTCCCTCTCCCCATAGTGCTACGAGCTCATTCTAACTAAACCTACTCCTCAACACAAATGTTCAAGACCCTAGTACAACTGTAGCCAATCATACAAAATGCTACCTCTTGAGGAATGGCAACAATTCTACAATAAGATCAAAAACGTTTAAGGATCCAAGTCTAATTCCAGGCGCTCACATTCCAGACACTACCCAAGGGCCACAACACCAGATGACAACGACAAACACCAGGGAAGAACGGAGAGGCAAATATTTTCACATAGATGAGTATGTCGCATACCGAAAGAATATCAAACCTCATCCCGGTGGAAAAAAGATGTACACGGACTCCAAAAGAAGCTGAGCACAGGGATAGAAGAACCAAATCCCCCAGTTTGCAATAAACCCATCACTTGCACACAACGCCCAGGGCACCTGAAGGTTCGAAGAAGCGAACTCTCCATTTCCAATGACTTAGGAAAAAACACTACAATGACCACAACCATCCATCACATGGATGCTTAAAGACACACTCAATAATAAGTCAATCCCCACTTCCAGTCAACACAGGTTACAAAGATCACGCACCAGGTCAAAGCCATAGTAAGGTCCAACAGACAGAGGCAACCAATACAAAATCCACAATAGACAATCTGCTAAGTAGACACAATCTGGCCACCCAATGGTACACCCAGCTCAGCAAGCTGGAAAGGAAAAAGGCAAACCTAATTAATGGAGTAAACATAACTTATGCAAGCATCAAAGAAACGTCACTAGCTTACCAAGAGATGAAGGCAATCCTTTGTGACACAGTAACCACGTTTGCTAACAACATATCACCTCCAGCACGCTGCTACGACACCCAACCATGCCCATCTATTTGTTGACCCAAGAGAGCACAGAATCATCTATCCACAAAAGACATTGAAAACTTGCTTCAACATTACATCATCCATTCACCACCATCCAACACACAAGCCTTCAACATACAAGCCGTGGATTTCAAAGAAAGGCATAACCTGCGGGAAAAAAGACAGAACACAAACCATGAGTACCTAATTGAAATCCCAAGGGAACTAAATATCAATCCCTCGTCACTCCCAAATCCATCCACTAAATGTATGTTTCTAAACTGCAGATAAGCGTCCAAACATGCCTCAGACATTGCCACAACCATTCTTCACCACGACTTGGACATTCTTTTCCTGACAGAAACCTGGCTGAACCAATGGTCCGCACCCATGCTGGTCCTCCTTGTTCCTCCAAATTACACCGTCCAACACCTAGACAGACAGCATTAACCTGGAGGCGGGATTGCAATAATTTATGAGAACTCCCTTTAAGTCAAAACATTCCCTGTAGACAATCTTACATCCTGTGAATACATGGGTGCAGAAATCTACACAGCAGAGAAATCACTATCCAAAATACACCTGTTCTATCACCCTCCAGGAGACAACCAGCTGTTCATTGAACAGATAATGGAACCAATCACGATATATTTCATGCAATACCCCAAAGCAATTTTTCTTACATCCTGTGAATACATGGGTGCAGAAATCTACACAGCAGAGATATCACTATCCAAAATACACCTGTTTTATCACCCTCCAGGAGACAACCAGCTGTTCATTAAACAGATAATGGAACCAATCACGATATATTCCATGCAATACCCCAATGCAATTTTTCTTGGAGACTTTGAACTTCACTGGAACGACGAGGATGATTCACAGGACTCCACCAGTAAACAATTCCTAGAGGATCAAAACCTGACCCAATCCTGCCAAGCCCAACACACAATAAAGGATCAACACTCGACCTAATCATATCCCGAGAAGGGGCATTGTCAATAAACTCAATAACACCCATTGACTGGTCGGGTCACTACTCAATAATATTCCGCCTAATGACGCACACACAGATCATCAAAGGACAATTAACCAAATAAAAATACTGGGCCAGAGACACAAAAAACATAGATAAAGTGAAGCTGACAGAATTATGTAAAAAAGCTCACCCCTCCAGCATCAAAACAGAATGTGTCCGAACTAACCAAACTCTACAACCGAACAGTATCAAATATAATGGAGGTAGTAGCCCCTCTGAGACTCAAGAAACAAAACTTCCCGACTGTGGTACGCTCAAAGCCTAAATGAGGAAAAGAGAAGTCTCAGACAAGCGGAGCGAAGATGGAAACAGGAACCCTCAACATAACTTCTAAGCAGACTTCGGGAACAACAAAACAGATGCAAAAAAAGCATCTGGGAAGCCAAAGCTTCATACTTCAGAATCCAACTAAATAATGCAAAAAAAGCCCAAAACGACTGTTTGAAATTCTCAACCAACATACGGGGGCAAATAGTGTAACTAAGCTCAGTATCAACACAGTAGAAGAATGTGAAGCGTTTGCTCCATTTTTCGATGAAAAAATCTTAGAAATCAGAAAGGAAATTGCAACCTACAGTCACAGTTCACAAGACCATAAAACCTATGATCGCCATACCATCTATGCCCCCACAGGCCAAGGGAAGGAGCCATCATTGAACCACCCTTCCCAGACCAAAAATCAAGCTCCATGGAGCAAGTTCAAAGCACTAACAGAGGACGAGGTCCACAAGGTCTTGATTAAGGGTGGGCGTAGTGTGCGTAGTGGGGCTACGCGGAGTGCCACGGAGGGGAAAACAATCTCTGCACACTGTGTAGCCCCACTATGCGCCACCTGCCTCCCTCCCTCCTGTTTTTAAAGCTTATAATTTATTTGTTAATAGGGCAGGAGGGAGGCGGGGGTGGTGTCAAGTCTGCTCCGCCGCAGAGTGTGAGGAGTGCAGAGTAGGCAACACTCCACACACTCCATGAGCGGAGCAGAGCTCTCCGCCCACCCTTAGTCTTGATATCTATGAAACCAACTTCACATTTCAATGACCCCATGCCCTCCACAACAGTAAAAGATCTAAGTCACATCTTCTCACGTATACTAACGGAGATTGTAAAATCATCTGTAATACAAGGGAAGTTCCCAGAATGCCTGAAGATCGGTTAGATGACACCCCTCTTGAAAAAAGTGGGTGCTGACCCTACAATCCTGAGCAATTTTCAGCTGGTGTCAAATACCCCCTTTCTAGCAAAATTGCTGTAAAAATGTGTGCACAACCAACTGAGCCAGCACATTGACCAATTTGACCTACTTAACAAATTTCAATCAGGGTTTAGAACAGGACACAGCACTGAAACACCCATCGTGCAGATAATGGACGACACACTTAAGATACTAACAACAATGACTCAAACCTACTCATCCTCCTAGATCTCTCATCAGCGTTTGACACAGTCAATCACAACATCCTACTACAAGTACTAGAACACAGAATGGGGTTATCTGGGAAAGTTATTTCTTGGTTTGCTTCCTTCCTACAGAATCGCTTACAGTGCATCAAACTTGGCAACTCATTTCCAAGGGTCGACCATTTCACCCACACTCTTTAACCTATATATGGAACCATTAACTGAAATTCTCAACCAAGCGAACACTGCATACCACATGTACACAGACGATACACAACTATACTTAAATATATCCTCCATAGACAACTAAATAACACTTTAGTAAAAACCCAGTCCTGGCTCTCTCAAAACAACCTCAAGTTGAACTTTCTGAAAACCGAATTCCTTCTTTTCTCCCCACCAAACAGCTCTTCACTCATCCATAACTGGCTCAATTGCACACCTACCATCATTGATTCCATGAAATCCCTAGGAATAACTCTGGACAAAAGTCTAAATACGAGAGATCACATCAGTGCGATCACACACAGTGCAACTTTCCAACTCAGATTACTGAAAGAGCAGGAACAATTTCCACCACCTTCAGACTTCAAACAAGCAGTGCAAGGACTTGTGGTCTCCAGACTAGAATATGGTGTAGCGACACTGTCAGAGCTACCCAAAATGAGAGCAGCTCCACTCAAAATGACTCTTAATGCGGCAGCAAGACTGGTAACAGGAACTAGATACTTTGAGCACATCACCCCATCGTTCAGGTATCTAAACTGGCTTCCCCTTTAAGTAAGAGCTCAACTGAAAATTGCCTGCCTCACACACAAAGCATTACATTTTAATGAACCAAGTTACCTTGCAGAAAAGATTCAAATATCCGATGGCAGCCGCTACCTAAGAAGCGCTAACTCTCTCAGGCTGGAACCACCTAGATTCCCAAAGGAGAAAACATACACACTATCCTTCTCCTGAGTAGCGCCAAGGTTATGGAACTTCTTACCACCCAAGGTACGAATCCATCAAACCACTTATTCAAAAAAGAGGTGAATAAGATCCAAATTAATAGATTCCTGGCATAGTCTTTTGGAGTGACAGGGCACAAGGGACGTCTCAATGCCAGCAACCTCTAGATTGGTAAGAGGCACGTCGTTTATTGGAGAACCCTCGAACACTCTGATCCTCTGGGTATGTGCTCTGAATAGTTTCAGAGCAGCAGCAAATACACACCATGAAGTAACTAGAGCTATGAAGAATAGCAGTATTTTAATGGTCTGACGGTATTATAATTATGATATCTGTTGCAACAGCCCAATGCGGTGTGGTGAGGGCTGGGCCTTACTTGCGCACACTGCTAAGTTAGCATAGGCTTAGTATAAGTTTAAACGTAATTTTTACCTTTTTGCTGCTTTTGCACACAACACTATATGTAACTGTTGTTGTAAGTTAGGCTGAGCGAATTGCTTCATATGAGAATGGCTTGTTTTCAGCGTCCCTAGACTTACAGCTCGACCTTAGTCTGCACAGTGAGTGCTGAAGCCTCCAAGGTTAACAAAACAATGTTCGGTGTTATTTGGGCTGATCGGCTCATGGCACTAGACATAACATGCACGCAGCTGCAGCAAGCTGAGACCCTGGCATCTTTCATGTAGCGCTACATGCATGATTTAGACACCCTGAAGGAAGCCCGTTTTCCAGAGAGACAGAGAACTATTGCAGATCCTGATGTGATTCACTTCTGCTGATCTTGGAGGTATGGGGTCCCCTATTCAAGCCTAAGAGACCTTCTATATTTTATAAAACATAGTTCCTAGCTAGGGAGGGTGGCATATTCAGTGCTACATAACCTGTTCCCACCATCATTGTAATATGATTTCTCCTTTTGTGTTTTATGGAGTTGTAACAATGCTGATCATATTATTTTAAATCATATGTCTGCCTATGCTCGCGAAAATACTGCATCTTAGAGCACAGCGTTAAAATAAATATGTTAAACTTTATCCTGTCTCTTTCTTTACCCATGTTGTGGACTGGTAAGAGACTATAACGAAAGAGTGTTCTTGATTCCCACCATTCCTGAGAGTAACCTAAGTCGCATGTTCTGCGTTGTCTAATCGTTGGTACCTTTGTTATAGGACGAAGAGCTAATGTGACACTGATGCTAGTCGGTTAGGGGTTCTAGGTACTGAGGTGAGTTTTTTAGTTCAACAATATTCACTGATGTCCTGGATCTCTATGCACAGTTTTGTGTGTGAGCAGAATCCCTGCAACATGGCGCAAACAACAAAGTGGTCTTATTTTGGAGACACTCGAGTAGTGCTTATAGCAGTCCACAACAGCCTCACTGTTGTTTCCGGTTGACAGTGGTGACGGTTTAACCAACCTATACTTAAATAGGTTCTTTCAAGCTTGATAATTTAAAAAGTTTTTTACTTGAGTTGCTACCCTTAGTGCTACATTTATTTTGAATTGTACATTTTATCTCCTGTGTCACTATGGCTGACGTTAAGTTCCCCAACAGAGTAGGATAACTTAACTTATAACTTGCTGCTTTTAACTTCTTACCCCTTCACTGCTCAGGGCGCCTCCAGCCTCGAATTTCTTCGCGCAGCGGAGCCTAACGCTGACGCGGTGAGCTCGCCATTGCCGCCATTCCCGACGCCCACATAGGCCATGCCCCTTTTTCTAAAGGCCACGCCCCCTACCGCATTTAAGGCGCTGATTACAAGCCCCTTCCTTATTGCGATTTCTCCTGAGGCGGAAGCCGGGAGTAGGCCTGTTTGTTTATTTTAATAATTTGAGTGTTATAACTTTCTGCTTTTAACTTCTTACCCCTTCACTGCTCAGGGCGCCTCCAGCCTCGAATTTCTTCGCGCAGCGGAGCCTAACGCTGACGCGGTGAGCTCGCCATTGCCGCCATTCCCGACGCCCATATAGGCCACGCCCATTTTTCAAGAGGCCACGCCCCCTACCGCACATCTCTTTCCTCTATAAATTATGTGCATATTCCGGTCGCGCAGCGGACGAGCGCAGCGGGCGCGACGTTTGCGCGCCAAAGGCGCGCCTAAGGCAAGCCCGTCTGCGCCCGTCCGCGACCGACCGGGACTCGGGGCACCACACTCTGTCCAATCTCATGTATATACCCCTGAACTACTGCGCTCCTTCAGAGCAAACTGGCAGTTGAATTCCGCTACGCTGTCCTACGCCCAAATACTCGGCATTGCCTCTCCCACGCCCATCGCATCAGTCCCCCTCCCCCTTCCACTTCTGCTATCCTTCTCAATACGAGATCAGCCGTCAAGCACCAATCCGAAATATTTGATCTTTTGGAGTCTAACGCTCCGGACCTCTTGTTTCTTACTGAAACCTGGTACAGACCCGACTCTCTGCCAAACATCTTGGCCTCCCTCCCGGCCCACTATTCCATGCTTCGCGCCGACCGACCCGAGAGTAAAATAGGAGGCGGTGTAGCCATGATCACTCACAGGGATCTCCACTTTCAGACTCTGGCTTCGCCCACCTTACCAGCAGCCGACTGCTTGGTAGTGCGATCCACATCTTTCAAGACCCCACTCACGTGCGTACTAACCTATCGACCTCCCCAGCCATCCCCCAACTTTCTCTCTGCCTTTCAGAACCTATTGGCTACCTTGGCAATTAATCATGCCTCCGTCCTCGTCTTGGGCGATTTTAACTATTGGCCCACTGATCCTGCTGAGGACCTTGCCTCTAAAGACTTCACCCAACTGCTCCTCAGTCTCACTTTTACTCAACACGTCCAAGGCCCCACCCACACCAGGGGTCACATCCTAGATAAGATCTGGTCACTTAACATCTCAATGTCCATTCCCACCATCTCGCCCTGCTCCTGGTCGGATCACTCTCTGATCACCTTCTCCTTGGACTTGAGCTATACAATATCCCCCCCACTTCCCAAAAACATCTGGGCCAGGAATTGGCACAAGTTGATATCCCTTCTCTCTGCAACTCGCTGGCCGCCACCTACCCAGACCTTCTGGGCTCGGTCCCTTGCTCCCAGGCCGCCACATTAGATCAGTGGCTCACTAACACTTGCGATCCCGTGGCCCCTCTGAAGCGTACCACCATCAATCGCACTCACAATGCCAATAAATGGTTTAGCGCCACTCTCAAAGCCAAAAAACTGGAGCTAAGGCAGGCCGAACGAGCTTGGAGAAGAGCATACTGTCCCGTCCACAGACAGCATTTTACCACTGTGCTCAAAGAATATAAAACCGCCATTCTAACAGCCAAAACCGAGTACTTTTCGGGGCGCAACTTAGCAGCCGAATGTCAATCCCGTGAGATTTTCTCCACCGTTCACGAACTGGCATCCTCAGATAGAACCGCACCCAAGATCCCCCCCTCCCAGGCTTTATGTGACTCGCTCAACGAGTTCTTTATTGACAAGATCGCCCTCATCAAAGCCAATATCCCCCCTCCCCCCCACTTTTTCTCCCCCCCACCCCGACAATAATTGGTCTTTTACCACTATCCCACCACTCACGAGAGAATCCATGCTTTTGCTACTCAGGCGTGTTAAGTCGGGTTCTCCAGCCGACATTGGCCCAGCACGTATTCTTTGTCAGCTCTTCTCTGCATGCCCCTCTCCTGCCATTGTCCTTCTGAACAACTGTTTTACCTCCGGCATCGTTCCGGCCCCCTTCAAGACTGCTACTATTCTTCCCATATTAAAAAAAACAGGAGCTGACCCTTCTGTCCCTGCTAACTACCGCCCCATTTCCCTCCTCCCTTATCTGGGTAAAGTAGCAGAGTCCCACGTCACCCAGGCACTTAGCTCCTTTATAGAGAGCAGCAACTATCTTGCACCCTGCCAGGCGGGCTTCCGCCCCCGTCACTCCACTGAGAAGGTGGTCATTTCAGTCATGGACCAGCTCAGGGAGGGACTCAACACCAACATCCCCCAGGCCCTGGTCCTCCTCGATCTGTCCGCCGCCTTTGACACGGTGGACCACTCCATCCTCTTATCCCGTGTCAGGGCGGCGGGCATAGGGGACCAGGCTCTTACCTGGATTGGATCCTTCCTGGAGGGGCGCACCCAGGCGGTACACCTTGCCGAATTTTCGGCCCCACCTAGCAGGGTGAAATGCGGGGTTCCCCAGGGCTCTTCTCTTTCCCCTCTTTTGTTTAATCTTTATATTTTTCCTCTCGTTTTTGCACTTCAACAAATGGAGGTCATAGTTTACAATTATGCTGACGACCTCCAACTCATTTTTAATTTTTCCGACCCCTCTTTAGGGGCCTCCCGCTTCCAGTCTGTCCTGCTGTTTATCCGGGCTTGGATGAATGCAAACCATCTCAAACTCAACCCGGATAAAACAGAGCTGATTCTGACTGGAGGCGGCAGCAACCCCTGGTCACCTTCCTTTTGGCCCTCTTCCCTCGGTCCCCCTCCCACTCCTTCCCACTCTGTTAAGACCCTTGGAATCATGCTTAACCACCATCTGACACTTCACACTCACATTAGCACTATTGTTTCTTCTTGCTTTTTCACCTTACGTATCATCAGGAAAGTGTCCCGGTTTTTCTCTTCCTCAGCACTCAAGCTGATTGTGATGGCCATGGTTTTATCAAAGATCAACTACGGTAACATCATTTTCAATGGCCTTCCCGCCTATGCACTCCAACGTCTTCAGACGGTGCAGAACCAGGCAGCTCGCCTGGTGCATGTCCTACCGAAATATCACCACTCTTCCCCCCTCCTCATCAACCTTCACTGGCTACCAATCAAACAAAGAGCCCTTTTCAAACTTGGCTGTCTTACTTTCCAAGCCCGGGCAGGTACTGCCCCTGCGTTCATCAATTCCGCCATCATCAACTACTGCCCCGCTAGAGACCTACGTTCCGCGGCCAAATCTCTGTTAGTCATTCCCCGGTTCAAGAAAAAACGCTCCGGAGGTCAGAAATTTTCAGTGCTTGCACCTACCTTTTGGAACTCCCTTCCCCTTCCCCTCAGATCCTCCCCTTCCTACTTGGAGTTTCGTAAAGCTCTAAAAACCTTCCTATTCCAGCAACCTTTCAGTCCATAGTCCCTGATGTCCTCTTCAGTCTTGAAATCCAATAGCGCCAAGAAACTGCTCAGTGAATGCGTGCTCTATAAATAACTAAAAATTCAAATTCAAATTCAAATAGGATGGCCGTCCGCAATAATTTGCAGACGTATTGCATCACTGTGGATGGGATAGCATTAGTGTTCGTAGTGAGTGCTGAAGCGGCATACCCGTTTGAGATTTTCTACTCATGGGTTACCTTTCCAGCAGTAAATGCGGATTCTGGTCTGTTTCACACTTGTACTCCCATGGCTGTGCCTTTGAACTACGTCCCATATGGGACACTGAAGATTTCTATTTCTGCATGGCAGCATCGCATTTGGTTTAATGGTGCCCTTCCCCAATCGGTGACGGCAGTTCGGTTGGGCACTTTGTCCATTCCAGGGGCCACGTGGCTGGTCTCGGCCGGTTACACACCACATCCGCATCACAATCAAGTCACTATAGATCTTATAGGCTCTTGTGCAATACGTTTCCCGCCACGTCCAAACAGGACCGCCTGGCGTTGCGGGGTAACCAGCTGGACCGGCCAGGATGAAAATGAATCCCGTCATGGTTAATTCGGTCATGGGCAAGCGGCCCCAAGAAAAGGATGATTTACCTTTTTGGCTTGCTGAGAAATTTGACCAGCTGGAAGTAGTATTTCCTAATACGTCTCCTGTTGAGAAACACAGGATACTAACGATTAGTTTGCAGAAAGACCTAATACCAGAGGTCGCTGATTGTGAAACCTGGGGTAAGATATTTGCGACAGTCTATACTAAGTGCTTCGGCACTCCGTTCATGACTGTCCTACACTCCGTCATTAAACCTGTCCAGGATGAACACGGGCGGAGGCGGCTGTTGAATTGGGAATGAGACTCGTTGGAGCGTTTGAGGTTGTTTCCGATCTCGTCCTCGCTAATGTTAAGGGGGATGCTGTGGCTTCCAGGTGTCTAATACTTTACGCGCAGTCCCCGATGCCGATAAGCCCCAGCAGTTACCGAAAATCATAGCTGATGCTTATAAAATCATTGGCTGTAATAGTTTGGGTGTTAAGCCTTTTGCTTAAACAGCAGCCCAGAAGCAAACTAAGGTGGCGTCTTCTGATAAAGATGAGCGCCCCTCTTTTCCAAAACAGAACTGGAATAAGAATAAAAAACAGGGAAAAAAGCAACAGAAACAGGGGTCACGTCGTGCTTCGCCAATGCCTGAGTCTACTGAGCGCATATATGATTTGCGCGACTGCTCTAGTATTAAGTCACCTGATCGTTTTCAGGTTCCTGATCAACGTTCTCCTCGCTATTTGCAGGCTACATTGGTCTCACCAACCAGTGGAGGAGACCGTGGCAAAGGTCGGGGTGCCCAGCAAAGCAGAGAGCAGCCCCGCAAGACCGAAGGTAAAGACAAGCGAGACGACTCACCACATCAAAGACGCCAGTTTCAGAAGACGAAAGTTGCCACTTTAACAGCGAGGTATGCCACGGATAGTGAGAACACAGCTTCGGAACCTGACATGGGTGACTCTGTTAGACAGCGCAGCGGAAATTACAGTAGTGCAGGAAGCATTGCGTCCATTTCTGAAGGCGACAGCAACTGACACGTTTGTTAATGTTGAGCCAGCTGACACTAGAGTGGCTCCCCCTGAAAGACTTTATGAAATTGTCCTTTTAATTGAAGGTGACATACAACGTACTATAAAAGGGATATTTTGGTAAAATCTGACCTATGACATTTTGTTAGCGGAGGCTGATTGGCCCCCGCCTTTCGTTCTGTCCAGTCCACAAGGGGAGGAGGTAATCCTCCCTGCTTTCGCGCACATAGTGCCGAAGGAGAATGCTCTGAACTTTGCAGAAGAGTGGGCTAATGTGCTTGCACCGGCTGTATACCAACTTAGTGTGGATGGGACAAATTTTCCCCCAGACATGAGATACCATTGCGGTCTATGGCACAGCCTCAACCCCAATATCCCATGCGACGTGAAGCAAAAGCTCCTGTGGCGGAAATCCTTGAACAATTGGAATATCAAGGTGTGATTAAAACGTGTGTGTCTCCGATGAATAATCCTCTTTTTACTGTGACTCAGCCCGATGGCTCGTATCGTTTATTTTTGGGTTACCGGCACTTTTACTCTCATTGTCGGACCTGCGCGGTACAAAATACTCACAGTTCTGCCCTTGTGGATAGTCTTGTGCGTTAGTATTTTAAAACCACACTTGACCTATACAATGGCTTTTTTAGCCATAACCTAACCTGTCCCCTATTAGTAGTCAATGGACAGCGTTCACCAGTGGCGGTAAACAGAAACAGTTCAGAAGATTAGCTATCCTCCTTGCCACCCACATAGTCTCTCTTTTAGAGAGACTCGACCCAGATGCATGTTCGTATGTGGATGACATTTATCTCACAGACGAATTATGGCCGCATCTGTGTCGCTTTGACCGCATCTGTGTCGCTTTGACCGCATCATTTGAATGTTTGCAGACTTCGGGGACAAATTTAACTTTGCAAAATCACACATTGCAGAGTACACAGTGATGTTCCTGGGCTATGAGCTCAACAATGAAGGTCAAGGTTAGCGCCTCACTTCCTGGAGAAATGCGCACCACTGCGCACTCCGACAACTCTGAAAAAATTGCAATCTTTGCTGTTTTTTTTTTATTTCAGGCATACCTGCATTCCCGAATAGGCCCATCGTATCAAGCCGCTTTATATGCCTTGGTACAACCTACTTTTACCAAATCTTGCTGGCTGCCTGAACATTCTGTAATTTTGCATTCTTTGCAGTCTAATCTTCTTGAATTTAAATTCTTGCTGACTCGTGACACCATACAAACCTGGCAATAAGAATCGTGCCAGGCAAAGTGGGTATCACGTACCTGACTTTTAATGAGGGTGACACAGTCCCTATTGCTTACAAGTCACACTTGTACACTTCGGCTGAAATGCGGTTTTCCACTGTGGAAAAAGTTTTGACTGCAGTGCAGATGGCGATACTGAAAGAACGGGCACTGTCGCAGGGGAAACACATGTTGGTTGTTACACTGTATCCTGCCTTAGAGGCAGTGACGAAAGCCAGTGTACTGAATTCTAAAGCTTTACACCCGCGGTGGATGCAATGGGCCACGTCCTTGACATTTCCGGATGTCACGTTCATTTTTTACTCTTCTTTGCAATCACAGGAGTACTTGCAGTATGAATTCGTTCACCCTACTTCTCGGACCATGTGCCCGCTGGAGGACTTCCATTGTATCATATACACTGACGGATCGGCGCAGCTGGTGACGGTTTCAAAACACTCTTATTCTGCGGCCTGCGCAATAGTGGTTTGTAATATGGTGAATGGAGAGTTCCAGTCCGATAAAGTGCATACACAGACATTAGGGTACTGTCCGGCCAATTGGCAGAGCTACGTGCTCTGGTGCTTGCACTGGAGTATGCAGACCCGTGTGTGGCTACTTTTATTGTGAGTGAATCTTACTGCTGTGTTCAGTCTTGCAATGACAATCTCTTCTTTTGGACTTACAATAACTATCGCGATTCCAAAGGTAGCACGATTAAGCACAAAATGCTTTGGGTTCAAGTGGCTGAGCTTAAAGAAAAGCTCTCTCTTGTGTTTGTGATTCATACTCTTGGTCACCAACGCGTGGGGTACCCCCTGTTGGTAACTGTCTTGCTGATGAAGTAGTGAAGACCGCAGTTGCGACATAGTTAGTAGCAGCGGTTACATGCTCCAAAAGTAAGATTGATGGCAGCTATTGCCGCAACAGAGAAGGGAGGTAATTACCCTAGAGGTTTCCCTTCTAAATACTTTTATCTTTTAAGTCCTGGTAAAGTTCCCTATGTGAGAATTAACGATGTTGGTGACAGGTTGATTCCCAACGCGGACTGCAGCTAAGCCTTGATAACAGCAGCTCTCGAGGGTATGGCCTCGTCTCACGCCGGCGTGTCAGCTACTGTATCTCTCCTACAACAACGTTACTGGTGGCGTGGATTGTACAAACATACGCGTGAATATGTCCTTCATTGTGACATATGCCAGCAGATTAAACCTTCAACTGCCGTGCGCCTGCCCCAGACACAGTTGTACATATCTAATAAACCACGTGGGTGTGTTTATTTAGATCACTGCGGTCCTTTCTCCTCTGATACTGCGTATAAGTACATCTTAGTTGCAGTTGATTTGTGGACACGCTTTGTTTGGGTGTGGCCACAAAGAAAGTACTGTCATCAGGGATTTGCGTGTCTTTGTGAGAATTTTGGCATGTGGTACCTTTCACTCGGACCAGGGTCCAGCGTTCCCCTTTAAGGCGTACAAGGATGCCATGGGTTCATTGGTGGTCCAAGTCAAATTTGTGTCTCCACACAAGCCTGAGGGCAATAGTGTTGTGGAGCGAATGAACTGTGACTTAAAGCAATCCTTGACAGCTAAGATTTTAGGTGCAGGCCGGAACTGGCTAGCCCATCTGTATAGCATGCAGCGTGCACTTAATAATCTCCCTAGAAGGTCTCTTGGTGGGCAGACCCCATACGAAATACTCTTTGGCATCAAAATGTTTGTTCCAGACCTTGAGGGTCTAGACATGGCGGGGTCTGCTGCATCCTTTGACATAGATGAACCTTGTACTGTGTTACAGGACCTACAAAAGACCAGAGACAGTCATGCAAAGGAACATTTGCCCTCAGCATCTGATGCTGCTCTTCAGAATCCGGTGTATGGCTGGATACCCCTAGTTGGTGATCTTGTCCGAGAGAAGGTGGAGAACAAGGAGCTTGGCCCCTCATATTGTGCACCAGTTCCTGTGCTGGGGCGTGCAAGGTACAAGAACAGTCATTTTACCACCACTTCCTGGTCGCAAGGACAACAGGTACATCTCCATTGACCATGTCAAATTACAGCGAATGTCCGATTCTTCTTAGTATGACTCCAGCGGTGTCTTGTCCAGCGATGCTGAGAAATTCTGTTTTGGCTCCAGCGAGTTCCACCAGGCCTGACATCGCCATTGAGATGCCTATACTTACTGATCCTTTATTGAATACACCGGCTGGTGAACCCATTTATGAGACAGCCTATACCTATCCTACAGACTTGTCGATGCCTCATTTGCAAACATCTGCAGTTAACCAGTCACACTTTTCATTTGACACTGACTCTGTTGCACAAAGTCCCCATCGAAAACTTTGATTTTTGCTGTTTCGTTTAAGAAACACTTTTTGATACCCCCTTGGACTTACTTTTGGCTAGTGCTTTTTTCAATTTTTTTGTTCATGTCAATTGGATTTGTGGTGTATTTTTTCAGTTTTGTGAATGGACACTATGTTAAAGAAAGAACTTCAATTTGGTTAATTGATGGAACTTTGGCACCCCACTCCTCATCTCACATCATGAAGAGGGACCAGACTTTTGTTAATATCACTGCTTGGCCCGTTTTAGATGGGATTGTATGGGATGCTGTAAGATTTAAAATCCATGGTCCCACAGAGGTTATTAATGTTCCCAATGTACTACGTGTTTCAATGGGGGATGTGATTAAACAACATATACACTCTGATGAGTTGGATGTCCAAGCCATAGAGGCTCTGTTTTCTGATTTGAAATGTTATGCTGCTTTTGATGCTGAAAATTTATATTTAGACTCAGCCAATTATGCTGATTTCTTTGGCTACCAACACTATGGCAATCATTTTCTGCACAAAGCAAACACATTTAGAAATGTGGTTAATTACACACAGTGGGAACATTGTCCGGCTCCCATTGAAGGCAGCTCAAAAACTCTTTTGAATTTTTTTTTACAGATTTTAATCAATCAAATCCGGACGCATTTTATTTTAAGATGACTGGCAAGTCCTCTTCCAAAGTTAGGCTTACCCACACTAAATTATTATATTCTAACCCCTTTCTTTACCAATTAGCAGTTGGGGGCTATGAGCTGTGGAAAGATACTATTGATCTTAAATCTGTTTGGGGTTCTAAAGACTGGCAGGTAAAAGGCACTGAGGCTTTGCATCGTGCATGTCTCATCCCGAACCATATGTTGTTTTTTAATTCGACAAATTCACAGACAACCTGCTTTGGATTGGCTACCTCTAAAAAATGTAATGCTCCCTCTCTTCCTGATTTAGGAGAATACCTGACATGATCTATTCATACAGATTTGTCCCTTAGTGAATTACAGTCTTTGTTGCTGAATTCGTCCTTTAACATTTCCGGTTTCGATTCCGTGGTTGGTTGTTATGACAAAAAAAGTTCTGATTTATGCCAACATCGTTTTCTGGGTCTGACCCCGGGCTATACACAGGTAAGGGTAGATCCCCGTTTTCAAAGTGATCATTCTGTTACTACCTATTCGGTAGGCAAGTCCTGTCAGAACTGGCTCAGACATTCCACCTTAGCGTCAGTCAAACTCCATCTGTCCAAATTAACTGAAGATGTTGATCTGAATGACTTTGTTAAGGGCCCTGTGGGAGGCAGAGCGAAACAATGGGTATATGCTGTGTACAATGAAGTTTGGAAGCTGTCTCATATTGAGCAGCTTCTAGATTACGTGAAATAGATCAAGAACATTTAGAAAAAGTGCTTGCAGTTGTTGATAACAGCAATAACACCCTTTCTTCCCGAATTTCCACATTAGACAATATTGTTTCTTCTGTTGTTGATATAGTCCAGGATGAAATATCTGTTTTGTATCATGGTCAAAATCAGTTATACAAATTGCTTGGACATTACAAACGTTGAAGGCCAGTAAAGTGTCTTGAGACTACATGAATACTTCTTCTCTATTTTTACTATTTAATTTGACTGTAAAGCAACAATTCATGTCGATGCAGGATGCTGCAATTCACTTTTGCATATTGAAAAGTTAGAACCGTTGCCTTTTTCTGTTGCCGAATCTAATTCAGCTGTATGGCTCATTCATGGGTTAATAACATTGCATTTACCACTATTTAAATTTGATTCATGTATGAAGTACTATGCCATAGGCAGGTTTGAACCTTTAGTTAGCGCTTATCTTCATGAAGCTTGGTCTCTGCCATTTACCTATAGGTGCCTGAGGGAGGGTAAAGAAGTTTATTTGAAAGGTGAAGATTGCACTTCCACACCTGATCACTCATTAGTTTGCAGGAATCTCCAATTGCACGGCTTTTGTAATTCCAACGCCCCAAATTTAGCATGCTTTTTAAAAGGAACTCCTGTCCCAGCAATAAGCCCGACTTTCAGGTTGCTAGCAAACAATAGTTATTTGCTTTTAAATAATGAAAACTGCTGTGGCATGCTGGCAGGAATACCATACATTGTGACTGTTTCCTAACGTGTAGTCTGCTGCAAAAATTTGCTGTTTCCTCCTCCACATGGGAAGCTTGATGTATCCATCTGGCTTTCCATTCCGACCTTGACAGCAGACTTCAACAAGATGAGTCGAAAAAGGGCTCTTTTGCCTCAAAGGAAAGTCGCCCTTACATCTATGCGTGAAACATTCGTCCTTCACGTGGCAAACACTCGCACAGAGGTACATGCCCTTTTAAATACTGATCTCCCCCTGCATTTCGGAGTTTTGATTCACACAATCTTTAATGCCTCATCGACCACTGGCTTGGCGCACTTTTTTAAAATTGTAAGTTCTGGCCTTGTGACTTCATTCCAACTATATTTGGTGTGATACCGGCATTTTTTCATTCTATTTTTTCCAGCCTCTTCGGCGGTTTAGCATTAATTCCCATCTTGGCTGCCGGTATACTGCTGTTGGTTTGCTTGCTCAAAAATGGCTGCACAATCTGTGCCTCATGACAACATGCCCCGGGTGCTCCAGCTTCGTAACCGAATGCTTGATTACTTTGGAGCACTCTCGGTGGCTACATTAAGTGTGACGTATGGATTATCTTTCCGGTTCTCGTATTTTACATGCGTGCAGCCTGTCTTCCATGGCCTGGATTGCGGTTTCGAGTGGGCTCTGGATTTGTGTCTCTGCAACACGGTGTCTCCTAACCCTTATTATGATCTACTGATGAATCACTTAGTTGCTCATGAGTTAGACTGTTCTGGTATTGGAATAATGGCCTGTGCAGCGGCACATGGAGTCCTAGGTAATTGGAACATATGGTCTGCAGCCCATGATTTTCCGGCACGCAGTTATCTCGAAGAACACCTGAGTTGTCCTCTGATGGTGTTAGAGGCTGTCGAAGAACATGTGTGTTCTTTCCCTTTATAGAATTGGATGGATGAAATGCTTTCGGATGAGAACAATGACTTCCTCTTGGAAGCAGTTGCAACGTACTGTGCTTATACTCTTTTGGATTGAAGTATTTTCAGCTTCAAACGCATTTTGTGACTCATGATTTTTTGTCTATTTTTTTTGTTGCTCAATTCACACTCTGCGCCTTGAACACTATACAGCCCCTGTATCGTGTAGACTAAAAAACTTTTTTTATATTGCTGATTCGGAATATTACTCCCAATTCTACTGTTTGGCAAAATTTGAACTTAGTTCTGTCACACTCAAACTTGAATTCTGCGTTTCAAATTGCCCCCCGTCCTGTGCGCCTTTCAATCAAGGGAGAGTGTAGTGAGGGCTGGGCCTTACTTGCGCTTACTACTAAGTTAGCATAGGCTTATTATAAGTTTAATCACCATTTTTACCTTTTGGCCGCTTTTGCACACAACACTATATGTAACTGTTGTTGTAAGTTATGCTGCGCGAATTGCTTCAGATGAGAATAGCTTGTTTTCAGTGTCCCTAGACTCTACAGCTCGACCTTAGTCTGCACAGTGAGTGCTGATGCCTCCAAGGTTAACAAAACAATATTCGGTGTTGTTCGGGCTGATCAGCTCTGGGCACTAGACATAACATGCACGCAGCTGTAGCAAACTGAAACCCTGGTGTCTTTCATATAGCACTGCATGCATGATTTAGACACTCTGACGGAAGCCCATTTTCCAGAGAGACAGAGAGCTATTGCAGATCCTGATACGATTCACTTCTGATGATCTTGGAGGTATGGGGTCCCCTATTCAAGCCTAAGAGACATTCTATATTTTATAAAACAGAGTTCTTAGATAGGGAGGGTGGCATACTAGGTGCTATATAACCTGTTCCCACCATCATTATAAAATTATTTCTCCTTTTGTGTTTTGTGGAGTTGTAACAATGCTGATCGTATTATTTTTAATCATATGTCTGCTTATGCTTGCAAAAATACTGCATCTTAGAGCACAGCGTTAAGATAAATATTTTAAACTTTATCGTGTCTCTTTCTTTACCCATGTTGTGGACTGGTATGAGAATATAACGAAAGAGTATTCTTGATTCTCACCATTCCTGAGAGTAACCTAAGTCGCATGTTCTGGGTTGGCTAATCAATGGTACCTTTGCTATAGGACAAAGAGCTAATGTGACACTGATGCTAGTTGGTTAGGGGTTCTAGGTACTGAGGTGAGTTTTTTGGTCCACCACACTTCACTGATATCCTGGGTCTCTGTTCACAGTTCTGTGTGTGAGCAGAATCCCTGCAACAGCGGCTCTTTACTCTAGAGGTATCTATATCTATACCTTTCATATTGTTTCATTCAACCCTATGTACAGCGCTCCGATACCCCTGGGTCATATGCCCGCTTTTTAAAACACTCTAAATAAATAAAAAATAAAACATGTATTTTTTAGCAGCAATAAGCACAAACATTTCATGTTTGGTCATTGCTGTTTGAATATTTCTAAACATCTTGTAATTGTTGAAATATTTCTAAACATTTGTTAATTGTTGTTTGAATGTTTCTAAACATTAGGAAATGTATGGCTTGGAACCTTGTCATAACTATGAGTAGCCCATAATGTTTGAATAAAAGAATAAACTGTAAGTGGGCGACAAAATAGGATGTAGATTGTACCCGGCCGATGTTCTATATGTTGGTCTGGTTTTAATGCCATGCGTTCATCAATTTATTTATTTATTACAGAACATTAGAGGTCCAGAAAGAGCAGTTTCTGAGGGAAAAGGAGGAACTCACCCAAAAAATACAACACATGGAGGAAATGAACAACAATCTGAAAATGCAAAACGAAACAGAGAGTGATTTAAAGAGCAAAATGAGGCTTGAGTCATCTCGTCTGACAGTGGAAAACACGGTAATAAACTAAGTGTCTTAAATACTTTACTCGTCCAAAAGCTTATAATAAATGTAAAAATTAAGTTTCTATCAATGTGGATATATATTACAGTGAGTGGGATTTTGAGTATGGCTCTGTGAGTGGGTGTATGATTGGCTATATGGGTGTGTGAGTGGTTTTATGGATGTGCGAGTGATTGGCTGCGCGGCCCCATGCTTTGTTATTTCAGGCCCTGCCTCGTGGAGGTGGTGGTCCCTGAGCCCAAATACTTTCATGGGGAGGGGTGTAGCGTGCATCCCTCTCCTCAAAAGATTTATTTATGTATGCCCTCCAGGGGGCTCAACTAGAAATGAGCGCCGAAGGCCATGCTTGTTTTTTTCTTTTTTTTAAAGTTTTCCCGAGATTTGCTGATCCATCATAATTTTTGCCATAACAATTTTAAAAAAATGCTTTTTGGCCCTAGTGGGGCCTAGAGGGTAAGTGTAATCGTACCCTGCCCCCTTCTCTTTTTTGATGTACTTTTTTGGGGGACTCGGCTGAGTCCGAATCGCAAAATGGCTGCCAACACTTCTTGGTTGAAATGTTGGCAGCTAATCAAATCTCAGCATGAGATCTGTTAGATCCACAGAGCATCCGCATCCCTAGATATAAATCATCTTTTTCATTAATAACGTTTAACTAATGTCAGATTTGGTGTAATTCCATTTAGCGGTTCAGGCTGTAGTCATGTTCAAAATCCCATTCGGAAATTGCATGGGGAAATGTGTTTTGGGACTCCCCCTTTTTTCTTGACCCCCACTTGATGAATCTGAAGCGAGGTGTACACTAGTTTTGAAAATTTCCTGAAAAATGGCCCAAAGTTATTAGCAAAACAAAAAGCGCTTTTCCTATGGAAACTAGGTCCTGACTATAATTAGCTACTGGTGGCCGCTGGTAGGTAATATATAAATATCCCACATATATGTGTATATATTTAGGCAAAACGATGAACCTCAATTGTAAGAAATGTTCATGAAATCCATGATGCTCCAACTGAATTGAGAATGAGGGATAATATAGATCGTTCATGAACCTTGCAGAGAGCATTTTCATGATACTGGTGGCTGTTACCAAGGTATGCACCTGAGCCAATAGCTAAAGGATGAAGGAAAAGGATCTCAATAATAACGCACACTTAACTGGTTACTGCCCATGATACATTTATGCTAAAAGATTCAGAAAACTCCTGGAGGTTGATTCTAGAAAGTGTTAATTGAAACTATGCTTTTGTCTAATCTATTTGCTAGACAATGGGATCTGTTTGCATGAGTGTCTTGCCAAAAGCTAAGCAGCAGTTGATTTTCTGGTAGTGCGTTCTTACGAAAGTAGGACTTTAACATAGTGTTAGTAAATTTGAAGTGAGCACTCTTAAAAAAAGTACACTCCAAATAATGGTCCCAAACTGAACATTAGAGTCCTTAATGAAACCTAAGACATTTATCTTCAGGACAGTGACTCCACTCCAGTTCCTTAGTAGAGCATGCTTCTGGTCATCTCAGTGGAATCCCACAATTAGTTTTCAAGTATCCACTCCATACTACTTCCCCTGTGGTCACAGACTGACAGTTTGATATGGAGCTGCACACTCTAGCTTGTGCTATTTTGATGGATATTGTCCAAGGTCTGCGGATGTTGTGTGGGTGAGGCTGGGTAAAGGAGCAGCAGCTCAACTATCGATGTGAGGACTCTGTGGACAGTTTAAGGTACGGCTTCCCATACTCAAATGTTCAGTGTGTGCCAGAGAGAACCAAGGAGCACAATGGGAAGTCAGCCCTTCATTTCGCAAAGGCAGAAAGAAGTAAATGCACTCTGCAACCCTTCATCCCTGATCCACATCTTCTGTTATCTGTTCTTAGTAGCATGACAGCTGAAAAGGAAGTACTGTTCACCCTTTTCCTTGCTGATGTAATTAATTGACAGCAACAAAGAAAATATCAGTTTTCATCAGATGGCTCCCTATCATCAGCTAAGACCTGCTACAGGGCCATTGTTTTCAATGAGCATTCATAACTTCTAATACCATTCACAGTCCTTGGTGTGAACTTTCATTTTGGCAAATCAAACGAGTTTATGTTCTCATCACCAAGGGACTATGGGCCTGAATTAGATCTGGGCGGATGGGTTACTCCTTCTCCATAGAATTTATATTTCGGCTAAAGGAATATATGTCACCGTTGTGGCGGAGTAACCCATCCACCAAGATCTCAATCAGGCCCTACGAGGATTCTGTGCATTGAAACAAGGACATGTATACAAACTAGTGGTTTGATTGGCAAATTTGCATCAAGTTGACTATTGAAAGTAACAAAATGCAATCCTTTTTTTATTTTTTTTATTTTATGACAGCAGACAAGCAGAAAAAAAAGAAAAAAGGAACAATAATAGAGAAGGAGACATCTTACATATCAATAAACATAACCCAACTTTTGTTCTGAGAACGTTCATAAACTTACATCATAAGGCCACTTTAGACTTAATAGATCTCCGAAACCATTTTGACGAGACTAATAGCAGACAAAAAAAAAAAAGGAAAAAAAAAGGGGGAAAAAGAAATACCAAATACAATACTACAACAGAGATATTTAGTAAATTCCCTTAAGATGCTATCCAGTTAGTAATAGGAGACCATAATTTATACCCAAGAGTTTTCTTCCTTATGCCCTTGATTTTGTACAGTGCGATCTCAAGATGGTAAATAGACAGTAATTTGTTTTGCCACATAATAAAGTTTGGTGATTCATCGTCTAACCATTGAGATGTTATACATGAGCGATATACAGCCATACATATAAAAATAAAGCCTTCCTCAGCAACTAAAATCTTATGAGTATTGCTCTCTTCACATCCAAAAATAACCAGTTGTGCCGTTAGCTTTACTAGAATGCCCAAGTTATTTTTCAAATAAAACTCTACATCAGATATAAACTGAAACAATTTAGGGCAAAGAAAAAACATATGGGCAGCATCGGCTGCATATAAGCCACAACGGTTACAATTTGTCCCCCTCCCGGAGTTCCATTTAGCCAATTTGCTTGGCGTGTAGTACAGCTCAAAAACTGACATTAAATGTTGGTTTATCAATGATCCATTCAGTAATAGATTAGTGGCCATTTCTATACTTCTCTCCAAATCAACACGCTCAATGCTCAATTTATTTTGCCATTTTGCTTCCCTGGCTTCTAAATCGTCCACTGTCTTCTCCTGTAATAATTGATACAAAAACCCAATTTTTTGCCTATCCTCAACAGCCTAAAAAATCGTAATTTTTCCTATTACAATCAAAGTCTTTGATATTTTCTGCTCACAAAAACTATGTACTTGAAGGTATTTAACAAAATCCGTAAGTTGCAACCTATACGCCTCCTTTAAATAATCAAAAGAAACGAAATGATTCCCCTGAAACAGATCCCCTAATTTGCGGATCCCCGAGTTATGCCACCTTGACATCACCTGATCATTAAATATATCTGGTAAAAGGGAGCAGTTTTGGAGAGGAGTATATAAATTAATATTTGGACCTATTCCTAATCTCCTTTTAGTTGTCCGCCATATGACATATGCAGAATAGAGAATCTTAAATTTGTTTTTTTTGTAATAACTTGGTTCAATAATACGATTTAAACATTGTTTTGTCTCAGCACCTAATAACATCTCATAAATAGATGGGGCAGCAAAGTCCTGAGTTGGATCTTCTGGTAATATAAGGAAACTCATATGCTGTAATATCGCAATCCAATGATACATCTCAAAATTTGGGATACCCAGCCTCCCCTCTCTCTAGACAGCGTACATCTCTTAAATGCTCTCCGAGCCCGATGGTACCCCCCAAAGAAATCGTGAGCACATTCTCTCCATTCGGGAAAAGTAAAAATTAGGTATAAGAAAGGGGATAGCCTGAAATAAATACAAAACTTAGGACAAATGAGCATTTTTAAAACATTGCTACGGCCAAAGAGTGAGAGCTTTAGGTTGTTTATTCTATCTAATATTTTATTAGAAGAGATTATAATTGGATCCAAATTTTCAGGAATAATATCCTCCATATTAGTTGTAATTTTTATACCTAAATAGATAGCCTCCTTTTCAAACTTAATATTCTCTGGACGACGGGTCTCCAAGTGAATAAATTGTGTCTTTCCAACGTTTAATTTATAACCGGATAACCGGCCGAACTCTTCAGCTTCCGCTATAATATTAGGTAATGCAGTGCTGATATCTGATGTCAATATCGCGATATCATCTGCATACGCACAAACTTTAAAGTCGTGATTAAGTAACTGCACGGGTTTAATTAAACTATTCCTCTCCAAGGTAACGATAAACGGGTCAATATATAGTGCAAACAGCAAGGGCGAACAGGGACAACCCTGTCTCGTCCCCCTTGCTATCAGTACCTTCCCTGATGTTTATATACATAAAGCTCCATGAGACCCTGGTGAAAGCTTTTTCAGCGTCCAACAGGGCCACACCAACAGGGGAGTGAGTACCCTGCGCCCAGTCCAATAAAGAAATTATCCGCCTTACATGATCTGTAGTGCCTCTATACTGTATAAATCCGTGTTGTCTTAAAGAGACTGAGCCTGGCATCATATCATTTAACCTATTAGCTATAAGTTTAGAATAAATTTTACTATCTGAGTTTAATAATGAAATGGGTCTATAAGACCCCATTTCAGTATCCTTTTTACCTTTCTTTTTGAACACAACAATCGTAGCATTAGACCATACCTGAGCGGCCATCCCCAAAAAGGTTTGTTGACATACTTCTACTAATTCTGTTTTCATCAGGTGCCTAAAGGTCCTATAAAATTCCAGAGGGATATTATCCGGACCCATGGCTTTGCCCGTAGCCAAGCCTAATATTGCTGGTTCAATTTCACACCATTCTGGCAGTGCCAACAATATCATTTTTTGAGCTTCCGACAATGTTGCAGGGATCACATACTTTAAGTAGTCGTCAGCTTCCACCCGACCGGTCTCATCACTATATAACGATTGATAAAATTCTTGAAAAGACGACAAAACGCCTTCCTTAGTCTCTTGCAGAACCCCCTTTAAATCTGTGATTCTAGAAATATCACTGTAAACAGCTTTCTCCCTCGCCCTTTTTGCCAGTACTCTACCCGTTTTTTCTCCAAACTCATATACTGTTTCTTTGTATTGTACATACTTTTCAGCAATTTGATCGGCAATGATGGCATAGGCACTAGCCCTTTTTATAGTAAGATCCCTTTGGACCGCTTATACTGTGTCTTCTTCTGTGCCTAGCCTTATTAACTCTGCCAGCTTCTTCTCGGCAATATAGACCTGATCAAACTCCTGTCGGTGTTTAATCCACATACTTTTGCGCTTAAATTTAGAGAAGCTAAGGGTTTCTCCACGTTCTACTGATTTAAACGCGTCCCAGACTATCTCTTGTGCGGCCGTGCCTTTATTAATAACAAAGAATTCCTGAATTATTTTAGCTATAAACTGACGGTACTCCTCATCCAAAAGCAATTTTCTATCAAAGGACCACTGTTGGAGCTCCACTTTTTCAAACGTGTCTATATCCAGATCTAATATAATCGGATTGTGATCCGAGACTAATTTGGGGTGAATCTCAATTTTAGCTTTGGCCAACAGTGCAGATGAGGTAAAAAAATTATCTAGACGGACAAATTTTGAATGAGGGGCGGAAAAAATGGTAAAACCAGGATCGCTGGAATGTTCTGAGTTCCACACATCATGCAGGCCGTGATCCGAAATCAGGCCCCGTAAAGCATTAAAAACTAGCTTCTTTCTTCCAGTATAGACATAATTAGATCTAACATTTATTCCTGCGTCAAGGTTAATATTAAGATCACCGCACATTAACACTGGCAGCATCCACTGTGCCAATTCCAAATTCAAGAAGTTAAAAAGTTCTGCATCATCCAAATTTGGCCCATAAGCATTACAAAGTGTAAACCTATATTGGCCAACCCTAAACTCGGAAATAACCCAGCGTCCCCATTTGTCAGCTGCAGTTTTAACACACTCCCAGACTCCCCTTTTTTTAAGTATCGCAACCACTCTTTTGACACCCATCTGTTTAGAACATACTACCAACTCCATCCCCATATTCCTAAAATACCCTCAATTGGCCCAAGCAACATGCGTTTCCTGCAAACACAATATATCAATATGCAGTATTTGAACTATTTTAGCTTGAACTTGTCGCTTCTTTGGGTCATTAAGGCCGCATTTATTTAATGTGCAAATCTTTATTTTCCTATCCATAAGTATTATTAAAAAAGACCAAATTCAAAATAAGGCAATCGATTTTCTTAAATTCGAATATCTTGCAACCACTTTCACGTGTTTTCGTTCTTATAACGCTTATCTGCTTTAAACCATTTCTGTCTGCTGCTGTCTTTTTCACCCACTTCCACCAAGGTCCCGTGCCCAACCCATTCCCCACCCCGTCATACCACCAACACCAACCCTCCCGCCCCCCCTCGACCCTTCCTTCCCACCTTATGAGGCACAGGGACCATTAGTCCCTGCAATATATGGAGAGCCGTGCCCCCCCCTTCCTGGCAATTGAGATCAGAGCGTAAACTATTATCACTATATTTCAGGGAGAAAGTCCAGATGCCTGCTAAAAGGAAAAAAAGAAGAAAAGAAGAAAAGGAGAAGAGAAAAAGAACATTCTTACAGTCACCAAAGGGGGCTTCCACCCCGTTTACCCTGGTTTTTCACTACATTATAACTTGCAACACCCCCCTATATAGTGTCCAGATAGTCTTTAGCTTGGATTTCTGACCAGAAAAATTTAGTTTGACCTTTCACCGAAACCTTGAGTTTTGATGGATTCTATAAGTAAACCACAGCCCCTTTTTTTTTAAAGTCTGGTATCAATTGTCTTAAATGCCACCGTTTTGAGACTGTGGCCTGACAGAAATCCGGTCTAACGAAAAAACTGCAATCTTTAGCAGTAGTTTTCTTATTTGGTCGTGCCAAAGCGTATATGTCCTCTCGAGCTAGAAAGTTATTAAAGCAGACTAAGATTGCTCTAGGAAGGCTTTCTTCTCCTTGGCGAGGTGTCTTTGCTGTGAAAGGAAACCGGTGTGCCCTTTGAATTTCCCTGGACCAGTCCCAGGCTGTCAATTCGGGGAAAGCTTCCTTCAGTAGTTCCACGACAAATTTACGCACATCCGAGCCCTCCTTCTTCTCTGGAACCCCCAAAAAACGTAAATTATTTCTGCCAGCCTGATTTTCCATCTCTGACAGTTTATAGCTCAAATCATCACGATGAGCCTTCAGAGCGTCTAGCTCCGCTTTTTGTGCGACAGTATAATCCTCTAGAGCTGAAATTCGGGCTTCTGCCTTCGTAACTCTTTCCGCCGTTTCCGTACCTATTTTTATTGCACGCCGTAAGTCGTTCTTTACTTTACTGCATGTGGCCTGCATTCTGGTATTCTCCGCTTTACTCTCAGCTCTGTGGCTCATCATAGTCTCGTAAATAGTTGCCAGAGTAATCTCCTGTGGGGGTAGTTTGTCTGATACGGTTGTTTCACCCTCGGTGTCAGCTAAATTTAGTCCTCTAGCTCCTTCTACAATTTCACTAGGTGTTAAAGTGCTTTCTGATGTTACCAGTCGTGAACCTTTTTTCTTTTGCCTCTTAACTGTGGTGACACTAGTATTAGGAGAGGCCGTGCTTCGTCTTAAATCCACATCAAAGCTGCTACCTTCGCTATAATCCACCCAGTCCTTGCTTATATTTAGGCTTTCCTGTTTTCAGTTTCTATTTTTGGTAAATTCTGGTGGTTTTTTTTCAGTGTTTTCAATATCTTAAAAAACAGTTGTTATCAGTGGTTACACATTTTTGCGCCACTAAAAACAACTGAAAAAGGAGGGGCGGAGCTTGCTGGCGTCCATGGCGGACGCGTGATAGTAGAGCTCCCGTCCTGAGCCCTACTTAACATCCGATATCCTATCCTTACAGCACGTAGATCAGCCCGAAAATGTGGACCGGACTCTCTACACACTAACGGTACACTGATCAGCGCCTCCTCGATCGGAAAAAGGATCCTGGTGTGGCTCGGCGGTAGCGGCCACGGGGAGTTGCGGAACAGGCCCGAGACACCGGACTTGCCTGCAGCGCGGGCCGAGGTGCGTAGCTGTACGTGCGGCGGAGCGCCAAGGGGACGAGTCGGCCTGCGTACACCTTCACCGCGGAGCTTCGGAAACCGGCCCGGGCAAGAACGTGGGGGACATCCTAGCCAGAGTTGACGCCCGGTAAGAGGTGTGCTATCTATCCTGCCTTCAGCAGCGAATACGGGGCGTGTTGGCCTGCGGTGGGCACTACAAGTAATCTGTGGCACTACCACTGGTCCCTGGCTGCCGTCGCCGCTCGCCACTTGAAATATTGGAGGAGGCATAGGAACGAGCGTGGTGCCTCTGTTGTATAACGATGGCCTGACCGGGGCTGGCTGCTTGTCTCGGTCGGACCGTCCCGCTCCTGGGTGGCGTTGCAGCCGCCATTTTGACAGACGTCGTGATCAATCCTATGTTGGGACTCCCTGCGCCCAGCCCGTGCTGCCAGTAGAAGAAGTGGTCACATAGGGGCGAAGGGCATATAGTGCTCACAGCGGCCTGATCTGATAGTAGCCATATGTGAACTGTGTGGATGGCGCTTGGCGGAGGCGGGGACAGCAAGGGTTGCACGTGGCTGAGATCTGCTGCTCCACCTGACGTAACACAGAGTACCTGGACGGACGGCCTGCGGTAAGCGGGAAAGGAACACCCTGCTGAGGATACCACATTACAGCCTGGGAACGCACACATAGGACTGCGGGGAGGTGATAACAGGTCTGAAGGGACTAGTGGAGATACCGGGGGTCGCTTGAGAGTGCCCCTCGAAGCCTGCCAAAGCGGTGCAGTGGTCCCTGATGTCCACTAGGAGTGCCATGGGGAAGGGAGACAGAACACAGTCGAAGCTATCCTTCGATCACCGCAGAGCTAAGGGCCCTGACGTCCCGGCCCCGGAGGCTTCCCCCAGACGTGCCTCCCCAGAAAGCACCATGGGCGCCGACATCCGAGAAATGCTCGTGTCCATGGAAAAAGGACTTCAAGACAGTATGTCTGCTCTGGGGACAAAGATAGATGCCTTATCGTATCGAATGAACCGCATGTCAGAGCGGGTTGACAAACATGCGGAGAGACTAGACATGACCGAGCGGCGCCTGACAAAAGCGTAGGAGGCACAAACGGAGTGGGATAAAGACCGAAAACAATTTGCCAGACTCATGCAGGTCATTCAGGACAAGTCAGAGGATTTGGAGGCGCGATCGAGGCGCTCAAATATACGGATTACAGGTGTGGCGGAGACGACAGCGACGGGCAGAATGGAACTCTTCGTTGAGCAGCTATTGAAGACTCTGCTAGGTGACGACATCTTTTCGCATATGTTTATAGTGGAGAGGGCGCACCGCTCGCTGGGACTGCGACCCACACCGGGCGCTCCTGCTCGTCCAATCATTGCCAAACTTTTGAACTACCGGGAGATACAGCTTTGCGTGTAGCGAGGGAGAAGGGTAAGCTGCAGTTCGAAGGCATGGACATTTCGCTATACCCGGATTTCACGGCAAAGGTGCAGGACGAAAGGAAGCACTTCGCACCCTATAAAAAACAATTGCGGGACATGGGCCTCGACTACGCGATGCTGTACCCGGCCAAACTCAGGATTAATAGGCAGGGGCACTTGCACTTCTTCACGGATCTGAAAGAGTTGCAGAAATCACTGAAAGAGTGGTCCAAAGAACGCAGGAATAGGGACACGAGAGTACGGAGAATTTCAATACTCATGCAAAACCCTATGGTAGGGCAAGATTTGTGCTGTTAACTGATAAGGGGCCAGGCGCGGGAGTGTTTGTTGAACTGCCATAGAGGGCTTGTTATAGGCCGCTTTTATCTGGCATCCGCTGCCCCTGTGCTTTTGGCTTTCAGGCTTTAGTTCGAGCCACCTTGGGAACTGTTGACTTAAGTTATCAAGAGGGAGGTAGGGGGGGGGGGTGAGGGGTTCTGTCTGACCGGGTTGGAGGTGGTCGGCTGTGGGAGGGGGGAGGGTTCAATAGTTTGGGCTGAGTTGGGGGTGGCCATTCTGGGTAGTTTGGGTATGAGTAGGATTGACATTAGTGTACCTGAATGCAAAAATGTAAGTGCTGTCACTGTTGAACTGCCTCGGGTGGGGCCGCTCTGCCATCTGACGATGTGTGTCCTATATAAGAGACTGTTTATACACCTGTTATCACTGCTACCAAGGAGTAGTCCCTCATCGCAGATACACTGCTGCACATTGCTGTCTCCACGTCCTCGTCCTGGGACAATACCGCCTTGCTTGGTTCCAATATGTGGATGGGGGGGTGATGGTTGATAGGCAAACGGATTGCAGTTCTGCGATTGGTGCAGGGGACTTGCAGACGGATGATAGCAGCGACATGCTCAGGGCCCTTACCTGGAATGTAAGAGGGCTGAACGATTTTCGCAAGTTGAGGAAGGTACTGAGCTACCTGCATAGGCACTGCATAGACATTGCACTCCTGCAGGAGACGCATCTCCCACTCACAAGTAGGATGCTATCGGCAAGGGGCCTTGGGGGACACAGCGTTGCAGCAGGCTTCACCACGCATTCGCGGGGGGTGGTCACATGGGTCAATCCCAAATCCAAGTTAAAACTAGCCCTGGTTGCGGCTGACCCGGAGGGGCAGTAGCTTCTGGCACGATGCACAGGCAGAGGGCATGATCTACTGATCGTAAATGTATATGGGCCTAACTATGATTCCCCTGAGTTCTACTCGACGCTAGCCAGTAAGTGTAGACCATATGTTGGTTCTAAACTGATTTGGGGTGGCGATTTCAACTTTGTCTTGAACCCAGAGCTAGATAGATCTGCTGGGGCGCCCCGTATCCCGGTGTCTGCTGCGGTCCTTATGAGGTCAGAACTGGTCAAGTTGGATATGGCAGATATCTGGAGACACCGGCACCCTGGGAAGGGAGGGTACACCCATTACTCTGCCTATTATGACACGCACACGAGGATTGACTACTGGTTTGCCTCTCACTCTCTGCTATCCTTAGTGAAGGGCTGCGTAATACTGCCTCGTACACTGTCGGACCACTCACCCTTGATGCTGCTACTAAACGCCCCTAATAAGAGGATTCCCCCATTTACCTGGAGGTTCCCCCCCCACGCACTATTAGACGAGGTCTTTAGAGGGGAACTAGCAGAGGATATAGACACTTATTTTAAGATTAATGTGGGATCTGTGGATGACTTTCAGACTGTTTGGGAGGCGTTTAAGGTCTACATCAGGGGTATGGCGATGACAAAACACTCTGGGGTGCTCAAATCCATTAGACAACGGCTGAAGCACTTTGAGACACAACTATCGGAGTTAGAGGGACAACAGCGGTGCTCAGCAAATAGTGATGTTGCGGATCAAATCAAGGCACTAGTGATAGAGTACAATGAGGAAGCGGATAGAGAGGTCAAGCATATGGGGAAATATGCAACAGCGCGCACGTATAGTGAGAGGGACCGCCCCGGCTCGCTGCTGGCTAGATTGATGCGTAACAGCAGACCTCCGTTGGTAGTTGAGGAATTGATTGCGCCCAATGGTGAAGTGGTTACGGAGGAAGACGATATACTTGCAACATTCCAGGCCTACTATTCGACGCTATACACGGCAAGAGCAGGCCACCTAGAGGAGGAAATAGATGACTACCTTAGTTATATTAAAATGCCATTCCTAGCTAATTTCCAAAGGGAATTTTTGATGGAGCCGATACAGAGGGATGAGATCTCGGAGGCGCTGGAGGGCATGCGGGTTGGCAGCGCTCCGGGTGCAGACGGGCTCACAGTGGCCTTTTATAAGGCCTTCAAGGAGGAGCTATTACCGCACCTAATGACTCTCTTTTATGACATATGCCAACAGGGTAGCATGCCGAAATCAATGAGAGAGGCCTTACTCATCACAATTCCCAAACCGGGGAAGCCTCCCAACGAATGCGGCTCCTATAGGCCATTGTCTCTGATAAATGTGGATGCCAAATTATGTGCGAAGGTGCTAGCCACCCGGCTTGCCATAATTGTCCCGAAGTTGGTGGCACCGGAACAGGCTGGATTCGTCCCAGAGAGGAATTTGGCGTACAATATCTGCACGGTTTTGGGCACCATGCAACATGTAAAACCAGAAAATAAGGCGGTGGCCATCTTTCTCGACATGGAAAAGGCGTTCGATTCAGTGGAATGGCCTTTCATGATACGAGTGCTAAGGAAATACGGGATGGGGGAGCCCTTTTTACAGATGGTGGGTGCTTTATATTACAAACCGTCGGCTAGATTAAAAATTGGCGACAGGGTTACCGCTCTGATTCCCATAGGCAGGGGCACCAGACAGCGCTGTCCGCTCTCCCCTCTACTATATGCACTTGTGGCGGAGCCCCTGGCGTGCGCGATTAGGGAATACCACAGGTTCGAGGGGATTAATTTTCCCACCTATAAGATTGGCATATCCACATATGCAGATGATACCCTACTCTATGTCAGAGAACCAGAGTTGAACCTAGCAGCCGTGCTGCGTGAGGTGGTGAGATTTGGAGCGCTTTCTGGCCTTAGGGTCAATTGGAACAAATCTGTTGCCTTCCCGTTGACGCCGGTGACCCTTCCGTTCGATTCGGGGAACCATTACAGTGGACCTCGGATGCCATAATATATCTAGGAATCCGACTACACTCCGATCCCGAGATACTGGTCCGCGAGAACTATGGGGTGGCATATAGCAAACTGGTGGATGATGTTGAGGTTTGGTGCAAGCTCCCTCTGTCCCTGATGGGAAGGATAGCACTGATGAAAATGGTGGTCTTACCTAGATTTTTATTTCTGTTCAACAATATCCCGTTAGTTCTCTCTAGGACCTTCTTTACCCAGCTTACGCAAACACTTGTTAGACTGGCATGGGGAGGTAAACAACCCAGAGTCCAATGGAAGACCCTGATTCTACCCTATGCTATGGGAGGCCTAGGTGCACCGGATCTGGAGCGCTACTATAGAATAGCGCAAGCAACGCACTTGCATACGTGGATACATGCCAGTCCAAATATCCCCCATGTGATACTCGAGCGCTTGTTTGCAGATCCGACCCCTCTCCCGGCAACGATTTGCCAACGAGTTGACCGCAGAATTGGCAGGTTGTACTCAATTACCTCAACGAATCACGCATGGAACGTGATATTGAAAGCACAGGGTGGTACGATACTGTACTCACCACTCATGCGCGTGGAGTGGGCGATATGGTGACCCCCTCTTGCGGAGAAAGGAGTAATAAAGGCGTTGCGTGAACTGGGGATCAATGCAATGGGGGATCTTTTCCTCAATGGCTGTGTGAAAACCTTGCCCCAAGCACTCCAATCCCAGACGGGAAAAACGCTGATGCATAGCTTCCAAGTCCACAGAGTGCGCAGCGCGCTGCTCGAATTGCTGGGCCCGGACCTGGCAGAGCCTCCGGAGGCGCCGGAACTCACGACTGTGATTAAACACCCGGCGTCCTGCAAGCTTGTCACCAATCTTAAGAAATTGGGAGACCTTCACGGGACCCCACCACTCTCTAAGGCTAGAACGGACTGGCAAAGCGACCTGCAGATGCAGATTACGGATGAGATGTGGCGTTATTGTTGTGAAAGAACGAGGAAGATATCTTTGAATAGCCGGCACCGGCTGATTCACTTCAAATACTTGCAGCGTGTCTATTATACTCCGGATAGACTGCATAGGTACGGGTTGCGCCCAACAGCGGAGTGCGAGAGATGTCGGCTCCCGACGGCGGACTTTATCCACATGGCGTGGACTTGTCCCGGAGTCTACAAGTTCTGGACTGAGGTTTTTGCAGAACTAAAACTGATACTCGACGCTGAAATTCCGCGTTGCCCGGCGCTTGCGCTTCTGGGATACTCCAAAACGTTACCCGTGGCCCTGAGGCGATTAGTGGACATGGCACTGCTGATTGCTAGGAGGGTCGTGGCTATATGCTGGATGCGGGGTCCATTGCCTACAAATAAAAGATGGGAAGCAGACCTCTTGTACTGCTGCACACAGTCGGAGACATATAGCGAACTGTTACCCCCGTTCGATTCGGGGAACCATTACAGTGGACCTCGGATGCCATAATATATCTAGGAATCCGACTACACTCCGATCCCGAGATACTGGTCCGCGAGAACTATGGGGTGGCATATAGCAAACTGGTGGATGATGTTGAGGTTTGGTGCAAGCTCCCTCTGTCCCTGATGGGAAGGATAGCACTGATGAAAATGGTGGTCTTACCTAGATTTCTATTTCTGTTCAACCATATCCCGTTAGTTCTCTCTAGGACCTTCTTTACCCAGCTTACGCAAACACTTGTTAGACTGGCATGGGGAGGTAAACAACCCAGAGTCCAATGGAAGACCCTGATTCTACCCTATGCTATGGGAGGCCTAGGTGCACCGGATCTGGAGCGCTACTATAGAATAGCGCAAGCAACGCACTTGCATACGTGGATACATGCCAGTCCAGATATCCCCCATGTGATACTCGAGCGCTTGTTTGCAGATCCGACCCCTCTCCCGGCAACGATTTGCCAACGAGTTGACCGCAGAATTGGCAGGTTGTACTCAATTACCTCAACGAATCACGCATGGAACGTGATATTGAAAGCACAGGGTGGTACGATACTGTACTCACCACTCATGCGCGTGGAGTGGGCGATATGGTGACCCCCTCTTGCGGAGAAAGGAGTAATAAAGGCGTTGCGTGAACTGGGGATCAATGCGATGGGGGATCTTTTCCTCAATGGCTGTGTGAAAACCTTGCCCCAAGCACTCCAATCCCAGACGGGAAAAACGCTGATGCATAGCTTCCAAGTCCACAGAGTGCGCAGCGCGCTGCTCGAATTGCTGGGCCCGGACCTGGCAGAGCCTCCGGAGGCGCCGGAACTCACGTATGTGATTAAACACCCGGCGTCCTGCAAGCTTGTCACCAATCTTAAGAAATTGGGAGACCTTCACGGGACCCCACCACTCTCTAAGGCTAGAACGGACTGGCAAAGCGACCTGCAGATGCAGATTACGGATGAGATGTGGCGTTATTGTTGTGAAAGAACGAGGAAGATATCTTTGAATAGCCGGCACCGGCTGATTCACTTCAAATACTTGCAGCGTGTCTATTATACTCCGGAGAGACTGCATAGGTACGGGTTGCGCCCAACAGCGGAGTGCGAGAGATGTCGGCTCCCGACGGCGGACTTTATCCACATGGCGTGGACTTGTCCCGGAGTCTACAAGTTCTGGACTGAGGTTTTTGCAGAACTAAAACTGATACTCGACGCTGAAATTCCACGTTGCCCGGCGCTTGCGCTTCTGGGATACTCCAAAACGTTACCCGTGGCCCTGAGGCGATTAGTGGACATGGCACTGCTGATTGCTAGGAGGGTCGTGGCTATATGCTGGATGCGGGGTCCATTGCCTACAAATAAAAGATGGGAAGCAGACCTCTTGTACTGCTGCACACAGTCGGAGACATATAGCGAACTGTTACCCCCGGAGGCCAGACCCAAGAACTTTTGGGGGCTCTATCGGACCTACCTCACGTTTAAGAATAGTGAAGAAATAGAGCGCGAACTGGATGGGGAGGGGGAGGAGACAGAGGACCCACTGGCGGGGGAGGAGGTGTCTACTGAGAGGATAGAATAGATGCTTGCACATCACGCGGGACAGGGCACAGACCTGCGATACAAGGGTGGCCTAGCATGGGGAGGGAGGGGTGGAAAGTGATCTGTAGGGGCACACATGCGGTGGGGAAGTACGATACAGGCGGTCAGGGTACAGTTTCACTGGTCAAGGGGGACGCACGCAGATGGATGGGGTGGGCGGGGGGCGATCTACATTTTCCACAGGTAGACGGCTAGGTGCAGATTTCCGAGGTTAAGCAGGTGTACACAGAGGCAGATTGGTTTAGTTGGGGTTGGGTGGGAGGATTTGAGGGGTACTAGTTACTTAGGTTCGTTAGACAGGTACAACACTTGATCCACGGCTCGGAGTGTTAGGCGATACTAGCATGTTAGCAGCCACGCGAATATGTCAAGCTAGATTACATGCAATCTGGATATCAATACTCCGTCTGCAGGTTGGGGGGGTCATGATATGCACGACGTTCCTTATTGCCGCCAGGCCCCAGGGATGCTGGCAGAAAGGCTGTGTAAGCGTTGCGAATTCACGGAAATATGGTGCATTGAACTGCTGCCGGCCTCCGGGTTGTGGGCACAAGGAGCTGTGTATGATTGGATGTGCAATAAAGAATATGTTTAAACTTTAAAAAAAAAAAAAAAAAAAAAAACTGAAAAAGTGTTTTTCCGGTGTTTATGGAACGTTTTGCTTTTATTATTGCTTGCTTTCTGCACTGAAAGAACATGGTATATAGACAGTGTACTTATAGTGTATATGAGGTCCAAATAGATTTTTGCAAATTAATCTTATTCTAGTACACCATACAATACTTCTTCAGTGAGTCTTTGGGTCATGTGCGATCGCTCTTTCCTTCCCATGTAAACGACTGTGAAAAGGCCGTCTCAGCATTCTTAGCCCATTGGGCTTAGAACCATCAGCTAAGGGACACAGTTGAGATGACTCTTTCTTTGATGCCACATAAAGCATGAAATGATAAATATTTGCGTTTTAGTTCCAGTGCATTATAAACCAGTGCACCAGAATGGACTAAAAAGTCAATAGCATCCCTCATTAACTCTTAAGATTGTAAAGATGCTTTCAGCATACCATCTAACAAGTGGTAAGGATCTACTACAGGGAATCACTTCAGCTCGGGTATCAATTTTGACAGGTCATCACACAACTTTTTTATATACGTAGCTGAATCACTACAAATACAAACAATATCACTCCAATCTTTGTTGAACTTGGAAAGAACCATTTTTGCAGAGCATTACAAGTGACACTGCGTTCCATGTTTTCCAAAAGTCTGGTGTCATGTTTTCACCACTATCCCAGATTCTTGGTGATATATATACTTGTCACTATACCTTGCATTGAATGTTTAAAGCCTGAGGTGTTGGCAATTCACCTACTGTCAATACTGACCCACTAGAAACTATGGTCTGATGTATTAAGGGTTTTTACCGATTCTCTGTGGGTAAATGTGATGACACATATTAGGAAAGATTTGTATGAAACCAGCCACTTTACCTATCGGTGAAAGAATCAAATGCAGCCAAAATATCAAATATGAGTTTGATATTTCCTGATTCTCTATAGTTTATAAAATAATTAAACTAGACCTAAAACATGAAGCTAAACCCTGCATCTTTAGACCAAAGGCCACAAAACTGAAAAAGTAAAAGGAAGAAGAAACAATATTTTAGTGGCATCCCTAAAGAACAAAACTGAAGCAGAATAATGTTAGCCAGTCTTTCTTACTGCTACTTGTATAACAAAGTTACATTGTATTGACCCCTTCAGGAAGAGAAAAATGACTCTTTCACTCTTTTTCCTTTCTTTGAATGGCATTTAGTTTGTGGTTGTCCAGGTGTTTTTTCAGTGTTTATATGTTTTCACCAGTGAGGGCTATTTTTCTTTCAGTGGGGTTTTATCAGTTATTATAGGTTTAAACCTAAAACCCCACAGCCTACTTATATTCAAACCCTCATCTGAGGATGCTTCAGACAATGAATACAAGTTTTCGACAGATTCGGAGGTCCCTGTTCTCCCTTGAGCCCCCTCACTTATGACCAGTAAGTCTTTTCCAGTTACTTGACGATCCTGGTTGCCCTTTATTAATTCTTCTAAATTTCCAAGGACTCCGTCTCCCATAATGCAGCTAGCTTCGCCATTTCGCACTATTTGTTGCTGGTCCCCATTTAACTCTACCTCCGGAGCTAATTCTACATGATTCTCAACTTCTTTTAGGGACAGTTGGTTGCTATTGCCACCCAAAGAAACAGTTTCATCATCCACTTCCATAATGCCTTGCGTAAGTTCCAAATTACGCGCGTTCTGCTTTTCAAACATAGCAGGGAGAGTCTGCATTCCTTGCTTAGGTGCACGTAAAGTAGCAGCATTTTTCCCCCGACTTTCGTCTCCCCTTTTCAAATACGCTTTAACACTATTAGTACTCTGGGTGCTAGGGGTATCAGAAACAGTCTCACCTTCTGTGTTTAAGCCTTCGATTACTTTCCCTCCTGTTTTTTCCATAATCACTTCTGTGGCTTGCTCCTTGGTTTTTTCGCTACGTGTGGTAACCTTTGCCACCTCCTTTACTTTGGCGGGGGGTTTCGGTGGCATCCTTTTTTTCAGCGTGGCTCCTCCTCGACCACGAATTACCCCAAGGCGATACCCCAACAAGCAAAAAGGAAGCTGCCAAAATGGAGCCCTATACCGAGTCAATAGCCAGCTGCCCAGCATCTATTTCGCACAGGCTTACCACATTTAATCTTCAGCTTTAATCCACGTTCAGACTGTGCTTACTCCCGCTGTTACTCCACTCCACTTTTTTCCAATGTCTCAACGTCCCTTCGCACAGGCAGAGACCAAATTAAAGTAGATCCACAGAGCAGATTTTTTTCCCCCTTTAAATAAAAATCACAAATCTTTTCTTCCTTTATTCGACTTCCATCGACGTCTCTTCGATACAAGAGCCGGCTTATAGTTACTGAACCATTTCAGCAGAATACGGAACCACTGCAGCCGTTCCAAGCACGAATCCTCCTGCGGGTTCAATCCACATCAATCTACACCCGCTGACAGCACCGCCGTAGCAGCCGTAACAGCTGCGGTTTCGCATTAATGTTTCTTGGCGTTTCTTCATGTCCCGACTTCTGCAATATGATTTAGAGTCGCAGAAGAATCTTACAAATCAGGAATCACCACCTTCCTTCATTCGATTCGCGGTCTGTAACTGATACAGCGCTCCTCTCCCTGAACCACTATAAATCAATGACGAGGAGAGAGAAGGTCCGAGCTGCCTACACAGCCCACGCCACGGCCGCCATCTTGCCCCTGCAATCCTAATGCAATACAAAACTAATACACGAAACACATCATTATAAGCTATTTAATTTGTCTTGGTACTAATTCCAGCATAAAGCTAGAACTGATGGACAGTTTGAATATGCGACAAGCTTTGCGCCGTAGGTTTATTATGATATGTTGTATCTATTGTTAAGCATTACTGGTTACAGTGTGTGACATTTGTTCTTGCCCTGTACGCAATACACCAGCCTTAAGTGCCCAAATAGAATAGCCTGTTACCATACATAGAGGGCAATGGATATGACCGCCCACTCTACAGTACCCATGGGATTTGTATGCCAGAATTTTGCATACCGAATGATTATCTTATATAAATATAGTGTCCTAAATATTGTTTACAAAAATATTGTTTTACTGAGTGTAGATCTTCTGTTTTAACACCTCTCTGACTGCAAATAAATCAGTGCTTAATTTGAACTGGTGATTGCAGGTGGGGAGCATCGGGAATAATTTTTGGGGGCCAGCACTTATGTATTCTCAACCGACGTTGATCCAGAGCAAGAGAGAGTAAAACACAGAAGGGAGAATGAAGGAGGAAGAGATAGATGAAATCAGTGAGAAAGGGGGCAATGCGCTATTAAAAAAAAAATCCTGCAACAGTGAGATAAGAAGCAGGGAGTGGCTGGTAGTTGATTGAAGAGGTATAAGGTGGAATCAGAATTACGCAACCTTGGTTTTCAGCACCCCAGGTTTCAATAGCGCAGGCCAGGCTTCTGTGCCCCACCATTTATCCTTTTACAAATTAAGCACTGATATAAATGTGTTATTGATGAGAAGATGGCACTTGGGAACAAGGGAAGAAGATGGTCCTTAAAGTACTCTTGTACCTTGTGGTATTTTACTTTGTCATGCTGCACAAAGTACTGTGTGCTACCTCTCACAAAGGAGTGCACATTCATGTGACATTTGCCTTGATGTACCTTTAAAACTGCTAGTAAAATATTGAATAGTAAGATAAAACAAACAGATGCACATGGGAGCATCTTATCTCGTGTTAGACCTGACATCATTGGTGTGGTTTCCCTACAACTATTTACCTTCAGACCTCCTCTTTTTGCTGACCAGTGCTAACGCGTTTGTGTTCTCTGTTAAAAAAAATTGTCTTTTACCCATATTGGCATATTTAATTTACTTATGAGTCCCTAGTCAAGTGCACTATATGTGCCCAGGGTATGTAAATTATGCTTGTGTCATCCACTTTTGTAGCCTGTTAAACATATCTCAGGCCTGCCATTGCAGAGCCAGTATGTGCAATTTTAACCTGCCATGCCTTCCTAGTAAAATAAACCTTTTGCCAGGGCCAAACCTTCTTCTTAACCCCTTCAGTGCTAATGACAAGGGTAACTCGTTATGGAGTTTCCATTGACTTCAATGGAAATTACATGCGAAGCCATAAAACACCTTAGCATCCAAGTGGTTAATATATATGTCACACGTAAGGTAGTCCCTGGACATCCCTATGGGCAAAATGTAATGCATTGAAAAAGTTGGACATGTACTTCAAAGTTTTACATGACTTAGTAGTGAAAAACTCTTAAGTTAATTCTTCACTACTGCAAGCCTCTATCTCCCATAGTGTAACTGTGGAGTTGCCTCATTATATTTTCAAAGTGTAATTTCCAAATGGGACGAGAACTGGTTCATGTTTGGTGTATCTGGAATCCTAATTTAAAATCCTTACTTATGTTGCAGTCGGATATTAAATTACAATTCTGAAAATATCATATTTAGAACGTTGCTGTTTTCTTGCCATAACCGTTTGATACCTGCAGCCTGTGTCTGGTGACGTGACTGGGTGTAGTTGACAGTTGGGCTTTGTGTTCTCCTCCTAGACAGCCACACACAGTGGGAGCTTAGGTGTGACTGGATGGCTATCACTGGCAGGATGGGAGGAGGGTTCTGGCCCCAGCCTCTTTTACACCTGAATAGGCATACACCCTGCAGTTGAGCTAGAGCCAGGGCCAGGAAGGCAGGATATCTGTGCACTTCAAAGGCATGCCTCTAGAAGTTTATCTCCACTTCAAAGGCACAACTGTGTATGAAGAAGGACCTCGAACTCTACCATCTCAGTTTATTTCGGGACCTGTGGATACTCTGCTAGGAAGGACTACTGTGTTACTGCAAGAACTGTAACACTGTTGGACTGCTGCTCTACAAGGGACTGCTGACCTGTGCTCTCTTGGGGAAGAAGAACTGGATCTGCAACTCAATCTTGAACCCAGGACCTCAGAGTGAGTTAAAGAGTTAGTCTTCTGCTGGCCTCTTACTCTGAGCCTTAGGAACATAAAACGCTTCCCGGCAGCTCATATACCTGTTCAGCAAGATTCTTACCTTCAAGTAGTGCTTTGGTTGCAGGGATTCTGCTGAGTCACAGAACTATGCTTGGGATCATAGAACCTTGGTAGGCAGGGACTGAGTCATCATACCACCTGAGTACCCATGAGCCCGGGACCGACTAGCTACAGTGTCTCACTTGCCCTCCTACTCACTCAGAGAGGAACAAGTGATAAGACACCCAGAACACAACACTCCTGACCCTCTCAGGAATCGCTGTTGCAGGACACACCCTTTCGCTCTCACACTCGTACTAGCCCACAATAAGATCTGACACTGGCACGAGAAAAGTTTAAAATGTTAATTTAAAAAAAATTTCTCTAGTATGCGGTATACGTGCCACAATAAGTAAGAAAATGCCCAACACAAATACGATCAGCATCTGACTGCTCTGTGCCAAGCTACCAGGGTGCTGAGCACAGGTTAATTTGGGATTTGCTTGTGCCTTACCCTAACTGGGAGTGTGCTGCTTGACCAGCACTCACACCGCAGTCAACCAGTAACCCAATTTCTAACACCTTGTGTAACACTTTAACACTAATATATTGTTATTTTTAATTTCTAATAGGATTTTGAAGAACAGATCGATATGAAAGACAGACTTATAAAGAAACTCCAAGATCAAATAAAGGCATTAACAAAGACCATTGAAAAAGGTAGGATGTGATTTGATGTGGTATTTATATGATTTTCCTTTGCAGATTTACATTTGCACACAGCAGCATGGAGTAAAACAAAAAAAGTCTCTGAAATAACAGAATCACATATTTTCCTTTTGATTAATGCATGCATTCTACTATATTTTCCTCATAGCCAGTAAATCGTTTGGACAATAATTATAATTGTTCATAATATTTCAGTCTAAAATTTAAAAAGTTAATTTATTTGAACAAAGGGATCAAGAACGTTCACTCCACAATAGGATACAGTTTGGCCTAGCCAAAATCTTAACGTTTAGAATAAAGAAGATAATATTCCATACAAAATAATTAACATTGCTCCCTATCCTCCAGATTCTTATTTGCATGTCCCCGAACTAGAAAACTGCTGCATTTAAATCGTACTACTCAGTGCAATGTAGGTGGTTGATGACTTTGTGTGCCAATCTCACCACGCCAGTCAAGACCTCTAGCTTCTAGGACAGAACATGAAGAGGGGTCTTTGGTATGTGCCGCAGTAACTTTACTTACTATTATGTTGCCCTGTTTTCAGGGTAAGAGTTTGCCTTGCTACTTCTGTTTGCCACAAAACGAGTAATGAATGGTCTGTACAACAGCCCATCCACTGAGCTGTGGTTGTAGACAACAGTATGCAGATGCCTTATACCAGCAGTAATCAAAGCATTTGGATCAAGGAAGAGGTTACATCATCTACATGTTTCATCACTGAACCACCATATTCTGAATCATAGACTTGTTTAAACATTTCTTCTCATCATGATGTATTTGTTAGATTGTTCTTTTCCTCATTTTTGTTACCAAGAAAAATACTAAAATTTGTCAATCGCCATATTTTCCGTGCAGCCAATCCAGTTGCAGTTCCGACTTTACCTAAAGAATACATGGGAATTCTGGAATTCTCGACCGAAGATGAAGAAAAACTCACAAAAAATCTCATAATTGGTATGCTTCATCGTCTCTGCTTTCAATGTCAATGTTTGTTGAAGTATTTTGGCTTCCATTACAGGATTAAACATATAAGTAAATGACTGAGCAGAGATATTAGTTTTGCAGATCGGCATCTGCATTTTGTGTTTGTGGGATATTGCATAGCTTGTGTCCCCCTAAGTGGCACTTAAAAATATAGAATATATTACTGAAATTAATGACTTGAAAGTATTTGTGTCTGCTTCACTGCGGCTTGTCACTGAAAAACTTCAGTGTCTTTCCTCCGCTTCTAAAATCTCCACGTGCTGCTCATGTATTCTATTATAATAGTGTAACACTTGCCAGTGAAATATTCTTCAAAATGTATGTACTGTCTGAGATAGAGGTAGCCTATCATTCGTGAAGACAACTAACTTACATGTAAGGACAATGTCATATGCTCTGCATTAGAAAAACACATCGACTTATTCTGAATGTTTGATTCACCGCATCCTTCGGTAGAGTTACCACGTACCTATATTAGTGTCTATATTTACGATCTAGACTCTGTTAGCACCTGCCTTCTGTTTCCCTTAAAGATTTTCAACTTATGAACTTTGATGTTTTCTTATCAAATTCTAATTTGCATACTAATTTGGCTCTCACGGGTGGTACCGTCTATGAATATATTATAAGCCACTTCGGGGAAGATGTACGACTATTTTTTGCAGTCGCGAATAGGAATTCGGCCTGTTTGCGACTGCAAACAGGCCGAATTCCTATGTACAATCTCTCTTTTGCGAGTCGGTAGCCTATTACAAACTCGCAAAATATGGTTTGTGACTCACTATTAGGAAGGGGTGTGGCAAGGGCATCCCTTCCTAATAGCGAGTCTAACTGCAATGTATGATTGTTTTGCGACTGCATTTGCGGTCGCAAATCACCCTCAGTTTACCACCTACACCTACATCAAGTATGTGGTAAGCCTCTCGCAAACGGGAAGGTGCCCACACGACAGCGAAAATAATTTTTAAGAGCAGGCAGTGGTCCCTAGCCATTCCTAATGGGGTCGCAAATAGCACCAGTCTCGTGAATATTATTGAGGCAGGCAATTTGGGACCCCATTAGGAATCGCTAACAGTGCCTGTGATATTTTTGGACATTGCATTTTGCAAGTCACAAATTATGAGTTGCAAAGCGACACAATTTGCGGGTCGCAAAATGTAAGGGTCATACATATGGCCCTTAATTCTTTCCTGCATATATTGAAATAAGAGTCAAGTAGGCTTATTATTCATTCTCTACAGACTCCCCAAACAGATTATTTATGAATAGCCTGTCTCCACATGCATATCCAGTATGCATATCAAATATGGTAGATAAAATAGTTGATGGCCTCATGTTAAAACTTAGCCTGCTTCTATAAAATGTCATGTCTTGTGAAGAGTTACTGTGTCAGTATTTCTTTCAAGGTGGCTTTCTGTTCATTTTTTTAAGGGGCAATAATATGAGATAAAAATACAGAGATCTATCGATATCAGTTCTATTACGTATGCAAATAAACAACTTCTTCGTTCAGATTTAGCAAATTAGATTCGAGCATAGCTGAAATCCAACATATATCCATAGTCTGGTATACTTAAATTGGTGACTTCAATCAATCAATCACGGTTTATAAAGCGCAACTACTCACCCGCCAGGGTCACAAGGCTGCTGCAACAAATGGAACAACACATATTTGTCATAGAATGATTACCTTATACATAATCTGCTAATGTCATGAAAAATGTTTTTTCAATCAATCAGTGATGGTCTCAAGGCTCTGTGGGATCCTGCTGCGGGATCACCCTGCCAGTTCCTTTTGGTTGAACATCCAGGTATTGAGGTCCTTCCTAAACTGCTGGAGCGACGGTGAAGCTCTGAGGTGCAGGGGCGGGAGTTCCAGATCTTAGCGGCTAGGTGGGAGAAGGAGCAACCTCCGCTTTTTGCCCAGTGTATGCGTTGGATAGCTGCTGGGTAGAGCAATCTGGAACGGAGTTCCCTGGTTGGTTGGTGGTAATTCGCTCAATTGTTGAGGTCCTTCATTGTGTAGTGCCTTGTAAGCGTGGGTGAGCAGCTTGAACTGGCATCTCTTTGTGACTGGTAGGCAATTGATTTTTCTGATGTGAGGGGTGATGTGCGTCTGTCTGGGGTGGTTGAAAAAAGTCTGGCAGCTATGGTCTGAAGTTTCCTCAAGAGTTGGGTGGTGATTATTACATATCGGAAGTTGCCGTAGTCGAGTCTATTGGTGACGAGAGCGTGTGTGACAGTTTGCCTGGTGCTGGGTGGGAGTCATATGAAGACCTTCCTGAGCATTCGGAGGGTGAGGAAGCAAGCGAAGGAGATGGTGCTGACCTGCTTCTTCACGGATATGTGGGATTCCTAGTTTACAGGTGTGTTTGGTGGGTTTGGGGTTGGGCCCAGCTTGGGTGGCCTCCATTTGTTGTTCCAGAGGTTGTCCTTGCCTTTCCTGAAGATGAGTACTGCTGTCATGTCTGTGTTGAGTTTGAGACTGTTGTTGTTCATCCAGATGGCCACATCTTTCATGCATCTTTGGAACCAATCTGTAATGGTCGTGGGTCGGGGAGAGGATGACTTGGGGGTCATCTGCGTAGGAGAAGTTATATAGTTTTATAGAGAGCACAGCTGCCCCAGCAGAGAGGCATCCCAGGGGCTCCTGACGATGTTGACCAGAGGTGTCATGTATACGTTGAATAGGTTAGGGGTAAGGGATAAGCCTTGTGGTACACCAGATGTCAAAAGATTCATGTAATGTAAGTAATGCTTGACATTCTTTAAATTTTCCAATTCCTGTGAGCAACTCAATAGTTGCATTTTTTATTTTTTATTTTGAACATTTTGGGTGCACCATATTAGATGCTGCTTGCCCAAACAAGGCATTTTCACCATTCAGTCTCTAAGAAAGTCATCCTTTTTGCCATGATTACCCCCATATTTTTTTTTACAGATACTGGTGGTAACTGACTCTGACTATTCCCTGGGCTCTGCTAACCAGGCCCAGGACTCTGATTAAAAGTATACATGGTAACTAGGGGTTATTGCAATTGGCACTGACAACCTACCTGTAAGTCCCTAGTATATGGTAGGGCATGTGGGTTTAGAGGCCCAGCAGCTTTGATGCACTTATGCGTGCACTGCTATTTTGCCTGCTGCCATTTTAAAAGTCATCCCTCTTTTGCAAGATGCTTTTAAACTACAATTATATGAAAATTTGACTTTAGATTTAAGGTACTTCCAAAGTATAAACTACTTCACAATTACATATAAATCCCCCCGAAGGGCTACCCAAGGTGCCCCCAGGTAGGGTGCCATGTAAAAATAAGCAGAGGCATTTAAAAATATGTTTTACATGCCCTGCTGAGGGAAAAACTACCAATTTTGTTTTTCCCCATTGTGGCCTTTTAGCTCTATAGGCTAACATGGGAATACTGTAATACAGTGTAACTATTGACTCGAGTGAGCTACAATAATATTTCAAGGACTTAAATGACCTGTAATGATAAATCCGACAACCTGACATTTTTTCAATACAGAAAACAGTTATAGAAAGTTCTTCTATAAGCCAAAATCCAGCCTTCTAGCCTCAAAATCATATAGTCAGAAGTTATCTGGTGGAGGGAGCTGAAGAGAACAGGCCAGGAAGGAGCCTGGATAAACAAACTGGGTTTCAAGGAGAACAGGACAGTAAGGAATGCCAGCCAGGCCTACCCCCTCTTTCTGTACCCCCAGCCAGATGGGAGCCCCAGGAATGAAATTTGCAGGAGGTCTGCAGGAGGAGTGTTAAGGGAAATGAGCCACACCAGTGAGTTAGCTAAACCAGGTCCTACTCCCAAGAAGGAGAATTCTCCATCCTGAATTTTAAAGTGCAGTGCTTTGTGGGACAAGAATATGCCACACTTAGTAGGAAGCTGTCATGCTTCTGGATGGCACCCTGTACCCCATTGGTCAGGGTTGCCCCCTACTTGTCACCCCAGAACATTGGATAAGTATGTGAGAGCTGCGTAGCCACACAGTTCTGCTGCCTGAAACTACAGGGAGAAGAAGGACTGATCTGCTGGAACCCTGGTCTGCACCCTAAAGGATTGTACTCTGAAGGACTGCTCTTGCTGACACTTGACGTTACAGTCCTGGGGCCTTTGCCTTGCTTAAAAAAGGAGTGAACTCCCTGAGAGCCACAGGTTATCAGAGCTCATCTTCACCAATTCCACCAAGAAATCCCCAGCCTGGAGTGTGTCCAGTGTACTTTTAAGGATTTGGCCAGATGTATGGTGGGAAGTGTAGTCTCAAACTTCAAAGGACCGTCTCAGAGCTTCTAGACCCTTGGATGTGTGTTTTGTTCAGTTTGGCCCCTCAATTGGAACTTCTGGAAGACATTCCAGACATTTGGAGAAGTTTGGAACAACTTGTAGAAAAAGATCCATCGAAGAGATTCAGGCTATCGATGTCGAACCGCAACTCGGCCTGGATTTCAGGTTTGTCCGCTGAAAGCTCCAGAGCTCAAGATCTCCAGGATTTCATTGAGACCTCTCCCTGAGCCAAACTACTGTGGTCGACTTGAATCCCGCCTGAAGAGTTGCCTCGCTCGATGATGAAAAGACATCCTCCAGAAAAGTTTCTAAGTGAAAAGGTAAAATTTTAACTGAGGCCTTCCGCTTGGTGTATCCGACCAGGGCTCAATTGTGGTCGGCCTCAAACTTTGATTTTGTCCCTGTTAAGTGTGACCAGGTGTCCCAAGTTGGCGTTGTTTTAAGCACTGTTTATTGTTAAAAAATTCATATCTCCAGTTCCCTATCTTGGTTTATGTTGTTTTGATATAATTTAAATCATAAAAAATGTCCTACTTGTATATATGGTGGTTGATTTTTATTGTTTGTTTATTGTTTGATTTTTAGTGTGTGCTGTGTCTTACTTATTTAATGTGTTGGTGTTTTTAAAATGTTTAGGTATCATTTTTATCATAAAAATATTTCCAATTTCTGTAACTTGGTTGTGGATTTTAAATGTGTGTTGTGTCTTACTTATTTAATGTATTGGTGTTTTTAGATGCTTCACACACCTGCCTCCTAGGTTTAGCCTGCCTGCTCGCAGCCAGCTACTGAGGGTTGAGCCAGGGGCTAATGTATTGATACCTTGACTGGACCTTATATTGAGTTTGTGGCCTTATTTCTAGTGTTAGGTGCAAGGTGCTGTCGATAAGTTGGATGTTTTTCTTGTTTCTCAGTTGGCAACATGCAGGAAAAGGGCTCTGTGTGGTATGTTATTTCACTACCAGTTAGTTAGCCCACATCTACTTCAGGAATTGCTGTTGGGAAAGACCAGGGCAGCTGGAGGATTCTTTTAGTAAGGCTTAGGACCCTCACTGTAGCTCCAACCCCCGAATTCACATGCATTTTCCTGCTTGCCACCCTCCTTCTTCTCAATGATGGTGTTAAGACCAGAAGGTATGTGATTGCTCACTGGCCTCATCAAGTGAGTAATTCCTATTAACAATGTTTAATTTTTTTCGGCACGCTGTAGTTAAATGGATCTCCCTGTGTAGGCTTTCTATTACCATATTTCGCAAAGTATAAAAAGGCATATAAGTGATCCAGTTTTTTGCTGTTTATCTGAAACTCCTTTTGGATATTTTTATTAAATTTTGGTGTCCACTGCAATACTTTCGATTTTTCAGTGTTGATGCTTTTGGTATTATGCAGTTATAGTACGTATGCGCATTTTGTAGGACATTAATGTTTTTTTAAAATGAGCAATACATCTTCCACATGGTTTTTGTCCTTGTTGATTAGTAAACCTCAGAATGTTTTCTGAAGCTAATCTGACAGCCTAATATGTCATTCATAACTTTCTAGACGTTTTGCCTTTTTCCCTGTTTTTATACTGGTGAAGCATGTTGCATAAAGACTTTTCATTGCTTCAAGGAGATACTTCACAATTCCCATCGTATTAAATGTATGCAAACGGCTTACACTATAGAATGTGTCAAATTATTTGGCGATGCATACGAGTGTTATTTTATTGTTTTATTTTTTACTGCGTGTATCCACAAAGGGGAGAAAGTTCATGGCATGATCAATTGTTGACAGCTTCTACCTGAAGCCTTCGTCTGTTGTGTTGATTATTTTTATTCCTTCTCCTAAATTTGAGAATTTCTGGACTTTAGCGTTGTTTTTTAGGTGTCAGGTCCGTTGAATTGCCCCATCTTTGAGAGGCATTCTACAGTGACTGCATACTCTTAATCTAGATGGTAATTTGCTTTGACAAAGCTGTGGAAGCTCACAGGTTCATTCTCTGTGGGGAATCTTGGCATGTTTCGATCAAGTGTTTTCCTGATTATGTTTGTAGCTGCCATGAAATGAGCAGGTGTTAAATATACTTTCACTTCATGGATATCCTGAGTTGGCTCCAAGTCATTTCTGGCCTAAGTGTTCTTTTGTGCTGATGAGCTAACTAGGGTTTGGGAGTTACTGAAACCTGAGCCATTGCATATTGTACTAAAGACGTTGATTCCCCTTTCTCTTCTGTGATTTTCCTCTCAATATTTGTGGCTCTGTTGCCAGTTCCCTCTGCTTTAAGAGACCACAATTTATAATTAATTTTGTGTGCTGCCTCCTTTAATTCTGGCAGTTCCTCTTCCCTTTGAGCTACTTATTTGCTCTCTGTGATGTGATTATATTGTCAATGTGTGTTTTTTTTGGCCTGTTTGTTTTAGGTTTCTTCATGGGGAAGCCTGTAGTTCGTCTTTTTCCTTACATTCCAGATGAAACCTGCGAATCATCTTGTGTTTTTGGTAACTCCGTTGGTGTTACTTAGGAGGTTTTCAACCAGAAAAAGCAAATAGCTATTCACAATGGCCTCGATGTAGGTAAATCTATTTTACCGACTCATAAATACCGAATTTTTCCGATTCGGTATTTATGAATCGGTAAATTAGAAGGAGGCAGATGTAGGTAATTTTTAATTTACAATTACCGAATCTGTAAGATTCGGTATTTACCGAATCGGTAAATACCGAATCGGTATTTCCCATTGATTCCTATGGGCTTTGAAGCCCATAGGAATCAATGGAAATACCGATTCGGTATTTACCGAATCGGTAAATACCGAATCCTGGCAGGGGGAACGGGGTGTCACTTTGACACCCTGTAGCACCCCAATTGCAGGCTTGTGTGCCATGTGGCATGTCTGTGTGTCACATGGCATAGGTGGACATGCACAAATGTGCATGTACACTGGAAATCGGTATTTTACCACCCAATAGGATTGGGTGGTAAATACCGACTCCTAAAGGGCCTGTGGCACTCTTTGAAGTGCCACCTACATCTTGATTTACAGAATCTGTAAATTTACCGATTCGGTAATTTACTGATTCTGTATATATACCGAATCGGTAAATATACTGATTCTGTAAATAAGATGCCCCCTACATGCCAAATCCAAAATACCGGTCAGTAACGGCCGAATTCGGCCGTTACCGACCGGTAAATGGCGACCTACATCTGGGCCAATGATGTTTGTGATTAACACATATAAAAGAACACAAGGCAGTAGGAAAGAATAGGGGTGGGAGCTGCCATATACTTCAAAATACTGGAGTTGGCTTCATCCCTAGGCAATAGGCTCAACCTCTGACTAATGAAGAAATCATTTGGAAAACCTAATTTAATGTAATGTGTAATTTTTTTGCAAGTGATGAGCTCAGGTGCAGAACACATTTTCATTTGACGGAACTAGAGAGATCTATCTGTTTAAATTGCACCTTTGATATAAGATTTGGAACTGGATATAAGATTTGGAACTGGAAGTGGTGCTAGTGATGCTCTTCACTTCTTTGAGAATACTTTGGGTTTTCTGTGAACAGAAATGTTTTCTTTATTGAGAAGAGGATCTAGATGGGAGCACTGCCTTGGCTTTGGGTCACTAGTCAGGTATTTCCTACGGGACTCAGCCCGATGCTTACAGGGAACCTCCCTAGCTGTTTTGTAGTGCAGCAGTCCTTTGAGAGACCTCCTGATAATGGACTCTCCTCTCCAAAGAGATGTAGATAAAATCTAGCTGAAAATATATAAAAAAACTTTGAGCACATGGGCAGCAGGAACTGCATTCATAATATTACAATGCCTATAACGACCTGCTTTTCTTCTCATAAAGTCACTTACTTTGGATTCATAAATATATGAATATTCCAGTTAGGAAAATCTTGAGAAATGCGCATTACTCAAACTGTCTTAGTGAGACGCTTTCAATAAAGTCTGCAAATCCTGCCCTAATCTCAATGGACCAGTTTTTCAACCATGGATACTCCTTTGCTATTTATGTCGCATAGGGAGGGAGACATACGCAATGTAAGTGATGGCATATTCTGTGAACTGCAATGAGTGCTAGACATTGGTGTTCTTCAATGCACAATATCACTCGTGATAAAGGAAATCTTGATGCTGTTCTTCTCCCACAATTTGAAATTAAACATATTCTAATATGATGGTGCTGACATTTGGGGAATTAGGATCGTGAAAGCAATTCAGGTCGTTCAGGATAAGTTTTTTAGAAAAATATTATCTGTCCCACAATCCACAGCTGGTTATATTGTTCATCAGGAGTGTGGAGCTGGTTTTTTAGAGGATTTAATAGCCATGGCACCACTTTTAAAATGGATCTTGACCTGGCTGAATCCGGAACTGGAGTTAAACCATGAAATCTTTAAAGATTGTTTAGCTCTCGACTATGGGAATCGCACCCCCTGGCTCAGATATGTTTATAATTTGACAGTGCAATTGGGCGACCCGAGTTATATAACTCATCTAAGAAGCTGTCGAAGGGGGACACAAATAGATCAAGGATTCATATCTCTCAATGGTTGCCATGGCTAGAGAAGATAGGGAGTTAGCAAGCCGACGGTAAGGGCTCATCAACTGCGGAAAACCACCTTGTCTATTGAACCATATTTGGTTAGCATTACAAAGCCCAACCATCGATTCTTACTGGTCAGATTTAGGCTGAACCAAGTTAATTTCCTCCTTGCAGAGTCATCAGGATGGAAGAGGGTGGAAGAGTTGGGGGTTTGTTTGTGTGATGATTTTTCCACACAGGATACAATGCACTTTATTGTTTTCTGTGAGCACTTTACCGCTATCCGGAGGCGTTTTATCCTCCCAATCCTAGCTAACAAAGGCTTTTTACAAGCTAAGCCAGCTCTTCTTTACCTTCAGCTATTATCAAATGTGTGGGAAATTTTTAATGTCGCTAGCTTCCTCACTGCGGCCGTAAGAATCACGAGAAGAAATAAGCTATGTATAACCGGCCCCAATGCACCTATCTGAATTAATTGAATGTATGGTTGTCTCAGCTCAGTAATGTGGTTTTATGAAATTCGCCCAAAATGAATTTGAACATATGTATTGTGTATTTAATTTTTTTTCTATATTGTTACTATTTTTATACGTAATTAATGGTTCTATAATTCCTTGGTATAAAATTTGTAGTATGCTTTTATGGTTTTAAAGCAAACCGAATAAAGTATTTTGACTGACTGACTGACTGATAGTTCATAAGCAACAACAATCCCAAGGCTGCGCACTCAGAAAAAGAAACTGGACTTGGCACCAGACACATTTATGTGTATATTTTAAGACGATATGATCTGATGCCCACTGCATGATAGAGAAGCGTATCAGTTTAATAGCCGTGCCCCAGAGGTAATGAGAATTTATTTATTTATTTATTTATGGGTTTGTATAGCGCTGGAATCGACTCCCGAAGGAGTATCTCTGCGCTTAGGCGGGAACTAAGGAGGTTATAGGGCTCACATGATTTAGAAGGAGAGAAACAGGAACGGTTTTAACAGCTTCCTAAATGTCGGATGTTCTGTACAGTGTCTGAGAGAGTCAGTGAGTTTGTTCCATAGACGAGGGCCTAGATAGGAGAGATCCTTCCCTCCCATTCTTGTCCTCTTGATGATCGGTACTTCAAGAAGGTTTTTGCTACTGGGACGCAAGGGAGTGTAGGAGACGAATTTGTGGGCCAGATAGGATGGGCCCAGACCGTGTAGAGCTTTGTGGATAATACAGCAGACTTTAAACCTAATCGATGGGCAGCCAGTGGAGTTTCACCAGTAGGGGGCGCGATGGAGTCCTGGGAGGGGCATTCTGAACCAGTCTGGCCGCAGTATTCTGCACTGTTTGAAGTCTGCTCAGCAGAGAGTCATTAGCCGAGATCAGAAGTCCATTACAGTAGTCCAGGCGACTAACGACTAACGCCTGGACTAAGGTTTTATGAGTAGAGTCTGGGAGTAAAGGAAAGACTTTCCGGAGCATTCCGATTATGTGGAAGCAAGAGCCAGCCAACTGCGCTACTTGTTCTTTTAAAGTAAGAGCCTGGTCCAAGCGAATGCCTAGGTTTTTCACAACTAATCTAGGGACGGGGTTAGGGCCTAGATCTAAAGGCCACCAGTCCGGAGTCCACAGATGGGGGGCCTCCCCGAACAGCATTACTTCTGTTTTTCCTATCCACTGGGACATAGCTCGCATTCCATCAGAGAAGGCTCGTTGGACCGTCGTTGTTAACTTATTGAATGGAAAAAGGAGCTGTGTGTCATCAGCGTATGAGACAGGGATAAACCCAAAGGTCCTTAGGAGACTGGCCAAAGGGGCGACATAGATATTGTACAAAGTAGGGCTCAAACAAGAGCCCTGTGGTACCCCCTTGGTCAGTTGAATGGGCGGAGAGTGATAAGGACCGAGGTTTACACTTTGCAAATGGCCAGACAAAAAACTCCTCATCCATGTCATGGCTGACCCCCTTAGTCCCACCTCCTCCAACCTTTTGAGCATGATGTCGTGAGAAACAGTGTTGAACGCCGCGGATAGGTTCAACAGCACCAGAATCATAGAATGCTCCATATCCATGGACATTCTGATGTTATCAGTCACTGAGATAAGAGCAGATTCGGTGCTGTACCTCGGTCTAAACCCAGATTGGGAGGGGTCAAGACAATCCGTATGTTCAATGAAGTTCGAGAGATGTGTATTAACGTGTTTTTCAGTCAGTTTGCTCAAATAGGGAACGAGTGAGATGGGACGTAGATTGGACAATTCTGACCATGGAATACTGGAATTTTTTTGGATGGGCCTCACCTGAGCAACCTTCCACTCTTGCGGCACAATGCCCTCAGTGAGGGATAGATTGACTAGGGTCTGTACTATGGGGCCAAGTTGTTTAGACAACAATTGGCTAGTTTTGGCTGGGATAAAATCCGAGGGGGAGCCGGATTTAATCTGGCCCATCAGGGACTCAACCTCAGTTACAGTAATGGCAGGGAAATTGTCAAGCAGCACATGATTAGCAAATTTAGGTGTGTGTGAGAGGACAGAATTTCTCACCAAGTTTCCTGTCGTTAAAATTTTATCATATATCACCTCTATTTTTTGGGAGAAATAAGAGGAGATCTGATCGCACGTCTTTTGAGAAGGTGCTTCTAGACTTTCACATGCCTTGGGTTTGGTGAAAGATTGTAAAATGTAATATATCATTTTAGGTGAATTACCAGCTTGTGCCAATTGTAATGATATGTGCATTTTTCGTGCTAATCTAATATTCTTATGGTAGTTGGTCAAGGAGCTGTGGTATTGGGTTCTATCCAATTCGGAATGTGAGGTTCTCCAGGCTTTCTCCAACTTCCTACAAGCTTGTTTTTGTGTGCGCAGTTGGTCTGTAAACCATACTTCCTGGCGATGACTTGGGCGCTTCCTACCAGATTTAATAGGGGCTAACTGCTCAATCGCCTTGTTCATAGCAATGTTAACTTTGGATAAGGCTGTCTCAGTACTATCAGTGGCATCAAACTGAGGGGCTATAAACACATTCTGAGAGTTGTCCGCCGAGACCTTGTGCCACTGTCTTCGCAAATAAGATTTGGCCTGGGTCTGGTTATTGTGCACAGTCAGATCTTGTATGTGAAACTCAATGATGGAATGATCTGACCAATTCACCGCACTAGGCGGTTTACATTTAATTTTAGTGGAGTTTGAAAAGATTAAATCCAAAGTATGGCCCGCTGTATGTGTAGGGCCTTCATTATGCAGAGTTAATCCTAAAAGAGACATGTCCGCCAAAAGAGTCTGAGCATCCATATTATCTGTACATTCGCTATGGACATTAAAATCGCCAAGTAGCAGAAAGTTGATTCCCGGGGTAAGATGGGGGGCCAGCAGTTCAACTAATTGCAGGGAGAAATTGTTTATAGGCCCCTTTCCAACCGACATGAGAAGGGGCGTCAATCCTGAACACCAGAACCTCCATAGTAGCAGAGCTGTGTTGGTCAAGAACTGAGACATTAATGCCATTTTTATAAATAATGGCAATACCGCCACCAATTTTGAGGGGTCTGTCCAGTCTAATCATTATAAAACCTTCCGGGATACCAAGGGTGATGGCCGGAACTGAGTGCGGCTTAAGCCAGGTTTCGGTCAAGAAACCTAGTTCTGGCTGAGCTGAAGAAATTAAGTCACAGACCTCGGTAGAATGTTCAGGTAGTGAACAAATATTAGCCAGCAAATTTTTCCAGATTTCTCAGCAGGATTAATAGTGAGAGATGGAGGGGAATCTGGATGGTCAGAGTGAATAAGGGAAGCTTGGAACCGACACTGTCTGCAAGAGAAAGGCCCTTCTGTACATGGCCAGGTCTCTGAAAGACAGCTAAGCGTAATAGAAGGCTGCATGCTTAAGAGATCCAATCTAGAGTAATTAATACGCACAGGCGAATTGTCGTCTAATACAGTGAAGCCAGGATCTTTGGCATCTGCCATCATCCTGGCGCAGACGGGCTTGACTCTGGCGCGACTCCGGCGCACGACTGTCACGCTCGCTGCTCGTTACCGCTGCGCGCTCCACCTTCTGGGGGCTCTTGTAGGAGTCCCAGCAGCAGCACTAGACAGCCAACCACCCGGAAATGAGTCTTCCCTCCACTCAAACGGTATGAGAGCCCGCGGTTGACCGGGGAAAAAACCGAGGGCGGGGCTTAGCGTGCACCGGCAAGATATCAGGTAGAGTACACAAGTTTTAAAAGTAAATGGCGCAAAATGAAATAAAATGTTTTAAAAGCAGTATTTAAAGTCAGCAGCTAGTGCTAGGTAGGCTAAAAAATTCCCACTACCTTAGTCGCCTCCGCTGCGCGCTCCGCCTTCTGGGGGCTTTTGTACGAGTCCCAGCAGCAGCACTAGACCGCCAATCACCCGGAAATGAGTCTTTCCTCCACTCAAACGGGATGAGAGCCCGCGGTGGAACGGGGAAGAAACCGGGGGCGGGGCTTAGCGTGCACCGGCAAGATATCAGGTAGAGTACACAAGTTTTAAAAGTAAATGGCGCAAAATGAAATAAAATGTTTTAAAAGCAGTATTTAGAGTCAGCAGCTAGCGCTAGGTAGGCTAAACAATTCCCACTGCCTTAATCGCGTCCCAGTTAACATTCTAACCACTATAAAAGCACTAAAAGGACTTGTTTATTTCGTTCATTTAAATGTATGTGGGTATTTGTAAAGCACCGTCCTAGGTTTAGAAAGAGCACTACCTTTTACCTAAAAAAAGGAAACTGTAGAGTGGAAAGGATGTCGGAATGGGCGATGATTGATCAAGTATAAACAGAGAGACTTATTTAATTCTAGCTTCAGATGGGCTGTGATAATTATGAATTTAGTTCCAGAAGTTTTTCCGGCAATTGATGCCTCTTGATGGACTCTCACATCTTTCCCTCTGGTACAGTCCCCTTTCTGGCTTTGGACATTTTTGATTCATCAGAAAAAAGTAGGATGCAGGCAGGGGGCTTAATGCAAAAAAGTGAGTCATGCTAAATGTTTAGAGTCGCATGATCCTTCAGTGAAGAGCAGTGACTAGCTAGGTCCCTTTGTTATTAAAGTCCTTTTTTCAAACATTGGGTTGCATCATTATTACTAAGTCCATTCACTGTTTGCTTGTAATACGCCAAACATATAGTTCAATGATCAATGTACATTTTTGCTGAATATAGTGGAATGGTAATTGTAGAAAAAAAATCAGCTTTTTGCTTCCTGGAAGCATTAGCAGTAATATTTCAGTTCTTCTGAGCTTCCCTCCTGAAAAGTGATTAAACCTTCGATAAGGGACAAAATACCCCTTTATTAAGAGACAGCATATGTTCCTCCCGAACGAGGAAGCTTTGGAGTTGTAATCACTTCACACATCTGGGAGAGCCAAGAGGCTTCATCCAATTTCTTGATCTACATCCTTTGGATCACCCTGCAGGTCTGCTAGAATATCGGCAGTTCTGGTCTTTAAAGCCTCTGTGTCAAACTCCACAGGAAACCTACCCTACTGAAAAATTTGTAGAGAGTAAAAAGTAACTAAAGGGCCAGTATGTGTCGCTCTTGCACCACGCAATGTGGTACAAGGGCGACATAAGCCTTACATGTGATTTTAAAGGCAAGTAAGGGCACTTTGAGTGGCCCTGAGTGGCTCCATAAACCTGAAGTAAGGCAACGCAGCACAAATCGCTGCGTTGCCTTACTCTGCCCTGGGTAGGTGTTCCATGTGCGTTGCGTGGGTGTTCTCACATAACTCCCATGGTTTTTGTTACATTCCTAGATTTACCAGAACTGGTAGACCAGGGAATGTGCCAAACACATACACGTTCTCAGGTGAGGCGCAGCGGGGGAGATAGTAAGTAAGTATTTTTTATTGGCACAATTAATTAAAATCGTTGCAATCCATACAAAACACGGCTAAAAACACTGTCCATATTATGCTCTTTTTTTTAAGGTATTTATATGAGCGCAAGGTGGTTCATAGCTGATAGGGCAAAGGTTCTTAGTGATCGTCTTCTGTTAACAGGAAATTCATCTCAGTCATGAATTTTACAAAGCGGGCGGCCATCTGAGCTGAGTCGTCCCTCATACACTCCTCGAGCTTCTTGGCATGTCCGGACGTTCAGGGTCCGCCAAATTGGATGCAACAAAAAAGTTTGTAAAGGGAGTAAGGTTCTGCAGATGCACAGGACGTTGATTGAGTTTTCTTCCCCGCTCTTACAGAAACGGCACTGTAGGGACACATCTTCCTTGAATCTCCGGCCATACTTAAACGTCCTCAGCGGGATTAGGCTAAAACGTAATCTCATTAGATGATGTTTCACTTGTGGTTTCATGGATGATGACAAATAGTGTGGTGGAGGTTTAGGGCCTTATAGTTTTGAGGCCCAGATGCCATGGGAGAGATTGTTCACGGTTAGGGCATCATGTTTGAGTGACAAGATCTTTGCTTGTTTGGTCAAGATTTTTGTGATTGGCCCCATGGACAGCAAACTTGTCCATATGTTTTGAGCCTCTATTGCATCCAGGCAGAATGTTAAAAATGTGTTCCAGGGAGTGCTAGTTTTTTTTTTAGCAGAGACCGTATGCAGCTCTTTAGTGTAAGATCACAAGTCTTTTTGGTTTTTATACTATAGGCAATGAATCCTCCTTTCATTACCCAATGTTGGGATGACAAAGAGAACTCCATGCGGATTTGGGCATGAGAGGTCGAGTTGGGCAGATGGAACACTCTGTGAAAGCACATTGACTGGGCTCTGTCAAGCCAGGTGAGCATTTTGTCTTTAAAGGATATGGCGGCAAAGGTTATTGTCGGCAGAAATTTGGCGCCTATCACCCTAATTAGCGGTGAAAAGTCTGGAGAGTGAAGCACTTTCTTGGTTCTTACAAAAGCCCCCACCAAGCTGCGGGCCACTCCCTGCATTGCAGTGATATGCTGCGCTGGTCTCCCTTTCTGATCTATCCAAATTCCCAGATTCTTGTATGCGGTCACTATCTCTATTGGCTTCCCTTCAATGTACCAGGAGTGCTTTCCGGCTCGTGAGCGTGAAACTATCATTTCCTTAGGTTTGGTGATGTTGATCTCCAAAGTGTTTCTTTTGCAATACCGAGCCAGAGAATAAAAAAGTCTTTGACGTCCCACCTGGGTTTGATCCAGGAGGATCATGTCGTCAGCATATTGCATCAATTGAATTCTAGTAGATTCAATTTGTGGTGGAAATGCTTGGGAGAGGGCCCGACACTCGGGCTGGTCTGCTAAATATAGATTGAAAAGTAGAGGAGCCAATATGCATCCCTGCTTTAAGCCTCTGTTAGTGATGATTTTATTGGTGGTTGACCATCTCGAGGAAACTCTTATTTTTACCCAAGTGTCTGTATATAGGGCTATGAGAGCTTTCAGAAGGGGCTGCGGGATGTCCCACTTTGTTAACTTTTCCCGAAGTTTGGGGCGAACTACACTGTCAAAGGCTTTTTGGAAATCAATGAAACCCAGATATAACGATTTTCCTTTGGTAGCGAGTGTGCTTTCAATCATGTGAACTAGACAGATCAGATTATCTTCGATGTGGCAGCCCTTTTGGAATCCGGTTTTCTTTATTCCTCCTCGTTACTTCCTCTTTGTGTATGTGTGCTGCAGAAGAGGAATATGCCTCTCAGGATTGTTTTTATGCAGAAAGGTGCTCCTTCTTGCAAAAAAACAATTCTGCATGCAATGCAGGCACCCTTGCACCAATGAGCAAGGGTGACTGCTTTGGCACTAGGCTGCCGAAAGCGAGCAAGTGCAGGATAAAAGGAAGGAATGCACCATATTGCCCTAAATGCTGCACATTCCTGGTCTTTTCCCGTTACTCAGCGTAGCAAGGTGACTTGCTGCACTGCACTGCGTGTCATTCTCATACATAGGCTCCTAAGCCTGCAGTTAAAAGTTAGACTGGGACAAGAGGGCCAGGTCACCCAGGATTGAAGTGACCCTGGCAGATTGTCATGCAGTGGCTCTGAATATGTTGCGGTCCAATTAGGGCCTTGGAGTACCAACATTTAGAAGCATGACTCTGTAGGTGACTGTGAGTTGGAAATTCTAGCTAAAATCTTTGTCACAGACGCAGAACAAGCAGGATAGACTCTAGCATGTACAATTTAAAAGATCGGTATTCCATGAAATCATGAGGGGACAGGTGCAAAGTGTATGGCGAGTGTGAATTAACTCCGTCCCTCTCGTCCTCTGTTCAGTCTGATCAATATGTTCACCTGCCCTCTGTGAACTTGGTGAGCTGCCACGTTGTATCTTAACTAATGACCAGCAGACCCAAGAAAGAGAAAACGAAACAGAAAAGCGCCTACCTCTGCTTTCTGTTTTGTATTGTTTCACCTTACATGTGTTGTTTCTTTTACCTATTGTATGGTCTTATACGTTGTATGTATTTACTTGTTACTTACAATGTTAAACAACAACTTTTAAACATGTTATATCAAACTAATAACAGTATAATTTAACATTCTCCTATGTGCTTGTGAACTGAGGCTGGTGCGGGCAACAGCATGTTGAAACACGGAACATGTGTTTGTAAGTTGTACCAGACCTTTTGTGTTTAACAGACATGGGTCATGTTTTTGAAAAAAGGGTCCCAGAAACAATATTTTCAACTATAAAACACTTGGTCAATGTCAAATAAACTCTATTGTGTAACGTGTGTGCATAGTTTATGAATGTTTTTTTTTAAATGTGTATATATATATGTATACAGATTTTTTGGGGGGAGACGTTTTCATTTTTAATTCGACTTTTGTTCATTGAAACAGATTTGAAACCGCGAGGCGTTGTAGTGAATATGATCCCTGGCTTGCCAGCACACATCTTGTTCATGTGTGTGAGATATGCAGATCTCCTGAATGAGGCTGATAGGCTGAAATCCTTAATGAATACAACCATCAATGGCATAAAAGAAGTTATTAAGGTATGAATATAATGTATATGCTGCTCCCATTTCCACATGTTGCCCTTTCAGTGGGTAAAGATGATTCTATGGTATGCTAACCAAGGCATCTTAGTGAGTGTCACCCCGATGACTCGGATCTGACTCTGAACCAATGGGAGGTTGGTTTTCTCAGAACCATCCTTTCTTAACAAAATGTCTGCCTTGCAGTCCCTTTGTTTTCTCCTTTTTAAATGTGTATGTGCATCCTTATCTAACACCCATCACCCACCCCTTTTCTTATTTTTTTTACTCTGCTGTCACAGTCCTCTTCTCATATTCTACTGCCCACCCTTCTCCTTTTCGGATTTTCTTCCTTTGTCTTCCTTAACGCCCTGCCCTGCCTTCTATTAGCAAGTGTTGATACATTATTTATAATACTACCTAGAATTTTTTTTCTATTCGTTCAGTGCCCCCACTACATCTCTCTGATTCAATTAAGTTGTTTGCTGATATCTAGCCAACTTTCAGCTTTCCCCTTCCTTCATCTAGGTGAGGATCCACGGGAAATTATTTGTTACTTACTATTTCTAATTTAATTTACTTCAATGTCAGTTCAAAGTGTTGGGACTATCTGCCTTCAGAGTCCCCAGTAAGTCTACCCTGTACTGGTCTTGAGAAGGAATTGGAAAGCTGATGCCACTAGACCTTGAGATAAAGTCCACAAAAATTCAGCAATGCATTCTTCTGATAGGAGTTCATTATCCACGCTTATCCATCATCTTGCTATTGATCTTGTTCTTGTCAGCTCTTTGTCATTGTTCCAATGTTTAAAAGTGGGGGTGGAGAGTTCTAGATCATTGGAGTCGCTTACCTCCTCCAGTGATGCCATATCTCCCCTCCACCCTCAACTAGTACTTACAGGGATGTGCCCACTGTCTCCACTTGCAAAGGCTCCTGGGAAAAAACAAGGGTAGCAACTTTGGGTAAAATTGGAGCACATCTTTCCTGTGACCCAAGTTTCGCCCACCCAGTCTTGATATCTTCCCTCCAAGACTTCAAAGAAACCTCCTCTGGTGGCTGGAGCCCGAGGTTTGTCTTTCCTCCCTTTGTTTCATATGGGAAAGTCCTGCTTAATAATTGACAGAAAAATGCTGCTAACAGCTATAGAGATTTCACCTCTTCCCTTACTTCTGTTCGGAGAAACCTTGAACTATGTAGGAGATGCATATTATATTCAGGGAATGCCCCTTGAATTCTGCCTTCTGGGAAGCAGAGCAATTGCTCAGCGCGTGAATCTATTTTAAAACGGAGTCAGGGATATTTATACTAAATTATGACTCCAAATAAAATACCCTAATATTTGTGCCACATTGATAACCTTTCTACCTGGTGTCAATAGAAATTTACATTTTAGGCACAATTTTTCGAAAATGCAAACCAGTTTAAGTATTACTTATCTACAATTCAGGCAAAAAGAAATGGGGGGTTTATTTTGTATCTCACATTTGAATTATCAGGACTTAGTAGGCCACAATTAATTTAGTTTGCTTCACGTGCAACAATGTTGCATGTGTTGACGCCATGCTGAGTCTGACAACAACCCTCTGCACACTGCACACTAGTGTTCACACACAACCTGAGCAAATACTCTTTCCCCAGCTCAGCAGCAGCACACCTTGTTTTAAAATGTGGTCATTAGAGGTTCCAGCTCAAATGCTTTTAGCATAGATCTTACTTACAGGGGTTGAGCCTCTTTTAGGAGTTCCCATGCCTCTAAAAAAAGGATCAACACAAGTCATTATGGTGTGTGACCTTTCTTTCATCTTCCCCTTTTCACTGTCTTTTGCTGTTTCTCATTTTAGTTATAATTAAGTTTATTTACACCCTGCGCAATTGAAATGCATTATTACAAACTGGGAAGCAAGTGGCATGCACATTATTATTACAAATGCATGCTACAATGCATCCTAAGCAGCACGGAAGTAGTAATACTTGGTAAACAAAACATACATAATGCATTTGAGTGTTTTTCCAGGTTTCATTGTGCATCTCTGATTTACTACAACCAAAATTTGAATTAGAAAAAGTGTTTCGAAATAACTTTGATGGGAGCAAAGCATATAATTTGTATGGCAAGCGTTTAATAGATATTGGAAAGTTTCGTTGGGTTTGATTTTTTTTTCTCATCTTTACTGTTTACATTCAGGACAACGCTGAAGACTTCGAAATACTCTCCTTCTGGCTTTCAAACACCTTTCATTTTCTGAACTGTTTGAAGCAGTACAGCGGGGAAGAGGTATGTCCACCACTAATAAATTACTACATAGGAGCTGTCTGTAAAAATATCTTAAAATATAATGCTTTTTATATACAAAACGGGGTTGACCTGTGTCCCTCAGAACCTGGGTTAATGATCGTTCAAATGAAAATGGGTTCTGTTGGGTATGCACAACACTTACTTTCAGCGTTATTATTTGGTTTTAAAGTGGTCTTGTAAACCAAAATACAATACCATCTAAATGACTTAATAACTGATCCCCTCACTGAAAGAGAAAAGAGAAAAAAAGGAGAGGCTTCGTACAGTCAATAGAAAGATAGCCTACAGGCGACTTTATATTCTCTTTATATTAAATGAATCACACTCTTATAAAAAAGGAATTTTTGTCTGTACAAAGACTGTCAATATCATGAATATGGTGCAAAAGAAAGTGGAGACAATGAATAGTGATCACCACACGAAAAACAATAACACAAAAGACAATATATACATAACCAATGCATTCAATTCGACAATCTATACAAATATATAACAGTTACAAAGGTCTTGTTTTGCGAAGGCCATCCGCTGTTGTAAACTTCTTGAACCCTTTTGATTTCTTTTATTTCATTGGAGTTCTAGAGTTAAGGGGCCTGTAGGAAGTGTCGACGTTTCGACCCTATCATGCGCCAACTTGTTGGTCTCGGCGGGTCTTTATCAAGACGATTAAGTGCACGACAGTCCTGGGTTCCAAGTGCAAGAATGTCACCTGAAGTCCTGATAAAATCTTCTATTCGGCAGGTAGGAGTAGCCCTGTTTCTATTCAATCCAGCACCGAGGTTTCGTGAAGACTGCTAATGTCCGGCTTGTAATCTCCGACTAGTTGGCTCAAATCATTCAGCTCCCTGCAAACGTTTGCAGGGAGCTGAATGATTTGAATGATTTGAGCCAACTGTCGGAGATTACAAGCCGGACATTAGCAGTCTTCACGAAGCCTCGGTGCTGGATTGAATAGAAACAGGTCTACTCCTACCTGCCGAATAGAAGATTTTATCAGGACTTCAGGTGACATTCTTGCACTTGGAACCCAGGACTATCGTGCACTTAATCGTCTTGATAAAGACCCGCCGCGACCAACAAGTTGGCGCATGATAGGGTCGAAACGTCGACACTTCCTACAGGCCCCTTAACTCTAGAACTCCAATGAAATAAAATAAATCAAAAGGGTTCAAGAAGTTTACAACAGCGGATGGCCTTCGCAAAACAAGACCTTTGTAACTGTTATATATTTGTATAGATTGTCGAATTGAATGCATTGATTCTGTATGTATTGTCTTTTGTGTTATTGTTTTTCGTGTGGTGATCACTATTCATTGTCTCCACTTTCTTTTGCACCATATTCATGATATTGACAGTCTTTGTACAGACAAAAATTCCTTTTTTATAAGAGTGTGATTCATTTAATATAAAGAGAATATAAAGTCGCCTGTAGGCTATCTTTCTATTGACTGTACGAAGCCTCTCCTTTTTTTCTCTTTTCTCTTTCAGAGGGGGGATCAGTTATTAAGTCATTTAGATGGTATTGTATTTTGGTTTACAAGACCACTTAAAAACCAAATAATAACGCTGAAAATAAGTGTTGTGCATACCCAACAGAACCAATTTTCATTTGAACTATTAAAATATAATGCGGCCATTCAATATTGTAATAAGGTTGTCAGAATCACTGTGAAAAAGTTTATCATTTAAATGATATGAATCTTTGATCTAGCTGAGCATATGAGCTCAACCTTCTGGATCATGAACCGACCTACACTTGGATGTAGATGGTTGGATTTTCTAAGGTTTCTAGTCTACCCTCCAGGCCCTTTAGAGATATACCAAGGTACATTCACTTGCCTTTTTCTCTACATGAATCTCTGCAAGTAATGTTACCAGGGTCCCTGGAGATCAAGGCAGGCAATATACCCCCTTCTCACACAAGCTAGATTTATTTACACTACAACTCTTATTTATGAATGCACCTCGCACATAGAACTATTACAGTATTGCTGTGGCATGGAGAAAAGGATTTAAGTACCCCAATTTAAGGTTTCTGTAATGTTCAGTTTTTAATTTGCCGGAAGGGCCTAAACCAAGGTCTTGGAGCTCAGATCCATGTACAGAAACACTTTATCTTTCAGTTGGCTCAGTTGCCTGGGAGGAGCTGGTTTTACAGCACATCAAGTAAAAAGCCATTGCATCCATTTTGAATTTAAAAAAAGCATGTCTAGTATCCCCTTCGCGCTAATGTAAGTCTGTGTGCATGGGCCCAGATTTAAATTAAGTTCCGAAATCTACAAATGATCTAAAACCAGGCACCAAGAGACTAGCTAAATTAGACAGAAACTTCCTGTGTGCACTCCCAATATCCTCCGTCCCCCAATCAATATTCTATGCCTTCAGTATATAGAACTTGCATGTTTCATGTCCCTGGGGAAGAATACAGCCAATTCCATTTAATTCTTGTAGATGCCATTGGTTGCATCAGTGCTGTTAAGTCTTCAGCTGCAGGTCACATGGTGTGTCTCAGTACTCTGACTTGTCTATATGTGAATTGGTTTTCATTATCTCCATTCCAACAGCTCATTAAGCTCCTCCGGGAGATACCATAATGACTAAATCCATTTTCCATTGTTGTTTCTTATGGAAACATTTGGAACAGTGGTACAATTGGAGATGGATGTTAACAAAGGTTAACTTTAAGAAACGGTGACCCTCCTCAATGAAAAATTAACTGGGTTGACCACGGCCATGCTAATATTTCCATAAACTATCTCCTACCCAACATTTTTTGGTGCGTGTTTATGGGGATGCTGGTAATGGGCTGAATTTGTTGAAATCACACATTCAAGCTTTACAGATCATCATGAAGCAGAGACTTTTTGGTTTGTGTGACAAATGATCTGCCCATTTGCTCTCACAGGCAGGATAATTATTTCATAATAATGATAATAATATTAATACATTCTTTTTCAATGAAACTGCATACAATAGTTCTGCATTTTCTAAGTACTGTAAGTAATTGACATTACGATCATCACATTTAAGGGAAATAATCTGCCAACCTAGGAAGGATGGGAGGCTGGGTATGTCTTGCTATGATTTGTACTTGTGAATCTCAGTTCACTGCATATGACTACAGTGATAATTAGTGTGCTTCAACTAAAGTAAATGTACTGATAAGGAGCACGAATGCTGTGTTTTTCACATCCCGCATGGGTTTTTATTACTGAAACATGGGCTAAGGACTCCTCGGGACCGGATCTGGTCGAGGCTGTACCTGATGGCTACTTGTTGGCAAGAGAGGACAGAGTGGGACGTGTTGGGGGTGGGTTGGGCATTCTCTACAGAGACTGCTTTTCCTGCCACACCATCCCTCTCACTATACCGCTATGCTCCGCCCAGGCCCTCCAGTTCTCTATCAGTGGACCCTATGCAGTACCGTTCACCGGCCTTCTCATTTACAGACCTCCGGGTACTAGGTCTGCTTTTAGTCAACACATGCTCAATTTGCTAGAGCCACATTTTGGCTGCGAGCATTTTACTGTCCTGGGGGATATGAATTTCCATTTAGAAAATCTGGAGGCAAAGGATACTATATCCCTATTGGACATCTTTTCCGGTTGTGGGATGAAACAACTAGTGAATGATCCCACCCATCAAGCAGGTCATGTGCTTGATGGGGTCTTTTCTAACGACCCCCGGCTTATCTCTGGGACCCCCATCCCTCTTTCCTGGTCGGATCATTTTGCGATCCCTTTAGAACTAACATCCTCGACTGTCAGGATTAAGGGAAATCAGCCTAGCAAAATGGAACTGAGACGTAATCTAAAAAATATTTCTAATGAAACGCTTGCCCCTAGATTACCTAGTAGGATGCTTTCCAACGAGGAAGATGTAGGGAAAGCAGTAGACAGATTTGACGCTGCTATTAGAACGGCCATTGATGATCTGGCCCCTGCCTCACTATGCTATTCCGCGAGGAAAAGCCCCTCGGCACCGTGGTTTTCCGAATCACTAAGACTCCTCAGACAGGGAGTTCGAAAGCAGGAACGCTTGTGGAGGACTAGCTGGGAGCCACGAGAGAGGGATAATCATAAATCCCTCCTTAAACAGTATAAAGCTGAGGTCATAAGAACGAAACAAGAGTATTTTACCTTGCTGACCTCCTCGCTCTCCTCGCCCAAAGAGCTGTTTAAGATCGCTGACACGCTTACCTCTTTGAAAATACCGGACCCCGTGGTCAGTTCTCAGCGGCTCTGTGATGATGTTGCACAATTTTTTCAATCAAAAATTGTGGACATTTACTCGGCCTTAGAATTTCAGAGGTCGGCATTACCTCCGTCTCAGAGCGTCCGGGTCCCTCCACTTACACCCTTGGAGGAGTTACCGTCAGGATGTTTTTCCAGCTTTCCCCCGCTCGCCATGGTGGATCTGGAAGTTCTCCTTTCGAAGATTAGGTCGGGGTCTCCTCTGGACCCTTGCCCTTTAAAACTTCTTAAACAGTGTAAGGAGACTCTTCTGCCCTGGCTGTTAGAGATTATGAATAGGGCAATGAGAGAGGGGACCTTTCCATTACAATGGAAAAAAGCGGTGGTTAAACCACTGTTAAAAAAGCCTACCTTGGACCCGGGAGTCCTTAAAAACTTCCGCCCCATTTCACTGCTCCCAGCCCCAGCAAAGATGTTGGAAACCCATCTGAACCAGCATCTGTCTGCTTTCTTGGAATCCTCTGGCCTTCTAGATCACTCGCAGCATGGATTTCGGAGAGAGCATAGTACTGAGTCAGCCCTTACCACGGTGCTTGATAACATCCGTACCAGGGTGGATAAGGGCATGACCACTCTCCTCATCCTATTGGATCTTACGGCTGCGTTTGATACCCTGTCTCCCTCAGTGTTAACATCACGGCTGAGGGAGATAGGGGTTGAGGGGCCGGCACTTAGTCTGCTTTCCTCTTTTCTTGGCCAGAGGGAACAGAGAGTTAAGCTGGGGGAGTTCCTATCTCCATCCCTTCCTGTGCGTTGTGGGGTCCCTCAGGGGTCGGCATTAAGTCCGACCCTCTTTAACATCTATGTGACCCCACTCGCCAGGCTCATTAGATCTTTTGGGATGGAGGTAGTCTCCTATGCCGACGACACACAGATAATGATGTCTCTCGCCCATCCGGTCATCTCGGCTGCCTCCAATTTTAGACACTGTATGGAGGCAGTGGCTCAATGGATGATCTGCAATTCATTGAAGCTTAATGGCGAGAAGACCGAAATTCTGGTGTTCGGAGGCAAGGAGGACATTTGGTCAGCGGAATGGTGGCCTTCATCTCTCGGAGTGTGCCCTATACCCACCGTCCTGGCTAGGAACCTAGGAGTTATGATTGACCCTCAGTTAGGGCTGGGACAGCAAGTAAGCAGGACCATCTCTACTTGCTGGGGCATAATAAATGTCTTGAGGAAAATAAAACATTATTTGTCCCCCCCAGCAAGAAAGCAAATAGTACTTGCACTGATAGGCTCAAGGCTGGATTACTGCAATGCCCTATATCTTGGCATTAACAAAAGTCACATTACGCGACTTCAAATGGTGCAGAATGCGGCCGCTAAGTTTGTATTAGATCTGCCCAGGCGGGCCTCTGCTACGGCTGCTAGAAAAACACTGCATTGGCTCCCAATAGAAGCCAGGATTTCGTTCAAGTCCCTTTGCTTGATCTATGGGGCCCTGGCCTCAAATAGGTCAGGAGGCATAAGGGATCTGCTAAAAATGTATACCCCCTCCAGATCCCTGCGCTCGGCCAATAAAGCCCTGCTATCTGTCCCCCGTGTCCGTAGGGCTAGGTGGGGTGGCAGAGCCTTCTCAACACTGGCCCCAAGGCTGTGGAACTCTCTGCCTTCTGACATTAAAACCCTCCCTTCAAAGCAGGCCTTCAGAAAGGCACTCAAAACATGGCTTTTTGCCAGTGCATATCCTTAGCTTGGTTTCTGCCTTTTTGATCTTATTTTGTTAGGCGCCTTGATGCCTACGGGCTTAGTTGCGCGGTATAAATTTAATTTCATTTCATTTCATTTCATTTCATTTCATTTTCATTCATTTCATTTCAAGACTGCTGTGGTCTTTCACTAAAAGTGTGGCACTTCATACAAGGTAATAATGGAACTAATGCAAAAAAATCAAAAAATAACCATTATAATGTGTCTCAGCAACTGAGCCTTGAGAAAGTTCCAGGCTTGCCAGCCAAAAATAAGGAGAGGAGACACGTATTGGCTGTACTATGTTGACGATAAACTTGGGGCGGCTCCTCCATTAAGGTGGAGGAGCGTTAACTCACAAAAAAAAAATGCCCCCAGGGATAGAAAAATAAAATGATAACAAATTACCATTTTATTTTTCAAAATCCTGTCCCGAGCGTTAGGACTGTCTAGAATAATTGATTCCCAAGGTCAAGGTCATTGGTCGACTGTTTTTGGGTTCCCTTGTTATTTTAGAATATACCATTCAGGCAGCAGCAGAAAGCAGTGATGGGCAGGCAGAAGACTTAGGTTTAAAGTGGGCATGTCTTTTTGACCAGCCATCTAGTCGTTGCCTGCCAGATATGCTCAGTTTAAACCTCTCTAACTCAGCTGTCTTAGACTGATGGGTTAAAGACAGCATTGGGCACCACTGCCCGAGGGAGCAGTGAGAGAGGCTGTACTCACAAATTCTGGCGCTGCTTTAATGCTGCATGAAAGCCGTGCCAGGATTGGGTACTGTAGCTTCCTAGTCCCACATTGGAGCCTGTCTGCCTGAAGACCAGAAGATCAGAGCAAGGAGGACGTCATGCCAGGATTAAAGGTAAGTGTAATATTTTTATTTATTTATAACTTGTTTTTCCCCCCGCCTCACCACCCTTCTTACATTCCAGCCGCCACTGCGATAAATGATAGCACAGAAAGACCTGCATCATGACATAACCTTGGGATGTCATAAGGATTGGACAGTCATAGATGGACTGATAAAACATACACCCTAAGGAACTGCCTTTTTCATTGGCAAAATGTTTTACAGAAAATCCACCTTACTGGGAATTATATGTTATAAACACGAATGATGGATAATATTAAAAGCTAATGAAGTTTGTGATTACTATTGAATTTTAAATGTTTAATGAGCATTGGAATTTCACTGTTTAATAGCCACAAATTGCACTACCAGTAAATGTTACCATTGAGGTAGCAAATAGGAAAGTGATGAAATTTGTATTTGGTCAACAAAGTAAAATACGACATTCACAAGGAATGCACACAGTCCCTTGAGGTCAGGGCTCTAGTGTTTTATAGATGGGTCCCTGAGTCCCCTGGTGGCCCATCTGGCATACGGGGTCACTGATGTAGCTTTGCACATGGGCAATAGCCCTATCGGCACAGCAGGACTCTTCACGGTGGCCCCAACTGGCATACGGGATTTCCAACTTGCAACCTGCACATGGGCAATAACCAGATCAGTGCAGCAACATTCAAGGCTCAATTCACAACAGCCCTCATCTGGCATACGGGGGTGACCTTTTCCTGCACACAGGCAATGACCCAATTGGTGCAGCAGCTGCATGCTCACACATGAGTTCCAGGGTCCGATCGACAGGATCCCCCACTGGATTTCACTCTCTCCAGTGCTTTCCTCTTCCTCACAGGGCTCACTGGTCTAGGCAACCAGCCAGTCACTAGTATTCCAGACTCCAGTGGCAGGTGGTCTTGAAGTCCTGGAGTGATGTCCTCTCATCCAGCTGGTATACTGACATGTCTTGGCCCCCTGTGATGGCCATAGGCAGAAGTCTTGCAAAGTTTCTTTTCCTCGCACAGCTCGACTGTCTGCTTGATGGTTGACAATTTCGGGGGCCTCAATCTCCCCTTCATATAGTCTATTTCCAGACATCAAATGTGAGTTAGAGTCTGAAGCTTTGAAGTTTATGCTGGGGTCAGCTTCTTTTTGAAATGCCCTCTCCTCTACCCTCCCCTTTTTCCATAAAGCAGACTGTCACTGCAGGAGCAATTCCAAATCTGATTGCACCACAACACAGAGCACGGGAGTGACTAGAGGCTCACACCTAGATGTCAGCTAAAGTGATATGTGTATCAAAAGGTTACAGCAGGGCTCAGCCACACTCTTTATGAATTTCATATTAACCTCATCTCCTTCCTGAGATGTGCCTAGGCCCCTTCCCAGTGACCTTTCTCTGAATCAAAGAGAATACTTAGAAGTGCACTGACGAGCCGGGCTTTCCCTTCCTCCAGCGTGTCCCACCCAGCTCACAGTAATGCAGCAATCCATGAATGTGTCTGAGGAGATTCCTGATGTTCCTCGAGTTCCCAAAATGAAACCCAGAATCTTCCATGTATTGTACCATTTAGAGGCACACTTACACCTAGCACATGCATATAATATAAATGCACTGCACAACACTACATCCCTTATATATTGTACCATTCACTGGCACCCAGTGCCTTCACATAAAATACATGCACTGCACAGCACTGAACCATACCTGCACTGTACCATTCATGAGCATGCATATACCCAGCACATGTATAACACCCACCTACTGCACAGCAAACCAAAGAAGACCAAGGATGAGTAAGCACACAGCTGAGAAACTTTAAATGAGTGAGCCTTTAGGACTCACTCTACTAAAACAAATAAAAAGGACCTGTTCACTTCTACTGATCACTACACGGTATGCTGCCACCACCGCACTTGCACTGCTTAACAACTGACAAAGTCAGTAGCCTTTCACCACTATGAAGGTGGTTCTTTGGGCACCAATCCCGGTCCAATAAGACTGCAATCCATGAGACAGGTCAACGTCATAGCACACTCAAATGATTTGTGTTCCCCAAGGCAACACAAATCAGCATCAAGGATCCAGACATCATTACAGTTGGGGCAATCAGGGCAGATGTGCATGTCGATAACCATGCGAGGTACTTTGAAACTAATCCACCATGACCTCGACCAAAGTTATGGCGGGTGTTGTCCAGCATGCAAACTCTTTTTAATACCTCTGACACATTGCTCTTATCTCATGATCGGGTCTAGACTTTACAGCACAGATTTAGAGAACGACAACTAGGAGGAGGGGGATGATTATGTTCCCCAGTCAAATTACAATAATTGGTATGAGAAGCTACGGGAAGCTAGTAATATTGACACTTACCCTGATACTGGTTTGTGTCTCCCCCTGGTCCTGCTACAAATGATAGTGCTTCTTTTGCTGTGTGCTGCAAAGGGCAGCAGAAGTATTCGACTTACAACTACCAAAAATATAGGTCGAAACTAATATTCTAGCCTAAGTAATGCAACATGGGCAGGCTCCCACTGAGTTACTAATGCTCCTTAATAAGGCACATACTGTGACACCATTTTGGGCACTTTGCTCAAGCCCTGTTCAGGACCACCTGCCAATGGACAAGGTGCTGTTACCATTGCCCTGCATATGGTAATCCTGTCTTTCTAGCACTTCATCCCAGTCCAGTGAGCCTAGTGGGCCAGGCTTCCACCAGAAGGGTCCTTCCAAGTGCTTTCCCTACCCCTCCTCCCGATCATGCATCCAAACCAATTGAGACATTTGGCAATAGGATAGTCTCCTCCACAAGTCATTGTTTTAGATTGGTGAGTGCCAACTCTCTCCCTAGCCATTATTCCCATGGTCTTTGGGATACTGTGGCTCAGATTTTTCTCGCTGTTCCAGATGTCCTTCAGTCTTCTCTCTCCTAGGTTATTCAGAACAGCCTCAATGCAGCAAAATTTGTAAAGCACTCCGGTCTGGAAGTGACCGATTGCTTTTGACGTGCCCAGTGTGGCTACCCATTGTCATTCCTAGAGATACACAGATTTGTCCAGGGGGCATCCAGGTGTCTTTAATGGACATTCCTTTCAACCGATCCGGCCTTTTCAGGGATAAAGCGGACTTAACCTTTGAGTGCTTTAAGGAGAGCAGAGCCACAGCACATTCCTTGGGCCTGTCTGCTCCTACGAGGAAATTCCATCAGCAATTTCAAACTGTTCATGGCGATGGTAGAGGTTTTCCTGTCTGTCAATGCAGGACTCTTCCTTCTTCAGCCCACCATGCCCTTTAGCCTTTTTGTGGACAAAGCTACAGTTCCCATAAACAGTGAAGTCAGTAGTGGCAATGTGCAGCTCATGCTTCTACAGTTCCATAGGATGAAGGACCCAAAAAATGTTTGTGTCCTTGCTGACACACTACCCCTCTGTTGGAGGCAGGCTCTGATATTTCCTCGAGGGGTGTGAGGCCATCTCAACTGACAAGTGAATCCTACAGAATATCTGCTGTGACAATGCCCTTCTTTTTCCTTCTACCCAGCTGCACGTTCCACCACCTAAAGGGCAGCTGACAGAGGACTATCTATCCTTCTTACAACAGGAAGTGCAGGCTTTTTTGGTCAAATGGCCTAGAAAGGGTTCCGTCCTCAGAAGAAATAATTGGGCGTTACTCTCTCTATTTCTTGGTGCCAAAGAAGGACAGAGGTCTTCGTACTTTTTAAGATCTGCACCCTCTCAACACCTTCCTCCAGAAGACAACTCAAAGTTGCTAACACTAACCCCGATCCTATCTGCCCTGGACACTGAAGACTTGATGGTGGTGTTGGACCTGTAGGATGCTTATTTTCACATCCCCGTCCTGCAGGCCCACACGTACTGTCTGTGTTTCACAGTGGACTGGGGGCAATTTCAGTTTGCTGTGCTCCCCTTTGGCCTCGGCAGGTCCCCTTGTTGTTCACAAAAGTGATGGCAGTCATCACAGCACTACCACAAGGGTACCTTTCTTCCCCTGCTTGATGACTGGCTGCTGAAGGCGGGCTAGCCTCGGTCAGTCATCAACCACCTGAGACTATGGCGAGCCTACTCCTTGCATTCGGGTTCATTATCAATGTGCAGACACCTAACTTTTTCACAAATGCTCCATTTCTTTGGAGACGCTATGGATATGGATATAGTATATGTGCGTTTCCCCCAGATCGGATAATCCAGGACGCTTGGGCTGTGACCCTGATGTTTCAGTCTCTTTCCTGAATCTCAGTGTGGATGACTCTGGGACTGCTGGGATTGTTGGACTCCTGTATCCTGCTGGGGACGCATGCCAGCTGTTAGATGCGGGCTCTGAAGTGGAACCTGAATGCTCAGTGAGCACAACATCTGTAAAATCTGTCACACTGCATCCAGATTTTGGAGGAGACTGCAAAAGATCTACAGTGGTGGCTTATTACCTGCAATTTGTCTAGAGTCAGGGCCTTTTTTTACCACTCCCAGAGCTCACGGTGGTCACACATGCAACACTACTGGGTTGAGGAGGTCATCTGGGAGAGGTGGAGATCAGAGGACTTGTCTCTGACTGAGACTCAATTCCACATCAGCTTGTTGGAGTTGAGAGCGATTTGCCTTGGTGTTATAAGTGTTCCTGCCTACCATCAAAGGACAGCTGGTGCAGGTGCTCATGGACAACCTCACCGCCATGTGGTACTGCAACAAGCAGGCAGATGGGGTCTTGGACCCAGTTTTAGGAGGCCTTGCTTCGCTGCAGAGTGGGTGGAGGGGCAAAGGATTTCCTTGTTGGTAAACCACCTCGTAATTCTTTAAATGCCAGGACAGACAAACTCAGCCAGAGGCACCTAGCAATTCGATAATGGCAGTTACATCAAGAAGTGTCACAGTTATATTCCAGCAATGGAGAAAATCCTGGCTTGATTTTTTTTGCCACTGCAGAGAAGACAAAATGTTAGCACTTCTGCATGTTGGTGATTCCAAAGCAGCTCTCACTCGGACACTCATTCCATCTAGAGTAGCCTTCAAGACTCCTGTGTTCTTTCCTGCCAGTGCCTCTTCTGCCCTGTGCTCTGAAGAAGATCAGGAATGATTGGGCCCAAGCCTTCCTTGTGGCACCTGATTGGGCCAGAAAAGTGTACCCGGGTACTCCTAGGCATGAGCATTTGTTCTCCAATCAAGCTGCTGCTTCAAGAGGACTTGCTGTCACAGTAGTAGTGCAGTGTTCTGCACACAGGCCTGCAAACTGCATCTCCCTGTTCCGAGATTGAGCATCAACAGTTAAGCTCCTTTTGACATACACCCTGAGTTTTTTAAAGCCGTCTTCGCAGTGAGGCACCACTTTCCTAAATCTGTATATGACAACCATTGAGATAAATGTGTTGACCCTTAGCTAGCACAGTTGCATGAGGCTTTGCTGTATGAGTGGCTGCTTATCAGCTCTTTTGGCCTTCTTGCAGGTTGCTGGATCAGCGTTCATTATTTAAATCGCCAGTTTTAATGAGGTTTTGGAAAGGTTTGTGATACATGTTTCCATCAAAACCCTGTGTGATGCCCCAGCAGGATTTAATCTTAGTCCTTAAATTCTTGATGTCCACCCCTTTTGAGATGCTGGACAGTTGTCTTTTAAGATTTCTGATCTTAAATACAGTCTTTTTCATCACCTTTACATTAGCAAGACGTGAGCGAAGTTCAAGCTCTCTGTGCCAGTCCACATTACGCTTCCTTCTTCCCTGAAAAGTTCTTTTTGGGGACCCAGGAGTAGAAAAAATAGAAGCAAAATGCTGCAAATTAAAAACAATAACAAGGGTATGCCCCCATTACACTGGAAAGCGGGGAATGGATAAAAGGAAAATTACTCCAAAGATTTTCTAGAAGTTACTTACTAAGCCAGTCCCAATTATTTTTAAAAAGTGTACTATCCCAGCTGTTAGAAATGGGGGTCTCTAGTTGGCAGAGGTAGGTACTTTTGCCCACATAGGGACCCTTGCTTCTAGTCAGGGTAAGGGGGATACTCTCCTAAAATAACCCCAGCTCACCCCCTTGGTAGCTAGGCATGAACGGACAGGCTTTTCTCAGTGGCAGTGTGTAATGCATTTGTGAACACATACAGTAATACAGTGAAAACACTACAAATGGACACCACTCCACTTTTGAAAAATAAGTAATCTTTATCTAAAACAAGATCAAACGACAAAAATCCACAATACAGTTATCAATATATCCTTAAAAATAGGTTATTCACTCTTATAAAGGTTCTAGCAACAAATACCTCTACCTGGCATTCTTACGACGTCGTGACAGATGTAAATCCCAGAGAACGGCATTGACCGTGAGGTGCACGGCTTCGGGCCCGTGGTCAAGCAGACCCACGAGGAACAGTACCTTGGAATTGATGAAAGCAAAGACGGATCACGGCGTCGGGAGGTGATGCGTGGTTGGTGCCTGCGGCGTCGGTTCCTTACGACCCCAGGGGAGGTGCTGCCTCTGTTCCTTACTGCAACGCAGGGGAGGTGAGACTTCGGTTCCTTACTGAGTCGGGGAGGTGACACCACGAATGGCGGCGAGGTGTCGGTTCCTTACGTCAGTACGATGTCGATGGATTATGGAGTTACTCCGCATTGATGAAGCACCGGGGTTGCTGAAGTCGGGACTGCGGTGCGAGTCAGGACGGTGCATCGTGGATGTCATGATCGGTGTCCTAGGCTCCGAAGCAGGCAGCTGCCTCGATGGCGGCTTCAGAGTCGATGTGGCACGGCGTCAGCAGGCGTCGGGCCTACAGTACAAGTCGTGGCAGTGTGTTGTGCTGTTCACAAGCAGTGCCCATGGCTTTGGTGCAGGTTATGGTGTTGCTAGCCGCCGTTGGTGTTGAAATTTCCTTCTGTAGCAGCTGAAACAGAAGTTCCAGATGCAGAGAGACCGAAGGGATAACGTCTTTGTGTCCCTGAGACTTCAGAACAGGGGGCAAGCTCAGTTTCAAGCCCTTTGAGAGCTTCCTTAAGATGACAAAGCAAACAGCAAAGTCCTTTTCTACTTTCCTTGGCACCACTGCTGGCCAACCCCGGACAACAAACAGCACAGGGGCAGTATTCTCCTCAGCTTCTCCGGCTTTTCTTCTTTGCAAAGGTTTTCTTGATTCCCAGAAGTGATCTAAAAGTCTGGGGTCTGGGCCCCTCTTTTATACACCAAAATCCTTTGTTCTCTGAAGGCAGAGAGTGTCTGTACTGGTGCAGCATCCTGGCAGGAGGTGGAGACAGCATTGTTGAAGGCAGACCAGGCCCTACTCTAAATGCAAAAAACACAGTTGATGGACAGAATGTAGAACAATGTCATACATTCACCCCAGTACAAGGATCTGGGCCTAAATCCATCGTTTTTTTGCACTCCACACCACCCTGGGTTAGACACTGGCTATGTGCAAATCAGCTCTGACCCTGTGCCTCATGGGAACAGTCCAGTCCGAACTACCAAGCCATGTCTTTCCCAGACCGGAATCAAGCATCCAAGGACCGGTTTCTGGTTATCAGCTTTCATCAGCCTGGATAGCTTGACTCCAGTGGTGTGGAGAGCCTGGGACTCACGTCTGAGCATACCCAGCCCACTCGGGGTGAAAATTGCAAAAAACACAGTTGATGAACAGAATGTAGAACAATGTCATACATTCACCCCAGTACAAGGATCTGGGCCTAAATCCATCATTTGCACTCCACACCACCCTGGGTTAGACACTGGCTATATGCAAATCAGCTCTGACCCTGTGCCTCATGGGAACAGTCCAGTCCGAACTACCAAGCCATGTCTTTCCCAGACCGGAATCAAGCATCCAAGGTTCGGTTTCTGGCTATCAGCCTTCATCAGCCTGGATAGCTTGACTCCAGTGGTGTGGAGAGCCTGGAACTCACGTCTGAGCATACCCAGCCCACTCGGGGTGAAAATTGCAAAAAACACAGTTGATGGACAGAATGTAGAACAATGTCATACATTCACCCCAGTACAAGGATCTGGGCCTAAATCCATCGTTTTTTTGCACTCCACACCACCCTGGGTTACACACTGGCTATATGCAAATCAGCTCTGACCCTGTGCCTCATGGGAACAGTCCAGTCCGAACTACCAAGCCATGTCTTTCCCAGACCGGAATCAAGCATCCAAGGACCGGTTTCTGGCTATCAGCCTTCATCAGCCTGGATAGCTTGACTCCAGTGGTGTGAGGAGCCTGGGACTCACGTCTGAGCATACCCAGCCCACTGTGGGTGAAAATTGCAAAAAACACAGTTGATGGACAGAATGTAGAACAATGCCATACATTCACCCCAGTAGAAGGATCTGGGCCTAAATCCATCGTTTTTTTGCACTCCACACCACCCTGGGTTAGACACTGGCTATATGCAAATCAGCTCTGACCCTGTGCCTCATGGGAACAGTCCAGTCCGAACTACCAAGCCATGTCTTTCCCAGACCGGAATCAAGCATCCAAGGACCGGTTTCTGGCTATCATCCTTCATCACCCTGGATAGCTTGACTCCAGTGGTGTGGAGAGCCTGGGACTCACGTCTGAGCATACTCAGCCCACTCGGGGTGAAAATTGCAAAAAACACAGTTGATGGACAGAATGTCGAACAATGTCATACATTCATCCCAGTACAAGGATCTGGGCCTAAATCCATCGTTTTTTGCACTCCACACCACCCTGGGTTACACACTGGCTATATGCAAATCAGCTCTGACCCTGTGCCTCATGGGAACAGTCCAGTCCGAACTACCAAGCCATGTCTTTCCCAGACCGGAATCAAGCATCCAAGGACCGGTTTCTGGCTATCAGCCTTCATCAGCCTGGATAGCTTGACTCCAGTGGTGTGGAGAGCCTGGGACTCACGTCTGAGCTTACCCAGCCCACTCGGGGTGAAAATTGCAAAAAACACAGTTGATGGACAGAATGTAGAACAATGTCATACATTCACACCAGTACAAGGATCTGGGCCTTAATCCATCGTTTTTTTGCACTCCACACCACCCTGGGTTAGACACTGGCTATATGCAAATCAGCTCTGACCCTGTGCCTCATGGGAACAGTCCAGTCCGAACTACCAAGCCATGTCTTTCCCAGACCGGAATCAAGCATCCAAGGCCCGGTTTCTGGCTATCAGCCTTCATCAGACTGGATAGCTTGACTCCAGTGGTGTGGAGAGCCTGGGACTCACGTCTGAGCATACCCAGCCCACTCGGGGTGAAAATTGCAAAATACACAGTTGATGGACAGAATGTAGAACAATGTCATACATTCACCCCAGTACAAGGATCTTGGCCTAAAAATCCATCGTTTTTTTACCCTCCACACCACCCTGGGTTAGACACTGGCTATATGCAAATCAGCTCTGACCCTGTGCCTCATGGGAACAGTCCAGTCCGAACTACCAAGCCATGTATTTCCCAGACCAGAATCAAGCATCCAAGGACCGGTTTCGGCTATCAGCCTTCATCAGCCTGGATAGCTTGACTCCAGTGGTGTGGAGAGCCTGGGACTCACATTTGAGCATACCCAGCCCACTCGGGGTGAAAATTGCAAAAAATACAGTTGATGGACAGAATGTAGAACAATGTCATACATTCAGCCCAGTACAAGGATCTGGGCCTAAATCCATAGTTTTTTTGCACTCCACACCACCCTGGGTTAGACACTGGCTATATGCAAATCAGCTCTGACCCTGTGCCTCATGGGAACAGTCCAGTCCGAACTACCAAGCCATGTCTTTCCCAGACCGGAATCAAGTATCCAAGGACCGGTTTCTGGCTATTAGCCTTCATCAGCCTGGATAGCTTGACTCCAGTGGTGTGGAGAGCCTGGGACTCACGTCTGAGCATACCCAGCCCACTCGGGGTGAAAATTGCAAAAAACACAGTTGATGGACAGAATGTAGAACAATTCCATACATTCACCCCAGTACAAGGATCTGGGCCTAAATCCATCGTTTTTTTGCACTCCACACTACCCTGGGTTAGACACTGGCTTTATGCAAATCAGCTCTGACCCTGTGCCTCATGGAAACAGTCCAGTCCGAACTACCAAGCCATGTCTTTCCCAGACCGGAATCAAGCATCCAAGGATCGGTTTCTGGCTATCAGCCTTCATCAGCCTGGATAGCTTGACTCCAGTGGTGTGAGGAGCCTGGGACTCACGTCTGAGCATACCCAGCCCACTCGGGGTGAAAATTGCAAAAAACACAGTTGATGGACAGAATGTAGAACAATGCCATACATTCACCCCAGTACAAGGATCTGGGCCTAAATCCATCGTTTTTTTGCACTCCACACCACCCTGGGTTAGACACTGGCTATATGCAAATCAGCTCTGACCCTGTGCCTCATGGGAACAGTCCAGTCCGAACTACCAAGCCATGTCTTTCCCAGACCGGAATCAAGCATCCAAGGACCGGTTTCTGGCTATCAGCCTTCATCAGCCTGGATAGCTTGACTCCAGTGGTGTGGAGAGCCTGGGACTCACGTCTGAGCATCCCCAGCCCACTCGGGGTGAAAATTGCAAAAAACACAGTTGATGGACAGAATGTAGAACAATGTCATACATTCACCCCAGTACAAGGATCTGGGCCTAAATCCATCGTTTTTTTGCACTCCACACCACCCTGGGTTAGACACTGGCTATATGCAAATCAGCTCTTACCCTGTGCCTCATGGGAACAGTCCAGTCCGAACTACCAAGCCATGTCTTTCCCAGACCGGTATCAAGCATCCAAGGACCGGTTTCTGGCTATCATCCTTCATCAGCCTGGATAGCTTGACTCCAGTGGTGTGGAGAGCCTGGGACTCATGTCTGAGCATACTCAGCCCACTCGGGGTGAAAATTGCAAAAAACACAGTTGATGGACAGAATGTAGAACAATGTCATACATTCACCCCGGTACAAGGATCTGGGCCTAAATCCATCGTTTTTTTGCACTCCACACCACCCTGGGTTAGACACTGGCTATATGCAAATCAGCTCTGACCCTGTGCCTCATGGGAACAGTCCAGTCCGAACTACCAAGCCATGTCTTTCCCAGACCGGAATCAAGCATCCAAGGACCGGTTTCTGGCTATCAGCCTTCATCAGCCTGGATAGCTTGACTCCAGTGATGTGGAGAGCCTGGCACTCACGTCTGAGCATACCCAGCCCACTCGGGGTGAAAATTGCAAAAAACACAGTTGATGGACAGAATGTAGAACAATTCCATACATTCACCCCAGTACCAGGATCTGGGCCTAAATCCATCGTTTTTTTGCACTCCACACTACCCTGGGTTAGACACTGGCTTTATGCAAATCAGCTCTGACCCTGTGCCTCATGGAAACAGTCCAGTCCGAACTACCAAGCCATGTCTTTCCCAGACCGGAATCAAGCATCCAAGGATCGGTTTCTGGCTATCAGCCTTCATCAGCCTGGATAGCTTGACTCCAGTGGTGTGAGGAGCCTGGGACTCACGTCTGAGCATACCCAGCCCACTCGGGGTGAAAATTGCAAAAAACACAGTTGATGGACAGAATGTAGAACAATGCCATACATTCACCCCAGTACAAGGATCTGGGCCTAAATCCATCGTTTTTTTGCACTCCACACCACCCTGGGTTAGACACTGGCTATATGCAAATCAGCTCTGACCCTGTGCCTCATGGGAACAGTCCAGTCCGAACTACCAAGCCATGTCTTTCCCAGACCGGAATCAAGCATCCAAGGACCGGTTTCTGGCTATCAGCCTTCATCAGCCTGGATAGCTTGACTCCAGTGGTGTGGAGAGCCTGGAACTCACGTCTGAGCATCCCCAGCCCACTCGGGGTGAAAATTGCAAAAAACACAGTTGATGGACAGAATGTAGAACAATGTCATACATTCACCCCAGTACAAGGATCTGGGCCTAAATCCATCGTTTTTTTTCACTCCATACCACCCTGGGTTAGACACTGGCTATATGCAAATCAGCTCTGACCCTGTGCCTCATGGGAACAGTCCAGTCCGAACTACCAAGCCATGTCTTTCCCAGACCGGTATCAAGCATCCAAGGACCGGTTTCTGGCTATCATACTTCATCAGCCTGGATAGCTTGACTCCAATGGTGTGGAGAGCCTGGGACTCACGTCTGAGCATACTCAGCCCACTCGGGGTGAAAATTGCAAAAAACACAGTTGATGGACAGAATGTAGAACAATGTCATACATTCACCCCGGTACAAGGATCTGGGCCTAAATCCATCGTTTTTTTGCACTCCACACCACCCTGGGTTAGACACTGGCTATATGCAAATCAGCTCTGACCCTGTGCCTCATGGGAACAGTCCAGTCCGAACTACCAAGCCATGTCTTTCCCAGACCGGAATCAAGCATCCAAGGACCGGTTTCTGGCTATCAGCCTTCATCAGCCTGGATAGCTTGACTCCAGTGATGTGGAGAGCCTGGCACTCACGTCTGAGCATACCCAGCCCACTCGGGGTGAAAATTGCAAAAAACACAGTTGATAGACAGAATGTAGAACACTGTCATACATTCACCCCAGTACAAGGATCTGGGCCTTAATCCATCGTTTTTTTGCACTCCACACCACCCTAGGTTAGACACTGGCTATATGCAAATCAGCTCTGACCCTGTGCCTCATGGGAACAGTCCAGTCCGAACTACCAAGCCATGTCTTTCCCAGACCGGAATCAAGCATCCAAGGACCGGTTTCTGGCTATCAGCCTTCATCAGCCTGGATAGCTTGACTCCAGTGGTGTGGAGAGCCTGGGATTCACGTCTGAGCATACCCAGCCCACTCGGGGTGAAAATTGCAAAAAACACAGTTGATGGACAGAATGTAGAACAATGCCATACATTCACCCCAGTACAAGGATCTGGGCCTAAATCCATCGTTTTTTTGCACTCCACACCACCCTGGGTTAGACACTGGCTATATGCAAATCAGCTCTGACCCTGTGCCTCATGGGAACAGTCCAGTCCGAACTACCAAGCCATGTCTTTCCCAGACCGGAATCAAGCATCCAATGACCGGTTTCTGGCTATCAGCCTTCATCAGCCTGGATAGCTTGACTCCAGTGGTGTGGAGAGCCTGGGACTCACGTCTGAGCATCCCCAGCCCACTTGGGGGTGAAAATTGCAAAAAACACAGTTGATGGACAGAATGTAGAACAATGTCATACATTCACCCCAGTACAAGGATCTGGGCCTAAATCCATCGTTTTTTTGCACTCCACACCACCCTGGGTTAGACACTGGCTATATGCAAATCAGCTCTGACCCTGTGCCTCATGGGAACAGTCCAGTCCGAACTACCAAGCCATGTCTTTCCCAGACCGGAATCAAGCATCCAAGGACCGGTTTCTGGCTATCATCCTTCATCAGCCTGGATAGCTTGACTCCAGTGGTGTGGAGAGTCTGGGACTCACGTCTGAGCATACTCCGCCCACTCGGGGTGAAAATTGCAAAAAACACAGTTGATGGACAGAATGTAGAACAATGTCATACATTCACCCCAGTACAAGGATCTGGGCCTAAATCCATCGTTTTTTTACACTCCACACCACCCTGGGTTAGACACTGGCTATATGCAAATCAGCTCTGACCCTGTGCCTCATGGGAACAGTCCAGTCCGAACTACCAAGCCATGTCTTTCCCAGACCGGAATCAAGCATCCAAGGACCGGTTTCTGGCTATCAGCCTTCATCAGCCTGGATAGATTGACTCCAGTGGTGTGGAGAGCCTGGCACTCACGTCTGAGCATACCCAGCCCACTTGGGATGAAAATTGCAAAAAAACACAGTTGATGGACAGAATGTAGGACAATGTCATACATTCACCCCAGTACAAGGATCTGGGCCTTAATCCATCGTTTTTTTGCACTCCACACCACCCTGGGTTAGACACTGGCTATATGCAAATCAGCTCTGACCCTGTGCCTCATGGGAACAGTCCAGTCCGAACTACCAAGCCATGTCTTTCCCAGACCGGAATCAAGCATCCAAGGACCGGTTTCTGGCTATCAGCCTTCATCAGCCTTGATAGCTTGACTCCAGTGGTGTGTAGAGCCTGGGACTCACGTCTGAGCATACCCAGCCCACTCGGGGTGAAAATTGCAAAAAACACAGTTGATGGACAGAATGTAGAACAATGTCATACATTCACCCCAGTACAAGGATCTGGGCCTAAATCCATCGTTTTTTTGCACTCCACACCACCCTGGGTTAGACACTGGCTTTATGCAAATCAGCTCTGACCCTGTGCCTCATGGGAACAGTCCAGTCCGAACTACCAAGCCATGTCCTTCCCAGACCGGAATCAAGCATCCAAGGACCGGTTTCTGGCTATCATCCTTCATCAGCCTGGATAGCTTGACTCTAGTGGTGTGGAGAACCTAGGACTCATGTCTGAGCATACCCAGCCCACTCGGGGTGAAAATTGCAAAAAACACAGTTGATGGACAGAATGTAGAACAATGTCATACATTCACCCCGGTACAAGGATCTGGGCCTAAATCCATCGTTTTATGCACTCCATACCACCCTGGGTTAGACACTGGCTATATGCAAATCAGCTCTGACCCTGTGCCTCATGGGAACAGTCCATTCCGAACTACCAAGCCAAGTGTTTCCCAGACCGAAATCAAGCATCCAAGGACCGGTTTCTGGCTATCAGCCTTCATCAGCCTGGATAGCTTGACTCCAGTGGTGTGGAGAGCCTGGGACTCAAGTCTGAGCATACCCAGCCCACTCGGGGTGAAAATTGCAAAAAACACAGTTGATGGACAGAATGTAGAACAATGTCATACATTCACCCCAGTACAAGGATCTGGGCCTAAATCCATCGTTTTTTTGCACTCCACACCACCCTTGGCTAGACACTGGCTATATGCAAATCAGCTCTGACCCTGTGCCTCATGGGAACAGTCCAGTCCGAACTACCAAGCCATGTCTTTCCCAGGCCGGAATCAAGCATCCAAGGACCGGTTTCTGGCTATCAGCCTGGATAGCTTGACTCCAGTGGTGTGGAGAGCCTGGGACTCACGTCTGAGCATACCCAGCCGGATGCATGATGTTACAAAGCATGCTTTTACATCGCATGCCTTTACAACGCGGTTTTTACATCGCATACCATTACAATGCATAGCGCTTTTGGGTGTTGGATAGTGAATAGTTTAATTTACTATTCCAACTCCAGTCCCCGTGGACACTAGGGAAGGTTATTGGATAGTAAATTAACCTATTCCCTATCCTAGAGTGCCCCCCAGCACAATGCGTTGTAATGGTTTGCGTTGTAATGACCGCGTTGTAATGGTAGTGCGTTGTAAAAGTTTCGTTGTAAGTGATGTTTCCCTACCCAGCCCACTCGGGGTGAAAATTGCAAAAAACACAGTTGATGGACAGAATGTAGAACAATATAATACATTCACCCCAGTACAAGGCTCTGGGCCTAAATCCATCGTTTTTTTGCACTCCACACCACCCTGGGTTAGACACTGGGTGCAATTTCACCCCGAGTGGACTGGGGATGCTCAGACGTGAGTCCCAGGCTCTCCACACCACTGGAGTTAAGCTATCCAGGCTGATGAAGGCTGATAGCCAGAAACCGGTCCTTGGATGCTTGATTCCGGTCTGGGAAAGACATGGCTTGGTAGTTCGGACTGGACTGTTCCCATGAGGCACAGGGTCAGAGCTGATTTGCATATAGCCAGTGTCTAACCCAGGGTGGTGTGGAGTGCAAAAAAATGATGGATTTAGGCCCAGATCCTTGTACTGGGGTGAATGTATGACATTGTTCTACATTCTGTCCATCAACTGTGATTTTTGCAATTTCACCCCGAGTGGGCTGGGGATGCTCAGACGTGAGTCCCAGGCTCTCCACACCACTGGAGTCAAGCTATCCAGGCTGATGAAGGCTGATAGCCAGAAACCGGTCCTTGGATGCTTGATTCCGGTCTGGGAAAGACATGGCTTGGTAGTTCGGAGTGGACTATTCCCATGAGGCACAGGGTCAGAGCTGATTTGCATATAGCCAGTGTCTAACCCAGGGTGGTGTGGAGTGCAAAAAACGATGGATTTAGGCCCAGATCCTTGTACTGGGGTGAATGTATGACATTGTTCTATATTCTGTCCATCAACTGTGTTTTTTGCAATTTCACCCCGAGTGGGCTGGGGATGCTCAGACGTGAGTCCCAGGCTCTCCACACTGCTGGAGTCTAGCTATCCAGGCTGATGAAGGCTGATAGCCAGAAACCGGTCCTTGGATGCTTGATTCGGGTCTGGGAAAGACATGGCTTGGTAGTTCGGACTGGACTGTTCCCATGAGGCACAGGGTCAGAGCTGATTTGCATATAGGCAGTGTCTAACCCAGGGTGGTGTGGAGTGCAATAAAACAATGGATTTAGGCCCAGATCCTTGTACTGGGGTGAGTGTATGACATTGTTCAATATTCTGTCCATCAACTGTGTTTTTTGCTACTCTAAATGCAGCCCAGGTCTATTCAACCCAGCCCTGACTCATCAGCCCCTCTCCAGCCCCTGTCATCCAAAAGCCAGACATTCAATACACAAACCTAGCAGAGGCACACTAGATGGTCAGGCAAAAAATAATTACTTTCTAAAAGTGGTATTTTCAAACACAGAATGAAAAAGTCACAGTGCACTTTAACATTCTGAGTAAAGGCATACTAAACTTTATTTTTCTACCTTGTTCCTTGGGTAAGTTATGTTCATAAGATGTTATAAACAAACTCCCCATTCCTCCCTATGGGAACAGGTAGCCTTGCAGTAGTGAAAACAAAAGGGGCAGTAGTTCACTATCAGTACATACCACATGCACCAGGGCATGTCCTACATTTTACAAACATTGCACCCTGCCCACAGGGGTACGATGGGCCTACCTTAGGGGTGGCTAACGTAGAAAAGGGAAGGTTTAGGGACTGGCAAGTGTGTGCACTTGCCCAGTCCACATGGCAGTCCCAGACTGCACACAGGCTCTGCAATAGCAGGCCAGAGTTATATTTCACAGGCTGCTTCTGTGGGTGGCACGATCAGGGCTGCAGCTCACAAGCAGCATTTGATTTATAGGCACTGGGCATGCACTGTGCACTATACTAGGGGCTGACAAGTAAATCAAATATGCCAATCATGGAACCACTAATCCATAACCACAATTTACACAAAGAGCAAATGCACTTTAGCACTGATCGGCAGTGGTAAAGTGTGCCCAGAGTCATAAAACCAACAAAAACAGGAGGAAGGCAAAAAGTTCTGGGATGACCCCTCAAAAAAAAGGGACAAGTTCAACACCAGCCTTTTTAGAAGCAATAAAAATTCAGTGCACAAGATCGCCGAAATGTAATGGAAGATTTGTGTCACTGGATGTCCTTGCAACCTGCAGTTCAAAGGTTTCTTGGGCAGATATTAAAGCCACATCTTTTTTAAACAATAAGGCTTTGAGTCAGCTTAGCTTATTAAAGACTGACTTCAGAGTTGGAATATAAGGCCACAATGATCTATCAGAGACCTTATGAGTTGGTGGAAAAAGCACATTATTACAGAGGCTCACTATCTGGGAGACCTATAAAATATATGTAATCCCAGCCTTCATTCCGCAACAATAGCTTCCATTTGAAAGGACAGTACTGAGGGGGAGAATTGAAGGGGCTGGTAAGCCTTTTAGAAAACAGGTCAAATTCGCTACCGAAGCATTGCATGCACTGGGAATGGTTACATGTTTACAGACAAGTGAGTGACCAACAGAAGAGTCGCATCTCTTTCTAGTAAGAAGCACCACCTTCTCAGCCTGCTCACATCGGTAAGAACATGCTTAAGACCATAACTCATGAATAAACCTACCTCCTAAGGCTTCCTTTTTACTCACTGGGAAATGTTTCATGCAAGCTGTGAACTGGAATGTTGAAATTGGCAAAGATGTTACTACGGATGGTGTCTCTGCTATTGTGAATGGTAGCTGTTCTAACTTCTTGAGATGTAACATTGTGCAATTGGCCTCTTTCTTGGCCATGACCCGTTGTTTACATATCGAGTTGGAAGGCAAGAATAGTTGTGTAGAAATTAGGTAACGCTATGGCACACGGCCACTTTTGAGGACCTGAAGTGTCTAACTAAATTGCATCATAGATCTAAGCTATCCCTGCCCATGGTATAATGAAGACCTATCACGTTGCATTATATTGATAAATTGGTTATTCAAATTGCAAATGTGAGAAGACAACATATTAATACTAATATCAACAACAGTAAGCACTTTATCCAAATTATCTTGATGAATGTGTCTTAAACGTGCAGCAGCTTCTATTTCTGATAGTTTCCAAAGATCCTTATATGTTGCAAAAATAAATATTTTTGAACGTAGAGTTTTAGGACCCAAAACAAATTCAGTTAGGTCCATGTCTTCGAAAAAGGAAGAAAAGATGTTGTTTTACTGCAGACATTGTGCAGCGTTTTCAGCCATTGTTGGCACAATTTCCCTACCGGATAGGAGGTGACTATCCCTGAGTATTGCGAATGGGAGTAACTAGGGTCAGGTCTGCTTGCCTTAAACCCAGGTGTGGAATTCAAAAAATTAGCATTACAACCATTTGTGTCCACTGGCCACAATAACCACCCGTTTGCACCTCAAAATGTGGAGGTAAATGTACCATTCTCTAGCGTACTATAGATGTGTTCATTGCTGTAATTTGTTAAATGATGCCAATTGTCACATTGGAGAATGGAAAGAATGTTTGGGGAATTCATGTCTTTAATTTTTTTCGTAGACAAGTTGTCTGCTAAACTGTATCATTCAGAATAATCATCTGTGTTGGAATTAAGCAGGCTCAAAACAAGGTATCTGTTCCCAGAACTTGCCATGTTTTGCTACGTCAAATTGATTTAATGTCAGTGGTTTTCTTCCAATAATCATAGCTTTTCACTGCTAATTGTGTGACAAACAAGTCTGTATTAATTAGCTTGGTTTGTGTAAGCATATATTTCTTTGTTGGTGTATGGAAAAGTTTTAAAATAAAAAGATTTTGGGTCTAATGTATTATGTTGAGAAAAATATGTGAATCTATCCCTACATGTTTTGGAACTCCGGGGGCGTGGCTAGCAAGCCAGCATGGCGGACGGAGCCTGCTAGAGCTCTGGTGCCGCCGGGGGAAAGTAACTCCTGAACGCCGTGCCGGAGGGTCATCCTGCATATCCGACGGAGGGAATCTGTCCCCAAGGTGCCCCGCTGGACTCGACGGCAATTTGAGGGCTCTAGGTGCCGCGGGAGTCCGGCGGGCCGCGACCAAGTATCTGCGGCCTTGCTCCCTCGGAAAGCCGGGGCCTCGAGTACGGGCGGAGCCCGGGACGCGGTGCGCTGCCTGCCGCGGCGGCGGGGGCTGCCCTGTGGCGTGTGGCTGGGGTGACGCCTGAGGTGGAAAGGAGCCCGTGGGACCTGAGCTGGGATCAACCCCTTTCCCCCACACTGCCACCGAGGTGAGAGCTGAGACGGCTGGGAACGACTGCCCGGAGAGGGAGACTGCCGCATGTACGCGAGCCCTACCTGCTGGCTGCTGAAATCCCGGGACCGCGCTGCGCTGCCACCTGGAACCGGAGCCTGGTAGGACTAGCGCTGAGCGGGGGCCACACGATACACCAGAGATAGTGTTGCACTGCGCCTCTTGCCGTCTCCCGCTGCCTATCTCCTCCCCCCTCCCCCACTGCTCCCATTGCTGGCACCGGAGGAGCGCGAAAACGGGACAGGGCGAGAGTTGGTGGCCGGACCTGAGCTGGAGCAGCAGGGGAGCCACCGGGACTACCCGAGGTGAGGAGGTGGTAGCGCCCGTGGGTGAGATCACTGGTCTGGATCAACATTGCGCCAGGGGGTGAGGACGTGGCCGGGAGGCTATAACCCAGCGACGGCGCGGGACCGGCCTGTGGCCCGACGAAAGGCGCGCAGCTAGACGCCACTGCCAACAAAAGGGGAGAACACGCGCTCGCCGGGCCTAGCCCCCGGGATGCGGCGGTCACTGGCACCCATCCTACGAGCTGATCTCTGACGCCCCTTAGAACTGAGAGAAGGCGTAAGTGAACTGCAACCATGGTGCGGAAAGGGGCGAAGACCACGGATGGCAAGGACGGGGCATCTGCGGGGCCTACTCAGGACGCGGGCCTAGGAGGTCCCACATCTCTCGCACTGACCTCTACCCTCTCAGAAGACCACCAGGAGGACAAACTGGACCTAATCCTAAAAGAAATCAGAGACTCTAGAGCCGCGATAGAAACGCAAATGGGCACTCTTACCACTAACCTTTCCTTGCTTAAAGCCGACCACAACAAACTGGCGGACAAAGTAAAAGACCAGGGGCTGACATTGACGGAACTCACCCCGACGGTGGCGGACCACACTGCGTCGATCAACCAACTCCAACACGAGATGAAAACTATCGGGAACTGTTCTCAAATGGTTCTCGTCCTTCCTTCACAACCGGTCTCAGAAGTTCAAGATCGACAATGTGCTATCTACACCTGTGCCTGCAGATCTAGGTGTTCCACAAGGATCCTCCCTCTCCCCCACACTGTTCAACCTCATCATGGAACCGCTCGCCACCTTGCTCCAAGCTTCCAATGTCCAATTCCATATGTACGCTGACGACACACAACTTTACCTAAAACTACAATCCCCGGAAGATATCAAACACCTGAATTCCACGCTTATTAACACTCAATCTTGGTTGGCCGATAACCACCTCAAACTAAATGCTCTGAAAACTGAGTTCCTACTCATCTCACCCCCGGCGAAAATTTCCACCACCCAAACCTGGCTCAATAACCTAACAGCATTCAACGTCCAACCTACCATCGTGGATTCGGCGAAATCCCTAGGCATCACACTCGACGCCAAGCTCAACATGCAGCAGCACGTTAGCAAAGCCACAAAAGGAGCTAATTTCCAAATCAACACACTGAGGAAAATTAAACCCTTCCTCCCTGCCGAAGACTTCCGAACTGCCGTACAAGCCTTAGTCATCCCCAGAATCGACTACGGGATTGTGGCCCTCAGCGGACTCCCGCTATCCACAACAGCACCCTTAAGAGCCTCCCTGAACGCTGCCGCGAGACTCATTACTGGCTCAAGAAAACATTTGCATATTTCCCCAGACCTAAAGTCTCTAAAATGGCTGCCATTTGAAGCCAGAATACAACTAAAAATTGCAGTTATGACACACGCGGCCGTGCACCACAATGCACCCAACTACCTCGCGCAAAAGTTGTCTATATCAGGAGGTTCTAGAGCCAATAGAAGTACAAAAAATCTACTCCTGAAACCTTGTAGATTTCGGAAAGAGAAAACATACAAGCGCTCCTTCTCAGGAATGGCACCCAGGATCTGGAATGCCCTCCCTCCTGAAACTAGGCTTATCTCCTCCACTGCACTCTTCAAAAAAGAGGTGAAAACCTTCCTTCTGGCCAAGATCTCCTGAACATTATAGGTACTGGATCAGAGACTCTGCATTGTTTTGTATCACTGTTCACCTGTCCACTGGCTCTATACTTCTACTGGATGGGGACACCCCTACGCTACTCTCTTACTACAGACCAATATATGATTCACTGTGGTTTACTGACTCGCTCTCCCGATGCCCCCACTCAGTGTTCTCTCTATACTACGACATTGTTGTGAACCATCCACACACCCAGGGTGTACCTGAACACCTCTGTAGTGGGATCAATGACTTGTGCCTTCTTATATTACTTGTTTACCTGATTGTATATTGATATGTTCTATGTATGTTATTATTATTATCTTACCATGGTAGTGACTATTATACTGCTCCCATTTTCTCTGTTCTTTCCTACTGCCCCTACACTGTCTCTGTGAAGCGCTCTGATATCTGTAAGGATCTTGTTCGCGCTATATAAAAAACTTTGAATGAATTGAATGAAAACTCTTGCGGAACGCGTGGAGGACGCAGAAGGCCGCAATCGGCGCAACAACATACGCGTCATTGGGCTTCCAGAACGATGTGAGGGGTCCCACGCAACGGAATTTATGGAGCAATGGTTCCGCAAGAATGTAGCGGCTGAGGGGCTATCGCCGTTCTTTTGTGTGGAGAGAGCACACAGGATACCCACGGGCCGACCGAGATCAGGACAGCTACCACGGCCTCTGATCGTAAAGATCCTCAACTACAGAGACAGGGACACGCTGCTCAGACAGGCCCGGATGAAATCCGTCATTGAATACGAAAATAAACGTATCTCCCTATACCCGGATTATACCAACATGGTACAGAAGCAGAGGTCCTCCTACTACGAGGTGAAAAAGAGACTCCAGAGAGCCAAACTTCGCTATGCCTTGTTGTTCCCTGCACGTCTCAAGGTGATCCACGACAACAAAACGCATTTCTTTGAAAGTCCCACGGACATGGAAGAGTGGCTGGAAGTGATGGACATTGCAGAGAACCCGGCCCCGACCCAAGACTCGACGGCCAGCGGCTCCACGGGGGGACTGAATCGCGCGGGGGGCAACCTGGACGCACGGAGCGCAGAACCGAGGCGGCGAAAACCTACGGCCCAGCAACAGAAACAAGGACAGGAGGATGCTATTGCAGCGCTGGGCTCCTTCAGGGAGGAACATGAAACAATACCCACGGACACTGAGGATAGCACGATTCATTCGGACTCAGAAAACAGTATGGTTCTATTCCCGACTGTCACACCCCGAGCGGCGGATGATCTCCTGGACAATGCCCAAGAATGACTCCTACTATGGATAGGACGCGGCACCCCGAGTCAAACTGGTATCCTTTCTTTAGTGTAACCTGAAGGTACTGCAGCGATTTGGTGGGCGGGGGGGGCTCATGGGCAGGGTGCAGGACTGGAATTACATGGTGATACGCTGACTCCGGCGGTGACGGAGTCGAGCTCTCCACTTACTGTTTCTAACACAAGGTCCTCATGCTCCCAGGGCCCCTGTATCACGCAAGACTATAGTACTGCATAAACAGGACACCGGGGGGACACCCCCCCCCCTCCATAACCACGGCTACCAGACATAAGAGATTGTCTGTTCCTCTCCCGGCGGCACTGTTGAGCCGGCGGCACAGACGGATATGGCTCTTCGGACACGGCCCAAGCTTAGCCGACCCCCCAAAAGCGAATGCAACATAGAATGTTTAGTTATGTTTTACTGTTACATGTTCGGCACAGCAAGGTTCCGGGGCTGCGCCTATAGAGTTTGTAGTTGGGAAGGGGGGGGGGGGTAATGTCTCCTGGCTAGCAACAAAGATGTACACACTGAAATGTAAACTACTGTTTCTACTAATACCTGACTCTGGATATGGCTGATGCGAAAGGTAAATACAGGCTGGTTACCTGGAATGTGAGAGGGTTAGGGCGATACAGAAGAGACATAGGGTTCATGCCTTTCTGCTTCGACAGCAAGCACACATAGTGTTCCTGCAGGAGTAACACCTGACACAGGCTGAAGCGCACATACTACGGAAAAAGTGGAGAGGCACTATCTATTCCACCACATACTCTGCCTTCTCCAGAGGAGCCACGATATGGGTGAGATATGGCACCCCTTTTGTGGAATTGGAAAGAAGAGTAGACGAACAGGGGCGGTACGTCTTGATCAAGGGCACACTAGATGGTATAATGGTGGTGTTGGGCAGTATATACGCCCCGAACTTCGACCAGGACAGGTTTCTAACAACCGTCGGTCGGGCCTTGGCAGACTGGGTGGACGTTCCCTGGATTTTGGGGGGTGACTGGAACATGGTATTAGACGTGGAACTGGACAGATCACACCCTCCCCTACAAGCGACAGGGGTGCATAAACTGACTGACTCCTTTAGGTCATGGATACAGGGGTGGGGACTGGCAGACGTATGGCGCCCGCTGCACCCAGAACACAAAGAATACTCATACTACTCCCCACTACATAACCTGCATACCAGACTAGACAGATTCATATGCACCGCCCCTACATTGACTAAGTGCATATCCTCAGACTACCTTGCAAAAACCTTTTCAGACCATAGACCGCAAACACTAGACCTGTATTGGAGTAGGGTGCCCTCACCTGTCCCAACCTGGCGGCTCAACCCCTCCCTGCTTGACGACGGCCCGTTCCGCTCACACCTTGACGACACATTATCCAATTACTTCAGGGAAAATTGGGACTCTACGTCCTCGAACTTAGTGGTGTGGGATGCTATGAAGGCCGTGATACGAGGGGCTGCGATTGGTAGACTGGTAGGAGCCAGACAAGAAATCCACGGGAAACTCTGTGACGTAGAGATTCACCTGAAGGAGCTTGAGACTGAGGTGGGACGGGACCCAGAGCACAAAGGCAACCTGCAGCTATGTAACATAGAACATGCAGAATTGCTAGAGACCTTACGGGTCATTGATTATGGGGAGTACTTGAGGCGACAGCAGACGGAAGTGGATAGATCCGACGCGTTGCTTGCCAGGCTGATCCGAGATGCCCCAGTCATTACATGCGTCCGGGATGCAACAGGCAGACAAGTCCACACGCAACTAGAAATCAACAACGTGTTCAAGTCCCACCTGGAGGGACTCTATGCTCCCCCCCCTGAAACGGATAGTGCTGCAGTAACTGACTTCTTGGCAGATCTGCCGATCCCGACCCTGGCCCCAGAGACCCAGATGGCCCTAGCCGGGCCCGTAACACAACAGGAAATAAAAATAGCTATCCGCTCACTTAATCGGGGAAAGACTCCGGGCATGGACGGACTGCCTGGGGAGTTTTACCACGTCTACACCGAGACACTGACACCCGTGCTGGAGAAAATTTATAAAACAGCTTATGAAATCGGCCACCTGCCAGTCACGACTATGCAGGCATTGGTAATATCCATTCCGAAGCCCGGCAGGGACACCCTGGATGTGGGCAACTATAGACCCCTCTCCATGCTCTCCTCGGAGTATAAAATCCTCAGTAAAATCATCGCTTTGCGTATACAGGCCCATCTCCCTGGCCTGATTCATACTGATCAATGTGGCTTCCTCCCGGAGAGAAGCACTTCCCAGAATACGCGGAGACTCCACGCTCTCATGTCGGCCACCCCACAAGACCTGCCACACGCTGGCTGCATAGCCCTAGATCTCAGGCAGGTGTTTGACTCCCTGGCCTGGCATTTTATGTTTGAAGCTCTGCGTCGTTTCGGATTCCCGGATGCCCTGATCAAATGGATTTGCCTGCTATATACGAACCCGACGGCTAGGGCACGCACGGGCAGATTTACCTCGGATAGCTACGTTGTCCACAGGGGCAACCGACAGGGATGCCCGCTGTCGCCACTGTTGTTTGTGCTTACGCTAGAACCCCTGGCGATTGCACTCCGATATAGGGCGGCGGAGTCGGGAATAGTAATTGGGGATAGCCATAACCTGCTCTCTATATACGCCGACGATATCCTGGTGTTCCTCCGTAGTTTGCAGGATGACCACTCACAACTAGCGGCCATCTTTGACCGATTCGAGGAAATATCTGGCCTGGCCATAAACCCGAGAAAATCACTGGGTTTCTATTTTCGGAACGGGCAGAGACCCACCCAAATACAGTTCGGAACTCACGAGATCCAGGTAGCGCCAACCACGTTTAAATACCTTGGCATTAACGTATTTCGCAGCCCGGAAGACCAGATTGATGGTAATATACGGAAAGCAGTCAATGGCCTTAGAGGCAGCGTGAACTTTTGGACATCCCTGCCCCTCTCTGTAATGGGCCGAGTGGCGGTCTCCAAAATGGTTCTACTCCCTAGGATTCTGTATCATTTCGTGAATTTACCAGTATTAATCCCGAGACGCATTTTTGCCACACTAAATACACTATTAATAAACCTTATATGGGGGTCGGGAAGGCGGCGGATGAGCCTTAAGAAATTACAACTAAACACCAGACAGGGAGGCCTGGGGGTACCTGACCTACAAAGCTACTACTACGCAAGCCAACTTCAATGGCTGTCACGGTGGGTGGCGGGCAGGAACCTACACGAGATTGCTCTCACGGCAGACCAATTGGAACGTGGAGTTCTTCACTCCCTTTTATTGCCTACGGCTAAGATCCCCAGAGACTGCCACCCCCTATTGCATGTAGCCTTGAAATGCTGGCATAAGGCGCTGTCGTATACGGCGGGAACCACTCCTTACGCAGTCAACGTCCCCCTCCTGGGACTCCCGACGCCACATGGGACCCTGACGCGACGCAGACTACAACCTTGGTTGGCGGCCGGGGTTGATAGAGTGGGAGACCTGTTTGGGGACGACACTCTACTTGATCATGCCTCTTTCGCACAATACACGGGTGCCCCACAATGTTTATATCTCCTGCACGCCTCGGTGACCCAATATGTCAGACGCACCTGGGCCCCACAACGCACTAAGCCTGAACAGCATGAATTAGTTCATCTCCTTTATTACATGGGGACGGGCGGACACCTAGTGAAGTGGCTCTATGTGGGTATCAGGGAACATGCAGCTTTGCCCCTCGTCGCACTTAGGGAAACTTGGGCTACAGACACAGGGGAGGCCATCTCAGATGGGGATTGGAAGATTATCCTGGGTCATCACAGGAGGGTGTCCAGAAATGTTAAATTCAAATTTATACAAGCCATGGTTCTACATAGGGCGTATCTCACCTCACAAAGGTTCCATAGGATGTTCCCTGCCACCCCCCACACTTGCCCTAGATGTCAGGAAGATGAGGCACACATTCTCCATATGCTGTGGACATGCCCGAGAATCCGCAACTACTGGGAGACGATTAGACATATATTGTACACTATAACGGCCCTGCAGATCCCTGCGGGGGCACTACCCTGCCTGATAGCACACAGGAAGAGGCCTAAGAATTGTAAGGCGCAACTGAAATTTCAGGATCTAGCCCTCTTGTTGGCCATCAGAGTGATCACCATGAGATGGAAATCGCCCAGACCCCCGAACGCAGAAACATGGCGATCAGATCTGCTGAAATGGGGAAAGGCGGAGGATGCCGCGCTGCGCAGGGAAGAGGAGAAGGGTCTACGCAAGTATCCAGTTGCGCAGGAATGGGCACGAATGCTGTTAGACCTAGATGATGTAAACCTAGAAATGACGCAGTGAGGTGTCTGTGGATTGTGTGCCAGATGTAAGGATTGCCTACAAGCATGGGTGATTAGACTACTGTAAGGGTTAACTAGGCCTGTGGACAGTATTTCTTTGGAGAAGCTATAAGCCAATATATCCAAACTTACAGTGAGTGCGGAGGATGCAGCTGGGAGACGGGGTGGGAGAGAGAGGGAGTTCGGGGATAGTTCACATACAGGCGGTATTACGAATTGTACACTAATGGTAACTGATGTAACGGAAAATTACTTGAAAATTATAAGATAGGATGAGAACTACGTGCATGATAGATAATATGCCACAGTTACGTTACAGAAAACGGAAAAGACTGGTATACTGTAAATGGAATAATTGTATCATGTAATATCTGTTACAGTCACGAATAAACAGTTTAAAAAAAAAAATTTTTTGGAACTCCCTTGTAGGGGAATATAGCAATGCTCCCATTGCGTATAATTAAAACGTGTGTGTTAACACTTGCTCAATATAAATAATGGATGTCCACAATGATGGTAACAGAACATTTGACCATAATTAGCAGAACTTAGAAACAAGTCCTCACTTTCAAACAGTGTAATATTCCAGCTCCGAGAGCATTCCAACAATCAGAATGTAACCCAGGTAAAATAACATCACCCATAGAAACCCTAAAAATGTAAGGAATCTGCAGTATTTCCATAGGGCCGATGATATCATATGGTACTTTATCCCAAACAATTACATCAGTTACTGCAACAACTGAAATGTTCTCAAAGGACAAGTCTCTTTTTAGCTTACGTGAAGATGAATGAGGCGTTAACACCTCACCGACCAGTTCTGTGTCAGAGCATTCTGGAAGGTAATGGTCATTTATCAGCAAGAAGAAAACAGTTACAAACAGTTACAAATCCAATCCAAAGGAATGTAATAACCAAGGAAAGTGTTATCCAAACATATATATCCAAGGAGGGGCGTGATAAATGAGTTTCAGCCATGAAATGAAAACACAGGTCTGTGTAGGCAGAGTGTTTAGAACTGAGGTACTGTCAGTAGAGATTGGGGAAAAATCAACTGTTCCCACATAATAACCAGAAGCAGTTCACTGGAAAACAGAAGCCACAGGTGCAGTTAAAGAACTGGTGAATTCCACAAAAGTTGGATCAGTATTAACTACATCAGCTGCAGAAGCCGCAGTCGTAAGTATAGTGCTCGCTTCAGTTATGTGGCTGGAATTTGTAGCGGTATCGGTAATTAACTGAAGTTTATTCTCCACCCCCTGCCCTCCAGCTGGGGAGAAATAGCTTCAATGGTGCTCACAAGCTGCAGAGGAATTTCCTGTATGGTGTTCACAAGCTGCAAAGGAATTTCTTGTACTTGAGTGAGAGGACTTAGGAAATACCGAGGACTCCTCGTGGCCTAATATTTAGAATCGGTCTCATGATGTAACTTGATGTGATCAGTGGAGCCTAAACGATTGTCTTTAGAACCAACAAGCAGTGATAATATTACAGCTCTTGTATCTTGAATACCAAGAACTGGCACAGATGCACAGTATGATAGGCCAAATTGGGCAAATTCCTTCTTTACAGCAACCCTTTCTCGAACGAGATCCCCAACTTTTGAATCCAGCCTGAAGGGCTGGCTGCTCCTTGATTCCTGCACAGGAGTATGTCTTTAGCTGGTCATTGGATTGGCACAATGATAATTTATTTCAGAGAGCATGGCTGCCGCCACAATATCTGGACAGTCAAGGTCTGGAACAAACATTTTGATGTAAAAAAAAGACCTTGTATGGGGTCCAGCCACCCAGAGATCTTTTAGGGTGAATATTAAGTGCTCTTTGACCCCACATAGGTTGTGGATCTAACTACGCCCTTTTCCTAATGCTCTAGCTGTAAAGGACTGCTTTAAGTAATGGTTCATCCTCTCTACAACAGAATTGCCATCGGGACTATTTGGAGAAGAATAGTGTATCCCTCTACGCAGGGAAGCCATAGAATCCCTGTGAGCCTCAGAGGCGAAAGCAGGGCCCTGGACAGAGTGAAATGTAGTGAATGCGTATGTTCCGATAAAGACTTGTAAATCTTTTATAACAGTACGAGCATCAGCCGAACTGTTTGGTCACACTCAGAGAAACCTTGAACAAGAATCAGCTGCAAGTGGGATTGATTTAAACACTCCATCTGAATTAAGAGGACCACAGTGGTCTAAATAAATGCAGCTGAAAGGTTTGTTAGAAATCGACAGGTGTGTCTGCGGTGGACGAGCCACAATAGACTTTTTAATTTATTGACATATGTCACAACAAAGGACATGTTTTTGGGCCTGCTTATATAAGCCATGACACCAATAACGTTGCTGTAGCAACAATATTGTGGCTGTCACACCTGCATATGCAGAAGCAACACCTTCATGTGCAGCTAGCAATAAGGCTCGTCTGAGGTCTTGGTTGGGAATCAAACTATCACCAACTCCTGGAATTGTCGCAAAGGAAACGTTTTCTTCTCTTAAATGATCTAAAACGTCCGAGGCAAAGGAGTGCCTTCGGTACACCACTCTCACAATCATGCTGTAAAAATAAAGAATAGCAACAGGAAGACCCAATCTCCTAAAGAAGTTAAGTGGGCAAGAATTATGTAGACCAGAAGCTCTGCAATAGCAGCACAGAACAAAAGAAGTAATACTTGATGCTCACTGATTCTTCCTACAACACATCTAAAACATTTGTAAAATAGCACAATTTAACCCCTTCGGGGCTAATGACGAGCTGGGCTCGTCATCGCGCTTACCTGTGGTGCGCTGATGACAAGGCCAGCTCGTCATGTATAATGGGAAAAACACATTTCCAGCACCGGAGGGGAAAAGCCTTAGCAGCCAAGGTGTTAAATAGAAGAACAAACATGACTCAATTATAGACTCAAACAGGTATTAGATTACTTAGGTTAGTGTATTAAAGATCTAAAGAGATAACCTTTACAGCCATTAGCAGTCTTTCGAGAATTTCTATTAAGAATATCACAGCTTGCATTAAAGTGTGAAACTTTAGACAAGGCTTTCTCAGATGGTTATTATCAGAATCAGTTTATAGAGTTAGAGTCCCACTACCATTAATGCAAAAGGATAGATTGTTTTCTAACTGCTCAAGTCCTACACAGAAGGGGAAAGGGTTCCGATTTAAAGTCCATTAATAGTTGGTGGTACTCATCATGCGATCAGGCAGCTTCTCAGAATTTCACCTCTTCTGGGTCAATGGTCTCAGGGCGCAACTCACTTTCTTATTGCATTAGGCCCCTCCCCAGGATCTGTACCTCTCATAGTCAACTCTTTTGGCTGTGACCCTTTGATACCTACAGTTGACTCTCTCAGATCCCCCTCAGGGCAAATAAGTGCTGTCCCAGCAGCTTGCTGGTCCCCAACAGCTTACTAACGTGATCCCTCTGTCTCACTGTTACCACCAACACATTAGGAACAGGTGCTGTTGTATCACCAAGGGGACGTGGGAGTCTGTGAGTGTGGTGGTGTGCACCCAGTTCAGGAGACCGCCACACTTCGCAGCAGTATTGGTGAATAGGATCACTTGGAATGCCCCCCTCCAACAATGTTCCAAACACGTTTTGCATACGTGTTTCCACACCATTACCCAGTCACCCAGACTGAGGTCATGGCACTGCTCCTGTTGGACCACATGGGCACACTCTCCAACCTGGTGAGATAACACATGAGTGAGGCCCTTGCAGAAGCCCAAAATCATATCATCCTTTATGCTGACTAGCGCATTTTCAGGATCAGATGGCAACCTCATCACACCTCTCATGATAACCTCATGAGGTGAAAATCCTGTTCTCTTATCTGGAGTAATTGTCAAATTCATCTACAGAAGAGGGAATACCTCTGGCCACTTCAGAGACATAGAAGCACATTATTTTGCCATTCTGGATTTCAATGTGGCATTGATCTGCTACACCAACCCAGAAGCCTCTGGTCCGTAACTGCAATGGAGCTTCTGCTCAACCTATAGTGCGGCACATAACATTTTAGGACCTCATTATTACTTTTTTTATTTTTTTTTATTTGCCTGTTCTCGTATATAACAAGTTTGCAGGATTACACATTTCTGCTTAATATACATAGTATCATTATGCTTACCAAACTGAACAATTACAAAGACTTTGGACAGTCGTACTGTACAATTGATAGGAAGCAGTGACACACATTTGTATGATCAATGTCTGCGAGTCTTGTGGTAGTAGAGGCATACACTATCCAGCTAATCCATCAGCCCATGCCTGTTTTTACAGCATCTTACATCAAATTTGTATTTACAAAGTTAGGGGACTTTCACAAATAGCTGCATTTGCAGGAGAAGCTGCATCAGCGGTTTCAGTTTGTTTTATACGCATCCACTGTAATGTTGTAGGGCTCCAAATATCTCTAGGTCTAGACACCATGGGCATGAGCTCCCAAAAGGTTGAAAGCTGAGTCTGGCAATAGGTAATATCCCGCAACCAAGCCTTGACAGATGGGGCACTTTGTTTCCCCCAGTGTATGGCAACCCTGCATTTGGCAAATAATAGTAGCCTAGGGTGTAATGTCTGTGTGTCAGCAGGGGTCTCCTTCACATACCCCAGTAGTTCTATCAACGGAGTGGGCGCCGATGGTATGTTCAGGACCTCCCCAACAATATTAAATATTTTAAAGACAAACACAAAGGTGCACCATTCGGCACAACAGAAAATAGACACCAAACAAATAATCAAGTCAGTGTCCAGAATATCCGTTCTTCAAATTTCTTCTTTTATTCAATTTTTGTTAAAAAACATTGAAGGAAAACAGCTGATGGGTTTCGTCCAGAGGATGGACGTCTTCAGGGTTACACTGCCCAAGACATTGCCAGGTCACTGCTTGTCCATATCCAAGGCTTGAGACGGTGAATCCATGTGATATTCTCAGCTTTCCTCATCTCGGTGAGACTGTTGACTTAGCCCTAATTTGGCTTACATATTCATTGACTGCCCCAAAATCCATTAGGACCTACTTTCTTCATTTCCATCAAACCCTGGTGAAACTACTCATATAACCTGTTTTTGAAACGTATGTCTGTGATGACTACCCCCATGATTTTGGACTTGGGAGTGCCCACATTAACTAATCGCCCTGAAAAAGTCCATCCTCTGGACAAAACTGTTATTATCCTGTAATGCATGGCACCGGGACAGTCGGTGCATTAACAGTGTGCACACATTAATGGTGGATGATTTCCACTGTATATATTATATATTATATATATTATATTATATTAATATATAATTATATATATTATATATATATTAATATTTGGAGATAGCAGGTCAGGTGCTGGTTTCTCTGCAGGGTTCACTGTCATCTATTGTTTCTATTAACAATAATAAATATGTCTATCCAGTATTTTGCTACGGGGGGACATTCCCAAGCTATGTGCAAAAAAGTTGCTGACTTTGCCGTACATCTCCAACAGTCAACATTGGAATTCAGGCCCATGTGGTAGAGCTGGGAAGGGGTTCTGTAGACCTATGCAAATATTTAAAATGTATCAAAAGTAATTTATAATTAGTGGATAACTGTTGCAGTTGGCCACAACAGAATTTCCATTGCTCATCTGAGAGTGGCAGAATTGATTCAGTGTTCCAGACCTGTAGTTCTGTGGGCTCTGTCACGGGGAATGTATTTTGCATGGTGCTCTATAGCCGTGTGATAAGCCTAAGTGGTGACGGACCAAACAATATTTGCTCAAGGGCGTGCAGTGTGGGCGGTGGGTTAGGAACTGTGGCATGCAGCTGGCAACATGTTGCTCTTACACAGTAGCATAAGAATAGTGCAGAGAAGTTAGATATTGCGCCCTGTTCCAGAGCCGGAGGGGGTCGGAAGGTGTCATCTGGACAAAGCTCTGCAAATGTGCTCCTACCTAATCTATTACCCAGAGTTACTCTCCAATTGTCCTCCAGCGGTGGCAGCTGAGGGTTATGCGCCAATGATATTGAGGGGACATACAAAACTTTCAACTTGGCTCTCTTCTGCATGCCCTCCAAACTCCATCTCAATGTCTCAACCGTATCTATTTCGTCCCGGGGGCGCTTGAATGGTTGATACAATGCCACCGGGAGTGGAGTCGGCGCAGCTCTGTTGGCCTCAACCGCCAAGTGCGGCTGAAACGAGGTGGGATGAACCTAGTGATGTAAGAATTGTGCTTGTGTGCAATATGCATATAGCGTGATGTCTGGCGCCCCTAAGCCTCCTTGTGCCAAGGGAAGCATCATAAGTTCCCAGGATACTTTAGCCTGTTTTCCAGCTTACACCAGAGACACCATCTGAGAACACATTGTTTTGTAGAAGGCCGGAGTGAGTGTGAGGGGGAGATTTATAAACAAGTATGAAAATTTAGGTAGGACTATCATTTTGGAGATCGCTATTTGCCCTGCTATAGAGAGCGGTAGTCGGGACCAAATCTTGATTTTGTTCTCTAGCCATGACACTGCTTTGCCATAATTTTCATCCCAGCGCTCTTAGACATTCTGGCTAAGCCATATTCCCAAATAACGCACAGGGCCAACGGCCCATTGAAAAGGGTTGTCTAATTGATGAGGCAGAGTGCATAATGTTAATGGTAACAAGTTGATTTTGAATGCCAAACAGACCCCTGAATCTTAAGATTTTGCGCAGCACTGGGTTCAAGTTACCAGAGTAATGTCACCCGCGTAAAGCAAGAATCCAAGTATCCTGGCCGCATGGTGTTGACAAAGCATAGCGGCTAGCAGTTCCATGGCAATAGCAAAAAGTAAGGTGGACAGAGGCCTGCCATCTCTAGTTCCTTGGGTGATAGATAGTTGGGGGGAGAGCAAGCCATTTAATTTAAAGCTTGGCAGTGGGAGATGTATAGAGTAATTTTATCTGTTCTATGTAGGTAGGGCTGAATCCCAATCTTGCTAGAAACGCTGAATAAGTATTTCCATTCGAATGATTCAAAAGGCTTGGTGGTGTCTAAGAGCACCTCCAGAGCTGAGAATTGAAGGTTTAAGTAGTGCAGCTCTGCAAAGAACGTGCGTAGATTGTGTGCTGTTGATCTCCCGGGAACAAAGCCAGATTGATCTTGCCTGATGATTAGGGGTAGCAGTGGCTGTAGTCTGTTAGCAAGGAGTTTAGCATAAATTATGGTGTCAATATTTAACAGCAAGAGATGGTGGTATGAGTCTTTCATCTGTGGTTTCCCCAGTTTAAGCAATGACAATATTATTTCTTCTCTCATTTTGGGAGGAAACATCTCAGTCTCTTGAGCTTCATCATATAGTGTCAGGAGTTGGGGTGCTAGCAAATCGGCGTAGGTTTTGTAAAATGCCGCCGCCAACCCGTCTGAGCCTGAAGCTTTGCCACAGGGGAGGCTATTTATCACCTGTGTGACATCCTCCACTGTGAAGGGCTTGTCTAAGTAGGCTCTATTTCCCCTGCTCATCCACAGTACACAGGAACTTTACCACCCTATCAGCTTCCTCTTCATATTCTGAGATTGTATCTCTGATATCTCCCAGTATTTTTGTGTCTTCATTGACATAGTATTGTGACTTAAGATCTCTGATGTTGGTTGCAAGTGTATTTAGAGGTTGTTAAAAGTTTCCCACATCGTGGCCTGTGTTTGTACCGCGCCAGAGTTAATGGAAAAATATACAACTATATCCCCCTTTATTTCCTCCCTGAATAATGTGTCTGTGAAGGCATATCGTGGTAGTCTCCAGCAGGCTGCTTTCGGCGGACCATCTGGTATGGATATTTTCAGAAGGACCGCTGCGTGGTCTGATAGTTTCCTAGGCAAGTGTTTTATGGTTGTGGTCCCGGCTGCAACGCCTGGAGACACCAACCAAAAATCTAAATGCGACCAAACATTGTGGTGATTAGTGATGTGGGTGCCCTCGATAATAACCGAAGGATGTCTTTACCTCCATATGTCTGTGAAGCCTCCCTCGGCTATGATATCATTAAAAGCAGGGTTTGAGCTCTGGTGTAACCTGCGGGATCCTCCATTCCTACCCATGGCATCATCAACCAGTGCGTTAAAGCTCCCCTCCATATTATGGTGTCATACCCCACCATGGTTTTTTTGCCCAAATTTTCCTGAAAGAAATCCAGCTTGTCCACGTTTGCCCATATATCGCCGCCAGGGTTACATATATTCTCCCTAGTTTACCTCCCAAAATCACATATCTACCTTCTGGGTGTGCATGTGACAAAGTCAGTATCGAAGCGAATCCGCGCCTAATCAGTATTGACACCCCTCTAGCATAATTAGAGTAGACAGAAGGTTAGGTAGCCCTCAGCATCTATTTTGGAGCTTGGCGTGCAAAGTACTGTTCAAGTGTGTTTCTTGGATGAAGCATGTCTGATTTTGTGTCTTGAGAGGTAAGATTGGATAAGTCTGGATTTGCGAAAATTATTTAACCCCCTCATATTTCAAGTGAGAAGATTATAACCTGTCATACAAGGTGGTTGTGGTTCTCTTGTATTGTGAACTGTATTCTTAAAATAATGCAAAGTGTTGTTACTTGACACCCGCAGATGAACACGTGTGCATGATATACAGGTAAGGCTTTGTACGAGGCACAACTCATTGCTCCTTATGCTTGACTGACGTAATTTTGTGCTGTCCCGACTAACCCATGTAACAATCTGGTCCCCCACCCACTCCAACTCCCCAATTAGGTTGAGCATAAAATCGAACTTGTGCCTGGAGACATGTAACGGGAGTTCTCCCTGGGGGCATGACTTTACCGGCTTACAGCCCCGCCTAGGGGCAGGGTGGCCGCATTTATGTAGTAGAACCCCACATCTGCAGTGCTAATGTGATGCTCTAGAGGCGGCCATGGCTTGCATCTACATCCTACAATTGAAAAATTATTCGGTGCAGACCATTACAGTACAGATAGCTTATTTCAATACCTGGCAGTGCATAGTAACGCAAGCCAATCATTGTGACTGAGCCCAGTATCGTGGGGCACTTTAGAGGACGAATATGCCACTCTTTTCGGGGTTCCGATGTGCTTAATAAACTTCATGGCAGATTTGGCATCCGTGAAGTGGTGGACCGCCCCTTTGTGGTTGATCTTCAATTTGGCCGGGTACAGCAATGCATATGGTATTTCAGCTTGACGTAGAATTTGTTTGACTGGCATAAATTCAAGCCTAGCAGCTTGTACAGCCGGAGTGAAGTCCGGGCTTATGGAAATGTTGTTGCCTTTGTGGTTGATAGTTCCTATATGTATAGCCAGTCGGAGAATAGTGTCCCAATCACGGTAATTCAATATTTGTGCTGGGATTGGTCTCTGCGTGGCTCCCACTGGCAGTCTGGGTCCCAGATTACAATGTGCCCTTTCAACAATAAACAGTGCAGACAGACCCGGGTCAAACAGTTTGTGCATCAGTTCCTCCACAAACGTTTCCATCTTCTCGATCGCTGTTGTTTCTGGGATTCCTGTGATTCGTAGATTATTTCTACGTGAGCAGGCCTCTAAGTCTTCATTCTTGGTCTTGATAATGGTAAGCACTTTATCAATATTGGCAATTGTTCTTTAGTTTCTAGTCGGAATTTGTGTACTTTGGTAGATCGGTTGTCTAATTGGTCCAAGCGCACTTCGTGGGTGCCTACCTGTTTCTTTACCTGGTCGAGTCTAGAGGTAAGTATGTCCAGCTTATTATCAATGGTTTTTAAATTGGTTTTCATGTCGAGTAGAAGGGCACAGAGATCATCATTGCCACCCTCAGCGCCCTCTCTTGCACTTGACTCCGTATCAGTGTCTGCCTCATCATCTTTGTTTCGGGTGAGTCTTTTGTGCTCAAAAGTAAGTTTGGCTTGTTTAATGTCATGTTTCCCCATGATTACACAAGCTGCCAAGTCAGTATTAAAAGTGCGCAGCAAGGTGCACCAAGCTCCACCATAACCCACACCAAAGGGTTTCGTGACCCTGCCCAGGAATAACCGCAGAGGCTCCCACTGCTCCTCAGCAGACCAGCATAGTTCAGCCTTATGTATTTCCCTTACTGGGTACAGGAGGTGTGATTTGTCCTTATGAGGTTTTTTCCTCTGACGGCTGTTCCCCGCCTCACCACTGGTGTGTGTGAGTTCCAGCGATACAAGTCAGGCGTCTTGGAGTTATTAACTCCAAGACGCCTGAGTTATTGACAATCAGTCCAGCAGAGGTGCTGTTTTTTCGGATGAACATTTAGGGAAGTTTGGGCCTCAGCCACCTATTGTGCGCCTCGTGCCCCCTCTGTATATCCACTAAGTCCACAACAATGGGCCGCTACTGTATATTGTTGTGGCACCACGGCTTCTAGATGAAGCTAGTTGGCTCTGCTCTGGTCTGCACGCCGGAGCTGTTCCAATCCTCGAGCCCCATTGTCTATATGTTCTGTCGCAGGGTTTTGGGCATCTGCTACAGCATTCTAGGGTGCACATGCTGACCCGGCCCACGTCTGTCCGCACTCAGTTGAGGCCCGAAGTGCCGTAGGTATATTGCTCACAGCTTGCCTCCTCCTGCTCGCTCTCTCAGCTTGGGCTGGTTGGGCGCAGTCTCGCCCCAGGCTGCACACCGCGATTCACTCTGCACAGAAATAGCTGCTCACCACAGGCGGATGTTGATGGCCTCACGATCACTCTGCCCATTTCTTGCCTCTGTCTTGTTAGAATAGACGCAGAGCCCGGCTGGGCCTGGCCTCATGCACAGGGAGCATCAGGAAGCACGCCCGCAGAATCCGGCTACAGTCTACGATCCAGGAGGGCCAGCCCGGACATCCCTGACTAGGATAGCAGCGTTCCTTCTCCACAGCTGTGGATGCGAACAGCAGCTGCCTCCAACCCGGCGCACGTCCCGAAAGCACCCGCAGGGATCCCAGCCAGGCCTACTGCGCCACAGCAGATTTCTCCCTAGTGTGCCGGCCTATGGAGTTTTGTAACAATCTCTCGATCCTCTAGTGGTACCGCTGCCTCTACACTCTGCCAACATGCTTTTCATGTGATTGCAGTTGTTCTGAGTAGCAGGATTATTTAGGATTTTGTTGCGGCGGAAGCGCCCTCTCAACCAGCGGACATCTTGCTGCTCGGCAAGCCACGTCGCCAGGACCTCATTATTAAAATGATTTCCACGGTCTGACTCAAGAGAAGTCAAAATCCGAACCTCTTAAATCAATTCCCTCAACAGACATTTTGCCACAATCAAACAGTTTTTTCTATGAGTAGGATAGCCCTCAACCCATTTTGAGAAAATGTAAACAGTGACCAAAACATATCTTAGTCCATTGCAAAGGGGCATATCTATGAAGTCTGTTTGCATCTAGTTGAAAGGACCTGCAGATTTATCAATGTGACTCATGACAACCTGTATTTTCATTCCTGGGTTTTGTTGCTGACACACCACACAACTGAATCGAGGATATTACTACACCTGTTGGAACAGGCACATCAATCAATCAATCCATCAATCAGAACATTTGTTAAGTGCGCTACATACCCGTGAGGGTCTCAAGGCGCTGGAGGTGGGGGGGTGGGGGGGCGAGGTGCAGCTACTGATCGAAGAGCCAGCCATCATTGAATCTCTCCCGACACATGCAGAACCATGGTAGTGTCTTGCAATTGGTGACATTAGGCTGTCAGGCAACACTGGTCTGCCATCAATGTAAACCCACACATTATCTTCCCTTCTGGTGCAACCTGCTTGCACCCTACCCTGCTTTGCTGCTTCTATCACCTCATCCTGCAATTTTTTCACCACCTCCCAGGTATCTATAGCTGACAACAACAAATGACAATCTGTGAAATCGGATGTGTTTTTAAATATTTCTCCATCAATTGTGTGTGTGCATTCAAGGCAAAATACCTTGCCATCTTGTCAGCAGTTGTTGACTGTCACATAGTCTGCACTTTGCCGTTGAGCTACACATTTCACAAAAAAATTTTGGCAGGCAATTGTAGGGGATTGAAAAATGCTCTTCATGCACTCTCCATTTCTAATGGGAGAACCAGAGGCCACCATTAACGCATGCTGTATCCACAATTGACCAAAGTCATGTTCGACTGCAAAGCCATACTGACATTCAGTGTAAATTGTAACTCAGAGCTGTTCTGAAATGCTACATGCTCATGTCAGAGGAATGAGATCTACAACTTGCGCAGAACACACTCCTTGCAATCAACCATGAAGCTCCCACAACACCTCTACATGTGCACACAGCATAAGTATCTTTCAGATTTCCTTCTGTCGCTCAAACATGAGCCATCAACAAATAACACATGATCAGATTCAGGCAATGGTTTGTCGGAAATATCAGGAAGCGGCTTCGTACACAACTCAGTCCCTTCAAAAAAATCTTCTCGACTTCATCAATCACGTTCTCATTTCCAGGGAATAGTGTCACAGTGGCTAGGTTCAACACTGTACACCTGTTAAGAGTTACATTCTCTGCACCCAACAAAATTTGCTTCTACTTCGTTGAACAACTATTGGTCAGATGCTGTGTTCGAGTATGAGTCAAAAGTATCTCCACTGACTGGAGCACAAACACTGTCAGTGGATGACCCATAACAATACTTTTACACAGCTCAAGACTCACACATGTAGATGTAACTGATTTTAAACACCAAGGCAAAGCCTGAAGAAGTTATGCGGGCAAGAATTATGTAGACCAGAAGCTCTGTAGTAGCAGCACAGAACAAAAGAAGTAATACTTGATGATCGCTGATTCTCCCTACAACACATTTAAAATATTTGTAAAATAGCACAGTTTAAATGGAAGAACCAGGAAGACTCAATATTAGACTCAGCCAGGTATTAGATTTATTAGGTTATTGAATTAAATGTTCAAATGTATAGCCATTAGCAGTCTTTTGAGAATTCCAGTTACGAATATCACAGCTTGCATTAACGCATAGAACATTTAGGCCAGGCTTTATTGAATGGTTATTATCAGAATCACTTTATAGAATTAAACAATACGACTACCATTAGGGCAGAAGGATATATTGTTGTCTAACAGCTTAAATCCTACACAGATGGGGAAAGGGTTCAGATTTAAAGTCCATCAAGCATAAATAAGGAAATAAAGGAAATGAAAAATGGAAATGGTTCGACAAACAAGGTTTCAGTTAATTAGCTACTGAATGTAGCATCAGCAAGTCTGTCCAAAGTAAGGGAAATGTTCTTAGTAATCATCAAAATTCGCTCAGCATAGAATGTTCTTGCAAGGGGACAAAGAAAGTATGGCATGTCCTCAAGAAGCAAAAATTAATGGCATTGTCCCTCCTTTAGGGTTTCTACTTTTATACAGTCTCTAGCAAATTACAATGATGTGGCATCACAACACCATCGGAAGACTGTTGTATGCTCAAATTCACATAATGTCCCCTAGGACACTTGCAACGGTGAGATGCTTTCCATTGCTGGTCATGAGAAATGAAAGATTCAAAAGTCCACCGAGGCCTAATATTGGTGAAAAAGAAATACCAAGTATCCATTTATAGCTTCAGCTGAAATCCTGTTCCCACAGGAATATTTCTCTGTGAACATTGAAGAAACATTTGGGATTGTTAGGATGTATACATTTACAGAACAAATAAAGAAACCTTTCACTTGTTGCAAATGGTCCCTTGTATTTGGTCAAGTGAAAGGTCAGCATTAGAGAAAAACTTTTTCGAAACAATCTTTAAGTTAGCATCACACGTTTTAAATGAAATAAACTCTAATTCATATCAAATATAGTTGTAATAAAATCAATTTGAGTAGGGAATATGTGCAAACCAAACATTATTACATGAAAATAGGCAACTTAATAAGTATATCATTTTCATACTACAAAATTTGTTTTTAATTTTTCATATACTATACAACCTCAAGTATTACTGTGCGGAATTTCAAGATCATACCTAATTTCTGCACATTTTTGCGCCGACTTTTCAAATGGTGTGTTTAAACAAAAAGCATTAGAAACACTAGGCCACTTTATTAACAGCACGATTTCATCCGTAAATGTTAATAAATAACACTTTCATAAGAACCCTTATTAGTGCAACTCTTTTATGTGTATTAGTATCGCTTTATTATGTGTGTTTTCTTCATCTTGCGTTTGAAAGCACGCTTTTACGGTGCTTCTACTACACTTGTCTCATTTTTATGTGTCACTGTGTCTTACATTTTCAAAGTGCACTTTGAGCTTTACGTGTCTTCAATCAGTAAATGTGTTGCGCATTATGATTTTTAATATCTTGCTTCATCACTGTTTCAAATCAATAAAAGAATCTTCAAGTTGTTACTCGAATGCCAAGGCTCGTTGCTTAGAAACATGGAGCCTTCAACCAATTTGTACCGCCTTTTGCCGAGTACAATGCAAATGTTCGTTAAGATTTTATTGGATCAAGTATTAAGGTATTTTTTTCGATTTGCATTAAGGAAGACTTCCGCGTAAAATGTGTTTTGAAAATACTCGAAGTGATCAGAAGGAAATCATCTGTGCTTGCTGTGCAAAAATGTTTTGCAAGACATTCATTATGTGTTGTTTTTTTCCTTGGACCAATGTAAGCAGAGCTACATATAGGTATTTAATAGAAACGTGGCATTGACAATAGAATTGATAGGACGTGATGCCCTTAATTATTAGTATGGCTCCAATTCTGATACAGTTTATTATAATCTTTTGCCTTTTATTTTTATTTTCAAAAATATATTGTTCAAATTCCTAGTTTGTTATGTATAAATATACTATTTTTCCAAATGTAACTGGTGTATATTTGGAGATTGATTGTTGACTTTTTTTAAGCCAGCAATCAAACAATTTGAACCTTGATAAGCATGATTTTATGTTACAATTTGTATATTCTTTCTGTGATAGCAGTGAAGTCCAGCATGTTCTGCAACAAATTACTCTTTTATTTTATATTATTCAGCATGTGTTGTTTAGGAGTCACTGATCTCTTGATCTTTCTAAATATAATTTTCCTTGTGCTAGTTTTGTTTTTATTGTAGTTTATTTTTATCTCAGAAGAGCTTATTCGGCTCCATTTTATGATTTTTAAGACAAATCTTTGTGAGGAATGGTGCATTTCCGAGAAAAAAATGACCTTGTCCTGATTGCTTCTGGTAACAGAGCCATTATGCAATCTGGATTTTTTTTGTGTTGGGAAAGTGAACAAGAATTATAAAATTTTCATTTGGATGAACTTCTTGTTGGATGTGCCAAGGCAGTGCATCAAGAGGCTTTATAATGTTATACAGAAGAGCCTGCTCAGGATTAAAATCATTCTTCCTGTCAAATGTTCACCGTCTCGTGCACTAAAAATAATCTCAGTCTAAGTTCCCTCTAAGTAGACTTTTAGATATCTACCCTACTCGAGGGCTTTCTCAACATTGCGTAGTTTCTCTGCATCTTTGGCATTGGATTATTCTTTTCGATACGAGGATGACTCTGCACATCAAGCATGTCATTGGATCAGAGGTGCTTGTAGTGAGAGAAAAGTCTCATTGCGGTTGGTCGACAGTGTCTCAAAACACCTACCTGACTGGTGTACTCCTAACTGCAAAACCCTGAACTAAGATAACCAGGCACACCTTGTGAAGTTGCTGTGAGGCTCTTTTGAAGCACGGGGTTCTAGTGTGAATGGTAGTCCTTGCAGGTCTGTTGACAATGAAAAGTGCATTTCATGCAGAGACGTCAACCACAACTACTGCAGCACCACTGTCCTTTGAGGTTATTTGCCACATTTAAGTAGAAGCCATGCAATATCCTTAGGGACCTAATGCACTTACTCCATCTCAGTAGTAACTCTGAGTGTGTGGCCTACCACCTCACTGTCCACCCCTGGTGCTCGGTGGCTTCATCACTACGTGGCCTGACTTGGGGTATCTGGCTCACGCTACCAACTCCTGCAGGCACAAATGAGTTATATAGTTGCAGCCGAAACTGCATGCAGGTGTCAGTGGTTACCTCCTCCCACAGGTGCGGAGGCGAAGAAAAGAGATGATGAGTTCTCCAGGAAAATGGGCAGTGACATGAGGGCTGGCACTCCTCATGCAATTAGGTACGGTCCATTGCTGTAGGAGCCAAGCTCTTACAAAAGGGCACTTAGGTTGTCTCTAACTGACCATTGTTTGCCCATATTTTGTTACAACTGTTACAACTGAGTGACTGATTGCCATTTCGCTTAAATACATGTACATGTTTTGGCTCATCAAGACGTTTCTGTTTTTCTTTACATAAAGAATGTGAAGTGAGGAGAATTTGCATAAAGAGTGCATTCAAACGCTCACACTGTCTGCTATCTTCTGTGGGTGCGGGGTTTACTATATCTCAGTCTTCCGTTGTGGTCATTAAATCACCCCTGCCACTGTTCGTATGGACCTTTTTTCGTCAGTCAATAGTAATGAGGAGAAATCATCTACATAGTCAATAAATCATTAAAGACTTTAGATTCAGTTGATAAAGAGAGTTAGTGTGAGTTAAAGGGTTTTATTTTCAAATCTTTTAGTCTTTCATCTATTTAGTCATTAGCATTAATCTTTAGTTTCCAGTATTAAAAGTTAATAAAATCCATCCATCAATATTTGATTATGAAATAGAACAAAATATTTGTTAGGATCACAGTCAAAATAGTAATAATACAACAAGTGTGTTCCCTTAATAAAACTCCGCATTCTAAAAAAAATTGGTATTAAGGGAGAAAAGTGTCAGTTCAGAAATACAATGAAGAGTTCTGATGAGAGAAAAAACTATGTGCAAGCATGTTGCTTTTTCATTACAAACTGGAAAGTATTCTCAGTTCAAGGATATCAGCAGACAGCTCAGTAAAATCTAAATAAGGCAGCCTCTCGTGAAGAGAAAGCATCAGAAACTTAGAGACGAGTCTCCAGTTAAAAGTTTGTGGAAGGTGATCTCAGAATCTGACTAACTACCCTAGGAACACATGCTAATATAAACACACAAATTCTATTTTGCTAAAATATTTTCTTTTGTCTTCTTTATCCACCAATAGAATATCAGCAGACTGCTGTAAATAAGCAAACTCCCCATTTTCTTGACTGAGCATAATATTCCTTCAAAAATGTGTCCTTGGAAAATTATAAAGTTGGCTTCTTGTGGTCCAAAACATTCATCTCATTTATCATTCTTCCTGTCTTTCATCTCCTCCCAGTGAGAACCTTACTATCAGTTGTCTAATATAGTCTTAGAGCCCGCCGTAGCGGGCTCTACCAGCCAATAGAGGCATTAAAGACAGGAGCTGAAGGCAAGGGCCTTTAACAAGGAGCGGGCCTTTAATGGCCAGTAGAGCCTGCTACGGAGGGCACTAAGGCTATTAGAACATTCCCCCCTAGAGGGCAGAATGTTCTAAATTGAAAAACCGGGTCTCATGCAGCCAGAGGGGGTTAAAATGCCCTTGGGTTCCGTGAGGTCTTTTTTAAGTATTGGAAAGTTGATGCTCCGAGCTTCTACTGCCCATTAGAAGGCCAGAGCACTCCATTGTTTTCAATGGCGCGCTCAACATTCCAATGTTCTAATACAAAACAGGTGTCTTTTCACTAGCTAACATTAGGCTTCTGAAGTTGCAATATCTGCATAAAAGAGAAGAAAAACATCTTGCACAAACAACTATTCAATGTGAAAAACAAGCCTATTAATATATTTGTTTCCATTTTACATTCATTGACAGTTAGACTAACTAAGGGCCTGATTGCGATCTTGGCAGATGAGATACTCCATCACAAGAGAGACGGGTATCCTGCCCGCCGTGCCGGAACGCAAGTTCCATAGGATATAATGGAGAAGTGTGGCTCACCGATTAGAGCGGCAGACCCTGAGGCAGAGGTCTGCCCCGGGACCAGGGTTCAATTCCCGACGCGGCAGGGTCTTGGGCTCAATGTCCACGGACTCGATAATTCTCGCCTAGGTGCCTACTCTAATCATGGGTCCCACTCTGCAACTCCGGGCAATAGCTTGCTTAATCTCCACAACGGCCCCGAAAGCGCTAGGATGCCTGGCCTCACCTTGGAGGTGCCCAGTAAGGGGGCATCTCACAGGGAAAGCCAGGAAGGGTTCCACAGTGGTATACAGCGCCAAGATACCTTTCAGGTGATAGTACGCTTTACAAGTATACACCCATTTACATTTACATTTACATAATGGAATTGTAATACGGCAGACAGGATATCCGTCACGTTTGTGACAGAGTAACCCTGTCCACCAAGATCGTAATGGAGCTCTGAATACAGCAATGTATTTAAGTTCAGTCCTATAAAATTTAAGTATGGTTACCTACTACAAATTTTGCATTTAGCGTATGCTTCATTTAAATGTAAGCTTTTGCACATTATTTATAATGTGTTTTAACATCGATACATATGCGCCAGCACTTCCAACATGTGTTTATGCTGTCTAGTTAAATTTATAGTAGCCCTGTAAGAAGTACCCTTACTCTGACACGAAACATACAGGCATTTATTGCCTTGGCTGTATGTATCCTTTTTAAGAGCCCTAACTGTTAATCAAGTTGATCAAATAGCTAAAGTGTAAAAGCCATTGTGGTGCTTTATGTCTGTTCATTGAATATTTGCTTTGACCCGTACAGCTATCTTGCCTCATTGATTTGTATTTTTTTACAACTGCACTTATCGTTCGCTGTCCAGGAATTCATGAAGCACAATACTCCACGTCAGAATATGAACTGCTTGAAGAACTTCGATCTTTCTGAATACAGGCAGATCCTCAGTGATCTGGCCATCCGAATATATCATCAGTTCATCACTGTCATGGAGAACAACATTCAGCCAATGATAGGTAAGAATATTGTTTGCTGCCCTTTTACACACTTATTAACTCCAATGCTCTTCTAAGAATGTTCTATTTTCTTACCATGTTTATTTAAAGATTTTCCGTTAGTAGCAGAAAAGAAATAACTGAAAACACTTACAGAACTTGGGCGGCTAACATCACCTTCAACCCCTCACACTCCACAGTACACAGAGAGGAGCAATTAAAGTCCATGATGAGACAAACTCCAATTTACTTCGAGGGATAGCTCAGTCTGTATGTCCCCTTGAGGGTGTTGCCAGTTAACCAGAGTTTGCTTAAACAGAGACATGACTGTTGTTTGGCTGGTGTGCTCCTGCCTCGTTGTACAATGCCTCAGCTCCTATTAGTACAGGGCACCCCCTTCTCCACAGAGCTACACCCAAACAGAGGGCCAGTTCCTGTTACTCTCCCAACGTGGGCAATTACCCAAAAAATGAGTGCCGGACGCCTTTCATTTGGAAACCTCTACCCCAGACTGAGGAAATCATGCATGATCTCAGCCCAGGTCTCTAGGTCCTCCTGTCGTTTATCACCGTGCCTGATCCTTTTGATATGTAGTTCCTCTACCAGGGCCCATTCCTCCAGATCTCTTGTCCATATCTCACAACTGGGCTCCCTTGTCCCCAGCCACTCAATAGCCATTTGTCTTTTCGCTAACACCAGGGCCAGCTGCAGGAACTTTTAGGCTATCTTTGAGGTCCTAGCTTTTAGTAAAATACCCAGTAAGCATTGTTGTGATGTGGCTTTCAGGGGTACTTTGTCTACTACTTCCTGCCACAAACGGGCCACCGCCATGTATGATCAGCCACATGCAAGAAGGAATCCCCCAGGAACCCTATATCTAGGGCAATTTGCCAACCTGGCCAAGTTAAAAAAAATCACAGTAATGGGCAAGAAGTAAGTGCGATGTAGGAAGTGGAAATGGATGAATTTAAAACAAGAGTTTTATGAGACACCTTTCACCAGTTCACAGGCCAGTTTCCACTATCTATCTGACAGTTTTTCCCTAAACCCTCCTCCCATGCTATTCTCCCATTTGTGGGGCCTCATATAAATGGGCAACCAGGTGTTTGCTCGAGCCCAGCTGTAGAATGCTCCCCAGGACGATGGACCGTGCCGGGGCATCAGGAAAACTCATCCATATTTCTCTAGATGTCTGTGCATGTTGGTGTATTGCAAGAAATGCCCTGGTTTCAGCCAGAATGTAGTCCTATCATCCGGGAACGCAATGAATGTCTCCCAGAGTACAAGTCACCTGCCGTGAGGCAACCCACATCCCTCCAGGTATCCATTGTCATCGTCCTGTCGATGTCTCGAAAGAGCGGCAAGTGCCAGATGTTCATCTCCTTATCAAATGGAGGCCTCTGCAATATCCTAGTCACCGTTCTCTCCCACACTTTTGCGGTCTGGAGAATAATGTACAGCATTCTGCCTCTTAGTCCTCCCCCCCCTCAGGAGCAATACCTCAAGGGTGGTGTCTCCATGCATCCTCCTCAGCAGATCTCTTCCCCCAATTATCATTATCCGATAGCCACTTAGCTTTGTGCTGGAGATGTCAAATGGTAAAACAGCTATAGGTCCGGTAGTGCTAACCCCCCTCCACCTGAGTTTTTTTTAATGTGTCCAATGCTACTCTGCTACACTTTCCACCCCAGAACGGCACTGTCTGTACAGCTGCTACAACACTGTGAGCTTCAAAGGACAAAACAAGTTTTCCAGAACATACAGGCAACATGGGAGGTGAACCATTTTTGAGAGGGTAGAGAATTTCAGAATTTTAATAGAGATCTTCAGCCCATCCAAGACTCTCCCCATGTTGTATTGGATGTGCTTCTTTTCAGTGTGGGCAAACATAATCTCAAGATACCAGCATCAGTCTCTCACAGAAGGCCTACATTGGGGAGATGTTCAGGTGGAACATCCGCCAGGGAGTTCAACTGGAAGAAAAGTGTCTTCCTCATTGTGAACAGGATGCCCAATACTGCACCAAACACATCCAAATCAGTCAGCAATAGTGCCAACGAATCGTGCAACAACTGGATGTAGAACAGTGCATCTTCAGCATGCAGGGAAAGTATATGGATGGTGTCTCCTATTTCGATTCCCCAATCTCTCATTGCAAGGTGCACCGCGAGTAAGAAGCTGCTCTTTTTTCCTACGCCATACCTGCTGAAGCTGCTTGTTTTTAAACCTGCACTGTTTTGTTTTAAAAAAGTAAATTATACTACTTGTTGCGCACTTTCCCCCTTACCTGCTGCAGGGCTTAGTGGGTCCCCCGGTCCACCGCGGTCTTTTCGGGCTCGAACTACGGTAGTAAGGAGTATTATATTGAGCCGCCTGGACTACTGTAATGCCCTGCTTTTGGAGTCCCCTGGATACCTGATTGCTAGGCTTCAGAGTATCCAGGCGGCAGCAGCTAAGCTAGCATTAGGTCGAGCATGTCGCTCTTCAACAACTCAAGCACTGGCAGAGTTACGCTGGCTGCCAGTTGCTCAGAGGATTTTGTTTAAATCTCTCTGTATAGTTTTCAGGGCACTCCATGGACAAGGTCCCAAGCTGATCCAGGATAGGTTCCAATTGTATGAACCGACTCGTACTGTCCGCTCATCATCTGCCAGTCTGACTAGAATCCCTAAGATAAAGAAGGTCACTATGGGAGGGAGAGCTTTCAGTGTGGCAGCTGCCCGCCTCTGGAATCATCTTTCCCTGGAAATCAGGAGCAGTCACAGCCTGATGTTGTTTCAAACAAGAGTTAAGACCTGGCTCTTTCCAAAGGTTTGAGAATTTTTGCCTAGTAACAATATTGTCCTTGCCGCTCGCCTCATAATTCCTCGATAGCCTACTTACTCCGACCACTTGCCACTCTCTCAGTGCCAGGATGCCCATAGGGTTACAGAGCACTTTATAAATGTTAAAAATAAATAAATAAAACCACGTACCGTGGCTCCAGGGCCAATGTAAAAAGTAGCAGTAAGGGAAGGTAGCCCTGCCTTGTCCTTCAAACCACAGTCCTCTCGCTCGATAGCATCCTCCCTCCCTGACCCATGCCTCAGGCTCTGTATGCAAAAGTTTAAATTATCCCCTGAAGCAGAGGCCAAACCCCAGGGGTTCCAGCACTCCAGGAGATACGACCACTTCAGTGTGTCATATGCTTTTTCGAAGTCTACCGAGAACAGTGCTAGTTCCTCTGGCCTCCATCACCAACTTCCTGCATTACATGTGTCAGCCTATACAGTGTTCAGGGATGAGCCCACATTGGTCTACATGTGCTAAGCCACCAACTAAACCCTACAGTCTACCCACCAGGACTTTACATAGTATGTTGGTATCTGTGTTAAACATCGTTAGCATCACTGCCGGGCTTCCTCTGCATGCTTATGATCCCCCCCACGTAGAGTGTGGAGTAGGTGCCCATTTTGTTTGGCCTCACCAAAGAGAGATCCCCCCGGGAATGATTCGCTTGCGCTTTATAAATTAAAAAAATTTAAATAAAAATAAATAAATAAATAAAGACAGCTAAGAGCTGGTCAGACAGGAGGGTTGTGTGTCTGGTACAGTTTCCAAGATTGTTCATTTGTCATGTACCTACTTCAGGCACAACAGTTATTGAACCAACCTTGTGTTGTTTGTGTCCTGTCAGAACGCACACCACTTATTAAGGATGTTTGTTTCAATACAGTTCTCTAATAATTGAGTCTACTGAGCTGTTTATACTGATATATATGCACTACTCCTGTTAGGTCTGGATTTTCCATACAATAATGGTAAGTACTAATGTCCTTTGACTGATTTGGGTCTCCTGTTGTTCCGAATAACACGCATTACTATAACCCACCTATATGAATTCATTTTATCTACAGCTTAGTTTATAAAAATAAGTGAACCCTTCTGAATTGCTGATGCACAGGTTACACAAAGATTTAGACATTAAGTTATATTGACTAGGTGGCTGTAGTGGAAAGTAGAGTATTTCAATGTTTGTTGTCAATCAGAAGCTAATTTCTGTATTTAAACATGTTTCTGGCCTTTTAATAAACTCACTTTTCAATGTTTTTCAGTACCCGGAATACTTGAATATGAAAGTCTTCAGGGTATTTCTGTAACAAAGCCAACTGGGTTCCGGAAGCGCTCCTCCAGCATTGATGACACCGATGCTGCTTATAGCATAACCTCCATCCTTCAGCAGCTCAGCTATTTTCACACCACTATGTGCCAACATGGCATGGACCCTGAACTGCTCAAACAGGCAGTCAAGCAGCTGTTCTTCCTGATTGGGACTGTAACCCTCAACAGCCTCTTTCTGCGTAAGGACATGTGCTCTTGTAGGAAAGGAATGCAGATAAGGTAGGACTAACAAAGCTGGATTTCTTTAGAACCTGCTGCTATTTCTTTTCCCTTCTTGTGTTTCTTTACGTTAATTGGATGTTTATAAAAATCCTTTGGAGTTTGTTAATTGTTAGTTGTAGAATGTTGTGGTGTGGACGTGTGTGTTGTGTAGTGTTTTTGTGTAGTGGAAATATGTGGCATGGTGAATAGATAGTGGTGAGAGCTGCTGAGAATAGATAGAAAGGAAGAACTAGAGGGATAGGTAGTTTTGTGTAGGAAGAGGTTATTGAACTTGAGACAGAGGAGCAAAAATAGTGCCTGAGAAAGAAAGAAGGGTAGAGCATGCTATAGACGCATAAAGAGGGATGTTTTGTGGTCTCAGAAGACACCCTAAGAAGACGAGGAGAGGGTGGGTATGATGGACAGAAACTTTGAAAAGTCACAGGATAGAAACTGGGCTTGAAGACTTAAAGGTAACCATATGAGAGAGTTGGGAATATGGCGCGAGAGAGCTAGAGAGTTGGGTGAGAGAGAGTACAAGAGAGAGAGATAAAGGGACACATAGAAGGGGGTCCTGGAAGGTGTGGAGGCAAGAGGTGGACTAGTGCACAGTGTGAGGTGGTGCAGGAAGGTAGCAAGTTTGAGTAGGTAGTATAAAGAGGAGACAGGTAGTGTGAGGGAGGGACGAGAGAGGGCAATGGTATTGCGAGATGAGAGTGGGAGTGTGAGAGAGACATAAGAGGGGCAGTGTGCGTGTGAGGGAGATTTGACAGTGTTGGTAGAAGTTTAAGGGAGAGGTGTGTTTTATTGGAATTGTTTGGTATGGAATGGTTTGGTTTGGAATTGTGTGGTTAGTAATTAAATTGTAATATGTGTATTGGAATTATGTACAGTAAGAATGTATGTTATGGAGTGAACTATGTGTACTTATGTGGAATGGTATTGTGTTGTGTAGTGAGTGGCATGTTGTGGAGTTGATTTATGTGATAAGCATTGTGATGGCTAGACTGAGTTGGGGGCTTGTTGGAAATATTGTTGGGCAAAACTGCTTTTAAATTGTTTTAACTCTGTGTTTAAAAAAAAAACCTAAGCTACTTTTCACTTATTCGCTTCTTCTGCCTGCATGTACTAGAGGGTTTGAGCACTTTCTAGTACCGGCAGTGCCTCGCTCTGATTGGCCAGTTCACAGCCAATCCGAGCTCAGCCCGGGAGTAGCCAGTTGTGCCCCCCAGGCATTTAATGCTCGCCGCAGCATTATTGCGCTGCTAGACTGAGTTGGGGGCTCGTTGGAAATATTGTTGGCCGAAACTGCTTTTAAATTGTTTTAACTCTATGTTTAAAAAAGAACTAAGCTACTTTGCACTTATTCGCTTCTTCTGCCTGCGTGTACTAAAAGGTTTGAGCACTTTCTAATTCCGGCAGTGCCTCGCTCTGATTGGCTAGTTCACAGCCAATCAGAGCTCAGCCCTGGAGGAGCCAGTTGTGCCCCCCTCAGGCATTTAATGCTTGCCGCAGCGGGGACCCACCAAAAGCAGGCCAAAAGCATGCCCGTCTTAACCTGTCCACGCAGGGATGGTGCCAGGAGCCAGGCACTCTGCTCCAAAAGAGGTACACAGGCAAGTCTACACACGTGAAGCGATTATCGCTCTGCCAGGTGAGGGTGTATTTTGGGAACACGGTTGGTCTCCGGAGCACTGCCCTATTATTTGCAGACAGTGTACCTACGGGACTAACCCTCATGAGCACCCTACTGACTTTTGCCCTATGGGTAATACCTGAATTCTTCTTAACCCCTTCGATGCGGATGACAAAGCCAGCTCGTCATGGGCATTACCTGCGCTACGCGCATGACGAGCTGGCTTTGTCACGTAACGCGGGATTTTTGAATTTTCAGCGCACAGCGGGAAAACCCGCTAGCGCGGTAGCGGTTAATTTAAACTGTTGCTCATGGACCAGGCACCATGGGGAGGTGTTCTACCTCCTCCAGGAACACTCTCCTGAGGTTCTATGTCTAACGGAAACCTGGCTTTCTGAGGTCTTCGTCGCCATACCGGCCCTGGCCCTCACCGCTGGATACGCAATAAGCAGTTTGAATAAAACAGTGGGGTATTGTAATTATACATAAAGCAGCTCATACATGTAGTCTTATCCCCCCAAGACATACCGGACTGTGAGAGCGTGCTTTTTAGAATTAGCTTGACCGCACATTTTATTTTCTCTGGCCTACTCATTTACCGCCCACCTGGTCTATCAAAGAGCTTTAGAATAGCCCTGGCAGATGCTATCACCGCATTAGCACTCCTGACCGCTAATTTTAATGTCACAGGGGACCTGAACCTCCATTTAGAGATGCAGGAGTCTCCTGACATTCTCAGGTTTCTGGGGGATATGGCTGCCTGCCACCTTACTCAATTGGTCTCAGGATTAACCATGTTGCAGGATATCTCCTTGATCCCATTTTTTCTAATCTCCAGTTGTTGGAAGTACAAGCACCCCTTCCTATGACCTGGACAGATCATTTTCTCATTTCAATGCAACTAGCGTTAGCTGGCCCCACACACCGGATACTCCATAACAACCCCTCACTTAAACGCCGCTGGCATAAATTGGACCAGGTGGCTTTCCTCGCAGCCTTGAGCAGTCAACCTCCTGGGAAATCCTTGAATATGGAAGAGGCTGATGTGCTCTTTCGAAGCTCGGGCACCAGATCCTTGGACACATGTATCCCGCTCAAGCTTACACATTCTAAAAGTACACAGGCAATGTCTGGTTCAATGAGCCTTTGATAGTAGCTAGGAAGAACTGCAAGTTCTTGGAGCAAGCCTGGAGGCGATCCTATGACCCTCAGGCTAAAACTCAATACATGAATGTGATAAAGGCATAACACAAACTGGTCCGCAAAACTAGGGCAGCATAATTTTCGAACCTGATTACAATAAGTAACAATCCCAGGAAAACTATATTCTCTCTTTTGAAGGACCTGGTTACATCCCCCTCTGCTTCAGGCAGTACCATATCCTCTACCCTACAAGGTGAAGAGCTGGCAAATTAATTTCTGGAGAAGGTGGAGTGCATTTAAAGCATTTTTTAACCAAGTGGTGCCCCCAGTGCCATGAGGGGGAAAGTGGCCATAGGCCGTGAGAGCTACTCTCTCGTATCGCTCCCTTGTATCTCTCCTAAAGAGATGGAAGCACTGTTTGTCAAGATAAAATCAGGGTCTCCAGATGACCTTCTGAGGCCTGACGTTTTTTGAAAATTTCAACAGTGTTTCCTGTCTAAGTGCTTGGAGTTGATTAATTTATCTCTATCCTCAGCGATGGTTCCAAAGTCTTGGAAGCACGCCAAAGTGGCTCCCCTACTGAAGAAGCCATCACTAGATGTGTCCAAACCGGAAAATTTCCGTTCAATCTCGCTTCTTCTGTTCCTATCTAAAACCACGGAATCTCATGGTAATTCGATCTTAAACTATTTGGAAGCTAATTTAATACTGGACACATCCCAGAATGGGTTCTGACCACGGCATAGTACAGAGTCTGCTTTGCTGACAGTCGAAGAACAGCTGCGGACCACATCAGATACCGGCAGACATACAGCGTTAGTTCTGCTGGATCTAAGTGCTGCCTTCGATATGGTCTCTCATGAAATCTTGCTCCATCATTTGGAGGAGATCGGGGTCAACAATAAAGCCCTTTCATGGTTTTTGTCTTTTTTGGTCGGATCAGACATTCCAAGTAACTTCTCCTCCTTTTTCTTCCTGTACTCACCCACTTCGCTGCAGTGTTCCTCAGGGATCAGCTTGGAGCCCTACGTTATTTAATATCTACGTGAGACCACTGGCGCTGATGGCCAGAACCAGGAGCATCTCCCTGGTATCATATGCAGATGACACCCAGTTGGTAATCACCTTTTCCAATAATGCCAGCCAGGATGCGGCCAAATTCCAAGCAGATTTAAAGGCCGTCTTGGAATGGATGACGGCTAATTTTCTGCAGTTGAATTCGGCCAAATCCGAGATCCTTGAGTTGAGTTGAGAGTTGAGAGAGAATTTGTAGAGCGCTACTTTGCCCAAGGGCGTCAAGGCGCTAGAGATGGAATAAAGAGCTGTTTGGTGAAAGACGGGAGGGAAGGTCGGTTGTAGGCCTGCCTGAAGAGCCAGGTCTTCTGGTGGGCAAATACTTCCATATTTAGGGCAATGAGCGGTGGCCTCCTACTCTTGGAATACCCCCTGTACCCAAACCTGTGGTGAAGAACGTGGGCATTAAGTTGGAGAAAGAACTTAATTTGGAGGTGCATGCCAAATCAGTGGCTGGGAAATGCTTTGGCCTGTTACGAGGCCTAAAGCCTATACTTGGATTTTTGGACTCTCAAACACGGCAGCTGATCATCTAAGATTCTATCCTGGCCCGATTGGACTATTGCAATGTGCTACTCTTGGGGTCCAATAAGTCTGTGATTAATAGACTGCAGGGTGTCCAGAACGTTGCAGTATGGCCTATTTTCGCCCTCCCCAAATACTGTCATGTCTCCAACCTCCTCTATCGTTGTATTGGCTACCCCTTGAACAAAGAGTTTGTTTTAAAGCACTATGTATTAAGCTTTAGATTCTCACAGGCATCGGCCCAGGAATCCTGAGTGATCTATGCTCTCACTATGTACCCACACGAGCGTTGCGCTCAGCCGATTTGTCTCTTGCTAGATTTCCACGAATACGGAGACTAGACCTGGTGGTAGATCATTTAGGCGGTTGGCTCCCGCTCTTCATATTCATTGCATTCCTTATCACCTGACCTGTAGAAGGCTGGTTAAGACCTGGCTTTTGCCCCAATGATAATTACTCTGCTTGCCACCTGACTCGGGGCTCTGCTTTAGTGCTGGGACGCCTTCTTTCTGGGGCAGCTATGCGCTATATAAATATTTATAACTTAACTTGTTACATTTTGTGGTATGATGTGGAAATATGTAGTTTATATTGGTGGTATGTGGTGTGATGTGGAATTACGTTGTGTATTTGAAATATGTGGTTTGGTGTGGAATTATGTGATGTGCATTTGTAATGTGTGGAGGTGAATTGAGTGGTGTGGAATTGTGTGGTGTTTATTGAAATTATGTTTATTTGAATTATGGGTCATGGTGTGGTGCATTTATGTGTGTTGCTGGTATGTGGCACAGCGTGCATTTATGTGGGGTGTATTTATGTTGTATTGAATAGAGTGTAAATATGTGTATTGTAATAATGTGGTGGTTAGTGGTAATATGTGGAGTGTAACTATGTTGTGTGGTGCAGAATTGTGTGGCATTAATTGTTATGTGATGTATGCAATTATGTGCCATGGTTTGTAGAGGTATTTTGTGGCATGTTGTGGAGTAGTTTTGTATGTTGTGGAATTATGTGGCTGAGAAGGAGAAGAGAATGAAAAGAGTTATGGCAGGAGAGAATGAAAAAGAAAATGTGAGAAAGGATGAAATGAAGAAAGAAGAGAAGATAAGAATGATAGAAATAAAGAAACATATTGGAAATAAGACAGCAAGAAGGAGATTATGAAAGGAGCAACTGCAAGTCTGGAGGAAAAGAAAGTATAAGAAAGGAAGAAGTAGAAAGAAAAGGCAGCTAAAAAGTAATAAGTGATTTGCCCCAAATCACAGGATGTTGATCTGACACTGAGACTTGAAAGTGTTCCCCAGGCCCAAGGTCGGCAGCTGTAGCCATTATACCACGGCCTCTCCTCTGTTGGCACGTAATTATAAAGTCGTTTTCAAATGTTCACAAATTATCACCCAAAAACATTATAGAATAACTACGAGGCTAAATAAAAAGTAACAAATACCCAGATGACAGACAAACCAAAAGGGATTTGCAGGCAGCGTACAAGTGCCATAAACAATCATTTATCTATTTCCGAGTGAACGGTCCCCAAGACTGGTGTTGAAAATTGATATACAAACAATGGAGCCCTACGAGATGAACCATGCCAATGTACACATTAGAAAATAATTATACAAAAACACATATACATGCGTGCCCTTTCACTCTTGCAAAAACAAGAGTGTATATGTTAGATTTCTCAATGATGGAACTTCATGGCAAACTGACGGTTATTAATTAAGTTTCTTAGCACCAAAGCAACAGAGTAAGTAGAGGATGGGAAACATCAAGGACGCCGATGGCAGGGGAAGAAAAAATAAGTTTTTAGCAAGTAAGAAAGGTCAGTCATTTTCTGCAAAGGACCCTATAGTCCCAGGGTAATGTGCGGTTAAGGAATTGGCGAGAAGTATGCGCCTACTATGAACAGATGAAAGGAACATGCAATTCATTTGTTAAAATCATTAAAGGTTTTAACACAAACTTTTCTACCAATGTCTTAACCAGTTGCGGCCGGCATGAAACGCGGGTGTGGGATGCGGGGGGTCGCGCGGGGAGGTGGTAGGGGGTTCCTTTAATTTTTTTTTAAATGTTGAAACTTACCTTCGCCTCCAGTGCCGGACTCCTGCGTTGCGCCTCCTGCTCTCTGTTCACAGGAAGCAGAATCAGGCAGCCTCCCTTTCTTCCCCTAAGCCATTCACAAAGCTGTAATGGCAGCATTCTGATTGGCTAGGAAGCCGTCCTTATTGGCGGCAATGGGGAGGCCATTTTCTTCATGCAGGCTGCACTGCAGCATACATGAAGAAAATGAAGAGTGCTAAGATTGGTTTGGTTGGCCCTGGGGCCAACCAAACAGTCAGCGCCCATAACGTTGGGCTAGCTACTCCTCCCTGACCTGCCCACCCCCAACCAGGCATACCCTTCTTCTGCTTTCTCGCAGTGCGAGAAACAGAAACGTAAAATGGTATGTACCATTACGTTCTTATTGTGAGGAAAGGGTTAAAAAAGTAGGAGATCTCCAGCAGCTGGTTGGAGTCTTAAATATGGGTAATTGCTCAAACACTGGACTTCCGCCAGCCGGTTGGAGTTGTGCGGTGTCAAATAAAAGCTGATTTATTAGTGCCACCAAGAAAGGTCAGATACTTTCGCCTTTGGGCATTCGTCTGTCGTCTAACATGCACTTCAGTGAAGTGGAAGTCCAGTGTTTGTGCAATTGCCCATATTTAAGACCATAATTAAGACTCAAACGCTGGACTTCCACCAGCCGGTTGGAGTCGTGCGGTGTCGAGTAAGCCGGTTTATTAGTGCCACCAAGAAAGGTCAGATACTTTCGTATTAGCGCATTAGTCTGTCGTCTAACTTGCACTTCACTCGAGTGGAAGTCTTTTGTTTGAGCAATTGCCTATATTTAAGACTCCAAACGGCTGGTGGAGATCTCCTACTTTTTGAACGCTTTCCTCACTATAGGATGTCTTACAGATGGTGAATATCTCCAACCCTTTAATTTGATCACCCACATTAACTCTGGATACCATTACTGGATCCTTACATTATTCTTTTGATCTGTAACTTGGATCACAGCTCTCCTTTAAATCCATTGATTGGAATATTGCTTTTGTGGCTGTCCATCCCGCCCTTTTACCATCCTGAGGAAGACCCGCTGTAATGTAACAGGTGCTCATGTAAACCACTCCATTACCTTTGGGTCGAGTTTGATCTGTATAAAACTGTCCAAAGAAATACCGTAGCATTGCAGCAGAACTCATAAAGGCCCCCTGCACTGTTAAACACCATTGATTTCAGTGGGTTACCATGCCACATACTTCTGCTTTCACAGCAGTCCATCATTGACTATAACCTGCAGGTACATCAAACAAGTATGTTTTGCATTTAAAATATCAACTTTGGCGAAGTCTTATACGCAGTGCTTCAAGGAAGATTTGTGTCAGGCTGGATACCCAGATTTTTTTGCAGTGGTATCTGCATAGGTGGGCACAAAGGAGGGAATAACGCTATATTGTGGCTTGCATTGTGCCACTCCATGCTTTATGGTTGTAGGTTTCTGTTGGGGGAACGTAGATGCCAGAGCTGCCAAGTTTCGAGAACTGTGGACCAGATGTAGGTAACGGACGAAAATACCGATTTTCGGCCGTTACTGACCGGTATTTGGATACTGAGATGTAGGGACATAAGAAAATGCAGATTCGGTAATTTTACCAAATCGGTAATTTACTGAATCGGTACATTTACCGAATTGGTATTCGGTAAATGTACTGATTCGGTAAAATTACCTATTCGGTAAAATTACTGAATCTGCATTTTGATATGTAGGTAGCACTGTAAACAGTGCTACAGTGCTTTTAGGATTCGTTATTTACCGCCAACTATTAGTTGGTGGTAAATAACGAATTCCTATGCAAATGCAAATATGTGCATTTACACCTGTGCCCTTAGGGCATGTATGTGTGCCACATGGCACACAACCACCAATCAGGGGTGCAACAGGGTGTCAAAGTGACACCCTGCCACCCTTGATTTTTTCGGTATTTACTGAATCGGTAATTACCGATTCGGTAATTGATATTCATTCCTATGGGCCTACAGGCAAATACCGAATCGGTAAATACCGATTCGGTAAATACCGAATCCTACCGATTCAGTATTTTTTACCGAATTTTTACCTACATTGGATTTACCAATTCATAAATACCGAATCGGTAAAATTCGGTATTTATGAATCGGTAAATCCAAATTACCTACATCTAGCCCTGTGTCTTTTCCCAATAGTAAACGTTCTTTTCATTTGCGAATGATGCATGTGAGGGCTCTGTGGGTACAGTTGGGGAGCTTCACTTTGCCAACAAGAAGTCTTCCTTGTTATGTTCTTTTCTACACACCGAAGTGTTTGGCTCTTCAAAAGTGTTGGTTGTCTGTAAATCGTGGTTGTGTGAAAAGTGGCTTTTGCTGTCATAGAGAAACCGTGTTATTGTGGTGCAAGTTAACCACTCGCAGCCATCTCTAGAGGCAATAAAGCCATTTTTAGTTATACAAATCTGTAGTCTCCTGCTTGAATTGGGGCTATTGGTATGCATGGATGCCATACACTCACAGTTCAATTACACTCGTGAGTTAGAGGCAGAAGGTAGGGAATGGCAGGGCCAAATAGTGAATTCCTGAGGAGACTTGATAAATATTATGTAAGTGTTTTTCAGCATGTTATTTGTTTTTAGGTGTGCCTGCTGCTTGTGAAATCTCTTGTATTTAATATATCTTAAAAGGGTGCGCTATCAGTTCCCATAGTCGAATTACTGTGTTCATTCACTTTTGTGTAAAATGTTCTTCTTTTTCTGAACATTTTTCGGATTAGTATCTGGCCCAGGGACACACCATTGTTTTTTAAATGAACCACATCTTCGCCTGTGAATACGGTGCACCTTAAGGCACGTGTATTTAGCGAGTATTTGTTTACTTCTGGGCGCTGCACCAGCACAGCACAAGAATAACTGTCACACCTGGCGCCAATCAGGCTGTGTGTTAGGAAAAGGTTTTTGGATGCTGACGTCACTGTATACTGGGACATTTGTTCAACGTTTTGCTCGTGCATTCTGCGCTGTACCCTTGACTGAAAGTGACATGCGTGTTTACTCTAACATTACTGCACTCCCAAGAGTGCACGAGCATTGACTGTACTATGGAGACTCCTGCATAAGTACAGTCTAGGTGCTATACATAAAGACAACCTATAGCATCGAAACATACCAAAAAATAGTACCAAATAACGAAACTATTGATCTCGACAAATGGACATGTTTCTGTTTGTGCTGTGTATACAGTACGGTACATTAAGTTACAACATAGTGCTACAATGTACTACAGGCGACAGCTAACAGTCACCAACTGCTGCTGTATGACCTTGTGGTGTGGGCTGGGCCCTGTTGCACTCATTGTTAAGTTAGCAAAGGCTTATTAGAAGTTTAAATGCCATTTTACCTTTTTGCCGCTTTTGCACACGACGCTGCATATATTTGTTGTTGTAAGTTAGGCTGCGTGAAACGCTTCACATGAGAAGGGCTTGTTTTCAGCATCCCTAGACTTGCATCGTAACTTTAGTCTGCGCACTGAGTTCTAAAGCCTGTAAGGTCATCATAACAAAGTAGCTGTTGATTGAGCTGATCGGCTCACATTCTAGCCATAACATATATGCAGCTACAAGCCAACATGATTCTGGAGCCTTTAATATCACACTGTAAGCATGATTTCACAAACTTGGAAGAAGCCCGTTTTTCCAGACAGCTTTTGCAGATCCTGATGTGATTCACACCTGCTGATCTTGGAGGTATGGGGTCCCCTAAACATGCCTAAGAGAACTTCTATAATTTATAAAACATAGTTCATAGCTAGGGAGGGTGATGCACTAGGCGCTATAGGACCTATTTTTACCATCATTGTAATATGATTTCTCCCTTTGTGTTTTATGGACTTGTAACAATGCTGATCATATTATTTCTAATCATATGCCTGCTTATGTTAGCAAAGATACTGCAACTTAGAGAACATTGTTAAAATAAATATTTTAACTTTACCCGTGTCTCTTTTTTACTCCTGTAGTGGACTGGTATGAGAGTATAACGAAAGAGTGTTCTTACTTCCCACCATTCCTGAGTATAACCTAAGTTGCATGTTCTGGGTTGTCTAATCATTGGTTCCTTTGCTATAGGACGAAGAGCTAATGTGACACTGATGCTAGCTGCTTAGGGTTTCTAGGCACTGAGGTGAGTTTTTTGGTACACCACAATTCACTGAGGTCCTAGGTCTCTGTGCACAGTTCTGTGTAGGAGCAGAATACCTGCGACAAACTCAGAACTCGGAAACAGTGACCAGATGATTATCTGTCATTAGGGCCCGAGTGAACAAGTGAAATAGCCCTTGGCTCTCAGAAAACCTCCAATGGATGTAGTTTGCTAAACAGGCGAGGGAAGTGTTCCATGATGGCAGAGACCATCAGCTGTGCTCACCGGGTGCATCTAGGGTGACCAACTGGCATGAGTGCAAATTCAGGATGGTGAGTGTAACAATTCAGGACAAAGGGTCAAAATTCAGGACAAAAATTCAGGACAGGAGGTCAAAATTCAGGACAACACTTCGGGACAATAGGTACGTTTTACAGACATGTTAGAGGAGGTCGCGCTGTAGTATAAAAGTAAGTAAATAGACAGCCACTTAAGTACAAGTCAAAATAGGTTTATATTAGGTTGAGACAATCGTGCACTTCACGGTTTTTCAGTATGCCTGCAGCTTGCTCCCTTAGACGATTCAAAACTCTCATCTCGCTCCAGCAGGTATTAGTCACCAGACAATGGTGAACCACACCTGAATACAAGTGGGCCGCTTTTATTGTTGAGAGAAAGCTACTGGATATACAAGGAACTTTTTAGTGCCAGCCCCCAGTAACAAAACCTCCCCCCCCCTTTCCAGCCTCCCAGGGAAACACCTGATGCCCGGTCCACCCAGTCCGGCTTTTTTACCAACCTTCAGTGGTAGCCCTCATCTTCACATAGACCGTCTCTCATGTGTATTCAATTTCTTTACAGTGCTACTCATCCCAACTATGTAGGTCAGGGTGTCGGAGTGTGTTACATCACACACACACATCATATAGAGACAATGACTCATATAAACTGGAAAGACAATGTATAGGAAATGTCCCTTAAGATAATGGGTACTACAAGGTGTAATCATTTTTTTATCTATCATTCAGTCGTTCACCATTCATTCTGTCCTTCCATCTGTGTGCCCATCTATATCCAAACATATTAAACCATTTGCAAACCTATCCACCATGTATCCTTCCATCCATCATTTCACTCATCCATCCCTCCAGCTACCCTTTCACTCATCCATTCATTATTCATCCATCCTTCCTTTCACCCCATCCATCAGTACACTCATCCATCCACTCTTCCACCCATCCATCTATTCACTCATTCATCCAGCCATTTACACTTTCACCCATCCAGCCATCCTCCCACCCGTTCACTCTTTCAGTCATTCATCCTCCCTTTCTCTCTACATCCCCCTTTTACTTATCCATCCATCCTTCCACCCACCCACCCATCTACTCATCCATTCATGAATCCATCAATTGACCCTATTACTCATCCATCTATCCGTTTGCTCATCCATCCATCCACCAACCACTTCTTCACTCATCTATCCATCCTTTTGTCCATCTTCCCTCCTTCCACTCACTCATCAATCAAGACATCCACCCTTTCACTCATCCATTCATTCACCCTTTCATTTATCAATTCATCAATCCATCCATCCTTTCACTCATCCATCCACCAATTCACTCGCCCATCATCTAGCCTTTCACTCATCCATCCATCATTTTCACATTATGAGCTAAGCCATTGTCTGCAGAGTTACAGACAGAGAGACCCATCAAGAACTTCACCTCGCTGTAGTTCTTAAAGCTAGGGGTGGGGTGGGGTGGGGGAGGGTTCACTATGCCCCTGCACATAGTCAATCTGAAACTTAGAAATCATGAGTCATGCATGATGCACAGTGCCAGGACGTGAGGTGACTGTGACATGGTGGTGTTTCCAGGGCCGAAAGTGGGGTAAAAAAAACTGGGGGGGTCTCTTCAAAAGGGGTGTTCAAAGTAATTAAGGGCTTGGCTTAAAACACCTGGGCTAAAAATCTGTGCTTAGCATAGTGTTTCGCCCGACTGGTATTATGTGTTTCTGTCATTGCATCCAGATATGTAATACAGCAAGTATCATTACACCAACAACAAGCCAGGGCTGTTGGCTTTGTCAATGGTTGTTAGTTGCTTAAAATAAAAAAGCAGCACCCATGGCTTTGTTGAATATAATATTGAAAGTGCATCAGTTCTAAAATGATGAGACAGTGAAAGAACTATAACCCGTTCTTTTTTACTTGTTTCACAGGCTTCTTTATATAAACTGTATTCTCACGTTGCAGCATGGGCATTTTACCTTTTATCCATCTAACAGAATGCCCTGCTGTACACTGAGGCAGAAGGAGCCCACCACATGCTTTAACATCCCAGACTGCCCCATTGTCATTCTGTATCTGGCAATCAACCGACATAAATGACAATGGGCAGGGTGGGGCTGCTCTTTTGCTCGAGGAGGAGTGCGAGGCGGCCCCATCAGGGGGCTAAGGTTTCTCGCGGGGGAGCAATGCTGCTCCCTGTAATGGCCATGATTACGGACAAAAGGCGGCCATAAAAAGGATGCTCATGGACAACGGATGTGAGGTCCACATTACGGACAGTCTGAAATTTACGGACGGTTGGTCACCCTAGGTGCATCATTTGCAAAGATGTACATCAACATGTACCACTGCAGCCAACATGGTGAGGCTGAAAACACCCCTTTCCCATTCCCAACACAACACCCAGCAAAACTGTGAGAGGGCAGTGTGAGCCTGCAGGGGGTGGCAAGAGACACTTCCGGCATGTCGTTGAGTAGTCAGACTCGGCTCACAGGAACTTGTCTAGCAGCTGCAGCAGAAGAAGTGTCATAACAACTACTTTTTATCCTCTGTGTTTTATTCTTCCTATCTGTTGTTCCCTGAGCAGAGGTGCATGTGTGGGGCCAGAGGTGCGGACACAGATGACAATGTATCGTAGAGCAGGAGTTAGTGTCCAAGCGCAGTGCAGCACTTATGCTAATCAGTGTGCAAATGTGAATATCAACAAGCAATACAGCTTTTACTCCTCCAAAACAGTGTGTCCAAAATGTGTGTGCACACCAGCGGTAATCACAGAAAATAGCCCCAGGATACAGTTATCGTGATAGCAATTTGCAGCACATTCATTAAAAGTGTCCACCATAATTTTTCGCAGAGTTGTTTCAGAATGTTCCAGAAATGGGACAGTAAACTTTGCAACACAGTAGATACAGATCGTTGAAAACATCGCTCTCAAATGTGTGTGTGCTACTTAGATGTGATATCCCATTGGAGACGAAGCCCACAGTGGAAGTGTGCAGAGTAGTGACTGTTAGCACAGTGAGTCTGCGCCTACACGTGAGTTCAGTGAGCTGAGTGTGGGAGCTGTGCGTGCAGAGCAGCTCTGCCAGGTATCCCTCCTGAGATCAGAGTATGGTTTGAGTGCGCTGACAAGAAGGGTAGCAGAGGCACGAGGAGGTGTGTGAAGTACCGAAAAAATAACTACAACCCAAATAGAGCTATACTTACGAATAGCCCAGTACCAATTACCAATAATCAGTCAGTTGGCAGTGTAGAAGGTCCAATCGTTTATTACAACAAACATAAACTCTGCCAGAGGAGCTCCTTGCGACCTAACCCCACGAGGTCCGCCAAGAAGACTGCTGGCACATTATCAACAGAACACATATATACCGTTACATTTCGAAACCATTACCTAAGAAGGAAAAATACAAGTTGGTACAGGTTGGTGCAGGGAAAGGACCATATATGGGAGACAAAGACTCCTCAGTTTAGCCCATCTCGTTATAGCAAGGTCGAGAGAGTGACTCCCTTCTGCTAACTCCGAGAGAGTCCGTAAAGCACCTCCTGGAATGTGCTTATCCAGCCTACCCCCACCTACAACCTTGACAGGCCTAACATGCAGAAACAGCAGTTGGCTACAATTATACTGTTTCTTAGGGGAACTACATCAGCTAAATGTAATGGCAGGGTTTCACTAGTGCTGTGAGCGGACTAGGCCACAAAATGGTGTCAGTAAAGCCAAGCAGCATAAGATATGGTCAGATGCTAATGAGTATAATAAGGTGTATACTAATCCCTATGTGATTACATAGTGCGTGCATATTAGTGTTCTAGGTACCTATATTAGCTAAATAGGTACATCACGATAATTACTAATAATGTCTTCTTGCCTTCCTAGGCCTAAACTAAATTCTGGTTCCTCAAGCCCTCCTTTTAGCGTGATGTAGCTAACTAAAGAAATGCTAGTCCTGAAAGACCTCATCATCGATGGCCATCAACTCTCGAATCTCCTGCTGGAGCATTTAAATTTTAGGAGGAACAGGAGGAGGTACAAACATGGCCGTCACTTTGGTGGCACAATAAGAGCAATAAGCCGGTCCACATTGCATGCAAAGGCAACAAGTGAAAAGGATGCCGGCTGCTCCAGCAACTATCATCAATAATTTCCAACCCCAAGTCGACAAGAGCCCCCAGAACCAGCTAGAAAATGACCAGGACCCATTCTCAGTGTGCATTTCAGCTGCTATGCAATGCAATTTCTGGATAGCCAAATGAACCGTGGGGGCGGAGTCTGGAATGTAAATGCAGCAGGAGCTGCCGATCACTCTACATGCTTCTCCTCGATCAGCCAAGATAACGTCTAGAACCATCCGGTTCTGGAGCGAAACGAGTCTCATAGCCTGAAGCTCTACAGCGATATTAGTCATAATATCCGTAGTGATATTAATGACATTCTCTACTATTCTGGAAATCGTCTTATTTCCCTACTATTGAATACTGGCCCCCAGAAAGGGACCAGCCCTTTAGTAAAGTCTGTAAATTGTTGCAAGGAGGTGTCAGTTTGATCTACCTCGGTCATGTCAAGCTGTCTTCGCTGCCTACTGGAGACCACTCTTACGCTATGTAGCTGGTGAGTCTTATGATAGTCTGATGCTGCTATGTATACAGGGGGATACAAGAAAGACAAATAGCACTGCCCCGCCCACCCCCACTGTAACCAAGTGTAAACATTTTCCCCACAGACAAAATACACATTCGGTGGTGTCTATAGAGGAGGGCTGCTAAAGATTTTCATTCTATAAGTATAATTGCAGACGCTATTCCCAACCTGAACATGTCCCATACCATGCACGCAGAAATCAGAGGAAGTATTCAAAATAGGCACGGGGATGAGGCCCTCACTAGTGACATTTCTAGCAACAAAATGTTGAAAGTACTGAGAATGATTAAAATTAGCGAAGTCATAAAGTTCATCCTTCAACCAAGTACTGCTTTCATTAGTAGTATACAAATTCATGCGAGCATTCGGGTCCAGTGATCCCTCCCCCCCATTTCCAGCTGGGTCAAATCCCTGATGCTTTTTAATGTATGCTAAGATCATACTGTAGTCCTTTTACGAATATTGTTTGGGGTTTTCTACATAATGGTTATACATAGCAGAGAATATTTGAAACCAGGCTTCACAACTGCCTAAGTGGGATTAGGGCAGAGAAAGGAATAAATGGTGTTTGTGCATGACCGATGGCAAGAGCCCACAAACCCAACAATCAGTTATATTAGTAGTACTGTGGGTTTGGTGGAGCATCTCTACAAAAACATTCTTTGCATAAGTCTGGCGGTGTCTTTCTTTATGAGGTGCTAAAGTGAACATCAAATGTTCAGGTGGGGCAACGGTTGAGGGCATCATGGCTTGCATGGGATACTTATACTCTAAATATATCAACACACCCATAAAGATGGCTAATATAACTGTTATCACTAACACAAAAGCTATTTTTACACGCATGGTCCAAGCAGAAAACATTGGCTCATAAAATGGCAAATATCGCTGTGCAATGGGACGTTCTTCCTCGAGTATAATACGACCAAAAGGGTACATTCCTAACTAAAAGTCCAAAACTAAACTCAGGCACAGCAGTCCGTACTGCCAGAGGGTTCTTCTCCCTGTGTCCATCAGAGTCTCACAGGCAGACTCCTATCGTTCATCTCAAAAAAATAAACAAAACGTCTTTTTCAAAGGAATCTGATGTACAACCAGGCCGTTTATATGTCAGTCTTTCTTTCTGAACAGAGCACAACAACAGAGTTCCAGCTTTCAACGGGTTCTGTCCAGTGTCTCGCTCAGCACCTCAGACTTGGAATCTAGCAAACCCTTTCTATTCAAGTCTTTCTTCATCTCCTAGCAGTGGTGTCTGAGGCACCGTGATGTTTTCTTGGCCGTAGGTTGTATCGCACATGACCCGGAACTTCTTGATTAGGAAACAGCAAAGAAGATACTTTTCCTTCATCGGAGCCTCTGCTCGCTGGGATATCAATAACAGGATTAAGGGCAATTTCGGATTCAACTGGGACCGGTTCGCCCGATCCTGTCACTCCCTCCTCTTGCCTTTGCTCTGTTTCGCAGGCGTCGGAAAAGGGAACAAATGCAATGGCTCTCTCAGTTTCCTGGGTCAAAATTCCACCAGAGTGCTGCTGATCGTAAGGAAGCGGGAGTGGCAGTCGTTTAAGATGGGAAACATGGATCCAATGCTTCTTCCCATCCACTTTTACCGCCGTCTGCGTTGCAAGCAGGACTTGGTGAGGTTTAGACCCCCTCGGGGCCAGGCTGGTGTCCTGCTCGTACTTCTTGACCAATACCCACTGGCCGGGCTCCAATCGATGTCAGGGGCCCTCTGACAGAGGCTGCAGCACAGATGCTACCTGCTGAGGAATAGAACGAAGGTCCTTAGTCAAAGTATACAGGTAATCGAGCAACATAGGGTATTCAACATCAGGGAATGACCGTGGTCTGGGTACCCCCCATATGTTAGCTGGCCGCCCGAAAACGACCTAATAGGGGGAGAGCCCGGATCGGGAATGGGGAGCAACTCGTAATGATATGAGGCCATTTTTAGCTTCAATGTACCGTTATACTTTTCCACCAGTCCTGCTGACTGGGGGTGTCGGGCTGCATGGAATTTCTGTCGGATTTGTAGCCCATCACAGATGTGCTTAACGAGGGCCCCATGAAAATGCCCCCCGTTGTCGGACCAAATCAAACTGGGCAAACCATATCGTGGTATAAACTCCTTGACCAGAGCCTTTGCGGTGGCCAGGGCAGTGTTCTCTTTAGTGGGGTAGGCCTCAACCCATTTACTAAAGGCACAAACCACCACCAAAACATACTTTAAGTTGTTGATGCGCTCCATGTGGATTTATTACATCTAGAGTACTTCAAACGGTAAAGTTGGGGGTGCAAAACTCCACTCAAAAAGTTTTCTGCTTTTCCCGGGTTATGCTGTAAACAGACCATACAATATTGAACCAAACGGACAGCCGTCCTTTGTATATTACGGCTATTCCATACTGGGTCTAACAGGGCACAAATTCCTTTAACTCCAACATGAGCCGGACCATGGGCCATAGTTACAACGGCCTGTACCGAAGCATTGGGTAATAACCATCTCTGTTTTTCTGTCAAATCAACCCAACAATTATTCTCATCCAATCTCCCCACTTCCTGCTCCCATCGTTCCAATTCGGCTGGGGTGGCTTCTTTCTGTAGTACTCTCACGCTCTCCATGGTGTTATCAAACAAATCAGATTCCTCCACCCACCTTCAAGAAGACATCACAAACATATTTGATATCGGATACTGAGCCGTTTGCTTTACAATTTGATCAGCAAAAGCATTCCCCTCGCCCACTTCATCCACCACTGCCTTATGGACACTGCATTTTAATTATGGCTAGCTTTTTGGGCAAGGTTAGGGCCTCGAGCAATCGTAATACCAGGGGGCCATTCTGTATCTTCTGTCCATGAGAAGTGAGGAAACCCTGTTCCCTCCACAGCCGCCCAGAGCTATGGGCTACACCGAAGGCGTACTGGCTGTCTGTATAGATGTTAACCTTGAGTCCCTCACTTAATTCACAGGCTCGTAATAATGCCACCAATTCAGCAGCCTCGGCTGATCGATGGGGAACTCGAGATGTTTCAACCACCATCTTCAAGGTGCTGAATGCATATGAGGCTGCTGTTGTTCCATCTGCTAATTTGAAACAAGATCCATCCACATATAACTCCCCCTGAGGGTCAGATAGAGGAATGTCGGTGAGGTCAATCCCACCATTCGTTTCTTCTTCAGTTCGGAATATGCAATCATGTACATCATTGGTACTTTCACTCGAAGGGAGTGCTAACAATATGGCTGGGTTTAACGTGGCACATCTGATAATCTTAATATGGGGAGCAAATAGTGTCAATTCATAACCAGTGAGGCGTGCACTTGTTAGATGCTGTGTTTTGGTCTTATTTAGCAATGCATCCACAGCATGTGGCACCATCACTGTTAGGCTGGAATTTAGAACGAGTCCTTCCGACTGTCGGATTGCCACCGCGACAGCTGCTGTGGCCCTCAGACAGCTAGGAAGTGCTCTGGCAACATTATCCAATGTGGCCGACAAATAAGCACAAGGTCTTTGCTTACCACCAAATCCTTGCGTTAACACTGAAAGCGAGCAACCGTCGACCTCATGCACGTACAGTACAAAAGGATTACGGTAGTCAGGAGTACCCAAGACGGGTGCAGAACAAGGAGCAGATTTCAAAGAGTCAAAAGAATGCTGACATTTGTCCGTCCAAGGGAGGGGTTCATGCACATCTTTAGTGGTTAAATGCAACAAAGGTTTAGCAAGAAGAGAAAAATTAGGTATCCATTGGCGACAGTAAGAAGTGATTCCAAGAAAAGCACAAACTTCACGCTGGGGGCAAGGGACAGGCATGTTAGAGATAGTAGTAATACGTTCAGGAGTCAAACGCCTACCCTCCTTCGACAGTAGATGACCTAAGTAGGTCACCACCTGTTGACAGTATTGAAACTTAGACAAGGACACCTTATTACCTTTTTCCGCCAAATGGTGCAACAACTTAACTGTAGCCTCCTTACAGCCTTCCTCAGTGTTGAACGCTATCAATAAGTCGTCCACATACTGCAAGAGCACGTTGCCTGCGGGCAAGACTAAATCATCCAAGAGAGCCTTAAGGGCTTGACTATAGATGCTCGGACTTTCAGTATAGCCTTGAGGTGCACGGCAGAATCTAAAGCTTTGGCCAGATAACGAGAATCCGATGATCTGCCTGCTATCAGGATGGATAGGGATACTGAAGAAGGCATTCTTCAGATTGATGACCGAAAAGTATTGGGCAGTTGGTGGGATCATTGTAAGTATAGTGGTGATATCAGTCACCACTGGGTACTGTGGTACGACAATTTTGTTGACCTCCCGCAGGTCGATCACAAAACGATATGCATCAATATTACTGTGAGAGCCCGACTCTGGCAATTTCTTCAAAATCTGAAGAATCGGGCTGTTACAAACATTGGCAGCTGTTTCCTCAACCACCCCTTTATCAATTAAGTCTTGAATGATCGAAAGCAAGGCTCGCTCGCCAGCCGGCGAAATCTTATACTGGGGTATACGGGGTAATTTCGCCCCTGCTTTCAACGTGATATGGACGGGCGGGATGTCTAATTTACCGACATCCGCATCCCCTGTGGCCCATAGTGTGGCAGGGATGGCATCAAACTCAGGTGGAAGAGGTTCATTTTTAGCAAAACATTGTTTCATACTGTCAGCATAGGGTTGTATTGTTAAATAAACACCGTCTGGGGAGCAATAGATTTTTGCATTCAGCTTTTTCAACATATCCAAACCCAATAAATTCTCTCCACAATGCGAAGTCAATAGAAAAGGTGAGTCAATAGTGGTGGGACCAATAGTGAAGGGGAGGGGTTTAGAGATGGGGCTTATTACCGGAACTCCTGAAAATCCCACCGATACATTATTTTGCTCGGACAGAGCCGCCCCTGGAACCAATGATCGAGCAACTGAACTATTCATTGCTTCTGTGTCAATCAGAAAATTCTCAGAAGTCCCCATCAATTCCCCTCTCACATAGGGTCCTTGTTGATTGACTGGGATCGACACTTGGCCCCTACTCCGTCCCTTGCTATCCTATGGGTGACCGCACCCATCCTGGTCACCAAACAGGTAATCCTCATTATAGTATTGTCTACCCTGAGGGTTATCAAAATGGTTCCGTTCAGACTTGCCTTGGGCCGCTTCCTCCCTATGCATATCACTCCGGTCTGGGCCACCTCGTCCAAGGCCTCGTCCTCGAACCGCTCGGTTCTGGGCAAGCAGTAACGGAAACTGAGCTTTCCAGTGTCCTTCCTGTTTACAATAAGCACACTGATTTAACCCTAATGGCTGGACCGCGCCTGCGCCTCTGCCTGTTCCCACCCCTCTAGCTACGGGCCCTCGGACTCCTCTCCCTCCCCCCTGTCCCCGAACGACCTGCTGTAACAATACTCGGGTTTTAAGATCCTTAGCCTTTTTCTCCACTTTATCCTTGCTCTCATTCTCTCTGTGCTCGTAATATTGGGCCATGCTTAGTATAACAGAGGGGGTAGAGGTAGTCCAGGTACTCTCAGCAGCCTGTAACTCTGCAGAAACTTCGGGTATCAAGTTGGTTACAAACCGATTACAAACAGCCGGACCCCGCCTTCTGTGGCTAGGTCCTGTCCGCTAAAATCAATGAAAACTCCTTCAAACCGTGTGAAGAAGTCGGAGACGCTCTCGTCTTTCTTCTGCTTGCAAGCTGTCAATTTATCCCAGTCGACTTTACGAGGGGGAATCAGGGTGTGCAAGTAAGCTTTTATCTTTGTGGGCAAAGTAGTAATTTCGTTTCTAGGCTTATCTCCGGGTTTGCGGTCTCGGTCCCAATCTTTCAATTTATTCCATGTTCCTCCTAGTTCAGCTGCATGATCAGAGTCATGCACCTGTCGCCATATATCAACCTGGACCAACAACCCGAAAAATAGTTCAACATCTGCTAATGTCATTACAGCCGAGGCTGCAGCTTCAGTCAGCTCTTTGTAGTAAGCGGTGGGGTTCTTGCGGGGATCGGGCAATTGTGATTTTAAAGCAAGAACCTCACTTCGCTTCCACGGAGTATACACCCATTGTTGTTGAAACCGGGCCTCTTCTCGAGCTCTTATAACCTGGTTACCACCATCACGTACTTCAGGAACTTCGGCATGAAAAATAGGGTGCACTTCCCTCATGGGATGCTGAGAATCCCAATTGGGGCTCTTCACAAACATCCTGCCTCAATATTTCACTAAGGTCTCTACATTCTTGTACACCTCCACTGGGCTAAGATCAAACTTGTGCGCTCGATCTCGGATATCATACAGTATCTGAGGTGCTTGCCCATCCTGGAAACATTGCTCCCAGGCATCAATAAGATAGCGGGACATTTGATGCAAAGCATGTTGTTGCATAACTGGCTCAAGATCCTTTATGGTACTCCATAAGTCCGCTATTGTATATACATCTTTCCGCATCCATTTAACTGCCTGATCTGCTATAGCTTCTTTCTCACCATACTCCAGCAAGGCTCTTGTGAACAACCGCCTCCCACTCATACCACCAGGTTCCCCCAATGGTGTGTGCTCCCTATCTCCAGGGGTCATACTAGCCGATTGGGAGGTCCATATGGGACTCGGGCCGTCAAGACCATACGGGAGGTGGTCAGGGGTTGCCGTGTGACAGGGAGAAGGGTAGCCGTGTCTCTCGGTGAGGTAGTAGCGACACGAGTAGTACCTAGGGAAATGAGAGACACGTCGACCTCCGGAGCGGAGGCCTGGGAAGCGGTGGCCGGTTGGAGAGGCAGAGCGGGATATACACGTTGAGGCGCATGCGGTGGCCGTACATTCAATAAATCCTCTATTTCGTCTTCCGCTTCATTTCGAGTCACATAACTTTTATCTACGTGTAACCTAAATTGCCGATCTGCATACTCGATGTTTTGTTCAGTCTGGTTTTTATCATGGGCAATGGCTTTCTGAGTTGTAGTCTGTCCTTGCTGTATCTTTATCAATTTCTCGGCCCGTATGCGTCTCAGCTTTGCCTCTTTCTGCCATTTATTGAGAGTATCGAACATAGACTGTCTGCTGCGTTTAGCAAACAAGCGTTCCTGCAGATATTGGATCTTCTTCTCATCAAAAGACCCTAATGCAGAGGTCTGGCCCGGGACCAGGGTTCAATTCCCGCCTCGGCAGGACTTGGGCTCAATTTCCTCGGACCTGACAATTCTCGCTTCGGTGCCTATTCTAATCATGGGTCCCACGCTGCAACTCTGGGCAATAGCTTGCTTAATCTCCACAACGGCCCCAACAGCGCTGGGATGCCTGGCTTCACCTTGGGGGTGCCCAGGAGTGGACATTTCACAGGGAAAAGCCAGGAAGGGTTCCACAGCGGTATGAGTGCAGCACCGGGACGCCCCGTTGCTGAGGCAGCCGTGCGCTTTACAAGTACTACACATTTACATTTACATTTACATACACATGGCCATGTTTACAATCATATTCAATCTTACGCAAACAAATCGACCACAAATTCTTAACAACATAGAAGGGAAAACAAATCAACGTAAAAGACAAACAGACTTATTCCAAGCAAAAGGTGGAGCCCGTCGACTCCCACCTATAGAGAACTCTTCTACAAAACCTCCAAAACCAGGAGGACCCAAGAATCAAAATCAAACAGTCTTGTCCTTAAATTGCCTAGAGATAGCCACACAGGTTTCTTCAAACCATGGACCTACCTACTGACCATCTGGCAACATTCATGGTTCACCTCTCGGACTATTCTGGCTGATCCCGCTTTTTCAAGCACCGCTTCAGATCTGTTTGAGTGCTACCCAATCTCAGCTGCCAGCATTTCCGAGAGCTGTCCGGCCGGGTGTAAACCTGCTTCACAAGTTACACCAAGGCATCTGGTCTCTATCTCTAGTTTTTACCAACATCCAAAACAGGGGCGTCCACCCGTGCAGCCTCAATGTTGCCCCGTCAGACCCCCTTTTCGAGTTCTCCGTTACCAGAAGTCACCAAATTCCAAGTTCCAAATTAAAATCTCAAGGATATACAACACAAAACAAGACAAATCACTCACCTGGTGCACTCAGGTCCGGTTGAGCGTTCTCCACTGCCAATTCCTGTGGACCAACGTGGTCTGTTCTTGGGTTACTCCCGAAGGACTCCGGTGTGGGATCACTAGCAGCTGGGGCTCTCCTGATCGGGAGAGCGGAGCAACCCCCAAATTTTTCGGTCGATCCTTCCCCCCGATCAAGATCACCCTTTCCAATGTCCTGTTCCTTTCTGATTACAGAGGGACGACCCCAACGCGGAGTCCCGGCAGAGTCGCCAACTGAAGTACCGAAAAAATAACTACAACCCAAATAGAGCTATACTTACGAATAGCCCAGTACCAATTACCAATACTGAGTCAGTTGGCAATGTAGAAGGTCCAATCCTTTATTACAACAAACATAAACTCTGCCAGAGGAGCTCCTTGCGACCTAACCCCACAAGGTCCGCCAAGAAGACTGCTGGCACATTATCAACAGAACACATATATACCGTTACATTTCGAAACCGTTACCTGAGAAGGAAAAATACAAGTTGGTACAGGTTGGTGCAGGGGAAGGACCATATATGGGAGACAAAGACTCCTCAGTTTAGCCCAGCTCGTTATAGCAAGGTCGAGAGGGTGACTCCCTTCTGCTAACTTCCGAGAGAGTCCGTACAGCACCTCCTGGAATGTGCTTATCCAGCCTACCCCCACCTACAACCTTGACAGGCCTAACGTGCAGAAGCAGCAGTTGGCTACAATTATTCTGTTTCTCAGGGGAACTACATCAGCTAAATGTAATGGCAGGGTTTCACTAGTGCTGTGAGCGGACTAGGCCACAAAATGGCATCAGTAAAGCCAAGCAGCATAAGATAGGGTCAGATGCTAATGAGTCTAATAAGGCGTTTACTAATCCCTATGTGATTACATAGTGCGTGCATATTAGTGTTCTAGGTCCCTATATTAGCCTAATAGGTACATCACGCTAATTACTAATAATGTCTACTTGCCTTCCTAGGCCTAAACTAAATTCTGGTTCCTCAGTGTGAAGCAGACTGGCAGGTGGTGATACAAACACGTGCTGACACACACAAGGCAGACTCTGTAGGAGGACCCGCTCAATGGTTCCACTGGGCATACCTGCGTTGAGTGAGGACAGTAAAGACTGCTGGGAACTGGCTGGGACTGAGGACAGCTCTGCAGGTTCTACTCTGAGAGCAAATGGCGGTTGCAGGGTCCAGTCTAGGAGAGGGTAAAGCCTAGCAAGATTCAGGCTGGGTGGGAAGAGAGCTCATCAGGTTCCTGGCACGCAGGGGTAAGGCTCAGTATGCGGGATCCAGGCAATGAGAGATATAGGCTCCGCATTAGGAGTCGATGCTGCTAGGAAGACAGCATTGGTGAAGCCTGCTCCACAGCCCTCCTGCTGTGCACACAAAGACAATGTCCCGATAGGTTAAAATGATATAGTCAATTAAATAAGCATGCACATCGCATTGCTAGCAGGGAAGAAAACTCATTTTGTTTTAAAGCAAGATATTCAATCATCTTCTTTTATAATTCATTCATGGTCGGTAATATACAGTTAGAGACAGCACTGCATAAATTGAATTAAATGACAACCAAAACGGACTTGGTGCTCTAGAAAAGGTGACTGTGGTGGTAGTGGCGACGCAAGTGCAATAGTGAACAGCATGAAACGGCGCACTGTGACTCTGGTGCATATAATGTACAGTGAGTGGTTCAAATCATGTGACTGAGTGGTATCACAGATTAAAACGATTTATTTCCATTGTATGAACCACAATTAGAGGAGTACGCCTATTAATAAGCTGTGGAGTCGACGGCGTTTCGATCCATGTAAATCAGGATCGTCATCAGGACAGGGTTGTCCGACTTGGGGCGTGCTGGGGATTACCGTTGTAGTATGCGACCGAGGGAGGTCGTCAGAATTATTTCCAACCTGCGTGGGGGCACAGCAGGAAGCATCAAGCGGCCGAGTTCAGTTCGCCGTGATGCGGCGCGAGTCCTTAGTTGTATCGCACCACGCAGGAACGAAGCCTGTGGTCTGGTGAGCGGGATCGCTAGTGAGACGGTGATTACTTCCGCGTCTCAGGAAGTAATCACCGTCTCACTAGCGATCCCGCTCACCAGACCACAGGCTTCGTTCCTGCGCGGCGCGATTTATTTTTATTTTTTTTTATTTTTTTATTTAAGAAGTTTTCTATAGCGCTAGCCAGACCCCAGGGTATCAGAGCGCTTTACAGTAGGTACAGCACAGATAATCAACAGATAAAGAATAGAGGGGAGACATATCCACAGAGGAGCGAAAAAAGAAAAAAAAATAATGAAAGAGCAACACATTGAAGTAAATGACATTTTCAAGGATCTTCAGAGTCTTAGAGCTGGAGCGGAGCTCGATCATTGTTAATTGCTCCCCACTATCCATTTCCAAAGGAGCGGTTGAGGAACAGGTCTTTGAGTTGGCGTTTGAATTCTACATAAGAGGGAATTATTCTGATATGCGGGGGGATGGCATTCCAGATTCTGGGAGCGCTTCCAGTGAAAGATCGGTCAGCAGTTTTTTTCTTTCTGGTCTTAGCTGGGATGAGTAGAAGGGAGTTAGAGCTTCTTAGGTTCCTGGACTGACCTGCTTTTATGAGTTTTTTTGCCAGGTAATCTGGTTTGCGGTGTGAAGGGCTTTATGGGTGAGGCAAGCTGTTCTGAAGCTAATCCGCATTTCTGCTGGGAGCCATTTCAGTTCCTTGAGTGCGGGGGAGATATGATCATATTTCTTGATACCGGTGATCATTCTAGCAGCCGCATGTAGCGTTGTTTTGATGGGAGCCAGGTGTGATTTTGGAATTCCTGAGAGGACTGCGTTCCCATAGTCCAGTCTTGACAGAACCAGAGATTGGGTGGCCTGTTTGAGGTCATTGGGCGGAATGTAGGGTTTTAATTTGTTCAGTAGTCTTAGGCTAAGGAACGCGTTTTTGGCCGAATTCTTGATGTGTCTCGTCATATTCAGTTTTGGATCGAGAGTAATGCCTAGGGATTTGACAGAGTCCGCTAGAATCAGATTTCCATTAATTGCATCAATGGCTTTTAACCACTCGGCAATTTGTGGGTTGTCTTTCTTATTTGAGATGAGGAGTGTCTCTGTCTTGTCAGGGTTAAGTTTTAAGTGATTGCTTGTGAGCCAACGTTGGACATCTTTCAAGACATCATTGAGTCTTTGTATGTCTTTGAGAGAGGTTGTTTCCAGATAGATCTGGGTATCATCTGCATAGAGATGGAAGTGAATGTTGGCTTTTCTGAGTAGTTTGGAAAGAGGTTCCATGTAGATATTAAAGAGTTGCGGTGAAAGCACCGAGCCTTGAGGGACTCCCCTGTTGACTTGTTGGAGGTAAAGTTTTTTATTTTTATTTTTTGTGTGCGGTTGTGGAGGAAGGAGGAGAACCATTTGAGGACAACCTCACCAAGGCCGGCTCTTTCTTGGAGAGTCCTTAAGAGGAGTTTGTGATCAACAGTATCAAATGCTGCCGAGAGGTCAAGGAGAATGAGGAGGCAGCATTGGTCGGAGTCTAGAGATCCATGTATATCGTCGATGATATTGAGGATTGCCGTTTCTGTGCTGCAGCCTTTTCTGAAGCCAGACTGGTGGGGGTCCAGGAGGTTGATGTTGTCCAGGTGCTGGGTCAGTTGATGTAGTACGCATCTTTCAAGTGTTTTTGAGAGAAGGGGGAGGTTCGACACAGGTCTATAGTTGTTTAGATCTGTCACATCTAGTCCGGGTTTTTTCAACAGGGGTGAGACTTGGCCCATTTTGAGGCAGTCAGGAACCACTCCGCTTTTCAGGGAGCTATTTATGATTGTGCCCCAGAGCGGGGCTAGAGCGTGCTTAATTTTTTTGGTCAGTAGGGGAGGAATGGGATCAAGGACATGGGCTGAGGGTTTGGAGGTGGCGATCAGCGTGATTATCTCAGTTTCTTGGATAGGATGGAAACTGAGCCAGGAATTGGGGGAGGGACCAGGAGAGAGAACAGGTGGGAGGTCTGGTGACCCAGCCGCATTGCTCTTTGCGTGCTGCGTGTTGAAAGTGGCCAGTGAGATTTCGATTTTTGTAATCTTGTCCGTGAAAAATTTGGCGAACTTGTTGCATAGTTCTTTGGACGCCTGCACCGAGGAGGGTATGGGCTTGGAGGTTTGTTGTCTGATGATGCTATATAGCTCCTTGGGTCTGTTTTTGGCACTGTCCAGTGCTGAGCGGAAAAAGCTGGATTTTTTGTTTTTTATGTGATTGTTGTACTTCCTGCGCGCTGATTTGAGTTGGTCATGAAGAATAGAAGAAGGGTTATTTCTCCACTTTCTTTCTTTGGCTCTTAGGAATCTTCTTTCGGAGTTGAGTTCGGAGTTGAACCATGATCTGGATGGGATGACTCTACTCTTTTTGAGTTTTAGGGGCGCTACTTTGTCGAGGATAGAAATTAGCTTGGCATTGTAACAGTCAGTGAGGTCATTAGTAGAGAGGTGTTTAGTGTTGTCTGGGAGAAGTGAGCTTATCTCTTCTTCGAGGACTCCCATTGGAACATCGGAGAGGTTTCGCCGCCATTTGGGGGAGTCTCGTAGTTCCGGTTGAGAGAGAGTAAGTTGGTTTATGTGGAATAGGATCATGTGGTGGTCTGACCAGTCAACGGGAAGTATGTGATTGATAGTGATTTTGTTTCTTTGCGCGATGATGGCATCGAGGGTGGCTCCTTTGTAGTGTGTCTCTTCTGTGCAGTACTGTGTTAGATTGTTGTCACAGAGGAGAGTGGATAGCGATTGGATTAGCGGGTTGTTGGTCTCGTTCCACCGTAGGTTCAGGTCACCAAGAATTATATTGTTGGTATCGCCAAGTGCACCTTGAGCTATCAGGTCGGCTAATTGTTCTCCAAATTCTGAGTTTTTACCAGGAGGATGATAGAGAAGGTGACACAGTAAGGAGCCATTGTCATTGGTCTTGATGTTGGTTGAGAGGCATTCGAATGAGTTGTAGTCGAATGAGTTTATTTCCGTGATGGCCATGTTGTCTTTATGGATGATAGCTATCCCTCCTCCTCTCTGGTCTTTTCTGTCTTTATTAATGAGGGAGAAGCCCGGGGGGACAAGCATGTCTAGGCATGGAGGGGATAGCTTGTTGAGCCAGGTCTCCGTGAGGAAGGCAATGTCGATGTCATGGGAGAGGATGGCCTCTGCTAGTTCTGTTGCATGCAAGGAGGCCGACCTACAGTTGATGAGTAGGCAATTGGTAAAAGGCTTTTTGTTGCTGGCGTTCTTTTCCTTGGGCGCCCTAGGTATGGTGGTCAGGACGGGCGGTCTCGGGTGTTTTGTGACGGGAACGTCTTGTCGGAGACCTGTGATCACTTGTATTTTGGATTTAGGTGAGTCGGAGGGTGGCGTATCGTAGGAAGAGGCTAGAGTGGCTGCTTCCATATCGGACATGGCTGTTTCTGTTCTGTTGGGTCTTGAGGTCAGGGCTGTTGGAGGCCAGGGTTTGGAGCTCCTTCTTGGGGGACTCTGAGGATATGTTGCAGGGGTTTCTAGGGACCAGGCTGGGCTCTTCTGGTCGTTGGCGGTGGGGGCAACCCAGGGAGGAGCTTGGTGGTATCTGCGGGCCTTGGTTAGGTTGGAGAGTATTTCGGTTAGACCCTGGTAGATCGAGTCTATTTGGTCTTCAAGTGACGCAAGTCGCTGCACCATTGAGTCGAGGGAGGGGTTGAGGGCGACTTGGGGGGATTCATCTTGTGCGGTAGAGGTCGGGTTGAAGCAGTGTTGTCTCTTATTTATTGTGTATGACAGGATGTCTCTTTTTGAGATCCTAGGAGGGAGATCTGTGGGGTAAATAGTGAGATTAGTGGTCGCTGTCTGTTGGGCGCCTTCTAGAGGTTGCGATGAGTGAGTCCGGTAGAGTGGTGAGGTTGTGCTATCTTTGGGGAGCTGTGGCGCATGATTGGTAGGGACTTCGTGTTGGGTGAAGACTCGTGGGAGCTGTGCGGTGGGGGAAAGGGGAGGTGTGGATTGAGTTACTTTTTGATGCTGAGATGTTGAAGGTGGGAGAGGGGCAGAGGCAGTGCGGGGTATGTGGGGGAGAGACGATCGGGGTTGGGGGAGGAGGGGGTCTAAAGCTTCAGGGTTGAGTGTAGTGGTAGGCAGGAGTTGGGTTGAGAAGGAGCGGGGCAGGAGGGGGAGAGCAGATCGAAGTGAGGGGAAGAGGGAGTCAAAAATGTCAAGGTTCTCATTACTTGCCTGAATGAGGACCGTGCTGTTAGTGTAGATGGTCATGGAAGTGGTCCCTCTTCTAGACATGCGGTTAGGGAGCAGGGTTGTTAGTTTGCAGCTGTGTAGTGTGGATGTTGTTTTGGCAATGTGAAGATGTGTTCTGAGCATGGAGATCCAGTCTTCTGGCCTCTCCGTGTGGAAAATAAGGTCCATCTTAATCAGACCTTTAGAGGAGGAGTGGTAGATGTCTGTGAATAGGGTTTCTCTGTGTTGTCGGATTAGTTTCTGTTTGAAGCTACGTCTCATTTTTGCAGAGAGATGTGGGGGGAAGTTAATGGTGAATGAGTTAGGGCTGTGGGATATCAGATGTGCAGGTAGGGATTGGTTTGGGGGGGTTGTCGAGTCGGGTGCCATGGTGAGGGTGAAGTGCGCAGGGGGATCAAGTCTCTAAAAGGGAGTAGACGGGGGGAGATGGGTAGAACAGACGCGATACAACTAAGGACTCGCGCCGCATCACGGCGGACTGAACTCGGCCGCTTGATGCTTCCTGCTGTGCCCCCACGCAGGTTGGAAACAATTCTGACGACCTCCCTCGGTCGCATACTACAACGGTAATCCCCAGCGCGCCCCAAGTTGGACAACCCTGTCCTGATGATGATCCTGATTTACATGGATCGAAACGCCGTCGACTCCACAGCTTATTAATAGGCGTACTCCTCTTATTGTGGTTCATACAATGGAAATAAATCATTTTAATCTGTGATACCACTCAGTCACATGATTTGAACCACTCACTGTACATTATATGCACCAGAGTCACAGTGCGCCGTTTCATGCTGTTCACTATTGCACTTGCGTCGCCACTACCACCACAGTCACCTTTTCTAGAGCACCAAGTCCGTTTTGGTTGTCATTTAATTCAATTTATGCAGTGCTGTCTCTAACTGTATATTACCGACCATGAATGAATTATAAAAGATGATTGAATATCTTGCTTTAAAACAAAATGAGTGTTGTCCTTTTCTTCCCTGCTAGCAATGCGATGTGCATGCTTATTTAATTGACTATATCATTTTAACCTATTGGGACATTGTTTTTGTGTATACCTTCCTCACCCAGTCCTAATCAGGTATATGGGTCACACTCCTGTAAGCTTTTACTAGAGTGCACACAAAGAGGCGCCTCTCACCCAAGGTTTGAAACTGCAATAACCTAATCTATCCACTATCACAGAAAACAAATGAATGCAAATGCTGTGTGTGTTAGCCGAAAAGGCAACACAGGAGGGGTAAGTGCACAGAACTTTCACCCTCAAAACGTGTCTGATGAGCAGGAAAAAAAGGAATGCAAATGCTGTGTGTGTGTTAGATCAAAAGCAAAAAGTCAACAAAAAAAGAGTGCCCACAAGGCATCGTAAATAAAATGATGAGTAAGAGCACAAGTAACCAAGTCAGTCCTCATGGAAGGTTACAAAATTCCAAAAGGAAGGACTACTAAGTGTATTCACCAATCAGAAGCCAGCATTTACAAAAGATAGTAAGGGGAAGATGGGCGGTTCCTGAGGCCCATATTCTAGATACTGCACCAAATGATGGACAGAATGCTGAATGATTCAAACATTCTCCCCTAGTCAAGAGATCTGGATTAAATCTGTTGTTTTTTTCCCACTACGCCACCCCAGTTTGGTCCCAGCATATGCAAATCAGTCTTGATACTTTCCTTCATGGGAACAGTCAAGCCCAAACTACCAAGCCAGGTCCTTCTTGGACTGCAAACAAGCATCCTGGGACCGGTTTCGGGGTATGTCACACCTCATCAGCTAGGCTAGCTTGAATCCAGTGCCACAGTGAGCAAGGGACCCACATCTGGGCATACTGTCCAACTTAAAGTGAAAAGTGTAACTGCAACAAATGATGGACGGAATGCTGAATGATCCAACCATTCTACAACAGTCAAGAGATCTGGGTTAAATCCATCGTTCTTTTGCCCACTACGCCACCCCAGTTGGTACCCAGCCATATGTAAACCAGTCTTCACCCTGTCCCTCATGGGAACAGTGCAGCCCGAACTGCCAAGCCAGGTCCTACCTGGACCGGAAATAAGCATCCTGGGACCGGTTTCGGGGCTTACCACCCTCATCAGCCAGGTTAGCTTGAATCCAGTGGCACAGTTTTTGCATTTGTCACCACAAGTGGGACAGGTATGCCCAGACGTGGGCCCCGTGCTCTCGATGCCACTGGAGTCAAGCTAACCTGGCTGATATGGGGTGATGCCCTGAAACCGGTTCCAGGATGCTTGCTTCCGGTCTAGGGAGGACCTGGCCTGGCAGTTCAGTCTTGACCCTGTTCCCAAAGGAACAGTCCAGCCTGATTTGCAATTGGCTGGGTACAAACTGGAATGGCAGGGGGAGCAAACAAAATGATGGATTTAGGCCCTCATTGCTGTACCGGGGTGAAAGTTTGCCATTGATCAACATTCTGTCTATCTATTGTTCTTTTCGCATTGTCACCTCGAGTGGAACAGGCATGCCCAGACGTGGGTCCTGTGCTCTCCATGACACTGGAGTCAAGCTAACCTGGCTAATGAAGGGTGATGCCTGAAACCGGTCCCAGGATGCTTCTTTCCGGTCTAGGGAGGACCTGGCCTGGCAGTTGGACCTGGACTTTTCCCATGGGGAACAGGGTCAAGACTGAGTTGCATATGGCTGGGTTAAAACTAGAATGGCATGGGGAGCCAGACCCAGATGGATTTAGACCCAGATCCCTGTACTGGGGTGAGTGTTTGACATTGATCAGCATTCTGTCCATCAGTTGTTATTTTTACATATTCTAGATACAGCATGTCTCAAAGAAACAGCTCAAGTGCTGCCTAGGCTTGACCTAAAAACCATGGGAGTGGCAGCGCAGCATGACAGATGCTAATCTCACGCTTCCAGCTGGTGTCACTGAATGACTGTAGCAGCAATAACAGCAATTTCCGCAGTCATTCATTGATAGCACCCCTGAATGTAATGATGTCCCAAATGCCACACTGGTGTTTCTTAGATGTGGTGTTTTTGCAGGTTTATTTAGTCCAAAGTCGACCCGAAGGTATTGGAGTACTTTACATAAACATCAGTAAACATTACACAAGGACGCATTCATCATTTTTGGTAGGCGCAGCGAGATTAAGCGATTTGCCCACATTTGCAGGATGTTGAGCTGACAATTTGCCCACATTCACAGCGTGTTGAGCTGACAATTTGACCACATTCACAGGATGTTGAGCCGACAATTTGACCACATTCACAGGATGTTGAGCCGACGACGAGACTCATACTTGGTTCCCCAGCTCCAAAGTCGACAGCTCTAACCGTTACGTCACAAGCAAGACTTTTAAAAAAAAATATATATATATATATATATATATACATTCTGTATATATTTAGAGGGACTATAAGTCAGCCTTCTTCATCTATTGGTCTGCTTCCGCCCACCTCAGCAGGCACCAGAAGGCACAGGGCTAGCCCACTTCTGCCATAGGATTACCTCACTGTGAGTGACGGCATTCTTCTCTTACACAATGTTAACATACAGACAGAGAGTTATCTTCTACATTACCATGGAGTACTGCTGCAATGTTTACTTGTACATCACACACACACACATATATAAGCTTTTAGACAAGGCTTATTTTCATACAAAACGTGCCGTTGTACAAAATTGTTTTAAAAGCAAAGCTAAATCGTAAGCAGCCAATTCCAAACCTATTGTCTTTGCTAATGCTTGTGATCCCTTGCAGCTAGCAGTGTCGGCGGACTGCCTTCCCTGCTCCTAACATGCACACCAGCAGAGTGAGATGCTGTTTGAAAGGGGCAATCCAGAAACAGCTTAGGGTGTTTAACGAAAATCCCATGAGCATGGGGATCCTAGGATTTGTCAGGGTTGCTTATCTCAGCGTCTTGTCCTTACGTTGTCAGTAGGCCACAGAGGGCGCTGGGAGCAGAAGAGGGAGCACCAAACATGCAACCGCCCAGACCCACACAGTTATGCATTAGTAGCATTAGTGGAGCAGTGAGTGAGCACTAGCATGAAGATATTTGCCTTTCTCTATTGTTAGGGACCCTGACTTTGATTTCAGCTGCTGGTGATGACATTCACTCACTGATTCACTAATGCAATGTTGGCATTTTCTGTGAAGTGCTGGAAATGGTTCAGACCACTACCTCCTGTTCTTTGCTACGCTGATAGCCCTTCCTCAGTTAAAGGGAAGTGTGGGGCTGAGACATGAAGTGGATTGGTAGAGTGGATGTGTATCTCCTTATGCACAGAATGCAGTTGTGTGGGCAGGTATTAATGCCCTTATTGCTCACATGCTGCTAGGAATAAGTCGCTGGAAATAGACCCTTAGTCTTATTATCACCCAACTCCGCAGCTCCAACCCCTAATTTTGAGGCAAGCAATAATAACAGAGGGCAATATTAGTTACATGAGAATACGTCAGCTTCATATGGCAATGGGGAATGTGTTGATTAGTAAATATCTATGTTTTCAGAATTGTCTGTATGTATGCTGTGGTAGTACATCATGTTTTTTATTAGGTTTTTATCGATGAGACAAGCCCAAATATTAGAAATGTGCAGACAGGGCCATATAATCCTTACTAATGCCTTTTAGACTCTGAAAGTAATTCTAGACCTTGAAACACATTTTAGCTATTGATAGCCTTGATGCTCTATCTTGGTTTCAAAGTGTGTATTTCATATTTTTAATCAGAACAATCTCACCTTTTTCACCTACTTACCTCCTAAACTCTAGATGCAACATCAGTTACTTGGAGGAGTGGCTGAAGGAGAAGAATATGCAAAGCAGCACCGCCAAAGAGACCCTGGAGCCCCTCTCCCAAGCCGCGTGGCTGCTGCAGGTCAAGAAGATCACAGACGAAGATGCCAAAGAAATATGTGATCGCTGCACTGCCCTTTCCACTGTGCAGGTACTGGCCTCGCCACGCCCCACACCAGGTCCCACAGCCCCGTCGCTGCTAAACTGTTTTGCAAATTTACCTTTGCTGTCATGAGACCATCTTCTACGAATCTCAGGCCTTGGATTGAACTCGTGCCCATGCATCCATAATTTTTATGCGTCATGGGCGTGGCCTAATCCTTGCAGTGCAGAGCCACGCCATTCCCCTTAACACCTTTGAAGATCTATGTGACTTGTAGTCCTAGTGAAACTAGAAGGTCTTCTTGCTATATTATGCCAAGGGGGGACAATTTGCGTTAAGCCATTGTCTTCATTAATATAAATATTTAATATTGGTTGAGGTTTTGTAGGTTGTGATGTTTTTATGCAGCTAGATGCACATTCACTTTTGAGACGCACAGCTCCCTTTATGTTTGGCTTCCATCTGAAGAAGGCAGCTCTATGTAGTTCTAACATACCATACAATCTTGATGCTTAATTTAGTGTTCCACCATAAGGAATTGATGCCACAACTTGAAATATTTCTGGGACTTCCACCGCCACATATAGACTTTTAAAATATCTTAAAATATTGAAAGGTATATTTTGGAGTTATGAATTAATGTGTCCACTATGCATAAAAAAAAGTGCATTATGGTCCTCAGTTACCTAATTTTCTGCTTAGGTTCATACCCTAAAGGTCTACTGAACTTATTTTTCTACATAACCATACACAAAACATTCTTCAATCTCCATTTCTCATGTACTCCTTGAGATAAGGAAAATGGCCGCATGTAATAGCCCAACCTTAACTTTTTTCATCATTAGCTAGTCTAGAAGGTAGCATTTTTACCTAACCAGGAAATCATTGTTCGATAAATCCATGTATCTGCGCCATAGAATCAATATAATCAATGTTTTAATCTAGTTAGTCCCTATTTAATTTTAATGGTTTCACCCTATTTTCAGATTAAAACCAAGCTTCGTGCAGTGGATTTTAATGTATTACTATCTCGTCTCCGAAATCTCTGCAACTGAGAAAAGAGCAGATTCCCAAAACCGTGCAAGGCATTTCGTCTCAACTGTGTTTTACCCCGATTTTCACATGACAGCTGTCTATTATGCCCACCAAATAAAATTCTAGAGGCACAATTCCTACTTATCTGTATTTATTTAATTGATATGTCCTCAAATGTGCCATATAATGAATATCTACAAATGGCACTTCCTGTTCTGTATCCGAGGATAGAGGTGGCAACATTCTCGTTGGTCGCTATCTGCATTTGTCCAAAACAGGTGCCTGTTTCTGTACTAATGGGCAATCTTTCATGGTAGGGATTGACATGCACATTTCACCTATATCATATGCAAGAAGCATAGGTAAGTATGCTAAGCACATTAGGTCTAGCCCTTGCCATGTGTATATATAGGTAAATTGTGGGAATTTGTTGACTTACTTGATATTTGTCAAATTTTTGGGTGTAGTATGTATCCCCATAAATAGGTGCTAGCCTAGCCCGATGTGTCAACGATGTGATGACCAAAGGAGGTGTCTAGAAATCTATTCCTAGACATGTCTTAATTTTCACGTTTTGTTTCCACGTTCCACAGATAATGCTAGAATTATCAAAATACCGCTACTCACCAGGCCATGGCTGATATGATTTGTACCATGTAATAACATGTATTGTAACCTGTTTCCTTTAAGAAGAATGGCATTACTAATGATCAAATAAAAGTGTTTTTGAAGTGAGTGCAAGGCTGTTCAATTCATAAACTGAGATTTAGTGAATATTGTGTCGATAGTGAGAAGCTCACGACTGCATGGAATATGATCATAAACAAATATTGCAAGAAAAGTACTCCTGAAATGTTAATAATTTTCGTATTCTGCCTGTTTCAGATTTATTAAAATAACTGAAAGGTAGCTCACGTTGCCTTAGATACTCTATAGATATATCCAGGTCTATGTTTGCTTACAAAAAAAAAACATTTATGAAGAGAGATTGTGAAATAACGCTGATGTAAAGACGGGTGCGTGAGAGATCCTACGAGTGAACCGAGACTCGCCTGTTATTAGGGCCGACTCCCGTGCCTGCCCGCTTCCATCTGCCGGTTCCTCCCTGCTGTGACGCCAAGAACACCAGCGACGCAGGTAGAAGGAACTCGCTTTCCCAGGGGGCACTGCGACCGCGCATTGGAGCGCGTCACCAGCCAGCGCCAGGCGGCGCTACAAAGCGGGGGTCAGACCGCAACGCGGGACGCGAGCGGGACGCCCGGGGCGAAGCCCCGGCAAAGGGCGGGCCCTCTACGGCCCTCATCGGCACGAGTAGGCCAGGCTAGGCCACCCCCCTAAAAAAAAAAAAAATCCATCATTGAGCACCAGGGATCAGTTCCAGCCAGCTCACTGACAGTGGAAGTGTTATTGCTTTTGGTCGACCGCCTCCCAAGTCCTAGTTACCAGACGGGGGTCGGTAATTAGCCTGTATAGCTGCCACCGAATCGCCCAGGAGCTTGGAAAGAGGAGGGGGCCTTCGATGAGAAGTTTATAGCAGATACAACACCACTATGAAGCAGGAAAATGAGTTCGCTGGATACCTGTATAAGGCGCTGAAGTAAAGACATTTGTTTTTAACCTTGAGAGTTACATTTTATCATTTTTTTTTGTGTGTACAATACTGGGTACAAGACTATCACACCCCTTTGCATAATTATGCCTAAAAGAAATAATCACATGGGATCTGATACACCAAATAACACCATGGAAAACTACCTTGTTCAAGTGGTCAATAAGATAAACAGTGAGCGCAGACAGTCGTTGGGACTGACTCAGTCACCTATTCTCCCTCCCATGAGCTCACCGTCTTCCTCGCAAACAAATGAGTCTCTGCTATTAGAATCTAACAATGATGCCCATGAAACAAACTCCCCAGTTATTGTCAGTATTGATACCAGTGCAGTAAATGTGGCGGATACTGAGCCACATGTGGACAATGACTTAGATGTACATGCTGTCATTGTGGTTGAAGAAAAAGAAGGAGTGGAGGACGAACCATCCCACAAGGGCAGTTAGAGCCTGTCGTAGATCACAAAACAAACGTGGGGGGGCACGCTCTGGAAAAAATAAGGTTACGTCACCACCAAAGACAAAAAGCACTCGCCAGAACTATGAGGAGAACAATTTGAGGGAGATATCGGATGAGGACCTAATGTCAAGAATAACAGAGCTGTTAGAAATAAATATTCAGACACTTATCAAGCCACTTATTAGCAAGATTGATAAACTTTCTGCGGACATAAAGAAATTGGAAGGTACACAAAATGTATTAGTAGATGAAATAGGAAATGTGTTAGTAATGTTAACAAGGGCCACGATTGTTCAAAGGAAGATAACGAATCTGGGTCAACATCAGATGTTACCACACAAGGGCCAACTCTTTCGGAATGCCCGCAAACTGGCCCCAATATCAATGATTTGCCACTAGAAGCCCCAATTGCTCAACTAACTGATCCACCTCATGCTATAGTGCCCCCTAGTTTTGAAGAAGACTCAACACAATTTGTAGTTGAAGCGTCGCCATTGGTGTTAGTTCTAGCTAATACACCAACCCTACCACCGGGTCAAACCGAGTCAACATCGTCACTAATAAGTAAGGCACTATACTGGCTGTCAAATAATATGCGGATAGCACAGGGGGGTGAACAGCGGCTAGCTGACGAAATCAAAATGGTAAGGAGGGTTGGATGGATAGGAAATAAGCAAACAAAATGGAAGGGCGACTGTGTGATACTAAATTTTTCAAATCCAGCTGCTCTTCCCGATATTCTATCCAATATTCTTCCACCACAAAGAAGAAGTAGTTCTATAATCCCCCTTCCATTAGAATTCTTTTACAATGAGTCGCAAAAAGCTAACAATCATAAGTCCCTGATGCCAGCTTGGTTAGCGAGAAATAATGGATGGGGTGGGGGAACTACAATGTTTGACACAAACTATGCTTCCAAAAATAGGGCTGGCCCATGGCAAGTTAATCAACATAACATTCCTTGTTTCACCACTCCAGGGCAAAATTGGAATTTAATGGGCAGACGAGGGCCGGGTACATCTGCTAACAATTGTGGGGCCTTAGGCAATGGCAACTACAACGGAGGATGGCCAGGTGTGCAGCAGAATTTATTACATCCTATTACCCCTGTACCCATAAGCAATGGCAACCATAATGGAGGATGGCTAGGTGCTCACCAGAATCCAGCATGTCCTATTACCCCTGTACCTAGATGGAATGTACCAACAAATGGTTGGGGTTTTGGGGCCCCATCTTATAATTGGGGAGTTAGCACCTCAAATAGGTTTGGGGCCCTAGCTGGTCTAGCTGATTGCGATTGACTTGATGGAGGGGCTTTGGCAATGTCATGTGGCATAGAATATACACATCCTAGTTTGCATTCTGAGGTTGTACCAAAGCAGATTGCACTTGTTAAAAATCCTCAACAGCCACTGCACTATGTTGACACAACGGCACAAACACCACACCTAGATGTAAATGGTCTATTATACAACAGCAGGTAACAGGGAAACCAGGTGTTTTAGAAATAACAAAAATAATCTGTTGGAATATTGCAGGTTTGAAAAAAAACCTTTCAGATCCGGCGTGGCATGACTATCTGGCTAGTGGGGATTTAATCATGTTCCAGGAAACCTGGGGGCTCGAGAATTATTTCAAGGTTGATTATAGATCTTTTTTTATCCCCGCAGTTAACACAAATGGGGGAAGACCTTCTGGAGGTCTAACAATATGGGTGAAAATCACAGGCGGCCTGTCCTTTAAGCAAATTGATACAAATAATCCCGACCTTCTATTACGTGAGTTAAAAAACACTAAGGGTTGTAGCATTTACGTGATCAATATTTACAGCAGACCACATCGATCGTGTAAAGAATCAACAGTTGTAACCCATTTGAGTAATATTGTGGCGGGGTTTGATCAAAATGCAATAATGATTATAGGTGGTGACTTCAATAGAGGTTTCGAACCTATAATAGGCCTAGAAGACATCCACCAGGACGAGGATAGCGTCAATAATATCCCCTTGGTTGACACAAATTATAAAGCACCTTGTACAGTGAGTGCCCTACAACTATTGAATTTGACTCTCGACCAAGGCCTACGTGCCTGCAATGGGCGATTGCCCTCAGACTGCCCCAGTAAACCAACATTTACCAGAGGGGCGAATCCCAGCCATTTAGATTATTTTTTAGTTTCTCTGAATTCATGGCCCATGATCATCGACCTAATGGTGGATGACCGCACGGAAAGTGACCACTATCCATTGATCTTATCTGTCCAGACCCAGATCTTTAAAACCCCTGATAAAAGTGCTAAAAGTACTGTTTCCTTACCACAGGACCCTCTAGTGGCAAACAACCGTAGATCCCTGAAGTGGCCAGTGGTTTTAGGTAACACAACAATCATTAGTCAAATCTATAATGTATTTGTGAGGCACATGTCCCCTCTCTTAGGAAATAGTACTGTCACCCAAAATCCTTGTCTGATAGAATCTCATGATCATTTAATTGACCAACTTGGCGAGATCCTAACCAGGGCGGTAAAAAGATCACATAACGCCCAAATGAGTAAACAAACAGGGACCACCTGGTATAACCAGGAATGCCGGAGAGCTAAAGCAGACCTAATTACAGCGGTCAGGGGGGATTCAGCGGACACTGTGAGAATTAAGAGAGCTCAGTACAAAAGAACCCTATTAATGGCCAAAAAAGAGTGGGACGAAAGGGTTTGGTCAGATTTGTTGGATGCATGTAAGTGTAAAGACCAGACCTCCTTTTGGAGCCTCATTGCCAGAGGCACCAGGGGGGCAACTGAATGCAAAGATAAATTCCTAGAGGAGGAAATTTGGGTCAAGCATTTCACCTTGTTATATGCTTGTGAAAGTTCTGGCGAGATTGAAGGTTGGGACAGCTTGCAGCCTTTTTTGGTTGCGCATGACACACCGCTTGTCTTCTCCTTGACAGAAACAATTCTAGCAATCAAGGCAGTTAAGCCAGGGAAAGCGCCAGGCCCTGACAGAATACCAGGTGAGCTATGGAAGCACGAGAACTATATCTGGGCTCCTTATATCAATTTACTATCTAATGATATTGCTAGAGGAGCTCCTGTTCCAGAAATCTGGAAGGGGGCGGAGATTTTAACACTGTTCAAGAAGGGTGATAGGTCAAATCCCTCGCATTATCGGCCTATCAGCTTAATTGACGTGTTGCAAAAAATGTTTGCCCGTCAAGTCCTTAGCCGGCTCTCCACTTGGATTGAGGAACACTCTATCTATACAAAATATCAGGCAGGTTTTAGACCAAAAATAAGCACTGTAGACCAGGTTTTTAGATTTTTATGTCTAGTCTGGAAATATACGATTATAAGAAGTTCCCATATATACGTGGCTTTTGTTGATTTGAAGGCAGCTTTCGATATGGTCCCAAGGGTAGCCCTATGGAAGACACTAAACAAGATGGGCGTCCCCGGGAACATCCTTCAAATTTTAATCAGACTTCACGAGAATAATTACGCACGAGTTAGATGGGGACCAAACGGAGAAGTCAGTGAGAAGATAAAAATAGCGAAAGGGGTAAGGCAAGGGTGCGTAATTGCACCTACCTTATTCTCCTTATACGTCAATGACATCCCCGACACTCTTTTGGGCTGCGAGCATGACTCTCCCAAATTGAGTGGGCAAGCCGTTCCGGCATTGTTGTTTGCAGACGACACTATTTTAATTTCTCAGACACCCAGGGGGCTTCAAAACCTTTTAAATAAATTTAGCTTGTATTGCCACGACAAGGAACTAGAAATCAATTCCTCAAAAACAAAAGTTATGACAATCAACCCTCATAAAGGTTTTAGTAAAGTTTTTAGGATAAATAACGAACCTATTGAAGAAGTCCCCAATTTTAAATACCTGGGTATCATTTTAGACAGTAACGTTACATGGAAAACACAACTGGAGAACTCAAAATTAAGGCTGACTCAAAATCAGTGTCCGATTTTAAAGAGGCATAAGAATAGCCATTTTAAAGCAGTCTCACCAGCCATTGAATTATTTAAGTACAAAGTGCAATCATCCTCACTTTATGGCGCGGATCTTTGGGCTTATGCTTTAAAGGATACTTTCCGAGTGAGGGAAAATTCCTTTATTAGGCAACTCCTAGGGATACCTGGGTCAACACCACTGACACCGGTATTATGGGACCTTAACTTTCGACGTACAGATGACTATGCTTCTCTCCGTCCAATGCTCTATTGGGTCCGCTTATGGTCCACTGAGGAGCTGACTGATTACAGAGAAGCATTGAAAGAGATATTGGCTATAAGGAATATCACGCATTTGCCATGGTTAGAGTACGTCAAAAAATGGTTTGAAAAACTAGGGTTAAGTGATTTTTGGTTTGACCCTGACTCTTACAAATAGCTCAAAAAGGATCTTAAAACAAAGGTACTGGGACTATATTAGAGATTCAGTGTTATTAAACCCCAGAACAGGGACTCTAACCTCGAAATTTTTTGAATTAAAAGTGACCATGCAATTAGAGCCCCTTATGGACGAAATTTATCCTCCATTGGCCAAAAGCCTATACTTAAAGTTCCGGTATGGTATTTTGCAATTAAAAGAAAGGACATCTAGCTGGAACTGCAATAAGGGGTTGGCCGGGGCCGCTGGCTCAGATATATGTGAGTTTTGCGAGATGGGGCTGAAAGAGGATGTGTCCCATGTTTTATTTATATGCCCAGCATACCTTAAAGCTAGGAAAAAATGGCTAAAGCCAATCTGTAGGAAGTTAGGCCTCCGACAAATTAAGGTTGGACTTAGAATTTTTAAGGGAGACACTGCCCAATCGATTGTGTTCAGCCTGAGCCGTTTCCTCCTATGTGTAGCCTTGATTAGGAAGATGAAAGATCAAAAAACTTAAGGAAATGGGCTAGTTTACCATATTACTGTGTTAACTGTTGGCTGCTAAAGTGCTGCTTGCTTTACTGTTCTGGTGTACACTTTTAACAAAAACAGATGTTTAATTTATTGTTTTATTCTGTATATTTATTCAGTGTTCTTGTACATTTGAGGGGCCGACTAGGACTAAACTACCCCCAAGTGGACAATCTGGGAAATGAATTGAATTCTATGTATTATATGCAAAGGAAGTGTGTCGATACTTTTTATCCATTCGCTATTTTTTATGTATTATGATGTATTATGATTAAATGTACTGTATCTTACAAGGTTTTTTAAACCGAATAAAGATAAAGATTGAAGATTGAAATAAAATGGCCAACGCCTTTACAAGGATTTATATTCCTATAAAATCGAGATTCTTTACTTGCTGTTTTGATAATCATTTTAAATTCATATTTAAGATTATTCCAAATCTGGAATAAATATATCACAGCCTGCATGTTGCACTCTCTTGCTGTCTGGCAACAATATATTTTTGAATTTGAACAGTACAGATGTCACGTGCCTTACGTGACATTCAGTCGCACAGCCTCATGCGAGAATCATTCCTCTCAATGAATCAATCTTATGTTCCATGTTTAAATCCAATGGTTAATCCAACATGTTGTTAATGTGTTCAAAGTATCATCCATTATTTAACATTCACATCGAAGACAGAGTAATTCCTCATTTTTTCAAATGCCGTCTGAATACCTATCCAGGCCTTATCAGTGACACGGGGGAATTACCAATTCATGCTGAGTAACCTCATATTGTCCAACCCAATGCATTTCGGGCTATACAGCCTTCATCAGTGGTAACTGAAAAAATAAGAAAGATCTCTAAATGAACTGCTCGATACAAATTACCTTTAACCTCTGAATGTGAAACATACTATCTAAAACAGTATCCCCTATGGTTTACTCCTACCCAGTCCAATATGAATTTACGTGAACATTCGTAATGCAATCCCTCCCTGGCTGTAAACAAAAATACTCTGCCTGAATTCCGTGCCACGAAAACGTGTCTTGTCCCAACAAAAATATGCGTTTTAAGAATCATAGAAAAATATATTTTTCACATTACATAACAATAACCATTTACGATGATAAAGAATTATTTTCCATTTTTATTCCTGGCTAAATGTGAATCTCCTAGGGCAATGCTTAAGTTGGAATAGAAGCTTGATTTTTTTGCGGTAGGAACATGTTTATATTAGTTTCTGAATTTACTCCAGCGAGATACCAAAAATTGATGTTGTTGTCTTTTTTCGTATTATCAATATAGCATTTTTGTGTGTAATTAAAACAAAGGTGTTGATTTGTATTTCTTCACAGATTGTAAAGATCCTCAATTCATATACCCCAATAGATGATTTTGAAAAACGAGTGACACCTTCATTTGTGCGAAAGGTTCAGGTAATTACCTTTTCTTACATTTTGTCTTACTACTAAGCTTGAAATCTTGTGTTTGAATTGCAACATGCATTAAAACAAGTGGAACTTAAATCAGTGGAAAAGTTTGATCAGGTTATTTGGCCAAGTGAAAAAAGAATGTAAAACTCTGTACATGAAATGTCTGAGTGAATTAACTTGGATACTCAGTGTAATGTATAGAATTGTAACCCCCTCCTATATTTATGCTATTTCACTTCCATCAGCGCAGAAGCGGTGCTCTTCACCTTTGTATCTCTTTTGGCTGTATAATTTCCTCTTTTAGTTCGAGAGTAGGCAGCAAAGGCGCTGTCTCTTTGACACATGCTGTATCTACTCTTAGGGCTTTCAGCTTGTCCATTGGTTTCTTTGCATGTCCTTCCTAAAAGCTTGCTTCTATTTTGGCTAATGTGTGTTTTTGTCCCTCCTTTTTGTGTCTTGCTCACACCCATGGAGCAGGGGCCCATTACTTGTATCCTTTCGCTTTTGCCGATTTATGTTTATGTATGTGTTCTTTTTTTTTTAGTTTCTTTCAGCTCGTGTTTTGGGAAGGTTCCCTTTTGTTTCTTTGTCTTCTCTCTCACAGTGCACAGTATCCACACATCACCACCCCCTCTCACCTCAGAATTGCGGAAGTGGTGAGAGCTCCACCAAACTGCCCTGAATGCAGAACTGCGAGGAACCTTGGGAGAGCTTGTGATGCTGCGTCTTGATCACAGATTCGCGTATGAATCCATCGACCTTCTCCACTGCAAAGATAGCCGACATGGCTGCAGCTTTGCGGGTAGCTTAGTCACCTGCAGGGGGCGGTACTCAGAAGCAGCTGTCCGGCCCATATTCTCAGTCGCTTCTCACCCCACATGCTGCAGGGTACACTCATGTCTGCACAAAGGTTGCTAGCTCTGGCCCTGCTAGAAACTCCTGAACCAACACTGCTTGTCAGTGCGGAGTGGCCCACTCCTCTGGGCGTCCGCACCTACTCTCTTTCGTTGGTCCCCGACTACTTGCTCCGTTTGCAACTACCACAGACCGGGCCCATCGCTGGAGCACATCCCCAACCGACAACACTCTAAGTAAAGCCTGCGATGTAGACATAAAGAGCTGACTAACTCCTTGTTGGGTAGCCACTGCTCACCCCTGAAAAGGCCCATTCTTTATCTAATCAGTGGTCAAAACCAGAAACTACCAAAATAGTTTATTAAATTATAGATCAAATTAAATGTAAAGATAACAACGTTAATGAACTAGTTATATTCATGTATATAACAATACAAAGGTTGGACATTTAGGATAAAATAGATGCCTGCCACCTATTAATAACTTAACTTGTATAAATTCTCTGAACTCTGTTAGCTAAATACCTTTCATGACTACTTTTGCGCATTTCCAGTTGCATTCTGACAAGCACTCCTACCTTCCACAATTCTGAAACTACTTTACGAAAGCACATTGGATATTGAGTCCCTTTTCTAGGTCGACGGATGAGAAACTGAAGTAGGCTGTACCATGTACTCTTCGTGAATGATGCGCCGGGCGGCCGATCCATTTAGCACAACTTGGTATTTTTTGGCTAACAGCCCAATCCCAATTGTTGTTTAGTAATCTTTGACTTGAAAAAATTATCGTTTTTTTTCTCCAGAAAATAGTGTCATCAAGCCCATTCTTGCTACCTTCCCTCCCACTCACATAATAGGTGCCTTGTAATGGTCACCAACAGTAGCAGTTGTGTGTAAATTACCAAAAAGTCTCCTCCCCGATGATGCGTCTTCTCTATGACTTGCCCTTTGGCACTTTTTTACAACTGCTGAATCCACCTTCCTGTGGCTAAATTACCTTACAGCTGGCCAGTAGACAATGACACTCCATTCTTTGAGCACTAAATTCTCCTGTACACCATGAACCTAGACACCCCCTCACATACCCCAGTGTATACCAAACACCTTTATCCACTCTCCTTTCGCCCTTCCCTCTCACCAGTTCAATTGTCTTTATTTTCTGTTTTGTGTTACACTGTAATTGTAATCACTTGTCTTTTACTGATCCGAACAAAGCAGTGTCTTGAATTTTCTTTTCCTCTCATTTGTACAAGGCTTTAAGGTTGCAAATGGCACTTTCTTATTCAATATTCAATGATTAGAGTTCATCATGTTTATTAAGTCCATCAGTTGATGTATGGAATTTTTCAATGTATTTAGCTTCAGTCCTTAGTAATGATGATTCAGTGGATCCTCCCCTTCCATCAACTGTCGTCACAAATAATTCTGTCCATTTGATCTCAATTTCTGTGTAATCCATGGTTTTATAATGCTGTGTAAGAGGTGCTACTTGTGTTTTACATCCAATGCAGGATCTGTGTTGTAGAATCCTATTTTTAACGGATTGGTTGGTTTGGCCAATGTATGGTCTATTGCTGGGACAGAAAATACAATATACCACATGTTTAGAGTTACGATTTGAAAGTTTGTATTGAGAAAGTATGTACCCATTGATTGTCACTTCTTTAGAGTTGATTGTAAAGTAGCAAGCCATGCAGTGTCCACATTTATAGTGTCCTTTTACCGGGGTAACCCTAACACATGGGGTAGATGTTTAATTTCTGTCTTTCTAGCTTCTCTAAGTATTTTTGCAAGTTCTTATCCCCTTTGAAAGAAAACAATGGGTTAGGAATTGCTAAGGAACTCCATATTCTCCAATTGGCCTACTGATCTTTTTGATTTTCGTAGCAATGGGGGAGAATGTCAAAACACATGTCGGAGGAATAGTCTCATCTCTTTCCTTATGCACCAGCAACTTCTCATGAAGAGTAAACCATACTCTTTTTATGGGGTTTATAACCAATTTTTTGGGTACCCTCTATTAAAAGTTTCTTACATAGAACTTCTCCATTAACGAAATAATCTTCCTTACAGGAACAGTTCTTGTGAATTCTCTGAAACTGTCCACAATGGATATTTTCTTTAGTCAATTTTGGACGACTACTTTTGAAATATAGCAGAGTGTGTCTATTTGTAGATTTGGTATATAGACCATCATCTGGTATGATACAGAAGTCCATAATATTAAGTCTCTCATTACTGGATGCAGTGCTAAAGTGCAGATCAGGGGAACGTTCATTTAACCATTATTTGAAGTCAACTAAGTCGGTAGTCAAACTTTGCCAAATGAAGAAAATTTAATCTATATACTTATGCCATGATTTCATTTGGATTTTATATAGATCATCTCCATAGATCAAAATAAGACATGCAAATATTTGCTATATCTGGAGCGACACAGCCCATGGCTATTCCTTTCACTTGAAATAAAAGTTAATTCTTGAAGGAATAAGTTTCTTTTCATACACAAGATTGCGAGTTTCAGTAAGAATTCAATAGGTACTAGATCAGGGTTAGACCTCTAAATAAGGATATGTCTCATTACCGCTAACGCTTTGCCTTGCAGAATGTTGGTTTAGAGGGATTCTATGTCAATAGACACCAGTATCTCTTTTTTGGGGCCAGATTTATGCCTTAATATTTTGAGATAAAGTCCATGGAGTCCTTAACATACACTTTAGTTTCCACTACAAAAGTTTAAGAAAGAAATGTATTGAGCAGGTGGTTTTCGTATTGATCCACAGCCCGAGAATAATAGAAATGACCTGGGAGATTTTATACATTTTTGTGGATCTTTGGTAATACATACATTACAGGTAATCTTTTTTATTTAAAAAAAATCAAACTCTTTCTTAATGATCCAATGATTTTTAACCATTTCCTGCGTAATGGATAAAATCTGATGTCTCAAATCTGTGGTGGGATTATTTGAAAGCAGTTGGCAATGTTCCCTGTTATTGAGCTGTCTCATAATATCACTATCATATTTATTTCTATCTATTATTACAATTGCTCCTCCCTTATCAGCCAGCGTGATCACAATGGCTGGATTTCTAGAAAGGGATCAAATTACTTGTTGTTCATCCCTTGACAGATCTGTTCAAACAAAAGGATTTCTCTTGTGTAATAAGTCTACTTCTTGGGGAATAGATTCCTCAAAGGTGATCATTAGCGGAGCATCTCTGTAGTCGTGGGGCAGAAGTTAGATTCATTTTTCAGTCCTTTTCTGCTGTTTTCCTCCATTGTCTACCATATTTGCTAAATAGATTTGAAGCCTACTTTTCCTTAGAAATTGCAAAATGTCTGTTTTAGAATCTATAGGGTCTTGTATCTTGAAATCTACAAATGACAGACTGTCATTATATTTTGGGACAAATTGTATATGGAAATGTCCTCTGGTGTTACCATTGGTGGAGTTTCCTTCGAGTCTGAATTTCCCCAGATTGTTGGGCTCACTCTCTTCCTCAGCACCCACGACCTCTTCCCTCACCTCCCACGACCTCTTACCTCACCTCTGTCTAAAAAGTATGCTGGCCTTGATATGGAGAACTGTGAAGCTGCTCTGTGCGCCTTCATCTGTTTTCTGACTGGAGTCAGAAGAAGTATCTGAGAAATCTATACATTTCTTTTTAGATCTGGCATAGACAGACTATTGGTATTATTAGAAGAATTTGATTTGTAAATCTCTTTTGTTCAAGTAAGGGTAAGTTGTTTTGGTATTGTAATTCTTTATGTGTTTTACTACTTGAGTTGTTTTCTGATTAATGGTGAAGGCCTTAAATTCCACAATCTGTTTGTTTACTATATTTTTCAATTTGTTAGCGTCAGTGATAGTGTCATCGCAAATATGTCTTTCTCCAGTCCCTCAATTTATGTAAATTCTTGCTCTCTTTGCTTTAATGCTGTCGCTATTGAAAGTGCAAGCCAATCTCTGAAGCATTTAGTGCCTATTCCACTAAAATGAGCTAGATATTGTTTATCATTTGTAAAGATTACTGGGATGCTTTTCACCTGTAGGCCCCAGGGAATAGTATTGTTCTTGAGATCATCCAAAAGAACTTGAGCATGTAAATAAGTTCTTATCTGTCTTTAATTCATTGTCTTTCGTTTCTCTACGTTATCTAACTTGTTATTGGTTGCGATCTCACTGTTACCACTCAACAAGGACGAGTTGTCTTGTAATTTAGAAAAGTGTTCCTCTGTGCAACTAACTGAGTGTGTCTGACATGCTAGTGCACCCAAGTATGCATGCTATATAAGTAAAATGGAGTATCACAAGGGAGAGTATCTGGAAATATATTCTCTAACTTCAAACATTTGACACTGTGCACAAAGTGCAGAATGATCGTCTACACGAGCTACCCCAATACCTAACTAGGTGCTGCTAAGCAAAGAATATGGGGTGGGGTGGCAAGTAACTCAGGACAGATTTGCCTTTTTAGTCAACAGTAGCACATGAATTATAATTATTGGACATGGAAATCATTTATGTAATGCATTAATGAAGTTAGCCTTTGGCCTACCACACTGTCAAGTCCATTCCCATTTAATCCATTCCATTCCAACAAACTTTCTTTCGGTCAATACAGACCATAAAAAGTAGATACTAAAAACAGTTACAATAAAAACACATAACATAAACCAATAATTTGCAGATAAGATAGAAACACAAGTTGCAAATTTAGCAGCATAAGAGTACATCACAGTGGGCACAGCGTGGGAGGTTTGCGGGATTCAAGCCTTTATCTCGTCCTCGAGCAGCTACCATATCAAAATTCCAGTGTAAGACCACTACAACTATAATAGTAAACACATACAATTTTACTACAATAAGATTTCAGTTCATCATTAATCTTGATTGTTGAAATATGGAAAGGGGGTTGAGTGTAAGTTAAATTATTAAGAAGTACCAATGCATGCACTATGGGAGTTTTATAGTTGCAGTGGCAAGTTTACCAGCACCCTACGACTATGGCACATTGAGTTTAAAAATCGGGATACAGTAAAAACAATAGGTGGATAGGTATCATATTTCAAAATTCTAAATGCCTCCATACAGTGCATACACCCCAAATTCCTACAAAGTGGGACGAGCCAGCGCTGTCTGGCTATTTTATAGCCAGAACAAAAGGAAAAAACATGAAGCTCTGACTCATCAACACAATTGCAAGCTAGGCACCCAAGGGGAGTGGCTTCTAGCCACTTGTTGGTGAAAGCACAGAGCAGCAAGGTCCCTACTCTGAACTGGATATATAATTTCCTTGCCATAATGGGTTCAATATCATCCAGGAAGGACTCAATTAGATACTCAGCTTTCATACTTAAAAAATCAACTGTCAGGTGACCAAGTGCCGAGTTCTCCTGGATGTCTGCTAGTTTGAGCGGCCTATAGGCTCTTACTAGTTCTGAGTGGGAGATTACCGGGCACGCTTCCTCAGGGTTGCTCCTTACGTTTTGATTACCCAGCCTATAGCATAAATCCTTTATACTTGAAAGCCATGGTATTTTACCCAACCCCGGTGATACCCAGTATCTCCTTTAGCTCTGACTGGTAGACTGCTAGTTTCGGTGTCACCTACAGTTTACGCCAGAAGGTTAGTGGCCTAAGTCCAATCTCCTCCACAATTAGTCTGATTCCTAACTCCGGGCGTAGGGGAATAAGGGGGTACTTGGCGGTAGGCCTAACGTCTGTCTCATAAAGTTATTCTCTATTTTTTGTCAATCCCCCAGAGGGGGGATGGCCCCATACATTGTGGCGCCGCTAGCTTGTACTTTATAGATCTCCGCTATAGGCCGGCCGGTTTGTGGGAGGAGTTTCTATATATTTTTGCAATTCCCCTCACAGTCTGTGCTAGCTTGAGACTTGCTTTGGCTAGTTGCGGGCCCCACTCAAATTTTTCAGACAGCGTGACACCTAGATAGTCTAAGACTGTCACCCTCTCGAGCAAGGACCCATTAAGGGAGGGATTTGGGATGTGTTGACTTGATTGAAGACCATGAATTTGGGCTTCAATGTGTTAATCTCCAGAACCCAGTTTTTGCAAAATGTAACAAAGCTATCAAGAACTCTCTGGATGCCCATGGGTGACTTTGCCAGCTTTGGGGCATCTCTATCCCTATGCCTCATTTAATTGGGCAACCAGAGCATTGATGAAAAGGCAAAACAGTGTACGGGTGAGACCACACCCTTGCCTAACTCCTCAAATTTCCTGTACCTTGCTTGGGTAAAGTTGCCCTTGTGCAGTCTCATGAGCAAGGTCCAAAGGTAGAGGGGGATTCCCAGATGTTTAAGTGCCTCCCACAATTTATATCTGGGGACACGATTGAAGGCCATCTTCAGATCTACAAATAGCAAAAAGAGGCTGCCACCCTCTATTAACAACATCTTCCAGTATAGTAATTGGAGTCTAAAGACTTGGTCGATGGTAGAGATATTTTTTTTTAAACCGGCTTGGTATGAACTCAAGATTTCTTGCTCCTCCATCCACAGATGAAGGCGATCGAGGAGGATCCTTGCAAACAGTTTCTGGGTGTCATCAATCAGACTAATCAGCCTTTAGTTGGTCGGCAGAAGTGGTGAGCCCTTTTTAAAAACTGGAAAGATTTTGGCCCCTGCACATGTTTCTGTCACCTCTCAAAATAGCATTAAATATAGCCCATAAGTAGGGTCCGCAAATTTTTGGTTCTGCCCGGAATAGGTCCCCTGGTAGCTTATATAGTCCCGGCGCTTTGCTAAGAGGAAGCTTTCTTATTGCATTTAAAACTTCTGTTAGAGTATTCCCAGGGCCCTCTTCAAAAACAGTCCCTAAGATTATTAAGGACGTTTCGTCCTTTGGGTCTGAAACTTCCTCAGTGGTGTATAGAGCCTGGATATGGGTCTTCCATACAGCCGCTGTGATTTTAGGCTCTAGGTCTGACTTTCCTTCACTACTATCTGTACACACTTTGACCAGAACGCCTTTGTGTCCCTGTTAGATAGGGCGATTTCTAAGGGCATCCCATCTATCCATCTCCCAGTTCTTCTTTGCTTATTGGATACTGTCTTGATAAAGAACCCTCATTTGTTTAATTAGATGCCTATCCTTAAGCTTGATGGCGCCTAGCAGGGCTCTCTTGGCCTTACAGCAGATGTAATTAACCAGGATTGTTTGGCGCGCTTTTTTGCCTTAGAAGGTATCTTAGGATTGAATGTGTCGGTCAGACTGATTGTCAATTTTGCATGCAATGCCGCTATTCTGTCGATGTTTTGGGGAGAATCTATTTCCGTGGCAGCCTCCCCCAATTCTGATAAGGGCAAAATAGTTAGAGAATATAATGTGGTTAACTTGACGGGTGACAGCTCGATTGTTCCCCATCTTCTATTGTTAGCGAGTGTTAAGCTACTATCTACGGGGATAGCGCAGGCCATGGGATTTTGAAGATCTGAGAACTCCATCTCCAAGGTCAAGGCATTGTGGTTGCTGTCCTGTTGCGGAAGGACAGCGAAATCAACAACCCTTTGCCATAGTCTTGTCTTTACTAAAATGTAGTCCAACAGGGAGGATTGGCCAATTCTGTGAAAAGTTAACTTACCTGGTCTGTCTGATTTAGTGCGGCCATTACAAGCTCTCAGGGAGTGGGTCTATGTTACTGCATTATTCTGGAGTGCCAACAGGGTCCAGGGCTTTCGTGGTTGGATTTGAGGGTCAGGAATGAACCAGTGCCGGTCCTCCTTGCTGAAAAATGTGTCAGTAGGAGCAGCAATGGGCTCAAATTGGCAATTAAAATCACCCCCGATAACTAGCCTTATATTCGTGGGGACTGTAGCAATGAAGGTATTCAGTTGGTCGATGGTCCGGGATTCATGGCTAATGCTTACAGGACTGGAATAAAGGTTAATAAAGGCTATTTTAACATCTTCGCTGCGGCGGCAATTCCGCCGCAGCGCTAGGGGTGCAGGGGGGCGGGGGGGCCGAGCGGCACTCGCATGCTCGTGACGGAGCCGCTCCGTCACGAGCCGCGGTTGAGCTGTGCTCATGACGGAGCGGTTCCGTCACGGCCCCGCCCGCTCAATAGAATGCGGCGCGGCGGCAGGGCCATGACGGAACCGCTCCGTCATGAGCACAGCTCAGCCGATGCTCATGACGGAGCGGCTCCGTCATGAGCATGGGAGGGGTTAAGATAGAAGAGAAGGTAAGTACAGTACACTGAATGTCATTAGACTGGGGATTCAGCTGCTCCACTCTACAGCCCAGGTGCGTAGTGACCCAAGTACATAAGCCCCCTGAGGGTCTACCGCTCCCCCCGAAATGGCCGGCACATTAAAAGATGCATACCCAATACTTACGATGTCATCCCTTGCCCACATTTCCTGGAACATGCACACATCATATTTCTCCACAAAGAGCCCCTATTCTGGGCAGTGCAGTTTTAGGCCAGCAATGTTCCAGGATAAAACCCTCAGCTTATGGTCAGGGTTAAGGTTGTCAAAAGGGGCATTATGCATGTAGGAGTTGGGAATTGGGTATTCTCCATCTGGACCAAGGGAGGTACTTCTGCTACTTCTGAGGGGAGACCTCCCCTAGATTTACTAGAGTTTGAGGGGGCGGGAGGTGCGGCTACTGGAATTCCAGACGATTCTGCACAAGTCCCATAAACACCATTGGCCAGAGAAGTGGAGTTTCGGTTTGCAGGTCCCATGAGTCTACCCCAAACCTCCAGCGTGTGATCTGACTCAGCTGACCGCTGTTATATTCCCCTAGGTCCCTTCTTGACTTCGGCACCTAAATCCAGGGACTGGGCCATCTTTCATCTCATGTCAGTCCACCACTTTTAGGCCCCCAAATCTATTAGTTACTGAAATATTAAATAGGAGAGGTCTAGGGGTGAGCCCGCCATTAGATGTTCTAAAGACCATTTTCCTGGGACACTGTTGCTATAGGTCCTAGGTTGGCTCTGACAGTGGGAATAAAAATAGTCCAAAGTGTGAGCCATGACCCCTGTAGGTGGTTCCTGGGGGCAGAAATTCTGGCCTGCTAGGGTGTGGACAGTCAGGGGATTACTGAACTTAATAACTACGCAGTCCCCTTGCGTTGTCTTTTGTCTCAACCCACCCAGCGAACTCTATGAACCATTAGGATCTCCCCTGCCCTGTCATTGGGGAACTGCCTGTGCCTAGCCAGCCAGAAAAGGCATTTGTTCCTAAGGTCCAACTGTTTTTCCTTCTGGCTTTTGTTAATCTCAGGTACTCCTGTCAGTATAATGACATACAAAAGTGAGGCTGGGGGTAGATGTATTGTGGCGAGAGTCACTACTTTATGCCTTCGCTCTGCGCCCTCCACAAGGTCCACCCCTTCTCTGCTTTCCCTGGGCCATGGAACTGTTTTTATTCAAATCCCTCTTATAGGAAGCTGGATTGTTATTCCCTTTCTCATTGATTAAGCTCCTGGGGCCGGGAGACAGTCTTGGGCCTACTGGGTACCTGGCATTTCTAAATGAGACAAAGTGGTTTCAGCTGGCTGGTTGTTGTGGTCCTCTGCCCTTCTGGAACCCGATGGCAAATTGGGAAATACATACCTTGCATAACCATGCTTGCCTGGGAAGGTTAGACCTGCACTATCTGTCTGGGAGCTACAGTCTTTTCCTTTCCCTAAGTTTGGCCTACAGTCTTTTCCTTTCCGTAGAGCTTGGGAATTACTGACAGTAGTGTTGGTGTGCCTATTATGCCCCATTAAATGCCCTTTGTCTATGCGGTCGTTTAACTGAGCAAGCTCTTCTTTCACAATGGCTCTCAGTTGACTCTGTAGGTCCGCTATCAGGTTCTGCACCCAAGATGGACAATCAGCATCTGTGTAAGGGTTGGTAAGGTGTCCTGCTGTTACCTCAGTGCTAGCTAGCTCGTTAACACTAGGTGTTGCCTCAATGTGTTTCTTTCTTTTAACTCTTGACCCGTTTCCTAGTTTACGCTTCTCATTCTTTGGTATACTGGTAACGGTTCCATCTTTGCGAGTAACTGGCTTCCGGGGAACTTCTTGAGGTGAGGATGGAAAGGACTCTGTTGCCCTGGGTGTGAGCTCTATTAACCTAGATGCATACACAGGGGTGTAACAGCTTGGGAGGTGGATGACTCAGACATCGGACAGAAGATGGCTGCAGTTAGTGACAAATGCCTTTCAGTCAACTCTATTTCAGAAGTTACCATCCCTATAGCCCTCTGAAGCATCCTATCAATTGAGGTTGGGGCTCTGGGGAGGGAATGGTCACTTGTGGACACGGTGGGTGTTTGGCTAAGTAAGCGCACTTGCCCATTTCGCTTACCCATTTTAAAAACTAAGCAGAACTGAGATACAGCTTCCCCACTAGAGTCAACCAAATAGAACCTGGGTAAAGTAAAAGCAAATAGAAACTATATAAACAAAAGCCGGGGGACAAAATACAATTGGATAGCACAACTAACAGAAACAAAGGAAAAAAGAGTTAAATGGCCAAAAGTCAAGGTGCAAAAGTGTCTCAGGTACTTCCCGGTCTGGTACAGTGCATAAGTGGTTTACACGTTTGTTCAAATGGATCATAAGGGTACGCTTTCCTGGTTCTCCAACCAGCTCCTGCCAGTAGTCCCTGTTGTGGATGGGGTGGTTAATAACAAATGGTTCAATGCAGAAGGGGACTTTTGGAATCTTACGAGTCAATTGATTGACCAAAGAGATCTCAGCGGCGGGGCAATGTTGAAGGATCAGCGCCAAGGGGGGTGAGGCAGCGCTTTTGTGCGCAGTGGGAGCGCCTCCCCTGAACCTGTGGCAGCGGTAGAGTCTCGCAAGGCACCCTGGGACCCAGGCCGCCGAACACAGAGTGCACAAAATTAGGAAAAATGCAGAGGACTGCTTCAAATTGGGTTAACAGTCCCCAAAAAATCATCTTAAATACATGTGCGATGCCGCTGGTATCAGACCTCTTTAAGATTTGACTTAACATTTCTGCGAAATGTACTGGGCAGTTTGTTGATAATAATGCATTTATCTCTGCAGAAGACCTTGCAACTTGCAGATCATCCGTTTCTTTAGACGAGGTCAGTGGCACAGTTTTTTGTAAAAGAATGACTTTCATTCTGCTTAAAGTATCAATTCGTATAGAAGAGATATTCAGTGAAGGCCATAATTCCGTCCCCCTGTCTGTCTTGTCCGTTGGATACAATACTTGCATACAACAAGTGACCATGGACGAGACACTGACTAGATACGCTTTTCCTGGCAACATGCCACAACAGCTGTGGTCGTTGAGCATAACGTAACTGCCATTGGATGGTTGCCTGAAAATTGGTTCTATCACTGCGGAGGGTGTACCATGCAGATGGCATGAAAGGTTATTTGCAGAACCTTCGCAGGCTCCGTGTAAATTAATACCTTGGCACAAAAGTGTACCACTTAGTGAGTTCTTACAATTTTTACCACTAAGGAATACCTCCTTTCCCCAATTCCAACATTTGTGTGTGTATGGTGAAGTCCAGGTCGACTTAATGTATTCTTTACCCAACCTTTCATACAGGCCCGCTGGTATATGCTGTAGACAATACTGAAATTGAAAAATCGTCACTGGTATCGTGATGGTGCCATGTATTATCCATTCAATGAAGGGCTTCTCAGAAACAGTCAATGGCAATCTTTCCAGTTTTTCAATGCTCAGCACCGTATAGTTTGCTCCTTTTTGTGCCAAAGAGATTTGTTTATCTGTAAGGTTAAATACAGAAACCAATGACGTGGTGTTGATTAGACGCCATGGCACGTAGCCTGAATGGAGATTTTGCAACGTCCAGCCTAGCAGCATTTTAGAACGTAATTTAGACTGGACTCAGACGTTGTTCGAGCCCTCGCTCCGGGCTTCCTTATCCAATCCCAACCTCGTCCTTCAGGCAGAGGAGGAGGACTGGCCATCATCTACCGGGACTACCTCTCTTGCAGAACCAACGACGCTCATATCCTGGACTCCGAAAGCCTCTATTTTACCATCCAGTTAGCGCCGACTAGCTCACTGTCCGGCCTCCTAGTTTATCGTCCCCCTGGCCACTCTGGCCCTTTTGCCAGCGCTCTCTTAGAAGCCATAGCGTCTCAGGCCCACTCCACATCTAACTTTGCGATACTAGGAGACCTCAACATCCACTTCGATGACCCCCTAGATACAGGGGCAGTCGACTTGATTGCAGAACTGGCTGCCTACGGTCTCCACCTCATCAACTCTGGAGCCACACACACTAAAGGTCATTTACTCGATCCAGTGTTTACCAACATCCCCACCCTCCAAGCCAAAGAGTCCCTACCCCTCCTGTGGACGGACCACTTCATGGTCTCTCTCCGCCTACCAGGAGCCTTCAAGAAACTCCACAAACCCACCACCTATACCAGGAACAGGGCATGGGCCAGACTCTCCGCACAGGAATGGGCCAGAACCCTGAACTCTACCACCCCTACCCCTTCGGAAGATCCGGTCACCGCAGATAGCAAATTCAAATAAAGTCCCCTCTCCCCTCTGGCCTCCACAAATGCTACAGCGCGGGGATGCCTCCGGGTCACCAGGCGCTCTATAAATCGCTAAATAAATAATAAATAAATGTTGTAAACATTAGCAAGTCCTGCTCTAATATGCCATTTGCAGAGGCTACAATGCTGTCCAAAGAATATATTCTGGAGGACAGAGTCGTTAATCCATTGTCCACTACAGAGAGAGCTTTCTCTAAGTTAATAGATCAATTTCTCGTATATTTTCTGCAGTTTCCATTTGCGTTATTTTCCAAGCTTCGTTGTACGCAGCGTATATACCGGTGTATATGAAACGTTTTTGACATGGTTTGCGAGGCCCCATTAAGAAATCTCGCAAATCATTGCCTTCTTTAGGTAAAGATAAGTGTTGTTTGATTTCTGGAAGTGTAGATTTTTGTAGCCACTCAAGGCATAGCTTTCCTACACTGTAAGTAGTTATTATCCCTGGATGTTGTCTCTGGGAGTATCTTGGATCTGGCCTATTCACTGTGAACCCTTGTGTTTTGTTCACTAATCTATCTTGACAGTTATTCATGTCTGTGGGCCAGATTAACCATTTTTTCCAATCAGGATTAGTTCTGCTTGTTTTAAAATATAGGGTACGTCTACCTCCTCTTCTGTAGTATCATTACTGTCAGATGTGGGCTTAGGTATAGATGGTTTGTTTAAATCTTTTATCTTAGCCAGGCCAAGGCAAGAAGTTTGTTGAACAGTGTCATTTAAAAACATTATTGTTCTGGTATAATGCAGGCTCTGAACAGCGCTTCTAAACCCTGTACCTGCCAATCTTTTGTGCCCCAGACAGTTTTTGTCTCAATGTTGTTTTTCCAATAGTCAAATCCTAATGTAGACAGCTGAGCATAAAAGTTTGCAGAATGAATCTGTTTATTATTGGTCAACATTATTTTCATTCCGGTCTTATTTTTATTTTTGAAATAAAACGTTTCTGGATTTGTAACATTAAACCCTGTAAAATATGCAAACTTTTCATAAACAACACATTTGTTCATAATCTGATGAACCTTCCAAGTATTCATGTTCTGTTAATTTAGCTGACATTTCTAAATCTGTAATCATGTTGTTAATAGTTTCAAAGTCCCAATCATCAGAAAATGTGCTGGGTGATACAAAGTCACTCAAAGAAACTTTGAACTGGTGTGAAATCTTTAATAGCTCCAGCGGGCCATAGATGGCATAATCAGTTCTGTCCCATGCTATACCACCAGGTATAGGAACGACTGTGATGTTTACTGATGACAGGTCTCTTTTTTCACGATGAGATGATTTGTGAGGTTTCAGGACCAAGTCGATTTTTTTACTTGCTGTGTCCATTGTACTGTATATCTCTCCCAAGCTTAAAACCAGAATGAGCCAGAGCAGGAGAAACAGTACATCTAACACAATCCAAAATTCAATCCATGGTGAAGCCAGATATGTTTTTTCAAGTTGTTGAAAGAGTTCTGCTTTTTTTTTCTTTGAAAGTTCTATTTGCTGGCGTATTTTCAGGTTCATTGGGATCCTCAGAAAATATATCAAAGTTGATATAATTGCCAGAGGCAGTTCTGTCAATTGTTGGAATCTCATCAGATTTGTTATTAATCTTTGGAGTTGCTTTTTCCTTTGTCATATTTGTATAGTCAGAGGCTACATCATTGTAGACAGGTGTTTCTTGACGAACCGTTATTTGGGTCTCAAGAGGTACAAGTTTCATGGTTTTGTTGCATAGTCCTTCCTTTCTTACTGCAGGTTTATCAAAGGTGATAAGTCTTTCAGTTTGAACCTCTTGGATTGTAGCAAGATTTGGTCGTCTGCTACTTCTTGGGAGTCCACTGGGCCTACTACTTATTATCGGCCACAAGATGTGGTTTCACCAGGTCGATGGACACAACTCTGTTCTCCCTTTTACCAGCAAGGGGCAGTAGTACTACTGATCTTGTTCCTTGGATTGCCAAGATAGGTACTGCTTTTCTGTAAGAAGGTCCAAATTCCTTCTTTACCACGATCTTTTCCCTGACTAGATCCCCAATCTATGGAATCCAGACAGGTCTTGCTGGGACAGGTGGTTTTTCTTCAGTGGCTGTTGGCTTCTGTATCATGTTACTCAGACTTCTTCTTGTTTCATTTAAGTCCTGTAAGACAGCCAAACGATCTTTGACATCAAAGGCTTATTGTTCCACCACTGAAGTTTGACAATCGATGTCTTCGATTAACATTCTAGTACCAAACAGTAATTCATACCCATCCACCTAGAGAATTTCTTGGCAGATTGTTAAGACTACGTTGGACACTTATTAGATGTTTGACCCACCCATCACCGAACCTAATACCTTAGCTGTTATGGATTGTTTCATGTCACGGTTTTTGCTTTCCACTATCGCATTACCCTCAGGATGGAAGGGACTAGAATACCGCAATGCAATGCCCAAACTAGCAATGGCCTCCTTGTAAGCTCGAGAGGTAAACGCAGGACCATGGTCAGAATGTAGCATGCCGATTGCGTATGTGCCGATAAAGACTCGCAAATCCTTTATAACAGTTCTGGCGTCAGCCGAGCACTGGGGCCACATCCAAATAAATCTTGTCCTAGTAGTTGTGGGACCGCATTCGTCCATTATCACATTTACGTGTAGATAGTCTAAGGCTGACTTATAGTGGTGTCTGAACTAGGCTGGCTACACTGTAGTCAGGTATCTGGTGGTGTTCAAAACTATGATATCCGTAACAGGTATTGCAGTTGATTCCAAATTCGTAAACCTGGACACTCATCCCTGGCCACCAGTACATCTCTTCTAATTGTATTAGCGATTCTAAAATCCCTAGATGTCTCAGACCCTCTCCCATATGTGCTTCGTGAACCAAAGCACCTCTCTCGTTCCTGTTTGGAATTACTCTGTCCCCCACTCCAGGGATTCGAGCAAAAGGAACGGAGTTTGCATCAATTATGTATGTATTTGTGAGTGGATAGTTAAGGGGTAACACTGCATAGCTGCCTTCCATTGAGGCTTTTACCGCTAGTAACGTTTCACCGTCTATTACTCTTCTCGATCGAGTGATTGTAGCTACGGAAGCCGTTTGCACAGCTACCTTAGCGGCTTCATCAGCCAATGCATTCCCTGCAACGTGAACGCCATCACGCTGATGACTCAGTGTATGAATCACGTGAGTCTTTTGTAGTTCTTTCTGTAATAGAACTACTTGTTACCAAAGCGTTTTATGCTTAATTGTGCCACCTTTTGTATTTCTGAAACCGTTTCGAACCCAGTTCTGCAAATGCTTGTTGTAAGATTCGACGCAGAAATACGAATCGCACACTATTAGTGTGGGGAATTCGCGATCGGTATTTTCAAGCGCCATCTTGAAAGCCTGTAGTTCAGCTCGCTGCGCTGTACAGTCTCCGAGTGATTGAGTTTTAGTGACCATAGGCATAAATTTACCTTGGCGCCAGCGACCTTTAACAATCGCGCATACAGCGCTGTAGGCTTGTTTACCCCCAACTGCGGGCTGCGCTGATCCGTCTGTATAGATTATACATCCGTAATGTTCTAGAGGCAGAATCTCGGTTGGCAGAGGACATTCGTGTTCGTATTGTAGGAATTCTTGTGTCTTTAAATAGGGGTCAAAGACATATTCAACGTCTGTTGCAGCAAGAGAGTTAACCCACTGTATCCATCTCGGATGTAAAGCCATAGCATTTGGAATGCTTGCTTTGGTCACTGCCTCTAAGGCAGGTAATGTGTAACGATCATTATGTGTTTACCCTGCGCGAGAGCTCTCTCCTTTGCTACTGCAGTTTGAACCGCTGTCAGAATTGTTTCTGTAGAAGTGAATTTTATTTCAGCTTGTGTGTAGAAGTGTGATTTGTAAGCTATTGGTACCTTTTCACCTTCATTAAAGGTTAGGTACGTGAACCCGCATCTCCCTGGGATGATTCGGATCACAAGGTTGCGCACATTGTCGCGTGTCTCTAACTGTGTTTTTGCTAACATGTCTGTTTGCACTGAACGCAAAATTTCTGTGTGTTTTTGAGTCCAATTAATTGGTTTGAAATCAGGTTTGATTAGTTCGTAGAGAGGTCTAACCCTTTCTGCGTAATTTAGAACGTAAGTTCTTCCGAAATTCAGGAAACCTAGAATTGACTGTAAGTTCTTCAGCGTCTTTGGAGGTTGAAGCAGCGCACATTTCTCTAGGAAGTTGGCTGCCAGGCTTTTGCCTTCACTTGATAACTCGTATCCTAAGAATAGGATGTTGAGGTGGGAAATTCGTGATTTCTTAAAATTGAATTTGTACCCTTCCGATGCGAACCCTAGTAGTATGGTGTTCACTCTTTTCAAGTGCACGTCCAAGTCATCGTTTGTAAGATAGATGTCGTCGACATAAGATAATGCCTCATCATCATACATTTGTAGTAACTCTGTTACCCTTGCTGAAAATAACCCTGGACTATTCTTGAATCCTTGGGGGAGGCAGCAAAATTGTCTCTGTGTCTCCATTATTGAGAAAGCGGTCAAATGCCTGCTTTCAGGTGCAATGTTTTGGCAGAAAAACCCATTCGAAATATCTAATGTGGTTTTATATTTTTTACGCACAATGTTATTCATCAGTGCTGCACTATGTGCATTTTGTACTGCAAATGTTTGGCAACAGGAGTTTAGATGTCTGTAATCCAAAACTAGACGATATGAATTGTCTGGTTTGGAGACAGGAAACAAAGGATTGTTCATTGACGAGGTGCATGTTTCAATCACCACTTGGTATTCAAGTTGATTTAAATCTCCCTGACTTGTTTTTTAGCTTCTTGCTTAACTGGATACTGCCTTTGTGCAGTAGGTTGATTTTTTACTGGATTTTATGGTGAGGAGAGTCCTCATCCCATCCCACATGATTTTTATATAATGCTGGAGCCTGAGGTACTGCCCATTTTCTGGCATATGTATATTTTTTATGAATTGGAATGTGATTTGAGAAGGCTGGCATGATTATCTCTTCGCCATGTGGGCACTGCCTGACAAATTCAGGTGACCAGTCTTGTTCAGCTAGAAGAATGTCATTACCCTTAGAAAGCTTCTCCCAAAAGAGTGCCTTTATTTTTCTAGGTATGTCCCCCTCCATCGGGAGTGTTACTTCATATAACTTGTAGGGTACACTAACCCTGGTGTCGGCAGTTTCAACTTGAATGCATTCATTCAAGTCCTCTGTCTCCAGATGATCCATCACTTCTGCTGCACTGTCTAGCATTGTCTGAGCCCACTCCCTGTTCTTGAGTTGTGTCCTCAAGATCCTCGGCATGTCTGATCTTTATGCTTGTTACCTTCTTCTTGGTGAATTGAGTTTTCTTATTTTTAGGAACGTGCTGTTCGTATTTGGACTTCATGCGTTCTTCTTTTTGTTCTTTTGTTCGGATCGTCCTCTCCTCTCGGGTTTCTGCGAGGAAGTCTGAAAGGTACGAGAGGAACGTGTATCAGTATCTTGATATCTATCAGGTTTTCTTAAGTTATCCCTATTTCTAAGGTTATATCTTTTTCAGAGGGCTCCCGTTGGGGAGACCTACCTCCCCGTTGGGGAGATCATCCTCTGGACTGAGAACGTTTCTCTTTAGGAAGTGTAGGTTTTATATTTTCCCATTTCTTTTTAGGAGTAGTGAGATTATTTTTAATAAAAACTTTTTCAGGATTCTCAGTTAATTGGGTTTTTAACGGTTTCCCACCCAAACTATTTCTACCTAATTCTTCATATGATTTTTCAATAATTCTTGCAAGCTCATATGGTTGATCTCTTATATCTGTTTCTTTTCACTTCTGGCGGATTGCCACGGATGCTGCTTCACCTTTAATGTTGGCTAATAGTATAGCCGAGACCTGTTTGAAATCTTTCAGTAATTTCATACCTAGATTCAAAGCAGGTTCTGGATCGTATTCATTTTGAATCTGTCTTAGAACGTCTGGTATTACCGCCATAGACGGGACAGCATGTGTTTTTGTGTAGATTGAAGCAAAGACTGTACTTTAAGTGTCGCAGTCCTCTACATGTGGTGCAATCCCCATTGGTAAACAGATTGTCAGAATTCTGTGTTTCTCATGAGGTGTACTATCAGGGAATATTGCCTCTATTTGAGTAATTTTTTGAGCTAACCAGAACGGAATTTGTTCCCGTTTTGCAGGCAATTTCCCAATGACTGATTGTATAGTCTGTGGTGTTATTTTGTTTGTGTTCCCCTGGTGAGGGGTGTGCTGTGGAATCCTTACAGTAGGTTGGACTGTTAAGGTCCGCATGACATATTGAACCAATTGTCTATGTATTTTAATTAACTGTTTTAACTGTACTAACAGTTCTGGGCCTGTCATTTTTTCAATGTCAGGATGTGGTGTATAGCTGGCTAGTACCGGCAATGTTGCTCCTGGTCTACCTAGTGGACCGAGCCTGGTAATGTGATTTTGATGTTGTAGGGTGCCTTTAAACCAGAGCTGATGCTCTTGGTAAGGTAATGGAATTTCAATGTCCTCGTAAGGAACGTATTCCTCCGGAGGTTCCTCTACTTTGTAGTAGTGGAACTTGTGTGTTCCTCCATTTGCTGGAGGAAAGTGAATCCATGAATAGAATACCTCTGTCTGCTAATATTCATGTTGCTCTATAACAAAGATTACTTTACCACCTCTTGATGATACTCCATTATTTATGAGTTTGTAAGTTATAGTTTTCCTTACATTTACCGGGATGTTTATAACATCTGGTTCATTCTGTAACCTATTTCTGTCATCTAAATCTGCTTGTGCTGCTGCTGCAGCTAATTCTTCATCACTAATCATTTTTTACTGACTGAAGAGTTTGCAGAACAAGTTTCAAGGAAGCAAAGATTAGGTGCACAATATTTTGGAACACTGTATCCTTCAACGTTGAACAAACCAAAAACTAATACATAGGCTTTTCCGTCCTGCTCAGTTTTGGCGGATATTAGCCTTTCACCCACTCCAGACGTCTATTGGAGTTTTTACTGGAGAAAGGGGTCTGTGCGAAAAGCACGACTGAGTTACTCTATATCTAGCGTTACATTATCGCCGTACCAAACGTTGGGCGCCATGTAGTGTAGTTCCTATATTCCCAATAGGCTCTGTGCATTGGAATAACAAATCCTGTAGATTAGACGTAGGACTGAGGTCGACAAGGTCTCTTCCGAATCCATTAGACTTAATTGTGAGTGCCAGCTAGCTCAGAGGTCACTAGAAACTTTCTAGAAATCACAATAAGGGATTAGTTTCTGACAACCGCATAAACATGACAACTTTGTTTCCCAAGAATAAGAAATCAATCTCTAGAGTCGCGGAAACAATAGATAGCTATTTTACTCAGTCAATCGTGCATGCTTCGTTTCACTGGAGGTGCTGAGAAAATAGAGAGACGGGCGTTTTCAATAAAAAGTATTTATTGAACAGTCTTCTTTCTCAAGCATAAGAAATGTACTGCTACAATCGTAATACTGGTTATACAGTACAGGGCATATAATACGAAAAGTATTATAAAGTAGTACTGTAAAAGCATGATATGGTTTCTAAGACATAAATTGCCTAAACCATATAAAATACATACAGTGATAAAATAATGACTAAAAGTACTCCACTGGTGCTTCTAAAATACGCCTACCACGGTGTACCTAACCTAAGTCTAGTACAAGGGAAGAAGTAAGGGAGGAGTAGCTTAAGTTTAGTATTTCTCTGCCAAGAGTCTGTCCAAGAATTCTCTAAGGGTCTAATCAGCTCCGTACCTTGGTTCAGAATGAAGGAGGTCGTAAGTCGATCTGCTCCAAACCACAGTGTGTTTATCTGGCCAAATCTAGGCATATTTACACTTTGAAGGTGCCGAGTTTGACGTTTGATTGGAGTTCGAAAACTCCATGATTTCCTAGATAAATTAGTATTCAGGCAAGGGGAAGTCCCTAGCTGCTGAAGGCGGGTTTCTTTAAGTAATCGTTGTTGATTCTCGGAACTTAGTAGAAGTAGCCATGCCGTATTTGGGCTGCATAGGCTTAGTCTAAATATGGTAATGATTTCTATGCCTATATAAGGATCGGATAATCAATACCTATATAAGGGCATGAATCTGGAAATTTTACACTAGGGTCCTAGATTAATTTACAACACTTTGTCTATGCGGTCGAGTAACTGAGCAAGCTCTTCTTTCACAATGGCTCTCAGTTGGCTCTGTAGGTCCGCTATCAGGTTCCGCACTCAAGATGGACAATCAGCATCTGTGTAAGGGTTGATAAGGTGTCCTGCTGTTACCTCAGTGCTAGCTAGCTTGTTAACACTAGGTGTTGCCTCAATGTTTTTCTTTCTTTTAACTCTTGACCCGTTTCCTAGTTTACGCTTCCCATTCTTTGGTATACTGGTAAAGGTTCCACCTTTGCGAGTAACTGGCTTCCGGGGCAACTTCTTGAGGTGAGGATGGAAAGGACTCTGTTGCCCTGGGTGTGGGCTCTATTAACATAGATGCATACACAGGGGTAACGGCTTGGGAGGTGGATGACTCAGACACCGGACAGAAGATGGCTGCAGTTAGTGACAAATCAGTCAACTCTATTTCAGTAGTTACCACCCCTATAGCCCTCTGAAGCATCCTATCAATTGAGGTTGGGGCACTGGGGAGGGAATGGTCACTTGTGGACACGGTGGGTGTTTGGCTAAGTAAGCGCGCTTGCCCATTTCGCTTACCCATTTATAAAACTAAGCAGAACTAAGGTACAGCCTCCCCACTAGAGTCAACCAATTAGGACCTGGGTAAAGTAAAAGCAAATAGAAACTATATGAACAAAAGCCGGAGACAAAATACAATTAGATAGCACAACTAACAGAAACAAAGAAAAAAAGAGTTAAATGGCCAAAAGTCAAGGTGCAAAAGTTCCCGGTCTGGTACAGTGCATAAGTGGTTTACACGATTGTTCAAATGAATCACAAGGGTACGCTTTCCTGGTTCTCCAACCAGCTCCTGCCAGTAGTCCCTGTTGTGGATGGGGTGGTTAATAACAAATGGTTCAATGCAGAAGGGGACTTTTGGAATTTTACGAGTCAATTGATTGACCAAAGAGATCTTAGCAGCGGGGCAATGCTGAAGGATCAGCGCCAAGGGGGGTGAGGCAGCGCTTTTGAGTGCAGTGGGAGTGCCTCCCCTGAACCTGTGGCAGCAATAGTGTCTCGCAAGGCACCCTGGGACTTGCAGTACCACCAGGTTGAGTGGCAGCCCAGCAGGGAAGAGAGGAAGGTAGATTGTGCACCTTGAGATTAAGATCCCACCAGGGTGTTGTTGACTGCAGATGGATGCCCCCAAACAAAAGGTACAAACAGCATCCTGCATCCCTTTCCTCCTACTAAAATAGCTACTACCAATTTCAGTGCAGCTGGTAAACAAAACTCACCCTGGTACTTCAATTTCTTATACTTTTCATACTCTGTCTTCCTTTCTTGTTTCCTTTGTACCTTCTCCGCCTTGAGCTGCCGCTCCTTTACTTCTTTCCGCCAGATACACAAACTGTTAACCATAGCTGGCCTAACTTTCTTTAAAAAAAATTGTTTCTCTAAATACTCAAGTTTGTGAGGGTCCATTGTCTCCTCTAATGGCCATTGCAACGGAGGATTCCTTTTGTATATTTTTTCCACAATGCATTATACATGATGGGACAAATACCATATTTAATGTACATCTCAAAATTCGGCGTACCTTCTGGTTGCACCGGGTGACTTGCTTCCAAAATGCTCTGCTTATCGCAGCAGCAGCAACAAAACTTCCAAAGTGTGCTAAATACAGACATTTTACATAAGATATACAAAACTTATAAACAGAGAGAAATGAAAAAATATTCTCACATTACCTTTCAGAAAAAATGTTAATCAGCATCAAATAGCAAGTTCCAAAGAAGGTTCAAAACAAATTCCTAACAGATTCCAAACAAAATTCCAAACAAAATTCCAAACAAGTTCCAGACAAATTCCATATAACCAAAAGAACAGGTTCAATACAAATCTACCTTATTTGTAGTCTTCAACTCCCACTTGTCGATCCTCCCTGATCCAAAAGAATGACCAACCGAGGGCCCCAGTCAAGGTTAGCAGCCGCCAGGAAGAACAGAGTTGGAGAGCTGAAAAGTCACCTTGGACACAGGAACTAGTCTCTTCAGGTGGTGCGCTCCTCAGTGAAGTTCGTCTAACCGACACAATCCCCTTCCCCCGGTCCGACTGCAAGCCTTTGATGGGGCCCCACATTGGCACCAATTTGTGGAAGTGGATTATTTAAAACCCACTGGTGCAGGGGTCACCCTTCGTCCACGGGTTCTTAACAAGAAAGAAGGAATTGACACTGGAGTGAAGTACAAACCAAGGATCATTTATTCAGCATTCATGAAGGGGTCTCATCCAACACGCACATAGAGATACTCTAGGACGAAGCACACTGAACAATGGGTTACATGGTTTTTTATAGCAAAAGATCACAAACAAGGGATGCCCAGAGGTAAATAGAGCTTTGGGAAGAACACACAAATGAGGTAATGGCAAGAATCGACAGCCTCTGCGTTTTGTGCAATTGCCGCGTCCTAAGGGTGAACAACAAGATATGCTATCTGAATAAACTTTACTTGAGGATTAACCATTGTCTGAAAAATCTCTAGCAGATGCCAGCTGTTCTTTTGCGCTGGCCCTGCATGTATACACAGCCTAAAATGCCCCAATCTAGATCCTTTACTCATGTTTATACAGATGCAGTGTCAAGGATAGAGCCAGGCTGGAAGTGGGGCAGGGGTGAAAATGGATGAGGCATAGCTTAATTAAAAAACAAGAGAATCAGATTTTAAATTTTAACAAGCTCAGCAAACAGGCCCTGGGTAAAGGCCTCCAAGTCAGTCCCCTCCTGCAGGTTCCTAATGCTTATGTTGTCCCTGTGGGACCTGTTTTCTGGGTCCTCATTCTTCAGCGCTGCCATTTTGAGTTGGTCATGAAGGGCGTCTACAGTGGTTTCCAAGCTGCCTGTTCTCCCCTCTAGGTAGTTGACTTTAGCTTCTAGAGCTAATGTTCATGTGCCCACCGCATCCACCTCTTGCTGTAGCAAGAGCATGCATGAATTAATGTCTGCCCGCAGGCCCTCCAAGGAGGCAGTCAAGTCCCCTTTAAATTCCTCCCTCAGCTCTTTTTTAAAGTCCCTCAAGGAGTGCAGTAGGTCGTCCTTCGTGAGCACCATGCTTTCACTGTTGGTGCTACTTATGGAAGAAGTCCTCGTCTCTGCTGTCGCAAAATCTTTGGAAACTCTATTACTCTGGGTCTTCTTCGACGGCATAAAGACCAATGGGGGAATCACCCCGATCACCTCTGCCAGGGGTGCCTGTTACCCTGTTGGGTCTGTTGCCAACACACCTCTATCCCCATCTCTGCAGCCGCTCAGAGGTCTGCCCCTACGTGTCAGACACCTGAGATCGTCGTGCTTTAGGACCTCCCGCCTGGTGGTTCTTAATATGTGGGCCCCAAATGTCACCAGCCTGCAGGACACTTGTTATCTTCCTATGCGGCAACCTCCGCATGGGGGGCCTGCTCCATGCATTGCTGCAGTCTGGCCACGGCTCAAGATTGTGCTTATGAGGCACCCACGTTAGAGAAGAGCTGAGCTCCTGTCCTTCCTGTCCGACATCTTAGGGTCAGGCATGAGGAATGTTGTTGCCGCCTTTCTTCTGAAATGCTCGATCCACCTCATTTCCCCGCCTCAGCGCCACATAATGGTCACTCGCATTCCGTGGGGAAGGAGATCATCTCTCCGGTGAGAGTGACAGCCCCCTCCCTGCCACAGCTCACCTCGGCCGTCTCTTTAGTCCAGGCCTTCCGATGCCGGCTCTCACAGGTGCTGTGTAGTTCGCGCCTTTATTTGACTGTAGGTGAGGGCCCGGGGTATGTCACTGCTGTTTCTCTTCTCCTAGGAGCAGCGGGCTCCGATTGCTTGCGACCTGAGCCTCCGCATATCGTTGCTCCGAGCTTCCGTTCTAGGCCACCGACCCTTCGTAGGTCCGGCTCTCAGATCCTCCATCCGTTATGCTGTTCCGCCTGCACCTTCACTCTGCTCTGTCATCCAGAGCCGGCGGGGGGGGTCTCCTCGCTTCATTACCTCTCACCCTGACCCACCAGGAGCTTATTTCCAGCTATTGTCAGATAAATGCCGCAGAGCCCACGCGCATCATGTCCGCACAGCCATCTTGGTTGGCCACGGCCCCCCACCCACCCTCTCTTTTGGATGGATATGCTGAAAAATTCACAGAGTGTGTCCTCTCTAGAGTACTGCGTAAAGCTGTAATCTCTGTGCTCCCCAAACCCAGAAGAGATGTCAAACACTGTACCTCTTACCGACCTCTCTCATTACTGAACTGTGATAACAAAATCCTCGCCAAAGTAATTGCAACCAGACTGTCCATATAGCTCGACAAGTTACTCTCCCCAGTCCAAACCAGCTTTGTGCCACAATGATCCACTTCCATTAATCCGCGTATGGTGTTCACTCTTTTACACCAAATAAAACTGGACCTCTGTGCAGAAGCTGTACTGTTAGATGCCAAAAGGGCAGTAACTTGGGAATTATCCTGCACAGAGAGGTGAAGTGCATCATCCGTTTAAATTATGGCCCAACAATTGACACCCTACAACATCAACATTAACACCTGAGTTAAGCTTCTGTTGCAAGGATTTCTGCTCATACACAGAACTGTGCACAGAGATCTAGTGAATTGTGGTGTACCAGAAACTCACCTCAGTACCTAGAAACCCCAACCAGCTAGCAATCAGTGTCACATAAGCTCTTCGTCCTATAGCAAAGTGACCAATGATTAGACAACCTAGAACATGCGACTTAGGACCATCTCAAGAATGGTGGGAAGTGAGAACACTCATTGTTATACTCTCCATACCAGTCCACAACAGTAAAAAAGAGACACAGTGAGGTTAAAATATTTATTTTAACGACGTGATCTCAAGCGCAGTATTTTAGTCAACATAAGCAGACATATGATTAAGAATAATATGGTCAGCATGGTTACAACTCCATAAAATATACAAGGAGGAATTATATTACAATTATAGTGCAAACAGGTGATACAGCGCCTAGTTTAAACACCCTCCCTATATAGGAACTATGTATTATAAGCTATAGAAGGTCTCTTGAGCTTGTTTTGGTGGACCCCATTACCTTTCCGCTCAGTAAGTGTAAATTACATCTGGATCGGCAAGTCTCACTGCATCCCTGGAATCATCCAAGTGTGTGAAATTATGGCAAGTGTGATATGATAAAGGCGCCAGAATCTTGCTCGGCTGCCAAAATGTTGTGTCTAGAATGTGTTACACGGGCATGCCGATAAATAGGCTCACATATTATGATAACCTTGACGGCTCAGCACTCACTGTACAGACTGGGGTCACGATGTATGTCTAGAGATGTCGAAAAACAAACCTTTTCTCATGTATAGTCCTTCGTGAAAGCTAACTTGCAAAAAACAGCTAAGCGGTGTCCTGTGCAAAAGCTGCAAAAGCTAAAATGGCGTTTAAACTTCTAATAAGCCATGCTAACATTACATGCACGCAAAAAGAGGCCCATAAACCATGCTACACTTCCATTATACTTGGCTGGCAGAGTGGCACTGCTAAAAATGGTGGTTTCACCTAAATTTCTTCAGGTAATTCAAAATATCTCTAGGCTCCGGGGCATTTCCTTGGGAAAAGCTTGAAATCTCTTCTTGGGGCCCGGACATGGGGTAATGGAGCAGAAATGACCCCCACCAGCACTGCCTGAAAAAACGGGCAAAAACTATGGACAGAACGGCGCAGACGGCGAAGGGCCCGACGGCCCGATCTTTGTCAGGTCCGTGGCCTGCAACGAGAGCTCAGCGCTGCAACACGCAGAGGCGCGGGGCGCCTACAGTGGTGGTCACAACCACCCCCTGGAGACAGGAGGCACGGATGCTATATGCCGGGCCCTGCCAACAGCCGAATAGAGAGGTGGAACGCGTTGCACCCATTGATGTCTCCAGTGGGAGATCTGGATGACGGAGACCATCTCAGTGAGCGGAAATCGGCGGGGGCCTATCACTCACTGGAGAGTTGACCTACTTCCCCAGAGAGGGAGAATGACTCTGTGGTGGTGCTGAGGTGGGGAGATGAGGCAGATTTAGCACCCTGAAGGGGGAGCAGAAACCACAACCTTCCTGGCTGACCCTAGGATGGCAGCCAGATAAAACATAAAGTAATAGCTCGGCCATTACCTAGCCTGAGCACTCTAGGAGCACAACTTCAAGCTTTGGCCCCGAAAATAGTACTGCAAAGACACAAATGCCCCCCGCCCCCAGGGGGAGAAAACGCATAAGAGTTTAGGAATGTTCGGTGGGCTGGTGCTACTTGGACTTCCTGGGGAATACTTAATCATGACCAGAAGCGTGCCATGTAGGAGCGCTCTCCCCAGAGGCTGCAGAGACGGGAGCAGAGGTGTGTTGGCAGTGACCCCAACAGTGCGACAGGTGCTCCTGACAACGGCGGCTGGGGTTGTCGCCTCCCTCCACTGGACTGTATGCTGCCTAAAAAGGCCCAGAATAATAGGGTCTCCAATTACTACAAATGATATAGGGACCTCCTCTACAAGTATGTGAGACGAGTCGCCCTAGGGATGTGTTGGTTAAATTACATTCCTACAAAGTCAGGGAAGCTATCCTCCAAGCAGCCCGTAAGTTGAAGGAAGTAGCATTCCAGAAAATGACCTGTAGATTATTTCAGGATGTTGCCCCAGCAACTTTGGCGAGACAGGGCCAATATAGACCGATAACAGACAAGCTCCGCCGGGATAACATCAGATATCACTGGACGTACCCATTTGGCCTAGCATTTGAATTGAATAATAAACCTGGGCATGTCAGCAATCTACAGGAGGCTCGATAAGCACTGGGCCTACCACCACTGCTGGGGTGTCGGGATCCCAACCCACCCAAGGAGAAGACGGCGGATGGCAAACACCACAACACCAACGGTCGCCGAGGAATCGGAACCGACAGACACCCGAAGGATGAACAGAAGGACAGTAGACACCTGACCCAGAAGGGGAATGGACCGTTACACACTGTGAGCTTTGATTGGGACTCCTGACCGTTTGAGGTACTTACGAGGAGTAGGATGGTCGTGAAACATGCAGGCCGAGACTCTCTTAATAGACTATGTTGATATTTCCGTCACCGTATATGTTTTTTTTTTAGCTCGAAAGCAGTTTTATTAAGAGTGCCTTAACGAGTAAGGATCAGATAGTCCCTACACAACGATTCTTTAATGTTGATTGCAATGTTACCTACCATAGGTTTAGTTTTTTGGTTACATGGGGTCCTGTTTTTTTTCTTTTAGGTGTGGTACAGGGTGGACATACAAAGGGCGGAGTAGTTGGCAATATAGACATGTGCAGGTGCCTCGTGAGCTGAAGGAATTGCAGTACGAGGGAGGCGACTGGGGGCCAACAAGGTACAGGATGATCACAAACAGTGCAGGAGTACTGTCAGGAATGACTAATGGTTATCACAACTCTCACATGGATTAAACTGGTTCTTAATTTGCCTATGAAAGGACAGCACTTATGGAAACACATTCTAGATAAAAGGCACAACATGGAGACACACTTTAGTAGAACTGAGGAACGCCACCTCAAACAATAACAATATCCATTAATTTATAAATCATCAGCACAAACAAAGCATAATGGCACTCCTCTTTCACTCCTCCTCACAATTTTCTCCACAGGGCTTCAAGTTAGATAAGGATGGGAGATATTTGTTAGTTAAGGGCTGTCTATTGGGCCGCCTCTGCACATTCGCTACGGTGTATGCTCCTAACACGAAACAACCCAAATTTCTGCATCTCTTTTTGGGTGTCCTGGGGAACTTTGCGGAAGGGGTAATCATACTGAAGGGGGACTTCAACCTGACATGGGATGTTACTATGGATAGTAGCACCCCCCCACACCCCAACGCCCAACCACAGGTAACTTCCCCAGAATTGGGTCTCCTGGATGCATGGCGTACACTGCACCCAACTGACCGAGGCTACACCTTCTCCACATTCTCATAGGACTTACTCTCGATTGGACTACGTCTTTGTAAGTAACACCCTACAGCAGTCCTTACAATCCGCCACGACCTACGCGATAACCTTGTCGGTTCATGCACCAGTACACACATGCTTTGATTTGAAATTACCCTCTCCTAAATATAAACAATGGTTTTTCCCTCAATTGCTGTTGAAAGATAGTCTTGTGAGATTCCCTGAGGGAGGTTATTAATTACTTTTTTTAAACTAATGACCCTAAAGATACTTCTCCACTTAACAATTGGGATGCTTTGAAGGCGGTCTTAAGAGGGCAGTGCATAACCTTGAACTCTGCCCTTAACAAGTCCAGGATAAAAGACCGCCAGACCTATGACCAGGGCAATAAGATAGGCTCCCACCTAGCACGGCAGCTGCGGGTAAAAACTGAAAAACAGTACCAATCTATGACCAACCCAACACTGTCATTGGGCAAGACACAGGGAAGGCACAGACGTTTGAGAGATTCTATCGGAACCTTTACTCAGCTGACCGGGCTCGGAGGCTCTACAGATAGGATACTTGCAAAAGGTCCCAATCATCCAATTTTCAGAAACCCAAAATGATTTATTAGGCAGCCCTATTACAGACGAGGAAGTCCACCCCGCTATAAAGGGCCTTAAATGTCATAAATCAGCGTGGTCTGACGGCCAAATTCTATAAAACTTATATGGCGGAGTTTACCCCACAGTTGGTGTCCCTCTTTAATTATATGGCTAAAGAAGGCAAGGTCAAGGAATCCATGAGTGAAGCCCTGGTGTCTCTAATTCCCAAACAAGGCAAAGACCTGAAACAATGCGGTTCCTACTCACCAATAGCCCTGCTAAACTTAGATGCCAGGCTTTATACAAAAATTCTTGCTTCCAGATTAGATGATTTACTCCAGGAGCAGATACACTTTGACCAATCCGTGTTTATTAAAGGGAGACAAACTCATAACAACATCCACCGAGTCATTCACTTAATTGAAGGTCTCCAAAAAAAAGATCCTGGTGGTCCTTCTGGCGCTGGACGCAGAGAAAGTGTTTGACCTGGTGGACTGGGGTTTCTCCTACACACACTGAAACGGTTTGGTTTTTATGATAACTTTATAACAATGATTAAGGCGAGCTATGGGTCTTCAGTGGCTAGAGTGTTGGTAAACGGAGTGAGCTCAGATGTATTCCCATTGAGAAGGGGAACACGACAGGGGTGCCCCTTTTCCCTGTTATTATTTGTGCTCAGTGTTGAGCCCCTGGCAGCCACAATTAGGCAAAACTCGGAGATCTGTGGAAAACGATTTGCAGAGGATGAACATAAGGTTTCACTTTTTGCAGATGACATCCTGCTCTCCTTAGCTGAGCCTGCGAATGCACTTAAAGCTGTACTAGAGGAGCTATGATGTTTCGAGGAGGTATCAGGCTTACGCATAAACTTAGCTAAATCTCACCTACTCAACCTGACAGCCCCCCAAACAGCAGTAGATGATATCACGAAATCAAACCCTTTCCAGTGGGATCCATTGGGGATTACATACCTGGGCATCCAAATTACAATCTATGTTGATGGACATTTTCCGGGCTAATTATCTCCCACTGCTTCAACGTCTAAAGACAGATTTCAGAAGATGAGCTCTGTTGTATTTATCTTGGCTTGGAAGGATTCACGCCATTAAAATGTCAGTTCTCCCAAGCCTCCTTTACCTATTCCAGGGACTCCCGATTGAAGTAGACCGCGGTATTTTCGCTAGCCTACAATCCATGCTGATACAATTCATATGGCAGGGGAGAAGAGCGAGACTCTCCTACAGGGTGCTCTGATTACCTAAAACTAAAGAAGGTCTGGCACTGCCCGATTTTAATTTATACTATAAAGCGGCACAACTAATACTTATTCCAGAATAGTCAGTCGGACAAACATTGGCTCCATATGGAGAGGGCACTTATGGGGAAGTACATATGGGATGTGATATGGAAACGGACGGCAGACAGACCACCAAATGCATATTTGAGCACACCCACACGTACCACTATTTAAATTTGGGACAGTCTCTGAGTATGAGGGACTGACCTCTTTCCCATCCCCACTAACTCCGAAACACTCCAACCCAGCATTTCCACCGGTGCTGCAGATTGGGCCCTTTGAAGCCTGGAGGGAGGGGGGGTGTCTGGTAGTCTCTGATTTATTTGATAACTGGAAGGTGTGGACATTTGAAAACTGCAACAGGGATTTTTAGCTTTCACCTACAGAGTGCTTCAGATACATCCAGTTAATTCATTGGGTGTCCCAACTTAGTATGCAGAAGCCCGCCACAAGAGAACTTCCAACTATTGAAAGATTTGCGAAGAGCGGCGGGTGAATGAAGGGCGCCATCCCTTTTCTATATAATCTATTGTTAGACAGCCTGCACAAATCTCATCCCTGGCATAGGGGACACTGGGAGGGAGTACTGAATAATCCTATCACAGAGGCTCAGTGGTCGGGAGTAATGAGAGATATGACCAGATTCAATCATTCAATGTGGCTTCGGGAGGCACACCATAAATTGATGTTTGATTGGCATATACACCCATCCAATGAGTCTTTGCAATAACAGACATATGGGGATAAATGTGTTATGTGGTTGTGTCGTGGAGCAGCCAAAATGGCGTTAGCGGTGGAATGGAAGAAACCAGAAGCTCCATCGATGACCCAGTGGCACTCATGATTATGGAGAGCACTAACAATGGAGCGTTTGGCAGACATTTTGTCAGATTCCTGTATATATGTGCGGCCCACTGGTGTCATACCTCTAGGACGATCTTCCCCTCTGCGCTTGCCCTGTCAGAACGAGGGCACTCCATCTTTTTCAATTTTAATAACCTCCCCACCAAGGGAGGCACTCGAACAATAAAAGAATTTATCAGCTTATAATGGGAGATTGAAGGGGTGGCAACCTCGACTACTGGACTATACCAATCCTCTGCTTAAAATTTTTTATTTTGTTGTATATTTCTGTTTGGGGGAGGGGGCACTTTGGGTTACTGATTGTTTTATTTTGCAAAGCGACCATTTCGTGCCTTGTATCCTTGCGCTCCACCAAAGAATGCTGTAACCCTTGAAATAGCACTAATGTTGTACCACGGAGTACGGATGCAATATGCAATATATAGATTTTTTGTTGTGCTATCTCTGGAAATAAACAGAGCGTTGACACAAAAAAAATTACAGAGTCTGTTTATTTATCAACTATATATATTAGAGAAAATATAAGGGAATGCTTGATATAAATGAGTCATAAAATCTTGAAAGGGAAGTCAGGGAGGCTGTAGAACTTCCTGGAGATGAAGTGAGGTGGCAAAAGTTGTGATGGCGGAATAATCAAGAAATTGAGTAACAGGTGTCCAAAGGGCCTATTGTCCACTTCTCCTCGACACCCCCTCCACCGTGAACCCAACACTTTGCACTGGACTGAGAAATTAACTTTTCAGTGGGACTAACCTTGTCCTTGTATCCAAACCATGCACCTTCGTGCTCAGCCAGACCTTGTGACTCGCTCCCGGTCTTGCACTACCAGATAGCAAGAAGTTCTATATTTAATTTAATTAATTTAATTGTGGGTTTATATAGCGCTAGGAATCGACTCCCGGAGGAGTATCTCCACGCTTCGACCGCTGGGGAACCCGTCCTGGCTCACCCTGAGAGATGGTCCCAGATGGGTATCTCTAAGGTGCGACCAAGCATCCCCGGCAATCTGGGGGGGCCGTTGTGAAGATGAGGCAAGCTGATGCCCAGAGTTGCCGCGTGTGGTCTCTGACTAGAGTAGGCACCGAGGCGAGAATTATCAAGTCCGCTGACCATGGTCCACGAACCTGCCGCGTCGGGAATCGAACCCTGGTCCCGGGCCGTTCTCTGCTTACGGGTCTGCCGCCTCTAACCAGTGAGCCACACTTCTCCAGTTTTACTGATTGGATTTTTGTTATTTTGGTTTTGATTTATTTCTTGTATTTTGTTCTGTTTTTCTAACTTGCTGTTGGGTTTTTTCTCTTGTATTTTCACTTTATTACTGTTTGAAGTGCTGCATAAATACATTACACATTGCCTCGGAGTTAAGCCTGACTGCTTTGTGCCAAGTTACCTGAGGGTTGAGCACAGTTTAATTTAGAGTTTGCTGGTGCCTCACCCTAACAATGATTGTGGTTGCTACTTGTGTAGGGTTTCACCCCCTTTAACCAGTAATCTAATTTCTTACACTGTCCCACTCCCAGAATACACTGGTGAGCATGTGAAACGTTTCAGGAAACAAAAGAATAGGTCTGTGCCAAAGTCGCATTCACTTACCCTAAAACGTTTTCAAAATTATATGAAATTACATTAAAAGCAAATCTGATATATAGTGCTGTATTTTAGCGAGAATGCATCATTGAGTCAATTTTTGATGTGAGGACGGTTTTCACACTAAATATTAGTGCAAAACAGAAAACACAGCCAACAGCTGCTCTCGTTCTGTTGGTGCTCAATTTTTTCTTTGAACGACACATCATTATGCAAGATGGCATAATTGGGGAACTTTGCAATATACAGCCAAATGATTTTACTGGGTCGCCACAAAAAATGGTCAAGCTCATGTTTCCATGACACAAAACAAAACCAAAGGGGATGATGGACGGAGTGTTGAACATTGCAAGCACTCACCCCCAGTCAACTGATCTGGGTTTTTAATCCTTCATAATTCTTTAGCTCACTTCGTCACCCCAGTTCAGACGTAACACATTCTCACCAGGTACACGTAAATTAAAATACACCAAGTCAATTCAATCACTCCTGATTTTACTGTCAGCATTACGTGACTTTGCATTTATCACCCACCAATAACTAGATTTAAAAACCTCTCCTGCTCACTGTGGAGTGCGTTAGGAAGCACCTTAACTTTGAAAACGTAATTAGTTTAAAACTGTATACGTTTTGAAGATGAAAATTATCTATTTTAACTTCTTTCCAGGCAAAGAAAAGAAAAGAATGATCTTGTCAAGGAGTGTGATGTGTTTACCCGTGCAGCTAATAGTGCCTTTCCTTGTGGTCTCAAAAATAATTCTTCTTGACCTGTTTTCTTATCTGCGATGCAGTACATTTCACAGAATTGTTCACTCTGTGCTTCTCTTTCAGTCTCTTTTAAGCAGCCGGGAGGACATGCCACAGCTGATGATGGACAGCAAATATCTCTTTCAAGTGACATTTCCATTCAGCCCATCTCCACAAGCTTTAGAAATGGTGCAGATCCCGAGCAGCCTGAAACTCGGCTTCCTTACAAGAGTGTAACGAAGGAACAGGACCCCGCGTGCTTCACTCAGAGGAGGATACCAAGATTTTGTCATCTGACATGACTGCTGGTTAGCAAGGACATTGTACACTGCCTTTTGTGAGCATTTTATGGACAACAAGGAGATCAAAGAATAATGTGATGTGAATGTCACATTCTTAAAACGTTGAATCAAGTCTTTATGCCACTGCTAGGTAATGAGAATAGAGTCAGTTTGTATGATATATTTTTCAAGGATGGCATTTAGTTCCTTATGGAAAAATTGTCTTAATTGTGAAATTCCACTCCTTAATCTTTTGGGAAGGAAAGTTACAAATGAAAAATATTTTTATTCTATTTGTAGAATATTGTTAAAGGTATGACATGAACATGCGTGGTTATAGTAGATACAATAGAAAATTAACACATTAAGACTGAAACTGGGAGAATGTAAATGTAGAGCATTGGTTGCAATAGAAGGCCATGCCACCGAAAAGCAAGACAAAGGCATATTAACATGGGGGTACATAAAAAGTTCCTCAGTTTTGTCGGAAGTTAGACAAGTTTCACGTTACCGTCCTTTTCCTGCAAGGCAAAGCTGGATATAACATCAGGCTGCAGAGAATTGTATTCCACTTCTGTTACCCGATTGGCAGTGAAGAAACACAGCTGTCACTGCTGGGTCATGTAGTTGCCTTTCCCTGTTTGTGTGTTTTAAACTTGGTCTGATTTCTGTTACACAAATCTGGGCAAATTTGAGAAATGTGTGAAAGCTAGTGAGGTTTACGACTTCGCACCTGTGCTCACTCCTTGTTCAAGTTGTATCCACAATTCTCTAAAACCATAGAGCTCTTGCTTGGAACACATGCTCCACCACAACAAAGTCCCTCTTGCAAATGAACGTCCCAGAAATATGGGAAAATGTTAAACAAAAAATGGCACAGCGCAGCAAGCAAAACTGCTTTCTGTCACCTGGAGAGAGCAAAACTGCTTCAATGCTTCAAGGAAATGGTGCAGTTCTGCTCCTTCTATGCACTGGCACAGTTTTGGCTGCCTGGCACCAATGCAGACACCCATGCGCCATATTGTGAGGGTGTCTGCGTTGAGGCCAGGATATATTTTGTGCAGGAAGGTATACCTTCCTACACTAAAACTATACTTTGAGGCTATTTTCTCTTTGTATCTGTGCTTTGGAATGTAGCAGATATGCAAAGAGGAAAATACCGAGGAGAATAAGATATCTTGTTATGCCAGCCTCAGGCATTTTGGTATAAACCCATGTCTACAACTCTTTGTAAATATGGGTTTGCTTCAAACTTCATGGGTGGATACACCGGAGCACCCATGCACCGTCCATGGAACGCCTACTTGTCACAAAGTAATGCAAGGCAGCACAATGTAGTACTTTGCATGACTTTTTCTTACAAAGCCACACAAATGGGCATTTGTGTGCCTTTGTAAATACCCCAAAACATTTTGCGTCGGGCTGCCTCAAAGAAGGGTATGCAACCCGATGCAGAATCTATTTAAATATGGGCCATGAACACTCAGGCCTTGAAAATCATAAAAATATTACTAGACATGCATGTCTAGTGACATGAATAATCTACTCGACCTAACTGTAACGTACTTGACCTGTAATCTGGTCTCAAATTGTGTGATCCCAGCAAATATCTTACTTTAAAGCGCTGCCTTTTTCTTCATTATCAAATATTCAAGTTCAGAATTTTTGTTGTACAAAAAAGCTATTTTGTTTTATTTAATAGACTATACTTTTGCTCCATGTATAATAGGAATCAAGCCCACTTATAGGGTACGCAAAAACCCTGACCCGTCTCTTAATTCACTAACAGCATTGTCACCAGGGCAGTGCAGGAATGTTTCATATTTAAAAACTGACTTTCAATAAATGTATCACTTTAGCATGTTTTGTAGCACACTGTCATCTACAAACAGCTCGATTTCAATTGAAATGGCAACAAACTTTCCCACTAACATGCAGGTTTACTGATACAACTATATATCGTATAAACAATAATCTGTGGTAGCTGAGTTTCACCATTGTCAGACAATTAACTTTACAAAAACCTACAACTGTGCTGCTTCTTTCATCCTGGAGGTTATGTTTACTTTTCTTTCTCTTGCTGCAAATTATAAGACATAATCTAACATTTGACCTCTGTCTTTGTAGGCAGACCAAATGTGACAAGATCAGGGCCAGATGTACGACGGGATTTAGCATGCGCTAATGGGTTTGCGACGATTAGGAATGGGCGTTCCCTTCCTAATATCGACCCCCAAAGTCATGTATGAATGTTTTGCAACCGCAATTGCGGTTGTAAAACACTCGCAAATTACCACCCTCTTTAAGAGGGTGGTAATGTACTTGCAAACTGGAAGGGGTCCCCATGGGACCCCTTCCCCTTTGCAAATGCAGGGGAAAATATTTTTTAGGGGCAGGCAGTGGTCCCAGGGACAACTGCCTGTCCTTAAAAAATTAAACAAAAATGTTTCATCTTTGTTTTTTTAAATGCAGCCTATTTTCCTTCAAGGAAAACGGGATGCATTTTTAAAAAAAAACTGTTTTATTGAAAAGCAGTCCCAGACATGGGTGTCTGCTGAGCCCAGCAGGCCACCGTCCCTGGGAGGGCCAGCCATTCCAAATGGTGTAGCAAATTGCGAGTGGCTCATTAATATTCATGAGTCTCGCATTTTGCGACCCCATTGGGAATCACAACCAGTGTCCCCGACACTGTTGTACATTCTAAATTGCGACTCGCAACTGAGCGCAAAATGTGAGTCTTAGTTTAGAATAGACGTACATCTTGCCATTAAAGTCATCTTTATTGCTCATTCACTTTCTGGGAGAACAGAACTCCTGTTCTTCATCTGCTCATCAGAACTGGCCAGTAGGCTCTACAAATAGCTCACTCTGATAAAATCTGACTCACCATAGTTAGTGGGCAAGTTGATTTCTCAAGACCTGAACAATGTCAACTCAAATTTAAAGGGCATTGTTGAAAAACAGCAGCATTTTATGTTTTATCATAACTTTTGATGATCAGTTTTGCAATACCTTTGCTACATTACTTTTTTTGCAAATATATTGTTTATTTAGGTTTTGAGCCCAATTTGCTTTTGAATATAAAAATTGTAGATTCCGCTCTTTCCTCTCCACACATAATCATCCACTGCATACATCGGGGCATTTACATCAAACATTCAACTTTAGTGCCTTATGGAATACTTGCGCTGATTAGCAGTTCAGGGAGGATATGTGACCTAGCGTCCAGAGCTGCCGATTTTGGAACTGGTTAACCTGGTTCGAATCCAGACCTTGGCACAACATCCTGTGACAAATCATGCTACTCCTTTGTGCCTAAAAAATGTGTTGTTTGATAGTCATGGAAAGCTCTCTAATGTCCTGCAACCAATTTTGTGGTATATAAAAAACTGCAAATTGTTCTTAAAGTTCTTAGTTCTGCATTTTGCCTACATTGTTATAAATGTACTCCTAAAGATAAGGCTTGTAGTACTACATAATATCACATTTCATGATGCCAATAATTTATCGATTTGGCAGGGCGCATTGGTTTGCGTTTACATTACTTGCTGTAATATTGCTTATTTGTTGAATAACCAGTGCCTTGTCAGTGATGTCTTATTTAAACAGTGATGCATATTATAGAATTGTGTTCTTTGTTACAGTGATTTGAATGTTATCTACATTTCATGTTCTTTTTTTAAAGAGACCTCCAACCTAAAAATAATAGGAACGCAGTTCATTCACTTTTCCATCCCAGAGATTCCAATGGCATCACCCTGATGCTTTTAAGTTTTAGATGTTTCAGTAGAAGTAATAAATTCCACACCACAACCACTTTTGATTTTGGAAGTCCTGCCATATGGCGGTCCACTCTATCCAAAGAGGTTCACCAGCCATGACTGACCCTCTCAAAAGTATTGAAGAAAGGGGGGAGAAGCATGACTGGACTATGGAAATTCAGTATTGGCCGAGTACGTACCTTATCTGTGTGGCAGCTGCTAGAATGAGAATTTACGCAGCTAAATCTGTGGTTCTTATTTCCTAAATACGAATCCTCACGAATATAGCAACTTTCTGAGTGGAAAGCATATGGATTGGAGGAGAAGTATTGTCTTTTGTATTTTTAGGAAGGTGGGTGTCCTTCAAATAAAGAAAAACTCAGTTTTAAGAAAGGGTTTTGTGTAGACATTGACATACAGTAGTAGAATCTAAGAAATTATGAAGGGGGTTTGTAGTGAATTCGCTGATGGATCCTGATCACCATTTATAGAAAGCTACAGGTTGTATAAAGCTGCTCTCCGAACATTTCTCACCTTTGCAATTGAAAAAGCCTTTAACACTTCCATAAACGTAATGGCTCACATATACCTCGATGTTGGGGCCTGCTTGTTCATTTGAGTGATTCTTGAAAACTGCCTTGGGTGCCAGATTTACTCTTATGAAGTAATATTGAAGTTGCATTGCAACTATGTCAACTTATGAAAATGCATGATGACGTGCTAATTTATTCTCAAACTCTATGAAGGATCTACAAAATAAATATTTCAATATCTGTTTTCAGTTTCCAAAATTGATACTTTAGATGTTATTTTAAAGAACGTTTTATTATTTGTTATTATCTATTTTCCTATATTTAGACTAAATTTTTAAGCTCTGCCCTATTTTTGGCATATTATATTGGAACACTGGATTGGAAAAAACATTTTAAAAAGTATTTTTATCAAATTAAAAGTGATTTATTTTAATTCATATTGTTTCTGCCCTCGTGTTATTTTTATAATCTTTGTGAAAAAGTCGAATGATCCCTGATAGCGTGTTGGAACTGAGTTGTACCTTAATGGAAAACTCCTCTGAGCAGGATTATTATACCAGCAGGTATTGGGAGTGAGAATATATCATTCAAATAGTAATTTATTTGTGTTGTGAAAAATACATTCGGAGGTACAATAACAAGCAAAATAAATGAGCGTGATTGAGCGAGATTCAAATGCTGGGAAAGCAGCAACATTACATGCTGGTTTGTCTTAAAATAACCAGAAACATTCCAACAACTTCAAATAATGAATTCCACAATATTAACTACAAACTCAGGAGAAGAGCAGCACAGATTTGCACACGGATCTCCTAAAAGGTGATTAATGAATACAGACTCATTATAAAAGAAAGAGCAAACACTGAAAATGCCAATGAACCTTACTTCGTTATAATGAAAAGATTGTGTTAGATATGAAGATGTGTTGTCTTTATAGTACCACAACGTAGAGTAATTATTGCTGCGGGGATCTAATGTAAAAATATAGGGTGATATTGTAGTGCTGTAAGGGGAGATTGGTACTGTGGTGTGGCAGTGCAATACTCAAGTGTGTTCGCACAGTGCTTGGCTGTGGAAATATGATGTATGTTGATGTTAGTGCAATGGCATCAGTTTGTAGTGAGTTAAGATAAAGTGTTATGGTGCTGGGGCGGTTATTCACTGCTGAAAGGTAATGTGAATATTGTGGTGTAGTAGTGTTGTGTTGAGTCAATTGGTGGTGCTGGTTAATACTATTGTGGTGCTGTTGATAGTAGTGCTGGACTGAAGGGTACTGTGGTTCAGGGGAGGTATTGGGAGAGGTTGAGCAGACGATTTATGGTTGGAATAGGTGGGAGTGAGCTTCTATGAGTTGGTAGCATATCATAGAGATAGTGGTGCATGAGTCAGCAGTTGTGGTTCTGTAGTGTTGGGTGGTAGTGAAGTGGTGGATTCTAGTATGTAGCAGGGAGTAGTGCTGTAGTGTAGGTGATTGAGCAGTGGTCAAGGTTATTGGGTGTATTTTTCTGTGCTTTCAGAACAGAGCATTGGATGGCAGTAGATGTCTTGGATCTTCAGCTCCCCACTATGGAGATCAAAGCTAATGTTTTAACTGAGGTACTTCATCTAGGACAGGCATCAGGCATGTAGAGAATATTTACTACCATGTAATGAGGACCTTATAAAAACCCATTTGGGCACTTGGGTGAAAAATCTACAGGTCCATGTGTGACTAAGCAGGTTACTTGTCACCATCATCCTTCTCTGGGTAACTCAGCCTTTCTTACACAACATCTAATGCCAAAGAGTTTGGTGGTACACACGTCCACCAGCAAAGTGAATTTTAATGCTTTCCTATCATTCTGCCTGAACAGGAATCGAAACCGATAGAGACATTTATTGAGCAGATTTTCTCCTCTATGAGCCTTGCTTTGAGGTAAGTAAATACCCGGTGTCTTCTCAGCCGCTACTCCCTTGCTCTTTGGGACAGGTTGACGCACATTTTACTGGTTATTGCAGGCAGTCTTCAGGTATACGTAACCCAAGCTCTCCAAGATTGCCATGATGCAGTGAACCTCGTAATAGGTTCTGCCTTGGACACAACCAACTGCTTGAGCCAAGCAGTGGGCACTTTGAAGTCAAGCCTGGATTAGGTCTATAGGCTACTTTGGGAATGCCCAAGAATCCCTAATGCACATGCCGTTTGATGGCTCTCACCTTTTTTGACGAAGAAGGGGATTCTGCCCTGGAACAGTTTAAGGAGAGTAGAGGCATAGTTCCTTCCTTGGGCCTTTGTGTGCCCATCAGGCACTTCCCCCAACAATTTCGCCCTCTCCCTGATTGCTGTTCGGGATTTTCAGTTTTGCAAACTCCAGACACCTTCAACAGCCAAGCAGGTCTTTCAGATCTTTCATGGCCGAGGCTGCGGTACAACACTTAGGAGAACAGGGGCAGAATGCAGATCAGTCCTCCACCCCTCCTGCATCCGCAGCAACAAAACCTTTTTAGTGTGTCTTTGCAGGCACACAGCCAACCTGTTGGAGGCAGAATTCCATATTCCTCCAGGGGTAGCAGGCCATCACCTTAGATAAGAGGGTCCTCCAAATCGGGGCTCTGCCCTCCCATTTATTTCTACCCCACGACAACTTCTACCACCATCAGGGAGGCTGACAGAGGAATAGTGCCCATCTTGCGACAGGAAGTGCTGGTCCTTTTGGCCCAAGGGCCATATAGAGTATTCTGGCCTCGAAGTAGGCAATGGGTGTTACTACTGTTACTTTCTTATGCTGATGAAAGATGGAGCCCTTTGTCTTATTTTGGAGCTTTGGCATCTCAACACCCACCTGCAAAAGGACAAATTCAAGAAGTTCACTCTAGCCTTGGTCTTGTCTGCCCTAGATTCCAGAGACTGGTTGGTGACATTGGACCTGCAGGATGCCTATTTCCATATGCCCGTCCTGCAGGTGCTATCTGTGGTTCATGGTGGGCCAGGAGCATTTTCAATTCTCAGTGCTTCCTTTTGGCCTCACCAGTGCCCCTCGGGTGTTCTTGAAAGTGATGGCGGTGGTTGCAGCACATCTTTGGAGGTTAGGATTCCAGTCATACCTTGCCACAATGACTGGTTGCTGAAGGATGTCTCTCAGGCAGTCGTCATCTACCTCCAGACAATGGTGAACCTCCTGACATTGTTGGGCTTCACTATCAACATGCCAATGTCACACCTGACTCTGCATACACTCCCATTCATCAGAGCTATTCTGGATACAGCGCAGTTTCATGCTTTTCCCACGAAGCAGAGAGTCCATGACATTCAGGCTATGATCCTGATGTTTCTGCCTGAGTCCTTGAGCCCAGTGCGAATGATCCTGAGGCTTCTAGGATTGTTGGCCTTTCTGCATTCGAATAAACATACCACGTGGCACATGCGGGTTCTGCAGTGTGAGTGCAAATCCCAGGGAACACAGCATCAGGGGAATCTGTTGGACAGTATCCAGATTTCAGAGGAGACTGCAAAAGACCTTTAGTAGTCGCTCCTGAACCACGATTATAATAATAATAATAATAATAATACTGGATTTTATACAGCGTGAACAGCTACCTCACGAGGAGGTGTCCCGGCGCTAGTAGACCACAAGTAACCTGAGGCAAGAAATAGGAAAGTTAACGTGGCTGGGTGAAAAGCCACGTCTTTAGCAGTGTCTTAAAGCAGGGTTCGGAGGGGGCCTGTTGTATTGCTTGTGGCAGGGAGTTCCACAGAGCAGCGACGTTAGCTGAGAAGGTCCGACCTCCTAGTCGTGCCTTTTTTGCCCGCGGAACGATCAGTTGGACACGGTCATTGGACCGTAGTACACGGCTTTGGGCGTATCTTGGAAGACGGTTTTTCAGGTATTGTGGACAGAAGCCATACAGAGATCTGAACGCAAGCGTCAGAGCTTTGAATTTTATTCTGTTGGCGACTGATAGCCAGTGCAGGGTTCGGAGATGCGGAGAGACTGACTGCTTGAAAGGAATTCGCAGTAACAGTCTCGCAGCCGCATTTTGAACTACCTGGAGCTTGTGCGTCAGGTATTTTGGAAGGCCAAGGTATAGACCATTGGCATAGTCCAGCCGTGAAGTGACAGTCGCGTGAACAACCGTTTTCCTACAGCTCTCCGGTAAAAGTCTAAGAATTTTCCGGAGGTTTCTCAGCTTGCTCATGCAGCATCCGGCCACTTGTTGAATATGGGATGTAAAGGACATGTTAACATCCCATCTCACTCCAAGATTTTTTGCCGAATGACTGGGTGAAGGGGGGGGGCCCAACTCCGTCGGCCACCAGAGTTCAGGGGCGGGGGGTGGACCCTTGCCGAAGAAAATAACTTCGGTTTTATTAGCATTTAATTTTAGTTTATTGGTGTTCATCCAAAGAGCAATGTCCCGGAGACAGCCTTTAAAATCAGAGAAGGAATCCTGCGACGTCTCCGAGTACGGAAATACCAACTGGGTATCGTCGGCATATGAAATTGCCTTGATACCCCAGTTGGCAATTAGCGTGAAGAGAGGGGCCAGGTAGATGTTGAACAAAAGGGGGCTGAGGGCCGATCCCTGCGGCACTCCACAACTGAGGGGTTTAGGTGTGGAAGAAATCGTCCCCAGTGCCACCTTCTGCGTTCTAAATGAGAGGTAGGAGTTTATCCACCCCAGTGCTCTGTCCTGAATCCCTATCTCTGTCAGCCGGCTGAGTAGCCTGGCGTGGTCCACCGTATCGAAGGCGGCCGACAGATCCAGGAGTACCAGCATTGCTGAATTTCCTGCATCCATCGACCACCTCACTGACTCGGCTACCTCTAACAGCGCAGTTTCAGTACTAAAGCCGGGACGGAAGCCCGATTGAGTTTCATGTAGAATGTTATTCGTTTCCACAAATTTGCTCAGTTGGCGCTGTATACTTTTTTCCAGCATTTTTCCCGGGGCCGCAAGTAGGGATATTGGGCGGAGGTTCGTAAGGTCGTCTGGGTCCCCGTTAGGTTTCTTCTTTAAGGGTAAGAGGGTGGCATGCTTCCAGACATCCGGGAAGGTGCCTGAGGTGATGGATGAGTTCCAAATACCTTGAAGTGTGGGGGCTACCGAATCCGCTATGGTATTCCACAGTTTAGCTGGGCAGGGGTCGTCAGGGGAACCGGATTTACAGCGGCTAAGTTCCTGCCTTACCTCAATCAAGGGGATAAGCATGAACTGGGTGAGAGTTTCACCTGGCTCGCCGTTCTCAGCTAGGTCCTGCTTCATTGTATTTATTACTGGGCCAAAAGAGTCATACATACGATTAAGTCAGTGACAGAAACCTCTCCTTACCCCACCCAGAGCTGCTGGTTTCACGGTCACATTACTACTGAGTTAGGGAGGCCATCCGGAAGAGGTGGAGAACAGAAGCTTCTGGTCTCAGGTGGAGACTTGATTCCATATAACTTTGTTGGAGTCAATTCACTTGGTGCTCTATGCCTTCCTGCTCACATAAGGAAGGCTGGTGCTCATGAACAACAAAACCGCCATGTGGTACTGCAGCAAGCAGAACTTGGTGGAGTCTTGAACCCTGTGTCAGTAGGCTCTGTACCTCTGGAAGTGGTTGGACCACCACAAAATATCTCTGTTGGTAAACCACCTGGCAGGATTGCTAAATGCCAGGAAGAACAAACTCAGCTGCAGGCGCTAAAAGGATCATAAATGGCAGTTGCACCTAGAGGTTGTGCAGGGGGATGTTCCAGCGATGAGGAGTACCCTGGAACACATTTGTTTTGATCACGGTGAGGCACCACTCGTATACTTGCAGGCCAGGATGCGGAACCCGCTATCATGATACGCTGCATACACAACGAAGGGGAGGAGCGATGAGAGTTAGGGCAATCACAGTGATTTAAGAACATGAGACATTACCAGAACGAGAACAAATTGGGAGATCTGTAAGTGCTAAGGGAGGGGGGAGGGGGAAGTTTGAATAAGTTCTAATAAAGAGAAGGATAAAAAGGTCAAAGGAAAATTGCAGCGTTTGATATTTATGTACATGACACTGGACCAATATACTGTATTACTAATAATATGCTGAATACATGTATGTAATTTGTACTTTAATGCAAAAATAAAAACAATAAAAAAAAAAAACAGTCCCATAATGCAAAATAAAAAAATAAAAATGAGGAGTACCCTGGATCAATCTTTTCCCCAGTACTGAGAATGTGAAATGTATGTGCGTTGGTGATTCTAAAGTATCTCTCTCTCGGAGATGCCTTCCATTTAGAATGGAGCTCGGGTCTCAAGTATGCCCCATGTTCAGAAGAAGATCAGGAACTACCAAGTTAATCTAGTGGTACTGCATTTGGCCAGGACAATGTGGTACTCCAGGAGCTTTTGATCATAAGGATCTGTCCTCCGATCAAGCTTCCATTTCAGAGGGATCTTCTGTCACAGCAGCAGTGCAAGGTACTGCCCCCAGACATGCACAATGTGTTTCTCTATGCTTGGTGTATAAGTGGCAGCAGTTGACCCCTTTGGACCTTACCCTCGAGGAAATTTGTGTCATCTTCGCAGCGAGGTGTCTTTCCACAAAATAAGTGTAAGCCAGTCGAAGATTTGTGCGATACTTAGCATACTGATTCATTGCAAGTGAAGTTGCCTGTTGTTTGTTCAATCCCTGGTGCAGTAAGGACGTACTTTGGGCACTGGTAAAGGCTACTTATTAGCTCTTTCAGCATTTTGGTGGTTTCTCCATCAGCCCTCTTTTTTATTGAGTATTCCTGTATTAACATTCAACGAACATAAGAAACAACGGTTAACCATCGAATCATCTTAAGATTGATTGCTTAACCCAGGATTTCGACTTGTGACACAATACTGTACCCCTCATCTGGTAGCTATAAATATATAAGGTGAGTAATTTAAGTTAAGGTACAACACATTTCTGTTTCCCTGTTCAGTATATTCCCACTAAACAGACAGTAACTCCCACATTGAAAGGAAAACTAAGTAAAAAAAAGTAGTTTTGCAACCCTACCAGGAAATCTCCCGCTGGCCCTCAGTCCCTCCACACCCACAAACCCCTCCATCCAAACCCAAGAAAGCAGTATAGTCCATAGCCCCTGGGTCTCACCAGGGATTAGTGAGGAGCCCCCCCCCCTTCCTAGGCGTGTGTAGCTATAAAAGGGGCAGAGCCAGTATCCTTGTCTGCGGGGAGGGTACCAGATGATCCATAAATGTTAGTCCGGTTATTAGTAAGCATCCTTGAAGGGTCTGACATGGAATGGTTCAGATACTGTCTCTGTGACAGATCAGCCCTCTTTGTTTAACTCATCGGTTGTGATGAGGTTTTTGAAAGGTTTGCAACAATTATTTCCTCGAAAAGCCTTTGTGATGACACATTGGGGGTTAAACTTGGTCTGCACTTTGTTTTATGTGCACCCCATTTGAGCCACTGCAAAGTTTTCCATTGAGATTGCTGACATTGAAGATGGTGTTTCTCATCGCTATAACATCATCCAGATGTGTAAGTGAGCTGCAGGCTTTTTTTGCCGACCTGACGTATTCAACGGTCCTTTTGGGTAATTTGGTGTTGAGGACCCGAGCTTCCTTTCTACCGAAGGTGGTCACTGCTTTTCACGTCAGGCTTACTGTCATCGTTCCGGCATTCTTCGCTCCATCTCATCTCTCTAAGGAGGAAAAGAGACTCCATCATTTGTACCCTAGGAGGGCACTATGCTTTTATATTGATCCCATCAAAGAACATCTAGTGGAAGATCAGCTCTTTGTAGGGTTTTTTGGAACAAAGAAGGCAAGGCAGTGCAAAAACAGATCATCTCTCAATGGATTGTTTTCTGAATAATAATCTGCTACACACTGGTTAAGAAGGAGCCACAAAAGGCTTACAGGCTCTTTCCACCAGAGCCAAAGCTGCTACCACTGCATTGGAATGTGGAGATCTGGTCCTGGACATATATCATACAGCTTGATACACAGGTTCACAAAGCACAACTGCCTTGACAATCAGGCCTGTTGAGAGGGGCATTTTGCCTGCTCAGTGTAGCAGTAATAAAAATAACAATAGGTACATTTGTAAAGCGCCTGGTTACACCAACCGGTGTGTCCCCGTGCTGTGGTGAGAGGGGGTAAACTTACGGGCACAATCAAGTTTGAACGGGCTATCCCTGCACACCGGAGAAAAGGTGGGTTTTCAGATCTCTCCTAAATTTAACCTCCGATGCCTCTAGCCGGAGACCCAGGGGAAGTTTATTCCAGTTCTGCGCAGCCAGAAAGCGGAAAGACCGACCACTCATCCTGGCCTTCCTGACCTTAGGAACAAGCAACAAACCATTCCCACACGATCTAAGAAGCCGTGTGGGGATATATCGAGTGAGCAAGTTCAAGTACGATGGACCAATTCCCTGGGTGATGCGGTGGCACACACAGAGTGCCTTAAACAGCACTCTCTCCCTAATGGGAAGCCAATGGAGGGAGGCCAAGGCTTTCCTAGAGACAGCCCTCCTAGGCTCCACAAGAACCAGGCGAGCAGCAGCATTCTGTAGAACCTGAAGTCTGTTCATACATTTGGCATTGGAACCCAGGTACAATAGGTTGCCATAGTCCAGGCGGGATGTCACAAGGGCATGCACCATAGTCTTCCTGGCCTCAATAGGAAGCAGATCCAGAGTTTTCCGGAGGCATTAAGGACTCCCAGACAGGTATCCACTACATGTCTGGTTTGATATTCAAGTTAGAGTCCAACCACACTCACAAGTTCTTCACCTGAGTTCAGGCTGTGGGGACCCAGGCTAGGGGGCCACCAAGCTGAGAACCATACTGATAGAGCCTTCCGCACAATAAGCTCCTCGGTCTTGTCTCCATTCAATTTCAGGCAGTTATTAGCCATCCAGGAGGCAGGCTCCTGCATGCATGCCACAAAATTGGAGGCTGCCAAGTCGGGTGGCTGAGTCAGGGAGACCACCAGCTGAGTGTCATCGGCATAGGACACAACACTGATCCCGAACCCATCCGCTATCTCAGCAAGAGGTGTCACATAGAGATTGAACAGGATTGAACAGTACTGAGCTAGTACAGAGACCCACCACCTTGGGAGCATGCTACGGTATCTATTCACAAGATTATGTGTGGACTGTTATGTTGGTTTGAATGAATGATAATAACACCTTAGTGGGGATTAGTAGTGTGGTGGTGCAAAAGTCTTAGGCTCTTGCAGTGTAGGTGGCATTGTGTTATGCAGTTCTGAGAGTGGTAGGGTTTGGTTGTATTATAGTTGGTAATGCAGTGGTGGGGTGTAAGTATGATGAACGGGAAGGTAGTGTGATGGTGATGGTGGTAGTTTAGTAGTAGGGGCCACTGTGTCCTGCTCTGGAGTGGCTGTGTTGTGCCTTGGGTAAGAGCAGTGCTACGGGAGATAGTGCTGAATTATAGAGTATTAATGTGGTGGTGTAGTAGTCTAACAGTGTGGGGAGGCCGCAGTGCTACTCTTCTGCCGTGGAGGTTCAATGGTGTGGTAATGAATGTTGGTCCTGGGGTTGGGAGAGCTGGATGTAGTGGTATTGTGGTGATGGAACTCATTTGGGAATTGTAGTGTGGCAAAGGGTGATGCTGCACTACTTGAGAAGTAGCACAGTTTCAGAGGGTAGTAGTGCAACCATACACACTAATGGTGAATGATAGTGCATTTGTGGCGAAATGTAGTGCAAAACTGTAATGTGTTAGTGTAGTGGTAGTTTGGCGGTGGGCAAGGAAGTGAAATGCTGATAGGTGGTAAGGATGTGGTGTGGATGGTAATGCAGTGGCGGGGTGGAAGAATGGTAATGAGATATGTGATTTGGGGGGGTTGTGCAATATCCTGGTGGTATCCTGTGATGGAGGAGAGTGCTGTGGTGTTGTGGAGTGCCAGTACAGTGATACGCCAGGCCCTGTGCATTCACAAATAAGAGCAGTTAGTCACTTTTCCAATGCTTTAACACCAAGGCAGTTGAGATTCCTCCGAACCTTTGCTGAATGAACTCTATCAGACGGTACAACAAACACATTGCATTCAAGATTGTTATTACATATTCAGGTGTGGACTACCATAGCCATGGTGGTGGTGAGGGCACTGGCGGTCCGACCGCCCCATTAAATCTTGGGCAGTCACACTGTATTGGCACAGCCGCAACCGCCAAGGATCACAGATCCCTGGCGGTGTTGTGGCGATCTTGAGGCCGCAATTTGTTTGGCGGGGCTAAGCATAATATGAGTTTCCTCACCACCACACTTTACATGGCGGTGCATGCAGGGGGGCACAAGTAACTAATAATCCAGTATCCGAGTCAAAGCAGAGCTCTATTCAACTACATAAAACAAAACATCATCTCAACAAATACTGAACAATCCATTTAATCAATGGAAACATGCAACACATACCTTTCATTTCTCAATAACAAGATACTTAAAATAAAAGCTATTTTAACATGGAACTAGTATATTCTCTTTTCTCTACCCACAAAACGTCAGATAGTTGGGGCACTGTGCAGGAAATTAAACCGGATGTCTTAAAAAAAATAAACAGCACGAAAAAGGAAGATAAATGAAAAGGAGGATATACATTTTGCAGGTGCTTCCTAATACAAAGTCCTCACAATTTCAACAGAGTAATTTGCACTTTTTATGAAAACATGGATATGAGTTTTTGATGTATCTATTTTACACGAGAGATTGCTCTGAGGAAGATCCTTGCAAAACACCTGTTGGGATTTCGAAGCTGAACAATTAATGAAATTGCTTTTTTGATCAAATTGACCTGACTATAAATGTATTTTCAAAGTAACATCGGTGTTTTGTTACTCATAATGCACAACTGAAAATAACTGTGTCATTGTGATGGTGAATCAGCACTTGAGTCAAATATTGAAGACGTGAGATCTCTGGGCAGAGGATAAATACAGAGGTTGTTGAAACACTTTTTACAAGGGAGCTCGAGCAGCGCCTATGTAGTGTCATATTTCTCTTTGATGGTATTGGATATATTTACATCTTGAGAACAAAACAAATATGCGGAAAACTCATTATGCAACAAAACACATGGACACAGTGTTTCATACTATCCGCCTATTGACCCAGAAATCCCACCTTCTTTCTCGAGCAAATCGCCTTTTCTGTGTGCCACAGTTTTCTTCGATACAAAACTAGGGAAATTTTAAGAAACCAACTAGATTCCAGTACTTATAAATATATATATTTTTTAAAGCTATATATCCGCAATACAACTGCATCCTCCTAATTTATAACATCTTCCTAAAGGCTGCTCTACCATTGCATGACATGGCGGCTGCAGCACTTTGAAGCAGGTTGCACTTTCCAGGCTGACTCCGTCAGATCTGCGAGCATGTATTTATTTGAGCAGCACCCCTTAGTTAAAAACAAGAATGCATATCAACAATTTTCTAGACCACTCTCTCCTCTAATGGATATTGAATCCATGAATACTCTTTGCCTCCAACCATCCTGATTTTACTAGTTATTCATCCCGGCTGACTCACGCTTGAAAAAAGAACTTTTGAGGGGACACAAGGAGCCCCACTGGTGGGTGGAGCCGTCGGGTGAATATTCCATTCCATATGGTAATCTAGAGGTGAGTGGAGAAGTAACAAAGTGGGATGTGATTGGCTGGTCAGCACCAAAGAGCAATGTACAGGGGTGAGACAACGTCAGCCTGTGTGTTACGTGTGTGTGAGAGAGATGCACTATTTTTTAATATTTTCACATCCGTGGAATGCCATGTGTTGGACCTGGCCCTTTTTGGCAGGTTCATCCCGAAACTTTTTGCTTTTTCCTAGCCTGTTGCTGGAACCTGGTGTCGGTGATTTTAGGCCTTAGCGCACTTTTTCACTGTGGTACAGTGTAAAGTGCGTGAGCTCTCTGTGTATGTGTATGTTTACTTTTTGATAATTAAGTAGTCCACTAGCAATTTTGGTATTGGTGTTATTTATACGTAGATAAAATATCTTACTCTAGCTATAATTTTCTTTACCTAGGTTTATTTCCCTATGTTATAGCTAGCTATTCTTATAGGGGTCCCTTGTTTTCTTTAATATGTGTGGTGATTAACCTGCCCTCCCATAGGAATGCATGGGGAATATGTGTGACCATGGTAGTTCCTGATGTGTGGGGAGTGCAGGGGCAAGGTTGGTATGTGCAAACTCGTGAGATTGAATGCTGCGTAATGATGTATGCAGCATGAATGTGTCTAGTGTGGAAGTGCCACTTCTAGACATGGGTGTGCGTGTGTAGTGAGTCTGCTGGCACGTGATTGGCTGGAGCCTGGCTCCAGGAGTGTGCCTGGGCCTGCTTGTGGATTGACTGTCTGGTTTGAGGGTGACAGGGGCTGGGGAGCCCCAGGAGGTTGTCTGAGTCAGCCCTTGGTTGAATGACTGCATCTGCAACTAGACTGGTGGGAGGAGATAGCACCTGGGAGTGAATGGGGCTGGGTTTTCCCCACACAATACTGGGTCTGCCTCCTGTGGTGCGACTGATGACCCTAGCCTGACAAGTGAATGGGACGGGTGGCTGAACTCGTCAAGGGGGCTCCAAAACCAGCTTTCCCCCCACCCTGCACCTTTAGACAAAGGAATTCACTGTATAAAAAGGGGCTGTGTCCCCTTCGAAAATGTTCTTGTTTCTGACTGGAATCTGCCAGGGGCATGCTGCTGCTTGGGCCCAGAGAAAGGCTTGCCTCCCTGGGCCCTGCCCAGCCCCTGGACTGCTGGTGTCCTGGACTCCTGAAGGACTTTGTTGCTGGACTGGTGGACCTTTGTTTGCCTATAGCGCTGGGAGCGCTTTATTTTCTCCTTATTGCGCTTGGGAGCACTGTAATTATCTGCTAAGCGCTGGGAGCGCTTTATTTCTTCTTTAAAGCACCTGGGAGCGCTGTGATGGTCGGTAGCGCTGGGGAGCGCTTTATGTACTTGGAGCCGGTGCCCACCCGGCATTGCCCCGAGAGATTGCCGCGCCCTGGACCCCGTTTAATATTTCCCTCGAGGGAGACTACCCCTCCGTGAATTTAGCCCCCGCCTACAATGCCTGGACGGGCCGCCGCGCTGCCCGCGATGACCCGGAAGTTCTGGGGCCAGGCGGCCAGAAGTCCCGCCCCCACAGCCCCGGGGAGAGAAGGAAAAATGCGGCCGGAGATAGCGCGGGGCTCCCGTGAGGTTGGGAGAGTCCCGCACCGAAAGGAGACACCGGCGAGCCTGGAGCAGGCGTGGCTAGGAGAAGCTGGCGTCGCCGTGTGGAGAAGACCCCCTGCACTGGAGCCCGGTGAGTAAGGGCTGGGCAGGGAGGCATGGCAGCATCCTCTTCTGAGCGGCCCCCGCCTGAGAGGGGGCCGCTCCCACGTTACCTCTAGTGGTTAAGAGGTCCCCGAGGGGCCCGCGCACCCCTACCTATGGAGGCACGACAGCTCTGCCTTTACCAGAGCGGCCCGATGGCCGCGGGCCCCTCCAGTGATGGCAGCCCTGATTGATTTAAAAGCCCCCAGTGCTGACTGAGTTGCCGCGGTCAGGGTGCATGTAGGGCGGCCCCGGATGGCAGTGGGCCGCCCCAACGTTCTTGATAATTGCTTAGAGCCTAGAAGGCTCTAACGATTGGGGAACATATTGGGGGACATATTATTAAAGGGCCCAGTAGGGTCCCCAGGGGTCAGTGATACCCCAGTTGGACATAGTTGCTCTCAAGAGCCCCGTGGCTCCCCCATGGGGTACCCTTATGTAAAGCCACATGTTGGGGGCATGAGGAGTTAGGAGCCAGAGTGCTCCAATGGGCATAGTTGAGCCCAGAGCCAGAGGGCTCCAGTGTTTGGGCGCAGATTTGTCATAGCCTGTGTGGCTCCAGCCCGTGCATATTTCTTCAGAACCTGTGTGGCTCCAACCCCTGCGGCGCAGTTTGTCTAAGGGCCAGTGAGAGCCCATGCCGCAGTTTTATCCCAGCTGCCCAGCAAGTAGTGGGCAGCTGCACCGTTTAGGCGCAATATGGGAGAGAGAGTCCTTGAGAGGGACTGAGATGGCACAGTGGTCCCAGGCCTTCTACAGCTGCACAGCACTTAGTGCCAGCTGCAGCGTTTAGGCCCTGTTGTTGTTCTCAGCTGCCCAGCAATTAGTTGGCAGCTGCAACGTTTAGGTTTGTGCCGGTGGCGCACCCCTGACTGGCACTGCATGGGCAGCGCGCCCTGACATTGGTACACAGGGCGTCCTAGCCCCAACAAGACCAGAGGGCCTAGGAACAGTCACAGGTGGTGACTTATGTGAGTTTTGCGCAATTGTGTTTTGATGCACCATGTGCCTTGTTCTTACACCTCTGAATGTTGTGATGCATCATGTGTTATATGTTAATGCGTATACCCCTACAGATATTGTGATACTTAGGTGGTTGTTTTTCTCCTAGTGCAGGTGTTGCTAGTGAGGTCCTGGTTCTCTGTGCAATATTCTCCTAAGGTGGTTAGGGTTGCGTAGGTGGTACTTACCTGTTACCAGTGATTACTGGTTGTGTGCTAAAGTGATTATTATTCTATGATCTACAAAGTGCTATTTCTAATAGTATTTCTGCTAAGTGCTGATTCTGACAGTGGCCTACGTGGCCCTGTCCTGGTGTAAATAATCCCTTGTGAATATTGCCCGTGCCAGTTGGCACAATGTATATTGTGTGATTACTATCTGATGTGTTTCGACAATACAAAAGTTATTTTTATATAACCTTGTGTGGAGTTCCTTTTGTGGTGTGCCTAGGATGTTGTTGCTGTTGTGTTGCGTGCGCAAATGCTTTACACATTGCCTCCGGGATAAGCCTGTCTGCTCGTGCCAAGCTACCAAGGGGGTGAGCAGGGGTTATCTTGGCATGTGACCCCCTTGCCCTGACTAGAATGGTGGTTTCTGCCTGGCTTTGGCGTAAGCCTTAGCCAACCAGAAATCCCAGTTCTAACACTATGGCTAGTACCAGTGGTGATGGACAGCTTCCTTAGCTAATGCCTGAAACCCGGTGAACCACAGTAGCCAATGGCTGAAAGGGGCTGTCTGAAAGGTCATTTTCTGCATATGTATGTGTGCATGTTGTGTGGTGCGTGATAACAATAGCATTCGCCAGACAGCTAAATCATAATAAGGTTAATAGATATATATTATCCAGGGTTCTGATAAATGGAGCTATGGCCCAATTTAACCCTCCAACATTTTTTTGCTTTTAGGTGACCCAGGGTTTCGTTCTCTGCTGGGAGTCCCTCTGAGTCTGACTCACTGTAATCACTGGTAAAGTGGTTTTGAGTTCTAACTGCCAGTGCCAACTTTTAAAATAAGGCCCCCTGCTGTGCTGCCGGGATAAGAGACTCTGGGCTGCTTACACATGTACACAAACCTATGCACAATGTGCATGTGGGAGCTGCTTGAGGGAGGTAGCCAGTGTCTAAGTACACAATGGTTATTTGCGCACAGTTTGCCCGTTGCTTATGGGATCTATAATACATTGATCAGTGATCATGGCCTGTGCAGGCCTGTTAATGTAATTGGGCAGTCACAAATAAATATTCTAATTTCTTTTTGAGTACAGTGTGAGTCAGTACTACTTCTCTGTAAGCATGTAGTGCTTTATTGTATTAACAATGTAGAAGAAATGTGGACCACAATAAAAAATGGGTAACCTGGTGCCATGGCAGCATGCCCCCTGGGCCCTGCAGGATCTTCTTGCAACACAAGGGGGAGGTCAGTGCCCAGAGAGAATCCTTTATTCAAGAATATGCCACGATTTAATTTCTCAGATTCTCATGGGGAGTACCAGTGGCCCATGGGATTGGCAGTGAGATGACTTGTAGCTGCAGGCCTGGGGAGGTTTTGGGGCTTGTACCAGCAGCCAGTGAATAGCACTAGGCTAACAAAGTATATAGTGAGGGAGCCTGCGCCTTTATGTCCCAATCCCATGCCTCTGCAGCAGGCATGTGAGCCTGGAGAGAGCAGAGCAGTCAGCTTCACTGCTGACATTCAGATTATGCTGGGCAGGTTGGAGCTGACCGAGCTGCATGGGCTTAGGCTCTGGTGCAACCCTTTCACCAGTGCCGAGGTGCTCAATGTGGGGCAATGGCACCAAAAAACAAGCATTGACATAGCCAATAGCTCTCGCCTTTGGGACCTTATAAGTGGTTATCCATTTTGGTTGTGGCTGCTTTGGATTGTAGTGTGAATACATTACATTAGATACGTTGGGGAAGCTAATGTCTGCTGTGCACTTTAATGAATGATCTTACTGGTGGTTATCTATCGCGTGTGCTCCCGCACAGCAGAACTCCTTTGTTTGTTCTGCCTTCTTTGTTTTGTAGCTGCGAGTGCTCATCCATGAAGGGAATCACGCATTACGATGTAGACACAAACTCTATTTCCTTCTATATTTGAAAGCATTAATCACGTCGGCACGCTTCACGTACTGCAGATAGTTTTCCATCTTGTTTTACTTTGTTGTCTGTTGCCACGGTGACAGGCACACCGCTTTTACTCGTCTTTATCTGCACGGCGAGTCTCACCTGGTGCTTGCTTTTTGGTATTTACAGTGAAAGGCACACCACTGTAGTGTAGGAGCAGCAGCCTCTGGAAGCAAGGTTTTTAAGTCGTTCCTCACGGTGATAGTGATGCATCATTTGTGAGCTTAAGTTTTGGTGATTTTGCTTGCTCGTTTGTTTTAGCAATATTGACTTTAAGGTATTGGCTCTGCCAATGCTTGTTTACTTTTATGGTTTCTGTATAGCGCTACGTGCCAAGTGGTGAGCCCGGTTACCTTGCTTGATTTTTTTCTTCTAGTTATAAAACAATAAGTGACGTACATGGTACAGGAATTTTGAAAGTTATTTGTTAGCTATAGTTGCCAGGATTTTTCAATCTGAAAAAAAAACAAGCGCAGAAAAGCGTGCTCGCGAGAGTGAAAGCGACCGCTCTGGGTTAATTAGTAACCCGATCCTGGAATGTAGCTAGCACACTGCGTACCGCTGCTCACTCATGAGACCCACAGGCCATGGGAGTGAAAGTTTTCAGAAAAGGCGGGACAAACCCCCGTCTTTGGCCATTTGCATGCTTTCATTTTTGAAAGCCACACGCAAAGGCCAATGGAATGTGTGGGAGGAGTCAGACCCACACAGAGAAGCCTCTTGGAAGTCTGGAGTGATTCCAAGAGGCCCTCTCCTAGATTAGCGAATGCGCGCTGCTCTAGGCCCGACCTAAAAAGTAGGAACACACCAGTGAGCACCTCATTAAAAGAAAAAAAGAAGGGCGATAAAGATTTAGCACAAAACCGAATCTGAAGCTGCGCCACTGTCCCCGCTGCATGTAGTCTGTCCAAAGCTCTCGATAACGCTATGGACATTCTTGCACCGCCCCAAAAACACTATTCGGCCAAGAAAAGCCCCTCCGCACTGTGGTATTCTGACCGTTTGAGACTCCTACGAGAGAAGTGTAGACAAAAGAAAGATTCTGGACTGCCAAACCCGACGCCTTCGGGAAAATCCAACATAAACAGGCAATAAAAGAATACAAAAAGGCGATAGCAGAGGAAAAGATGGGCTACTTCAGCAATATCACTGCCTTGCTTAAATCATCCAGAGAGCTTTTTAAAATTATTAACACCCTGTCAACTCCCAAAACGGCTAACTATGTTGTTGAGACACAAGAGCTATGTGACAACATTGCGAGTTTTTTCCATACTAAAATCGCTGACATACACAGCTCCCTTGAATCCTTAAATCTGGAGTTGGACACCATTCAGGCATCCTTGCCCCAATCTTCAGCGCCTTCCGTGACGGAGGTTTTCGAATTAGGCTCCCGCCCCTGCTTGGCAAGTTTCCCTCGGCTGTCATTAGAAGATCTTAATCGTCTTCTTGACGCTACTAAGTCCTGTTCGCCCCTGGACCCCTGCCCGTTAAAAACGCTCAAGGCATGTAGAGAGGTTGTTCTCCCCCCTCTGTTGGAGGTCATGATTATGGCCATCACAGAAGGGATCTTTCCCGGATCCTGGAAAACTGCAGTTGTGAAACCTCGTCTAAAAAAGTCCTCTCTGAACCCGGAAGTCTTAAAAAATATTCGGCCCATCTCTTTGCTTCCAGCCCCTGCCAAAATACTTGAGGCCCACCTAAATCGCCATCTGGCCGCTCATCTGGAGAGTGCGAATTTGCTGGACTGCTCCCTACATGGGTTTCATGCTGCTCACAGCACCGAGTCTGCCCTCACAGTCGTGATCAATAATATCAGATCAGAGGTCGACAGAGGACAGACCATGTTGTTGGTGCTGTTGGATCTAACAGCATCTTTCGACACCCTGTCCCCTTCAATCCTGGTCGACCGGCTAAAGGGGATAGGGGTGGGGGGCAGTGCCTTAAATTTGCTTTCCTCCTTCCTCCATCAGAGACGACAGAGAGTAAAACTGGGCACATTTTTGTCACCATCTCAGGCTGTGCAATGTGGGGTCCCGCAGGGCTCTGCTTTGAGCCCGCTACTGTTTAACATCTACGTGACCCCACTTGCCGAAATTGTACGATCTTTTGGTTACCAGGTTTTGTCGTATGCCGACGATACCCAGATCATCGCCTCCACCACCGGGTCAATAAAAGACTCCGCCCTCAAATTTCGAACCTGCATGGAGGCAGTTGCGCAATGGATGATTCGCAACTACCTCAAGTTGAACGGAGAAAAGACGGAAGTCTTGGTCTTTGGAGGGAGCCATGACTTGTGGTCTGGGGACTGGTGGCCTGCTTCCTTTGGGGACTGCCCCCAGCCGACCTCCTCGGCCAGGAATCTGGGAGTACTTATAGACCCAGCCCTCTCATTTGACCTTCAGGTCAACAGAACAGTGTCCGCATGTTGTGCTATCATTAGGACGTTAAAACAGATTGCCCCTTTTCTGTCACCTGATGCCCGTAGACAATCAACTGTTGCCCTGGTCGTCGCCAGGCTTGATTATTGTAACGCGTTATACGCGGGCCTAGACAAGAAATCACTTTAGTGCCTCTAGGTAGTTCAGAATGCTGCAGCCAGGATGGTCTTAAACCTCCCTAGGCATTCATCGGCAACAAATGCCAGGAAAGATCTCCACTGGCTGCAGATTCAGGCCAGGATTTCTTTTAAACTTCTCTGTCTGGCTCACAGGGCAGTCTTTGGATCCGGCTCTGAAGGGATTAGGTCCCTAATTAGCCTCTATACCCCCAACAGAACGCTTCGATCGTCCTCCAGGAATTTGCTTATTGTCCCTAGATTCAGAAGGGCGAGATGGGGAGGAAAAGCCTTCTGCACCCTGGCACCTAAATTATGGAACTCGCTCCCCCCTGAACTTTCCAGCCAACCATCTCTTGCGATCTTCCGTAAACTTCTGAAGACCTGGCTCTTTTCCCAGGTTTACTCAATTCTGTGGTATAAGCTGCCTGTTAATATATGTCTGTATGTTGCCTGCGCCTTGATGCCCTTGGGTTAAGTCTGCGCATTACAAGTCATCCTAATAATAATAATAATTGTAGCTGTTTTGTAGCAAGTATGAGACTAAGAATAAGAATGAGGGCTAATGAACTGCACTGAACATTGACATTTTTAATGACAATCATAGTATTAAAAGTAAGTAATTTAGCATTGTGTTGAATGTTTATAGTAACTTTATTAACAGCCATTGCACATCATATTGTTGAATGATAATGAAAGGTGGTCCCATCATGAAAGTCTGTCCATTATAATTGCATGATGTTTTGAATTTATATGTTGTGTTAATTTATATGGCGCCAGTTGTTACAATTGCAGCCCAGTTTCCCCTACCTGCTTCCAGGACCCTTCAACCAAGATTCATGCCAAGGGCCATTCATTGAATTACAGATCAAATCTGTGAAAAAAGCACACTCTTCAATCCACTATTAATACTGATTAACACCCTCTAATTCAGGCCAATGAATCTACAGGATCATCTTCCTCAGCCCACTCGAATGCAGCATGGTCACACATTTATAAGCTTATGGAACATGAGGGGAACTAAAAAAAAAAACAAACAATGGTCTGTCCGAGTTTCATAATAGTTTAAATGTTAAAACCACCTATTTTACTGTTTAGAAGACTACATTTAACTGCAGCTCATTTTCATATTTAAGTGAACTTGTGCTGTTTCCGTTTACTTATTTGGAGGACGCAAAGTGATAGGGTAATATAAAGCGGATAAAAAATAATTCTATCAATTTGATTGTACCCTTGTATTCTGTGTATTAAGGTTAAGTTAACCCCTTCGACGCTCATGACGAGCTCAGCTCGTCATGAGGTACGCCTGTCGTACGCTCATGACGAGCTGAGCTCGTCATGTAACGCTGGTTTTAAAAAAACTTAGCGTACGGCGGTAAAATGCGCCGCACGCATGAGGTTAAGGAATGTTATCATCAGTGAAGGTGACCCTCTTAGCTTTCCTTTGTGAACCCTTCTTGGATAAAAGAAATAAATTCTGCAGACACTAATTTTTTAGACCTAAATAATCCCCTTGCCCAGTCTAAAATTCCCTTTAAATTACATTTAAATCACCCCAAGGTAGGTTGTAAACAGTTCATAGGACAGGGAGCATCGTAATGAAAAAGCTGGACATGTACTTTTAAGTTTTTCATGTCCTGGAAGTAAAAAACTCGCAAATTAGTGTTTCACTACTGGGAGGCCTGCCTCTCCCATGGGATAACATTGGGTTACCTTGTTACATTTGATGCTAACCTTTAATTGGATTCAGGTAGGAAATTTATGTTTGGTTTCTGAGAAATTGGAATTTAAAATCCTTTGTAATGGTAAAGACAGATTTCAAAGTAACAATTTTGAAAATGCAACTTTTAGAAAATGTGCATACTCGTGCCCTATCTGGTGCCTGCAGCCTGTTGTTGGATCATATGCCTAGGTGTAGTTGCCACTTGGCTTTTTTTTATTCCTGCCAGACTGCCATACTTTGAGAAACTGGGCTAATGGTTGACTGGGGTGTGAGCCTTAGTCAAGCATCAACCACAATCCTTGTCATGGTAAGGCACAAGCAAACCCCAAATTAACTTGTGCTCAACTCCCTGGTAGCTTGCCAAAGAGCAGCCAGGCTCAACTTCAAACAGTAATAAAGTGAAAAACACCACCCAAAAAGGAACCAACACCAGGTTAGAAAAATATAGTAACCGTTAATAAATAAAACAAGATCAAAACAACCAATTTCCAATGAGTAGATCCAAAGATATGAATTTTTAAAGAATTTAGTGAAAATAGTGCAGAAAAGCACAAAGCACTAATCAGGATATCTGAGCTGGGCTGAACCAAGTCAAAGTCACACTTTCAAGTCGACTGCAGGTCCAGTTTGTCCTCCCCAAGCAAAAGGGCAACAGGTCAGCACAGAAGTGTAGTAATTCCTTCAGATAAGCAATCCAGCAGAGTGGCAGTCGTTTCAGCAGCACAGCAGTCTTTTTTCCTGGCAGAGTATCCACAAGTCCTGAAGAGTTGGTGTCTGATGTCCAGTATTTATACATTGTTGTGCCTTTAGAATTGGGAGAACCTTCTAGAGGCATGCATTTTAAGTAACAGATGCCCTGCCTTCCTAGCCCTGGCTACAGACTAACTACAGGGGCTATGCAGCCCTTTTTGTGGTGACAGGACATAGCCTACTGAAGCGTAGGTGGTGCTGGGCCCAACTCCTCCCTCCCATCCTGCCAGTGATGACCCATCTAGTCAACCTAAGCTCCACATGGTGTAGGGCTGTCTAGGAGGAATACACAAAGCCCAACTGTCAGTTACACCAAGTCATGTGACACAGCAACAGGCTGCAATCACCAAATTGACAAGGCAAGAAAATGGCAACTTTTTGAAGTAGCATTTTCAAAGTGCTAATTTAAAATTCGACTTCACCATAATTTAGGATTTTAAATTCCAGTTCCAGAGACACCAAACATGAACTAGCCAACTGTTCCTATTTGGAAATTCCACTTGTAACAAGGTAACTCCAAATTTATCCTATGGGAATGGTAGGCCTTGCAGTAGTGAAAAATAAATGTAACAGGTTTTCACTACCAGGACATGTAAAACTTACATGCACCTGCCCTACTTTTTAAATACATTGCACCCTGCCCTCCAGGCTGTCCAGAACCTTTCCTAAACCCTAGACATCCCGGAATTATATGTTTAAAAAGGAAGCTTTGGGCCTGGCAGAGGGTCTATTTTGCTAGGTGGAAAATTACAGTTTAAAACTGCACACAGACCGGCTTCCATAGCAGGCCTGAGACATATTAAAAGTGCTGCTTTAGTGGGTGGCACAATCGGTGCTGTAGTCCCACTAGTAGCATTTAATTTACAGGTTAGACACAGGTAGTGCCACTATACTAGGGACTTACTAGTAAATAAATATGCCAAATCGGATATATCCAATTCTACTATATTTTTAAAGGAAGGCACATGCTTTTCAGCACTGGTTAGCAGTGGTAAAGTGTGCAGAGTCCTAAGGCCTGCAAAAAATGTAGCCAGCAAAAATAAGAAAAAGGGGAAAACTACGCCAAGGATGAATGCCAGGTCTAACACACACAATAGAGAGATTAGATGTGCCTGGATGGGCCGTCTAAGGCAGGATGGGAGGGCGGGGCGAGGCTGCGCACAGCCCCACTTTCAAGTCATTAGGGTGTATCCTGCCTTCACACAAAGAACATCACCCTAGTCCATTGTGCCTGGAGCCAGGACAGGGAAGCAGGAAATTCCTAGCACTTTTTCAAAGGGCAACTTATCGAAACTTCTACTTCAAAGGAGGTACCCGGTATAAAAATAGGATATTTTGACCCACCATAGTGTTCACTTTCTGGACCTGCGGAAGCACTCTCAGACTGCCTGCTACTCTCACCGCTTTGTGCTTCAGTAGACTGCTGCTTAGCTGCACCACAAGAACTGATCTGCTGCCTACACCCTGCCGAGAGCCCCCAGAGGACTGCCATGCCGCTTGTGCCCTGCATTTCTCCTTGAACTCAGGACTAAGGGATAATAAAGGCTAGCTGACTGGCCTCCTGATCAGAGCCTCAGGGACAGGAAAAGGCTCCAACCATCTTGAACCACCACCTGGACCTTGCCTGAGTGAGTGCTAACCTTCCAAGTGGTGCCCTTCCAGTGCTGGACTCTTGGAAGTGGTTATAAAGGTGCCTAGGTAACCCAAATCCAAAACTTGGGACATTAAACATGTTCTAAAAAGAGTGCTCTGAGGACCAAGAGGAGGCAGTAACCAACTTGCTCGATGATCCGCCCAAGGTGCATTGCCAGTCGGCCTGACTTTGTGGCAGCTCCCGCTATGTACTTCCATATAGCTGCAAATCCTGTTCATCAGGATGGGCTATCTGACTGCATGGAGCCCTCGCCAACTACAGCCTGCAGCTTCATCTATGGGGGACTTAGACTTCTAAAAAAGAGACTATGGGCCTGATATATATATCTGCGGATAAGTTGCTCCATCGCAACAGTGACGGAGAACCCGTCCATTGAAACATAAATCCTATAGGATGCAATAGGATTTATATTTCAGCAGACGTGATATCCGCCACCAGTGTGTTGGAGTAGCCTGTCCGCCGAGATCTTAATCAGGCCCTAAATCTGAACGAAGGTTCTTCAGCATGACTTTGGCTAGTAACTCCCCAATGATGATGCCTCCACCACAGACAACACCAGTTGCCTTGCCCTGCTGAACTTCACCTTCTCAGATCTTTTTCTGCAGAGTTTCTTCAAGGTCCGAAGGTAAGTAGGAGACCGGGCTCAGTCCACTTTTTGGACCTGAACCACGCTTCATTGTGGTTGGCCATAACTTCGACTTTGCCTGCAGTTGGCATTTTGTTCTTGTTGTTCATATCCTTTCATAAGCTTCAAATGGTAGCCTGGGGCTGTTCCCACCCCCGTCCCCACACACAGGCTGTCACAGGGTATAGAATTGGTATCTTCTGAACCTCTCATCAGAACACTTGAGCTGTGGAAGATTAAGAAGAAGGACTTCCCTGCTCTCTGAGGAAGGAACACTGGACCTGATTGCCTAGAACCAGAAATACAGACGTGGCACCAAGGGTCAGTTAGCTGGCCTCCTGTTTGAACTACTGGGATACAACATCATCCCACAGGTCTCTTATGGTTCCCAGCTGACTAGACCCAACTGGACCTGACCTCGTCCTCTATGCTGGTCACTGTGGGAGTGAGTCCAGACCCCCAACTGCTGTCCTCAGTGTCCTGGAACCATGACTGGAATCAAAGTGTTCTCCCTGTGCAACTAAAGGTTTCACCACATCCGACGCATCGCAGTGCAGGCCAATGCAGAGTCTCTCATTGTACCACCTCGCAACTTCTGATCGGCGGCTTTATCGGATTCAATGCAGTATGGCCCAAAATGACACAGTACCTTGCACCTCCTGATTGGTGGCTTCACCAGATTCAATGCAGCACGGCACAGAATTACACAGGACCTTTCATCGCACTATCTTGCATCTCCTGATTTGTGGCTTCATCGGATTTGATGCAGCGTGGGACAGATTGACAAAGGGCCTTACATCATAGCACCTCGCAGCTCTTGATCACAGTTTTGCAGACCCAACACAATGCGACACAGAGCCTCACATTGCAGTGTCATGCAGCCCCCTCACCTAAGTCCAAAGGTATTACTCCCAGTGTGCTGCACCTGGTCCCATTCCTGACCGTCACTCCATCGCAATCGGCTTGAGCTTTTTTTTTTTTAATTGTTTTTTTATTTTGTAATAACACAGCAATTAGGACAGATCTGCATAGGAATAATACATCAGATATATAAACATAATGGCGGGCCTTTCGCAGCTACATTCAATTCGAGATCCCAGGTAATAAACATGACATTGTGAACACACCGCTTCAGCAGCTATACATCCAAGTAAATACAATTAGATACAATTAGTCTAGTTCCTCATCATCCCCAGCGGTGTTTGGTGGTTCGCGGATGTTACCCCTGAATGCGTTTCACTCACCCCATATCTTACCCCACTTGCTTGGACAACCACAATGGATATATACAGCCTTCTCCGCTACCATAGCCCCATCCATATCTTTACACCAATTATGTAGTGTCGGTGATACTGTAGAGCCCCACAGCCTGGCGATATTACGTTTTGCTATCAGCATGCCCAACATCACCCAGTCCTGCTGCCGGAGGTTTAGGTCATTTGGTTCGCACACATTTAGTAAGCATCGCCGAGGCTCCGGCAGCAGGGAGATGCCCATTGTTTGAGAAATCGTGCGCATCACTGCTGTCCAGTACGCCGATATGGACCTACATTCCCAGATGGTGTGGAAAAATGTCCCCTCTTCCCCGCAACCACGTAGGCAGAATTTGTGCACAGCTCTTCCTATCTTGTGTAGGAGTGGTCTGGTGTAGTATGTACGGTGCAATATTTTGAGTTGGACCGGTTTTAATCTAGAGGGGATCGCCGCTTCACGGGGAGAGGCAAGGGCCTCCTGCCATTCAGAGTCGTCAAGTGGGCCCACTTCTTCAGACCAGTTTTGTTTCAGTGTGGCTGCAACGTCCGGTAGGTTATTAACAAGCTTCCTGTAAGTGAGGGAAGTGGCCCTTTCCTGCATGTGTTTCGGTCAAGAGCCTATCCTCGAGAGGAGTGGATTCCTCAAGGATGGTGCCAGCTGGTATAACCGATTGTAGCGCATGTTTAACTTGTAGGTATCTAAATATCTCTGTCTGTGACATCTCATATTGTGTTTGTAGATGGGCGAAGTCTACCACCCTATCCTTCTTCCATAAATCTCCTACCACTGAGATACCAATTTTATCCCAGGCCTGGAATCCCTTACTATTTCGGAGGAGGCCCAGCCTGCTTAAGTCCCACAGTGGTGTCATTTGGGTGATGGTTCTCAAGCATTTGAGTCGTCTGTTAGCCCGGTACCAGAGCTGCACCGAGTGCTGCTTTGGGCCTATCAAGTCTGAGGGTGGACGGGGGCTATATAGATTACCCAGCAGTCCCCTGCCTTCCAAAGAGTGTCTGCCGGTAAGGTATGTAGGTTCAGTTTGCGAGGCATGTAACCAAAAATTAATCTGCTTTAGATGTGCCGCCCAGTAATAGAGTTCAATATTTGGAAGTGCAATTCCTCCATCGTACCAATTTATCTTGCGCGATTCCGGGCGGCCCACCATCCCACAGCAGGTGGGATACTGTTGACGCAAATCGGCTTGAGCTTTTGACTTTGTCCTGCATGAACAGATATCTTTAGTGGCATTTTATTTATCAAAATATTCACTGTTTTTCTAAATTGGCTTGGCATTTTTTGTGTTCGATTTTCACGTTATTACTGTTTCAATACTGGATAAATACTTTACACGTTACCTCTAAATTAAGCTTTACTGCTTTTGTGCCAAGCGACCAGAGGGTGGACTTATTTAGTGACTTTTGTAGTATGCTCTGACAAGGATTGTGATTATCTGAGGTGGGTGCCTAGCTCCTCTCAAATAGTAACCCAATTTCTTACATTGGTTGGATTTAAGACTTGTATTTTACAGTACCACTCAATATTTTAAGTTAAAACCGAAAATCCCTTTTTATAATCTGACATCAAAATCGATTTTTGATTTTGTAATTCTTCTTTTATTTTAAACTGGGTATTTTTTAAATTTTCCTAGATGTCATCACTATCCCTATATTTTGCACCTGTGTTTTTGCAAGAATTTAGGTGGACCTCAGCAGCATTGAGAGCTTCAGAATGGCAGAGATGAAGAGGTAATATAAGGAGAGAAGGCTAAACCCGACAAAGGGCTCCAAGACGCTGGATCACCACATAGCCTTCAGAGTCTGTGAAATGATTCTTCTGCGTGCTGCAGTACAGGAGTAAGAGGATAATAAAATAGAGGATGTGGTGGAGGAGGAAGAAGATGACCCTGCAGTTGCCCCAGAGGAAGTAGATTATGAGGCTGCAATAGCTCCAGGCCCAATAGAAGAAGGGGTGCCACCAAGAGTGAGGTTCCCTATCTTGTTCAGAGCAGGGAGCAATGGCCCACGCAAAATCAAAGTACAGGAAGGAGGAGGGCCTCTAAAGTTACAGTTGGCTACCTCATCCTTGTAGGAAAAGAAGCCGCCGCTAGCTATTGAGGGGAAAAGGGCACACGCTGCAAATCTAGCCCTGGTGTAGACCAAAATGGTTCCAGGATTGAAAAAGCTAGAATTGGACTTGGATGAGAAGAAGGCTATGTTTGCTCATGACATTAGCCAGAGAGAACTGGACCTGCAAGTCAAGTGGGTTTCTGAGTACAGTAATGATGGTTGATGCAACTGTGGCTAGAGGAGGTAAAAGGGACTAACTGGTGTCTAGCTTTGCAAGTCGTTTGAGACGTTTCATGTGGACTTGTGCATGCTTAGTGTCCCAGAGGAGGACTGGGGGTAGCTTTGGAAGCACATGCCCTCTGCAGGGAGGGATTCCTTATTGACAATTGAACAAGCGGACAGGATGAGAATGTATACACCCCCATGAAAAACCTGTGTTGTAAAGTCTGGTTTAAAGTTTGGTTTAATCCTAGAAAGGTATCATCTTAAATTCAAGGACATTCAGAAGCAGACTGCCAGTCATGGATTGATTTTGTGGATTACTCCTGTAAAGCATAATATAGTTGGGTGAAGGGCAGAAAAAAACTATATTATGAATCACTTTACAATTTGGTACCGAAAACCACATGTTCAGTTATTGTTTTACTGAGATGGGCCAACTCCTTATTAATTCTAAGCTCACTGTACCAAAAGAGCTTGGAAAGTTAGCAGACCTCTTGAGCAGCACCATTGTCTAAAAGGGTACTGTAGTAATGGTGTATGTCTTTAAGAATTGCATATAAGAATTGTGACTATGTAATTATAGAATGTTGTATATGTAATGAAAGTATTCCATTTCTTCTGTTGGGAATTGTTATGATTCATTCTTCCACTGAAACTTCAGTGAGCTGCATGCATTTATTTTCTCTCTTGAATTTATCTTTAATTAAATACATTCTGCACCGGTTCATTGGAATGACTGGTGTGTAGCTGCAGTATTTGGTGACACTCCCGGTTTGTCTAAGAGTGTGTGGGAGGAGGAATACAAGAAAGATATTGTATTACTTACTGCTAGAGACAAAATCAGTCAGGGATGGTGAAAGGATGACAAACTTGATCCCAAATTCAGGCCTTTCTTGGAGGTCCGAGAAGAACTGAGTGTACGGGGATTTTCTGTGCAGAGTTGGAAAAATCATACCTCCTTTTGGCATGTGAGAAAGAATACTTGTCATATGACACGAAGGACATCCAGGGGTTTCGCGGACCAAGAGGAGCATTAAAATGTTATACTGGTGGCCTAGAATTGATTTGGACATTGAAAGGCATATTCGTAACTGCATCCATTGTGAAAGGTCTGATAAAGCACAGAAAACGCTTAATCCACCAATGTCTTCTTTGGATTGTCCTAATTTACCTTGGCAAAGTGTTGCTTTGGATTTCATGGGACCTATAACATGGCAAGATGGTGTTGTTAAGTATATTTTAGTTCTGGTTGACTTATTCTCTAGGTGGCTGGAAGTGGAGGTTGTGGTTAAGGTTGATACGCAAAGTGTCATTAATTTCTTGGATAAATGTTTTTTGAGAGAAGGTTTTCCGGCGTCCATTTTAACGGATAGCGGAGTCCAGTTCAAATCAGATTTGATAATGAATAATTGTGAACAATACAGGTATTGAACAAAGGTTCACTGCACTTTATCATCCTAGAGGCAATTCTGTGGTGGAAAGAGTGAATAGAATTCTCAAGGGTGTGTTGCAGTTAGCAAAAAAGAGTAACAGAAATTGGGATGATGAATTGTACAAATTGGTTTGGTCATATAGGATTACTGAACATGATACAGTTGGTGAGAGTCCTTTTTGCTTAATGCGGGGAAGATTTCCTCATTGCAAAATCAATCCAGGATGGATTGGTAGAAGTAGGAAATTTAATTGGGATGCTGATAAGGTTAGACAGTCTATTATTGAGTCCCAAGGTAAGAATAAAATGTATTTTGATGCCAAGCATGGTACTAAGGAGGTGGATATCAAGGTTGGACAGTTGGTCAGAGTTAAATTAGCTAGGAAAACAGGGAAATTGCAATCTAAGTTCTCTGATCCGAGAGTTGTCACTAAGGTTATGAGAAACACTGTTCAATTGGATGATGGCACTATTCACCATGCGAGTCCCATTGCATTGACTTGTAATACTTTTGTAAAGGAAAAAGATGTGTTAAAAAAAAGTTATTGGTGGTTAGATATGTTATCTCAATTTGAGCAGGGGAATGGGGATGAAGAGCTTGTGATACAAAACCCTAATCTAACACAAACACAGAATCCTGGTTCGTTGGAGTTGCACAGCATGCGAGTGAATGAAGAGGTGGACTCTCCTATGTGTCAGGGGAGTGTTGGTGATCACAGGGAAAAGGATCTACAACTACTGGAGTCTGGTGATCAACAATCTGTAGGGAGTTCTAGTGTGCAGAATGAAGTAAGTTTGAAAGAGGGTCTGGTGTTAAATAAACACACAAGACATGGAAGGCAAATTGTTACTCCAAAGAAGTTTGAGGATTTTGTTCATTTTTAATCATTTTTGTATTTTTGTTTTCTGTCTCTTTTAATATTATTTTTTTTGTTTTAGTTTATTAAGATGGGGGGGTGTAGTAATGGTATATGTCTTTAAGAATTGCATGTAGGAATTGTGACTATGTAATTATAGAATGTTGTATATGTAATGAAAGTATTCAATTTCTTCTGTTGAGAATTGTTATGATTCATTCTTCCACTGAAACTTCAGTGAGCTGCATGCATTTATTTTCTCTCTTGAATTTATCTTTAATTAAATACATTATTTTACTCAACCACTATAAGTGTCTTCTCAACACTTATTTACTGGAAGAAATACTACAGGTACCAGGGTGAACCAAAGAACAGTGGCTCAGGTCCTTCTCTGTAGAAAGAAGGGGAGGCCCATGATAAAACAGAGAAGCGCCCCCACCTAAAGCACCCCAAAATATATGATATGTTCTGTTATTTTGATTTATAATGCGCTCCAATCACCTCAAGAGGGGTATCTTGGTGTGGAACTAGACACAGGCACAAGAGGCGATGGAAAAAGAACTGAGCAGTCTTCAGTTGTTTCCGAAATTGAAGATGATCGGTGCAAGTTTGAATCCGAAAAGGCAGCGTACTCCAATAAAGAGGGGCCAGTTATGAAAACGACCTGCCCCCTGACTGGGACCTTTTAATCATTAGAACTGTGAGCAGAGCTTTGTCACTAGATCCGAGAGGTCTTGGGGGGAGATAGTGCTTGAGCTTCGAAGATAGGTAAATAGGACCTTTCCCTGTAAGTGCCTTATGGGTTAAACAACATACTTTAGTGTAATGTTCACAAAAAGGGGGAAGAAGCAGCCCCAGATGGCAGATTGCCGATGCGATAAGATGAGCTGCAGTTTTCTGGACTACTGGTAATTTTGAAAACAGTGTTAAATTTGCAGAGGCCAGTAAAGCATTACAATAGTCCAAGAGCCTGGACCAAAGATTTCTTTGCAGTAATTGGGAGGAAAGGATAGGCTCTTCTCAGCAAATGCATCATGTGAAAGCAAGAGCTTATAATGGATAAGACATGCTCTTTCATGGTGAGGGGTTGGTTCAAACGGACTCCCAGGTTCTTCACATACTTTTCTAGAAAGACAAGCCAGTGAATGCCCATGCAAACCTGTTTTTTCTTAGTATATGTACGTAAGAAATTGCGAAACAAATCAATTGAATCCTGTCGCACACTACATATACTACTACAATTTCAAGTGTAGGATGTCTCCCTAAAACTTCATCAGCTAACACCTCTTCTGCATTTCTTGGCACAATTTTTTCTTTTTCAATCGGACAACCGTCCTTCACCTCATATCCTCGACCACTGGTGTCAACTGCATGCACCAAATCATTATCCTGAAAATAACTCTCTTCATTAAAAAATGGCTCACAACTTGAACTATGCTTCCATTCTCCGTAAAAAACATCACAAAAATTAGTCCTATTAATTACTCTTTTCCACTTACATTTTGATTTCAAAACATTGATTACCTTGTCTAGTGTACGAATTCTATTGATTACTAAAATATATATATTTTTTTCATTTCAAAAGCCTGATCAACTATCCTCTCTATACTTTTCTTATTCTTGTAAAAATCTGTTTTCCTTTTACAATTCTTAACATTTTTTAACCCCTACCGCGTTACCGCGTTTTCCCGCTGTGCGCTGGAATTTAAAAAACGGCCTGTTTATGACAAAGCCAGCTCGTCATCCGCGTAGCGCAGGTAACGCCCATGACGAGCTGGCTTTGTCATTAGCGCTGAATGGGTTAATAAATGTAAAACAATTCTGTTATAAAACATTCGCCTACGAATGTCAATGAACTGATTTTTACGTCTATTAATATAGACAATATCATCTCCATAAACTTTTTCTACATTTTTGCTGGGATTTTGCTTTTTCTTTGTAGTTGCAGAAACATTTTTTTTATTTTGTGCATTATCTTGACTTTTTTTACTTTGAGTTAATTTCCGTATAAAATGCTTTGTTGCCTTACCAGGAGCATTCTTCCTTTTCTCCGTATTTTGTTTTTTACATACATCTTGTAATTGCGTTTTCTTGGAAAAGTAACTTTTTTTATATTTTCTTCTTCAAACAGATTTAGTAGGCATATTGCTTCTTCTTTTTATAGATAATTACAATCTGATGTAAAGAAAAAAGAACATATTATAGACCACTACTAACATACTACATGGCAAATACAATAACTAAACGATATAGTCACTAGTTTACAACATAAGTAAGTTTATAGCACAGCAACTGTGTCTCACCAGAGTAGGAAATGATGCAGTGAGTGCTGTTTCTCACTTTTATGGCAGTGCAGAACAGCTTCAACATTAATGTCACTCTCTGTCAGCACCATCTCTCTCTTTGCGTGTGTCATCTCACTCTCTGCCTGTGCCATCTCACCCTCTGCCTGTATCATGTCTCTCTCCACCTGCGTCATCTCTCTCTTTGAGTGTGTCATCTCACTCTCTGCCTGTACCATCTCACCCTCTGCCTGCATCATGTCTCTCTCCACCTGCGTCATCTCTCTCTTTGCGTGTGTCATCTCTCTATCAGCCTGCGCCATCTCACCCTCTGCCTGCATCATGTCTCTCTCCACCTGCGTCATCTCTCTCTTTGCGTGTCATCTCCACTCTACCTGCATCATGTATCCCTCCACCTGCGCCATCTCTCTCTTTGCATGTGTCATCTCTCTCTCTGCCTGCGCCATCTCACCCTCTGCCTGCATCATGTCTCTCTCCACCAGCGTCATCTCTCTCTTTGCGTGTGTCATCTCACTCTCTGCCTGTACTCTCCACCAGCGTCATGTGACTCTCTGCCTGCGCCATCTCACCCTCTGCCTGCATCATGTCTCTCTCCACCTGCGTCATCTCTCTCTTTGCGTGTGCCATCTCTCTCTCTGCCTGCACCATCTCACCCTCTGTCTGCATCATGTCTCTCTCCCCTGCTGCGTCATCTCTCTCTTTGCGTGTGTCATCTCACTCTCTGCCTGCATCATGTCTCCTTCTACCTGCGCCATCTCTCTCTTTGCATGTGTCATCTCTCTCTCTGCGCCATCTCACCCTCTGCCTGCATCATGTCTCTCTCCACTAGCGTCATCTCTCTTTGAGTGTTTCATCTCACTCTCTCCCTGTACAATCTCACCCTCTGCCTGCATCATGTCTCTCTCCTCCTGCGTCATCTCTCTCTTTGCGTGTGCCATCTCTCTCTCTGCCTGCACCATCTCACCCTCTGTCTGCATCATGTCTCTCTCCCCTGCTGCGTCATCTCCCTCTTTGCGTGTGTCATCTCACTCTCTGCCTGCATCATGTCTCCTTCTACCTGCGCCATCTCTCTTTTTGCATGTGTCATCTCTCTCTCTGCGCCATCTCACTCTCTACCTGCATCATGTCTCTCTCCACCAGCGTCATGTGACTCTCTGCCTGCGCCATCTCACCCTCTGCCTGCATCATGTCTCTCTCCACCTGCGTCATCTCTCTCTTTGCGTGTGTCATCTCCCCTCTCCCTGCATCATGTCTCCCTCCACCTGCGCCATCTCTCTCTTTGCGTGTGTCATCTCTCTCTCTGCTTCTTCCATCTCACCCTCTGCCTGCATCATGTCTCTCTCCACCAGCGTCATGTGACTCTCTGCCTGCGCAATCCCACCCTCTGCCTGCATCGTGTCTCTCTCCACCAGCGTCATCTCTCTCTTTGCGTGTGTCATCTCCCCTCTGCCTGCATCATGTCTCCCTCCACCTGCGCCATCTCTCTCTTTGCATGTGTCATCTCTCTCTGCCTGCGCCATCTCACCCTCTGCCTGCATAATGTCTCTCTCCACCAGCGTCATGTGACTCTCTGTCTGCGCCATCTCACCCTCTGCCTGCTGGCACAGACAAAGAGTGAGATGGCACAGGCAGAAGGCGAAATTATGCAAGAAGAGGGTGACACAGCAGAGGGTGAAATGGTACAGGGGGAGGGAGAGGGCTTGTGCAGTCGGAAAATACATTTCCAATTTACAGCACTATCTCTATACCAGCATTGAATGAAAGCATGAGAAACAATCTAAAAAAAAAGAGTACCCTATAAGCAAAGAGATGCAAACTGTGAGGAGATACAGGTGACATTATAGAAAAAGGTGCACATATAATTCTTTAATTTACACAGACACTCAGTGTGATCCTAGTCAAAAATGTTAAAGCCATACATTTTACCCAAAAACATTTAGCATAGTAAATCTTTTAAGACACAGAGCACAGCCCAGATAAATGACCACTACTTTACAATGCAGAAACCTGACTCATTTCCAAAATACATTTCCAATATGCACCATTCATTTTTTGCCAGCATTACATACAAACATGAGACACAATGCAAAAAGAAACAGTACCCTATAAGGAAACAGATGCAAATTGTGAGGAGACATTATAAACAAATGTCCAAATATAATTCTTTAATTTACACTGACACTCAGTGTGATCCTAGTCAAAAATGTTAAAAACAATTATTTTACCTAAAAACATGTACCACAATAAATCATTTAAAAGACAGAGCACAGCCCATATAAATAAGCACTACATTACAGTGCAGAAACCTGACTCATTTCCAAAAAACATTTCTAATATGCACCATTAATTTTTGTCAGCTTTCCTTAAAAACATGAGACACAATGCAAGAATAAAGAAGTGCAATATGCTTGTTAATCTTCCCCATAGTGCATACAGCACTCTATCTATATTAAATGAATCATTACTCACCTTTAAAAATGCTTTTGAAGATTTAGAACAGTGTCAGTCACACACACCAGATTTTCTTAAGCAGAATCTCTGAAATGCACCTCAGACACTGGAACCTAAAAATGGCCCTGATTCCCTCTTACTTTTCACACATATGCCTGTGTATAACCAGTCAAATTTCTTCCCACTCAAATTCAAAACCAAACTAACATTTTAATTGGTTGTGCATTTCAACACTTTCAAACTCACATAATATTCACCCATCCCCCCACTGCTCTTTCTGCCTGTTACCATGGTAACACTCCACACATCACCTACTGAGCAAACAGGTTAAAGGATCATCATACAATGTTGCAAATGAACCCAGCAAGGGTGTTTGACTTCTCAATACACCAGCTTATCCTGTGCAATGTTTCTTTCAATGACTTTTTCTCAACCATTAGAATTACTTCTTTCAAAAAACAGAAGCATGCACCCTAATTTCCAGTGTTGAATTTTGAGAAACCACCAATCATTTCTTATTCTTCAAGTGCACTGAATCTCCTCTACATTTGTTTTAAACTCCTACTTTTCAAACTGCCATTTCATTTCCACAGCCCATCTGAGTACAATCAGATCTGCCTTCAAGATGCGTAAAGTCTGGATTGTGGGACATAGCTATGTTCACTGGAGTGAAAAGTATGCAGCAAACAGAGGTATTCCCAACCTTGATTTACCAAATGTGGATATTATGTGGATTGGCCAGAGAGGATTGAGATATTACCAATTGATACCATTGGTAAAATCCTTTATGCATCTACCACACCCTGACCTCATAATTGTGCACTGTGGTGGTAATGACCTGGGCACTTTGACTGGGGTAGGTCTGGAAATGCTTATAAAGGACACCTTTGGGCAATTGATGTCACTTTTTCCAAAAACTGCCTTGGTATATTCTAATATATGCCAAAGGCAAAAATGGAACTGGTCCAGCCAATTTTGTCCACAGATTGAGAAAGCAAGGAAACATGTAAATAAATCTGTTTCTGCTTTCCTCAGAGACTATGGTATGGGTTCTATATATCACAACAACTTGCGTTACAACATGCAAGGCATCTATAGAAGAGATGGTGTACATTTTACAGATGAGGGGAATAGAGTTTTCCTTTTGAATTTTAGACTCTGCATCGGTACCTACTTGTAGGTACTTAAATCACTCACATAACACAACAGCTCTTTTCAGAGCTACACTACCTCTAAGCACTCTAAATTCTTATTTTAGTCTATTGTTTTTCATTGTTTTTCCCCGTGGTACGCTCAGGGTACGAGTACAGGTAAACGCACATGTAAGCGTACATGTAAACGCGCCCTGAGCGTACTCAGCGAAACTTTCACCAAAAACAAATTGTTTTTTTGCTCTTCGTGGTCCTTCTAGGCCCCCCTTAGAAAACCTAGGAGGTCAGGGGGTCTCTACCCTGCCCACTTTTAATGTTTCCCCCTTTTTTTTCACCTCTTGTGTCTCGGTTCTTCCGAGACACAAGATGGCGGACTCTCCGGACCATTTGGAATGTTTACAAACATCCGAGAGCCAATCAGCTTTCCGCTCGCGCACTTCCGTGGCGCGCCGGGTGCGCTTACCGGTATGCGCACCCAAAGCGCTCGAAGTGCGCATATAGATATATACATTTTTTAAAGTTAATTTTCATAAAAACCACTGTAGAGATTTGAACCAAATATGGAAAAGGCCCTACTACGTACCAGTCCCTACCATATTGCCAAGTTTGGTGTAATTCCGTTCAGTGGTTCGGGCTGTAGCCGTGTCTAATCGTCCTATGGAAATTAACATGGGGAAAACACATTTTGGGACCCCCTTTTTTCTCGGCCCCCGCTTCACGAATTACCCCGACACTTTCGGGGAAGGAGCGGAGCGTAACGGGCCATCTTCTTTGAGAAATTCACAAAGATTCATCCACCGACGCCAAAGTTATTCCCAATAGAATGTTGCGGATTTCCAATGGAAACTAGGTCCTAACTATAACTACCTACTAGCAACCGCCAGTAGGTGTAATATATATCTATATATATCTATATATCTATATATTCCTCAGACTGTGTTTTCATTTTGTCAGTGTTTCAACTCAGGAATTACCGAGGCCATAGTTTTCATTGGTACAGAGTGTTATTTGTTGAAAGTAATATTGCTCACTAACCCATTATTTCCTTTTCAGGTATTCTGGGGACTATGCTCACACAAGGTACACTGTATACTTTTGTGAGTGAGGGTATTAAACCCACACTATTCTTCTGCCTTTAAGATTGAGTAGCCATAATAGAAATATAGACTGTAACGCAGCCATGTTTTTTATGTTGGTACCAGGAGACCCACCACTGAAATGGAACAAATAGAAGAAAGTATTTCCCAACTATGCACTGGTATGTGGCATTATTTCAGCACTACTAAGGTCAAGAAATATTGGTACATCTTCCAGAACGCAGCATTAATGATTCCAGAGGGCCTTAATGAGTATGAGATTAGCATTGAGAAACTAGATAATCATGTTTTTACCAAAAGTCAGTAGCATAAAGGAGTGCTACCATTTTAAAGAAAAAGGTCAAAAAGAAGGTGAAATGGTTGAGGAACGTGTATAAGCACTAAGAAAACTAGCTGCAACCTGAAAGTTTGGAGCAGCCTGTGACAAGAGATGCATGAAAAATAGAGATAATTCCTGAGGAGCTGTGGTTAAAAGATGATCCTCCATTGGCTTAATTGTAGCCAAACAAATCGAACATATGTTGCAATGTGTAAAATAACTCAAACAAGATAATGATGATGAAAACTAAGGTAAATATGGTAACGGAAGGCGTAAGTGATGTATTGGTGGCTGCTCTAATACTATCTCGGCTGGATTATGGCAATGCAGTCTAAATCGGTCTGCCTGGCAGTCTTCTGAGGAAGCTCCAGGTGGTGATGAATGACGCTGCCAGGTTGACATTCAAACTGCCCCGCAAAGCACATGCCACTCCCTTGCTGCGTCAACTGCATTGGCTGCCTATTAAACAAAGGATCAGTTTTAAGGGTTTGTGTATTTCACACAAATCCCTGTTTGGTGCAGCCCCTAAATACATCAAGGACCGTTTGAAGCCTTATGTACCAGCCCGTCAGCTTCGTTCATCACAGGCTAGTCTCCTTGTCTGTCCCCGTGTCAGGATGGTGACTTTTGGTGGCAGAGCCTTTTCAGTCTGTGTCCCCCAGATGTGGAATAAGCTACCGGATGGCATGCGCAAGGAAGATAGACTGTTTCCATTTAGGAAAAGGTTTAAGACGATGCTGTTTTTAGAGGCATTTGATTAGGTCCATTAGGTTCATCGTCAGGCTTCAGGGGCACAACGGAACACGGACGGCCGCTCTATGACATATCGCTTAGAGACCTTTTAGTGATTAGCGCTCTACAAATGTAATAATAATAAAAGAGGAGATTAGAGAAACAAGAAATGCGGTGACATTCAAGGGCACTTGTTATAGATGCAGCAAAGCAGGACATATAGCCAACAGAAAAGAGTGCCCTGCATTAAAATCTGTATATAATAATGTGGGACAAAAGGCTATTATAGGATTTACTGTAGGAGTAGTTTCATGCCCAAAAAATCTCCAAAAAGTGGGATGTTCCAAGTTTGTGAGGAAATTTATTGCAAGTTTCGGATGTTGGTTCTAATAACCCAAAAGATATTATATAAATTGAAGACCGAGAGGTAGAAGCCATGTTTGATTCTTGTTCTAAATTAACGATAATTTCCGAACGGATGTTTGAAAAGATGTTTGGAGGGGAAAAGAAACTATGAAAAATTGAAATCAGTCCGGGTTGATATGGTGGCCAGCCATTACAGATGGGGAGGTGTTGCATACAAAGACAGATACACTATTAGTAAGGTATAAGCCTCACACAAAGAGGGTCAATATGTTAGGAGGTTGTATGACTTAACAACTACCTACAAAATCACAAGTGCATGAACCACGAAGGCTTGACAATGACCAAAGCCAAACCACTAACTTTTACCACAACTTACTGAACCCCGAACTCCACGATCAACCACTACATTCAAATCAACCTCATCCCACCTCCTAAAAACTATCACTTTAACCTACACCATATCCCCCCACCTCCTAAAAACTACCCTGAACCCCCACCCCCTAAATACGAACCCATATCCCCCACCACCTAAAAACGAATTATTCAAAAAGTGTTCTCCCTGAGCACTCAAAGAGATCAATTTATAATGTCTTCAAAAAGGTATTGTACTAAGAAGAAAGTTCATTCACTTGGCACAGTTTAAATGGTCATTTCATGTTCTGCTCCTGTATAAATACAATTCACAAGTTCCTTGTATTCCAAAGTTTCTTTATTGTTTCAAATTCACATCCAAAAGGGCAGCCAACATGTGTTTCGTCGTGCTAAAGTTGAGCACATTGACTTCGTCAGGGCTGCAACCCAAAATAACAACAAATAAACTTGATACTAATATATGCGATTCATATCTATATAAGATGTTGTTTTTATACAAAACAAAAGTACCACAGAAACACTCTGTGCTCCAGAAAAGAATAGAACCATTTCCCAAGTTCAAATTTCACGAAAATTGTACTTCTAAAGTATAGAAAAAAAGTCACCACTATTAGTTCCTTCACCAAGTTCAGTCAGAGAAAAAAATATAAGATAGAAATATAAGATAATACAGTCACTTGTTCTGTCATTAAATTGTCAACATCAAATCATTAGTTCATCCACTGCATTCTTCATAAATAAATTGCCTAAAACAACAAGTATCAAATATTACAATATTCCCTGTATATGGAGCCCCAACACAAATACCAATCCAATCCATCATCTGATTTCTATCATTCACTATAGTTCAAACCTGATATCTGTAAAATATTTAAAGACCCTATCACTTATACCAACACTATAACAAACTTCCTCTGCAGAATAAACTAAATGAAAGATTTTAATATCAAATTGGGGTACCGTATAATCATATAGTCTTGGTGTCACAAAATTTGTTAGTAATATACTGCCAGTGTATCCTGAAATCAAATAAAAACCGAATACAATTTGTATAAACTCATGATTATTTATTCTCAAATCACAACACAATGTAAGTCACCAATTCGTACACTCACCCCATAGCTTAAGTATTCAGTTATCCAATATCGTCATCTCTTCTCGAGTCAAGAGTGTCACAAATCTCTGCGAGTACGGGTTCTGAGAATATTAAAGAAGAGGAAAGACCACATCTCATTACGTAGTCAAAACTACCCTCACTGTTGCAAAATTATAAGTTAAAAATGCCACATCTGTCCCTAGATGAATACTCCCGACTCACCCAGTATCAATGCGAGTCCTATCTTAAGCATCACCATGTCCTCTCGCACCCACGGCAGCCGGCGTACTACATGAGCGCCATATTAGTATTCCTTAAAATAGTTTTTGCACTTGGGCGCCATCTTGTAGTGTATAAATCCGCAGAACATAATCAAAATCATGTTTTATATTTAAAAATACATGCCACATATTCAAAAAATCCCGTTTTATATTTAGAAATACATGCCACAATATTCATCTAATGAGGTATCCTCACGCATATCATTTAATGTTTCCGAACTCGAACTACATGAGCGCTGTAAGAGTAATCCTTTACGTAATGCTCATTCGTGGGAGCCATCTTATAGTGTGTGAATACTTAAACACACAAAATAATCATCTTGTATTTACAGTTACTAACCAAATTATTCATCTAATGGCTTATCCTTGTTCATGTCTTTTATTATTTCCGAACTCGTACCCTTCAGATAAATATATATCTACACAGCATACTTATCTCAATTGTCCGATTCAAAATCCCGTTTCCCAGGGTAATACCCTATTTACGTTAAACTGCCAATCGACCACATAACTCACAGAAACTAAGCAAATCATGTTTATGTTTTTATCATTATCCATTACCATTCTGTATAGTACCGTGTCCTACTACCATTGCTAGACATAGCAATCCTAATTCGAGTCCCGAGCACAATTGCTCCTATATTTCATGAGCATGAATCTTCTCTCTTCAGCATTAAAGCGAAGTCTATATATATCAAAGGATCGCATCATGTGTATATTGAAATTCCCCACTAACTCTCACACTTCCTACTTTAGACCCATGGGATGACCTGCACTCTAACAGTCCCTAATACAAAGAACGAATCTCATCTGAAAAGAATAAAAAGTAATAATGATAAATTTAGAAAATAAAGTAGGAGGTAAATCCAAAGGAGGAGATAAGTATAGATAATTAGTAGTCGTCCATGAAAATAGTGCTGTACAGATACTAGTATTCAGTCTTAAAAGTAATACTATACATAATACAACCCTAATGTGTATTACACTAAGTAAATCCATTCTGACTAGATTTAAATGGAAAAAGAGAACGATACATCACTGCTCGTTAGCAAGGTTCAGCCGTCAATAAATGATACATATCATAGCATTATATATATATATATCTTAGATATACATGTCTTAAAAGAAGAAATATATACATTAATTGCATATATTTAGACAATAATTTACATTCCAAATATAATAAGTTCATCATAAGAGAGCCCCATGTCACATTCCATAAGTTTTGTTCAGAAGGTACATCAATGCATGTTCCAATCAAGCAGATGGGTCACAAATTCAGCAAAATATTTCATTCATAAAGACACAAAATATGTTCCTTGGTTAATTCTTGTCCCAAAAAATATTGAAATTCGTTATCAATATTCAGATCTCGTTCTACCGCTCTCAGTTTCATCAGCCAGAGAACCTCCCTTCGTCTTAATTTCAGTTGTCTATTACCCCCTCTCGGGTCCTGGGTGACATGGTCAATTCCATGGAAGCTAAATGTATGTTTATCTTGGTTGTCATGGTTCTGTATGGCATGTACTGGAATTGGATACCTGGTATCACCGTTTTTCCATGCTCTGAAATGCTCTGCCATCCTGTCCCGCAGTCTTCTAATTGAACTGCTCATGTATATTTTACCGCATGAATATGCAATCACGTTCATGACGTGTGGTGTCACAATTAATAAAGACACCAATCATATATGTCCCTGTATCATAATAGCTAAAGGTAGTCACTTTATTCTTCGCCCATCTGCAGGAGCTACAACGTCCACATTTATAAAAACATTTCAATCTACTACCCAACCATGTAGTATCCTCTCTGCCTGGGTAACTAGGGCTCATAGTGTTTGCCAATGTCATGCCTCTTCTAAATGTCAGACTCGGTCTCTCGTTCACATAGGGCTGTAGATCCTTATCAGCTTTAAGCAGATGCCAGTGCTTATTCAAAATTGAGTACAATTTATGACTGCCTATACTGTAGTGTGTAAATAAACGTGGGTGCGAGAGGACGTGGTTATGCTTAAGATAGGACTCGTATTGATACTGGGTGAGTCAGGAGTATTCATCTAGGGACAGATGTGGCATTTTTAAACTTATAAATTTGCAACAGTGAGGGTAGTTTTGACTACGTAATGAGATGTGGTCTTTCCTCTTCTTTAATATTCTCAGAACCTGTACTCGCAGAGATTTGTGACACTCTTGAACTCGAGAAGAGATGAGGATATCGGATAACTGAATACTAAAGCTATGGGGTGAGGATATGAATTGGTGACTTATATTGCGTTGTGATGTGAGAATGAATAATCGCGAGTTTATACAAATTGTGTTCGGTTTTAATTTGGTTTCATGAAACACTGGCAGCATATTACTAATGAATTTTGTGACACCAAGACAATATGATTATACGGTGGTGGATATCTTTTATACGGTACCCCAATTTGATATTAAAATCTTTCATTTAGGTTATTATGCAGAGGAAGTTTGTTAGTGTTAATATAAGTGATAGGGTCTTTAAATATTTTACAGATATCAGGTTTGAACTATAGTGAATGATAGAAATCATATGATGGTTTGGATTGGTGGTTGTGTTGGGGCTCCATCTACAGGGAATATTATAATATTTGATACTTGTTGTTTTAGGCAATTTATTTGCAATTAATGTATATATGTCTTCTTTTAAGACATGTGTATCTAAGATATATATAATGCTATGATATGTATCATTTATTGAGGGCTGAACCTTGCTAACGAGCAGTGATGTATCTTCTCTTTTTCCATTTAAATCTAGTCAGAATGGATTTACTTAGTGTAATACACATTAGGGTTTTGTTCATTTCAGGTGTGGTATGATCAAACACTTTTAGATTTTGATGAATATAACTATTTACTGGTATCCCCTCCTAAAGCACCATGTATGTATACTTTACACAAAGTGCATAAGAACAGAGAGAAACCGCCTGGGAGAGTGATTATCTCGGGTATAGGAGAACCGACAGAGAGACTATCTCAATATATAGATACTTTTCTGAGACCATATGTGCATAATCTCCCATCTTTTATACAAGATACCACGCATGTATTGAACATTATGTCACGGGGACAGACGGTTAGTAACCCTAACAAGGAATGGTATGCCACTAACCTGTCTTCTTCCTGCCTACGGGGACCACAGCTTGAAGTGAGACCTCCATCTTCCCTTAAGCGCCAACCCTCCTAGTGCGGCAAAGGCACTTGAGAAAGATCGCACTCCGAAGAAAAGGGAAGGGGACAAAGTAAAGGAAAGACGCTGTTGCCGGGGTACCCTTCTTGGTCTGGTCTCGATAAGGGATTCTTCGTAGCTCAGCGAGGCTAGAACGATAAAGGAAACCGTTACCCTGGACTGAAAGTGGTGCCAGACAGGTACATATATGGTGAACTTGAGTTTACTCACTAGTTGCCCCACAGCGCTAGATGCCAGTACCTCGGCGAGAAAAGATCCGACGTTGTCAACTCCTACACCGATCCTCAGGCTGTTACAGCACAGAACCCAGAGGAAGGCGAATGTCAAGGCGTTTCAGAGAAGAAAGTTATCCCGACAGTGCAGACCTAGTTTCTGGCCGGACGGGGATAGTCGACAGGCCTGTGAAAAAATTGAGCAAAAATTAGCAAAAGTTGGGAAACAAACAAAAGAAGCGGTTCGTATAGCACGGCCGTGCTAGTATAAACCCTACCTCCACAAGCAGGAAGGAAGCGTCCGCGGTCTCAGCTGCGGCATCCTCAGCCAGCGGGAAGGCAAGCGTCCGCGGTCTCTGCTGCGGCGTCCTCAGCCTGCGGGAAGGCAAGCGTCCGCGGAATCAGCTGCAGCGTCTTTATCCAGCGGGAAGGCAAGCGTCCGCGGAATCAGCTGCGGCGTGGGAAACAAAGACGGTCGGTTTCAGGCTATGAATCGGGAACGATTGACAAGCACCTCGCACTTCCTGGGAGGCGCTTAAATACCCGTTGTCAATTGCCGGCTCCGGACTGCTAGAGCCCAGGGCGTACTGGGAGTTGTAGTGCTGAGGTGACATCGAAGCCCTGCCCGATGCCGGATACCCAGAATCGCTACACATTATGAGCGATCTGACATGGAACCCGGGGATGTACTTAGTGACCCTAGATGTGGTATCACTTTATACCAAAATTCAACATCATTTGGGTATAAGAGCAATTGAGAATTTTCTAAACAAAATACCGGCGGAATATTTTGACCATACAATGATGATTTTACAGATGACGGAGTTGGTACTCAAAAACAATGTTTTTCTATTTAATAATAAATGGTATAAACAATGCCTTGGTACGGCGATGGGTTCCAGATTCGCTCCGTCTTTTGCGAACCTCTTCATGGGGTGGATTGAGGCGGAGTGGATCTGGGGCCGTAGAGGACATAGATCGGTAGAACATATTCATTACTGGGGTCGTTTTATAGACGACTGACTCCTGATTTGGACCAAATCATTGGATGAATTGAAAAACTTTTTTGTGTATTTGAATGATAATGGTTTGAATTTACTTTTTACTACCCACTATGATCAAGAGCGAATGACTTTTTTGGATGTGGAACTTTTTGTTTATGAGAACAAACTGTGTAGTAAAATGTATACGAAGTAAACGAGCTGTAATGCATTATTACACGCTAAGAGCTGTCACCCTAAGAGTCAGATCAATACTATACTCTATGGTGAAATGGTGAGAGCCAGGAGAAATTGTTCCAATGAAAGTGATTTTGTATGGAATCTGGAAGACATGTCACGGAGATTTGTGGCAAGGGGTTATGACCGGATAGTGATTAACAAGGCGAAAAAGAGAGCACGAGACTTGAAGCGAGTAAGGACACTGATGCCAAAAGAGACAGGTATTAAGAACAAGGAAGGGGAAAAAATACTTTTAATTACACACTACAATACAGGCAGTCATAAATTGTACTCAATTTTGAATAAGCACTGGCATCTGCTTAAAGCTGAGAAGGATCTACAGCCCTATGTGAGTGAGAGACCGAGTTTGACATTTAGAAGAGGCTTGACATTGGCAAACACTATGAGCCTTAGTTACCCGGGCAGAGAGGATACTACATGGTTGGGTAGTAGATAGAAAGGTTTTTATAAATGTGGACGTTGTAGCTCCTGCAGATGGGTGAAGAATAAAGTGACTACCTTTAGCTATTATGATACAGGGACATATATGATTGATGTCTTTACTAATTGTGACACCACACATGTCGTGTACGTGATTGCATGTTCATGCGGTAAAATATACGTGTGCAGTACAATTAGAAGACTGCGGGACAGGATGGCAGAGCATTTCAGAGCATGGAAAAATGGTGATACCAGGTATCCAATTTCAGCAAATGCCGTACAGAACCATGACAACCAAGAAAACATACATTTAGCTTCCATGGTATTGACCATGTCAGCCAGGACCCGAGAGGGGGTAATAGACAACTGAAATTAAGACAAAGGGAGGTTCTCTGGCTGATGAAACTGAGAGCGGTAGAACGAGGTCTGAATATTGATAAAGAGTTTCAATATTTTTTGGGACAAGAATGAACCAAGGAATATATTTTGTGTCTTTATGAATGAAAGATTTTGCTGAATTTGTGACCCATCTGGTTGATTGAAACATGCATTGATGTACCTTCTGAACAAAACGTATGGAATGTAACATGGGGCTCTCCTATGATGAACTTATTATATTTGGTATATAAATTATTGTCTAAATATATGCAATTAATGTATACAATTCTTCTTTTAAGACACGTGTATCTAAGATATATATATATATATAATGGTATGATATGTATCATTTATTGACGTCTGAACCTTGCTAACCAGCAGTCATGCATCTTCTCTTTTTCCATTTAAATCTAGTCAGAATGGATTTACTTAGTGTAATACACATTAGGGTTGTATTATGTATAGAATTACTTTTGAGACTGAATACTAGTATCTGTACAGAACTATTTTCATGGACGACTACTAATTATCTATACTTATCTCCTCCTTCTGATTTCCCTCCTACTTTATTTTCTAAATTTATCATAATTACTTTTTATTCTTTTCAGATGAGATATGTTCTTTGTATTGGGGACTGTTAGAGTACAGGTCATCCCATGGGTCTAGAGTAGGAAGTGTGAGAGTTAGTGGGGAATTTCAATATACACATGTTGCGACCCTTTGATATATATAGACTTCGCTTTAATGCTGAAGAGAGAAGATTCATGCTCATGAAATATAGGAGCAATTGTGCTCGGGATTCGAATTAGGATCGCTATGTATAGCAAAGGAAGTAGAACACGGTACTATACAGAATGGTAATGGATAATGATAAAAACATAAACATGATTCGCTTAGTTTCTGTGAGTTATGAGGTCGATTGGCAGTTTAACGTAAATAGGTTATTGCCCTGGGAAACGGGATTTTGAATCGGACAATTGAGATAAGTATGCGGTGTAGATATATGTTTATCTGAAAGGTACAAGTTCGGAAATAATAAAAGACATGAACAAGGATAAGCCATTAGATGAATAATTTGGTTAGTAACTGTAAATACAAGATGGTTCGTTTGTGTGTTTGAGTATTCACACACTATAAGATGGCGCCCATGAACAAGCATTACGTAAATGATTACTCATCCAGCGCTCATGTAGTTCGAGTTTGGAAACATTAAATGATATGCGCGAGGAGAACTCATTAGATTAATATTGTGGCATGTATTTCTACATATAAAACAGGATTTTTTGATTATGTGGCATCTATTTTTAAATATAAAACGGGATTTTGATTATGTTCTGAGGATTTATACACTACAAGATGGCGCCCAAGAGCAAAAACTATTTTAAGGAATACTAATATAGCGCTAATGTAGTACGCCGGCTGCCGTGGGTGCGAGAGGAAGTGGTTATGCTTAAGATAGGACTCGCATTGATACTGGGTGAGTCGAGAGTATTCATCTAGGGACAGATGTGGCATTTTTTACATATAATCTGCAACAGTGAGGGTAGTTTTGACTACGTAATGAGATGTGGTCTTTCCTCTTCTTTAATATTCTCAGAACCCGTACTCGCAGAGATTTGTGACACTCTTGAACTTGAGAAGAGATGAGGATATTGGATAACTAAATACTTAAGCTATGGGGTGAGTGTACGAATTGGTGATTTACATTGCGTTGTGATTTGAGAATGAATAATCACAAGTTTATATAAATTGTGTTCGTTTTTACTTTGATTTCAGGATACACTGGCAGTATATTACTAACGAATTTTGTGACACCAAGACTATATGATTATACGGCGGTGGATATCTTTTATACAGTACCCCAATTTGATATTAAAATCTTTCATTTAGGTTATTATGCAGAGGAAGTTTGTTATAGTGTTAGTATAAGTGATAGGGTCTTTAAATATTTTACAGATATCAGGTTTGAGCTATAGTGAATGATAGGAATCAGATGATGGATTGGATTGGTGGTTGTGTTGGGGCTCCATCTACAGGGAATATTATAATATTTGATACTTGTTGTTTTAGGCAATTTATTTATGAGGAATGCAGTGGATGAACTGATGATTTGATGTTGACAATTTAATGACAGAACAGGTGACTGTATTATCTTATATTTCTATCTTATATTTTTTTCTCTGACTGAACTTGCTGAAGGAACTAATGGTGGTGACTTTTTTTCTATACTTTACAAGTACAATTTTCGTGAAATTTGAACTTGGGAAATGGTTTTGTATAAAAACAACATCTTATATAGATATGAATCGCATATATTAGTATGGAGCTTATTTGTTGTTATTTTGGGTTGCAGCCCTGACGAAGTCAAATGTGCTCAACGACGAAACACATGTTGGCTGCCCTTTTGGATGTGAATTTGGAACAATAAAGAAACTTTGGAATACAAGGAACGTGTGAATTGGATTTATACAGGAGCAGAACATGAACTGACCATTTAAACTGTGCCAAGTGAATGAACTTTCTTCTTAGTATAATACCTTTTTGAAGACATTATAAATTGATATCTTTGAGTGCTCAGGGAGAACACTTTTTGATTAATTATTGCCTACTCTGTGGATTGAGGTTGGTCTGTATGGTAACCAAACACTTCTTCCTTTGGAGCACCGTGAACAAATTCAACCAGTATTCTTTCCCCAATGTATGCTGAGCGTCATTTAGGTAACTGGTTACCAAATAGTTGAGTTGCCCCTAAAAACTAACTTGAACCCCTCCCACCCCCTAAAAATTAACTCAAATCCCTCCCACACCATAAAAAACCTACACGAAGCTCAAACCCTCTTAAAACGTACATGAACCCTTCCAGCCCCTAACAACTAACTCAAACCCCCACTCCCTAAAGACTAACTCAAACCCCCACCCCATAAAAACTAGCTCAATCCCCTCCCACTCCCTAAAAACTAACAACCCCCTTCAAGCCCCTAAAAACTAACCTGAACCCCCACCCTCTTAAAACTAACCTGAACCCCCACCCCCTTAAAATTAAGCTGAACCCCCTCCAAACAAGAACCCCTCTTACCTGTTCCTGTCCGACACTCCTATGAACTCCACCCTGCACGAACACTAGACTGTCTTAGCCTGAACCACGCACATGAGTGATTCATGCTACGTCGTTGTTCGTGCAAGTCGTTGTTTGGCTTGAATGACTCTAGAACTCGTTGTTCCAGAGTTGTTGTTGAGGATGTTTCCCATTTTAGGATGGTCGGCTCAAAAAGATGTAAGTGTGTATCTTAATCCCAACACGGAACCACGTATATTAATTTAAAATGTCTCTAAAACAGTGAACACATCATCTGAGTTGAAAGAAGAGTGCCCGAGGTTTTCACTAGTCATCTAGGGTGTCTAAAATGTTATGTTCATAGAATAAAAGCTAAAGGAAAATGCCCAAGCAGTGTCAGCTAGAGTAAGAATTTTCCCATTGTCAGTGCATGAAGCAGTGAGGGAAGAGTTATAGAGACGCTGCAGTCTGGGAATGATAGAGCCTGTGGAAGTCACAGAATGGCTTGACCCCATCGTGGTTGCTAAGAAGACAGATGGCTTGATAAGACTATGCAGAGAGCCCTGAATAAGGAGGTAGTTGTAGATAAGTACCCCCTACCCAACATCACAAAAATGATGATCAAAGTTGCTGGAGCTAAGGTCTTGTCTACCCTAGACCTTACTTTTGCATACTATCAGGTAAGACTACATCCTGAATTTCAGGAGCTCACAGCAATTATGACATCTATCGGGGTGGACAAATTCAAACGCATGCCGTTTGGACTTGTATCTGTGGCTGCAGTTTTCCAAAGAATAATGACAAGCATTTTACAAGGAATCCCTGGGGTATTTTGTTACCAAGCCGATGTCTTGATCTTCGGGAATCCCATTACCAACATGATGGAAGAGTCAAACAGGTGCTACAGAGGTTTAAGGAACAGGGTCTTACAGTCAAAGGAGAAAAATGTCTAAAAGGATGTTCTGGGATTAACTACTTAGGACATAGGATAACTGCCGAAGGGATACTACCAAAATCTCAACTAAAAGATCCTATAATGCAATTGGCTGCGCCAAAAAGTAAAGAGGAAGTCAACTTATATTTGGGAATGTTGGAGCTCTACAGTAAGTTTGTCAACAACTTTGCTGGTAAAACATACGACCTTAGTACTTTTTTGTGGAACGAGAAATTTCAAACAAAATTTGAAGATACTAAAACAGCATTAGCTACAGCTCCTAATCTAAAAGCTTTCATATCAGGAAGGAAGATTATTATAACGACTGATGCTAGTTCAAAGGGCTTAGGTGCTGTCACGGTACAAGAGGGTGAGAAGGGTGAAGAGACTTTTGCGTTTGCATCCCGATTGTTGAGACAAGCTGAAAAGAACTATTCAGTAATCAAAAAGGAGGTTCTAGCTGTGCATTGGGCACTCAACAAGTTCAGAAACTTCATCTGGGGAAAAAGGTTCAGCCTAAGGTAGGGAAAAAGGTTCAGGGCAGACCAGAAGCCACTTACAGAGGTTTTGGTGAAAAAATGGGTAGACTCCATCTCCAGCAGAATCAGACAGTGGGTGGTTAACCTATAGACTTTCACTTTTCATGTTAAATACATTCCTGGGGTGAGAAATTACACAGCCGATTGCCTTCCCCAGTTACTTGATGACGCTAAGGAAGAAAAGAAGAGTGATATAGAACAGGAGGAAGAGGAAGTGAAGAAACAAAATGAAAAATTATGTGTCATAACACGAGGGAGTGTTGAGGAAAGTTAATGGAAAGAGGAATTGAAATCTGACATACTCTTGCAAATAGTATGTAAGACCTCAGGCACGTAGATTATTCACTGATTTATTGGTGAGTTGCACGCAGGCTGCATACACAGAAGAGGCATCCAAATACATGACGCCAGACGCTTTTCGAGAGTCCTTGCTCCCTTCCTAAATGGTGTGTATATCATAATACGTGCCTGAGGTCTTACTCTGCTGGGGCTATCTGCGTGTTGGAATAGAGACGGCTGCTGCCCAGCCGTGGTGTGAGACCCACTGTCACCACGGGTCCGAGCTGACTTCTATGAAGCTGGCCTTTTCGGAAGACACGCAAGTTTTTGGCGCCGTGTGCAGGATGGTGCCGCCTTGAAGTTTCACATTGGCGTCTGAAAGCGGTGCAGGCAACCTACCAGACATGACATCAACCCACTGGGGAAATAATTATGTTTATTTTAATTCTGTGAATGAAAGCATGCTCACGGAGGAAATTCGAACTACAACTACCAAGATGCCATGAGAGGGCCATGCCCACTGGGGCAGTTACTTGAAATAATACAGGTGTGTGGTGAACTCTGCTTTCCTTTATGGAATACACGCCATTGAGGAAGCGAGCAAGGACTCTCGAAACGCATCTGGCGTCATGTATTTGGATGCCTCTTCTGTGTATGCAGCCTGCGTGCAACTCACCAATAAATCAGTGAATAATCTACGTGCCTGAGGTCTTACTCTGTTGGGGCTACCTGCGTGTTGGAATAGAGACGGCTGCTGCCCAGCCGTGGTGTGAGACCCACTGTCACCTCGGGTCCGAGCTGACTTCTATGAAGCTGACCTTTTCGGAAGACACGCAAATGTTTGGCTCCGTGTGCAGGATGGTGCCGCCATGAAGTTTCACATTGGCGTCTGAAAGCGGTGCAGGCAACCTACCAGACGTGACATCAACCCACTGGGGAATTAATTATGTTTATTTTAATTCTGTGAACGAAAGCATGCCCATGGAGGAAATTCAAACTACACACTACAACTACCAAGATGCCGTGAGAAGGCCACGCCCACTGGGGCAGGGACTTGAAATAATACAGGTGTGTGGTCAACCTTGCTTTCATTTATGGAATACACGCCATTGAGGAAGGGAGTAAGGACTCTCGAAACGCATCTGGCGTCATGTATTTAGATACCTCTTCTGTGTATGCAGCCTGCGTGCAACTCGCCAATAAATCAGTGAATAATCTACGTGCCTGAGGTCTTACTCTGTTGGGGCTACCTGCGTATTGGAATATATATATATATATATATATATATATATATATATATATAATATATATATATATATGTATTTATTTATTTAACCTAGGTAGTTATAGTTAGAACCTAGTTTTCATAGGTAAAGCATTTTTTCATTTTCCAATAACTTTGGCTCCATTTGACGAATTTTTCAAAACTAATGGTTCACTAAGGTCAGCTCCTGCTTTGAAAGTTTCGGGGTGATTAATCCTCTGAGGACCTCAGGAAACAAGTGGACTTCATCCTCCGAGCAGCAGTGCCCCAGGAGGCGCGTTTTCAGAGTGGTGTAAAAAGGGGCATGGTCTCGGACCACCTCTCTGCAATTCAGCTCTGTGGCGCTTACTGGAGGTACCTGGTGGGCTAGTTGGCCCACAGGGACCCTCAGGATTCAAGGAGACTTAATCTCCCAACCTAGAACGTCCCAGAAGGCACGTCTGCAGAGAGGTGGAGAAAGGGGGTGTGGCCTGGTACAAGAAGTTAGCAATCCTGCTGTGTGGGACTTACTGGAGATAATGGGAGGGGTAGTTGGCCTCCAAAGTTGACATAGGGGGCTAACTACCCCTTCTGTTACCTCCAGTAAATCCCACACAGTGGGATTGCTAAGAGGTGTTCTGATGCCACGCTCACCTTTCTCCACCACTCTGCAAACACGACTGCTATGCTATAGTTAGAAATTCACATTTAAAAAAACTTAGAAATTCACTGAAAAAACCATAGGTTTCAGGGACGTTATAGTTAGAAATTCGCATTTAAAAAAACCTTAGAAATTCACTGAAAAACCATAGGTTTTAAGGACGTTATAGTTAGAAATGAACATTTAAAAAACCTTAGAAATTCACTGAAAAAACATAGGTTTCAGGGACGTTATAGTTAGAAATTAGCATTTAAAAAACCTTAGCAATTTACTGAAAAAATCATAGGTTTTAGGGACGTTATAGTTAGAAATTAGCATTTAAAAAACCTTAGAAATTCACTGAAAAAAAACATAGCTTTCAGGGACGTAATAGTTAGTTGGACATTTCACTCATAAAACCAGAGAAATTTGGCTGGTATAGTAGTGCTAACTATAACTCGCATCCCAGCAATGCACTTCTGATGACATCACTTCACTCATGACGTGGCCAGTAAAATCACTGATGACATCTCAAATGACATCACTGATGACGTCATCCATGTGTTCATCTGATGCACCTACTCACACCCGAATAAAACCTGTCATACACCCACTCTAAAAAACAGACTACCAATAGCGAAACCATAGACAGACCAATAGCAGTTAGTATATACCCACTCAGTGATTCATACGTCTACACACACATCCACCCACTAACCCATACAGGCACTCTTACATGCAGTCATTCATCAATACAGCCACTGATATATCCACTCATACACCCATATAGATACTCACACACTGCCACTCACCCAAAGAGTTACTCAAAAACCTAGTCAGTCACCCAAAGAATACTTAAACTGCCATTTACTCACCTACACACACCACGCCACTTCTTCATACAGATACCTACTCTCGTCAACAATAACTGGCATAAGCACACACTTATCGAGTATGGATTGACATTTGGCAAGATGGCGTCCGTGCGGTCTGATAAGTGAGTAGCTAGCTCCCGGTTTCCCCACTCCTAACATGGTTATCTGGGATTGTGTCAAATCAACTAAAAAAATGATGTATAGAGGCACCGGTGGAGTTCTGAGTCATGAAGGTTGGCGTGTGGTTTGCTGATGGTGCTGCATGGTGGAGTTGCTATTATGAAGCAGCGACTCTGGAGCTTTCAACTCGCTTCCCTCTGCTGTCTCGCTGTTGCTGCCTTAGCTTGTGCTTGTGTTCGTGCCTGCACCATGCCTGCACCAGCATGCCTCCCAAGACGTCTAGAGGAGGGAACACTTGGGTAGCAGCAGAAGCTGCTACAACAAATAGAGAAGGTATTGCCGTGCTTGGGGCTCAGCGCATGGCACCGGAGGGAGTACTGAATAATATGGACTACTTACTACAAGGAGGTGAGCAAGGAGGGGGTAGAAAGTGAGTCCCCACGCTATTTTTGGCAGCAAATAAAAATAAATTAATAGCTGTACAAGATCCTATGTTGGCTGCTGTGAAACCTGTGGAGGGTATATCAGGGAATACTGAACTGGCTGAGGTAAATAAGCGGCCCCCAGGCACCCAGAAGGGTCTTGACCCCCTGGAACATTTAAAATGTAATCAGCCCAGAGTCATATCTAACATTAATGAGAGGGGGGACGAAAGTAGAGAGATGGGGCAATGGCAGAACATGATCTTCAATTGGTACACAGGGGGGGCCGTTAAATCGAATTCTACAGCAGGAGACATGTTTCTGGGCGATGCAGCAGAAGAGATCCCGGATGAGAGTCGCTCTGGAATAGCAAGAGATGGAGCAGTAAAGGAGAGTGATTCCGGGGGGAAATTCTTTTCCATGTCTGACCCTTCAGACACATCGTATGAGGAAGGCATGTTAGGCTCTAAAACTCAATCTCGTGAAGGATCAATCGTTAGTGGTAGAAGTGAGCAAAGTAGTATACATCTGAAGCAGGATCATATAGATAAGACGGTCCACAAAGAATGTACATCTAAGGAAAATGCATTAAATTCAGAAGAGGCAAACACCCAGCTCTGGGACTATTCTTCCTCATTAGAGATGTCATATAATGGAGGGAACTCTGCTGGGCATACGACAGGAGGTCCATCAGAAAAGCCTGATGAAGAGATCTCGTTTGCGGCAATCTATCAAAGCATTCTAGACCACAGAGTAGAAACCCAAACTGAGAGTCAGAAAACGCACACCGCATGTTGGGAACTCCAGAATATGGTTAGGAGGATTACCAAAACTTGCACCGAGTTCATGGAAAGAATGAACAAAGCAGAAGCCCGCATATCTACTCTTGAGGATGAAATGGCGGCCCACAAGACAGCTACAGAAGCAATCCGTACACACAAGGATGACTCTCAGTTAAAGTTTGTTGTTGTAGAGAACCGGTTACAACGTAATAATTTGAGAATTTTGAGTATCCAGGAGGGAATTGAGGGACAGAATGTTCGGAAATTTGTAATTTAACTATTTACGGAAGCCTTTCCTGAACTCTCAATGTGGAACTGGACTACTGAAATTCATAGGACACATCGGTTTCCATTTAGACAACAACCAACTAAAGCGGGACAGGATGCCTCTAGGCCTAGGGCAATTTTGATACGTTTAAATAACTTTCTTGAGCGTCCGGAAGTATACGATCTGGCATGACCAGATAGGAAAAGGTTGGGAAAGGGTACTCAATTTTTTGTCTGCCCTGATTTTTGCCATCAAACAGTGGAAAAAAGGTGGCAACTCCTTCGCTAATCACTCGATTTCAAACAATGGGTGCACAAGCTTTTTTGTTGAATCTTGTTACGTTAAAAATTGTCTTCAAGGGGCAATCAAGGATATTTACATCAGAAGTACAAGCAAATGAATATCTCCAATCAATTGAAGCACGCTTAAGCATGATACAGTCAGGGCTATCAGTATATAAGGAAGGGCCTAAATATGCATGGACTGGATAAACTTTCTGGATATCGTTAGTCTTGATTTGTGATCACCATGTATTGTAATATTGTTAACAGTGTGTGGTTCTTTTTCCCTTTTTTAGTTATGAGGCAGATATATAGGGTCACTGAGGCAGTGTCTTAAATAACATAGATATGTCCCTAGAAGTGTTTGCTTTTCTTTGCTTCTCTTGTCAGGCGAGACATGACAATCTGGAGAGGGGGGCACATACCGGGTAGCAAGAGAGCTTCCCATCGCAAGGACCATGGATCCTATTGCCTAATTTTGGGGAAGGGAGAGGAGGGTGGGGGGTAGAGGAGGGGAGGCACATGGACTGGGGAGTGTGGGGGTGTTGTAGATGGTATAGGTAAGATGTGTGGGGTGGGGAAAAAAATCAATCCATAACAAAGAAAAGGAGGCTATCGTAGGTGATTTAAAGGTAATGATACTTGTTTGGATGAACACAGCATCAAGATATAGGGGGTAGGACGACAGCCTAGGGTTACTCATATGTTCCTTTAATGTCTGTGGGCTGAATAATGGCGGCAAAAGGCAACGAGTAGCGGCTGATCTACGGCTAATGAAACCTGATATCCTGTGTTTACAAGAAACGCATAACTCATGGAGCAAACGTAGGGTGTTAAATGAGCTTGGTTATATATGAATTGCGGCATCTCGACAGACCACCACAAACAGGGGGGTGGCTATTATGGCGCAGCAAGAAATTCAAGGGACAGGGAGAATACTGGTGGATAACTTTGACAGGTGGGCTATAGCGGAATGTGTGGTGGAGGCTGCTAAGGTAAAATGCACAGTCTACAGATCTAATTTTGATGAGGTAGCAATATTAGAAGGGCTGAATGTTGAGATGGCATCGTGGTGTACCCCACTGATTCTATGTGGGGACTTTAAAATTCATCTGACCTGTCAGGCGAAGGAGTTAAATTATAACAACTACAGTGGCTGAAAACCTAAGGTCTTAAAGCGCTGCGAAATTAAATTGGGAGCCATGGATTGGTAGATGCCTGGCAGACCTTGAATTATCCGGAGCCGGGATATACTTTTTATTCTTGCCCTCACCATAAATCGGTGAGGCTTGATTATGTCTTTACGTCAAAAATACTTATGGCAGGAGTAAAGATGCAGGTACGGCCAAGGATCACGGCGGACCATGGTCCATTGTTACTTGACATCCCTGCCATCAGCAAAAGTCGACCGGTGAAATCTTTCACTTTTGACAGGAAGCTCTTATTGGTTCGTTCATACCTTAACAATATCAAAGCCTGGGCTACACAATTTGTGAATATTAACAGAGGCTCAACCTCTAGGGCTATGGTGTGAGATGCTCTAAAGCCTGGATTAAGAGGTGAAATGCTTAGCTATGGACTGTATAGACAGAAGCAACTGCAGACTACTATGCAGGGACTCCTAGACAATCTTAGAATAGTGGAGAAAGAACTTATCCAAGGAATTATCAGGGAAGTGGATATGCATGTGTTGCAAACAAGGTTAGCTTTTTGTAAAGCAAACATTAATATGGGGTGGAGCAAGGAAATTGCTAGCAAGTATAATATGGACAGAGAGGAAGTATACATATATATGGGTAACCCACAGGGCGCTGTTTGGTACAATGATTACGGAATAAGAAAGCTTCACAAACAATTGGAGCAATGACTGATACGGTGGGGAATATAGTGGAAACAACTCAGGGGATTCTGGAAGTAGTCCATGCTTTTTATAAAGAGCTCTACACACAGTGAATGTAATGATATAATTATTGGCACCTTTTTTCAACACTTAGAGATGGTAGATATACAGCAAGAAGAGGAGGAAATATTAGATATCCTGATATCCATGGAGGAGATTGAGGAGGCGGTAGGCTCATTAGCCAGGGGAAAGGCAGCAGGACCAGATAAACTACCACTCGAGGTCTATGGAGCTTTGTTTCAGGAGATAAAGGAAGATATGTTCACTACATTTCAAGATGCACAGCTTGGGAAGCTGTAGGAGAGTAGGGTCTGCAATCCTATGATCACCCAGATTTTTGCTTTTTGCTGCACTGGTTTACGACTTTCCCTGGCTGTGGGCCTGCTAATCAGACCCACCGCCTAGCTGTTCTCTCTATCCAAATTGTACTCAGGTACTGAATTGGCACTGGGCCCTCTCCAAGTCCCTGTACCCAGGGCTGAGGTGTACCCAGAAGTCTCCCAGGGGCTGAAGCATGTATTATGCCACCCCTGGGCTGACTAACTAAACTGACACAACTGGCTGCACGACAGCTGGGGCAAGGTGGTGTACTCACCCTTTGCTGTAGATATAGTATACCTATATCTAACCCTAAAATGGACACACAGATCTCCTATCAGTCACTCCTATGGCAGGCCTTAACAATCCTGAAGGCAGAGTGCTGGGAATCGTGTGAGATGGTGCTCTGGCATGAGCTGAGCCTGTCTGCGGCTTTCGGGATCCATCCCTTAGCCGTTTCCATGATATCGCATACCATATACTCTTAAGTGCATTATAATCCTCGCGGTTATATGCCAACTCTGGTATCGCTTTATCAAAACATGTCGAGTAAGGTGTCATACGAATTGGAATACTAACCCCTCGCCAATTCTGGCGACGGGGTTAGCATTCCACCCTTCTAGAGGGACACGACATGTATGTAACCTGTAACCCCGGTTAAAGTCAGACAGAGCCTTAGCATCCACAAAATGGATGCTGCCACCGAGACACAAGTCTGCCCTCCTGCTGCTGGGAGTCCTCCCAGAGCAGGAGGCAAGGACAAAGGGTTTCCTGCCAGGGGCGGTGCCAGCACCGTCCCAGACAGGGTTTTGTGTATTCCAGGTAGGCAGGGCTACAGAGGAAGGTGACTGCAAGTGGCACCCCGGTGCTCACTGTGCATAGGCCGGCTGAAACCAGTTCCAGGGGCACTCCAGCCCCTGGCCTGGGGAAAGCCCGCCAAAGGAGAGGCGTGTAACCACCCCCCTCCTGGTCCCACCCATAGGGCAGGACTTAGTCGCGTGCCAGCCCCCTTTTCCTAGATAAAGGTAGGAGCAGGCCCCCTTCCAAATTAGATCATCTTTGGAATCAAGACACGACTTTCTACGAAAGGACATCAAGATTTCTTCTTCAAGATTCTCCCTTGTGGCTAAGGAGTAGTCACCCTGCATCCGCAGGCACCATCTTAAGAACACTGCGGTCTGCTGCAAGTCCTTCCTCCGGAATCCGACTGCCCAGCTCGACGAGAACTGGCTTCCCTGGCACCTCTGACCTCTACCCACCTCTACAGCCAAGCTGAGAACCGTGGGTGCGACGAGACCTCGAGGGACCGACCATCTTCAAGACTGCACGACTTCTTTCCAGCACGACCGCCGAGGGATCCTCTGGTGAGTGCTTTGGGGACGGAGAAGCCCCGACCCTGAGCAGCTCCAGCACCGAAGTCCAGCCTCCCAGCATCTCCACGATCTGCGTGGGGCCCTTCTGCTTTTTGCTGCTCACCGCGTTGTTTGGCTACTAGCCCGCTGGCTTGTGGCCTTCCTGACGACGCCCGACGACATCACTGCTGCTGGTCTGGTTGCTCCAGACTGGCCCTTGCTCCCTTCCAAAAGAGGAGCACCCCGGACCCTCCTGGTCCACTCCAGACGCCATTTTAGGTCCACCGCGTGGGCTTGAATTTGCCAAGACTTGTTGCCCCAATCCTGGGTCCAGCGACGTCGAGAGCATCATCCATCGTGGGACAGCTCGTACCTCCATCCTGGTCGCCGACAACGCCTCCTGGTCCGTGAGACTACAGAGCCCAGCAGCGCCCACTCACCTGACTGCGGTGACTTCGCCCGGTGCCATCCTGGTGCCCACTTAATCACTGGCTAGTGATTCAAGGACTTGGTCTCCTCTGCTTTCAGGTTTCTTCTTCCCTGATCCAGGCTTGGATCTCTTCGAACTTTTCTTCACTGGCCGCCTGCCAGCAACTTCTTCTTCAGGCTCCTGGTTCGTCAACGAGGAATCCCGACGTCTTTTCAGACCTATGCAGCCGCAGCCCCTGGGCTAGGTAACTTCGGCATTTCGGTGCCCCAGCATAGCCTCACTATCCAAGGGTCCAGATCCACTGTCGTTTTCGACCTACCTAGTCGGGTTCGCCCGAGAACAGTAACTTTGTGAGTTCTAGCTTCCATAGGCTTTTTCCCGCCTTACGCGTGAGAGTTCCCACTCTGCACGTGGTGTCCCTAGGCCTCCTGCTCCTAACCCGAGTGTTCAGTATTGTAGGCCTAGCGTTTCTAAAGCCTCTGAGAATTGTTACTTACCTGCTAGTAATTCGCATTCCACTTTTAGAGTATATGGTTTTTCGTGCCCCTCGGGCATTTGTGTAAATTGTGCGACTTAAAGTATTTTTATAAGAGTTTTGTTGTGTGCTTAGCTCCCTGTCTCATAAAGAGCCAGGGTAGTCTTGTTATAAATAAATACACTGTTTATTTTCATAACAACTTGTGTGGTGTCCTTTCACTGGGTGTTCAAGGGGTAATCTGATGGTAAAACAGCTGGCTTAACACGCCCTCTAGAGTCTTAGCCTTAGACTGCTCGTATCCATGCTACTAGGATAGCTGGTCTATAAGGTTGACTTACAACCAATCATCAATAAGGGTTGTTTGGACTGATATATAGTGATCACTAGAATAGTGAGCACTGCACATCAGGCCAACTTCTCACATTGGTGAGCAGCGGTTGGGATTTGAGCTTGCTGTTGTTTTACCACACATATCCTAAGAATATCTTGTGAAAGATCACATAAGTACTAAAGGTACATATAACTTAGCTTAGAATACTCTGAGTTCTACTGAACCAGCTGTTGTAGCTCCTAGGGCCTAGCACACCCTAAACTACAACTCTAGCAAGGGATCAGTAGGTAAACATATAGTGTAGGTAAGTGCACCACTTACACCTCACTAGAAAAGCATGTCTACCCAGGGAGAGTCCTCAGGGACCCCTCTTGTGGTGATTGACCCTCCACAGGTCAGCTCAAGATATGCAGCTCTCAGTTTCCAGGAGTTGAGACACTTGTGTACCTCCAGGAAATTGAAACAGGGGGCTAACCCCACCACTCCCTTCCTGTTGGATCTCTTAGAGACCTATGATGTTAGTAGAGCATCTCAGGGAGAGGGGAATATGCCAGCCTTAGAGGGGCACCTTGGTGATCCAGACCTCCACAACACTGTAAATGCAGTTGGGGAGGAGGATCCTGAGGAACTCTCTGGGGATGAGGTAGACAAAGGTCTTGAGGTAGTCAGAAGGCTAACTAGGGCCAACTTAGACTTGCTTGGGCTAGGATCTGGGGGACCCCCAGTCCTGACCCTAAGTAGACCTAACCTTGGAGTTAGGAGAGATAGATCTCTTTCTAGGGACTCCAATAGATCTCTGCACTCTAATGCCTCTTCTCAGAGGAGAAGGAACTCTCCCCAGAGGAGATTGACTTCCCCTCAGAGAATGGAGCATGAAGCTAGGATGAGACAGGCTACTCTGAGGATTGAAAGGGAAGAAATTGCCCTGGCCAAAGAGAAGCTTGCCTTGGCTAGAGAGCAGCAGATGAGTGGGTTAGCTCCCACTGGTGGCAGCAATCTCCCAAGAGATAGAGAGAAGGGTTTAGACACTAAACACCTGACTAAGATAGTGCCCCCCTTTAAGCAACGGGATGACATCCAGAAATGGATGGCTGCTCTGGAGAGGGCCTGCACTGTGCAGTGCATTCCCCGGAGTCAGTGGGCAGCTATACTGTGGCTCTCCTTTGATGGTAAAGGTAGAGATAAGCTCCTCACTACAAGAGTGGAGGATGCTAATGATTACCAGGTCCTGAAAAATGCACTGATTGATGGGTTTGGTTTAACCACTGAGCAGTACAGGTTGCTGTTCAGAGACACCCAGAAAACTCAGTCTCAGGACTGGTCTGACTTTGTGGATTGTGCCACTAAGGCTTTGGAGGGCTGGTTGCTGGGTAGCAAGGTTACTGATTACACAGGGTTGTACAATCTCATGATGAGAGAACAAATTTTAAATAATTGTCAGAACCAGTTGTTGCACCAGCACCTTGTTGATTCAGATCTGACCTCTCCCCAAGAATTGGGAAAGAAGGCAGACAAATGGGTCAGAACAAGGATCAAGCAGAACCAGAACCAGAACCAGGGTGGTCAGAAGAAAGCAGACCAGAAGGGTAATGCTAAGAGTGAACAAAATGACCAGAAGTCTTCACCAGGTCCCCAACAAACCAAAGAGGGTGGGGGTCAGGCTTCCCAGAAGAAGAAGACTCAAGACGGCCAGTCAAAGAGGTGGTGCCAGTACTGCAAAAGTAAGTCTCACTGGTTTAGTGAGTGCACCAAAAGAGGAGGACAAACTCCTGCCACTACAGCCCCTAAGGCAACTGCACCCCCTAGTACAGTCAGTAGTGGTAGTGTACCTCCCAAGGCATTAGTTGGGTTAACCTTGGGAACTGAGGGGTCTGACAACTTAGTTGGCACACTCACTCAGGCTGTCCTTGTCTGTACAGGGGATATGGATATATCCCCTGATATAAGTCCCAATACTTTGGGCAAATACAGGCAGACACCTTTGATTAATGGCAAGATGGCTCAGGCCTATAGGGACACTTGTGCCAGTGTCACCATGGTGACACCTAACTTTGTGGACCCTGGACAGATCATGCCAGGTACAGATTTCCTGGTGACCAATGCCAGCAACGTCACTACCAGTCATAGTATGGCGATTGTGGCTTTCTCCTGGGGTGGAGTGAAGGGACAAAAGAAAGTTGTAGTCAGTTCAGACCTCCCAGTTGATTATTTGTTGGGCAATGATTTGGAGTCATCACTATGGTCAGAAGTGGAGCAGAGGACTCACATGGAGATGTTAGGCTTGCCAGCACATGTGCTTGCTGTGACTAGGTCACAGGCCAGAAGATGCCCCACTGAACAGGTGCTGGATCCTGAAAGAATGGACCAGACACCTTCCAAGAAGAAGAGCAGTAAGGGTAAGGCTTTGCCTTCCCCCTTGCCCCAGGTTGAGGATCAGGTCTCTGAGAAGGCTGATCTGAGAGAGCTGAGGGAAACTGAGCCTAAAGAGCTTGAACTTGATCAAGTTGAGTTTCTGGGCTCAGGGGGACCCTCCAGAGCAGACCTGGGGAAGGCACAGTTAGACTGCCCTTCCCTTGAACCCCTCAGACAGCAGGCTGCTGCTGAGGCTGCAGGGAATGCCACAGGTGCCCACAGGGTATACTGGGAAGATGGACTCCTGTACTCTGAGTCAAGAGACCCCAAACCTGGTGCAACCAGGAGGCTGGTCATCCCCTTGTCTCTGAGAGGTTTCCTTCTCACCTTGGCCCATGAGATTCCCCTTGCAGGTCATTTAGGTCAGACAAAGACGTGGGACAGGCTTGTCTCACACTTTCACTGGCCCCACATGAATGAGAATACCAAGGAGTTTTGTCGCTCCTGTGTCACTTGCCAAGCCAGTGGTAAGTCAGGTGGCACAACAAAGGCCCCCCTCATACCACTACCTGTGGTGGGGGTCCCCTTTGAAAGAGTGGGGATTGACATTGTTGGTCCAATGGAACCCCAGACAGCATCAGGGCACAAGTTTATACTGGTGGTGGTGGACCATGCCACCAGGTATCCTGAAGCTATTCCACTTAGGACCACTACAGCACCTGTAGTGGCAAGGGCCCTAGTTGGAGTGTTCTCCAGTGTGGGCTTCCCTAAGGAGGTTGTTTCTGACAGAGGTACAAACTTCATGTCAGGATATCTGACTGCAATGTGGAAGGAGTGTGGTGTGAACTACAAGTTCACCACACCCTACCACCCACAATGCAATGGGCTTGTTGAGAGATTCAACAGGACCCTCAAAGGGATGATTCATGGGCTACCTGAAACTCTTAGGAGAAGATGGGATGTCCTGATCCCCTGCCTCTTGTTTGCTTACAGAGAGGTCCCACAGAAGGGGGTTGGCTACAGCCCTTTTGAGCTTCTGTATGGGCATCCTGTAAGAGGACCCCTGTGTTTGGTGAAGGAAGGATGGGAGAGACCTCTCAAAAAGCCTGCAACCAACATAGTGGACTATGTACTTGGTCTCCGCTCCAGGATGGCTGAGTATATGGAAAAGGCATCTAAAAACCTTGAGGCCAGCCAAGAACTCCAAAAAGCTTGGCATGACCAAAAGGCTGTTCTGACTGTGTACCAGCCAGGACAGAAGGTGTGGGTGCTGGAGCCAGTGGCCCCAGCAGCTCTGAAAGACAAATGGTCTGGGCCCCACACCATCATTGAGCAAAAGGGAGAGGTTACCTACTTGGTGGACCTTGGAACTCCCAGGAGCCCTCTCAGAGTGTTCCATGTGAACAGGCTCAAGGCATATGTTGACAGGAAGGACATGAGCTTGCTCATGGCCACAGATGAGGGACAGGAGGAAGAGAGTGACCCTCTCCCAGACCTGCTCACTCAGAATCCTGATGATGGATCAGTAGATGGTGTTGTCTTTTGTGGCAGCCTCACTGAACATCAGCAACAGGATTGCAGGCAAGTTCTGCAATCCTTCAGACATATGTTCTCTCTGACACCCAGCCAAACTGATTGGTGTACCCATGATGTTGACACGGGAGACAGTCTGCCTGTCAAGAGTAAGATCTACAGACAGCCTGATCATGTTAGAGACTGCATCAAAACAGAAGTGCAGAAAATGTTGGAGCTGGGAGTCATTGAACCCTCAGATAGCCCTTGGGCTAGCCCAGTAGTTCTAGTGCCAAAGCCTCACACCCAGGGTGGTAAGAAAGAGATGAGGTTTTGCGTAGACTACAGAGGCCTCAATGCAGTCACTAAGACTGATGCCCACCCAATACCAAGAGCAGATGAACTTATAGATAAATTGGCTTCTGCCAACTTCTTAAGTACATTTGATTTGACAGCTGGGTATTGGCAAATCAGGTTAGCTGAGGAGGCCAAACCCAAGCCAGCATTTTCTACCCCTGGTGGGCATTATCAATTTGTGGTAATGCCCTTTGGGTTGAAAAATGCACCTGCCACCTTCCAAAGGTTGGTGAATCAAGTCCTCACTGTGCTGGATGACTTCTGTGCAGCATATCTTGACGATATTGCTGTCTTTAGCTCCACCTGGGAGGATCACCTGGTCCACCTGAGGAAAGTGTTAGAGGCCCTGCAAAAGGCAGGCCTCACTATCAAGGCCACTAAGTGCCAGATAGGGCAGACACAGGTTGTATACCTGGGCCACCTTGTAGGTGGAGGCCAGGTTCAGCCACTGGAGAGTAAGATACAGGCCATCAAGGACTGGACTCCTCCAATCACCCAGACTCAGGTTCGAGCTTTCTTGGGCCTGACTGGGTACTATAGGAAGTTTGTCAGAAATTATGGGTCCATAGTGACCCCTCTTAATGACCTGACAAGCAAAAAGATGCCAAAGAAAGTTCAGTGGACAGCAAGCTGTCAGAAAGCATTCAATGACCTAAAGCAGGCTATGTGCACAGCACCTATCCTCAAGAGTCCAGATTACTCCAAGCCATTCATTGTCCAAACAGATGCTTCTGAGTTGGGTGTGGGAGCTGTTCTGTCTCAGCTGAATTTTGATGGTAATGATCAGCCTATTGCTTTTATTAGTAGGAGGCTGACCCCCAGAGAGAAAAATTGGTCAGCTATTGAGAGGGAGGCCTTTGCTGTGGTTTGGGCCCTGAAGAAGCTGAGGGCCTACTTGTTTGGCACTCACTTCACCATTCAGACCGACCACAAGCCCCTCTTGTGGCTAAATCAGATGAAGGGTGAAAACCCCAAACTGCTTAGGTGGTCCATTTCCCTACAGGGGATGGATTTTACAGTGGAGCATAGACCTGGTACTGATCACAGCAATGCTGATGGGCTCTCCAGGTATTTCCACTTAGAGCAAGAAGACTCACCTGGTCAAGGTTAGTTTATTGTCCCAAAGTTTGGGGGGGGGTCATGTAGGAGAGTAGGGTCTGCAATCCTATGATCACCCAGATTTTTGCTTTTTGCTGCACTGGTTTACGACTTTCCCTGGCTGTGGGCCTGCTAATCAGACCCACCGCCTAGCTGTTCTCTCTATCCAAATTGTACTCAGGTACTGAATTGGCACTGGGCCCTCTCCAAGTCCCTGTACCCAGGGCTGAGGTGTACCCAGAAGTCTCCCAGGGGCTGAAGCATGTATTATGCCACCCCTGGGCTGACTAACTAAACTGACACAACTGGCTGCACGACAGCTGGGGCAAGGTGGTGTACTCACCCTTTGCTGTAGATATAGTATACCTATATCTAACCCTAAAATGGACACACAGATCTCCTATCAGTCACTCCTATGGCAGGCCTTAACAATCCTGAAGGCAGAGTGCTGGGAATCGTGTGAGATGGTGCTCTGGCATGAGCTGAGCCTGTCTGCGGCTTTCGGGATCCATCCCTTAGCCGTTTCCATGATATCGCATACCATATACTCTTAAGTGCATTATAATCCTCGCGGTTATATTCAATTTTTTTTTTTTTTTTTTTTTTTAATTCAATTTTATTATTAAATATGTTTTGGAACTCCGTGGAGATCCACATATTATACAATTACAGAAGACAATGAAAAAATTTTGACCATATAAAACAACTCATACAGACAGTAATTATACAAAAGTAATTTACCATTCTATTAATAAAGTTCCAAGAAACATTTAAAAAAAGTAAAAATTTTGTTACAAAAAATTCCATTCGGGGGGCTAATAATAGCATCCAACAGAGCAGTTGCAGAAGAAATACCAAACTGAATACAAGCCGGTTTTATCCAAAGGCGCCGGTAAGACAATAATGCAGGACAAGCTAACAGGGCATGTTTGGAGTCTTGAATTGCTAGGTTACAGAAATTACATACATTGGATATTCCGTACCATTTGGCCAACAACTTGTTCAAGGGGAGCAAGTCCTGCCTGAGAAGTAGCCAAAAGCGGCGTAAGCCATGCGGGATGTTCCATGACAGATAGGGTTGTATCTGTCTGATTGAATAGGAATCAACAACTTGAGTGGCCCCCTTTTTTTGTGTTGTTAGATTCCGATCCCTCTCATAGCTTAGCTTCCATGTAGCTTGCTTTAGTTGTGATTTCAATTGATTCATGGAAAGCTCTAAGATGGAAGCTTCCTCCAACTCCAAGAGAGTGATAGCTTTCCTATAGTTCTTTATTAGGATCGAGTATGCATTTAGGGGGCCCATCAACTCTTTTGTGATAAGGAATCTGAGAGTGGATGGCTTTCCTTTAATCAGACTAATGACCCAGCGGATCACTCCTGCAAGTCCCTGAGCCCAACTACTCCTAAGGCCGAGTTCTAGACGCAGGGTAGCCGAGCTACAACTATTATTAACCGAGGTTAAATTTCTCAGTAGGGAGCCCTCCACTGAGTCTAAAAAGCCCCATTCTGCTAGGTCAATTAATTCTACCCCGTAGAGCAGAGTCGGGGGAACTTTTGCCCGAAAGGCCTCCAACAGATGAACGAAGTGTCTCTGACCTGTTGATTTATACAGAGTTCTTAGGCCTTTACCCTGTGACTTTGCTTTTCGAGAACTACTTTCAATGTGTAATTTATTACTTAAATTACTAGTGACTACCATACCTAGAAAGACATACGATTTTACTCTTTCTAATTTCTGACCTCCCAATTCCCAACTAATGTGGTCCAGTTTTAGTTTGTTTCGTCCCTCCAAGCACATTATCTTACTTTTAGAAATATTTATTTTCAAAAAGTGTTCTTCAGAGAAGATATGTAGTGCGTGCAGACGGTTATTAAGACCCTTGGGGGAGAGATCTAATATTAAAATGTCGTCTGCATACATTAGGCAGGGGATGTGTCTTTCGCCTAAACGTGGAGCAATTCCTACACATGTTGATAAAGTAAGGGGAAGGTCACTAACATAAAGGGAAAATAGGAGGGGAGCTAGTAGACAGCCCTGTTTGAGGCCATTTGCAGATGGAATGAGCCCGGAAAGACCTCTTTCTCCTCCCAGCAAAACCTTGCACCATGTATCGTCATGCAGGTCCTGGACCAAGCGTAAGAGGCTATGTGGCATTCCTAAGATGTGTAGCTTTCTCCACAATACCTGACGGTCGACCTTGTCAAAGGCCGTGGAGAAATCTATGAATGCCACATAGACTCTACCCTTCCTTGCTCTTATGTACTTATCAACTATTACCTGGAGGGCAGTTAGATTATCCATGGTCCCATGGTTTTTTCTAAAGCCTGTCTGCTCAAGTGGAAGGATATTTGCAGATTCAACCCAGGCATTTATCCGTTTGAGCAGACATCTGGTAAAAACTTTGCCGATTGCATCCAACAATGCAATCTGGCGATAGTTCTGGGGGAGAAGACGATCACCCTTTTTGTACAATGGGACCAGGATGCTTCCCTTCCAGGAAGGTAGGACCTTTCCGCTAAATATGCAGGAATTAAAGATAGGGCATAAGAGCTTGCTCCATTTGGCCCTATTCTGCTTTAACACATTGATTGGGACTTCGTCGGGGCCCATAGCCCCTGAGCGTCTCATTTCCCCAATGGCGAGTTCTATGTCTTTTTCTGAAAAGGACTCTATCGATGGGCTAATATCTAAAACCCGTACTTGAGGGGAAACTGAATGGTTACTGGCATAGAGATTAGAGACAAAATCCCTCCATATGTGTTCCTCGATAGGGATGGGGAGCGGAATGGATCTCGTTCCGCACCCTTCACCTATAAGGGACCAAAACTGTCTCAATTCTCCATTAGTTGCAGCTTCCCTTATTTTTACCCAGATGGTATCCTCTTTTTCTTTTTGAAGAGCGTGTAAGAGTCGCCTCCTTCTCCTTTTTAGAGTTGTTATTTGTCGGGATTTATCCTCAGTTCTATTTAAGTATTGGGCCCTTATAAGTTTATTCAGGTCTACATTGAGCGATTTTAAAGGACAGTGGGTTACTTTGGTGATTTTTTTCTTATTCTGCTTTTCAACCCCTGTTATTATTGAACTCAGAAATAAGGAAAAAAGCTCGTTTTCACGGCCATACCAAGAGGGGAGCTCAGAGATTGCTATATCTAGCATATCCTCCAGGTAACGATGAGCCCTTGCATTCCAATAACATCTTCCCGAACTGTTACCAAAATTTATTTGGTTGCTGTTCAAGGACCATTGGTCACATTTAGGGAGATGTACGTTCATTAAGATTGAAATGATTTTATGATCGCTGAAGATGGTATCAATTACAGCGATATCCTTTAGTAACTCAAATGAATGAGACCCTATTATAACATAATCAAGAATTGATTCCCCTTGATACGATCTATGGGTAAAGTTTGCTGGAGAGTCTGAGGGGAGACGCCCGTTAGCGATTATCCCATCGATTTCTACCAACTCGTTTAGTAATAATTTACCCCGTTTATTTGTTAATATATTTTCAGGGAACGTTGCCCGAGGAATATGGAGTGTATCTTCTCTGATTTTGTCAGAAAATAGATTTAAGCTAAAATTGGAGATTTTACAATTCAAGTCCCCGGTTAGGATAATGACCGTTCCAGGATCTTTCTCCTTAATGCTCTGTATATGAAGGAAGATTTTATTTAAAATTGTGTTAAAACCCGTTTCAGGAGGGATGTAGGCATTTATCAAGGCCAGATGGATTCCAGCTAAAAGGTTGCCTGACCCAAACAAGGTAACCACCTGGAAAAGTTTACTTGAGTCCAGGAAATGGTTGTAGTCCCAGTTTATACGGTTGGATAATAGGCAGGCTATGCCCCCGCTGGCGTGGCCTTTTTTGTTCGCAGTAGCACTGCCTTCTAGAACAATATAGTCCTTCCCTATTTGGAGATTTTCGTTGCACCATGTCTCCTGGAGGCATATGATGTTTGCTTCTAGGGATAGGAGAAATTGTGTTTTCTCCATATTATTTTTTAGACCTGCTAAATTCCACGATATTATAGATAAGTCCGTGCTAAAGGAACTGATTAGATAATGGTTTTCCTGAAGATTTGTCGGCTAATACTTTGGGCAGCCAATTCCAGAGATCCTTTTCCTCTCTAGGGGTAGTTTGATAAGTTGAGGAGGAGGTTTGAGCATATGATACCACTCGAGAATCACTAGACTTGCTTATTTTTAATTCTTTGATTTCACCCAAGTTATTTATATTGCCTGCTGCGGCAAGCAGCATAGAAGACGGGGGGTTCCGTTGGTTTAGCGTTTTAACAGCCTTATTCCGACAAGAGGGCAGTAAAACAGGAATTACATCTATTCCCCTACTCTGGAGGTCTTCAGCCCGTTGCAAGATGAGATTAGCTACCAGTTTAGAATAAAACTTCACCCTCGTAACCTTCCCCGCTTCAGACTCTTGTTGTAAAACTATATCTAGGTCGGCTGATTGAATAAGTTTCAGATTGGCGGACTCTTGGAAGTATTTCAACAAGAGGGATCTGTTCAGAATACAGTCAGGTTCAAAAAGGGGAAAGAAGTCTACCCATACAGTATCTATATTATTTTCTATGTGTTCTTTGTCCAAAGTAACCTTTGCAGGAGCTTCCGTGGGTGTAATTACAAAGGGATTGAAAGAAGACATTTTTTCGACAGGGAAATTATGTTCTTGCCCTAATAAAGTTGGTTTATCTGCTTCTTGGTTCGATGAGCCTTGGGAAGGAGCACCCTGAGCTGTTACACCCTGGAAGACGGGTGCGAAGGGATTAAGTGCCATGGTTACTTGGGTAAGTGGCTTTAAAACCTGACATGGGGATGTCGATTTATGTGCCACTTTTATAACCCTAGTATTATTGCTTTGTTGGCCAAAGGTAAATATGTTAGTGATTGCTGACAAGGGGGATGTATGGGTAGGTAAGAAGGGAGATTTTGCCTTGGGTGTTAAGGAGGTGTTTTCTTTGGCTAACATGTTGACGGGGTTTTTGTTATTTCCCACTGCCATCTGTGCTAGGGGTGATACTTCCGGTGGAGGAAAGTTTAAGTTTTTCCTAAATAAAATTTTCCTCCGCCTATTTTTATCTATCCGTCTTAACAGTTTCCTTTTGTGCTTTCCGTTCTTTTTTAAAGGCCCTATTTTCTCTCTATTATCAGTTTCCCCCTGAATAGCTTCCTCCTCTATTTCCCCGTCCCCCTTCTGTTTCTTAAAAATTGAAAATAAATTATTTCCAGTTTTTAGCAGGGTTTCCCCATGGGGTTTTATTACAAAGTCGTGATTTACTGAACCATTTGAATTGGAAAATGGAAAGGGAGCACCTATTTTTTCTTGCACTATTTTTGAAGTAGTTGTAGCTACTAGGGGTTGCTCATTTATGCCGATCTGATCTGGGGCCGTGGGAGGGGAGGAGGGCCCCTTCCCGCCCGCTTCATTCTCTTTTTGGGACCTCAGCAGGACTTTTAAAATTTGGGTCACTGTGTCAAGCACGCAATCGGATCCCCCCACAAATTTTTCCAGTAAGTGTAAGATAGAGGCCAATAAATGTTCTAAGATGCAGAGGGAGTCGGAAAGCGGTTTGTCAGGCCCCTTGCATTGGGAGGAATTTATTCCGAACAAATTTAAAGTTGGGCTAGAGGAAAAGTGAGAGTGTGAGGTTTTAGAGGGGGTACTGCTGTAAAGTTGTAAGCCGGCATGATTTGACATTAGCGGAGTATTCTGGGGTAACTCAACTGCTGTGGGATCGGTTTCTAAATACCGTTGACATAGGACTTCATCTAGAATCAGTGGAGACAAACCATTGTGAAATGAAGTTTTGGTTAGAGAACTGTTTGCAGGCTGAGTAGCTTCATCGTGGGGAATTGCCATGATGTTTAAATTGTCTTGCTCTATATCTTTTTTTGTTTTTATGATTACCTCTGGTACTAGGACAATATTATTTTTCAGGGTAGAAAACAGGGGGGGTGAGAAATCACTCTTGGGGGGGAATTGTAGCGTCCTAGCTGGACTTGAGTCCGCCTTAGCTTTTTTGATTTCAAGATTTTCTGAAACATCATTTAAGGTAAAGTCTAGATGGATAACTCCGGGATCTTTTGGGTCCATTGCTTTGTTAGCTGACCCTAAGGCTTTGTTTTTACCCTTTTCCCAAAAGTTAAAGAGCTGGCAGGTACTTTTCATGTTGGTAGATTGGCTATGTTTGTTACGAAGGGGATTTGATTTCGTTTTGGAGCTGGATCTTCCTACTATTATTTTACCAGATCTTAGTTTCTTTGTCATCTTGGCTGGGAAACACTATCGTGAGTGCGCTGTGAAGGAGCAAGTTTTATGTCGATCTGGAATTCTGGGATTACACTGCAGTAAGTGTTACTAATGGAAAGGAACTTAAATACCTACCCGGCTGCAGATTAGCTTTAGGTGTAGTCTCACAGGTAGTTTACAATAAGGTATGACTTACCAGGCCTAAGGGAATGGGCCTAGCCTAGCCTTCTCGTGCCTCTGAGGGCCTCAGAGGGCCCGCCCTTGTCCCGGGCTTCTCCCGGGCGCTACCCGCGCGCTACCGCGCTGCGGTGTGCAGACACTCTATTAATACGTCACGATGGACTCGAGGGCGTGGCCTACAGGGAGAGCGTCACCGGGTGTAATTGGTGATTCACACTGCTGGGACTCTTGGGAGACTGAGTCCAGCAGTGCACACGCTCGCAGCCCTGAAAGCCTTCAGCCCAGAAGAAGTGGAGACAGACTGCAGCTGTGAAGCGGGACCCGCGGAGCGGGTCCGGCGAAAAGTAGCGCCTAGCAAAGCGCTTCCAAGTAGAATAGCAGAGCGCTTCCAAGGGGTCAAGCAGAGCTTCCTCTGACCTCCAGCGCCAAAGCACAGTCACGAACACCGCAGGAAACAACAGGATGAAAATCCACAGATTAGGCAGATCCGGAGCCTTTTCTCCTCACAGCTGGGGGCGTGGCCTACAGGGAGAGCGTCACCGGGTGTAATTGGTGATTCACACTGCTGGGACTCTTGGGAGACTGAGTCCAGCAGTGCACACGCTCGCAGCCCTGAAAGCCTTCAGCCCAGAAGAAGTGGAGACAGACTGCAGCTGTGAAGCGGGACCCGCGGAGCGGGTCCGGCGAAAAGTAGCGCCTAGCAAAGCGCTTCCAAGTAGAATAGCAGAGCGCTTCCAAGGGGTCAAGCAGAGCTTCCTCTGACCTCCAGCGCCAAAGCACAGTCACGAACACCGCAGGAAACAACAGGATGAAAATCCACAGATTAGGCAGATCCGGAGCCTTTTCTCCTCACAGCTGGGGGCATGGCCTACAGGGAGAGCGTCACCGGGTGTAATTGGTGATTCACACTGCTGGGACTCTTGGGAGACTGAGTCCAGCAGTGCACACGCTCGCAGCCCTGAAAGCCTTCAGCCCAGAAGAAGTGGAGACAGACTGCAGCTGTGAAGCGGGACCCGCGGAGCGGGTCCGGCGAAAAGTAGCGCCTAGCAAAGCGCTTCCAAGTAGAATAGCAGAGCGCTTCCAAGGGGTCAAGCAGAGCTTCCTCTGACCTCCAGCGCCAAAGCACAGTCACGAACACCGCAGGAAACAACAGGATGAAAATCCACAGATTAGGCAGATCCGGAGCCTTTTCTCCTCACAGCTGGGGGCGTGGCCTACAGGGAGAGCGTCACCGGGTGTAATTGGTGATTCACACTGCTGGGACTCTTGGGAGACTGAGTCCAGCAGTGCACACGCTCGCAGCCCTGAAAGCCTTCAGCCCAGAAGAAGTGGAGACAGACTGCAGCTGTGAAGCGGGACCCGCGGAGCGGGTCCGGCGAAAAGTAGCGCCTAGCAAAGCGCTTCCAAGTAGAATAGCAGAGCGCTTCCAAGGGGTCAAGCAGAGCTTCCTCTGACCTCCAGCGCCAAAGCACAGTCACGAACACCGCAGGAAACAACAGGATGAAAATCCTCGCGGTTATATGCCAACTCTGGTATCGCTTTATCAAAACATGTCGAGTAAGGTGTCATACGAATTGGAATACTAACCCCTCGCCAATTCTGGCGACGGGGTTAGCATTCCACCCTTCTAGAGGGACACGACATGTATGTAACCTGTAAACCCGGTTAAAGTCAGACAGAGCCTTAGCATCCACAAAATGGATGCTGCCACCGAGACACAAGTCTGCCCTCCTGCTGCTGGGAGTCCTCCCAGAGCAGGAGGCAAGGACAAAGGGTTTCCTGCCAGGGGCGGTGCCAGCACCGTCCCAGACAGGGTTTTGTGTATTCCAGGTAGGCAGGGCTACAGAGGAAGGTGACTGCAAGTGGCACCCCGGTGCTCACTGTGCATAGGCCGGCTGAAACCAGTTCCAGGGGCACTCCAGCCCCTGGCCTGGGGAAAGCCCGCCAAAGGAGAGGGGTGTAACCACCCCCCTCCTGGTCCCACCCATCGGGCAGGACTTAGTCGCGTGCCAGCCCCCTTTTCCCAGATAAAGGTAGGAGCAGGCCCCCTTCCAAATTAGATCATCTTTGGAATCAAGACACGACTTTCTACGAAAGGACATCAAGATTTCTTCTTCAAGATTCTCCCTTGTGGCTAAGGAGTAGTCACCCTGCATCCGCAGGCACCATCTTAAGAACACTGCGGTCTGCTGCAAGTCCTTCCTCCGGAATCCGACTGCCCAGCTCGACGAGAACCGGCTTCCCTGGCACCTCTGACCTCTACCCACCTCTACAGCCAAGCTGAGAACCGTGGGTGCGACGAGACCTCGAGGGACCGACCATCTTCAAGACTGCACGACTTCTTTCCAGCACGACCGCCGAGGGATCCTCTGGTGAGTGCTGTGGGGACCGAGAAGCCCCGACCCTGAGCAGCTCCAGCACCGAAGTCCAGCCTCCCAGCATCTCCACGATCTGCGTGGGGCCCTTCTGCTTTTTGCTGCTCACCGCGTTGTTTGGCTACTAGCCCGCTGGCTTGTGGCCTTCCTGACGACGCCCGACGACATCACTGCTGCTGGTCTGGTTGCTCCAGACTGGCCCTTGCTCCCTTCCAAAAGAGGAGCACCCCGGACCCTCCTGGTCCACTCCAGACGCCATTTTAGGTCCACCGCGTGGGCTTGAATTTGCCAAGACTTGTTGCCCCAATCCTGGGTCCAGCGGCGTCGAGAGCATCATCCATCGTGGGACAGCTCGTACCTCCATCCTGGTCGCCGACAATGCCTCCTGGTCCGTGAGACTACAGAGCCCAGCAGCGCCCACTCACCTGACTGCGGTGACTTCGCCCGGTGCCATCCTGGTGCCCACTTAATCACTGGCTAGTGATTCAAGGACTTGGTCCCCTCTGCTTTCAGGTTTCTTCTTCCCTGATCCAGGCTTGGATCTCTTCGAACTTTTTTTCACTGGCCGCCTGCCAGCAACTTCTTCTTCAGGCTCCTGGTTCGTCAACGAGGAATCCCGACGTCTTTTCAGACCTATGCAGCCGCAGCCCCTGGGCTAGGTAACTTCGGCATTTCGGTGCCCCAGCATAGCCTCACTATCCAAGGGTCCAGATCCACTGTCGTTTTCGACCTACCTAGTCGGGTTCGCCCGAGAACAGTAACTTTGTGAGTTCTAGCTTCCATAGGCTTCTTCCCGCCTTACGCGTGAGAGTTCCCACTCTGCACGTGGTGTCCCTAGGCCTCCTGCTCCTAACCCGAGTGTTCAGTATTGTAGGCTTAGCGTTTCTAAAGCCTCTGAGAATTGTTACTTACCTGCTAGTAATTCGCATTCCACTTTTAGAGTATATGGTTTTTCGTGCCCCTCGGGCATTTGTGTAAATTGTGCGACTTAAAGTATTTTTATAAGAGTTTTGTTGTGTGCTTAGCTCCCTGTCTCATAAAGAGCCAGGGTAGTCTTGTTATAAATAAATACACTGTTTATTTTCATAACAACTTGTGTGGTGTCCTTTCACTGGGTGTTCAAGGGGTAATCTGATGGTAAAACAGCTGGCTTAACACGCCCTCTAGAGTCTTAGCCTTAGACTGCTCATATCCATGCTACTAGGATAGCTGGTCTATAAGGTTGACTTACAACCAATCATCAATAAGGGTTGTTTGGACTGATATATAGTGATCACTAGAATAGTGAGCACTGCACATCAGGCCAACTTCTCACAGAAGCATCCACCATCTTGGCAAGAGGCCAACATGGTAGTTTAAAAAAAAAGATAAACCCCCAGCTTCGCCAGGGTCTTATAGACCAATATCTATATTAAATTGTGACGGCAAAATGTATGATAAAGTCTTAGCAACTAGATTGGCGTGAATAATTACACCCCTGGTATCTATCCACCAACATGGATTTATACCTGGCAGGAGCACGGTCAACCATATAAACAGAGTAGTTACCTTGATTGATCTAGCTAACGTACAACATAGCAGGTTGGGCTTGATACTTCTAGATGATGAAAAGGCATTTAACCGTGACTTCTGGACTTTTTTATGGTCAGTCTTGCGTAAGATTAGGTTTGGTATAGGTTTTATCAAAGCTATTCAGGTTATGTATAATTTCCCAGCTGCCAGGATTTGTATAATGGGCAACATATCCAATCTAGTCCATATAACTCAGGGGACTAGGCAGGTTTGCCCATGTTCCCCGCTGTTATTTTCCCTGTATATCAATCCCTACTTAACAATGTTGGAGGATGGCAATAAGATCAGCTCCACAATTTGTGGGTAGTACTAAACTCAGGTTTTAGCCTACGTGGATGACATTGCGGTGGTGACATCAGATCCAGCAGCAGCTATTCTGGAGATAGAGCAATTGGCATGTCGCCTCAAAAATATGAGGATTTTGTTAACAGGAGAGGAAGTGGACACCCTGGCGGAAGCACCATCAATATATCAGATGCTGATGGGTTCAGCAGCTAAAAATTGCTGATTTAGGTTTTTGGAGTCAAGCTATTTTTATAAAAAAGCTCTCTTTAAGGTGGTACTGGCATCATATAAGGTATGTTACAGGTTTAAGTTTCTATACCCCTATGAATTCTATGATATTGCTGCCCTTTGTCTTCTGGGATCTCAGAATGGATAAATGGAGGGCCAAAGTATAATGCAAATAGGAGATTTATATGACCAGGAAGGACTTTCCTCATTTTCGTTTCTGTCGGACAACTATAGTTTGCAAAAAAATTATTTCTTTAAATGTTTGCAAATACGTGATTATTTATGTAAACATCAGAAGCAGAGCAGGATAAAAACCAACTCTTTGGTTGAGGCAGTAAAAAGGATAGCTAAAATAGGTGTATTATATATTACCCTAATGGTTGCGCAGCAGGATGATTTAGAGGGCCTAGATTGTAAATGGGGTATTTGGGTAGGGCAGGAAGAACAGTATATGGAACATTAATTAGATATGGCTGAAAAAATTTGGTCTCTGCCAAATTGAAAGCCCAGCATTTTAAATCATTATTTAGCTTGTATCATCCATCCGCGAGGATGTTGAAATGGGGTGGTTCAAATAATGGAAAGTGCTATAGGTGAGGGACCGATAGCGCTGGGATTGTGCATATTTTTTATGCGTGTACCTATCTAACACAACTGAGGAACCATATTGAAAGGTTTTTGTCTGAAATTACAGGCGAACAACATCTGTATAACACCTTCAATCTTGAGTTTAGGCAAAAATTAGGTATAGAGATATGGTGTCCCATGATTGAACACATGAAATAATATAATATAATTTGCAATGGGATGTCGGATGGAGCATCTGGCATGATGATCTTTTTTTTTGTCTCTCTGTTTTTATGTGTTGTGTTCCAGTCTCCTTTACCTTAAATTGCAATATTTATAAGCTGTAATGATATATTATGGATTGATAGTGATTGATTTCTTTACGATATGTGACTGTCGCATTTTGGGTGTTAAAATATTTTAAATAAGATTATATTGACATTTTTTATGGATTGAATTAAAGAAAAAAGCACACACTTATCCATGCAGCTACTGTCATAATCACTCACTGTCACATACAATCACTTATATACTCCAACACTCACAAATGCTGTCTTTCACATATGCAGTTACTTACACATATAGAAGTAAGACATTCATTCACTCATCAACACAGCTATACATACACTCACTCACCCATACAGTCCTTAACACATGCATTCATAAATGCATACACCCAGTGAATCACCCACTCACACATCCATGCAGAGAGTCACACCCCCCCAACCCACACAGACACTCAGGCACCCATACAGGTTCTCGGACAACCAATCATTCTTCATTATACCTTGGCATATATAGATATAACATTCTTGAAATATTTAGAAACACTCAGTCACTGGATGATGTCATTTGAGATGTCATCAGTGATGTCATCAGTGATTTCACTGACCATGTCATGAGTGATGTAATATGTGATGTCATCGACAGGTCATTGCGGGCGCAAGTTATAGTTAGATCTACTAACTATAATGTCCAACTAACTATAACGTCCCTGAAACCTCTGTTTTTTCAGTGAATTTCTAAGGCTTTTTTAAATGCTAATTTCTAACTATAATGCCCCTAAAACCTATGCTTTTTTCAGTGAATTTCTAAGGTTTTTTAAATGCTAATTTATAACTATAACGTCCCTGAAACCTATGGTTTTTCAGTGAATTTATAAGGTATTTTAAATGCTAATTTCTAACTATAACGTCCCTAAAACCTATGTTTTTTCAAGTGAATTTCTAATGTTTTTTAAATGCTAATTTCTAACTATAACGTCCCTGAAACCTATGGTTTTTTTCAGTGAATATATATATATATCCCTTTATTGCTAAATACAACGTTTTATAATCGGATGGGAAGAGTAAACAAGTAAATATTATTTCCTTTTGTCTATGTCTATGATCATGTGACTTATGATGCAATCACTAGAGGTGTGTTCACTTTCTAAAGCATATAAAAAACGCAATTGTTTTTCAGTATAATTACAGTGTGAACAAGGGCAAGTCGGCCCGAAACGCGTAGCTGTTTTCTGTAAAAAATAAACTTACCATCTTGCTGTACCTAGTTGGTCCGTCTCCTTCGTTGCTGGCGTGGATGCGCAAAGCTGAACTGCAAGGAGCTGATTTTCATTTATCGTAGCAGAAGTTGGTTTGCTCCTGCAACGGACCCCTTCCCGTGAAAGTTCGGCGGCTGCCTTCAAACCGATTTTGATGTTTGTTCGTGGTGGAATTTTCGGAAGCCGTCCCCTGGACTGCTGAGATCTGCCGAAGCCGCGGCTAAATTGCAACGAGTGGTCGGGTCGGAGGACCTACATGCGAAGCAATTTTCTTGTCTGCGGTGAGTTAATATCGAAGCACACATCCAGGTGGGGAAGTAATTGGACAGCGTAATTTAACAGAAGACCTTAACATTTCCTCTAAAAATATAAATATTCACAGAAGTTACTACGTCGGACGATATAGTAAAAAAACGCGAAGAAGCTGCAAATGGATTATTCGATGTATCATCTACACACAGTATAAAAACTAACAAAACATCAAATGAAAGTAACAATACTGATGTGAAAAGTTTAAAAACTTTATTTAAAGACTTGGAAAAAAACAAAAAAATCGAGATAACAAAATGGTGGGAGCACCAGTCTCTCAGCAAATATGCGGAAGTAGACCGTGTTCCACGCGGTTTACGACTACTTTTGGCACCGAGTTTCGACAAGCCGAACCCGGCAATGTTAAAGGAGTGGGGTCAGAGTAATTTGGCAGCGTCAATGAATCTTGTGCATATACTTATAAAATACGCTGCTATCGACCGCGAAGAAATTCTAGATGTGATCAAAGCGATTGAAAATGAAATAGAGACACGAATTGAAACTGATGAAATTAAAAAGTTAACGGACGTAATGAATGACCATTTGTTTAAACACGAGGAGAAAATCAAGCAACGGAAAGCACAACAATTCACTCGTGATCAGGATGATTATAACAATGGCCAGATTTTTACTTTCGCTAGAAAATATAACAGTGCAAAAAGACAAGCCTATAGTAACAAAAACGGCTCTAAAGCTCCTACCACGTCAAATCTAGGGGCCAGCTCAAATGTCAGCGAACCTACAAATCTAAATGAGGAAGATGACGAAATCAGTTCAGACACAGTCTCACTAACCAGCGGTTCTAGTACAGACTCCATACCTACAAATGCACAAAGACCAGTGTTTTTAAACTTGGAACAGGAGATGGATTTTATCGTGGAACAGCGACTGCAGACCTTATGACCGAGACAGCGAAGACAAGCAATAAACAGAGACGAAACAGACGCAGGAAAGCAAGGAGACTTAAGCATAAACAAAAAACAGCAAACAAAGAAAAAAACATGGAAAAACAAACGCCAGTAGACAATACCATAATCAACTTATCAACTGTCACGCTAAGTAAAGTAGAAGAACAATTGCTTTCTCTGGGACTTAATTTCTGTCCCATTCAGAGTTTCGACTATAGCATGACCAGGATAGATGTTTATTGCTTTATCCAGAAGTTAAAATTGAAAAAACATTTTTCTGCCAAATCTGCCAACGTTCTCACTGTCCCAGAAATGAATGCCAATTTGGATGAATTACCTACAGACCATGTAAATGCTTTAAGCGTATCAGACGCGCACACCTTTCTAGATGCACAAGATCTGTCTAGTACTTGCACCAACATTGCACTAACAGATCCTGATGTGGCCACCCAAATCAGGCTTAGCAAAATTGACATTCATCAAAAAGGTGCAGGACTGAGTCCATTTAAAAGCAGATCTTCTTATATGCCATTGATGCCCAGAGACAGTATTGACGTTTTCCACGATTGTGTAACCAACGACATCAAGAAGTTATACCATAGTACTAGAAGCAAAAAAAGTAAGACATTTTCTAATATCAAACGAGAATATGCTAATTTGATGAAAAAATTAACAGCCTGATTCATCAAGCCGAAATCGGCTCGCATAGGGCCAGATTCTGAGAATCTGGCCCTTTGCGAGCGCTATTTTTGCATTTGGGATTCATCAACCCAAATGCGAAAATCGGTAATAGCGATTTCGCTATTTTGCGAGGAATTACATTTAAGGAATCTCTATTTGAGATTCCCTAAATGCAATTCATCATCCATTTAAAAATTGCGAATTCACAATTTCGCCCGCTATTTACCGCGAGGTCAAACCTCGTGGTAAATAGCGAAAACTTAGAAAAATGCTTTTAAAAGCATTTTTCTAAGTTGCATGTTGCACACACACATGTCCTTTGGACATGTGTGTGCGCAACACCTGTTTCAATTTGCATTTAAGGGGTGCTACAGGGTGTCCTTTGGACACCCCTGGCACCCTTTAAATCGCTATCTTATTTGCGATTAGCTAATTGCTAATCGCAAATAAGGAATACTCCCCATTCATTCCTATGGGCCTTTTGGCCCGTAGGAATGAATGGGGAGTTATTCCTTATTTGCGATTAGCAATTTGCTAATCGCAAATAAGGAATGTGTAGGAATCGCATTTCTTTATGCAATTTCTACATGAATCCCGTTTTGCAAGCCCTTAATAGCGATTCCTTATGAATCGCTATTAGGGGCTCGCAAAACGGGAGATTGATGAATCAGGCTGTAAGTGACAATCATGAAATTGTTATAAAGAACTCCGATAAAGGGGGGAACTTAGTTATCTGGCCTAAGAAAGACTACATAGCAGAGGATAATAGACAGTTAAATGATACCATGTGTTATGCTAAATCAACTTATAAAGAATATGCCAATGCAAAAAACAACTTTAAACAAACTACTTGGACAATGGCGCAGAGAGGAGTTAATCTCTTTTGAGGAACATAAATTTATGAATGTGGAACATCCTGTCCTTCCATCTCTATATCTAATCCCCAAAGTGCACAAAAAAGTAAGTCCTATTCCAGGTCGCCCTATTATATCAGCGATTAAAAGTATGGGCGAAAAAGTTGGAGAATATGTTGATTTTTTCTTGCAGGACACAGTGAAACAACTACCTAGCTTTGTTAGAGACACGAGTGATTTTTTAACTAAAATTGCTAATTTAAAGTGTAGTCCCAATATGCTGCTTATCACTCTTGATGTAGAGTCGCTCTACACCAGCATTGACCATACCCAAGGATTGTCAGCTGTTGGTCATTTTTTAGCCAAGCGCCCCATTATGTATTATGAACACAACAAAGTCATTTTAAAACTAATTGAATGGTGTCTATACAACAATTTCTTTCTTTTTGGCAAAGATGTTTTCAAACAATTACGAGGTGTTGCTATGGGGGCCTGTTTCTCCCCCAGCTACGCGTGTTTACCCGTTGGCTGGTGGGAGGAACAGGTCCTCGCAATAAAACACAATAAATGGATGCATGAGCATATCAGATGTTACTTGAGATATATTGACGACATTTTTATTCTGTGGGAAGGAAGTAGTGAGCAAGCAAATGATTTCATTAAAGAGATAAATGCTAACTCTTTAAATTTGAACTTTACAGCTCATATTCATGCTACAAAAATGCAATTCTTGGATGTAGAGCTATACGTATCTAATTCATCTATCCATACTACACTGCACAGAAAATCTACCGCCGGTAATACTACTTTACACGCGAGTAGCATGCATCCAAGACACACTATTTCCAGTATCCCTTATGGGGAAATCTTAAGACTAAAAAGGATATGTAGCACCAATACTGATTTTGAATCTTGCCTTAGTGATATGATTGTCCGTTTCAAAGCACGAGGATACACTGATGACATGCTTAAATTGGCCATTGATAAGTCCAAACTTAGAACCAGAGAAAGTTTATTCAAACAAAATGAACAGGAAAGTGATATTCAAGCTATCTCTGTTAAACATAATTCCAATTCCAACTGTCCACGCTTGATAACTACCTTTAGCAAAGAGGATAGACAACTTAAAGCCATTATGAAAATGAATTGGCCCATAATATTAAGTGACAACATTCTAGGGCCTATGCTTCCCCAGTCCCCTGTAATTACTTTCAGAAGGGCACAAAATATGGGATCAGCCTTGGTTAAGGCAGCACCCGAACTCAAGCAGAAGAAAATATGGCTTCAGTCAGCAAAGGGTTTTCGAAAATGCTCAAGCTGTCGAGCCTGCAAATTTGGAATAAATGCCTCTTGCTACTCAACCCCTTTCTGTCCTGAAGGTAAGCCTATTAATGGAAGTTACAATTGTAAAACTTACCATGCTGTATACATCCTGTCCTGCACCTGCGGCCTAAACTACGTTGGTAGCACTAGGCTGCAGGTGCACGTCAGGATATTGCAGCATTTGAGAGCCATCATCCACAGTGATCCGGCTTACCCGGTTGCCCGCCACTTCAAGACTGTCCACAATAAGGACGTGTCATGTCTCAAGTACTTTGTGGTGGGTGCAATTCCTTTACTGAGAAGAGGAGGTGATCGAGATCTTATGCTCAGACAGTTGGAAACAGAAATGATTCTAGAATTCGATAGTAGATGGCCCAATGGATTAAACACCACGGAAGAGATGCATCACTATATATAATCCACTGTATACCCTATACATTCTGCTCTCTTTTATGTCATCCATAACATGTACAGCTACTTTACACTCAATAGTTAGGATCCCTATTATTGAGTGTGACATTATTATCAGTTGCTATACATTTGTACACTCTTTATATTCTAAAATGGTAGTTTTTCCTATTTTTGATCAGGTTTGATATATGTGATAAAAACAATGATGTATATATAGAGAAAGATTATAAATACTTTGATATGGAGATATTTATTTATTTATTTATATATACTGATTTAGCTTTTTAACTTCCACAAAAATCAATTTGTATTTTTCTTCTCTATTTTCAGATAAAATGATATCTTCATTCCAATTGAAAATTTCTACTACTTTTCTACTTACACTATTTATGCATTTTTAGATATATGTATATTTATTTATAAATGTATGATGATTCTCTTCTTTTCTGTTATTTATAATGTCAACACATGATTCGATGCATATTTTGTTGAGATTCAGGGTTGACATACACATGCACATGTTTTTTACTGCTTTTTAAGGATGTTTTAGTACATTTTAACGTAACTATCTCAGGGATCTGGGAATATATAGTTGCAGATATTGAATGACTTTTTGACTATGCAGTATGCACTTTTTGATTTCTTTGCACAATCTTTTGCACGATCCTATATGCACTTTATCTCAATTGCTGCTTTCTTAAATGTTGCACTAGTCACTTTATGGACATAATAATGGCACAATCTCGTTGATAACTATTTTTTGCAATATATATTATGTATGTATTTATACAGAAATATTTTCGCTTCTCAGATGTTAATTTAATTTTGAAGCTATTCGGGATTCATCCTATTCGGGATTCATCCCTTTATTGCTAAATACAACGTTTTATAATCGGATGGATAGTGAATATTCTTTCCTTTTGTCTATGTTTATGATCATGTGACTTATGATGCAATCACTAGAGGTGTGTTCACCTTCTAAAGCATATAAAAAACGCAATTGTTTTTCAGTATAATTACAGTGTGAACAAGGGCAAGTCGGCCCGAAACGCGTAGCTGTTTTCTGTGAAAAATAAACTTACCATCTTGCTGTACCTAGTTGGTCCGTCTCCTTCGTTGCTGGCGTGGCTGCGCAAAGCGGAACTGCAAGGAGCTGATTTTCATATATATATATATATATATATATATATATATATATATATATATATATGTATATATATAGATAGATAGATAAATCGATGGATATATAGATAGATATGAATTACAGCACATATATATGTTTGTGTGTTCATAGAAGTATATATTTATATATAGTATTAAACGTTAGTGGAATATATTTAATATACATTATATTAAATGGATACATTTATAGTATGTAACATTTACTACTTTAAACTGTATTTATATTTAAAATATTGATACTTTTGTCTTTATTTGGATGATATTAGTCTCAACAATATTTTTTTCCCGATATTCTTGTACTTACTTTTATAAGTATAGAGCACAATATTTTTGACACAATAATTTTGTTGTCGATATTGGTTACCACAATATTGTGTGAGCGATCTGAAGTCCTGGTTTCAGGTGAAGAAGCCGGGATCAAGCAAAAGGACAGGCCTCTGAGGGTTCAAGGCATGCTTCAGGCAGCAAAGCAGTCCTTCCAGGTGCAACAAAGCAGTCTTAAGGATTACATAGCAGACCATAGCAGCAGGAAGTCCTCTGAAAGTCCACCCACAGGTCCAGAAAGTGAACTGAAGAGTGGGTTTAAGGGTCTATTTGTATACCTGGTGCCTTTTTTGATGTAGGAGACGTTTCTAGAGATTTTGCTGTGAAGTACTTGAAATGTCCTGACTCCCCTGCCCTGGATTTATACTGGCTGCAGGGTCAATGCAGTGGTGACTAGCCTTATGTGTAAAGGAGGAGCACAGCCTATTCAGTTGCAGGTGGGGCTGTACCCAGATCCACAGCCCCATCCTGGCAGCAGATGGCCCATTCAGGCACACCTAATCTCTTTATTGTGTCACTGTCTGGAAGGAAATCACAAAGTCCAAATGCCCACTACACCCAGCCATGTGACCTAATGGCACCAAATGGCAACTATCTAAAAGTGTTGTTTTTAAAATTGTAATTTAAAAACTGACTTTAGCATTGGAAATGATTTTTAACTACAATTTTATAGATACCAAACATGATGTGCTTACCTAGTCTCAATTAAAAGTTAGCACTAAATAAATAAATGTATTAAGGCAACCCAATGTTATCCTACGGTGGGTCTCGCAGTGGGTCTCGCAGTAGTGAAAAACGAATTTAGGAGTTATTCACTACCTGTACATGTTAAACTTAAAAGTACATGTACAACCTTGTATTTACCCTGACCTAAGGGCTTCCTATAACATATCTTAGCGTGACATATATGCAATAAAAGAAGAGTTTAAGTCTTGGCAAGAAGGTTATGCTTCCAAGTCGAATTGGCAGGGTAAAGCTCCATTTAGGCTTCAATGGCAGGCCTGGAGCATATTTTAAGGGGCTACTTAAGTGGGTGGCACAATAAGGGCTGCAGGCCCTCTAGTGGCATTTCATTTTTAGGCCCTGGGTATATGGTATACTACGCTACGAGGGATTTATAAGGAAATTAAATATGCCAATCCGGTGTAAGCCAATTTTACCATTTTTAGGGGAGGGAGCAAAAGCACTTTAGCACTGGGAAGACCACTCTAAGACAGACAGGTCTAACACAGATCAATTCATTTGCTTCAATATCACAGTCTAAAGTTAGAATAGGTAGGGATTTAGTTTTGCTATGAAAATCTATGCTCTGTTCCTCTAATCAATCACTACATCTGTGGCTGTGTGCCAGCATATGCCATGGCACTCCTCAGGTGTTTAATTAGCTCACTGTTATTACCTCCCCATCTCTTCAACAATACTAATTGCCTATTTTAGTGACCGTAATTGGGTCAATTGCACTCACCCTCCCCACAGCTCCAAACCCTTAGTGGGAAAAGTTATCTTATGTGAGTGTCCTGCACAGTCACCAATATTCCTAACTAAACATGCATGATCATGCATTCCAGTAAAATCTTGCAGCCGCTCACCAATGGTGTTGACAGAATGAGAGCCAGTTCTTGGTGTTTATTGATGGTGCGTTCTTTCCAATGAGAGGTGAAGGCATCTCCCTTTCCGGCATTCTTTTTGTCCGATGTATATTCATACCTATTTGTCTTAATTAAGAATGATGCGTTACTTTGATTTTCATCAATATTCAAAATTCTATTGTGGTCACTGTTTACCACCTAATAATGCTGAAATGGAAGACACCATGTCAGTCCTTGCTTACTATTTGCAGAGAAGTTATTGCTTCTTTTAGGTTCTCCCAATTGCAGATTGCTTCTTTGAAGTTATCAAAATTGTAGGCTTGCTTAAAAATCCATAGTTTTACCTTGGCAATCAAATTCTATTTCATATTTCTTTTACATAAACGTTTCTAAACATCATTAAAACCTTTTCTGGCCTTCCTTAGACTCAGAGAAGAAGAAAGGTTAAGTTATGTGTGCATGACTTTCGCTACACATTTACTTTGTATCAGAACCTTACCGCCTTTGGCATCATTTAACTGGGATTCTGGTGGCCTACCCTGGCCTTACGATCTATGAACAATATGAACTATACCTTCAATCATCTTGATACTGTTGGGAATATCATTTTAATCAGGTTTTCTATGTATGATTTCGCGGGTCAAAGTTGCTAAATCTCTGCAAAAACCTTCTGAGAGCTAATAAATGCAAATTGCAGCACCCGATCTATCTTCTGAGCTAGAGGCGCTGTATATAATCCTCTTCTGGCTAGCATGCTGCGGTCTTCTCTGTTTGCAAACTAAAGGGGCACGCTATATGTAATATACATACAGTATAGAAATGCCTTTTCATGTATATAGTATACAGACATTAGCTGCATCTTACTATTTAGTTGAATTGTCTTTACAGCACTGAAAATTACAGTTTACTTTCTGAATGAGCAGTGCCATGTATAATGTGTCAGGACGTAGGCACATTTATTGACAGTGGTTCCTATTTCGACTAAAGAGCCCCTTTACTTTGAAAAAAAAACATTTTACGTTGATATTTTCCTTCTACATCCAGATGGGATAATTATTGTCCATCTTCCAGAAGCACTGAGGTGTACTGCTGTACCCATCCCCAAAGGAGAGATGCCTCTCTTTGTCTCTGGGCATCGTAAACATGAACCTACAAATAATAGCAGGTGTAGTGGAAGGACATTATGGGGGGGTTCCCGGGACTCCCACTCAATTTTGCTTTTTTAAATGGTTGGCTGTGTTGTTTTGATAACCACCTCAAAATACATAATGGTATAAACATGAGCTCTTTCTTTGCATAGACGCGGATGAGCATGTACCACCCTTGTTGTGTTGTATTTGTGCAGACCAGCTTCAGCACTCGCCTCTGCGTTAAGCAAGTGCAATTCTTGGCTCTAATGCCCAGCTAAGCTGATTATGAGTGCTCTGCCCTGGATGCCTATTTACACATTGATTAGTCACTGAAGCTCCACTTAATCAGCATCGAGGCTTCTGCCGCAGAGGTATGTACGATATAACTTTGCACTCAAAATGAACAATGCTTATTTTGCTTTAACTGGTGTTTAGTGTATATTCACTAATTGTAAACGCTCGTGTTATGTCCTAACCGTAGAGGCTGCAGTTTAACATATGTTTGATACTCTCCAGTGTCACTGCCTTGCTCCACCTTAGTTCACAGTTTTATCGGGAGTGTAAAGGGCAAAACAGTGTCTAAATATAATTTTTTTTGAGCCGCATGTTGTAAAACATTATTTTCTGAGGAGAGATTAATCCACATGCCAAGCGTCTACGGAGTCTGTAGAGGTTCATCACTTCGGGGAGCCCCCTGCAGCAAGGGCTGCAGGTCATGTTTTCAGATGTGCGTGTTTGACTCGGCTGAGCTCTGTGCAACAAAATGCTCGGCTCTGTCTGGAGCCTCGGCAGACTGCTCTACTTATAATTTAATACCTACGTGCGTGAGGGAGCATTTCATTGATTGTGTTGTACATCTTTGCCAGTGTATTGCTCATAGAGTTGCGTTGCAATTGTATGCCAATCTACATTAAATAGGTCCAAAGAGCCCTTCTCACAAGCCACTTGAAAATTATACTCTGTTCTGCTCCCAGATTTCATAGAACGGGTCTTTGCATCCCTTCCCTTCTCAGCTCCGGTTGCATCTACTTTCAATTTCCTCAAATGTCATTATAGGAACATCTAAACTGATGCACACCGCTATGAGTACTACATTCAAGGTTGTTAGGGACTTACCCTCCCGTATGCTGTAGAATCATCCATTTTGAGATTCTTCTGCTTCAAAAGATCCAATCCCTTTTTTGGTTTCAAAACTAAAGCTTTGCTACTTTTCATGAACCTCTTTCAATCCAAATAATGTGAGGCTATTTTTAGGTCTCGCCTTCCTCACTGTGCAAGCTGCCTGTTGGTGAAAAGACCTCATGTTAGATTACAGTGGCCTTAGAGCCCTCCTATCGCTTACCGTTGGCTGGCTTTAATGTCACTCTGATTTGCTTGCTTTTTATTTGATTTGATTTCTAGGTTTTGTAGAGCACTCTTATGCCCAGGGGCCTCTTGGTGCTAGCCTGTGATCAAAGCAGAGCACAATAACTCACAATAAAGCCATGCTTTCACATTTTTTCTGAAGGCAAGAGTGAAGGGGCAGATTTTATATCCATTCCATTGTAAAGCAGTGTCTCTGAAAACAAGCATTTGCAATGCAATTAGTCTTGCATTTGTGAGAGTTTGAGCTATTGGCTCTGTAAATGTCAATACCTTTTATTTATGTGTTTTGAAAACCTGCAAGAGGTGCATAAACATGCACTTTGTCCTTATAGTCCTTGCTTACAACTGCACCTCTTTTACTGACAGTCTGTGTTGCTGAGTGATGTTGGGTTGGTGCTGTGCTGAGGTAGTGGTGCTTTGATGCTGAGGTGGGGCTGCGTTGGAGGTGGTGCACTGATGCTGAGATAGTGCTGTTCAGTGCTGATGTTAAGGTGGTGCTGCGCTGATGCTGAGTTGGTGATGCACTGGTGGTGCACTGATGAGGAGGTGGTGCTGTGTTGATGATAAGACGGTGCTCCGGTAATGTTAAGGTAAGGCTGAGTGATGCGGATTCCCTCACCACCACTCTTTAACAGTGTCCCTTAAGGCTCCATAACCACTAATGTTAAGATGCATTTAAATAATTAGAAAGCACCACACATACTAGTGTAGGGAGTCAGAGCACTTTGCATCACACCCAAATTGCACAGAGACAATCATAAGTGTATAAATTAGTGTAAAAGAAATGTTACATAACACAGAGGACTACAGGGTGTAGAAGTCACAAGTCATGCATATTGATAGGCAGCATTGCTTAAGAGTGCTTGAGCCCCAGAAGAACAAACTCAGAATTGAAAACAGAACACCATAGTTGGTGGTTCTCTTAAATAAAAAGAATCAATTTCCATCCCGATTAACCCTTTTTGCAACTTTAATATCTCCTCTAATCTTTACTTTGCAGTGCATGCAGTTCTTTAATGACAGTTATAAATTCACTGTTCTGTTAGGATTTTAATTTATAATCTGCAAGTAACAGAATAGCAGTAACCCATTGACCTATTTAAATTGTATGCACTTTGTAATCTGCTTAGTACACTTTCTTTGCAGATTGTGTATTAACCCTCTGGCTACCTTGCAATGAGTTAAAACTTCTTCCACTAGACAACTCTGATCTCTCCAACAAGAACAACAATCTCAAGAGTTATCTTGACATTTTTATTGTCTGGAAATTTCAGTAGGCTAGGAATGCGTGGAGTGATTTTAAAAGCAAAATAAACTTGGAAACATCGCCCCTCTGACATCTGTATCCAGTGCCATCACACAGCACTTGTGCTGGACCTGTGTTCTTGTTCTGCTTTTATTTAATATAATACATTCAAGTGCATATTTTAAAGGGGATTTTTTCCAGAAGGAAGTATTTTGGCCTTGTGCAAAACTGATGAGGAGAAACTTCCAACTCCTCAGCCAGAAGCCAAGCACAAGTCCTGGAGGGGAGGAAAAAACACATGCAGTATGCATATTAAAGTATTATTTCAAGCTGTGTTTAAGTTTTGGTTTAACTTTTTACATGATTTAGAGCTGCAGTAGCTAGAAAGCATGGCTGGCTGATGCTGGCTTCGGACAGGAAGGACAAGATGTGAATGCTGCAATAAAATGTAAGCAGTTACGTCTGAGCACCCACAGTGTAACAAGAGGTTGGAAACATAATAAAATAGTTTCCCCACCACCAGATCAACAGAGCAAAGTGTCAAGATATTGGAGGAAATCCCTGCTTCTTGGAGAAAAATGAGGGACAATGAGGCAGGACTGACCACTAGTAAGCAAGGTTTTTAAAGGACATTGAAACAAACAAAAGAGAAGCAAGTAATAGCATTTGGCCCACAGAGATATATGTATACTAAAGTATATAAGAGGTCGTACGCTTAAGCTCAACCTGATAAAGTATAGAAGAGGTCATACGCTTACGCTCAACCTAAAAAAAACTTCTACCTTACCAAGAGACTAACTTATGGGGGGGGGACAACATTTTTGGCAGAACTGGATCAAAGGGAACTGCATAGGGTATAACACCTGAAATTCTTTTTCAAATAGTCAAGGTGTATTCCAGTTAGAGCTTTGAATGCTATTCACGGTTACATTTGTTAGTTTATGTGGGCTTTCTCATTTGTTTATCCCTACCCTGAAGCATGGCCACATTACTTGTGTCCTTCCACTGCTTGTTTTGTAAGCACTTCTTTTCTCTTTTAGATCAAGCACTCCATAAGACTGCCTACGTTTTCCAGTCGTCTGCCTAATGTATTTTTATCCCCTGGCCACGCCCTGTGTTGATGCTTGTTGCCCATGTGCTATTCCACACCTCCTCAATGTTATACTTACCCTTATTACTTACGCCGTGTTGATTTCTTGTCCATGTGCTTCTCACACACCTGCTCCATATTACCCTCTGTCGCATATTGATTCTGCTCCAGACCCCAAACCTCTGTGTTGTTCCCATCCCCTGCCCTCGCTATTTCTACCTCTACCCAAGGGCTCTGCGTTGCCTCCCATGTCCTTTGAGATGCTTCCCACACCTGTACCCTCTTTGTTGCTCTTCCCCAGCCACACCCCACACAAACAAAAAGGTGCTATGATGCGGCGGGCACATCATTTTATAGAGGAGCCGCAACATTCATGAACACACCTACAAAATGGCATGAGGGTTTTTACTGAGTTGCATTGGCAAATTAAACAAAACAAATAGTACAAAATAATTTTTAAAGTGTGGGTGAAAAAGAGCAACAAAGAGGGCACAGGTGTGGGAAGCATCTCATAGGTCATGAGAAGCAACGCAGAGGTGGTAGGCGGGTGGAATCAATAGGGGGGGCAGCTCAGCCTGGGAGGTTAATGTGCAGCATGGCTAAAAACTGTTGGCAAAGCCATTAGGTCCCAATGGAGATACCGTGGGGCTTATTTACATTCCCATTGTGCCGCTGGTGCGTCACTCTTATTGACACACCGGCAGTACACTGGGCTTCCCCATATTTACAAGGCCGTGTAAAGTCACCCTGTGTGACTTTTCATGGCTTTGTAAATATGTTTCCCTGGGACGCATAACTCTGCGTGAAAAGAGCGTTCCATGGGTGTTGCTGTGGGTGTTCCCTAGCAACATCCATGGAACTTTGAAGCAGTCCCAGATTTACATTTCGGAAACCTTCAAATGCATCAGAAACCTACGCCTCCCTATGGGAGACGTAAGGAGGCGCATCAAGGTGAAATACTTTTGTTTCTCCCCATTGTTTGCTCTTTCTATGGGTGTTGCATTCAGCGGCAAACATAGAAAGAGAAAAATGCCTTTAATGATTATTTTTATGCAGGAAGGGAAATGAAAGATGTATCTTCCTGCACAAAAACAACCATCCCCTCAGCTCAAGCACCCTTGTAAAATGACGCAAGGGGTCCTGCACTGGCACACGGCTGCTGTTTGTGCACCGGAGCAGGGGAGAAAGGCAGGAATGCACATTTCTGACCTTTTCTTTTGAGGTACGGCAGGGTAGGAGGAAGTCTTGCTGCGCTGCCATGCGTCAAAATATTGTAAATAGGGCACCTGGAGGCTATGCCAATGCTTGTTACATCAACTCTCGGACAAAAAATGGCCTAAGCACCTGAATATCGCTCATAACATTAGACGTCATGCCCTATTTTTCCACCTTGCAAAATGTATTGGAGAGCTCGCATGGCCTCGTTTCGTTGTGCTCTGAAATACAGGGCTGTGAAGTCAATGGAGGGAAGGAGAGCGTGTTTTCCAATCAGAAGACCAGCAAAAAAGGCACGTCTAGCTCATATCTGCGCCTGTTCAAGAGGTTTCAAGACTCACGTGATGTCGTTAGAGCCACAATGTGTGTTAGTTTAACAGTACATGGAAAGGCGCCAAGCGATAATAGTGTTCAATGATAGAAGCATGTGAACAGGTCATGTGCAAGAAGCACGTGTCGGTCGGTGTTTGTGTGTCTGCGATTCCTCAATGCAGGACTCCTGTGGCAGGGACTGTGCTCCGCGCAGCACCTGCTTATCGGGTTTAGAGATTACACACTGCCAGCTTACCCAGCCCGCAGCTGTCTATTTATTGTCCAATCCATTAGCTGCCCTGGTGATGGGAGGAGGCCTGGGATCTAATGCTCTCTTTTATTCTCTCCCCCTCTCTCTCAGCTCCAAATATAAAGGAAGATGTGCGACCAGACGTTTTTAGTTGCTGTCTTCGGGCCTTGCGCAAAATGTCACAACGACAAGCCTCTGAGGACCGTCTACGAAAAATCTCAACCCATCAACGTTTGCTGGTTGTGCGTGGAAATGGTATGATCGCATTCAGTGCACATTATACACACACGACTGCAACGCAGTGCACATGTGAACAACAACAGAGCAGCTCAAATATACTGCTCCATACATTTTATGTCCATATCACAATAAGAATAAGACCATATTCATTACTAGTGCCGAGTATGGGGTGCTATTACCAGAGATGTTATAAGGCATGGGCAAAGTGGGTAATTATTCATCAGAGGAGATGCCATGTGGGCCATGATGCCCCTTCCTTACATATTAAACATTACGCTTGTTATCTGAATTTTTTTATGCAACTTTGTATTTCATTTGCAGGAACTTTAAGCAAAGATATGTATCGAGAGTGAAAGGGCCTAAATCTGAACAGTGAGCTAAATCCTCATTAAATAGTGCTTGCACCCATATGCTTGTTGTTCGTGCTGTACAGCAATTGCTGCACGGGGTCTGCGAGGCATTAAGCAAGCCTTGTGTTACACAGACTATACTGTGGTAATAACTTTCTATTCGATTTTTGACTTGGTAGTAGTAAGTGCTCACATTTTGATTTTATAGTATAGTTGTTTACAATAACATATTTATTCAGACACATACACAGCTATTGATTGGTATTGTAAAAACATCAGCGGTGTCTAATCGAATCCATGACCATGGATGTCATCCCATGAAATATTTCGTATTTTTCCTTAAGCCGTGAAAAAAGTATATACTTTTCACATTTTATGGAATTTATCCAGTGGGATCCCAGAGTAGTTTTCTACATGTAAGTGAATACAGATAATGGTTGGAATATATTGGCTTACTGGTTTGGGAGGGTGAAACCCCACCTCAAGAAGCAACCACTATCCTTGTCAGGATGAGGAACAAGCAAACAACACAATAAACTGTGCTCAACCCTCTGGTTGATTGGCACAGAGCAGTTAGGCTTAACTTAGAGGTAAAGTTCAAAGTATTTTTCAGCACTAATAAAGTTAAAACACAAAAAGAAATTCAGTGACGGCTCGCATAGGGCGTGCTGCGGGGCAGTGAGGTGGGGCGGGGTAAGAGGGGGGTATTATTTTTGCTGGATCCACAGATGGGCTGGCAGAGCATATTCAGGCCCAGTTCCAAGGGTCCAGCACTGGGGTGGCACCACTTGGCAGGGTAGTACTCACAGATGGCAGAGGCCAGGTGCTGGGTTCAAGGTTGTTGAAGCCATCTGTCCCCGAGGCTCTAGACAGGAGGGCAGTCAACTAGCCGTAAGAGTCACTCTTCGGTCCTGAGTTCAACAGATGGAGGTCCAATCCTCACCCAGGCAGCCGTGTAGCAGGTCAGCACAGCAGGGCAGTAGTCCTTCAAACCAGCAGTCCAGCGGAGTGGCAATCCTTTCAGCAGCACAGCAGTCCTCCTTCCCGGCACCGCCTCCACATTTCCAAAAGTGTACTGAAGAATTGGTGTCTGAGGTCCAATATTTATACATGATGCCTCCTTTGAAGTGAGAGAAGCTTCTAGAGGTTTACCTTTGAAGTGCACAGGCTTCGTACCACCTCTCCTCAAGACTACCTACATAGGGTATGCAGCACATTGTGTGGAGACAGGGCACAGGCTATTCAAGTGTAAGTAGGGCTGTGCACAGATCGGCCCTCCCATCCTGCCAGTAATTATGGCACATACAGGAACACCAAAGTTCTCTGTTGTGTATGGCTGTCTTGGAGGAAGACACATAGCCCCACCCAGTCATGCGACCCAGTAACAGGCTGCAGGCACTAAATGGCCGAGGCAGGACAATGCCATCTTTATAAGAGTATTATTGATCTTTATTTCGGTCAATTACAACTATAAAAGACACAATTTTAAAAACACATTTCATTTTTGTTACAATTTCTCCTTTTCAACTTTACATAAATCAAAAAGAGGTGGGATACAAAAAAACAAAAGGTGGCAGATTCTTAAATACATTAAAAATAAAATCTAAAAAGCTTGGCATCCTTAAAAAAGCTTAAATACATACACATTTTTTTACAGTAATGGATGGTTGAGTCTCGCAGGCATTTTACCCCAATTGGAAAGTGCAAATGCATTTCTTTTTCAGCTAATTATTTACAAACCAGGACAAGTAGGTTTTTTCCTAAAACTTTAGCCCCCTTCTCTTCCTTATCAGAAAAACATTGAAGAGAAACCTGCTTACGGAAAAAACTATTATTTGTGAGGAATCAGTTCTTAGGATGCGTTCACCATCACTACATCTTCTGATACCCAAATAACTACAAAGGGGCTTAATGCAGCGTTTTCTAGCGGAATTATATGCTGTACAAAAGAATAGTATATGAACATCATTTTCCTTTACTACTTCTGCACATAGGGGACAGAGATCACTTCTCTTACCCCCCTATATCCATTCCAACTGGATATATTAGCACCTATTTGTAGAATTCCGTATCTAAATTGCAAGAAAAAGATTTTGCTAACGGAGGTTCTATCTCGTCCAGAAAAGGTTCTAGACGAGCAACATCTTTAAAGGCTAAAAACTTCATAGTTAAGGGTCCAGCAGTCGAGCTATGTAACAGACTATTCGCTATATAGGCCCAATATATCACTTTTAAATGTTTTTTACAAAGTGACGTTAGCTGTTGAGGATCCCCCAGTAATGAGATAGGCCTAGCTTTTGCATCCACGCCATAACATGTTTTAACCACGGGATATCTTTACATCGTTTTGTTTTTATAATTTCCTCCAGGCCTACTTTGTAATAAATAAGTTCTGGGGTCGACCAGATCCTGATCCAGAATACTAATGGTCTTAATGCTGCATAGTGATCTGTGCGTTTTATGTTTAAATCCATCGACACTGGCAACAATGGTGTCCTAGTTGGAAGTTTTAATAACTGCCTGTAAAATGTATTTTCTTCCCGCTCAAAATTCTTTTTACAATGGGATCTCCAGATCTCTGCCCCATAATGCGCTGCTGATTGAGCTTTACATTTGTATACTTCCAGAGCAGGTGAAACAGCCTTGGATGTACTAGCCTCATGCTTTTTTAATATGGGTATCGAGTTCTGGAGCAGCATTATCCTACTCTTTTCTAATTGTCCTTTCCAAGACATTTTACTGTCCAAGGTAATTCCCAAATAATTAAAGTTTTCAACATATTCCAATAATTGATTATTTAAAACAAGATTCTTTTTGAATGATTTATGTGGGTTTAAGGACATATATTTAGTTTTACTGGAGTTTATTTCAAGGCCCTTCTGTGAACAATAACTGTTAAAAGCATCCACTAGGCATTGAAGTCCCCTGGGGGTTTGTGAAATTAAAATAGTATTGTCAGCAAATAATAAAGCAGATACAGCTTCACCCCCAAGATGGGGAGAATCATGCTTACAATTCAGTAAGAACTTGGGGATATCATTTACATACAGTGAGAATAGGGTTGGTGCCAGTACACACCCCTGTCTTACTCCTCTTCTCACTGGGATTGGTTTGGTTAGTTCTCCCACCGGTCCCCATCTTACCTTAGCAAAGTTATTTGTATGTAGCCTGATTAGTTGCCTAAGTAATTCTGGTGGTACCCCGATTTTCTTTAATGTGTCCCACAACTGGCAACGTGGGACCAGATCAAGGGCAGCCCTTAGATCTATAAAAGCAATGTATAGGCTGCCCTTCCTAAAAATAATATACTTTCAGTAAATACACAAAAACCTAAACACTTGATCAATTGTGCTCCTTTTTGGTCTGAACCCTGCTTGAAACTTTGATAAAATATCCACCTCATCCATCCATTCTAGTAATCTATTTAAAATGTGCCTAGGATAAACTTTCTGTAAAATGTCAATTAAACCGGATCGTGGCGATTGCCCTTTTAAAAAATTGTCACAATCTCTGCACCTTTCTACGTATCAGGAATTGGTGTCCCAGCAACTATTGAGTTACATAAAAAGTTAACATAGGGGCTCCAGACTTATAGATCATGCTTTATTTAATCTCCTGGGATTTTGTCGGGGCCTGGCGCCTTCCCTGGTTTAATGGCCAGTATTGCTGTTTTAGTCTCCTCTATGCTAAAGTGCAGATCAGTGTCCGTGAGTTCTTCTTCTAATTCGTTTCTTATAACACATGCACCCCCACTACTATCATGGTACAGACTAATAAAATGATCTACCCAGGTTTTCTCGTCTAGGAAGAGATCTTTAGTACTTTTCCCAGTCCTGTTGCCCTTCGCAATTAGGCTCCAGAAAGCAACCTGGTCTTTAGATTTTGCAGCGATGATTAAATCCGACCATATGTCATTATCCTAGGCTTTTCTTGCTTCTAGTAATGTCCTTTTATAATTTTGCCTACTCTCACTAATTTCTAAAGGACTCTTGCTTTTAATAGCCTGTATAAGCTTCGTCTTTGCTATCCTGCAATCTTTGCTGTACCAGGGATTAACTGACTCTCTTTGCTTACTACTTCCTCCATCTTCCTCTTTATACAATTTACTCAGTAGCGGGAGGAGAGCTTCTACCAAAGTATTATGGATATTTAGTACGCTCTCTTCTCCTTCTCTTAGTTCTTGGAGTAGGGTGGCGATGTTAGCAAAAGTATTATATATGTTTATCATCGTCGCATCTTTAGCTAGAATATAGAGCCATTCAGAGCTCGCCTGTTGTTGCTTATTTGTAGCTCTCAGACTAATGGGTTATTCCGTTCTGTCCCTGCTCTACTTGGCTGGAAGGGGTAAGGTTCTATTGTCAGTTCTAGAGGATAGTGGTCGCTCTCCACTCTATGTACAACCCTTAGATCCATGATAATATGCCATAGGTTCATAGAAACCATAATATAATCTAGCTGGCTATATGAGTTACCTCTGCAGAATGTTAAGGCTCTGGGTCTATCGGAGGGTAGGCGCCCATTGTACGCCCGTAAATCATGTCCCACCGTACGTTTTAAAATTTGAGCTGCTGCGACCGTACATTTTACCTCTCTACTGTTATCTAAGCTGGGAATTTTATGAGCCATATCTTGGTCTTCAAAAAGATCATATATTCCCACCATAGGTTCGTATTTACAATTGAAATCCCCACCACTGTTTTAGTTTTAGTGGTTGTACACTTTTGTGGTCCCAACTTTCAAGGATAAGGAAGTTGATATAGTGATGGTCCGACCAGTCACATGGTAGAATGGATTGGAGATGAATGGAGTTGGGGTTGGAGATGATTAGATTTAGTGTCGAGCCTAAGCTGTGTGTGGGACTCTCGCAGAATTGAGTCAGGGCAAGGTCGGTTAGGAAGTTTTTGAGAGTGTTAACCGCCTGTTCATGCGGGTCATTCCAGTGGAGATTGAAGTCACCAAGGAAGATCTCGGGGCACTCAATTTTTTAACAGCAGTTGTTCTGAGATGTTCTAAGCACTGCTCTACTCATGCACCAAGCCCTGCTTGAACGCCCGTGCTCCATTTTATTCTTTTGATGGGTCCCAAGAACGCCTGCCTTCCAATGTGATTTACCTTGGTTCGGTGAGTTCTCAGGGTCAGAACTTCACATATTTACATAGCATGGTCACTTGCCAGGGTTGGAAGTACTTCAAATTTGCTTATATACTGGAAATGTACTAGAGGCAACCAACTGTTGTCAAGGGTAGCCATACTGAAGCTCGAGAAGTGAGTGTAGGCCGGCTGGTGTTTCAGTTTTGAACCTGCATGTAATATGGAAGTCAGACACAATTCTACCCTTTTTTATTAGGCTTTAGGGAGTCTCAGGTATTAGGTTTCAATAGTGGTATCAGTCAAAACCAAATTATAACGCCATTGGGAGAAGGTTAAAATAAAAAAAGAATGGTTCAGAGTTATGTGTTCAACTTGTTGTGAACTGATCCTGTCACCATCACCAAAGTGAACATAACGGTGTTCTGCCTCTGTGCCTTATCATGTAGGGTTGTGCTTTCACCCTCCAGTGGCCCAACAACCACAATAATTAGCATAGAAAATGGGGGAATTGCCCACAGACTACCCACACTGGGGACACCTTATTCCCAAATTCTCCCAGTCCTCTACCAACCCCTAAGGCATACAAGTATAGGCGAGGTCAGTACTTGCCTCAAGCCACAGCTCTGAGGACTAGCCACAGCTGCCAGGACATTACCACTCTTTTCTCTGTGTGGTTATTGCGTCTCAGTGGTGGTCTCCTCCCAGGATGTCATGTAACTCTTTTGCACCTCCTGATCCAGCGCTCTGATTGAAAAACTGTCTCATCAACGCTACCTATCACCTCAATACTCACCATTAATCATGAAACATACATAAAGGCCCATATCACAATGAGACAATTTTAGAGCAACTGAATCATGTGGTCAGATTAATAAAGGCTACTCATACATTTTTTACACTATTATATACATCTGCAGATTAACTATTTTCACCATGGTTTTAAACACTTATTATTTATTAATCCGGCCACTAAAGGCGATTGGATCAACTGATGGAAACTAGACCATGAATAAACAAGACCAGCTTGTCTTTTCAAATCTCATTTTATTAACTTTATTTTTCATAAAGAAAAAGCATTTACGTTTAAAATTCTTTATTTTATAAGCAAATAAGAAAGCAGCATTTTTAATAAGGAAATGTTTTAATAAACTGACATTATCAAGGCAAGCTCAGAAACATGAATTATTTGCAAAATAAAAGTTTCCATTCCCTAAATCTATTTCCCTGTCTATTTCTCACTCCACCTAGAAAGGAAAAATCATTTAAAGTCTGCTGTCCTTACGTGCGCCAAAAGTCCAACAGCATGTCACGTCATTCAGGAATCGGAAAGCAAGAGGTTTTTGCCCTGCTCATGATGTCAGGTGTTATACCTTTCTATCTATCTAAACTTTCTACATTTTACATTCTTTCATGGTAAATCCAAGCTTCTCATTGGCTGACCCGTGTCAGTCCACAATTAGGTTACCTCCGATTTTTGACCAAGTCCAGGCTTCACATAAGCCTTATTGTTCTTTACGTCCACATCCTTTGGCTTCCTCAAGAAAGATACTTTTTCCTCGAGTTCGGAACATTACTTCCTAATCTTGGCAGACACTTTAAGTTTCTGTCCTTGAGCCTTCTCTCCATGAGCACGTTTAACTCGACCAAAGAACTGCTTTTCAATTAACAATGACTGTGCAGCAAAAATCTCCACAACTGCGCATGTGTGAAGTCTTCACTCTGGTCAAGTTTTCACGTCTGCAGCTCTGTCAGCCATTTTCTAAACCATCTTTAGGCCTCACTTTGGAAACTATTATTAAACAAACACAAGACATCAATTAAATAAAGAATTGAGACCCATTCTGTTACCCACCCGCTTTACTAAATAATCCGGTTAATTATGTTACCTAGCAAAAAGCACAAATAAGCAGCTTTATATTTACCTCTCCTTTGGGAATCATACGAACTCCATTTGCTTTTATCACAGAAAAGACATAACATAAGCACATAAATAAGCACATACCATTAGTTAAAAAGCCGCATTTAATACTGACAAAGACAATAGACAAAGTTAATTTATTATTTTTCTTTGTGTTTAAAGCACATTAGTTTATCCCGTGTATGTCGATGAATGTAATATTAAACTAAGTTGTTTAGTAATTTTCATCACAAGATTATTAATTTTATTACAATTATGGGAGATTAACTTCACAAGTTAGAACAACATTTTGTTCTTTACCTTGCTTCATCAACTCCCTCATCTGGTGATTTTAAAATCACCAAACAATACCCACAATTTATACATTTTCAACCCTTGAACATGTTTTGAACTTTCTTAATATTAGTATTTCTAAACTTTAGTTTCATCTGTTTTTCTGCAATTTTCATATTGTGTTCTTCGGAACTCTTCTAATTCTATTTCCTTTTCTTTTTCTTTTCTCAGTTTGTAAATTCTTTTCTTTTCCATTACATGTTTTCTTCTCCTGTGTAACATGCAACTCATTTTTAACAAAAGCATCACTATAGCTATGACTATTAAATGAAAAACTATTTTACCTATGATTGAACTACCAATCTCTAGAAACCAGTGTTTGATTGCTGCAAATCTTTTACTTAAACGTTCTGGAAAACTTTCATCTTCTAAAGGTTCAATCTCACTATGTAATTCAGTAATATTCTTAATATACATTTCTATATTCTGACTTTTGTCAGGTATATATGCAGGTATATGCACAGCAGTGTTGAACATGCAAAATTCCACAGACTCCACCTTCTTTTGCAAGCAAAATATCTACAGCAAGACTATTTTGCATTACCATTGTTCTCATAGCAATAAGCTCTGTATTCACTAATTGAAATCCACTTGCTGTATCTGTGAACAATCTATCAACAATTGTAGACATTCTTCTGATTTTATTTGCATTCAGGGTTATTCCTACCATAGGGATTAATGCACCAAATATGTCTCCCATTATTTCTGTAACACTTTCTCTTCTAAATCTATTCAGGTGTTTGCCAATTTCAAATGAACCCTTTGCATTTCTATCTACATGAAAAATCTTTGGAAAAACTAAACCTACATAACAGGTCCCATACCAGTGGTCGGGAAGATTATAATAAGCTTTATTCCCACAAACAAAATAAAATCCAGGAAAAATTGGATCTTTGCCTCCTTTAAATCCCCATCCCCCAATAATTCAATAAGTGTCTTCACATTGACTTGCACCTACAAAATAATTATAAAACAAAGTATTATCTCTTCTTATACAAATTTTTCCACTAACAGGACTATCTATATGAATTGCAACATTTTCATTTTTGCCATTAAGCTTTTCATCTTCAATTTGCCAAAATTTAGACTTAGTATGTTTCATCATTTCATTTTGCTTGTAGATTGCCCTTCTCTCTTCCACCATATTTAAGAATGTTTTCTGTTCTGTTCTTAATTTACATGTTAGATTATTTCTAAAAGCATACTCATAAGTGAGTTCACTAGTCACTAAGAAAAATTCCCTCATCTGTTTAACATGTTTCAATTTATTCAAGCAATTTTCAACTTTTAAGTTTGCAAAAATCTCATCAAAATCTGAATAGTAATATTCTAAACGACCTGTTTGATAAAACAAACTAGCTATTACACTACAGGTTATGCCATAAGTAAGAGGAAGCATGTTATACGTTACTCCTTCAGACACAGAAGTAGGTAACTTCACACAAATGTAGCAATCTTTTACATCCATCACCTTAACATGTTCAGATAAAAGTCTTGAAAAGGTATTACTAGAAAAATCACCTACTGATCTATCTTGATGAATCTCTGGTTTATGTACAATGATTTTGTCAGTCTTATCAACTTTTTCATGATTAACCACAATTTTACAAGTCATGTTAAATGTATACACCTCTTTATCTATTCCAAAAGGAAAAATGACAGCTAGAATTAACCAAACTAAAATTATCAAGATTACACATATTGAAGACAATTTGCAACATCTTCTAAAAATTGAGCATCTCGAATTATTATTAGTATAAGAAGGCATCGTTACTTTCAAACAAGAGCCTTTGAAAAAAAATCAAAAATTAAAAATGAAAAATTACTAAATATACTCCCCTCTTTTTTTTTTAAACAGATAAGTTTAGTTTCTAACAGCTTTTCTTCGACCTTATGTCATACATCAATGTGTTTTTATCAGCTAACACAGTTTCTTCGACCTTGTGTCACCTAACACAATTTCTTCCACCTTGTGTCACATAATGAACAAAATCAATCATTATCATTATCACTGGCATCATCTAAATTTACTTGACTACTATTTACTTCAACTACTGGTGGAATAATTATGTAAGTCCACTCAGGTGATTTGTACTTCTGATTTGGCTTTATTACTCTTTTTGCTCTGCTGTTTATCACTTCTATTTTCTTTCCTGCTTGTTTTTTCTTATTTGAGTCTTCTTCCTTTTGACTTGTTATCTCGTTTACCTGGTCTTTTGCTTTATTCACTAATTTGAATTTTAGGCCTTCATTTTCATTTGGCCAATTATCTCCTCTTCTTGATAATTTCCTTTTTGGTTCCGCTAGATTATACTCCACTCTCCAAGCTCGTTTTCTTGATCTTTTCACTTTTGATTCATCCCCACTTTCATCTGTTTCACTTTCTGTGTTATCAGCTTTAGATCCAGGTACTTCTTTACTCGTCAGTTTCACTTTGTTAGGAACATCATCCTTATGGCTGGTACTTGGAACTTCTTTTTCTTCTTCTTCTATTACTTCCAATTCACCAGTTTCAGAATTTTCGTTCCTGCTTCCAGAGCTTCCAATCTGCTTTTTAATACTCTCCTGATCTTGAATCACTTTTTGTTCAGATTCCTTTTCTGCTTCTTGATCTAGCAGATCTCCATCATTTTCAGAGTCTTGTATTACAATCTCTTCATTTTCTTCATTCAATGCCTCATTCGCATTTGAATTTTCCAGATGTCGACTTTCTTGTCGATCTTCAGGATCTGGATTTCTTTCAGGTTCTTCTTCAGAATCTGAATCAGCTGTTGTTTCACCTTCGTCGGGATTCTCAGGTGCTGGCACACGTATGGTGTGACTAGCATGAATCCATCTCTTCAATCCCCTACACTTTACTGCATTTGTTGTTACTAATAAAACCTGTCTTGCCTTCTGCCACCTTGGTACTAGGCAGTTTCTTTTTCGATGTACTTTTGTCCTCACCCAGTCTCCTGGTAACAGATCATGAGCTTGTACTTTCTCTATTGTAATTACTTCAGTTCCCACCTGATGGAACTCAGAAGTTACCACATCAGATCGATTTTTGCAGTAATCCATAATGACGCAATCATTAATGCTCAACAGTTTATCAACTGGAACAAATGCTTGCCTCATGACCCTTCCCATAAGGATCTCATGAGGGCTCAAACCTGTTTTTCTATCTGGAGTGCTCCTCAAAGACATCAAAACAAGTGGAAGTGCATCAGTCCACTTCATTCCTGTCGCTAAGCACATTTTTGGTATTCTGTTTTTTATTGTACCATTCACTTGCTCAACAATACCTGATGCTTCTGGTCTGTAAGCACAATGTAATTTTTGCTTTATATCCAGTGCTTCACAAATCAATTTTAGCAATCTGTTTTCAAAATGTGTACCATGATCAGTCTCGACCGTCACTGGAAATCCATACCTTGGTATGATTTCTCTCAAAAGCAATTTTGCCACAGTAACTGAATCATTGTGACGTGTTGGGAATGCTTCTACCCATCTCGAAAACAGACAGATTATCACCAAGACATATCTGAGTTTGTTGTGAGGTGGCATGTCAATGAAATCAAGCTGTATTCTGGAAAATGGATCACCCTCCCGTCCTATGGTTCCCATACTCACAACAGTTTTTCTGTTTGGATTAATCTGTTGACAGATTAAACACCTCTGACAAAAAGATTTTGCAATTATTCTGAATTTTGGATTGTACCATGTCTGTCTAAACAATCTAATCATTGAATCTCTGCCAATATGTCCTGGACCATGGTACATGCGTGCCATGTCAGAAATCATACTATCTGTCATCTTTGTAAACCCAAATCTCATCTTCTTCTCTCTGCCTGCATCCTGCTTTTAACCATGTGTCTTTCTCCTCATCATTTGCCTCATCTTGCAACTGTTTTACTCCCTGCCAAGTCTCAACTACAGATGTTAGCATAAGTGAGTTCAAAACATGTTCATTAACTATTTCCCGATTAATTGATACATTTTCTTTTGCACAGAATTTTGCTATTGTATCAGCATATGCATTTCCTTTTGTTATGTAATCCTCTCCTTTTTTGTGTGCTGTGCACTTTACCACTGCAATTTTTTCTGGAAGCTGAATTCCATCAATTAATCTTTTGATCAACTGTGTATTTCTTATTGGTGATCCCGCAGAAGTTAAATAACCTCTTTGAGACCAGAGCTGGCCATAGTCATGGACTACACCATAACCATATTGACTATCAGTCACTATGGTAATTTTTAACTCTTTTCCCTTTTCAAATGCATGAATTAAAGCAATCAATTCTGCTACTTGAGCTGAACGAATTCCTTTGAGACAAGAAGCTTCAATTACATCTGCAACTGTGCAAACTGAATATGCTGCACTCAGAACACCTTCATCTGTTCTTAAACATGAACCATCAACAAACAAAACATAATCTGATTCAGCTAATGGGCCATCTTTAATGTCCTACCTTGGTTTTGTGCAATATTCTAATACATCCAGGCATTCATGATCAATCTCATCCCTGACTTCTGTTTCAGTACCATCAGTTAATAATGTGGAAGGATTTAAATTCACACATCTTGCAATTGAAAAGTTATCTGAACCAAGGATAACTTTTTCATATTTTGTTAGTCTATTGTTTGTCAAATGCTGTGTTTTGCTTCTAGTAAGGAGAATTTCAACTGAGAGTGGTACATATACTTTTACAGGAAATCCCATTATTATTCCTTCACTTTGTTCCAAACGTACACTTGTTGCAGCTACTGCTTTCAAGCAACCTGGTAATGCTTTTGCAACAGGGTCAAGAACAGCTGAGAAATATGCTATTGGCTTTCTCCGTTTTCCATGTCTTTGAATCAGAACTGATAATGCACATCCTTCTCTCTCACTGCAATACAGCTCAAATTATTTTACATAATCAGGCATTCCCAATGCTGGAGCTTCACACAGACTTTTCTTTAGCTGTTCAAAAGCTTCTAATTCAGTTTCTGTTAGGCTAATCGGGTCTTTTATATCTGCTTTTGTCAATCTCTGCAGTGGCTTTGCAATTACTGAAAATCCACTAATCCATTGACGACAATAACCTACCATTCCAAGAAACATTCTAACCCTCTCTGTGTTTTTGGAGGTTGCATTGCTTGAATCATTTTTATTCTTTCTGTTGTCACTTGTCTGATTCCTTTTGCAATTCAGTGACCTAGATATTTTACTTCTTGTTTGCAAAACTGTAATTTTGCAGGAGACACTTTATGTCCCTCATCTGCCAGATGATTCAAAAGAGTAATGGTATCTGTTACACAATTATCTCTTGTTTTTGAAGCCACAAGGAGATCATCTATGTACTGCACTAACGTAGATTTTCCAGGCAAATCTAGATTTTCCAATGATTTCTTTAGCAACTGATTAAAAATAGATGGACTTTCAGTGTACCCTTGAGGGATTCGACACCATGCTAAGATACGCTCTTTGAACCGGAACGCAAAAATGTGTTGGCTTTCTGGATGCAATGGAACAGTAAAGAATGCATTACATTAATCAATAACTGTATACCATTCTGCATCATGCGGAATCTGATATAAAATTACCGCTGGGTTTGGTACAACTGGGCAACATGGAACAACAATTTTATTAATCTTTTTCAGGTCTTGAACAATTCTGAAAGTTCCATTTGGCTTTTTAATTCCCATAATCGGTGAATTACATGGGCTACTCTCAATTTATTTTAGAACGCCTTGTTTTATGAATTTGTCTATTACAGATGTGACACCTTCAACCACTTCTGCTTTCATTTTATACTGAGGAATGTTTGGATAATCTGCTCCTTGCTTTACCGATATTTTTACTGGGTCTACATTTTTCATGAAACCCATTTCATCTCCAGTGAAATCCCAAATTTTTACATTCACTGTCGCTTTTAATTCTTCAGGTAAATTACTTTTATCAAACACAGGAAATAATTTACTTTCTTCTGCCTCAACCATTAACATTGCTAATTTGTAAAGCCCATCTTCCTCTGGAGTTTGAAGCTCTATACCATCCGGTGAGCAATATATTTTACAATTCACCTTACAGAGTATATCCCTTCCTAATAGATTCACAGGACTGCTGTCACAAACTACCAATCTATGCATGTCCTTAAATTGACCAATTTCGACTTCAACTGGTTTAGTTAAATCTGTCTTTATTTGCTGATTAGCTACACCTACTACTTGGATCTTTTCACCAGAGAGAGGAAGGTTTTCTATTTCCACTGATCTAACAGTAGAATGGGTAGTACCTGTATCCACTAGGAAAGTAATTTCTACATCATTCACTTTACCATTTACAAATGGACCAGATTGATCTACCTCAAGAGTGGCTCCAAGCACACACTCTTCCTCCTCTCTCAGGCACCGTCAGAAGTAATCCTCAGATTCACACCCTCCATCTTCTTTCAACCAGAATTGTTGAGAAACATTTGACACATTCACTCTTGGCGATCTGTTTACCTGTTCACGTCCGCTGAATCCTGTTTCTGCACTGTATCTCTGTACATTTACACAGTTTGGAAGTGGCGGTTGAGGTATCTGACTTTGCTGAATCACTACCTGTCGCTGTAGCTGTTGCTGCTGATTTATCTAATTTTGCATCTGTGGATTTAATGATGCATTTTTAAAAAATATTCTGGGCGGATTCTTACATTCACGCTTCCAGTGTCCAGTTTCGCCACAATTATAACATGGGAGTTTCTGTTTTAACATTTTTATTTCCTACAGTTGCTATTTGTTGTTCAGCTACTTTTACCTGTGCCCACACTGCCTTTTCTTTCAGCTTCTTTTGGTTCGCATCCAATTCGTCACTATAGTATTTTGCTTTTCTCAAGATATCATCTACTGTGAGTGATTGCCAGCCAACTATTCCAGATCTTATCATTTCACCAATTTCAGGTCTTAAGCCATATACAAATCTGTATATAAAATGGCTCATATCTTTTTCACTTAAATTTTCATAACCACTGTATTGTTTAAATACCAGCAGTAATCTTTCATAAAATGAATGTACTGATTCTTTTGGCTCTTGGGTTGTTCTGTCTATTTTAACCCAATCTATCTCTTTTGGGGGAATCTTGTTTTTCAAAAACACAATTACCTTATCGTACATTTTCATTACATCTGATGAAGGAGCACCTGTTACCTTATGTCGAGGAAGTTCTTCTCTAGGCCAATCTATAGAAATTTTACATTCTGTCCATAGATCTGATGGGACAACTATGTCAAAGAATCCATCAAGATCAACCCACAAAACTTTTGAAACTTTCACAAATCTGTCTACCTGTCGATACCATTCTACAGGTTTTTCTCTCAATCGAGGGAAATCATTTGTAAATAGTAAAATGTCCTGTCTTGTCCATGGGACATGCACATACCCTCCTCCCGGTATTTCTCTGATTGAAAACTCATTTACTACTTCTCCTTTTTCTCTGGCAGGAAAAGCTAAGCTTGTTCTGTCTTCCTGTCTTTTCTTTGCCCATTTTATTCTCCATATACTTACTTCACCCCATTTTCTCAAAATCAGAATTAATTCTTTTATATGAATTATTCTTCCTGTGGTATTCAAATTTTCGATGTCTTTTTTGGAGAAATCCACCCTATAAGTTTTTTGCAAATTCTTCTGCTTACTCAAATCTACTTCTAATTCAAAAGCTATTTCCTCTAATTGATCATATTTGTTTTTCGTTTTCCAAGTTATGCTTTTGCAAATAAATAATAATTCATCATCCTGATATGCCTTCAAACTGTCAGTTCCAATCGTTCCAATGATCACTTCCTCTATATCTGCTTTCAATTTTGCAACATCAAGTAATTTAGATTCTGGGGTTTGTGTTAAATCTATTTTATTCAAGCTCTTTTCCGGAGTTCCGGAATCAGATTCTGCACCAGATGGAGTTTTACATGACAAACTTTGATTAAAAGTTAAATCAGGCATCATTTTCTCTCGATGTATTTCAGACAAATCTGAATAAAATTTCTCGGCCATTTTCTGAATTTCTGAATTTAATGGGACAGTTAAAGCTGAATGTCTAACTTCTTTTTGATCAAATACTGGAAGAACAGGTCCAAACGTTACTGGTACTGTTACTGCTTCCATGCTTTTAGTTAACTGCTGTATTAATTCATCTTTTGAATGAAAATATTCTGAAGTATATGGTAATTCCTCACACCTTTCTGCTGATATACTATAATTACATCTTGTTTCTACTCTTTCAGGTGTTTTTCTATTATTCGAATTTGTTTTGGGAGATGCCTCATCAATAATTTCTTTTGGAGGGGCACTTGGGGAAGTCCATGTACAAACTGGTTGATAAGGTGGCAATTTACTAGTATAAATTTCTTCTAAAACCACATCCTCTGAATCACTTTCCTCACTATTTTTCTTTTTCTTTTTGGCACTCTTTTGTCCAGTTGCCTCATTACTTAATGTCGCTGGGTACAAACCATCACACATGTCTGCACGTCTCCAACAACGTATTCTATCCTCATGTGTTTCTCTATTAAGACCTAATCCAGTACCTCTTGGTATTCCTCTATTTTCTCGTTTTAATTCAAACATTTCATCCTCCCATTCAGCTAAAGCTTCAAATTGAGTAGGCCTAGGCTTTGGTACAAGATTTGTCATCTTTTCTCTTACATTTTTCAAAACTCCAATATTAAATGATCCATCTTCCTGCCATGCTAATACACCATCATTTTTGGTATATTCCATCCAATTCTCAATCCAAAGACAAGTATGATAGCCATATTCACCCAACATATAAGCTGCAGGTGTCTTAAACTTATGAAGTAATCTTCCACCCCGCGTTGACATTTTCTTGTCAGGTTTAATTTTGTTTTTCAATTTCTGAAACCATGAAAGCCTATATTTCTCCTTTACGTAATAATAATCCATGTTTTTAAACAATTTCCCTTACTTCGGTAAAGATCGTAATAACTTCCTTGTTATTCCGCAACACCAATCAATCCGTGCGCGAAAATCACCAACAAACCAATCAGTTTAAGCCTCATCACTATTTTGCTCAACCAATAGGATTACTGTTTTTCAGGATGAGCCAATCAGCTGTAAGCTTGTCTTAGTCACGTGAACCAATTGGTGCGCGAATACTGTGACGTATGTTAGCCAATCACAGCGCAACTCTTGTGACGTATGCTGCCGCTGCAGCTTCTCTGTCCCTCACTCCGTAAACTCACACCTCCTTTACAAAATTTTTTCACAGCGCCATATTTACAAATCTTTCAATTGAATTGCGTCAGTAACTCCACAAAAAACAAACCATTTGTCAGTTTCACTAAAGTAAAGTGATAACTTTCCCAAACATTCAAGTATTCTTTTCACGTGAAATAGACGACGCTACTTTCACAGATTATTTAAATTTGTCGGTAAAGAAAGGCTACTTTACCATACTAACAGGTAATAACTAACTTGTTTCTCTCTGAATGCACATATAGTGACAATTCAGAGTTTAAGTTGATCTTATATTACAAATTCATTTACGCACATTCATACGGAAAAATCCCTAACCATGCATATATATTTCTTTTAGTAGGAATTTAACCCACTAATAGAAATCCTCACTCGCCAGTAAGATAGACGACGCTTCCTTACCCTTCACTCAAGCTTAGATAAATTGTACTACTCTTTTCACAGTGAGTTTTAAAGCAGGACATAAGTCCCTATACTCAAAAGCTACAATTTTATAGACAATCCTCACTATTGCATTCTACCTTTCACACCTAAAATCCCTAAACTTGTGCTGTACGTCCACAACACTTGTGATATACAGCAATACCACTATTTTGAAACAGAACAAATGCACTGTGTAACTTCACCTGTCACACTTCTCATGCCGGCACAAACCAGGAATTTTCACACTGCTGGAAAAAACCTTTCGACTACATATAACAACTGAACAAACTTAACATGTTTTAGACATCAATCCTATGTATTACCATGTAACATATTAGTTACCATAGTAACCGAACTCTGCTACCAAGAGATTGATCCAGCGCTCAGATTGAAAAACTGTCTCACCAACGCTACCTATCACCTCAATTCTCACCATTAATCATGAAACATACATAAAGGCCCATATCACAATGAGACAATTTTAGAGCAACTGAATCATGTGGTCAGATTAATAAAGGCTACTCATAAATTATTTACACTATTATATACATCTGCAGATTAACTATTTTCACCATGGTTTTAAACACTTATTATTTATTAATCTGGCCACTAAAGGCGATTGGATCAACTGATGGAAACTAGACCATGAATAAACAAGACCAGCTTGTCTTTTCAAATCTCATTTTATTAACTTTATTTTTCATAAAGAAAAAGCATTTACGTTTAAAATTCTTTATTTTATAAGCAAATAAGAAAGCAGCATTTTTAATAAGGAAATGTTTTAATAAACTGACATTATCAAGGCAAGCTCAGAAGCATGAATTATTAGCAGAATAACAGTTTCCATTCCCTAAATCTATTTCCTTGTCTATGTCTCACTCCACCTAGAAAGGAAAAATCATTTAAAGTCTACAATTATGGGAGATTAACTTCACAATTTTAACAAAATTTTGTTCTTTACCTTGCTTCATCACTCCAAATGCCTTTCACCTTCCAATTGCTTTGGCTCTTGCTCCTGCTAACGTCTGGGCTCGTGCTACTTCTTAGCTTAAGCACATTTATGGTTTGATTAAGCTCCCCCATTCTTGTGGGAGTGTTAGCTTTAATACCCGCCCCAGAGTTGATTCTGCCCATGCTCCTTAGTTTATTTTGCACGCATCACTTTTTTACTTTCAGTTCCGGCTCTTAAAGATAGAAGTTGGAAGACTTTTTGATCCACAATAAAGTGACCATTCACTGGTGCTGCGACCGCTTAGGGCCGACGCTCCCTGGTCTCCTAAATTACTATATAAGATCTAGGGGATGGGGATGCTGTGTGAGTCCCCACTGCATGCTTGCTTTCTCATTTTAGGTCGAGCATTTGAGACCGCTTGGAAATACTTTAGTATATACTGATATAGTTCAGTATATACTTATATGTGTATGTACTTTGTGGGCTCTGGATATCAGCCCTAGGACTTGTCTGCTTCCGATAAGGGATTTTTTTTCTATTCAACTGCCTATATTTAACTGTCTTGATAGAAAACGGCCAGCAGAGGTCAGTAAAATACCAGAATTGCTTTCTGCTGAAGGACTTTCTTTTTTTAATTTTTCTGCCAACTGCCTCTATTTAGCTTTCTTGATAGAAAACGATCAGCAGAGGTCAGCAAAATAACAGAATCACTTTTGTATTCTCTAAATTGCAGTTCATAGAAATTGTCTTCCATGGGCACCTGTGGACAATAATATTTTTTTCAAATCTTTTATTTTCAGTCATATGACCACCGAAGGCCCTGATTTCATATTAAAAACAAATCTTGGACTATATAGTTTCCAGCTGAATGGCAATATTTCCCTCCATGGGTACCCATACCTAGCGTGTCACACAATTGGGTGCTTAATTTCCCTCCATGTCAAAGAACAGTAGATGTTTCAGCACCCAGGCTAATGTGCTGCATAGCTAAATACATATAAGATCCCAAAGGCGAGACCAATAGCATTGCAAATGCTGGTTATATTTATTTCCTCCTAAACATTCAGTCAGTACCAATGTTTTCTTTTCGGTGGAAGTTCGGGGCTTTTCTCAATGCCTCTCTATATGATCTCCATTTAAGACCAGGCTTTCACCTTTGATGGAAAGAGCATGTGCTCTTCGATTGATTGGTTTAATAGTCTTTGGGGGGCTCTGCTGGATTGGCTTGAGTGCCTTGTTATCTTCAGCTTTGGGCTCCCAGGTAACTTCAGACTACCAGGTCCCTTGCATCTCTTGCTGCTGCCATGGTGAAGGATTTGTTAGTCTGCTTTTATTCCGTTTTTTAAGTCATTTTCCATTTTCCCTAGAAAGGAATACCCCTGGTGCCGCAATTGCGATGACATCCCCTTTACGTGGGATGTTTTAAATTATCATTGTGACGAGCACTGCTATCAAGTGTTGCAGATGCCCCTCTGGATACGTGCCTCTCATATGAAGAGAGTGAGACAAGCCATTGAAAAAGTTGTGGCAACAACCACTGATTTGCAGACTCTATCCTAAGCTCAGGACATAGGTTCAGCGGGAGAAGAAGACAGTAGGCAAGAGTCTCAAGGTCAAGTTGTAGCAAGAGTGCAGTCTGTGGTGAATGAGCCGAGAACAACTACAACAGTAAATCAAGCAGCTGAGAACGAGAGTGTGCACCACGAACTGGGAGAAAGTACAAGCACTTCGATGGTAGACAGCAAAGAGCAGATAAGTGGCCAAAAAGTGGTGCGAGGCGGAAAAATGTTGTATCAGAAGAACGAATTCCATAAATGATCAAGGTCAACTAAAGGTAATTGAACAGAGTGCTATTGACAGTGACCATGCAGACGTCATATGAGCAATGAGACAAAGAGTGTCAAACCAAAGATATTCAGCTCCTGAGTGGACCTACTTCACTAAATGTGATCCTGATCGGAGAGCTTAGGAAACTGAGATTCCTCAAAGTGTTTTTGAAATAGCCCCATGAACTATACGAACTCAAGTGACACACGTTTAGATGTTGAAAAATAATATTTTGTTCTTTAGGTGTCCATATAGAGATATTAGGTTCCCATAGGTAGCCAGCTGAAGAGTAGAATTGTCTTTTAGGTATCAAGTCGAAGATTTAGGTTCCTTAATCATAACGTCTAACATGAATTGACCTTTTACATTACTAAAATTGCTTCCTAAAGGCACTCAGGCCTCCCATTGAGCTGTCCCAATTTTATAGCACACAAAGAATCGGGACTTAACAATTTGTGAGATTTCATTAAAACTCGACCGGTATTATTGTGGCATGTGGTTTGGATTAAACTAGAAATTGCTTGTAATCTTTTGGTGATACGAGCTTGCATGTCCATGGATCATGCCCAACTTATTCCATGGCTGGTATATATTGCCTCTGTTCTAAGAATCTGGCAAAACCTGAATTCTATATTGACCCTAAATCATTGATTGAGTCCTAAAAAAGTAATTTACCAATTATGTATTGACATGGTTGAAGATAGGAGCCTGAGGTAGGAATCAACTAGGGCAACTGTAGTGGCACATTCTTAGCTTCTATAGAGGGCATGCAGTCATACCACTTTTTAATTATGTTAAATGTTGTTTGAAGCCCAGGTCACTCAAGTCCCTCTAACTAATACCCTTATTAGACTTTTTTGTATAGATTGTGGAGAAAAACGTCACACTCAAGTGAGGGGAGGTCCAACTAACTCTAATTAGTTCAAAATGTCAACCAAGATGGAATAGATCTTTTTTTCGAAAAAAAAGACTTGCTCAAAAGGTTCTCTAATTTCCAGAGGACGCATTCATCTCGGTTGACACTTTTCAATTATGAACTTGAATCACAGATATCTTTTGATCCATTTTGTTTAAATCTCATTCATTTACAAGTTGCTTTTCCCAAGATGGTCAAATGGGTCAAAATATTGCCACCCTGCCCTTGTGCCGGCATAGCACCTCATAGCATGTTCTACTTTTGTTCTTTTTTGTAATTTTTTTAATTTTACAAGCAGTCTCGATCTATGTGGCTTGTTCCACTTTTAAGGAGAAATGCTTTTACGACTTGTGAACGAGCCATGTTTTTTTGCAGGCAGAGGTTGGAGGAGATTTCACCTTGCTCAAGTAGGATCGCCTTTTTTTAAAATTCACTGAGACTGAGGAAATGTGTCTTTTTTAAAGTAACTTATACATCAGCCTTTTTATGTGTTGTGATTTTAAACCTACAGAGTTTATCTAATATACTTCAGTTTATAATGGAATGTTATGTATTTCAACTTTGTGTCTTCTTCTTGTCCCTATGTATCTTTTATTGTTGTAAAAACCTAATAAGAAAGATTGAATAATTGACTTTTTACACTGAAAATAGCTGAAAGTTTTGCTGACCTGCACAGTATTGTTGACAAGTAGTGATTTTTTTAAATAGGACTGAAGAGAAACCCTGTCGTTCAACTTACAGAAAGGTTACACAATTATTTTCGTAATCGTGGTATTAGCCATAGTTGTATTAACGATTTGTTTATAGAGGGTCTTAACCCTTCTGTCGACCATGCTTCAATGAATATTGGACCTAACAAGGCCTATTTAGATGAGCATTGTAGATGGTTGTACAGGAGCTTTTCAGGCAATGTTAGAATGTTAAATGAGCATTTTAAAGCCATGGGTAGCCACAACTGCTATCTTTGGATGCATTTCTCTATTTCCATGGCAGTTGTTGTAACCTATTACAATTTCCCTCTTACTTTTCACTTATCTGAAGTATAATCATTCATTTGTTTTAACTTCGAGATCGTTTTGAGTGCTATTTTTCTAATTTTTATATGTCTTTAGGTGATTTGCACATGTGTAAGCCTTTAAATCCAAATGCAAGAGCAAACTCAGTGGAGAACATGTTTCACGATATGTGCCTTCTCACACAAATTAACTATACTAACCCAATTAATTTTACGGTTTCATGTCGGCTGAGAATGACTTTATGCAACGGACGCTACGGTGGAGTTCCACGCCTCCACGTAGCACCTGAACGCTCCCACCTCTTGCCTCCTTGCTCCTCCCCCCTACCATGAACATGACCGCGGCGGCGATGTCAATGGCGAGGAGAGGGTGATGGCGTCCCGGAGAAGCTGATCCGAGCGTCCGAAGTGTCTGAAGTGTCTAAAGCAGAGACCGGCGCCTCAGGAGCTGATAGCCCGACTGGTTTCCTTTGGGCTGCGAGCTATCTCTTTTGCCACGAGTGATACAGTGATACAGGGTGATACAAGCGGCGTATTTAATCAGCACAGGTGTGCCAATTCATCTGACACGGTGAGCTGGAGTGGAAAACGCCTGGAAAACGCCTGGTTTTGACTGCCGCTGTAGGGGTTTTAATATTGGCTCCTTCATTTACTCCCTGTAAAAACTGTAAGTCGACGAGCGGTGGAAGAGGTGGGGAGTGATCTGGGGCGGACTTTTCCTTTGAATACAACGGCATTTTGTACTCAGTACTCAGTATTTAGCACGAAGCACGAAGCTCGGAGGGCAAAGAACGAAGCATTGAGTAATTAAAGAGTAATTAAAGAGCGCTATTTACTCTGCAGTCACATTGAATGCTTGAGTACTACTGCACGCTGCATAAGGAGTACAGGACTACATCTCCCATAGTGCCCTGCTAATCTGGAAAAACCTGGAGCCTGGAACGTGGGGAAAAAAAAAAAACGTGGGGAAAAAAAAAACTGGGAAAAGAAACTGAAAAGCTTTGCGGCCTCAAGCTGTTGCCTATTTTTTTACACGGTTCTAGGCAAGTGTATCTCTATTGCGTGACTCCTTATTTTTCTAGAGACTTTGTGTTTGTGTGCTTAACTGCAGTCGTAAATGGGCAAACAAACCAATGTTCGTGCTAAGACGAGAGCCCGACGGTTAAAGGCTTTAGAGGAGGCTGCATCTGATAAAGCGACTGATAAAATAACTGATAAAATAACTGACCAAATGGAAAGCGGAGCAGATATTTCTTTGGTAAGCTCTGAGGGGGAGACTGATGCAGTTACCGAACCTCCGGAACCTCCGGATATTTCTGATATTCCCGATACAGTGGGGAACGCTCACTCACTTAAGACTTTCCAAACTGAATCTATTTCACAAGATTCCGAGCCTATAGAGGAGGCTAATGCGAATGCACAGTCTACATTTCCTAATAACTCGCATATATCATGTAGTCCTGTTACCACCCAGCCTAACCCTTACTCTGGTTCAGCTTGTGCTCAAGATCTAAGTACAGGTTCTGCTGCCGCTGTCGCTGCAATAGTAGTCACTAATTTGAATGACGGAGCGGATGGTCAGGTGGTTCAAGACACAAGTTGTGGGATACAAGTCGGGAGGGAACAAGCGGGTATGATGAGCCCCATTCTGTCTTTGAATACTGAGACTAACCAGACAACAGGGTTAAAAACAATGCAATTGTCAGTCAAGGACATGCTAAATTTAATTTTGGATGAGATTCGCGAAGTGAAGCAGTCTCAACAGTCTCAAAAAGCAGAATTCGCCGGAATTCAAAATCGTTTGGAAAAAATTGAGGTTATTGTCACTTCTTTCCCACCTCGTCTTCAGGAGGCTGAAGCCAGGATTTCAAGCTTAGAGGATGAAATCCCCAAACTTCAAAAGGATGTCAAGGACGTTTATAAATCATCGAAGACTTTGGAATCTAAGCTTGATGAGTTGGAGAATTATAATCGCAGATCAAATCTGCGAATAGTAGGGGTTCCAGAGAAGATTGAGGGCTCAGATATGGTTCAATGGGTCACTTCTTTTATATCGCACGAAGTAATTCCGGAATTCAAAAGTGATTTGACAATCACCCGAGCTCATCGTGTGCCCGCTCAGCCATTTCCAAACTCTCCCTTTCCTCGTACTATTTTGGTTAATTTCGCTGACTATCGGGTTAAGGAGACAATTCTGACAAGAGCCATTAAACAGGGTCAGTTTGCAGCAAATGCTACTTCCAAATGCCGGATTTTTACCGATATGTCAGCCGTTGCTGCGAAGCGTAGAAGAGAGTTCGTTAAACTTTTGCACCTGTTCAAAGCTAAAGGGGTACAAGCATCTATAGCACAACAGTCAAAATTGAAGGTGCTGATTAAGGGCAAATTTCATTTGCTCACAGATATTGATGAGGCCAATGTTTTACTTAGTCAAATGTCACCCGGATAGAGGTTGAATGCAAAATTCTTGATTTCTTAGCATACTCTCTTCTGTTCTTGTATTTTTTTTTTCAGGTTTCTTCTTTTGGTAAATGATGTTAAATGATGGCTATACCATGGCTAGAGATATGGTGGGGCTGGTGGAGGGGTGAGGGGTGAGGGAGCGGGAGGGGGAGGGCAGGGAGCGGGGTGTTATTCCAAGACACCTCTATGGTTGGGGGGGAGACCCGGTGGCGAGCGTGGGGGAGAGTAGTAGGAGGAGGGCCATGGGTGAAAGGGGGGAGGGGAAAAAATTGAAAAATTGAGGTTGTTTTCAGTGGATTTGAATGTGGCAAGATCCTGCATTTCTGGTACTCTTGTATGCTTTTTTGCATATATATATGTAATTTAAGTATTTTTGAGTTTAAAACTTCTGTGTTTCTTTGTGTTTCTTTGTGCAAATTAATGATGGCCCATGTCGTCTAGGATGGAGCTGAAATTGATATCCTTTATTGTGAATGGTCTGAATAATGCCAGAAAATTGCGTGCAATAGAGTCTTGGATTAGAACTGAAAATCCTACAGTGATTATGTTACAGGAGACTCATATAGCGGCTGCTAAGAAAGAGGATTTTAAGATGTTTAAAATGTGGGCTTCTTTTCGGGGGTTTTCGTGCGCCATGGGTTCACAACGAGGCGTTGCTCTATTCATAAATAAAAATTTTGAGATTGAGATAGTCCAGACGGAAAATGATTCTTCAGGTCGTTGGTGTTGGGTTTCATGTAAAGTCAAAAATCATCACTCCTTGATTACTTTTGTTTGTTTTTATGCACCTATAGAAGATAACCCCCAGATTTACGACGCTCTGTTTCAATCTCTTTTATTGGTAGGTGGAGATATCATTATAGGTGGCGATTTTAATATACTTATGAACCCTAGTTTAGATTCTACATCAACTCTTAAGAGGCAGTCTAAGCCTAGATCTCTTAAGACTATCCTAAATTATATATCTTTATTTGGTTTATGTGACCCATGGCGTGTGAGAAACCCTCTGAAAATGGAGTACACCTGCTGGTCCGGAAGGTTTAAATCCTCATCTCGTATAGATTTTTTTCTAACATCCAGACAGCTTAAATTTAGTTCACAGAGATTCTACCACAATGGCTTTTCAGACCATGCTATGATAGTGATTAATTTCGACTATGTAGAGACTATAAAGGCTTCGAAAAGATGGATGTTTAATAAAATGTATTTACAGAATTCGAATTGGATATCAGCATTAAAGGTGGAGATAGCAGAGTACATTAACCGAAATATAGGCACGGCCCCTCTTCATGTTATCTGGGACTCGTTAAAGGCTTTTTTACGGGGGGTACTTATTAGTAAGGATGCGGCGGAGTGGAGCGCTGTGAAAAGTAAAAGGAACTCCTTGCTCCAAAAAATTCAGGATATAACATCTAGCTATCAATGTCAACCAAATTACGAAGTGGCAATCCAACTGAGGGAAGCTAAGCAAGCGCTTAGCGCTTATTATTATGAGCAAAGTGAATTGGTGTTCCAGAAACAATCACAAAAAGTGTACGAAGAGAGTAATTTCTCAGGGAAATTCCTAGCCTGGCAAGTAAGAGAACAAGCGGCTTCAAACTTGATTCATTCCTTAAAAGACCCTCTTACTCATTTTGAAACATCTGATCAGGTTGAAATAAATAATATTATGTTTAAACATTATGAGCGTATTTACGCAGTAAAACATAATTTTAATCATCAAAAACTATCAGAGTTTTTGGACCGTTATGAGATTCCGAATCCACCGCTCGAAGATCAGCGGTATATGCAGAGACCTTTTACTAAAGCAGAATTGGAAGAAGTTGTTAAAAATCTACCATTAGGCAAGGCTTGTGGTCCTGACGGCTTCCCTTCTGAATTCTTTAAAGTTTTTTTTTGCTCCTTTAGTGACTTATTTCTACTTCTGTTGAATTCAATGCTGGAAGGAGGACAAGTCCCGGAGTCCTTCCATGAAGGTACAGTCATTAGTTTTTTAAAAAAAGGGAAAGAATCCAAAGATCCGAATTCATACAGGCCAATTACTTTATTAAACTCCGACTATAAAATAACCACTAAGATGTTATCATTACGTCTTAATGATCAAGCGGTGGATTTGATCCATCCAGATCAAAATGGCTTTATAAGCGGCAGACAATTATTTACTAACACACATTTTTTAGTTGAAGCATTAGATTATTTTGAAGCACGTGGGATACAGGCCTTGGTCTTACTGTTAGATGCAGAAAAAGCTTTTGATTTGGTGGTTTGGGACACCCTTTTCATTATTTTATCTAAGTTTGCCATTCCCCAATGTATCATTAATTTGATAAAGAATTTGTATGTAGGCGCTAGAGCAAACATAATTGTTAACAAGTCATTAGCAGGTTCAATTTTAGTTCAACGCGGCACTAGGCAAGGCTGCCCTTTATCTCCTATTCTTTTTGCCTTTTTTATCGAACCATTAACTATTGCTATCAGGAATTGTTTCCAGATCAAACCTCCAGTTACCTCAATGGCCAAAATTAAACTATACGCAGATGATATTATGCTACTTATTAAACCTGATTTGGAATCACAGACCCATATTTTTCAAATTTTTGAAGAGTTTGAATCTCTAGGAGGTTATCGGATTAACAAAAAAAAGACAGAAATATTGGTTTGTGGGGGTGGAAACCCAGTGTTACACATAGATTTACAAGGCTGCATTAATTTAAAACCTAAAAGATATCTAGGAATTTTGTTCTCTTCAAATATTTTGGATTTATATACACTTAATTTTGTTCCATTAATTAAAAAAGTCCAATCAATGTTCACTCGCTGGGATCCTCTGCCCTTAACTATTCTCGGACGCATCAATTTAATTAAAATGTCAATCCTCCCTCTTTTTAATTTTTTGTTTGCATCAATTCCAGTCTATTTGTCGGGTACTTTTTTTTCCAAAATAGAATCTATGTTCTCTAAATTTATTTGGGCAAAAAAAACACCTAGATTAGATATACGGACATTAAATGCAGAAACTAATTATGGCGGTCTTTCTTTACCAAATTTGAAAGATTATTATTTTGCTTACTTTGCACAGTACTTAGAGAGATTTAAGAACAGGAATGCAGTAACTAGTTGTTTTATAAATGTTTTTTTTGATTTGATATGCTCAGAAATACAAATACCATCCCCGTTGTTTGTATTGAAATCCCCCAAATTTGTGCGGTATAAAATCCTAAATTGGTTTTTTAAACGGCGTAATGCAATGCTTAAGAGATATTCACTTCCACACTTTCATTTACTAACTCCCTTAATCGGAGTGTTTTCTTTTTTAAAGATTAAAATCAATCTCATTGTAATAAAAAATTGGGGTAGGTCTGGGTTTAAAACATTATCTGATTTTTTGGTAAGCGGGACTTGGCTCTCAGTTACGGAGATGTCAGCTCGAATTGGTGGCAATTTTTTGCTAATTGGTTCCTACTCTAATTTAATTTATCCTATGTTGGCGCAATTAGATCCCGGTACCATTGCGAATGATACTTCTAATCTTGTTTTAGATCTTTTTATTAATAATGTGGAGAAGAAACCAGGAGTATGGAAACAGTGTCTGACTCAAAGTCGGGAGGTAGAGTTGACTGCTAAAGTTATCCGTAAATGGTACACTCAAGAAAATTTTATATTGCCGCCGGAAATCTGGAAAACCATTAATCAATTTAATTTCTGCGTATTGCGTGGGGCCAATTGGCGTCGCATGTTGTATTTTAGCAAGTGGCTATTATATCGTACACCAGTAATAATTGCTAAAATGTATAACGATGCGTCTGCTTTTTGTTTCAGACATTGCAATTGTGAACAAGCCAATTGGTCTCACATTATTATGTCTTGTCCTAAAATTAAGCATTTCTGGGAAGAAATTATTAGTTTTTTAAAGACTTATTGTTTGTTATCTGTCCCATGCAATGCAAGAATGGTATTATTTGGATATGACCCTGATTGTATATTTTCCAGTCACTTGGCAAAATTGATTTATATTATAATGGCTGTGGCTAGATCTTTATTACTGCAGAATTGGCTTTCATCTTATATCCCGACGCTGCAGGAATGGTTGGAAAAAATGAAAAGGGTCAGGAAAAGCGAACTCTTATATGCTCAAAGAGTTGGGGGTATTAGAAAATTTGATCAAATTTGGGGATGCTATTTTGAGTAAATGGGTTTAACATTTTGTTGAGTCGAAACTAAATGTAATTGTTATTTTTCTGTGTTTTCTTATTTTTTATGTACGCTGTATATAATCTGAATACAACTTCAATAAAAAAAAAAAATAAAAAAAAAAGAGAATGACTTTATGGAAGTTTTGAGTGAAAAATGAACGAAGACTGGGAAAGAGTTCAAACAAGCCATAGAATGATTTTTTTTCATCTGTAAACCAGTAACCCAGTGGTTCCCTAGCTGTGCGCCATGGCTCCCTGGGGAGCCACCAAACCTAGCAAGGGGAGCCACGCACCAAAACTTGCATTTAATGTTGAAGGGTCTGTTGACTTCAGCTACACTAATTAGACTTAAACGCATGATGACGAAGATTTGTAAGTGACATGCCTACAACTGTAAACGTAGTGCTTAATTGATGGCATGTTGACGGAGATGAGCTCCATATTTAACTGGATCCCCACGTTCCAACACTCACAAAGTAGGCAGAAGATGCCAGATTTTTTTTCTTAGAGTCGTTAATAGTTTTGTTTTTTCCAAATGCATTTTTACACCGATGCAATTCATCAGAAAAGTACGGTTGTCCTGTCTATTAAACACACTAATTATTATTAAGTATTGACATTTGTACTTGAATCAAAGGTACTTCCAGTACACATTTCTTTCAGTACACATACATTTACAGACAGGCTGGCTCTCTCCCCGAGCACAGGGAAGTAAAATACCATGCCAACATTTGGAAGCAAGAAAGAGGGACGTACAAAAAAAAAAAGCGAAATAATTTATTTTACTTGCATTGATTTGGAGGCAATTTTAGGGAGAAGACAGCATAAATAAAGCTGTATGTGGTTCACAAAATCATGAGTCGCCGTGCTGAGAGAGGTCTATTGGCAAGTATGACATGGGTAGAAATGGAAGTGCATGCAAATATTCTTCAAGCGCAGAAACACTTTGGCAATGGGGCCTACATGCATAGGGGTGCTATCTAGCACTGTAAGTGGGATAAAAAAGTTTGAGAAGGTACTATAAAAATGGCACGGGCAAAGAAGTGTAGCAATATGAAATACCCTGCGTATATGATTATAAAACTTCCTCAGCTTCATCCGAATTATTTTCATGGAGAAAAATGCAAGTACTCCCGAGGCTGGGCTTACATCCCACCCACTCTCCCAAAAAACTAACAGTGGGGAGCCACGGGAAATCGCTAATTGGTCAAGGGAGCAGCGGGTCGACAAAGTTTGGGAACCACTGTAATAACCAATTACTTATGGACAATGGCTGGCCACTCAAACTGCCTATGTTAGGCTTTTATGTAATTTGTGCCTTTACCCTGCTGATTTCTGGCTTGCTTCCCTTGCTGTTACCTTTCACTCAGACAATGGGATTATCCACAACCTTAAAACAGAAGCTGACCATTATATATTCAATTAATGCATTTTACAAAATAAGAGATCAAAAATCACACCTTGGCAGGTGTCAGCTCAAAAAGCGCATCTAGAAGTCAGGTAAGTGTCGATGGTAGGGAGGAGTAATGTTGCTACTACAAGTGGATTGTGTACATTTCCAAGGGATGTAAACTAGCTACATGTTTTCTACTGTTTCGTCATGTTGATACATTTTGTTTGCAGTGTTCATTTGTATGTCTCTTTAATTGCTAGGTTGCTCTTAGGCTAGACTGCTGTCTGGGATGGGATATGCTCTAGCTAAATAGATTATTTGGATACATGATCCAAAATAGGTGAGATGCTTGGACTGGAAGTCTGGAAGCTTGTTTGTGTGCCAAGGAGAGTACATTCTGATGCAGCTGATGCGCTAAGGGTGGGATGCTATGGTGGTTGTACGGTCCCTGGAAAGGAATGACCAGTGCCTGCTAATGTTCTTGAGATGGGATTGGAAGGTCTGTGGATGGAGAAAGCCTTGGATTTTACATTTTGACATAGGTGATGGGCCTGGGATGTGATACTGTGAGGCATATTAGATGCTTTGGATGAGCTGCACTGGAAAGCTGCGGTCCAAGGGATGAGATGTTTTAGACTTGTGAGAGACCTGAGTGCAATCTTTTAGGCAGGTGATGTGCCTGGAAAGTCTTGCGATTATGCTGCTGAAGAGATTTATTTGGATGCTCTGAGATTCTCATGCATGTGGTTTGCATGCAGCCGTTCTACGATAGGATACTTTGGAAGTGGACCGCTGCTTGGGATCGTATTTTGCAGTTTATGACATATCTTGGATGGCATTAGATACTTTGAGGCAGATGGGGTTATTCCTAGTGATTTAGCAGAGTTAATGATGTGTGGGGTATAGTTCAGGGCAGTAAGATGTGGGAGCCAGTATTTAATAGTGGGGTCTATCGTGGTTGGTGAGATCAGTTAGAATTCTGTTTTGTGGGCATTGAGTTTGAGGTGGTTACAAGTCAGCCAATATTGCGTTTGTCAATTTATTGTTGAGGATGCTGATCCCATTGGGAGAGGCAATTTTTATGTAGCGTAGGGTGTCATCTGCATACTTGTGGTAGGTGATGTGAGCGAATTTGAGGATTTCAGTCAGGGGCTCCATATAAAGGTTAACTAGTGTCAGGGAGAGAGTAGAACCTTGGGGAACACCAAGAGACACTGTTGACTGATCAGAAAGAGCGTAGTTTTTTAGGATGCATTAAGATCTATTGTGAAGGAAATAAGAAAGCCATTTTAACACAGACTCATCCTGTCCATCCTGTGTTTTTTACAGGTTCAAAAAGGTTTTATGATTAACATTGTTGAATGCATCTGACAGGTCATATAGGATTACTAGGCAAGATGAATTGTGTTCAAGTGAGCGTAGGGCATTGCTAACAATATGGTCCAGGGCGGTTTTAGTGCTATGACTCGGTCAGAAGCCAGATAGACATTGGCCAAGGAGTTGGAATTGCTCAATGTAATTGCACAGCTGAAGGTGTTGATTGTTAGCTCCTCTGGTGGCTCCACTGATGTGCCTATGCATGGAAAGGGAGTTGTCCTAGGTTATTCCTAGTGATTTAGCAGCGTTAATAATGTGTGGGTATAGTTCCGGGCTGTAAGATGTGGGAGCCAGTATTTAATATTGGGGACTATTGTGGTTGGTGAGGTCAGTTAGAATTCTGTTTTGAGGGCATTGGGTTTGAGGTGGTTACAAGTCAGCCAATATTGCATTTGTCAATTTATTGTTGAGGATGCTGATGCAATTGGGCGAGGCAATTTTTATGGAGTGTAGGGTGTCATCTACATACTTGTGGTAGGTGATGTGAGCGAGTTTGAGGATTTCAGTTAGGGGCTCCATATAAAGGTTAAATAGTGTCAGGGAGAGAGTAGAACCTTGGGGAACACCAAGAGACACTGTTGACTGATCCGAAAGAGCGTAGGTGTTTAGGATGCATTAAGATCTATTGTTAAGGAAAGAAGAGAGCCATTTTAACAAAGAATCATCCTGTCCATCCTGTGTTTTAACAGGTTCAAAAAGGTTTCATGATTAACATTGTTGAATACATCTGACAGGTCAAATAGAATTAATAGGCAAGATGAATTGTGATCAAGTGAGGCTAGGGCCATGTTAACAATATGGACCAGGGCAGTTTTAGTGCTATGACCCGGTCGGAAGCCAAATAGACATTGGCCAAGGAGTTGGATTTGCTCAGTGTAATTGTACAGCTGTAGGTGCAAACATTTTTCTAAGAGTTTAGCCAAAAGTGGGATGTTGGATATAGTGCAGTAATTATTGGGGTCAGATTGGTCAGAGTAGGGTTTTTTGAGGATAGGTGTAACCTGACTACTCTTGAAGCAGTCGGGTATGGAGCCTTGGGTGAGTGAGGCATTGATTATCTGAGTCCATAATGGGAGTAAGAAGGTGAATGGACTTGTTGAAGAGTTTAGAGGGAAATGTATCATTGAAGTGGCTGGAGTATTTCAGAGAGGTCAATAGTTTTAAGATGTCATTTTCATCTAAGGTTTTGAAGCTGGACCAGGCGGCATTATTTTTAGGCATACAGGGTTTATTACTCAGAGTTTCTTCCTGAACAAGTTCGGTGGGGTAATAAGGGGGTTCGCATGGTAGGAGTTTCGTACTGATCTGGATATCCGTGGTGATTAATACAGTTTTCTCAGTGAAGAAGGAGGCAAAGGTATAACAGTCAGGGGGTGGTTTGTTGTCAGAAGATGGGGAATCGCTTTTACTGTTAGTCTGGTTTTTAACAATTTTGAACAGCTTTTTTGGTTGTATGATTGCTAAGTCGAGCTGTTTTTGGAAGAATGCTGCTTTGGAATTTCTGATGTGCCTGTTGTTGGTGCGATGTCTTTATCGTAGACGTTTGAGGGTGGTCAGAGATTAAGTATGTCTCCATGTTCTTACGGCAAGCCTGAGGTATCGGTGTTCTTCGGTAAGATCACAATTGAACCAAGGGTTTGGATATTTTGGACAGGATTCTTTTTAGTTGTTTGGGGCAAGAGAGTCCATGACATTGACATGATATTGATGGAGTGCTCAGTGAGGTCATGAACGTCATACATGAAGGAGAATAGGGGAGCAGGATGTCGTTCCTAAGAGCTGGCATAGTGAGTGGGTTAATGATACGGGTGTCATGGATCCAGTGTTTGGTTTTCACAGGTTGGCCTTTAGAGATAGTTTTCCTTTCTGAAATGATAAAAGGGATGCAGTGGTGGTCCGTCCAGTCGCAAGGAAAGATAGATTCAATGTGTAGGAGGTACTCATTTACAAAGATTAATTCTAAGGTGGTCCCTTTGTTATGGGTCGTGTTTTGCAGGCTTGGATAAGGTTGAGATCCTTAAGGAAGGATTTAAAGCTGTTCATGAGAGGGTCACTGGAACTATTCCAGTGAATGTTGAAGTTGAGAAGAAAAATCAAGGTATTATGTTCTACATTAACAGTGGAGATAATCTCCATGAACTGTTTAATGAATGTGTGGTTATTTCCCAGAGAGTGGTAAAACTTGTGACAAGTTTGTGGGCATATGTAATATGGGTACTTGTTTGAGGTTCTCTTTATTTTTGCACCTAGTACTGGGGAGGGAGGTTCTTAGAAGGGGAGTGATAATAGGCTCGATTGATTTTTGTGGTGGGTATAGGGTGGCCGGTGGGAGTTTGGTTATAAGTATCTAGTAGGAAAGTATATTGTTATTCTATAACCATCTAACTACCCTATTTGATCGGGAGGAGTTGTTATGATTCAGTAGAGATCTCCAGCAAGGATGTGTGATCCAGGTGAAGCAGGAATAAGACCAATGTGGCATTTGAGGTTTAGTGTATTGTTAATCTGGAGTAAGTCATATGTGAGGACCACTTGTGTTCAAGGTTTGAGGCAATGTGGACTAATTTAAGGATATCAGCCCAAATCATCTGCAGTTCAGATTTTATAGTATCAAGGATAGAGTAGGTGAAGCGACTTCTAGACGGAATCTGGCTGGGGGAAGCATTATAATGTTGAGAATTTTCAGAATCTTGGCTGTCGGGGTGGCAATGTTGGTAGGGTCCGTGATCAGAGCAGTGACAATGCTTGCTTGCGAGGGGGCGAAGGAAGTTTTTAACCAAGGTGCCCAGACTCCTAGGGCTAATGAGGTGTTTTGTCCAGTGTTAGTGAAGACAATGTGCCTGGGAAGCCATAATGAAAGTGAGTTACCTGGGAAGACCAGTGGGATGTGTAGGTGCCTGTGATTTGTGGAGATGCATATATGCAGACATAATTCCCTAGAAGCAGTTTAACTATCTATTGGTATGTGTTAAGGATTGTAAGATGAATGGGATGCTCTGAGATTGGTGAAGGATTTGGGATCTAATGTTGTTCGGAGGTTTTGTGTTTAGTAAAGTGGTTAGGATGGAATGTTGTGTGGTTTGTGTAGTCATTGGAATGGAATGTTAGGAGGCTTTTCAGATAATTAGGAACGAGGCGCAATGGGACATTTAAAGTAATTTTATATGATGCTCTGGTGTTCGTAAGATACTTAAGTCAGTATGCTCTGAAGTTAGTGAAATACATGGTTTACTTTTAAGACGATGGGATAGTGACAGTATCCTACTGTGGTGCTGTGAAATGCAAAAGTTGCTATGTCAGATGAGGTGTCTGGTATACGATATTCAGTTAACGGTGAGATGCCTTGCATTAGTAGTGTACCTGTTAAGGGATCCTTTGAGGCTGGTGGTGTAACTGTGATGGGTTGTCCAGAGATAGGTGTGGTACTGGGAGGGCACTCAATGGGGTATTGGGGTGTTTGCTAGGCTCTGAGAATGAAGGATTAATTGACAGGACACTGGGATTTATAACAATACTCTGAGAATGTTAATTTGCTTAGAATAAAACAACAATGGGTCTTGGCTCCAATCGGTAAGGCTGATCCCTAATAACCAAAACAAACAGCGATGCCAATGCTGATATTCACTTAGTTATTATTCTAGTCTGCCCATAGAAATGAATCTATGACAACCTGAAAAAATTATTTGAACTCTGTAGTTTATTTTAGAATTCTTTTTTCCTTTTTTTGACTTGGTGCAACTTTTTTTTAATTAGGACAAACTTATAGAAGAATACACTCTACAAAAACACTCTCCAACTTTCCACAGACAGCATGCTCTCCCATCATCATCTTCTCACATTCAATAACTTCCATTCAACCTCATTTATAACCCACACAATCTTCCAGCCATACACAAAACTCCCTTCCTGGTTCAGCACACCTATTTCCTAATGTAAAAACCAAAGGGGATAACCAAACAACGAAAAGAGTTTTTTAAACCAGTCTTTCTAGTACACTCTAGAACAACATTTACAATACATTTTCAAAAGTGACAAAATATTTACAGTGCATCAAAGCGAGATTATTACAAAACGCGTCGACCTTGTGTTTTTTGCCTAACAAACGTTTTGTAATAATCTCGCTTTTGTGCACTGTAAATATTTTGTACGTTTTAAAATGTTATTGTAAATGTTGTTTAAAAATGCACTAGAAAGACTGGTTAAAAAAACTATTTTCGTTGTTTGGTTATCACCTCTGGTTTTTAAATTATGAAATAGGTGTGCTGAACCAGGAAGGGAGTTTTGTGTATGGCTGGAAGATTGTGTGGGTTATAAATGAGGTTGAATGGAAGTTATTGAATGTTAGAAAATGATGATGGGAGAGCATGGTGTCTGTGGAAAGTTGATGGAGAGTTTTTTTGTAGAGTGTATTTTTCTATAAGTTTGTCCTAATTAAAAAAAGTTGCACCAAGTCAAAAAAAGGAAAAAAATAATTCTAAAATAAACTACAGAGTTCAAATTAGTTTTTCAGGTTGTCATAGATTCATTTCTATGGGCAGACTAGAATAATAACTCAGTATTGGCATCCCTGTTTGGTTTGGTCATTTGCTTAGAAAGCACTGTGGACTGGTAAAGTGGTGAGGTGGGATAGTCTCATGCCGCTGAGATGCTTATGATGTGAAACAACAAGACTGGTGAATGAGTAGGTTATTGGAATTCCTGGGGATAGTGAGGTGCAAAGCATGTCAAATAATTTGGAGGTGCCTGGAAGGCTTTGAATCTGGTGCCATGCCTAGAATGCCTAGGTGTTTAGTAAAATACTTGCAATCTCTGGGATAACTGAGGTCTCCAGGATGTTCTGGAGGCTCAAGGGGTGCATGGGGTTCAGGGTGTGAACTTGGGCAGGTAGCATGCCATAAATGCTATTGACTTGTCTGATGAGGGATGCTCTGAGGCTTTCAATATGTCTAGAATATTCAGGTATGTGTATTGTGCCTAGGACTGGATGCTTTGAAGCAAGACAACTATTTGGGATGAGCTAATTTTGAATTATTGAGGTGCTGGTGAAGCGGTGTTTTGAGGTTGCTGAGGTGCCAGGGGTGTTCTCCGGTGTGGATGGTAAACCTCCAGTCAGTGGATATGGAGATAGGTAATTTCAAAGTCTTAAGTAAAAGTTGTGCCAAAAAGCGTAAAGCACCAACTGAGGTCATCTGGTAGAGCCAGACAGGGACACAGTCACAAGTTCAGGCTGACCCTGATGGAGTGTGGGCTGGGTACAAGGCTGAGTTCAGCCTCCTGGACAGTGTACCTGATTAAGGTCATGCAATATACTGCATCGAGTTGCATTGTTACCATGGGATACTGATCAGGAGCTGCGAGGTGCTGCTTCAAGATTTGTTGCTCTGCATCGGCCCTGTTGTGACTGCCAATCAGGAACAGCAAGGTGCTGCATCAAGTTTCATTGAGCTGCGTTGGTTCAGATGAAACCATTGATCAGGAGCTGTAAAGTGCTGCAATGCAAGGTCCTGCATCGAGTTGCGTCATGTTGTGTCCAGGACCTATGAGGGTCTGCGACGCGAGGTCCTGCACTGAGATGCATAGCTCTGCTTTGGTTTTTAGGGAACCCTCAGTTTGGGAAAGTGTGGGGTACACTCTGATGCCAGCTAAGGGTCCAGGACCTAAGGGACACCTCTTGGGGATCATGACTCACTTCAACGAAGGCCAGCAGTAGGGCACAAGCAGGGACAGTTGGGTCTGGTCAGCTGGGAAGATGCAGGACATGTCTCTCCAACCCATAGAGTCACTGTGGTGCTCCTGGGTTCAAGGAACGGGTCCAAGCTTTCTTCCTCAGCAGGGCAGCAGGACAGTCCTTACAGCAGCAGGGCAGCACTGCATCGAGTTGTGTCATGTTCTGTCAAGGACCTGTGAGGTTCTGCAACGTGAAGTCTTGCACCGAGATGCATAGCTCTGCATTGGTTTTTAGGGAACCCACAGTTGGGGAAAGTGGGGTACACTCTGAAGCCAGCTGAGGGTCCAGGACCTAGCAGGGAAGCAGGACAGTCCTTACAGCAGCAGGGCAGCAGAAAATGTATTTCTTCCGAGTCTTGCACCGGTCCAGAAGTAATCTGATCATTGACTCAGGCAGTCCAATATTCATATCTGATGCCAGCCATAGAAGTGGGGGGAGGTGCACCCTATACTAACCTCTCCTCTGGTTCTGGAAAGTTCTTCCTTTACCGTGTCAAGGTTTTTTTAAAACTAGGGTGACAAAAAACTAATGTCACGTTCCTTTGTGAATGTGCTGGAGGCAGCTCTTTGAAATGTAAATGGGGCAGGGAACAGCTTCACCCCAACCATCCAGGCCGTATGGCCATCCTGACCACATCTAGTTCCCCTTTGTCTCACTTTCTGGGAGGAATACACAAAGGCCAATAGCTAAACTGATCCCAGTCATGTCACTCAGGATACTGACAGAAGATACCAATGGTTATGACAAGAAAATGCCAACTTTCTAAAAGTGGTATTTTCAGAAATGTGACATACAATCTGGCTCTACCATTAAAGAGGGTTTTAAATTACAATTAATTTGAGAATAAACATAATTTTTCTATTTGCTCCCAAACTTAAGGTATTACTTTTTAAGTGTGATAAGGTAACCCACAGTTATCCTATGGGAGAAGTCGGCCTTGCCATAGGGTAAAATGACTTTATGAGTTTTTCACTACCAAGATATGTAAAACTTAAACCCACATGTCCTTCATTTTAAATACAATGCACCCTGCCCTATGAGCCTTTAGAGCCTACATTAGGGGTTACTTTTATGTATTAGAAATGAAGGTTGGGGCATGGCCACTACCACCACTAAGATTGCCTCACTCTTGTGAGGTCTCGGCAGCTCTCCTTCGATGCTGCAAAAACACCTACAGATAACAATATAAAGCTAGTGGAAATTGTGAGGGACATGGTGGACGTTGGAACCCATCAAGCCATGAGGTAGGGGCTTACACCAGGGAGGAGTGAGGGTAGCGAGCCTGGGCAGCTGACGCAGCCTTGAAGGTCCTGCGGCGACATGGGCTGCTGGCGAGCCTGAGGCCGGGATCACCTCATCCCTACAGTCACGACCCCCTCTTACCTCGCACAACCCTGGAGCGTAGGCATGGCCCCATTAAGGGAGCGACCTGCTTGCTGACCCCCTGGGCATGAGCAATGGATGACCACCAATATTTTGAGAGGCCTGTGGACTCGGAGCTGCGGATGCCCACCCTAGGCATGGACATTGCCACGTGTCTGCCCATGCTGCAGCTGGAATGGGGACCGTCTCATCAACGCTGGGTTTGCACTTGGAAGAGGCGTGACCACAACTAGAGGCCCATCGCTAGACTGGGGCATAGGCGGTGAGTGTTGCCTCCCATTTGAGTCCCTGTCTCGGGCCCTGGCACCGAGCCTCCGCTTCACATCCCTACCTGCCCTGCGCCGTTGGGAGTGGGGCGTGTCCCTCACCTGCTGTGGCCTCCTCATCGGCAGAGGGCTGTTGTAGCCATGCAAGTTACCTGCTGGACCGCTAGGAGGCACCGCTTGGAGGCTCCCTCACCTCTGAACTTCCATGTGACGCCCTACATTGCACAGCCTGCACCTACCATAATTGTGCCACAAACCCCACCTCCCCTGGAGTCTGTCAGTCCTGGTACACTGGTTGGTGGATCTTTTATTCCAGCTGCGGCGTGCCTCTGGGCTATTGTACTTCAGGACTGCGATAGAGTGACCAGTCCTAACCCTCCCACTCAGGCCAGCATCCGGTAAGCCCCAGGATAGGACACTGGAGCCTCTGCTGCTGAGCCCACGACCCCTGAGACAGGGACCTGGGCCGCTCTGACCCCAAACAACGAAGGCTCACGTTTGACCGCGCCTGCCCAGCCGGGGGCTGTGGCCCCATTTAGATACAGAGGAGCTTGCAGGCCACATCCCTTACAAGGCCGCTTCTTGTAGTGCTTCAACCATAATGGCTGAGCTCAAGGTGGGCTTTGTCCCTATGAAGGCACAATTCGACACCCTTGCAGGCCGCATAGACAAACTGGGTGAGCGGCCGGACCGACACAGGATCAGGATTGAAAGTGCAGAGGAAAGGATCTCTGGACTGGATGACACCACTACTACAATGCAGAAGTGCCTCGACAAACTGGAGCGTATGCTAAAAAAGGTATTCATTAAGAAAAAGGACCTCAAGTCACTTTCCCGCAGCAATAACATCTGCATTTCTGCGGTCACCACCAACATTCGCCCTCCCAAGGTCTTTGTGGAGCAACTTCCGACGGATCTCTTTGAATGTTCCGGCTTCTCTGTCACCTTCGTGGTGGAGTGAGCACATCGTCCTCTAGGTTCGCATCCCCCAGAGGGAGCTCGACTGCGATATCTCATAGCCCGCATCCTCAACTATAGGGACAGAGATGTCGCTCTCCACTTGGCCCGCGATGAAGGTCCCCTGTAGCACCAAAGTGCAAATATCTCAATGTTCCCATACTTTACTGCAAATTCAAAGACGTTAAAAATTCCCTCCGCAGCTGTGAATTCCCGATGCCATGTTCTACTCAGCTTACTTGTGGGTGGAACACAACAGCACAGGCTAGGAGCTTGGATACCTCTGCAGACGTGAAAGCCTTTTGTAAAAGTCTGTGCCACTGTTTTTATGGTAGCAGTTATATCTTAGCAGCTCCTCGTAATTGTTCTTCTGCTGGGCTGCCAAATTGTTGTCATGCCCATATATTGATCACCAACCTTCACATATTGGGGGAGTTTTCTTTTCCTACTTGTTTACTTGGGATTCGCTGGATGTCTTCTAATCTGTTGTGGATGGTAGGGGGTTCAGTGGGGTTGTTTTTTTGTAGTTGGATTGTATGCTACACTACACTTCATCATGTGCATGTCACCACATCGGTTGTGTTCCAATATTACACCTTCACAACCAACAGTTGTCACTATGGCTAGAGTAATTGATCTAGCTGTCATCTCATGGAATATACGCTGCATTAACAACCCGCGGAAAGGAAAGCAGGTACTTTTTTACATAAATAGGCATCACATCAAGTTCGCATTACTGCAGGAGATACACCTCCCCCAGCGCAGTGACCATAGTTTCACCAAGAGCTTGGGCCAGCACCGTTATTTTCATTCTATAGCTCGTATTCTTGTGGCACTTGTATCCTTATCAATGGAGCTGTCCCATTTCTTTGTTGTTCATGTCACTTGGACCCAGACGGCTGCTATCTGCTCTTACATGGCACCCGCATGGGCAAAAATGCCCTGCTAGTGAACATATACGCCCCAAACGTAGATGACCCTATATTTTTCTGCGACGTATATTCTTGCCTGGATGGCTTGAAAGCGGACCACCTAATACTGTGTGGAGATCTTAATATGCTGCATTGCTTGCAACTTGATTCCATTAGCATGCAGCCTGCTGATAAACCCCTTGCTCTGGAAATATTTTGCCACATGACTGACATATATTCACTACTCAATGCGTGGCGGACTCACCATCTGTCCACTCCTGGCTTTACCTTCTATTCGGTGCCCCACTCTGTCTAGAGGCAGCTGGAGTACTGCTTTCTTTCAGCCACTGTCCACTTGTGGACCTCAGAAGGTGCTGTTCTCCCCGGACACTCTTGGACCATAGTCCTGTCCTACCAAAACGTCAGATTCCGTATGGCTGTGGCTTTGAATGTAGCTGGCTTTTTCACAGTGATGAACCAAGTATTTTGTACCGAACTACAAGGTTCCATTATCGAGTATTTCACATTAAACACTGCAACAGTCTCTACGCAGGCCCCCCGTGTGGGAGGCCTTCAATGCGTACATCTGGGGGGGGGTTGCATCTCCAAGAATGTGGGTATCCTTTGCAACATCCGTACCCAATTACAGCGGGCCGAGAGTGCACTGTGGGATTTGGAGTGGGCAGTGGAGGTGGATGGAGATGCCCGATTACAATGGCAAGCTGAACTATTAGCGGAATTTTGGTAACTCATAGAAAAGGAGATTACGTATATGGGTAAACACACAAAGGCATGCCACTGTGGAGAGGAAGAGAGAGAGAGTGACCAGGCCACACCCTTGCACGCTTATTGCACTCAAACAGGTTGTACAATTATGTGGCTGAACTCCAAGCAGATAATGGAGTCACTGTTACAGAAGGGGAGCACATCCTGGCCGAATTTCAGAACTATTACCAGGGGCTTTATGCCTCTCATGTTTCTGATGCCCCTTGTATCATATCCTCATATCTTGAAGACATCGCAGTCGTATGGCTTACAGATGGCCAGCAATGGTTTCTGAGAGAACCGTTAACCTTGGAGGAGGTAATACAAGCCATTAACGCCCTGGACAAGGCTAATTCGCCAGGCCTGGATTGATTAACCATCTCACCCGACACTTCCTGTCACTGTATAATGAATCAATGGCTACATGTATGCTCCCACCCACAATGTGTGAAGCGGTTCTGCAGTGGCGGGTCCTCCGCTACGGCTGAGCAGTGTAAAAAGGAAAACAAAAATGATAATATCTAATGTTATTATCATTTTTCAGGGCGGGTGGGCTGGGCTGGCCAGTGCAGGGGGCAGGGGATGAGTGTAAAGCACGCTCTAAAGTGCTCATGACGGCACTCTTACTGATGCCGTGCCTGTCCTGCATGGTACTCGGCAGGGCATCCTGTTATACCCTCCCTATTTATAATTGCACTAAACCCACTGGTCCATATACTGCAAGATCACCACTCACACCGCGGATTGCAGCTTACTCACAGGCCTCAGTTACTCTCCCTCTATGCAGATGACTGTAGGAAGGTAGGATCTGACTGCATGGTTACCCCTACTTGTTTCTAGTGTTTTGCTGGTTTTTGACTAGTCTGACTGGGATCCTGCTGATCAGGACCCCACTCTATCTGGTTTCCCCCTTAAATTGACATACATGTACTTTGGTACACTCCAGATCGGATACTTGGGTACCCTTATCAGCCCTAGTATATGGTACCCATGTACCCAGGGCCTCCCATAGGCTGAAGCATGTATTATGACAGCTGGAGACACATACATCCCCTGCATCAAGAGGGCTCGCTTTTTACCTCATATACGGGAACTTGGGCACGCATTGACTACTGCCTACTGTCTAGGGAACTTGGCCCGACCATTAGTAATGTCACACATTTGGCACGGACTTTTTCAGATCACTGCCCAGTTTAGGTCTCATTGTCTCTGCCGGGGTATGATAGGCCTCGTCCGAGTTGGCGATTGCAACCTATGGCCTTGTTAGATGTGGTGTTTCGTACAGAATTAGGTGAAGAAATTAAAGATTTTTTTGAGCGGAATAATGGCTCAGTAGAAAGTGTCGAAATGATATGGGAAGCCTTCAAAGTAACGATTCGGGAGTACTGTATGTCAAAGAGCTTTGGGGTTTTAAGAGATATACAGAACACGATCCAAAAACTGGAGCAAGATTTGAGAGACATGGAGAGGCAAATGGGTCGGGGAGAGGTGGGGCAGGAGCAGAAGGACTTTCAGGCTACTCACTGAATATGAAGATATTACGCAAAGGGAGGTGAATTTTTGAGGGAAGTATTGGACGGCAAGTAGATTTGGGGAAGGTGAAAGACCAGGGAAGGCATTGGCTGTAGTGACAAAAGGCCCTCGATTCAGCACACATGTGGTGGAAAAACAGGTGCAAGGTGTGCCACCATGTCGTGACTCGCCACGCATATTGGAGGCATTCACTGCGCTCAACACATCCCATAGGCAGGACACCATAGATCTGGTGGACTTTATGGGGGATTTGGCACTCGGATGGCTCGGGGATATGCAACGGACGTTTTTAAGCATTCCATTTGAGATTGATGAAATTAGGGAGGCTATAATGCAGCTTCAGAATGGGAAGGCAGCGGGTTCAGACGGCCTTCCGGCTGAATTCTATAAGGCGTTCATTGACATTATGGTACCAGTTTTGCAGGAGGTATACGAGGAGTCCTTAGAGGTGGGTATACTCCCCTCTTCGATGTGAAAGGTGAGAGTAATGTCGTTGTTAAAGCCTGGGAAGGCCCCGAGTCCTGCGATTCCTATAGGCCTCTGTCATTGATGAACTGCGACACGAAAATATTGGCGAAGGTTTTAGCAAATAGGCTGTCCCTCTTATCAGATAAACTTGTCCTACCCGACCAGTCAGGGTTCGTGCTTGGAAGGGCCACCTCCCATAGCCTTAGGACTTTATTTTCACTGGTCCAGAATGTGGCGACTGACTTCCCACTTGCCGCAGTATTTTTAGACGCCACTAAGGCGTTTGACTCAGTGGAGTGGGATTATTTATTCGGGGTGCTTCGGAGGATGGGGTTCCCGGAGGGGTACTTGTCTTGGATTGCACTACTGTATAACCGTCCCACGGCTAGGGTCTTGATTAATGATCACCTATCTCACCCCCTTGTTATTTCCAGAGACACTCGTTAGGGGTGCCCATTGTCCCCGCTTCTTTTTGCCATTGCAGTTGAGCCCCTGGTGTGTTGGCTGAGGCAATTACATCAGGATAAAGCTTTTTGATGCTGACTTCGGTCAATCTTAGTGTCGCTGTATGTGGACAATATTACGCTATATATAAGAGAACCACAACAGAATATTAACCCCATTTCGCGGGACTTTATAAAGTATGGCCGCCTATCCGGGATAGGTATTAACTAGGGGAAATCCCAAGTTTTCCCACTTACACCGGTGGTGAAGCAGTTCCCTCTTTATTTCCCGCTAGAATGGTGCGACACAGAGTAGAGGTACCTTGGCATACGAGTAACTAGGGACAGGAAGGAAACCATGCGAGCCAATTATGGCACGGCCATAACGCTTCTTACTGCCAGCGTCACTCACTGGATATCATTGCCTCTATCACTTGCGGGTAGGGCCTCCCTCATCAGGATGGTTGTGCTACTCAGTTACTTTACCTATTCTTAAATGTCCCTTATGCTCCGGGCGGTTCTTTTTTAAAACGCTACGTTCTGAGCTGCAGCGGTTATTATGTGGGGGGAAGCTGGCGAGACTCCGTTGGTCGGTACTGACGAGGCCATACGAGCAGGGGGGTTTCGACATCCCAGATTTTGAATGATACTTTCTTAGTGCACAGGCACATTATGCGTACTATTGGATACATCCCCCTCGGTATATTCCACAAATAGCAGCGGCTGATTGGCTAGCTGACCCAGTGCCGCTGACTGGTGTGCTGCATGATCCTGTCACCACGCGCGCGACGCTGCCTACTACCGTCAATGGTACGGTGAATGCGTGGCATCGGATAGCTACATTATTGGACATGCCTATCCTTTATACCCCGAGACTCCTGTTGTCTTATCACCCAGATCTATCATTGCCACAGAAGACAGGTTTCCAGGGACTATGTAAGAGGGCCCATATAACTTCTTGGGGAGACCTATTCCAAGATGGGATGTTTCGCTCAATGGAGCAACTAATAGAAGGAGTCAGACTACACCCTTAGATGTATTCCTCTTTATAAGGCTTTGGCAAGGGATGCGTTCTATCCTTCCTGATTTTCTCAAGGAACCTGAATGCCTCTTACCACTACACCAAATGCTGGTGTCCACATGGGAAGCACCTCGTGTCGGGATTATACAGTTGCATCCGCACACACAGAGCAGGGATAGTCAGTCGGTCACGTATGCATTGGGCTGAAGATTTAGGGCGGGAGGTTACTGATGACCAATGGCAATACTGTTGTGTACAAACGGCACAGATATCGGCCAGCTGCCGGCTGCGAGTCATACATTACAAATATTTGCACAGATATGCCAATGACTATATTTCGGTTCAAGTTGGCTGATACAGATAGGGTCCAAAGGTGAAAGCATGCGGAGGCAGGATTTCTTCACTTAGCGTGGGAGTGCCCAACTGTACACGACTATTGGGAGCAAGTTCTGACGGCATTGGATATCATGACTGGGTGTGTCTTGAACAGAGATCCGCTGCTTACATTGCTGGGGTACACGGCACCGATACCTACACAGCTTAGAAAGTTCATAGCTCTCTCTTTAATGCTCGCTAAATGGAGATTGGCATGCAGGTGGGTTAGGGGACGAGACCCGAAATTTAAGGAATGGATGGTAGATTTAATGTACTGTCAGGAGCAAAGTGTCACGTATGCTGAACTGCTGCCCATGGCTTCCCAACCAAGGGACCTTTGGGGGCCACTCCAAGAATATCTTTTGCTACATGGCAAGGTGAACTCAGATACTGACTGAGGTGTTCCCGTATTAATTCCAGAAGTATGTGCATATAGGCTAAGTGTATTGGCCCCTGCCATCATGCGGATCCTCCAGAGCTCCGGGCCCATTGCTGTGTTTCTAAGGGTACAAAAATAGGACTATTGTTGTGCATATTCAATGTATGTTGTATACTGGACATGCTATAATTGGATATTTGATGGGAGGGATTGATGAACCTGGATATTGATGCACTGTGACATTTTTATGAATGAATTACTGTAATGCATTTTGAAAATTGGAAAATATAGTTTAAAAAATAATTTGCCAAATATGTGTAGGACAATTGTACCATGTTTTAGGGAGAGCGCACTCACACTTTTGCACTAGTTAGCAGAGCTAAAGTGCACAGAGCCCAAAAAGAAATTCAGCAAAACAGGAGGGGTGAAGGCAAAGTGTTTGGTGCACTACCACCCAAGGGTTTAATATCAAATGTCTTCAGGATGTTGTCTTGTGTGAAGTGTCTGGGTGCTGTGGTAAATAAATAAATAATACCCTATTTTTGACTAGACTTATAGCATAACAGATAGCTCAATAAATAAGAGTCAAGATTCGAGGTAGTAGGAGTTTCTGCAGGTTTATTACAGCATAAGGACAGGATCAGGACAACCTGCATGGGAATAGGACAATAAGGCCCGGCAGCTGCCGGGGCTGGGTCTGGGATGAGCGCGCTAACATTCAATAACAAAACATTGACTTATATACATAGCGCAAACACATAGCATTACATTGCAGTAGGCGTAGCAGTGGGTGGAGCAGAAGGCGTGACGCGTAGCAGTCGCGAGAGATAACAGTAAAAAGAGGTGTAACTGGGAGTATACATAGACATGTGATGCAAACGTAACAGAATATGTCATGAATGGGCGGAAACATAGGAGGGGGCTACCTAAGGAGCCGGGACCTCTAACCTAATGGTGCGCGAAAACTGGCAATGACGTGTTACTAGGAGAAGCTGGGGGCTATGAACTCTGTGCTAGGAGCAGAGACTAGAGTCTGAAGGGTCGGAGCGACATGTACCTAAACCCTATCTGGTATCTGATGTTTAGGGAACATGTTGATATAAACTAGAAGTCATGAGGGGAAAAGCTAACTTGATTCTAAGACTGGACCATGCATTATTCTACATGTAGTGCGTGATGAAGAATACTAAATGACCATTAAATACAGTATTTCTCTAACGTGGAGACGAGAAGGCTAGACAATGACGGAAACTATTGATGCAGTTCAGTAGCTTAGGAATGCAGAGGAGGAGGACTGAACTGATAACTGGAACTATAACATACTTTTGGCAGACTCAGAGGCAGAGCCAAGCTGCACCGGGCACTGCGAGGCAGGAAGTAAGTGAAGGGTCGAGGATACAGGTGGGGGCTGTATCGCTCCTCAGCGAGGCTTTCAGGAGACAGGAGCTGAATCTGTGGTCCGGGCCCTGTTGAGGCCTGGAAACGGGGACTTTATAATGGAATAACGTGCACACTGGGAAACGTGGCAACATTACTTTACATAGGCCTGATATTCGTAGTATTCACGAGGACTGGAAAATGACATACTAGAGGTGGACACAACTGTAATTGCGTCATTAATCGGACATGGGGAATAACATATGCATATTGGTCATGCACACATAACATATGATGGATGAGGCGTAGGGACACAGAACATGGCAAAATTTACTTTTCCACATTCCCTCCTTGTCACTACGTTTCCATCAGGAAACATCAATTTTCATGATACCATCTATCATTTCATACAGTACCATTTGCTCGTCTCGAATTGTCTTGGAACGGGATTTAGAACGGGGCTTGGGACTAGGAATACAAGAGGTACAAGAGGTAGCACACATGCTGCAAATCGCAGGGCCACATTGTATACAGAGGCAGCAGCTAAATATGATCGCTACTGCAATACCTAGAAAGGACAGGACTTTCCATCCCCATGCGGAAATTATATTCCAGAACCAACCGGACCATGTCCAGGTGCCTGGATCTTGGTGTAACAGATGGGCAATTTTATGGAGTCTGGTTATAGCTGAATAAACAGACGGCGCGTTATTTGGAATGAAAATGCAGCAACTAGATCCGATGACTCTACAGGCCCCGCCCCTATCGGCCAGTATGACGTCAAGGACGAGACGATTTTGCAAAACGACAAATCTCATAGCAGATTGTTCTTCGGTTAGGTTACCTAGGGCAGAGGCAGTCTCATTTACTACAGCTTCAAGGGTTCTTGTTAACCTACGGATCAGTTTACTATTCTGGACAGGTCCTATAAAGAAGAAGAAACCTTTATTGAAATCTGTATACTGTTCTAGAGTAGTTTCAGTATAATCGACAATTGGGGACTCCCTTCTATGTCTAATGTGTACTAGATGTGTGTTTCTGTGATAATCAGATGGGGCTAGGAAAACAGGTGGCAGTAGGAAGGCAATGTAACAGGTTCCCTCCCAATCGAGGGGCAGACGGACATATGCAGTTTGACCACAAATAAAATAAGAATGACGTGAAGCTTTGAAAATAGATTTCCCACTGTCACTATACTTGATAACAGTAGTACATTCACTATGACCTACATGTACGGAACCATAACTACGGACACATAATTCGCCTTTGACTGGTAGTACTGAAATAGCAGGTAAGTCTGGAGTAGTATCAGACTGAACATTCAGGACCATGAAATTCGACGAATAATTACCTAAATTATATACTTCATTTTCTAGATCTAAACCTGTTCTGTGGGGGAGACCTTGCGTGTCTGGGAAACATGTACTGTTGAGAAAAGACATATCTGTTAAGGATGACGTTAACGTGGACCATGCTCCACACGAACCATTGTGTGAGAATGGGTAAGGAAAAAGTGGCAGAACTCCTTTCGGTGTCTGGAAAGGGGGGAGTCGACCACACACCCAACAATTAGTGGCATTGCTGGTCTGGTGAGAATAATGTAACATACGGATAAATGTGTTGTTGCGCATAGCGAGGCGGTAAGAATATTCGTGAGGAGGCAGATCACTAAACGTGTGCTCTACTGTAGCATTAGCAGACATATTTGCATGAGGAACTGGAAAACACAGGAAAAGTGCGTAGCTGGTGCAGGAAATCATTATGCTGAGAAATAATATGAAACTCAGAAAAACGATACATTGAAGTGAACTTCGACTGACTCTCTCACTATGGGGGTCTATTTTATACATGTCAGAAACAATTTAACCGTTTCACCTAGGGGAGGACTTATACAATCAAACTGACTGACTTATTTTACTAGACCTTAATTTGAGCTTATACTCCTGCTGCGGAGTTTTCTCTAACAAGGGAGGGGTTGTAATAATGTCTTGTGCGGGACAGTCCTTAAGAGCAACGTTCTGGCAATCCTTCGAATCCTGGAAATCCTTGGAAATGTTTTTGGAGGCTGGTTTCAGTCCTTTGAAAAGTTTTACATGAGAAAGGTGGACCCACCCCTTCCTGCCTTCCAACTTGACGGCAGTACGGGTGGTCAAGAGGACCTGGCGTGGCTCTTTCCAACGTGGTTCCAGCGGACTTGATCTGTCGAAATTTCTGATCATCACAAGGGAGCCTGGAACGATCTCGTGCGGTGCCACCTCGGTATTGTCTGGAAATGCGGCGGCAACCTGTGAACGACATGAGTTGAGGGCAGACATCAAGGAAGCTAGGTAATCTGTCAGCATATTACATGAAACATCGGTAATACTTCGGGGTCTAGGAGTACCCCACATGTTAGGGGGGCGGCCGAATACGACCTCATACGGGGACAGACCTGATCTGGAATGTGCGACCATACGCATATAAAATAAAGCGACTGGCAGAGCTACTAGCCAGTCCACACCCTTGTCTTTACATATTTTAGCAATTCGAATTTTCAGAGTCTGATTATGTCTTTCGACTAGTCCAGCTGCTTCTGGATGGCGTACACAATGAAACTTCCACTGGTACCCTAACAAAAGGGAAACGTGTTTCATGAGTTCAGATGAAAATGGCTGGCCGTTATCAGAATATACGACTCTAGGGAGTCCGTATCTAGGGAAAAATTCACGAACCAACTGCTTGGCAGTGGTCGCGGCTGTGTAATCTGGGACTGGATATGCTTCTGTCCACCTGGACAAAGCGCATACAACTACAAGAACATACTTGAAACCTCGACATCGCTCCATTTGAATATAATCCATCTGGAGGACCTCAAAAGGGTGGTCAGGGGGCTGGAAACCACCTTGTTCCACCGGGACACTTTTACCTGGATTAAACTGACAACATATCATACAGGTACGGACTTTCTGCTTGGCTGCAGCTCGTAAATGCTTGTTGAACCAAATGTTCTGGATACTGTCTAACATAGCTTTTTCTCCTAAATGTGCTGGACTATGTGCGGTATTGATAATGACTTGAACCATAGAATCGGGGAGAAACCATGTGGCTCTACCCTTCGTTAACCATCCTTGATCTGTCTGGACCCCTCCTTGTTCGGACCATTTCTTGATTTCATCGGGAGTAGCGTGTAACTGGATATCTATGACATCTTGTGTAGGGTCCTTAACTGTCATGCATGTAATCGGATCTGGAGTATGTGTCAGATTAACTGGAATGTCTGGAGTCTGTGCTGTAAGCTTGGCTGTGCGGTCTGCTAGATCATTACCTTGGGAAATAATGTCTGTAACTTTCGTATGTGCTTTGCATTTCATGATAGCGATGGATGTCGGTAAATGTATGGCATCTAACAGGGCTTGAATAAGGAGACCATGCTGAATCTTGGTTCCATGAGAAGTCATGAAACCTCTCTCCTGCCAGAGTACTCCGAAGTCGTGTACAACTCCGAATGCATAGCGGGAATCTGTGTAAACATTAACTTTCAGGTTCTTGGCATATATACAGGCTTGTGTCAGAGCAACTAGCTCTGCTGCTTGAGCGGACAGGGTATCAATACGGTGTGTTTCAATAACTTCAGTATCAGTAGTCACTGCATACGCGGCGACTAGTTCTCCTGTACTAGTTCTCATACATGAACCATCCACATAAAGTGTCAGGTCAGGATCTGGTAACGGAATATCTGTCAGGTCTTGTCTTGGCTTCGTCGTAATGTTAACTACTTCCACACAATCATGTGGGTCTGGATTTAAACTAACTGATGGTAACAGTGTAGCAGGATTCAGGACGTTGCAGCGTCTAATTTCTATGTGTGGCTGGAACAGTGTCAATTCATAACCTGTTAAACGTGCAATTGTCAAGTGCTGTGTTTGTGTTCGGTTTAAAAGAACTTCTACTGAATGTGGGACTTGTACTGTCAGGGAATGTCCTAAAACTATGGAATCACTTTGTCTGATAGCTAGGGCTGTGGCTGCAACTGACTTGAGGCACGCAGGCAACGCCTGGGCGACTGGATCTAGTGTGCTCGAAAAATAAGCACAGGGCTTGTATTGACCTGCTTGATCTTGTGTGAGAACAGACAATGCTGTACCTTCGCGTTCAGTAACAAAAAGTGTAAAAGGCTTACTGTAGTTCGGTGTAGCTAGAACTGGAGCTTGACATAGGGCTTTCTTTAACTCGTTGAAACTAAGTGTATGTTCAGATGTCCAAGGGAGGACAGTCGATACGGCTGCCTCCTGTGTCGTTAACTGTATTAGTGGCTTGGCTAGAAATGCATACTGGGGAATCCATTGTCTACAATAAGAAGTAAGGCCGATAAAGGCACGTACCTCCTTCTGGGTTCTGGGCTGGGGAAGACTCGCTATTAACTGGATACGGTCTGGTGTCAACTGCCTACCCCTCTTGGACAGCAAGTGTCCTAAGTATACCACTTGCTGGACACAGAATTGAAGCTTCGAAGGTGACACCTTGTGCCCCATCTCGGCTAGGAAATACAGAACTGTAAGGGATGCTCGCTCGCAAGCACGTTCAGAACGGGCTGTGATCAGGAGATCATCGACATACTGGAGCAGGGCAGTGTCAGTTGGCATGTGAATATTGTCTAGTTGTCTCTTGAGTGCTTGACTGTAAATACTAGGGCTTTCTGTGAAACCTTGAGGAGCGCGTGTAAACATATAGCTCCTTCCATTTAAACAAAATCCGAAAAGAAACTGGCAATCTGGATGAATTGGAACACTAAAAAATGCATTCTTGAGGTCTATGACAGTGAAAAACATGGCTTCGGAATCAATGGCCGTTAACAGGGAAGAAATATCTGGGACAACTGGGTACTGAGGAATAATACATTTATTAAGCTCTCGTAAATCAATCACTAATCGATATACTGGGGGTGCATTCGGATCAGTACGTTTCATGACTGGAATGATCGGAGAATTGCATACATTGGAGTCAGTTTCTACAACTACTCCTTGAGCCATGAGCTCGTCAATAATTTTGGATAAGGCTGCTACAGCCTCAGGTGGCAATCTGTACTGTCTGATTCGGGGTAACACTACACCTGGTTTGAGAGTCACACGATGGGGTGTGATTTGCATGTAACCTACATCAGTTGGACCTTGCGCCCATAAATGCTGTGGAACATTAGACAATCTTGAATCAAAATCTCGTAATACATAGTGACCCTTAAAGTCACGTAGGAACAGACGTATTCCCTCTGGGGAACAGCAAATAACTGCACCTAATTCTTTCAGTGTCTTAATGCCTAACAGGTTTTCTGGACATGACTTGGTAAGTAACAGATCAGTAGTGCGGGTCAATGGACCTACTTCTAGAGTAACTGGCTTAGAGATCTCATTTATAATGGGTTTTCCTGAAAATCCAAGGGAAACATTTCTTGAGCCTGAGAGCGGAGCCCCTGGAACTTCGGCGTGACTAATTGTGGTCCTACTTGCCCCTGTATCGATCAAAAACTTTCTGTCTTTTCCTAATACTTGACTGTGAACATAGGGACCTTCTTGATCTACCGGTATCTCGATGAGAGGCAAGCCTACCTCCCTCTCTAGGCTGTTTCATGAATATGACTGGTACTCTGGATACTCAGACTGCGCATACTGGTACATCTGTGATGTAACGTGCTGTGTTGCAGCAATAGGCTGCGGTGCGGTAACTGTCTGTGGTGCATTCTGTGGCTGAGGAATCTGTGAAACTTGTTCTTGTCTAGGCGGACGTGGTCTTTCTTTAGTCTTACCAGTAGCTATGTTGTGTTTCAGAACTGCACACTCGTTTATAAAATGACCTGGCTGTTTACAATAATTGCAGTTCCCTTTAACGGGAGCTGCAGGATGACTGGCTTGATTCGGACCCCTCTTCTGACTGTCTTGAGGAACAGATTGTGCAACTAGCACTTTCATTTTCGTGTCTTTCATACGTTTTCTTTCGTGTTCTTGCTCTTCTCTGATTCTATTCTGGTGATACTGGAGCATCTGGAGCATCTGGGACGGGGTATTTGCTTGCCAGGTGCTTTCGACTTTCAAAACTCGATTTTTAATTTGTGGACTTGAATTCTCGACCAATTTGGTAACGAAAAGATGAGGGTATGACTCACTACTTGTCTTGAGACCACTATTAATACTGAAACATTTCTCGAATCTAGAATAGAAATCACTAATGTCTTCATCTTGTTTCTGTTTACAGGCTGAGATTGCATCCCAGTCTTCTTTCCTAGTTGTCAATAATCTGGGTAAAACTTGAATCAGTAATTCTGGTAATTCTTTACATTTATCTCCAAGACCGGTACCTGGTACTCGTGCCTTGTCTTCAGCTTCTAGAGCTGTCCAATCGATCTTTTTCTCTCCCACCTCCCATTCTTTTTCCTTTAACTTTTCATACACCCCTGCGGGTAGCAGGACCTTTAACATTTTAATGATATCTGGGTAAGTGTATTCTCCCATACGGAGCATGTCTTTTAACTCTCTATGGAACCCTGCTGGATCTTTGTCATGACAGGGAATTAATTTCTTCATTTCAAGAAGTTCCATCTTTGATATTGGAGTGTATACAAACACTCGTTGCATTACGCCACCCGCCCCTTGGACTGGGTGGACTTCTCGTAACGGATTCTGTCTGTCTATGTAGAATGGTTTACTTTCTGGGGGTGAGACATGAACAAAATGCGGGTTCAGGAACGTTCTATATTTGTGACGCTGTTCTAGGATGACACTAATTAAATCGGTACCTAGACCTCTCCATCTATACTGGAGTAACTCGTTCAGGATATCATGCAACGGGCCTGGATCAGAATGTTGACCCTCATACAGAGTAATGAGGTGCTGAATCATATACATACCCACCAATCGTTGCTCGGCTGGGGGCAGTTTCAGAAACATTTGTGCCACTATTTCGTCTGGAAAAGTGGTAGAATCAGTAATCCATCGGACTGCTGATCGGGCTAGTTCTTGTTCATGCATGGTACTTAATTCACTGTAACCGACTCGTGATTTCAGAATGTGATCGGTAGCTTGAAATACTTGTTCTAGAGAACCTTGTTCTGGTGCTTGATGATGAAAAATAGACTTGGGTTCTAGGCGTAAATGGCGATCTGGAAATCTGGATTTTCCTACATACGCTATTCTGGCGGGATTCTCGTTCTCTTCCTCTTCAGGATCAGAGATACTTTCTTTCTCGCTTACTTGTGCTGCTTTACGCTGGTCGTGTAACCTTATTATTTCTTTACGAATTTTCTTGTACATACTCTCCATGGCACTGACGGTCTTGTGCTTACCCTCGGCTATATTATCACTCCACCTTGTCAGGATTCTCATTTCGGCGGGATCTTTAGACGGGTAATCTTGTTCTCTTATTAGACAATTGATCAGGAACTTTAATATCATGAGTTGGATTTCGGCTTTCCTTTGAGACATAATCTCGCCAATACTTTCTGGATCATCCCCTGTACGGATGAAACGATATATTCTGTCTAGATCTTCTTTCATATTCGGTAAGGTGACTAGATACTCGGTCACCCTCCTTACACGTACGGAATATAAAACCATATTATACTCGCCTGGGACTGCGTCATAGACACATTCGTTAAGGGCTTGTCTGATTTCTGTGACAGACTTATTACTTTTAGGAGTACGCTGTGATGCTTGAGCATGTAATTCGAGTGCTGATAAACGTTTGTGTGGCGGCGGGGTTTGAGGAAGACCTCCCCCTGCGGCCCCTAAACTAGAATCGTCGACTGACATCCTTCGTCCTGGCAGGGTCGGTAATTGTACTTGTATGGCGGACTGGGCCGGGGGAGCTGTTAAGGGCACCCCGGTGTCTGGAGGAGCATGAATTACCTGGTTTACAGGGACTGGCGGAGCGCGGACAGGATTTGCATATTCGGGGACTGTGTCGTCCAGATAGGACGAAATAAAAATATCAGCTGCGGTCGGTTTGTGACGTAGCTTGGTCGGAATTAATGGCGGCGGGAAATTACTGGATGCCTCTGGGGTCGCTTTTGGCAGGCCTTCGGCAAGAAGAGGATACATACCCTTAATGAGGGCATGCCTCTGTCTGTCTGACTGTTCGGCTTTGACTTGTTCACCTATCTCGATTAATTCTCTTTCTTGGGCTCGTTCTTGGGATTCTCTACTTAACTCTGACTTTCTGACTTCCTTTTCCGTTCTTCTATGCGCTTCCTTACGCCATAACTCGATGGCATCTTTCTGTGACTGTCTGGCTTTCTTTTTCCATAATGCTTCTTCTACTCGCATGATACATTCGGCATCCCATGTACCCGATACGGGCCATCTATACTTTTCTTCTAACTGTTTGGTATACTCTACCCATAAATCTAGATACATTATGGCGCTTATGCCATGTTTCTGATACATAAAATGACCTGGACTGTCCCTAGGCGGGACAGGAACTGCTTCCTCTAACAGACCCTTTCTAGTTTTTAACTGACGTAACTTGGAAAAGAACGGCATTCTAAACTTGAATCGGAACACAATACAATACACGAAAAACAATAACAATTGGGAAAACAATTCAGGCATACCACGACATTGGAAATACATTAAACAATATCATAACATAACAGTTCGAACAGAATACTACCTGAAAATACTGAAAACAGAAACAGAACAGAATTCTCGAGAACGGAACAGACTAGAGTTACTGGATGCACTGCTGTAACAGTACGGAACATACCGGTCCCATAAAGGAACGCATCAAGACCCGTATCCACCTAGGTGAACACTTCGTTTGTGGGCTTGGGTACCACCAACCCACGGACCAGGAGTCAATTTAGATTGGTCCTGTCTAGATACTACCCCAGCAATGGTACTCACCGGGCAGCACGGAACGGAAGGCCTCGGACGGGACTGGACTACGACGGACTTCGGACTTCGGACTTCAGTTACGGGTGGGCCTCCGGATACCTCGGACCTTGGACTCTCGGCTTGGGCTCTGGTCGGGACTCGCCGCGTTCCTCCACCGTCTCGTTTGGATGCTGGACCGCCTCCTCCGTCTCCTCCGTGGGCCTGAGGGATACTTGGAGCAGAAATATCTGCCAGTGCACGGTATGGTTCCGTCACGACTGCAGAGGGTCAGGGGGTCGGCGTGGCTTCACCGACGCGTGGGGAAAGGGCAAGTCCCTATTCGGGCGCCATTATGTGGTAAATAAATAAATAATACCCTATTTTTGACTAGACTTATAGCATAACAGATAGCTCAATAAATAAGAGTCAAGATTCGAGGTAGTAGGAGTTTCTGCAGGTTTATTACAGCATAAGGACAGGATCAGGACAACCTGCATGGGAATAGGACAATAAGGCCCGGCAGCTGCCGGGGCTGGGTCTGGGATGAGCGCGCTAACATTCAATAACAAAACATTGACTTATATACATAGCGCAAACACATAGCATTACATTGCAGTAGGCGTAGCAGTGGGTGGAGCAGAAGGCGTGACGCGTAGCAGTCGCGAGAGATAACAGTAAAAAGAGGTGTAACTGGGAGTATACATAGACATGTGATGCAAACGTAACAGAATATGTCATGAATGGGCGGAAACATAGGAGGGGGCTACCTAAGGAGCCGGGACCTCTAACCTAATGGTGCGCGAAAACTGGCAATGACGTGTTACTAGGAGAAGCTGGGGGCTATGAACTCTGTGCTAGGAGCAGAGACTAGAGTCTGAAGGGTCGGAGCGACATGTACCTAAACCCTATCTGGTATCTGATGTTTAGGGAACATGTTGATATAAACTAGAAGTCATGAGGGGAAAAGCTAACTTGATTCTAAGACTGGACCATGCATTATTCTACATGTAGTGCGTGATGAAGAATACTAAATGACCATTAAATACAGTATTTCTCTAACGTGGAGACGAGAAGGCTAGACAATGACGGAAACTATTGATGCAGTTCAGTAGCTTAGGAATGCAGAGGAGGAGGACTGAACTGATAACTGGAACTATAACATACTTTTGGCAGACTCAGAGGCAGAGCCAAGCTGCACCGGGCACTGCGAGGCAGGAAGTAAGTGAAGGGTCGAGGATACAGGTGGGGGCTGTATCGCTCCTCAGCGAGGCTTTCAGGAGACAGGAGCTGAATCTGTGGTCCGGGCCCTGTTGAGGCCTGGAAACGGGGACTTTATAATGGAATAACGTGCACACTGGGAAACGTGGCAACATTACTTTACATAGGCCTGATATTCGTAGTATTCACGAGGACTGGAAAATGACATACTAGAGGTGGACACAACTGTAATTGCGTCATTAATCGGACATGGGGAATAACATATGCATATTGGTCATGCACACATAACATATGATGGATGAGGCGTAGGGACACAGAACATGGCAAAATTTACTTTTCCACAGTGCTCTAAGGCTGATTGATTACCTGTAATGGAATTCTTTGAAGCTGCTGCTCTACTGGAAATGAACTGTGAACCCGTGCTGTGCCTAAAGTGGAATGATCTAAGGTGAGGTAACAGGTGATTGAAATCTCAATGAATGGTCAGGTACAATTTATGCCTACATGCTTCTAAGGATCCTGAGCAACATTGACACTCGTGAGTTACTTGAAAGCCCTGGATGCTAGTAAAGTATCCAGGATTCACAAAGGGACTTGAGATGTCTAGAATATTGTGTAGCTTACAGAGCTAATTATGTCAGGATGTCCAGGCATGTAATATGCCCAGGATATATATGTATGAATGTATAGATGTAGGCTAGATATTGGGTTACAGGTTGACTGGGGTGTGAGCCCTGGCCGAGCAGAAACCTCAATCCTAGTCAGCATAAGGCACAAGCAAAACCAAAATTAACCTGTGCTCAATACCCTGGTAGCTTGGCACACATCAGTCAGGCGTAACTCATAGGCAATGTGTAATGCATTTTTGCAACACTTAAAAGTAAAACAGTGAAAAAACATAGAAAAAAATCCCATACCAGGTCAGAAAAATAGAGCTCAATGTAGTAAATAAAACAAGACAAAAACAAAAAAATCCAATTAATAGAACCGCAGATATTCAATTTTAAACCTTTTAGAGAAAATAGCGCCAAAAGGCGTAAAGCACCAGCTGTGGATATCTAGTCATGCCATTCAGGCCAACTGCAATAGAGCCCAGCCCGGTTACAAGGACCCAGTTAGGCCCACTGAACAGACTACCTTAAATTCTGGTTTTGCGGAGCGTTGCATGGATCTGTGTCAAAGATGCATTGCACAGCCGAGGCGATGCATTAGTTTCGAGATGCAGGGAGGCTGCAGTGTGAGGTCTTGTTGCATCATTGTTGACTATCTCGTCAACGAGGACTTGCAATGCGAAGTCCGAGTCAGTGACGCGACGCGCAGTCGTGGCAATGTGTTGCTTCGAAGGAGCTGTTGTTCTGCAATGCGGAGTTCGGCATTGTCTTCAAGGCTGCCATTGATGAGGAATGCAAAGGGCCTGCACTCGGATGCGTCATGCAATAGTGTTTCTAATGCAGTGTCTGGCTGCGATGCGAGTCTTTTGCGGTGATTCCAATCCACACATTGCGGCGATGTGTCGGTTCTGCTCAGGTTTGCACCACGCAGCAGAAGAGATGTGTCAGTTCTGCTGGATTAATAGAGGCTGGCATACCATCTTAGGCCCACTCCCAAGGGTCCAGAACTGGGTTGGCACCACTTGGCACCAAAGACTCACAGATGACAGAGTCCAGGTGCAGATGCAAGGTTGTTGGAAGCCTGTTATGTCCCAGAGGTTTCAGATCAGAAGGCCAGCCAACTAGACCTTAGAGTTACTCTGGGGTCTGGGTTCAAGAGGTGCAGGTTCAGTCCTTCTCACCCAGGAAAGAGGGCAGCAGGCAGTAGGTCAGCACAGAAGGGCAGCAGGTCCTACACAGCAGAAGTCCTTTCAGCAGCACAGCAGTCCTTCTTCCTGGCAGAGAATCCACAGGTCCAGAAGTATACTGAAGTGGGGGTGTCTAAGATCCTTTTTTATACAGAGCTGTGCTTTGAAGTCGTAAGAAGCTTCTAGAGGCATGCCTTTGAAGTGCAGTGTTGGAACTGGCCCTTCTTGCAGGGTCATCCTCAAACTTTTTGCTTCTTCCTCCCTTATTTTTCCTGACCCGTGGCTGTTGGCAATAGGACTCTGCGCACTTTACCACTGCTGATCAGTGCTAAAGTGCATATGCTCTCTGTGTAAATTGTTATTCTGATTGAATTTACATGTTTGGCATATTTGTATCACCATGAAGTCCCTAGTAAAGTGCACTGGGTGTGCCAGGGCTGGTGATGACAAATGCTACTAGTGGGCCTGCAGCACTGATTGTGCCACCCAGAGGAGTAGCCCTAAAATGATGTCTCAGGCCTGACACTGCAGTGCCTGTGTGCAGTTTAGAACTGCCATGTCTTCCTGGTCAGTGTCCCCACTGACCAGGCCTAACCCTTCCCTTTTTGTGCACATCAGTCACCCCTATGGAAGGCCCAAGGTACCCCCCTGGGCAGGGTGCAGTGTATGTAAAAGGTAGAGCATGTACTAGTGCAGGTGACATGCTCTGGTAGTGAATGGCAGCCATTTTCGTTTTTCACTACTGTAAGGCTATCTTGCTCCATAGGTTAACATGGGGGATGCTGGCTACAGTGGTTAACAGCATTTCTTCCCATAGGAACAAGATAGGACATAAGTATCTAGTATCCCTGAACTCAGAATTTAATAACACATCTTTTAGGAAAGGTTGTTTTTAAATCCTGTGTTTGAGAACAGCACTTTTAGAAAGTTGCTGTTCTCTTGTCTGACCCTTCTGTGTGCCTGGGCCTGTTTGTGTATTGACTGTCTGGTTTGAGAGTGACAGGGGCTGGGGAATTCCCCAGGAGGCTGGATGAGTCAGCACTAGGCTGAATGACTGCAATTGCAACTGGAGTGGTGGGAGGAGTTAGCACCTGGCCTGAATAGGGCTGTGCCTGCCTTCCACAATGCTGGCTCCACCCCCCTGCTGGGCGGCTGAGGACCCTGCCCCTCACTCTGAAAGGAAAGATGCAGCCAGCAAAACAAAGTGCTCAGGATCCACCCAGAACTGGTTTAGACCGGGCTCAGGGCCCACATGCACCAAGAGAACAAAGACTTTAGGGGTATAAGTACAGGACCCCTGACAACAGAAAATTAGATCATCCTAGAAATCAAGAAGGAACCTCTGCCAAGGAGAAAGCTGAAACTGAAGAAGGAAGATTGTCCTGCTGTTGCTCTGCTGGACTGACCTGCTGCTTTGCTGCCAAGGAGAGGGGAAGGACTTTGCTGTGTGCTGTGTCCCCTGTCTTGAAGGAATCTCCAAGGGCCTGAGAAGAGCTGGATCCCTGTTTTGAAGTCCCAGGAACAAAAGGACTTCGCCCCCAGCTTCCCTGAACTCTGCTGAGAGAGTTCTGTCCCTCCTAGAGTGCTTGATCCAGTTGTGGGGCCTCTGGAGGTTGTACCTGTGCTGGGAAGCTTGAAACTAAGCTTGAGAGACTTTTTGAATCTGAAAGGTGTCGCATCGCTCGCTTGCGGAGGGCATCCCCGACAATGCGAGAAGTTTCCCGCCGCTACGAAGGTCGAGATCGTCGCAGCGCCTGACGCCGCTGCCAGAGCCGTCGCATCCTTCGTTTGCGGGACTCACCAGACCGGTGCGGGAGAATTGAACATCGCTGCGAGTATCGTCGCAGAGCCTGTCGTCGCTGGGTGAGATCGCCGCACCGCTTGCTTGCGGGTCGCATCACGTCGCTGCGAGTGTCGTCGCAGAATCAACGCATCGAGGAGCTGCGAGAGAGAGGATCCCCGCTGGACCGCGCATCGTCGCCCCGGAGATCGTCGCAGCCCCTACGAGATCGTCGCATCGTGCCTTTGCGAGAACAGACTTCCTACGGAACCTACGCACCGGAATCCATACAAGTGGCCTTCCTCCCCATACAGACCGGATTCGTCGCAACACGCCCGCTGCTGCAGCGGGGCTGTCGCATCGCCTCCCCAGGGTCTCAGGAGCAACGCATCGCTTGTTTTCCACTGCACCAGCTTCTGCTTTTGGAACTTTGTTGCATCTAAAAGGTACTGTGAGTAAACGTGACGCAACTGTGAACTTTTCACGCATCTGTGGTTTATTTTACCGCAACTTGAAGAACTTTAACGCAACCTTAAGAACTCTTTTTGAAACCATATTCTTGAACTGTGTATGTTGGATTTTTGTCGTTTTGGTCTTGTGTAGTTTAGATTAAAAATACCTTTATTTTTCTAAACTGTTGTGGAGTCAGTTTGTGGTGTTTTCACTGTGTTACTGTGAGTGTTGGTACAAATACTTTACGCATTGCCTCTGGTTAGCCTAGACTGCTCGTGCCAAGCTACCTAGAGGGTGAGCAGGGGTTATCTCAGAGGGTTGTCTCCTTGCCCTGACTAGAAGCAAGGGTCCCTATTTGGACAGTGGTACCTACCTCTGCCAACTAGAGACCCCCAGATCTAACATTGGTGGCCGCGGTGGGATTTGAACTTGTATTTGTACTAGACCCACAGTAATTGGTGTACATCACTAGTGAGTGCAGACCACTACACCACCACATACTGTTTGTTTTTTCCAATGTCCTCCTGAAAGTATTTTTTGGATATTGAGACTCTGGCTAATATTGCACCTGTAAAATCCTGCCAAAATGGAAGTCAACTTTTTCCACCTGTGCATCTACACAGAAGAGGAGATAAAAGCCTTTTGCAAGAAGAGGGGGCTGCCCGTGGAGAAAGGTTCCACAAGGAGGGATCTTGAGGCATGCCTGTATTCCCATGAGGCCAGAATTTGGGAAGCAACATTAGCAGATGATTCTGAGGAGGAGGACTTCTCTGACAGTGAGGAAGAGAAAGATGAGTGGCTCCTTGCTGCTGAGCAAAGGTGCAGAGAATTAGACCGGCTAAATAAGGAAGGTATGATCCGGTGGGCCTTAGCCCAGAAAGAAAAATGGGATGCTCAAGGAAGGAGCTTTGCTGAGTTGGAGGTGGAGTCCAGCTTAGATGGTGGCAGCATGTTTATGATATCTAGTGCTGAGAGAAAGGTACAAACACCCAGAGATGTGGCGCCTGACTTGAGGGAGGGGGTCGACATACACCAGGGGGTTCAGGTTTATGATGTAGTTCCATTGGAGTGCAGTGTCCCTGAATTAGATTGGGGGGCTGGCACAGGGGACCATATTCCTAGTGGTGGGAGGGACACTCTACTGACTCTAGATGAGAGGTACAGGGAGAGGGGTTCCCCCATGGTAGAAACCTTGGTGTGTGTATGTGAAGACCAGCTAGAAGAGTGTGGGTTGTGTGACAGAGACAGTCAGATATTGTCTTGCCAGTCTCAGGAGAGTGGTGTGGGGTACTTGTGTGAGGCACTGGAGGGTGAGGCAAAGGGTAGCTTGGTTAACAACTGTGGGGGGCTGTGTGATTCATTTGTTGGAGAGCATATTTTAAGTCCCTGTTTTCCAGAGCTATGCCAACACCCAGTGGAGTGTGAGTTCTCTGACCCCAGAGAGCTTGCATTGGAGGCAGACCTCTTGGTGGATTCCAGAGAGTCTGAGGAGGCATTGGGGAGTGATCCCAAAAGGAGTGGCTTAGATATCTTCCAGACCTGTGAGGTGGAAGAGGTTCGGTGTAGCCCAGTTAGGTCCCAGTGTAGTGGGAGGGGTGTAGGGGCTCATGTCCGGACTCAGTTGAGAAGGAATGAGTGTGGGATGGTGTGTCTCATGGTGCCCGAAACCCAGTCTCAGGGCCTGGAGGGTTCCTTAAGGGAACACCAGGTTGGTGACCTAGACTGTATTTGTAGGCCATTTGATGAGGATCTCCTAGTGTCTGGTGAACGAGGAGTGCCTGTAACCAGGCCTCCATCAGTTCTGGTGTCTGGCAGTACCACTCCATTTGGGAGGGTGCAGAAGTCTAAACTGAGGGGTGAGAGGGGGAAGGAGTCCCCAGTGGGAGAACCAGTGGGTCAGGGACCAGTCGGAAGGGCTGAGTCCCCAGTGAGTGACCATGGTGACCTCACTTCTGTCCTGGGGGATCTTCCCGCGCTGTCAGGTGGACAGGGGTCGGGAGTTCTGTGCCAGGCAGACTGTCACAGGACACATGAGTTGTGTGTCACCCTCAAGGGGGTACTATGTGAGTCCCCAGAAGTCCTGGTGTGCCAGGCAAATGCACAACCGCAGGTTTTGGTCCCTGGGTTGGGAGATCAGGTTCAGGATTTGCCTGACCTGGAAGGAAGGACATCTGTAACCAGTGTCCTGACCAATATGGTTCCCAGGGGTACCCCTCCAGTAGGGAGGGTGCAGCGCTCTGGAAGGGGGTGCAGAGGGAGGGAGCCCTCGCCCCTGACCCCGGTACAACCTGAGGGGTTAAACCCTTGGTTGGGAGACCAGTTGCTGGAGGGAGGTCCTGAACTGGTAGGAAAGTTGTGTTCTTGGTTGTCTTGGTGGACAGGGTTGCCCCTGGAAGGAGGGCAGGAGTCTCACCCTGGGGGTGGACTGGGCCACACCGTTGTGTTGGCCAGGTGGGTACTGTCTACCAGTATAGGCACCTCAGTGAGTGAAGTCCTGGTGCGCCAGGCAAGTGTTCCACTGCAGGGGTTAGTCCCTGGGTGGGGAAGCCAGGTTCAGGTGTTGTCTGACCTGGAGGCTTGGGAGCCTATGTTTGAGGGCCAGGCCCGGGGTATCCCCCCTGACCTGGAAAACCAGTTGCAGGATAGCACCCCTGAACTGGTGGATGAATGGTGCGGGACACCTGCCACAGGTGCCCTGGCTATTCTAGAAGGGGGTACCGCTCCAGGTGGGAGGGTACAGAGCCCCAAGGAAGAGGAGGACCGGGTGTGGGGAAGCCCACCACAGCCTCCTGTCCAGCCGCTGGATACAGGTCCAGGACTGGTGGGTCAGTGCCAGAGTGTCAGACCTGACCTGACAAGAGAGGGAGTGGACAAAGGGTGCCAAGCACCTGGGGCTACTGTCCCCCACCCTCTGACGCCACAGAGGTTTGAGCGCCCTGAGAGGCATGAGGCCTGGGTCTCATCCCCGATCACTGTTGGTGGTCACTGTGGCTTGCTGTCGGTCTGTTGGGACACACTTGTGAGGAAATTAAGGCTAGGTGCCGCACAGGTGGTGTCCACAGGTGAGGAGAAGGGTTCCACATGGATTGGCCTGGTGGACCCTGAGAGTATGGATAGAGTGATTGAACTGGGTTTAGGACGGCGTAGAACAGGACTGCCCTGCTGTGTGGGCCAGTTTCCGTGTTCTATCGCCTTAAGCAGGGAATCCCATCGAGGTATCGTTTGGTCTACCCTGGCTTTAGGCTGGAAGGGGGTTGTGTTGGAACTGGCCCTTCTTGCAGGGTCATCCTCAAACTTTTTGCTTCTTCCTCCCTTATTTTTCCTGACCCGTGGCTGTTGGCAATAGGACTCTGTGCACTTTACCACTGCTGATCAGTGCTAAAGTGCATATGCTCTCTGTGTAAATTGTTATTCTGATTGAATGTACATGTTTGGCATATTTGTATCACCATGAAGTCCCTAGTAAAGTGCACTGGGTGTGCCAGGGCTGGTGATGACAAATGATACTAGTGGGCCTGCAGCACTGATTGTGCCACCCACAGGAGTAGCCCTAAAATGATGTCTCAGGCCTGACACTGCAGTGCCTGTGTGCAGTTTAGAACTGCCATGTCTTCCTGGTCAGTGTCCCCACTGACCAGGCCTAACCCTTCCCTTTTTGTGCACATCAGTCACCCCTATGGAAGGCCCAAGGTACCCCCCTGGGCAGGGTGCAGTGTATGTAAAAGGTAGAGCATGTACTAGTGCAGGTGACATGCTCTGGTAGTGAATGGCAGCCATTTTCGTTTTTCACTACTGTAAGGCTATCTTGCTCCATAGGTTAACATGGGGGATGCTGGCTACAGTGGTTAACAGCATTTCTTCCCATAGGAACAAGATAGGACATAAGTATCTAGTATCCCTGAACTCAGAATTTAATAACACATCTTTTAGGAAAGGTTGTTTTTAAATCCTGTGTTTGAGAACAGCACTTTTAGAAAGTTGCTGTTCTCTTGTCTGACCCTTCTGTGTGCCTGGGCCTGTTTGTGTATTGACTGTCTGGTTTGAGAGTGACAGGGGCTGGGGAATTCCCCAGGAGGCTGGATGAGTCAGCACTAGGCTGAATGACTGCAATTGCAACTGGAGTGGTGGGAGGAGTTAGCACCTGGCCTGAATAGGGCTGTGCCTGCCTTCCACAATGCTGGCTCCACCCCCCTGCTGGGCGGCTGAGGACCCTGCCCCTCACTCTGAAAGGAAAGATGCAGCCAGCAAAACAAAGTGCTCAGGATCCACCCAGAACTGGTTTAGACCGGGCTCAGGGCCCACATGCACCAAGAGAACAAAGACTTTAGGGGTATAAGTACAGGACCCCTGCCAACAGAAAATTAGATCATCCTGGAAATCAAGAAGGAACCTCTGCCAAGGAGAAAGCTGAAACTGAAGAAGGAAGATTGTCCTGCTGTTGCTCTGCTGGACTGACCTGCTGCTTTGCTGCCAAGGAGAGGGGAAGGACTTTGCTGTGTGCTGTGTCCCCTGTCTTGAAGGAATCTCCAAGGGCCTGAGAAGAGCTGGCTCCCTGTTTTGAAGTCCCAGGAACAAAAGGACTTCACCCCCAGCTTCCCTGAACTCTGCTGAGAGAGTTCTGTCCCTCCTAGAGTGCTTGATCCAGTTGTGGGGCCTCTGGAGGTTGTACCTGTGCTGGGAAGCTTGAAACTAAGCTTGAGAGACTTTTTGAATCTGAAAAGTGTCGCATCGCTCGCTTGCGGAGCGCATCCCCGACAGTGCGAGAAGTTTCCCGCCGCTACGAAGGTCGAGATCGTCACAGCGCCTGACGCCGCTGCCAGAGCCGTCGCATCCTTTGTTTGCGGGACGCACCAGACCGGTGCGGGAGAATTGAACATCGCTGCGAGTATCGTCGCAGAGCCTGTCGTCGCTGGGTGAGATCGCCGCACCGCTTGCTTGCGGGTCGCATCACGTCGCTGCGAGTGTCGTCACAGAATCAACGCATCGAGGAGCTGCGAGAGAGAGGATCCCCGCTGGACCGCGCATCGTCGCCCCGGAGATCGTCGCAGCCCCTACGAGATCGTCGCATCGTGCCTTTGCGAGAACAGACTTCCTACGGAACCTACGCACCGGAATCCATACAAGTGGCCTTCCTCCCCATACAGACCGGATTCGTCGCAACACGCCCGCTGCTGCAGCGGGGCTGTCGCATCCCCTCCCCAGGGTCTCAGGAGCAACGCATCGCTTGTTTTCCACCGCACCAGCTTCTGCTTTTGGAACTTTGTTGCATCTAAAAGATACTGTGAGTAAACGTGACGCAACTGTGAACTTTTCACGCATCTGTGGTTTATTTTACCGCAACTTGAAGAACTTTAACGCAACCTTAAGAACTCTTTTTGAAACCATATTCTTGAACTGTGTATGTTGGATTTTTGTCGTTTTGGTCTTGTGTAGTTTAGATTAAAAATACCTTTATTTTTCTAAACTGTTGTGGAGTCAGTTTGTGGTGTTTTCACTGTGTTACTGTGAGTGTTGGTACAAATACTTTACGCATTGCCTCTGGTTAGCCTAGACTGCTCGTGCCAAGCTACCTAGAGGGTGAGCAGGGGTTATCTCAGAGGGTTGTCTCCTTGCCCTGACTAGAAGCAAGGGTCCCTATTTGGACAGTGGTACCTACCTCTGCCAACTAGAGACCCCCAGATCTAACATGCAGGGATTGCCTGCCTTCCCTGCCCTGGTTCCAGATTAATTACAGGGGGTATGCAGCCCTCTGTGTGGAGAGAGGACACTGCCTATTCAGTTGTAAGTGGCGATGGGCCCAGGTCCTCTCTTCCATCCCGCTAATGTTGGCCTATCCAGTCACACCTAAGCTCCCATTGTGTGTGGCTATCTAGGAGGAATACACAAAACACAACTGCAACCAGTCATGTGACCTGAGTCAGACTGCAGGCACAAAATGGCTAGGCAAAAAAATGCCAACTTTATAAAAGTGTAATAGCAACAAGGGGTTTGGCCCTAGGCGGCTGGACGGGGCCGTAATAAACTAAGAGAAAAGCTGTCCTAGCCGTCACATTCAAATGCTGCTAAACCAATTTAACAGACTAAAGGCCATCAATTCAATTGATATAGGCTTGAGCATTTTTTAACCACCCTTTCTCTAACTTTATAAAAGTGGCATTTTCAGAATTGTAATTTAAAATATAACTTCACCCTAAGTTACGATTTTAATTTAGGATTCCAAAGACACCAATTATCTTTTCCTAATTGGAAATAACACTTCTAAAATGTAGTAAGACAATTCCAATTTTATCCTATGGGAGGGATAGATCTTGCAGTAGAGAAAAACGAATGTTTCACTACCAGGACATGTAAAACCTAAAAGCACACATCCTACTATTATAATACACTGTACCCTGCCCTTTGAGCTGTCCAGTGCCTACCTTAGGGAAGGCTCATATGTATTAGAAAGGAAGGTTTCGGCTGGCAAAAGTTTCAACCACACACACAGGCTCTGCAATGGCAGACCTAAGACATCTTTATGGGGCTACTTATTTGGGCGGCACAATCAATGCTGCATGCACACTAGTAGCATTAATATACAGGTCCCGGGTATATGTGCACTTTACTAGGGGTTTATAAGTAAATTAAATATGTCAGTTGGGTCTAAGCCAAAGTTCCCATGTTTTGAGCACTCAGTACGAGCACTTTAGCACTAGATAGCAGTGGTTAAGTGTGCAGAGTCCGTAGGTCAGCAAAAACAAGAGGTCTGAAGGCAAAACGTTAGAGGGAAATCACACCAATGGTGCCAGGTCGAGCAATGTGGTATTGGTATAGTGATAAATTGTTTTAAGTTATGTTAATAAACTGAAATGTACAAATTCTATTTACCATATTTGCGTATTGGCACACTATTTTTGAGTTGATAGTCATACTCCCCCTTCTGTGTTTGTTGTGCATTGAGTGGCATGTTGGATAAATGTAAGCAGTAAACAATACATGGTTTGTCAAAGGATGAACTATTTTCTTTGATTTACAATAGAACCCTATTCCTTTGGTGTGCAAAGCGGTCCCTCTCATCTTTTTAATAGTGCGAAACTAGCCAAACCCCAAATCTACAGTTACCAATTTACAGTTAACAAATGATTACAGAGGAAGCTGTGTTCTGGCAGCAGGAGTGAACTGTTCTTATGCCGTGTTCAGTTTCTCTTTAAACAAGACAGCTTAAGCTCTTTTCTAAATTGAATCAGGGTTGGGTGGTCCTGATGGATACTGGGAAACATAGATGGAGAAGGGCTGCTTTTTTTTTTTCTTTTACACTTTTTGCCCTAGTCTCTCTGGCACTGAATGTACTGAGAGCCACTATATGTAGTTGAGATGGGTGTGTTTGGATTCTTGGAAAGTCCATGACGAGTTACCCTTGTCATTAGCGCTGAAGGGGTTAAGAGCCGTGTGTTGTTTATGCTCTACCATAGAAAAGGTGCCTGAAATGGGTCACCTTGAAGTAGTCTAAATCTTTAGATTAGATACTCTGGGTTTGGTGTTATGCCTGGTGTGGGATGATTTGAGGCTGATTCCATAAATGCAATGCAATACTTTGTGGTTTGTCAGGTGGCTAGAATAGGATACTGCTTTGGGGGCACTAGGGTGCCGGGGATGACAAAGCATCTGCAGTACTCTGATAGTTGGGATGGGCCTTTCAAGGCAGTTGACGGACCATCTTTAAGTCAGGTGATGTGCTAGCGATTTGATGCTTTTTGAATGTTGACATGCTTAGGAAGGAATACTTTGTGAATAGTGGGATGTCTGAAGTGGACTATAATGGGACATGCCATGTGTCTCTGATGTTCTTAGGCTAATGAAATACCTTGGACATGGCTGGCTGGTGACTGTCATGTAGCAGCTGAAGTGCTTCAGATGGTATGCTATGAATTTGCATTGAGGCTTGTGAGGTACCGGGCTTGAGATGGACGGAGTGTTTTGTGTATGATGAAGGCTAAGATTGGCTCTTGTGACAGGGTGAGTGTATTATATGGGATTCATTCCGGATCCTTTAAAGCAGGTGAGCATCTTGAGATGAGAAGAGATACATTCGGCTTGTCGGAGTACCCGGAATTACTTGAGATGTGGTACTTTGAGGCTTGCAATTTACATATGATTGCATGCTGTCGGGCAATTCCTGGGGAACTTGGAGGCGAGGGAGGTGCCTGGACTGCTTTGAGGCACGTGAGATAGCTGTGATGTTCTAGGGGCTGATTATGTTTGTGCAGCTGTTACAGAAATTGCTTGCAGCACTTACAAAGCACGCGCATCTTGTGGCACACTTTGGGATTTCTGCAATGTCCCCTAGTTAGTGAATTTCCATGGATGCTCTGAGAGATGCTCCTCTGTGCCCTGCAGCTGCACGCTGCCTGTCATTCTCTGCCCATGACGTCACCCAGGGGCGGGCGGGAGGAGCCGTCACTCCCATCCTTCAGCCGAGCAGGGGTGGCTGCATCACCATCCCCGGTAAAGCGCGGCGGCGCTGCACTGCTCTCCCGGAGTCCTGCTCACCCTTTCTCTCTCCATCTCTCTCTCCTTCTCTGCAAAGATGGCGACCGAGGGGCTGCACGAGAACGAGACCCTGGCCTCGCTGAAGACCGAGGCCGACAGCCTGAAGGGCAAGCTGGAGGAGGAGAGGGCCAAGCTGCATGACGTGGAGCGTGAGTACACGGGGAAGGGGCTGGAGGGGGGATGCGAGAGCTGCATGCAGCAGCAGGAGGGGGGTGGGGGGGACTGAAAAGTGCGTGCCCCCCCGTGTCACCTATGACAAGCAGCGGTCGTGGTGTTGGGGATGTAGTAGGAAAAGCTGGACCAAAGAAGGGCGGGGTATGGAAAATGCAGGAGGGACCAGAATCCTGTAATGATAGAGATGCCCAGAAACTGACAGGAGGGAGACGGGAGGCCATGGGTTTATCTGACAGCGGAGGGGTGTGACCGCTGCCAGGGGCCGGGAATGCAGCAGCAATGGGGGACGGGGCACGGACAGGTTGGGATTGGAACAGCTTTGGGTTCTGCTTCAAGTGACGGCGGTGCTGGAGAAAAACAAATGCATCGCTCTGGATGATGCAGTTACTACATCAGTTCAAATACTTTTAAGGAGCGCAGAAGCATGTCCTGGAAAAACAACCAGGAGGGTTCATGCACCTACCTCTGCAAGAAACGACTGCTCATTTTTTGCATCACGCCTCCCACCCAACAACGAATAATATTCCCTTCCACAACTTTGGTAAACCTGAAAGACAGGGACCCAAAACATAGGTGACAAAGACTCCGTAATCAGAGAGTAGGATTTTAGACCAACCTCCAAGAAACCCGAGAACACAATCGGTCTGCTTCGTGATAATGGTAGTTGCACTGGGGTCACTGAGCCATTGCCAAGACCATTGAAGAAGTCCGACTGATTGACTCTGTCAAGTGATGCCTGTGAAGAGCCACCGAGGGATGTGCATCAGTTTCCGATGTTGGGGCATCACCCGCCGAAATACATTTTTTAAGTCAAGTCAAGTCTAGTTTATTCAAATGTTCAGTCTTTAAAACCATTATAATTTTCGTATAATTTCATTTAAATTACTTAAACCGTCCGATGAAAAACGTTAGTAACAAGTATAAAAATCTTTGTTCAGTGTTCTACACTTAATAAAATTAAGACCAGATTGTATTGTCCATAAAGTGCTGCAACCCTAACAATCGTCCTCATCATAAAATCCATCTTCGTCATAAAAACTGTGTATTAGATTATTTGATTTTCTTCTGAAAATTGACCAAATTCCTATAGATACTTATTTATACATTTTACCCCCTTGCAGACCAGTGGAATCGAATACCCACCTAACCATTACAGCTACTCTGCATGTTCACATTAATTAATATTTCTTTCAAAAGTATCTTTCTTTCCTTTAATAACTTCGGACATGCACAGAGAATATGTGATAGGGATTCGTGTTTGTAGTTGCACAATCTGCAGCCTTGATTCTGGTGCTGGCCTTCCCAGGAGGGGGTCAGATCCTTTGTTACCTACATACCAAAGTGTAAATTCATGAATCGATTTTTAAAATGGTTGAGAAATGAGCTGATAAATAGTCCTGAGGTTTCCTGGTACCAAATGACTTAATCACTGTCCAGGCATATTACGTCTTTGTAATAAGCTGTTTTCATCTGTTATGTTAGACATGAGTTTTGTTGACAGGTTAAATGCTCTGTGAGGGCCAGTTTCCCCATGCCTGAGTTACACATTTCTTGAGTGGAAAGATCCTCTATACCCTGTGCTAAATAGCAGCCCTCTCTTCTCTCTTTGAGCTTCTATTTCTTTCCAGCACACGTGCTCGAAAGAGTCGGTTGTGAATGCTCTGAGCCTCCCACATAGTTTAATAAAAGCACTTTTACTCTGGAATATTTGATTGGTCAAATCAAACTCGAGTCGGACTTGAGCCGGTGGTGCTGAAATACATTGAATTATTGGTTCCTCTTTTATGGGTCTTTGTAAATCGCATCTTTCCCTTTGCTGTGATGTATGTGCTTCAGTTTGAACTATGTGTCCGCCTTGTTGCACCTACAAGCCTTGTCATTAGGGTTCAAGCTCTAATAAGTTCATGTTTTGAGCAGTAAAGTGATTGAAATAGCTACTGCTATTGAATATAAAGGCAAGGAGAGTTTACAAGCAGATGGAGCTCTCATTTCTATTAAAAAATATGCATCCATGAGTACTTTGGCACAGAGATAAGCAACTATGTCTTAAACATTTTCACGCACTGTTCTACTGCAATGTGTGCAGCTGGTCATTTGCTGCCACTGAGTTGACATGCTTCTCATCCTGTTCTGTTAAATTGTTGCTGGCAGTATTATGTTTACCACCGGAAAAAATATAGCAGCAATTTATTTGCAAATCTAATGGAATTAGCTGCAAAGTTGAGTTTTGAAAATCAATGAATCAATGGGGTAGGTCCGGGTGATGTTAGCCTGAAACTCTCTAAGTTGATGCATCAATGTAGAGTATGCATCAGCAACCTTGCACCTTGTCTGCGAAGGACAGAAGCACCTGTACACGAGAGGGCAAGTCAATCCCACCAATCATCTATGCATGTCATACCATGAGGGTACCCCCACAGGCTCAATGTCTAAGAGTTCAGCTGCAAACGTCATGTGGTTTATGCAATTGCAAATTAAATGCTATAGTAATGTTGAGGAACTCAGGGAAATACATCAGTGTTGGAACATTTTATGATCAAAATGTTAAGCACTTTCAGTAAGTATTTCCTATCCTGCAAAGGGGCTTTCCACTTATGGCCAGGCCTTTTGTCTGATATCGGGTCAAGGAGCTGAGGTAGGGTGTTATATATCTATAACAAGTGCCCTGTTCTAGTTACCCTGTATAGATTTTAAATGACCTTAGTTTGTTCTATGTTGAGTCCTTGGAGACTTGCACTCTTAGTATTTAAAGCTTTTAGTATTTATCTAAATATCAGAGCATCAGCTCTGCTGTTTTGTTTTAGAAAAACTGTCCGCTCCTTAAAAGTATAATGCAATGTCCACATGTGAGCAGTAAACTAGATCAGCCATATAATGCCTGTATTGATACACCTATCCATGTCTTAGAAGACATGTCTTGAAAACCACTAGGCACATGCACACACTCCTATTCGGAGGAAATTGTTCATGTAGAAGAGTTCTATTTTACACGTATTATACACTTTTCCTCCGGTTTGGGATATATAGGCACGTCCCTATCAGCACACCTTAAGAAAGCAGAGTTCCGTCTAGACCGTTTTCGATGTCCTCATGCCATCAGTTCCTTCAGAAAATTACAAGATGTACAGAAAGAGTCTGCATTGTTTTAGTCCCTTTCAGTCATTGACTTTCATGTGCTTTTCGTGGTTTGCCATTGCTTGGATGTGCTACCTATCAATGCCATCGCAAATTCTAGAATAGTTGTTATTGCTACTCTCTTGGGCCTACGGAGTTTACAATGCCGCACATTTTGGGTGATATGGAGTATGCATCACAATGCACTAACCTGATGTGCAGCACTCTGACTCGTCACTTCTGTTGGTCACATGAAGCAATGTGATGCAATAAGCCATGACTTAAAGTGGTGGCCATCTTGAAAGTATATTTTTGAAGCAACGTGCTGTGACTCAACGTGGCTGCCACCTTGGAAGTATATTTTTACACTTCCAAGATGGCCTCTACATACATTATTTTGTTGCTTGAACATGAAGTACCTTGAAAAACAAGAGACAAGAGGCATTTGACAAAACAGGAACAGTTCATTTAATTAAACAATGCGGCCGGGTGCACAGTCACAGGCATAATGTCTTAGGGCTGTCTCAATTTACAATCTGTCTAAAATAGACTTTTATACAGTTCATTGAATGCAATGAAATAGTTCAGGCTATCCTTTTTTGGTAAGGAATGTGATCCTCTGTCTTTGGAGCCATAGATTATGGTATTGGATGAGGAATCCAGATGGGCCTCAACCTTGTGTGGACACAAGGCGGCCAGGGAGTAACGTGTCCAGATGTCTGGCATGGCGAGCACATGATCACTGCATGTACTGTGTGTGCTGCTTCCTGATTGGCTATGTGTTCCTAACTTCATGTGGCATCTGACTTTATGAAGTTTTGGAAACACGCGCACCCCTCTGTCCATGTGTGCTTTATTGGTGCCAATTTCATGGACCATTGTTGTGTCGCTACGCCTATCTGCAGGATTGATCTGGGATTTCCTGTTTGCACATTTGTCTGTTACTACATGCCACTCCACCTGTGATCTGTCAATCAGTGACCGGGGGCCTGAGTCTCAGGGCCTGCCTGATTACGTATTTCTGAGATGGGGTTCACAATGGGCAAGTTCGTCAATAAAAATGCAATTTTGTTTTAATACATGAATGCATCATTATTCATATTGCCATCAACTTTTTCAATATTAACATTCCTCCCTACAGTTGAATTTTTAACTACACTATCTCACCCATACTTCATGACAGTTACTTTATTGGGGGACTGTTGTTTTTCAGTTTTGACAGTTACTACTTTCCTACTTACTTGCATTCTACTTAATTTGAGGACTGCATTTTTACAGCAGGAAATCCCCTAATGTACGGAGCCACACACACACACAAAAGAACATTATGAAAACCGGCAACAATGACATGCACAATCCAGAAAGCCACCAGGGGAGCCGGGAGAACAATTTCGAGAACCTCTCCTGCTCAGGGACACCTTTCGCCTCAAGCATGTCTCTATGTAAACAGTGCAGTGCTTGGATGGCAAGAGTCAATGTTCCATTATCCAGGTAATTCCCTGGGATAAATGTGCAGCAGGACGCACCAATCGTGGTACACCCTTTCACAACGGTCATCGAGTCTAACACATACCGATGCTGCATTACCATGAGGCGGGTTGCTCTCAGCTCTCCCTTGATTGAATAAGGCCGAGCTCAGTGCTGCTCATGATTTTCAGCATTGCCCATCTGGTGATTTGGAGCCACCGGGCATTAGCTTTTGTATGTACGGTGATAAAGGGTATGGACCCTCCCACCATTACTTGTGAGTTGCTGGCAGTCTAAATTCTTCTAGAATGTCCTTGTACTGAGCTCAGCCACAATAATCTGCAGTACTTTTTTACAAGTCTGATGCAGCAAGGTTGGCTTCTTCCTTAGCGGGTGCTGTTACAATACTGATAGTTCTTTTTCGCGAAAGACCAAGGTAGGGGTGATAATGGCTACCAGAGAACCGAGTCCGCATCATCCAGGGATGGGCTGGGTGTAAGCAAACTTGTCACACTGCCAGTATATATCCATCAGAGTGGAGGTGCTCCATTGCAAATCTGGAATGCGCAGGATTAGGCCACAGTTTTCATTTGTGCCCAGTGGAAGCGTTCCTTTACCTCTGAAACATAAGGAATACAGTGTAAGTGTCCATGTAATTAGGGGTTGCCCTTTCCCTACTAGCCAAGTGTAACCACCCACCTCTTGACATGGGATGTCTATGCTTTCACTCAACCCTCCCCTACTAGACCCATTTACCTTTGTATCATTGAGCTGAATGGCCCAACAAAGGAACTCCATGTCGGAAGTCCACCTGCTGTTAAAGAAGACTAACCCAGATACACTAAGTACCACCTTTAGACCACAAATGGAGTTAGGAGCGGATGTGTTTGTGCATTGAGCTAGGGGTTTGCGACCTCCGAACAGTACCCTCCCCTATGGTGCCCTTGCTGCGCGTCCTGTCTAGCTCAGTTTGAATATCGCTAGTCTCGGTGAAATGGGATAAAGTCGTTGGGTTAGTCTGGTAACAGGTCAGATTCACAACTACTCTGTGGGGTTCTACCTTGTTGGGCTGGATTTTGGCCCTGATCCTGCATTGATATAAGTGGAGAAGGCACTTTGCTTTTTCAGGGGATACCTCTTGGGACAGTAAAGTTCATCTGCACCTACTGCATGCGGTATCAGCAAACAGACGTAACACGACATGGCTGATATCTAAGAGCTCACGGCCGTTGTGTGTTGATACCATGTGTTGTGTAAAAGCGTGTTGTGTAGTACTTGTGGAATGCTAGTGTTTGGGTTGGTGTAATTTTAAGTGACATGGGAGAGATCCCTACGCAAGCACTGTGATTGCTTCTGTACAGACTCCATTTGACCAGGTGGTTCTTTAGCAGTGAATAGGTGCGACAGCACCCAAACTAGAAAGAGGGTACATAGAAGTTCAAAAATACATAACTTATAATTTAACATTGCAGGTCTTTGATATGGATCCAGAGGAGATGTCTGTGTTTTCAGTTTGATCAAAAAGTTCACAGTGCAGATTGTAAGGTTAATTCACACACTTAGCAGCTGAAAAGATGGTGCACTTGGAGGTTCGATTGTAGACCTTTTAGATAAGACCATGGTTCCTCTGTTAATTCAGAAAAACATTGCATGTGTGCCATTGATAATGATCTTTTCTTCGAGGTTCCTGTATTTCCCTCAGGGGGTGGTCTCCACACTTCATTTAAGCAATTTTTTGTGAGGCACTAGAAGGTGGCCCCGATTGTGGTATATTTTTAATGGTTAAAGCTTAAAGGTGGCTTATGGGTAATCAGGTGAATTAATCTATTTTATGAGTCTTCATACTTAGCTGGGAGCTTGGATTAGTGTTTTATGGAGTGTTATTGTGATCACAGGGAGGCCTCATATCAGTTTTTATCTAGGATTTTATTGGCGCTGCCAGTTTTTTGAGACACTGTCTCCCTTTTGTGTGCATGAGGGCGCCATTGGTTGCTTTCAACCTACACGTGAGCAGGACTATAAGAGGAGGGGGCTTGTCACTGTTAAGTGTTGGTGGTTGCAACATGCATTGAGATCACATGTGTCTTGGGATGTGGCATGCAATAAGCCCCTCCCTGGTGGCACCAGATACCTCGGTTCAACCCTTTCTCCATAGACTTCTTTTTAGGCTACTTTTGTTGTTTTTTTGGCGTTTCCCTAGATCTGCTATTTCACTTATCATGAGGCGTAAGGGTTCAGAAAGTCGTTCAGTGGCCCCATGTATCCCTGATTGTGGCGTCTTGTGGTGTCCAAGGCCGGGCTTGCTGCTTTCTCTGGGATGGTGTATGTGAGGCCAGGTACATTGGTTAATTGCTAAGCCTGATACAGGGTTGAGCGCATTCTGCTTTCTACTCTCGCCTGGAGCTGTGATGGACTTTGCGGTCTCCCCTCTCCCAGGCATGCTCCACTCCCTCAGACCAGGTCTGCTCAGTTCTGTTTGGATCAATGGTTTCTGGCTTGTGGCTCCGGACTTCTAACTAAGGGGTGTGCTCCTGTCGCTATTTTGAAGGGGTATAGCATGGTGACCAAACTTATGAGATTTGAAAAACCTGAAGGAAAGAAAAGAAAACATCGGCAAGATCATTGGAATGTGGGGAGCCCAGGGGCAAGGCCAAGAACCCATGCCAAACAATGCCAAGGGATGATGGCTGGACCGGGACTTCCCCGCAGCTCCAGGACGTCTGACTAACCTGACAAACCTCTCGACCAACTCGGCACCTTGCAACTAATTGGCTCTTGTGTATGTGTTATGAAGGTTATGGAATCATCACTATCCCAGGTGTACGGGAATCCTGGATCCCTTTACTTGAGGACAGCTTTGTTTTAGAACTGAAAGGGAGCCTCTCTTTGATCGGAGTCTTCTAGTGTTTGGGGGCACTGTTAGAACTTCACGCCATGAAGGAAACATGGGTCCTGGCCCAACTGACCAAAAATGGGGACATTTGATTTGCTAATTGGAACCCATCCCTATTGATTTCGGATGCGGAAACCTGGGTACCTGCATTTAAGTGCCTGGTCTGGGAACCACCTGCCTCCTCATCAGACTGCCCTCCCCCTGGGGTGTGGCCAGCCAACCCCGCCCTGGCAGATTAACAGCAAAGTGAGGCCTTGGCCCAACAAGCGACCTTAATGGCGAACTTTAGTGAGAATACCCAATCAGCAGAGCACATATAACTGCCCTGAAACCCCAGATGCAAGTTAAAGTTTGTATTCCCAATGTTGTCTCATTGGTCCTTCTTTTGACTTTAGTACACTTCATTTTTGGGATGTGGGTGAATGGGTGGTATTTTACTCTGGGGTTTTATCTTACTGGGCATTTGGACTCTGTGTTTGTGTGAAGGCATTATCTCCCCAGACAGTTACCCCTCCCTGCCCAGGCTGTGGGTCTGGCCTCTGTTGGGCTGGGTTCCCAGTCTGTGGTTGCTGTTGCCACGTGTTTGTCCAACTACCTGATACCTGTTGTGGAGGTGCAAAGGTGACTGGCTTCCCTGCTGCTGAATGTAAGGTGTCTTTGGGTTTCCCTGGGCTTGGTTCTGTGGAGGAGGACTTTGTGGTGGCTTACCCTAGCTCATTGATCTCTGTTTGTGGTATGCTTTTGTCTGGCATCTGTCTGCCATGAGGCCCATCCTGTGGCAACAGTAGCATTCCCAAGGGTCTGGTTGGTGCCAACCTCCCTGGCCTCTGCGGCTATAGCTAGGTTGGAACCCTCCGGGGTTTTGCGGTGGTGCCCCCTTTAAGACTAGTGCCATTTGAATGGTCAGGGCCAGCTGTGCCCCCTCGACGGCAGTTTTTTATCATTTGTGTTGGACCAATTTAGCAGTTTCATCCTGAGCTTGCTCCTGTTTTTCTCCATCCTTCTCCTGCTTCCTTTTGTGGTAATGCAATATATGGGTTTCTATCCCCTGCCAGGGCTTGGTGTCTAACGCAACCACACTGTCCAATCTGCTTTGTATCTCGGTAAGTAGCCCCTTTTTGAGAATATTGTAAAATAATGCAACATGTGGGCCCATGTCAGTCCATGGGTGACATGCTCTTTTCCCCATCGTTCCGTCATCCTATTCAGAAAATCTATTATCGTATCCCCTGGCTTCATAGTCTCTGTCATTAGCTCTCCTGCGCCACGGCGATCAGGGAACATCTCCCTTAGGGACGTCTATATTCGGTGCCTGTATGAATTAAATGCGGCCCGTCATGCTCAGTGTTTGTCAAGCATAATTGCTGGGATGCAAGCTCAGGCAAACACTGTGTTAATCTTCTCTCTGGTAAGACTACTTAGAAGACTTTTGAAATCGCGTAGCACTAGGTTTATTCTCGCAGTGTTTTCTCAAATAATGAGATCCATTTCCCTGCTCCAGCCAGCAATGGTGGTAACTTTGTCCTTAACCCTTCCATTTGAGCCCACGGCACACAGATGGTCTTTGATGTTCCCTTCTGTAGCAGCGGGCACATTTTTACTTTTGGTAACTCTACTGGTTTCTCTCTAACACAGTGTTCCCATCATTTTCGGCATTCCTGAATGTAGGGGAAGTTCCACTTGGGATCTCCTCCTCCATGCCAGAAGCAGTCATCTGCTATGGCCGTATCCTCTGGTTCAAACGATTCTCCTTCGGCCAAAGTTAGTTATACTGGTCTTTTCCCTTGGTCAACTGGGCTAGCAGGTGACAGAATGGCTGTGCAAAAATGTGCCTTCCTCTCTGGCCACTATCTCCTTAAGGTTCAGTCTATCTACCTCATGCATTCTGGTGGAGAGGCTACGACTTCCTCGCTGCTCCCCTCATACATGTGCAAAGGGACCATTCTATTTTTCCTATGTCTTGGTTGGGTAGCACCAGGCTACTGTGGTCTCCTATTGCCCGGTCAGCCTCTCTCCTTTGTTGAAAATTTGGTGAGGCTTGGATCCCAGCCAGAAACCTCTCATCTAACTCTAACTCTCACTCTTCCCCAATCAGTGTTTAGCAATGTTCTCCTAATGTGTGGGGGGATGCACTGCCTGTTTTCTTGTTTGCTTCCTGTGTGCAAGATCTTTCTCTTTCCCTCCTTAGCTCTCGCCTTTCTTCCACATCCTGCCTAGGTTGCCTCCTTCACTCTGAGGTAGGTGCTGTTCTTTTCGGTCAGGCTTTGCCCTCAAATTCGCTCTCCGGGGAACTGGGGGCCCCTTCCTCATTCCCACTAGCTCTATCACTGTCTAGAACAACCACAAATATCCCTGTCACTCGTGTGTGTCCACCGAAATCAGTGAGGGTGCGTGTTCTCCTCGCTACTGCGGTTCTATGTGTCGGGTGCGACAGACAATGGGGGCAACTACTGGGAGCCCTTGCACCGGACTGGGGTTGCTCTGTGACTGCCAGGCCTGCTGAGACTGTTGGTCTCTCATGTATGTGCCTAACCGCTTGCTGTTCGATGGGGGGGCTGCTGACGTATTCACCTGGCAAACTAGAGTATCCTAGTGTGGGGAGAGAAGACAAGAGCACCTCCATATCTGCGTATGGTGGGGGAGGTGCTGACGCCTTGTTTGTTATCTGTAGTGCAGTACTGTTGATCTGGGCTTCTTTGAAGATAGCCCATAGTTCTAATAATACCTCTCATTTATCTTTCTTTTGACCTGTGTTTGTATGTCTGTTCTCATGTGTTCAAGTATGTTGGTGTGGAAAGTTCCCTCCTTATCCAGGGAAATGTAGGTGCCTTCTTGTGTGTGTGTGTGTCATTCTGGGCAAATCTTCTTAGTTTTTGTCTTGTGTGGGGAGCTTGGTTTGCATTTGTTTTAATGGTGTCTCCATGATAAGTTTGGTAGTTTTAGCGGATAAGATACTTTAGCTTCTGTGTTTTAGGGACTCTGGTTTCGATCTAAATCATGGGGGAAATATACACAGGGTATTACTGTTTCTATATACATCACTACAAAATCAGCGCTATGTACAGATGCATCAACAATTCAGCATGAACATTTCATAAACACAAATAACTATGCATATGAAGGGTTGCAACAAAGAAAAAGTGCAATTTGTCAGTATAAACAGTATCTGAACAGTATTGATTCCTGGCATCAATTACGGTTTGTGAAAAATAGCAGCATCTTCATATAAAACATTTTGTCATCGACAAAAACACAATACTTAGGATTAAACATTGCAGCAATTAAGAGCACCACAACATAACACATATACCTTAATCAATAATTGTACTCTGTATTACACCCAGGGGCCAAGAGTACCATCTGCGTCACGCCCAGTGGTCCAAGCGACCAACACCAAATAAAAAGACTCTGTCAAAAATTCCTGATTCCGTTCCTAGCGCATGCTATTCTGTGACCAGGAGAAGGTCTGCGTGGTAAACGGGCCTAAGTGAGCTTGATAATCTGTCAATTTTGTCTCCAGGACAAAGATAATAACAATAGTTCACTGAAAAAAGGGAATAACTTGAGAACCACAGGCCTCTCTTGGCCAAAACAAGTTACACCTAATCTCCAAGGTCCAAATCTTTTCCCCTAAATGTCCGAATCGCACCCTGTATCACACCCAGGGTCCTAGCTTACCATCTGTGTCATGCCCTGCGTTTCAAGCATACAGTGACCAACACCTCTCACTTCTTTCAGATATCAATGGCATTGAGAAACCTGTGGCACTGAAAACCCCTTTTAGATTAAAATATGAGATTGAGGTGTAAACATCGACTATAAATACAATAAATATTCATCTTTCCTAGTGTGCTATCGAAAAAAGGTGACTTCCACTGAATCACCTCCTAGATCCCCTTGGGATTACTCAGCTAGGACATATAAAATGGGTAATATGCCAGATTTTTCTAGTTTGCCATACATCACATGCTTTACTATGGTTCTGATTTAGTCTGATACCTCCGCCCTGCGGATTCAGCAGAACTTCCAATCAATTGCGGTGTCTGCTCACCTTCCTTGCTGTGCAAATGTGATATGTCCTTGCAGGTTCCCCTTCCTTTGGCTGCAGTCGGGTTTGAGGTACCAATCAGCTCTGATGGTGGCTAGCCCATATGCTGGCCAAAATGTTGCTTGACCATGAAGTACCTTGAACAAACAAGGGACAGGAGGCATTTGGCAAAACAGGAACAGTTCATTTAATGAAACAATGCAGCCAGGGGCACAGTCACAGGCATCAGTACCAAATTATAATCGGTCTAGCATAGTCCTTTATACAGGTGGGCATCGACCTTGCGTGGACACGATGCGACCAGCAGGTAATGTGTCCAGATGTCCGGCATGAGGAGCGCGTCATCACTGCGTGTACTATGTGTGCTGTGTCCTGATTGGCTAAGTGTTCCTAACTTCATATGGCATCTGACTTTACACGTGCACCCCTCTGGCCATGTGCGCTTTAGTGGGCCACTTTCCCTGGACCATTGTAGTTCGTCAATAAAGATGCAATTTTGTTTTTATAAATTAATGTATCGTTATTCATTGTGACATTGACGTTTTCAATATTAACAATTAGACCTGGCATGATGCAATGCCGTGACCATCATGGAAGTTCACTTTTTTATACTTCCAAGATAGCTACCATGGTGTGAGATGCAATGTGGTATATAGGTATGTATGTGGCATTGGCATATCATGAATTTAGCTAAAAAGGTAACAGATCACTGTACAAGGTCAACGGCAAGCATACAGTCAATGAGTGATAGGAGAGGTAGCTGGTTATTGGATTGTTGCTGATATTTGGTGTAGTCTTTTATAAAGATGTTTATTATCAGTTTATTTTATTACCAGTGTTTTTCTACATTGGAGCAGTGTAGGGGTAGTCATTATGAATATGGCAATGTTGTTCCAGATCCTAGGTGCATAGATGGAAAAGACCTGCTAACTTTTTTCATTTTTTACACTTGTTTCTCTTTTTGGCCTTCCTCCCTGTGTGTGTGCCGAGAACCACCAAAGTTTATGAGTTTGTCTGCAAGATAAACAGCAGTGGCTAGCATGATGTCTTTGTAAGATTTTTGAAGATGGTGCTGCCGGCTGATATGAGAGTATGAGAGCATGAACACCAGTTATTAAGTTGCTTTCTGGAAGAAATTGGTTCACTGTCTTTAGAACTATGCCATCTTTGTATTTTTTGGCAATGTGTTTCTTGAGGGTGAGATTTGTGTCCAAGGTGAATCCATGTGAGTGGTCATGTTCTGAAAGGGATGAAAAACATTGTAGACATATTGGAAGTATAAAAAATACACTTTCTGGAGGACCACCAACTTGTGTCACGTTACGTTTTGTCATGGAATGTGGAAGCCATCTTGGAAGTTTAAAACGTGCTTCCAAGATGGCTTGACTGCCGCTATTGGCTTTGCCCACGCTGGCTCAATTAAACAACCATTGGCAAAGCGAGACTATTTGGCTTTGCCAGTGCTTGTTTAATTTTGGATGAATAAGCTGGAAGAAAAAACATAAAATGAATCTCAGACAATAATTGGCAAGCTGTGGTTCAAAACAACCTAATAGCACCTGAATAACAGGGAGTTTGTTTGACAGGCAAAAACACCCCAGTCAAGCTAACCTTTCGGTTTATTTCATTTTAGAATCTTTATTGGAAGGTAAGTGGCTAAAAGAATAGAGCAATCATTGGCAAAGCCAGTGGGTCAGGCTCTTCTTTACAGGATGGTTTGTTAAAACATAGGTGGCTTTGTGTATATTGTGTAGATTACTCAAAAACTTTTAAGTTACGACATACCCTCAAAGAAGAGTGTTACGAAAATACTTAGTAAATGTAAAACACTTGCACAGCAAAATATTTCATAGTAGATTGTTCTGGTTTAAGTGTTTTAACTGAATTGTGGTCTTTACACATTCTTTTGACAAATGGCAGCATTTTTTGTTGCCTCTTCCGGAAAGTCTACTTGTGAACATGTATTTCTGAATATAAAAGGCACAAATCTCATGTTATATTGACAGCAAAGTAAAACAAATGAACATGCTAGGTCATTCGTGAATAGTACTGTGTCTTTATGACCAGGCTAAATTCATCAAAGCGCAAAATGTTCCCACAGGCGAAGTTTAAATGAAGAATTTCATGTACCTGTTCAATGCTATTGTAGCCATTGCTCACCGACATTTCTTTCGCTGCATCTATTAATATTAACTTTTGAAATAATTATAACCATGATTTAAACATAGATTACTACTGTTCAAGAAAAAAACATTTGTTGAAATATTTATTTTCTGCTTTTTGCAAACACTTAATCTAACACTATGTATTATGTTTCCTCATAAAAACTGAAATATCACTTCACAACATAGAATCCAGTCTGACAACTTCTAATAATTACAGGAAGTAAAATATTTAAATTCCACTATTTTTAATTGCTTTCAGAGGCAATACTTAAGAGTTTGTCTTGAATATCGACAAATATTTTCTAAAGGTTCAGAAATATTTTGAATGCTATTATTTGCACATTTTTTTTTATTTCAGTCTTCTAATAGATCTTTGTTGGCACGTTTTGTTCCCTGACAGTGGTTACAAGCCTTTGTAAGATAATGATCCAAGGACTGAAGGTGGTACTAAAAGTGCTTTAGGTGCTCTACTCATTTTCTGCTTCAAACTGAAATGAACGCGGCACGGCGCCTGCACTGAAGTAGTCTAAATGACTGCACATAGTAGAGCGCTTCAGTGTTCTTCAATGGTTCGCTTTCTTCCCACGGTCTCCCAACAATAGTACATTTCCCTACCCACAGATGTCTTGTCTTTCACACTTCAGCGTCACTATACAGTCTCTGTACAGCTATCATCTTTGTCATACACCGTCTTTCCTTGCTACCATTCCTTTCCCACCCATTTGGTATACCATTCCTTGTTGCAATATGTATTTGATACCGTTGTTGGGACAATGTGAATTTTCTTGCAGTGAAAGGGAAGGTGCATCACCCTGATTTACCCCTCTGAACTTTCCAGTTCTGTTCTCACAGTGACAAAGAATGCTCAACTAAATCTTCCTGACTTGTGAAGAAGATGGTGAAATTAACTAGAAACTATCATCCTTTTCCAGACACTAAAGAGGAACATAGTTTCAATTTGTATTAGAGTATCAGTTGGGCTTCATGTCAAAATAATACAGCATTCCCTTATTCATCTAAACTGGCCAATTCGGTTTTAAGCGAGGAACTCCTGCGGGTTCAAATTGGGTAAACCATATGTATCAAGAGGTGGGATGGCTAAGAGACTAAAGACAAATGTGACTGTGGAATATGAAATCTAACAATGAGCATTTGCTTTTGGACTGTATGTTTTTAGAAGGGAGCATAGGACATTTTTAAAACCAGTTTTAAGTATATATGGAATATCCATAATATATAAAAAAAAAGAATTCTGCAAAAACATATTTTTCTACTAATTGGTTGAGTATCCTCTCCTTCCCTTTCTCACTAGGTACTCTACATTTTTCGAGGAAATCAAAAAGAGGGAGAGAAGAGGTGGTGCTGGGTGGCACCGAGGTGGGCACGTCCTCCTCTTGCAAAAGTAACGATAATTAAAAAGGTCCACCTCAAAGAGGTACTGTGTATATCCTGTTGTTACTGGAGTATACACAGTGTGTTAAAATACCCCTCACACACCAAAAGGGCCCTTGGTGTCATGCTTCATCATCGGGGTCTTCCCGCCCGGCTGCCGGACGGGGCAGCCGGGCGGGAAGACCCCGATGATGAAGCATGACACCAAGGGCCCTTTTGGTGTGTGAGGGGTATTTTAACACACTGTGTATACTCCAGTAACAACAGGATATACACAGTACCTCTTTGAGGTGGACCTTTTTGATTATCGTTACTCTACATTTTTCATCAGACTCTTTTAGACCACCTTGTTTAATTGTTTCTCATAACAACTGTTGTTCTTTCCTGTTTATTACCATGCAAATGTAAAGCGCTCTGATACCCTCGGGTAGAGCTAATGCTATATAAAATCTTCAAAATAAAATAAATAAAATCCAACCAATGGGAAGTTCCAAAAGGACTTTTACATATGCTATTATTAGATGTACTTGTGCAATTGGTTTCTTTTACTAGCAAGTAGGAAGGTATGGGCAACCTTTTAATGGCTTAGAGGTATGTACAGATAGAGGGAACATTTGTATGATACAAGCGCTATCAGGCATTCTATGATGATTAATAGTTATTGTAATCGATTTTAATCTGTTCCTTTTAATGGGTAATATTTGAGAATGTATGTAATATTTTATGTAATTAATGCTAACGTATTTGTATGATGGATTTAAATGCAGAGTGTGTTATGAATTATGTTTTAAGGACCATGAACTATTATAAACATATTTATGACAATGAGTATTATAATTGAAGTTGGTTTCCGTCAAACTCCTGATGCTCATTCATTGATTCAGAGCACCATGGACCTGGTGTGCTGTTCCCATTCACAATTCAGGAGTGTGCAATTAGCACGGCAGGTTGTCAATGTTTTCCAAGTAATAAATGAAACCTCTTGTCACATCCACCACACAAGTCTATATAAAAGCCAGGGGCCAACAACCTCTAGTAGATGTGGTACAGAGCAGGCGGGCTTGACTTAAGGAAAAGTACATTAAGTGTTTAGAAGTACAATTTAATTAAAAAGTCAAAATACAATAAAAGTTAACACAAACACCTTCTATAAAAAGAGAAATTTGTAATAAGTAAAATGACACCAGAATTACTAAAATACAATAAGGAGAGTTGATGATATCCATTTTTAAACTTGTAGCGAAAAATCTATCTAGAAAAAGTAAAGCAGCAATCAGAAGTCAACAGTTTGTGGATGACTAGGCCCTAGGCACAATTTCAGGCACACCGTGAGAGAGCAGAGTCAGATACACCAAGCAAGATTTTATCTCCCGAATCGGTCTCTGAAATGGAAGTTGAATTCCTTCAAAAGGGCAAAGTTGCTGTATCCAATGTAGTCCTTTCTGAGGTCCCACAGAAGCTATTGATTTTGGCTTGAAAAGCTCACAGTAGAGAAAATCACATTTTGCACCGAGCAAAGTCCTCTCGTTGGTCAGATAATTTTCATGCCTGCCCCTGGTCAAGATTTCTGCCTTTGTGAGTATTCTTTTTTTTTGGATCTCAAAATCCTCCAGTTGATCCAGTTTGAAATATGTATCCTATGAAGTTGTTTCGAAGTCAGACACCTTTGCCATGAGGTTCTTCTGAAGCTTTGGAGGCTTTTGAATCCCAAAATGTTTTACAGTTACTAAACCCAAAACACTTCTACTTTTCTGTAGCTGTTCTCCCTGATCTCTTCTGAGGCTTCCATGGCACAGAAGCAGCGCTTAGGGGCCACAACTCATTCCAGAATGGGCAACCAACAGGTTCAGCCCAGGTCCAATTGCTACTGGTCTTCTGGTCCCTACAGGAAAAAGGCCTCTTGCACCTTCTTGTATGCCTGTAGCCATACATGAGATCAGTCAACTGACCCTTGAGTACGCTGTTCAGTCCCAGGTACAAGTGGGAGCAGGTTCAGTCTCTCAGGTCTCCACACAGGTCACAGACAGCATGTCAGGTATTCTTTTGTTCTACCACAGGTCCAGATGTGTACTGCTGACCTAGGGGTATGGTGTCACTTTGTAGGATTTGCTAGCCAGTGAGTGAACATGATTCCTGGATGTTTCCCTCACCCACACCTTTTGCAGCACAACCTTACTGTCATACTTCAAACTATCTATCCCACAATGCACAATTCTGAGTGGAGATCAATATGACAGTACCCTTCTTCCCTTGAAGGTGATTAGTGTCCGGCAGAGGGCAACGTTGGAGGGACAGCCGCGGCGGTTCCCCGACACGACATCCGGCTGCCGACCCTGTCCGGTGAGGTGAGCCGACGTTGGCCGATGCCTGTGAGAGGGCAGGGTTGGAGCTGTAGCCCACTGGCCCGCCTTTACCCTTTCCCCTTTTCCCTTGCCCAGTGATGCAGACTTATATTGTAGTCCTGCAAAGCCTTGCAGGTGGCCTGCTAGTCACCGGATCAGCGTGATGTGTGGGCTCTGCTAGATACAAATGATAGATATGACACCAAGGGTGTGGACAGGTGCATTATGCCCGCTGCCTCGGGAGGAGGATGTTTGGAGATCATAATGAACACTGCCTGTTTGCTCTGAATCCTGCACCACTGTTAATTATGCTCTGGCTTATGGGCTCGCTCCCTCTCATATACATTTGTGCCAGGGAACGGAGTGCACAGAAGGGTGAGGCGAAGTATGGAACGAACTGCATGAATATGAGCTGTGCTTAGCCCAATCACTGTTATTGATTCTCTGTAGAGGGGTGCAGAGGATTCACATTGCAGACCTTCCAGCTCCAACAGCCCACCCGATGACAGGGTGGCTTTCCCACCAGATTGCTCTACATAGACAAATGGCTACTGTTGTTGCCCAAGAAAGTCACAGAAATTAAAGGAGGACTCTGGCCCATCTGAATTTTCGTGAAAGAAAGTTAGGACTTTAGCCCAAGGAAGTCATAGAAGTCATAGAAGTCAAAGGAGGACTCTGAGCCATTTGACATGCATGAAGGTAAAGTAGGACTTAGGTCCAGCTATGTTTGGGAGCGGCCCTCTTAGAAGAGTGCCTCTATATTTCTTAGTTGGCCTTATTCAGATCTAACTTCGCACCTTCCTTTCACGCTCGTGTTCACTTATCACCATTTAGTCACTTCTAATGTAGCTACTATTTGTCATTATAAATTCAAGGGCGGAAGCTGACGCCTGTTATTCCTAGAATACATAATGCCACTTAAATAGTGCAGATAATTTGCCCTGTTTTAACTCTCTCATTGATCTCCCTTCCCACCATGGCTCCAACTATCACCTGCCCTAACGATGACCTTCTATCACGGGTGAGTCACAATACATTTAATATTACTTCCCTTCCAAACATTTCCAAAAACGCTGCTAAGAACTTCAAACGTAATCTTCTCAAAAGGAACCCTGAAATACATTTCTCTGATGCATACATCAGCAAGTCTAAAGGCATCGTCGTTAATGACCTAATCTACTTTATGAACAGAAGAGCAAAATGGAGAAAAGCCTTAACGTCCATGCTCAATGCCAAATCAATAAAGAAAACACCTCATGGTTTTAGATTATTTATTATTCCCTCTCTAATCTTTAAAGCTGACCTCGCCATTTCCTTATACAACAATGAGATCAGTCATTAGATCAAAACCTAGAACAATTTCATAAACTCTTAATGAAGATTAAAAATTCAATGTCGAACAATGCAACTCCTCTGGTACAAGATCAATCTCTAAGGACTTTAGTGAAACCCCAATGCGTTGCCATCAACGGTACCTCCTACACGCCATCTTCATCTCCTACCAGAGAGTAGGCAGACCGTACACAATGCACTATCGGGGTATCCTATGAGGTTGAACCAAGGCCTCATATAGTCTCTAAAATATGCTCATATCGCAGCTCATTGAATCGCCCTGATCCCTCTAAACATTTGACAGTGAAACACCCCACTATAGTTTGCAAGAACAACAATCTAGGGAACTTTAGGGCTACTACCTTATCTCCTTCTAACATAAAATCACGCATAGATAAGTTCCTCTCCTGCAACTCGCCCTCCAAACCACGTGGCTCATCAGACCTTCAACCCAAGTCACCCAGTGTTAATCTGAAACCTCTTATTACCCATCCCTCACCCCCCACCTCAAATACACCGACCCTGATCCAGCAATTGCATGTAAACTCCCCCAATTCATATCCCCTCTCATATGAGGATTCCTCTATTCCTTCATCCTCTCTACCTTCATATGGATCACATTCTCAGCCTACCACCATACCTCCCATAAACATGGTAAACCCTACATATAGTGACGATAAGCTGTCTGACATCAAGAACGATCTTAAACTATTTAAAGGGAGCCTCCAGATCTTATTGCACTTCTTTGTAAAAATAGAGAAGTTGGGGGATTTCAGATTGAATTAGGGGATCAATCAACTGAACCTCTCCTCTAAGCTCAACTACTTCCAAAGGGTACTCTTGGCCATGGACAACATAAGGAATCCTTACTGAAAATCTCAGCCATATCCTAACAATCACTCCAGACCTAATAGGGTTACCGATCACGTGACTGATGCAGGCATTCAATCCCTATTACTATCCTACAAATCAGTCCATATTGAATCTGCTCTCTCTACTTTCAATATACAAACTATTACCTCCAATCTGTTTAGAGAACCCAGTGTCAACCTCAGATCTACGAGCAAGGAAAACTTACTGCAGGTCCAAACCTTACATCTCTAAAGCGTTGTTACCAAATCTCACATCAAATTGATGCTTATTAGTTGTAGATCAGCGATAAGACACACAGCTGATATTGCAGGCATTATACTCGCACATGATCTAGACATCCTGATCCTAAATGAGACTTGGCTCAAGGAAACCTCAACACCAATCATGGAAATTCGGGTTCCCCCAGACTACGACATAATTAGAATGGACAAACTAGTTACAACTGGAGGTGGCACTAAGGAAGACACAAAATACCTATAAGAAATATATACGCAGGGCTAAATCTGATCACTTTAGATCGCAGCTTGACAAGGCCAAAAACAGACCTAAAAAACTTTTCTAAATCATCAAACAACAATCAAACCAACCCTCTAATCAACTCTTGACAGAATCAAGTTCACTATACCCCGGCCTCAGGTTCACCATGGATGAGCTCTCCTATAGTTGCTTTGGTTGCCTATACTCCAAAACATGATGCTTCGTGGAATACCTCAGACTTCCGGATGAGATGAGCCTGAGCTGGTTAATATAATAACTACATTAAAACCATCAAATATAAACTACTCAAGAAATATGCACATACTCCACTCTGTAATCACATTGAACATTTTCAACTCCTTTGGATCTAGACACAGTACACAAACCGCTTTAACACACATTGCGGACAATGCCCTAAGACTACAAGACCAGAATGAACCTTGCCTACTTATACTGGTGGATCTCTCCTCAGCATTTGACACAGTCAAACATGACAAATTAATTGACCTCCTTGAAACAAGGGTAGGAATATCAGGTACAGTGTTGAATTGGTTTATCTCCTTCCTTCAGGGTAGAACTCAAGGATTAAAAGTCAACCACAACCTTTTCAACAGTAATCCGTCATCAATTGGAGTTCCACAAGGATCCCCACTATCACCAACTCTTTTCAACCTGTATCAAGGAACCTCTCATCCAAATTCTGAAATGGTCTTACATTTATATCATATGTACACGGATGATACCCAACTGTATATGAACATTTCTTCAACGGACATCATTACTACTCTTAGCCATGCACTTTTAAAAACCCAACCATGGTTACCTCACATCCACCTTTTGCTAAATTCACTCAAAACTGAATTCTTCTTGCTCACCCAACCCAATCATACTGAGCCCATTCAGGACTGGCTCAAACAACTAACTGCCCTCAACTGCACCCCTCATGTTGTTAGCTCCCCAAAATCACTAATCCTGGGCAAATGCCTGAATATGCAGGATCACATCAGTGCAACAACAAGAGGAGCCAATCACCGACTCTGCACATTAAGGAAAATCAAACAGTTCCTACCGCCCTCTAACCTGCAACAAGCTGTCAAATCACTTGTTTTCTCCCGTTTAGACTACGGAAAAAACTAAACTGGCCCCTTCAAGGGCCACTCTAAACTCTGCTGGCAGACTCATCACTAGCTCAAGAAAGTATGACTTCATCACACTTGATCTAATTCAACTTAACTTGTTTTCCCTAGATGCAAGGATCAAGTATAAGATAGCCTGCTCGACACACAACGCACTGCCTCAGAACAAGCCAACTTACCTGGCAAATAAACCAGAACTATCGGATGAGAGTTCAAAGACACTACCACTGAAACCTCCATAGTTAAAAAATTGGAGTACTTACAACCACGCCTTCTCCAGCCTTGCTCCGAGAATATGGAATGCTCTCCCACCAGAAATCAGAACAATCCCCTCAACCTCTTCTTTTAAAAAAGAAGTCAAAGGTCTGCTCATGATTAGCTAGGCGACATTGTACATCTCTCTGATACTCCGCCATTCATGCTCTCGCTTTATAAAACTTTCAAATAAAATAAAATAAAAAATAGTGTCCCATTGTAGTGCTTGCAATTTGACACAATGGAACACACCTGAACCCTGCACTCCCAAGAGGAGGCAAATGCACTACTGCACCTTTAAACAACACAGGGGAAACAGCACTCCCAAAAGACGAGGCTATAAAACAAGACCTAGCACTCTCTTAAGGCGAGGCAATAAAACAAATTCAGGTGCATTTAAAGTGACACACACATGTTTATTAATTCAATAAGGAATGCAACATATATTGGTTAATGCAGACTCCCAAATATCAAGTAACTGAAACACAAAGCCAGAATAAAATGTAGCAAAGAGCAAAGAAACGTAGAAATGATGTACACAAAGTAAGGAACACGTCACCAATCGATCATGCAACATCCTTGCCAACTCAGCTGAAAGAGCCCTTCGACAGCCCATGAAGGAGTTCGATCGGGACTCAAGTTCAGTTTGTCTTACAGCATTACATCTACTCTGTAAGTGAGCTCCTACCCTCCCCCGAAGACTTCCCTTTAATACCCTTACTCAACGTGAGGCAAAGGTTCTAGAAACCTCGCCCCCTTTCTTCTGTTGCGAAAAAATCGAGCTGACCGTACTGGTCTGGGTCAAGGTCAAGACAGAAGCTGACCAGGTTCCTGTATTTTAACTCCGAGACAGAGCTGTACATTCCGCACATTCCCTGAAAGGTACCAAGCACGCATCCCACACAACATGTTCTAGTTCACTCTGATCAGTGAGGTGCGAAAAACAAGGGAAGATCGAAAACATGCCCTCCCCACTTTGCAGCTACGTGCGAGAAATGGAGTCTGTTACACAAGATGAAGTCAGCACAGAAAATAGAGTCAATTATGCCAAATGGAGCCAATGGTCAATATATCATTCTAAATATCAGTACACCCAGGCAGGGGAGTGAATATGGAAATGATCAGTCCCCTCTTCCTCAACCATACCAAAGTGGTTCACGGAGCAGCTCTCCTGTTCAATGGGTTGGTGCCAAGCTGGCTACAGGAAACAAAGGCTTCTCTTCTGCAGGTCTCCTGTTACTCTTAATTCTGAATGAGTAAGCCTTACCCTAGTTCGTTACTGAACCCTCCTCAGTCACCATTCCTGAGCTGCAAGGAGTCATATACCTCAAACCTAGGTCTTTCTTCCAAAAGGTCTAAGCCTTTGTTTCTGTTCAGGGAGCAGTTTTTAAACCTCATTCAGGGGAAGCACCAAGAGAGATCAGCTGCTGGCTGACTAATGCTAATTAACCTGCTGGAGCTTCAGGCAGGCAAAGTCTAACTTTTTAAAAATTACTTTTCCTGAATATTTATCAACATTCAACGTCACAATTGAACTGGTTTTAACAAATATGAAAAACATTGGCTGAATCATCTTGATAGCTTATACCAAACCAGAGTTAGCAAAAATTTATATTTATTTGCTCATTAATTTTCCTTAAAGGATCAGCTACAGTTGCTATAATGAAAATAGCTTATTGGGGCTAGTCTTTGTAGGAAGCTGCCAACACTAAATTCTTGCATGTATACCACTTTTAAAGACTAGGCACCCTCCCTTGTGGGCTACAAGACCTATGTAGGGGTGGTGTATTTAATATTTAAAAGTAGGGCTTTTTCCGGTTAGATGGGTTATTGTGACAGGCTCACCTGCAGGTTTAAAAGTGCAGCAGGTAGGCTATACAGGGAGGCCTGAAGCCATGTTTTCCTTGTGAGCCTAGTGAACGGCTCAACATGTGCTACAGTCCGCAGGTAACATTTAGTTTTATATGCCATTGTTGGAATTTTCTGATTCATATTCTATGGCCTTGCAGGAAAGTTAAATATGCCAATCAGGAGTTAGTTAATTCTGTTAGGTTTTAGGGGTCAAAGTTAAAAAACAAAATTAAAACTACACCGGCCTACAAAATGGGGATGGCCACGCAAATAGGAGCACTTTCTCACACATGCTGACTGGTTTTAGCGGTCAGAGTAACAAAAAAAAATGAAAACTACACCGGCCTACAAAATGGGGATGGCCACGCAAATAGAAGCACTTTCTCACACATGCTGACTGGTGTGCGAATGGAAATGCATTTTGTGATGCGACCTCTGTACTAAAAGTCCAATCATAAATTGTCCATTCTGAGGGTGTCACAAAATAACCTGCCTAATGAATGTTAATTAGACAATTTGCATGAACATGCCTGCCCCTTTAGTTGTTCTGCTCACATTTCAAGGCTGAATTTCATTTCACAAGCAACTGATCCCATATACTTCATTAAACGTCTTTCTCAACCTTTCAGTGCAATATAGTTAATTGTTTGATAAGGGGTATTACCTGTAATCTTGAATACCACTGGGGAGTAAACTTCTTCAGCACAGCCATGGAGACTATTAAATATCCTGAGATAATTATTTAGCATATTTAATTGAATCAGTATACTACCCACTTTAACAGTGACTCTATTGGCAGACCCTTGCAAAAATTAATCTTTGTTCTTGTGCCACAAAGTTGATTCTATTCTGAACTCAATCTGCATAGCTCTGTTCTTATTTCAGTTCTACTCCCATGAATCATAATACAGAGGACTAGGCAGCTTATACTGGTATTTTCCTGCATCAGTAACAGCACTTCTAGACCCATTCACAGTTCACCGTGCTACACTCATATATGCACTAGATAACTTACTCCATAACTTGTTTCTTATGGATCATTTCAGACCACACATTTGCCATTCTTAAAGCATTGTATAAAACAGATGTTACTATTACCAAATGTATTGATGTTCATACACTCTTATCAGACTACTCACTGATTCTTCACTCTGCATCATTCACCTTGCACTTAATACCAATTACTCTGATGTAGTCAGTGCTGATGCTGACTCATTCATAGGTCATTCTGGCCCATTCATGAGTCACTCTGTCACACGTCAAACATGAGTTTTTACCTCAACCTGATTGTTTTTACTCTGAAATATTGTTTGTGGACCAAAATGTGTTTCCACCGATGTTGCTCTGACACTTTTGCAATTGCAGGTGTTTTGTGTGGTTTTCCTCCAAACTGTGATGCCACTATCCTGTTTAATATGCATAAGGGGAGATTTGCACCCAAAAGCGCTGTTGCATTTAAATATGACCTTGTTATGTTATGTTATGTTAACAGAGATTTGTAGAGCGCATAATAACCGGCTGGTCTCTTAGCGCTTTAATAGAGTGGCCAAAACCCAACAGCAATCACAGATACAACACTTGGAGGGGCTTTATGCTGTGCCCAGAGCCTCCCTAAACAGAATAATCTTAAGTCGTTTCGTGAAAGAGAGGAGTGCAGGTTCCTTGCGTAAATGCTCGGGCGGTCGATTCCATAAGGAATTAAAACTGAGAATGATTAAACTATGTTGGGGGTCCACAGCTCATAAAGTCAGTGATGTCATCAGTGATGTCATTTGAGATGTCATCAGTGATGTCACTGACCATGTCATGAATGATGTAATATATGACATCATCAGCAGTGGATTGCGTGTGCACGAAATATAGTTAGTACAACTAACTATATAGGAGCAATTTCAATGGTTTTGTATGAGTGAAATGTCCAGCTAACTATAACACCCCTAAAACCTATAGTTTTTTCAGTGAATTTCAAAGGTTTTTAAATGCTAATTCCTAACTATATAAGGCCTGAAACCTATGGTTTTTTCAGTGAATTTGCAAGGTTTTTTAAATGCTAATTCCTAACTATATAAGGCCTGAAACCTATGTTTTTTTCACTGAATTCCAAAGGTTTTTTAATGCTAATTCCTAACTATATAGGACCTGAAAGCCCACCAGGAATCTCCAGTATGCGCCAGGGGACTGCATTGCAGAGAGACGTAATGAAGCCACACCCCTTTTTACACCTCTCTGCAACGCAGCCCCCGTGCATGTTTGAAGAGGGGGAACTAATTCCCCTTGCATACTGGGGGCCCCTGGGGGCCAACTAGCCCACCTGGAACCTCCAGTATGCGCCCAGGGGCTGCATTGCAGAGGTGTAATGAGGCTATGCCCCTTGTTACACCTCTCTGCAATGCAGCCCCCTGGCGCGTTTGCAGAGGGGGAACTAATTCCCCTTGCATACTGGGGGTCCCTGGGGGCCAACTAGCCCACCAGGAGCCTCCAGTATGCGCCAGGGGGCTGCATTGCAGAGAGGTGTAATGAGGCCACACCCTTTTTTACACCTCTCTGCAATGCAGCCCCCATGCATGTTTGAAGAGGGGGAACTAATTCCCCTTGCATACTGGGGGTCCATGGGGGCCAACTAGCCCACCTGGAACCTCCAGTATGCGCCAGGGGGCTGCATTGCAGAGGTGTAATGAGGCTATGCCCCTTGTTACACCTCTCTGCAACGCAGCCCCCTGGCGCGTTTGCAGAGGGGGGAACTAATTCCCCTTGCATACTGGGGGTCCCTGGGGGCCAACTAGCCCACCAGGAGCCTCCATTATGCGCCAGGGGGCTGCATTGCAGAGAGGTGTAATGAGGCCACACCCTTTTTTACACCTCTCTGCAATGCAGCCCCCATGCATGTTTGAAGAGGGGAACTAATTCCCCTTGCATACTGGGGGTCCATGGGGGCCAACTAGCCCAACTGGAACCTCCAGTATGCGCCAGGGTGCTGCATTGCACAGAGGTGTAATGAGGCTATGCCCCTTTTAACACCTCTTTGCAACGCAGGCCACTGGCGCGTTTGCAGAGGGGGGACTAATTCCCCTTGCATACTGGGGATCCCTGGGTCATATCTGCACAAACGCCGATATTGCGAACAATTGAAAATGACTTTTCTTGAGAAACATTTGGATTTGAATTATCATGTCCTATACTTTGGAATTTTTGAAAGACTGACTTTGAGGATGCTATAAATTACTCAAGTCTGCCCTAATTGTGTGGGTAAAATTGATACCTAGTCACTTTGAATAAGAATGTAGTTACGTCTCGTCTGACATTTGGAAGAAATATCTAGTTATATGACAACAGGATACCGACATAACTTGAAGGAAATAAAAAAAAACCTGAAGAAGTTCTGTTGTACAGAACGAAACGCTTCGGAAAATAAAAGCATTTGAATATACACCTAGATTCAGCGATAATCTATATCCCAATGTGATGTTTTGATTTATTATGCGCTTTATCTTCAAAGGTCTTGTTATATTACCGCCAATTGGGCGCAACGGACTTCTAGACCATATAAACATAATTAGGAACATTACACCTAATTTTTTGTAGATTTTAATTTTTGTAACTAACACTTTAACATCTACACTACATGTGAGTAAAGTGAGGAGGTTTGTGCACTCCCTCGTCCTGAAGAAGGAGTTTCCACACTCCGAAAGATGTCATGTCGACGCACTCTTTGAGGTTGATGTACATTCAAATACAGTAACAACCTCACCCTGCACCTTTTTAACAATACCAGCCGAGGGCCTAATAAATTTTATTTTTACCCTACGAGCCAGGTATCTTTTTAAACTTTCACCTCTCACCACTTCACTACTCACACTAAACCCCCCCACACTCACCAACACATAGTTCCCTTTAAGTGCTCCTACGTAGTCGTTAGTCGCAGCACGCCGCATCCCGTAGAGGGGTGCGAAGACCCCGATGATGAAGCATGACACCAAGGGGCCTGTTGGTGTGTGAGGGGTATTCTACACAACACTGTGTGCTCCCCACCACTGTAGGGACCACCACCACCACTAGAGTGGATTCCACTTTGTTTATATAGTTGATTCTCAAACATGAACACATTGTTGTTGAGACAAAACTACCATATTGACCAACATTGCACTGTGCCGTTCAAAGTCAGACCCTCTCCGTGCAAGATAATGTCCTGGTGCCTTCAGTCCATCCTGATGCCTGATTGATATATATAAGGCTGCAAAATCCAATGTGATTAACAAATAGTTGTCTTGCCATATCAGATTTTTGATTTTCAAAAGAAAATCGCCAGTGTCCCTCACATACGAAGGCAGTTCTTTCATGTGGGTCTGAAGAAAAAAGTCCACAAACTGTGAAGTTTTCTCTAAGAAGCTGTTATGAGCTGATATAATCGGCCTACCTGGAGGCTTAAGTGGATTCTTGTGGACTTTAGGAATAAAGTACATTATGGGTGTCACGGGATTGTAATTTTTCATGAATTTATATTCGTCAGATGTCAAAAGACCAGAGTTTTTCCATGCCACAAGTTTCAGGCTATAACAGTTATACATGCTTTTGTATTCTGATGGTCATAACGGTGGTAGCATTCTCTATCCCTTAGTTGTGTCATAGCTTCTTCTATGTACTCCTTTTTGTCCCAAAGTACCAAATTCCCCCCTTTGTCGGAATTTCGGATGATTATATCTGTGTTTTCTCTTAGTTTGTTCATTAATTGATGATATTGCATCTCTTGTTTGTTAGTTTTCTTCTTTGTGTTGGCGCTTACTGCATGGTGGAGTTTTTTAATACTACTAGTGACCTGTTCGTTGAAAACATCGATCGAATCCCGAAGGGTTATGGGTGTGAAAGTCGACCGTGGTTTGAAAGGTGTTGTACATTTCTGATGTTCTGATTGGCTGATATTGCGCTCACTTCTTCGTGTTGAAACTTTCTCTAGCCAGCTCTTGTATTGCTTGCAAGGTTGGCAAGTCAGTTGCTGTCAAGTTGAAAGGTGGGGATAATTGGCTGTCCATAGGCTGTTGTTTGGTCTGGTTTTGTAAGAGGAAGTACTTTTTAAGTTGTATTATGCTTTTGAATAAGTCAATTCTAGTTGCCACATAATTTAGTGAACTCTCCGGACAGTATGACAAGCCCAGTGCCAACAATTGTTTTTCTGCTTCATTGAGAGTAGTATTCGTCAAATTGATGATGGTTTGGCTATTGGGGGTTTGCTGTTGGTCTACCGGTTCCAATTACGCTGTGGTTCCCCTTCTGTTTCTGTTTTATTTTTGGCTGCTGAGCGTTTTCTTTGGGCTTGCCGTCTTTTCCTGTGCTTGCTAGTTGAGTTCCTGCTTGTCTGTTTTGATTTCGCGGGCGCAGGGTGTCCCTGCGTTCGATGCATAAAAAATCCACTTCATCTGCCAGGGAGATGCTAGATGGAACTTGTATCATGGCTTGTTGTCTAGTTTCCATTTCCGTTTCGCTTTCTTGGGCTGAGCTAAGGTCAGAATTAGATACCGCCACTAATGCCTTGCTCTGATAAGCTAATCCAGTTTGGGGTCCATGTGCTGTTCCTCCATATTTAGAAATGTTTAATCTGTCATATTTTTGGGCAAATGTGAATACACGTCCGCATTCATAATCCATGCGGTCGCGATGGAATTTGTAGATTTTTCTTTCCCTTATTTTTTCTTCCTCTCTTTTCAGCCTTTTCACCATTTCTTCTTTAAGTTTGCTTAATTCATCTTGTTGTCCCATTTGGCTTAACTCAGCATTAAGAGATTCTATCTCCATTTGAATTTTGGGTCGGCATATTTCACTACGATGATAATTAGCCTTTTAGAGGATTCCAAATTAGTTTCCGCCCACTCTTTCATCATGGATTTATCAGGGTTTTCATAACTAGGGGCAAGAAGGATACGGAGTCCACGGGGGACTCTCCCCACATCCAAGTACCGTTGGAGAGACTTAGCCTTCCACCACTTGCTTTGCTCTGTTCTCATTAGCTTTTCTAGTTGCCTCACTTTATCCCTCAGGCTAATATTCCACGACTCAGATGGTGCATTGTGGGCGCTGAAGTCTCTCATGGGTGCCTTGCTGTCATCAAACTTTCCCGCTGCCGCTTCTTCCCTCTCTTTCAGGGCTTCGGCTGACATGACAGTGGTTTTTGGTGAGTCCGTTTTTTTCTTAATTGCTGAATACTTCGGGGTGCACAGATTGGTCAAGTTTCCCCGTTCCCCTCGTATTAAAGCACTCCTCCAAACCCAGCCGCTTTGCTCCAATTCGTGAACCCGTCACTACACTCCACAAGGTAATTGCGTCCCGCAGGTCCTCCGACCGAGTACGCACACCTTAAACGTGGCTGCAGGGCGTCCACTGTGGTCGCGCTGGGGGGCCTACCGCCAGTACTCCTCCCGGATTGCACAGTGTTTGACTTGAGCCCAAGCCTGGATCCTTTGCTGGCGGACAATGCCCGAAGCATGGAGGGGGTCCGTAGTTAACCGGAGGAATCCAAACCGGTTATGTCTATCTGGCAAACTCCTTGCGCCTTCTCTCCTCGCAGCGCTTCAAGAACGGAGGACATACCACAGGTAGGTGCAACAAACTGTATTCTGCTCCCTTACACCAGATTGCCAGCATGACGCGTTTCGATCCCTACAGGGATGTTGATCACATGACGCGCTACACGGTGCGAGATTAGCTTAAATATGTTTTTTTGTTTTTTGAAAGTGACATGTGCATAGAATATCTCAATGTAAATTACATATTTAAATATATTTTAAAACCTCCTATTAACCCTTTAAAACAACAGACACATTTAAAATGACATTCAATCTTGTAATATATCAATAGCTGTTGCATTGCTATCATAGCATTGTGCAAATTCGCAATCTCACATTTTTTATGATACTTATTGTGCAAATTCGCAATCTCACATTTTTTGTGATATTCATTGGCGTATATATATGACACCCCAAAGTCATGCTCCTTGCCCTTTGATACCACAAACCCCTTCCCCATCAAGGGAAAAGACGGCACTCTGGGATAGAAGGAATTCACAACCGTTTATTCCATCGGGTCACCTCGGGCAGGACGTGTTTCGGCTGTGCAACAGACTTTATCACCTGGTGAGCGCCATTTTAAAATCCTTTTATATACACTTGTTTTTGCCATAAACATAGACAAAATGCCATTAATTATCCTGATGACAAAAGATTGAACCAATTCCTTTCATACATGTACTGCACGTACTTAAATTTAAAATAGCTTTACACAGTCCAAGCCAATATCGTAAAAAGCACACTCCGAAAAATAAAGCCACAAAGGCAAAAACGGTTCTTAGTGAATCATGAATGACTCCCAATCACAAAAACATTTCAAGTGCTCTTACTTTTTGGCTACGTTATCCAAAACAATCATAAACTCTAATAGTAAAAGCTGAAAGAATCATGCAGTTTGTAGTAAAAATTAAATGAAACTTAAAACGGCAAAGCCAATCATTTTCAATCCATTGTTGCTGCACTTGTCTGAGATTGTAATTGCTCTTCGTGTTAACATGACGGCTTCAATGGAAAAGTAGGAAAGGACTTCCCGCTGTTTGTAAAAAAATCTATCCTACAACTGTCACAGCCCTCTTCACCAAACCTAAATTCAGCCTCTAAATCTCTGAATGCTTTACCGTCGGGCCAGGATTGGCTTTAGCAGGATCCCCAGAAGAATTGACTCCCAACTCTATCCAGATTCAAGATTTGGGAAATGAAGGCAGAAGGATTGTGATGGATTCCTCGGTGAGCTTGATGTCATCTCAGCCCCTGTTACAATCTCAGCCTCAATCCCAATTGAGATCCCAAGGGCAAGCACCGCCAGAAGTTGTGCTAGCCCAGGCGGACCCAGAAGTAGGAAATTTGATTATTGAAGCTGACGGCCCACCAAGTGATTCCTGCCAGAACATGGAGACCAGGGTGGTCTTTCAGCTAGATATTAGAGACATGCTGAATTTGATTTTGGCGAAATGAAAAAACCCAGCAAATGGAAATCGCGGCTTTGCATCAGAGACTGGGAAAGATCGAGGAAGTGATGACCGGATTTCCCATTAGATTGCAGGAGGTGGAAGCCAGAATCTCTGTCTCGGAAGATCAAATAAACCTGGCTATGGGGGAGGCAAAAGAGGCGGTTAACAGAAAGAACTACCTTGAGAATAAGCTGGAGGAGCTTGAAAACCACTCTCGGAGGCCTAACCTATGGATTGTTGGGGTCCATGAAGGGATAGAAGGTTTCCAGCCCCTCGCTTGGGTAAACACATTTATCAAACAGCATGTTTTGCCTGAATTTGAGGGCGACCTCACTATTACAAGAGCCCATCGAGTTCCCGCACAACCTTTCCCAAGCTCCACGATACCTAGAACTATCTTGCTGAACTGTGTGGATTTCCACATAAAGGAAAGGATTTTGACCAAAGCTATTCAGCAGAGACAGTTCTTTGTGAAGGAGACGAATAAGTGCCACATATTCTCTGACATGACTGCTGTTTCCCCACGCAGGAGAAAAGTGTTTGTTAAAATTTTGCATTTGCTTAAAGCTCAGGGCATGCAGGCATCAATCGCTCAGCAGTCCAAACTGACTACTCGCGCCACCACCACGGAGGCAAAATGAATCATGAAACGTGAACGACTTTGGTTACAAATAATAAGGTCCCGTAAGGAAAAGTGCTAAAGTCACCTTTATTGTTTATTGTTTATTGAAGCGGTCATGTTTTAAAAAAAGAAATTATAGATTTTTTATTGAGCAAAGCAGAGAACCAAAAAATAACATAGCATTTGTCATCAGGGAGTAATAATACTCATATAACACACATATATCATATATACATAACACCTATACCCTATGTACAGTTAAAAGCTGGAACCCGCCAGACCAGGATATACACATCTTTAGAAGAAATAAAGCAAAGAGTCCTCAACACCCTAAGTTCTTAGACATCAAGGCAGCAATTAATTACCCCTTCGCATCTAAAAACTACCTAAAGTGACTAGTACCGGATAATCATCAAAAATAGAAGTAAATCAGTTAGTTCAACTGTACCTTTTTCCATTTGACAGATCTTGGCATTATTACTACAGTACAAAACCTTTACTTGGAATTAAAAGTAGAGTGCATTAAAGTGCTTCATTTTCTAAAGTGCAAACGTGCTAAAGTGCTAAAGATCTTGTAGTACAGCCAAGTTGTCAAAAAACTTCCAAACCACTGCAAACCTTTTTGTTGCACCAACCCGTTTACCATATGCTTCCTCGAATCTCCTTATTCTTGCTATTTTATTTACCCATTTAAGATAAAATGGAGCCTCTTCCGACCTCCAATTTTTGAGGATTATTGAGCGTGCTACTGTAGAGCAAATTGAAATATACATCTCTTCAATTCTGGTCAGTCCAAAGAGAGCCACCTCTGTTTTGGGGTTGATCTTTTTTTTAATTGACTGGCTCATTGCTAAAAAAATATTTTCCCAAAAGGTCTCAAGCTTTGGGCATGTAAAAAACGTAAGGAGCCAATCTCCCTCACCTTGGGAGAGGCATTGAAAGCATTTATTGTCTACTTCCGGATGACATTTATTTAATTATTTCGGAGTACAATAAGCCAGCCATCGCGACAGGAAGGCCATCCTTTTAAAATTAGCCGCTCTTAGGGCCTTTCTTCCTAATTGGGATATAGCCTGCCATTCTTGATGAGAGAAAATGCAATTCGTCTCCCGGGTTATTTTTCCCAAAAATTCATCCACCAAGGGAAGTGCCTTGTGTTTCATGAGTAAGGAATACCAATTTCCCACTCCCATTACGTTTACTTTTAATAACGCATTAGCTATGGGAGTTGGCTTCCCGCTTTCAGGGAATATATATTTCTTAATAAAATTTGTAATCTGTATATATTCTAAAAACCCTGGCTTCATTCAGCTCCCTACCCTGCCTATTACTCCCTCCCAGGGAATCATTTTATTACCGATGAGAAACTGGCCCAAATACTCAAGGCCAATATCTTTCCATATCTTAACATGGCTTGAATGATTATGCGGGCCAAACCCCCTACATTCATCTAGTTTCAGAAAGGCAAATCCGGAAACATTAGCTTTTATAAACAACAATTGAAGTCAATTAGAATAATCATGTACGGTCTTATAGCGCAACTTTTTCGGTAGTTTAGATGTTTTTAGGAATGCGAGGATCTGTGTGCCGGACTCAGCAATCATCTTCTTAAAAAAATATGTGTCCATCTGATCATTCGGTTCCACCAAACGTGCCGTGAGATCTAATAACGCAGCTTCGTAGTATGTGCGGATGTTTGGTAGGGCTAAACCCCCCTGATTAGTCTCTAATTGTAGTATAGGCAATTTGACCGTAGCCGTCTTTTTGTTCCAGACAAATTCCCTAATCATAGTGTTGATTTCCTCAAAATATTTAGAATTCATTTTGAAGGGTACATTGACAAACAGAAATATTGATAAAGGAAGAATTGACATTTTTAGGAGTGCAACACGCTCAATCATTGTCAAGAGCAAAAGGGACCAATTATTCTAGTAAAGTTTTGATTTTAATTCGCTTAGCTGAATAGTGTAGATGGAATAATTGATCTATATGGTGTGAGACATTAATGCCCAGGTATCTGATTGGCTCATCTTTCTGAGCCTGGGTTCTTAAAATCGTGGGTAGACAGTCACAATTCGAGTTAAGTAATAACTCCTCCGTTTTATTTTGGTTTATCTTATAGCCTCCTATCTGTTCAAATTTGCTGAATTCTAAAAGGGCTTCTTCCATGTTCTGTTTTTCCGGGGACAGGTACATAATTATGTCGTCTGCAAATAATTTTTCTTTTGATATCCCTTCACATGGAGCTCTGATAAGGGAGCTTCCACGAATTCTTACCGCAAGGGGTTCAATGAAAAAAGTAAATAAAAGAGGGGACATCGAGCACCCTTGTCTAGTACCGCAATTTATTTCCACGTTCCCTACTGCATCTCCATTGACTATCACTCGAGCTTGAGCACTTTGGTAGATATTTTTTAAGATATTTAGCACTTGAGCCGGAAAACCAAATTTACCTAAACCAAAAAAAGTGCATCCCAATTAACAAGGTCGAATGCTTTTTCAGCATCGACCATAGTAATGAGAGTAGGTTTTTTATTATTTGCTACATAATTAAGTGCTTGAATTAAAAATCGAGTATTGTAGACATGTACCTCCACGCAACAAACCCAGTTCGATCACAGTGGATACGCTCCTGGGCAATCGGCATAAAGCGTTGTGCCCAGATTTTCATTAATATTTTAAAATCCGCAATGAGAAGACTAATAGGCCTGTAAGAATTTACATCTTTTCCATTTTTACCCTTTTTTACAAAACTAACCAATTTAGATTCCTTAAAATTTGAGGGAGCACATCCTCCTTGGGTGATGTTATTGAAAAGATTTACCAAGAACGGGGCCAGCTCTTTGGAGAAAGTTTTAAACAACTCCATAGGAAAGCCATCAGCTACGCAGGCTTTTGCTCCTGAAATAAACTTGATAACCCCTAGAATCTCTTTTTCGGAGATGTCTAGCAAAAGCTGTTCCGCCCTAGACCATGAAAGGGAGGGAAGCTCTACTCCGTCGTAGTAGTTGCTAATTTTACTTGCTCCAGCCTTATATTTAGTTGTATATAGCCGGGAGTAATGATCTAAAACAACTTGAGCTGTCTCCTCTTTGCCTGTTACAGACAAACTGGTTTTGGGATCTATAACTTCTGTAATAGTGGATGCCTCCTGTTTGGTTTTCACAGTCCCAGCGAGCAGCTTACCAACCATCTGACTCTCCTCAAATACCCACTGTAAGTAGGTTCTCGAGCTAGCAATCTCTTCCAGAGTAAACAACTCTTTTAACTGAAATTTGGCCCTGTCTGACTTTGCTTTAGCATCCCACAAACCTGCAAACTGTGTATATCTGTTTTTGTTGCTTCTGCTACTGCCTGCTGGAGTTTAAAAATGTTCTCTTTTCTTGTTTCAACAAGAGAGGCGGACAATGCAATCATTCGCCCATGAAGGGCAGCCTTGAACGCCCCCCAAGCTGAAAACGATTCTGCCGTATTCAGAATAATCTTTAAAAAATTCAACAATCCATTCTTTGGTATCTGCCACCCATCGATAATCCTGTAGAAGGAGCCGATCTATCTGCCACCTGGATCTTGGCCTCTTGTTTACCCCAATTTCTATACTAAGTTTGTTAAGAGAATGGTCAGAAAATGGATTGATTTCTATGTCAGAGGTTGTACAACCCAGGGATTGTCAAATTACGAAAAAATCGATTCGAGAGGCCGTATGAAATTGACTGGAGTAACATGAGAATTACGCTTTTGATGGGTTGGCAGTTTGCCAGGGGTCGATCAAAATATGCTCATGTTTTAAGTCCTCAATCACCTTTTTAGTTTTGGGTTTATGCTATTTTTTACTTTTGTTCGAGGTATCCTTTTTTAGGTCCTGGATAAAATTAAAATCCCGTCCTATAATCAATTTCCCGGGTATCCCCTTACTAATTCACTAATTTTACACAGGGCAATCGTGTCATCTACAATAGGGCTGTAATAATTATTGAAATGCAAACTTGTACCATTCAATTTAGCCTCAACCCATATCCATCTACCCTGAGGATCTCGCTTCACCTGGCCAAACTCCCATGGGAGACCCCATCAAAAATAAATCGCTATTCCTCGCTTTGCCAGACCCGCAGAAGAGAAGAAAGCATGAGAGTACATTCTTGGAAGAAATATTATAGGAAAATTCGTTTTTAAGTGTGTCACCTGTAAAAATAGTACTTGAGGTGCAAACGAGGCTAGCCATCTGATAAGGGCTCCATATTATTGTTTGTTCAGAATTCCATTCACGTTAAGCGAAAGCATATTACATTTACTCATCATTTATAAACCTATGTCTATAAGCCATGCCAACTACAACAGAACTATGCTTGCTCCTGCCTCTTATTCCAATCAAGGCCCTGAACCTGCTCTTTTTACAACTGCTTACTCCCCCTACACCCTTCCCACCCCAAAGAGAAAAAACCCACCCCCTGAAATGTGGAAAAACCCCTACGATCCACGCTATCCACATGTCTCCCCTCCCATCTATCTTCCTGGGTGTCATGAAGTTACACCCTGGATGACGCCGCTGTCCCCTGACCCCCTGACCCACCAACAACATTAAAAAAGTCAATCTGCGTGCATGCCACACTGGCAAGAAAAACTCGTTATTACTATTGACAGTTGCCTATCAATAAGTGTATTCCCTAGCCCACCTGGTTTGTCACTCTAGAGGGGGCACCCTTAACATAACCAATACCACAGGTAATTTTCTATACATTTCTGTGTTTACACACTAGCCCCTGCTGGTGGATATAGGGGACCTCTTTTTTTAATCATTTACCAGGAGGTTAGCTCCTATTCACTATACACAATTGCCTATCTGTAATACATTCCCTAGCCACCCCAACATGAATTTCTAGAAAGGGTGCCCTAAATGTTGCTGTTACTGCCGATAATTCTATATAAATACCAGTATTCAAACGCTGGACCCTGCTGAAATTTCCTTTAGCAAAGCCTGGGCCTCATCAAGGTCTGAAAACATAAAAAACGTTCCTTTGACCAACACCCTCGTTCGCTCTTTATTTCCGATGTGTCCAATCTCCCAAAACATGTATTTTGAAGTCATATCCCTCACTGATTGGCAGATGCCGTGGTGAAGAGTAAAGAAGCATGCAGCATGATGATAGTGGAGGAAAGAAAGAGATTTCATCTTGGTAACCATTAACAATATTCAGGACTACTCGTACCGCCACCACCACGGAGGTAACAAGCATTTGCAATGCAATAGGACTCACATTTACTTCTCACGGACAAAGGGAGTGCGGGCGGAGGAAGGAGGGGAAGGGGGCGAGAAGGCACAGACAAAGTAGTACCTCACAGTCTAAATAACATGTTTCCTACCGTGTAACACTCAAAGTAAAGGGGCCAGTATCCATGGGAAGATACAAATGGTGACATGGCCATAATAAGGAGGGACTAACAAGCCTCATAATCAATCAGAAGGAAGCATTTACAAAAGACAATGACAAGAGGCAATATAAAAAAATGGGCAGAGCTTCCACTCTATACTCCATTACTGCATGCCTCGCAGAGCGAGCAGCGCATGCACGCTGCCACTATAGGCTCAACCTAAAAAGGGCAAAGCATATTTGCTCACCCGAGAGGATTTGCCTTAAGCAACACTGCCGATAATCCATCTTGGCACCTTTCCCGGGACTTTTTCAGGTTATCGATGACTTCAGCAAGAAGACCAGGTTTCAGTGGTGCTTCTAACTTGGAAGTCGCTTCTGGACATGTGTTCCCCACTAGTGTAATACTCTGTGGGGGACAACGGTATAGGTCCAAAATAAAATGCGCCCATTGAGCCTTGCTCATCTGGGCTTCAAGGTGATCCGGAGAGATAATTATATCTTGACTCATCAAGTGTCAGAATTTCTGCAAGTGGTGATCACTGATGGCATAATACATTTCAGCCAAAATGAATTCTAAATATTCTCCTTTTTATGTTGCATCAGCATTGTGTAATTACTGTCAGCTTCTATTGACTCCCTTAATGTAGTTAGACTTTGAACTCTATTTAATTTATGACAAACCTTATTTATAAACCTTTCTGTTCCACAATTAGCTTTGAACCAACCGGACCCGCTCTTCGCTTTAACTTGTACATTTGAAGGTCTAGGATTGAGCAGTAATTTTAAAACCTGTACCATTGAGTTACCATTGATTTTAATAAATGATCATACCACTGTATTTGCACAGACCCGTCATGTTCAGCAGGAGCTCTTCCATTCTTATCCTAAATAGTGCTTTAAGATTTTCATCAGAAAACGCGACTCTGTTGTATTGTTACCCACATTATGCACTTTAGACAACAATTTCTTAACTTGCGTCAGAGTATTAAAGATCAAAGCCAAATGGTCACTCGGTCACAAGTCCGCTACAGCTTTAGAATGCTCAGGAAGACAAAAGTATATTCAATTGGAGGTTGAGAAGTGCGCAATTTGAAGTTGTCGCTAGTAGGACTGTCACCAGATATCCAGCCAGGCTGATGAAATTATGTTGCCATAGGGAAAATAGAACATGTGCAGCTTTCCCATAGCTTTTCCTCTAGCTAATATAGCTACTGGGATGTAATTTAAAGTTAATATTTCTGAATACTCGCTATCTGACTGCGAAAGCCGCATTTTCAAATTAAAATCCCCAGCTTCAATAAATAATGCATCGGGAAAGGACAGACGTAGCTTACACTAATATTTGTCAAAATTCCTTAACCCTTGGGTAAGAGATGTGACTCTAGGTGGAATAAATACATATGGACAGATCAAACACTTTAAAAATCTGTCATGGAGTGATGGTACAATATGACAAGCTAACACACCCAGCTTCGTGTCATTACTAAAATCTCTAGCATGTAGAAATCAATTGACCCCCTGCAAAATGACCATGCTTTTTAGGTCGAGCCTGTAGCAGCGCGCATGCGCTGCTTTGGCAAGACTTTCAGTACCGGGCTTTCAAAAGCTCACCACACGCTAATGCGTGTGTTTTGTTTTTAGTTACAGGCTATTGGGCTTTGCGTGCGTCTTTCTATGAAAGACAGTGCGCAATTGGGCAAAGGCGGGTGCATGTACTGCCTTTGCTCCGCTCACGGCCTATTGCTTGTGATTACCCGCACGGGCGACATCTGTTTTGAACTTTCTTGCCACGACGCGGGCCCGATAATTGAAAACAGATCGCTCGCTGTAGCGCGCACCCGCGCACCACTCATTTTTTTTTAACTCTTTTGCAATTTAGTAGGGCATGTGCGCAAAGAGTGATGACTATATTCTTTATTCATATGTGCAATAAACACTGTGTAGTGCTACCTGTGCAACAAGTGGCCGACGATACAGGTGACCCTTTGCGGGGGATGTGTAATTTCACCAATACAAAAACAATGTGCTGTTTATTATGTTCCATGCTTTTAGTCTGCTCCCATATGCACTTGTCCTTCGAGGTGTTATTGGAGGTGATACGACTTTGATACATATATATTCTGTGAAATATAGATTGTTTGTATGCAACCGCTTGTGCTCTTGGAACACCTGGGCTGTGTACTACGACTGAATATCAAATCATTTGCGGGTTTGCCCAATTCGTACAGAGGCCACAGCAAGACTGTTCTTTTTCACTTCAATTTAATGGCAGCAGGCATGCGTAGGACCTCACAGCAATCTCCTTCCATGTAATCTTTTGCCTGACGCGTTTCAGGAATACCCTTTCCTTTCATCAGAGGCATAGTTTTTGGCTTTGATGACATCTTTTCTTGCATGTGCTATTTATACCAAACACCTGCCCCAGTGGGCGTGGCCACTCGCATGGCCCTCTGGGTGTTGTTGGCTGTCCTTGGTCGAGTACAGGGGCCCATCGCGGTGAGCGGATCTCCTCAGAACGCCGAAAGGGGTCTGATCATGGAGAAGGAAGCGACTGGCACCCCACGCGGGAGGATGCTCGCCTTCGCATAATGACAGCAACAAAGCGAAGCGGACGGCTGCAGCTATCCCGCTTCTACCCACTGGGGAAAGAATAATGTTTTTTAAATTTGGACATGATGAACTCACCCACAAGGGTATAATGCAGAAGTTGAACTACAACACCCAGAGGGCCATGCGAGTGGCCACGCCCACTGGGGCAGGTGTTTGGTATAAATATCACATGCAAGAAAAGATGTCATCAAAGCCAAAAACTATGCCTCTGATGAAAGGAAAGGGTATTCCTGAAACGCGTCCGGCAAAAGATTACATGGAAGGAGATTGCTGTGAGGTCCTATGCATGCCTGCTGCCATTAAATTGAAGTAAAACAGAACAGTCTTGCTGTGGCCTCTGTACGAATTGGGCAAACCCGCAAATGATTTGATATCTATATATATATATATTCACTGAAAAAACCATAGGTTATAGACCATATATAGTTAGGAATTAGCATTTACAAAACCTTGAAAATTCACTGAAAAAACCATAGGTTATAGACCATATATAGTTAGGAATTAGCATTTAAAAAACCTTATTTTACTCACACAAAACCATTGAAATTCCATATATAGTTAGTTGCACTAACTATATATCGCGCACCCGCAATCCACTGCTGATCATGTCACATATTACATCATTCATGACATGGTCAGTGACATCACTGATGACATCACTGATGACATCTCAAATGACATCACTTTGTAAATGCTAATTCCTAACTATATATGGTCTATAACCTATGGTTTTTTCAGTGAATTTCAATGGTTTTTTAATAGCAAATATCATAAGCTGTCGAATGTCAAGTACGTGGTAAGTGAAAACATTTTCGTGTTTATGCACACTGATCTGCTTTGAATGGTGCCCCCCCCCCTCATTTCTATTAGGAGTACTCTCTCTTTGCAGATAGTGAAAGGTAGTTAACGCAGGCCTTTGCCCCCGTTGTAATCCGTCGTGCCTGCTTCTCTCTCCATTTGATTGATTGTTATCCAAGTATTTACTGTTTTAGAATTAGTTCTCTTTGGTTCATTCTCTATTTACAAACAAACACAGAGTCGCAATACTCTGTTTAGTCTTTGCAGATAACGAAAAATCGTGTAAAAAAAAAGAAAAGGAATCGAGCAAAATCAGTAGGCCACTAATGGGATCTCTTTTTGACCTCGCTAAAATAGAAACATTAGGAACAACCCCTCATGACAAATACAAAACTAGTGAGATGAACTGAACTCCACACAATGATGGCTGCAAAACAGCTCGGCTCCGCCACCCACCCCGCCCAAAATAACGATAAAGAGCGGCTGCCATGATTGGTTGCGGAATGGCCACAACGGAGCTACGAAATGGTGGTGCTCTCATGCTAACCCCAGCTTCAGTCTGAAACATCCAGAAACACTGTAGACTACCAATTCGATCAGTTCCGGTAGCGCCCCAATGTAACCCGGTAGAGAAGAACTAGCCCTCCCCTCTTTGACTGATGGTTCTTGTTGCCTGTCCCTTCTGTTGTCATTTAACAGAACTATTTAGCCTGCTGAAAGGGGTTGTGTTTCGACCGCTGGTTGGTGGAGACATTTTGACTATATTCTGGACCTGCGTTGTCGCGTAATGCGTCATATGACGCGCCGCGTTAGCGCATCCGGAAGTCATCCGGGGCGCGCAGCGCGTAACGTAAGCATAACAAGTCATGTGACTTGTTAATAAAACTTTTCATTGGTTCATTTTACTTTTTTTATTCTAATGATGAAAGCCTTGGTCATATCACCTAAAAATTACGCTTTTAATTACTTCCGAACATTATTTTTTCTTAAATATATGTTATAATGTTCCAGGCTAATGTACTTTCCCGGAAATTTTACAACTGTCCTGCAAGTAAAATATATTCTTTTTTCGAGAAAAAGAGCGTTACTTCGTCCCATGACGGAGCCGTTGAGCAAAAGAGGGTCGACCTGCTGTCTTAGTCGCCGATACGCCTGAATATGAGATTCTTATCGATCACTTTATGTTGCAGGAATAGAAAACACAACAGCCCTTGACCATTTATCTTTACTGCGTTCCTTCGTATTATACCTTTTACCCTTCATGTAATTGGTCTGCTTTATTTCACTTGCCTTTTAATGATTCTAAAACAGTGACTATTATTAAAAACTTTACCAATGTATATACTACTACCATGTTTTCTTTTAAAAACCTTTATTGTGAAAATTTCATTATACAAATACGAGCCTATAACCACGTGGGCCTGCCACGGAGCAAACTGTAATCGTATATGATGAATAGACATTTACACTGTAGAGGAACGTAACGGGCGGGCCATTAGGTTGCAAGAACTAAGCTGTCTAACAGTTACGGAATCGGTGGACGTACATTTTATAATTAAAATACGACAGGGCCAGTTACAATAAAATTATCTAGATATACATTTGCGGGCAAGTACCATGGGTGACGTTAATTCGAACTTTCAACAGTACAGTAATCAATAACACATCAGAACTTAATATCAATAGGGATGTCGAAATATTCAATCAATTCTCGTCCCCGCCCGCCATGTGCTTCAAAACTGCATACGTATCTCGTGATTTCAAGGTTCTGCAACCAGTACACAACAAGGAGTTACGAGTCCCATTTATTCCGGCGCCATTTTGGGCGAGGACGGGCAGGTCCAGGATATAGTCAAAATGTCTCTACCAACCATCGACTATGATGATGTTCATATGCTGTATTTATTAGAGTAACACTCATCTGTCCACATGAAATTAATTTACCACAATCTAAACATGTCATTTTAATCTTTCCAAAGTTCTTCTAAATATTTGGGACCGTTTCCCTTGCCTCTGAAGCTCTCAGTGCCACTTCTTTGATGAATGTACTAGCAGGTCAGGGGTTCTCCTCCAAATCTCTCTTTTATGCAGCACTATAATTAATTGGTGCCACCTCTCCATATGACGATGCATGGTATAGTTACCACAACTATATTTTTTTTCGGTTCCTCTGGAGAGTTCATCGTGGCAGATGAAGCGTGTAACGTACCTGGCATTTACCTTTTTTTGCATGTACAGGAAAGGAAAAAAAAATCGAGCGTCCAAGTTCTAAGGTGTCCCAGGGCCATTTTAGTGGACCAGGCCCAAATCCAAAGAACAGGCCGCCATTTTGAGAGTCCTCTTGCAGCCGCCTGTCGCTGTAGCATCAAGAGCAGCCGAAACTCAGCTGAATGGCAACTGAAACGGTAAATGGGCGCCCCACTACATTTCAGCATTGTAGGATGACCACACCAGTACAGCAACTTGCTAGACATCACCTCGGTGCCATCCGGATCTCGGCGCCCCACTGCAGATGAAGTGCCTCTCAACTATGAAACCACCACGGTGACATCCGGATCTTGGCGCGTTGTGCTGCCTTCGGCCTATTCGCACATCGGTCCGCTACTGACGCCATCTCACAGGCTAATGGGGTGACCCACGCCGAGTTTCAGCATTGTAGGATGACCACACCAACTTGCTAGACATCACCTCGGTGCCATCCGAATCTTGGCATCTCAACGCCTAGTGGTATCTTCCATACAGAAAATATTGTTACGCTGCCTTTGGCCCCATTCGCACACCAGTCCGCAACTTAGACATCACCTCGGTGCCATCCGGATCTTGGCATCTCAGCGCCTTGTGGTGTCAGTCAGAAAATATTGTTGCGCTGCCTTTGGCCCCATTCGCACATCAGTCCGCTACTGACACCATCTCACAGGCCAATAGGGCGCCCCACGCCGACTTTTACCATTGTACGATGGCCACACCAGTGGCACAACTTGCTAGACATCACCTCGGTGCCATCCGAATCTTGGCATCTCAACGCCTAGTGGTATCTTCCATACAGAAAATCTTGTTACGCTACCTTTGGCCCCATTCGCACATCGGTCCGCAACTTAGACATCACCTCGGTGCCATCCGGATCTTGGCATCTCAGCGCCTTGTGGTGTATTCTCTTCAGAAAATATTGTTGAGCTGCCTTTGGCCCCATTCGCACATCGGTCCGCAACTTAGACATCACCTCGGTGCCATCCGGATCTTGGCATCTCAGCGCCTTGTGGTGTCTTCTACTCCGAAAATATTGTAGAAAATATTGTTGCGCTGCCTTTGGCCCCATTCACACATCAGTCCGCTACTGACACCATCTCACAGGCCAACAGGGCGCCCCACGCCGACTTTTACCATTGTACGATGGCCACACCAGTGCCACAACTTGCTAGACACCACCTCGGTGCCATCCGGATCTTGGCATCTCAGCGCCTTGTGGTGTCTTCAAATCAGAAAATATTGTTGCGCTGCCTTTGGCCCCATTCGCACATCGGTCCGCTACTGACGCCATCTCACAGGCCAACGGGGCGCCCCACGCCGACTTTCAACATTGTAGGATGGCCACAGAAGTGCGACAACTTACTAGACACCACCTCGGTGCCATCCGGATCTTGGCGCGTTGTGCTGCCTTCGGCCTATTCGCACATCGGTCCGCTACTGACGCAAACTCACAGGCCAACGGGGCGCCCCACGCCGACTTTCAGCATTGTAGGATGGCCACACCAGTGCGGCAACTTGCTACACACCACCTCGGTGCCATCCGGATCTTGGAATCTCAGCGCCTAGTGGTGTCTTCTATTCCGAAAATATTGTTGCGCTGCCTTCGGCCCCATTCACACATCGGTCCGCTACTGACGCCATCTCACAGTCCAACGGGGCGCCCCACGCCGACTTTCAGCATTGTAGGAGGGCCACACCAGTGCGGCAACTTACTAGACACCACCTCGGTGCCATCCGGATCTTGGCGCGTTGTGCTGCCTTCGGCCTATTCGCACATCGGTCCGCTACTGACGCAAACTCACAGGCCAACGGGGCGCCCCACGCCGACTTTCAGCATTGTTGGATGGCCACACCAGTGCGGCAACTTACTAGACACCACCTCGGTGCCATCCGGATCTTGGCGCGTTGTGCTGCCTTCGGCCTATTCTCATATCGGTCCGCTACTGACGCAAACTCACAGGCCAACGGGGCGCCCCACGCCGACTTTCAGCATTGTAGGATGGCCACACCAGTGCTGCAACTTGCTGGACACCACCTCGGTGCCATCCGGATCTTGGCGCGTTGTGTTGCCTTCGGCCTATTCGCACATCGGTCCGCTACTGACGCCGCCTCACGTGCCAACGTATTTTCTCCGCATTTTACACCCTATGCCGCATAACAGGTCATGTGACTTGTTTATAAAACTTTTCATTGGTTCATTTTACTTTTGGTTTCCTAATGATGGAAGGCTTGATCATGTGACCTAAAAACAACACTTTTCATTGGATGAAAACTTTTTTTTTTTCCCAAACGATGAAAGCCCCACCTTGTTTCTGGATGTTTCAGACTGAAGCTGGCGTCAGCATGAGAGCACCACCATCTCGTAGCTCAGTCGTGGTCATTCCGCGAGCAATCATGGCAGCCGCTCCCCACCAGAAGCCTGCAGGAGTCGGAGCCCCCAAAACTTTTGATGAATTCTCAAGGCGGAGGGGACGCTTTCGAGAATGGGGTCCAAGACCTAGCAGACAAGCGTCCGATTTCCAAGGTGTCCCAGGGCCATTTCAGTGGACCAGGCCCAAAAAGGAAACAGCCTGCCGCCATTTTGAGAGTCCTGTGACAGCCGCCTATCGCTGCACCGCAAGAGTGGGCGCAACTCAGCTGAATTGCGGCTTTTGACACAGTGGACCAAAAACGGACGGAATGGCAACTGAAACGGTAAAGGGGCGCCCCACTACAACAGATGACACTCCACCTGGAGAGGCCCGTTCACGCCGCCTCCCCCGGGGCGCCCCACGCCGTTATTCGGAGCAGCATTGTAGGATACCAAAACCAGTGCGGCAACTTACTGGACATCACCTTGGTGCCATCGTTCTGCTGCCTTGGAACTATTCGCGCAACAGTTTGCTACTGATGACCCACCCCCCGCGACGCCCCATGCCGTTATTTGCTGGGTGGCAACTTACTAGACATCACTTTCGTGTCATCTAGATTTCAGCGCGTTCTGCTGCCTTGGAACTATTCGCACAACAGTTTGCTACTGATGACCCACCCCCCGCGACGCCCCACGCCGGAAATCTGGACGTTGTGCTGCGTTGGGACTATTCGCACAGCCGACCGCTACTTCGTTGTTTTTCCCTAAAAATGTTTATATGTTATTACTATTTTTGTTTTCTTGTATATATTTATAAATTATTAAAGTTTTATAATCTTACTACTTTGTCGGAGTGCTATATATTTTTAATGTGACACATAATTGTAAAAACTTTGATGTACAAAGAGTCATCCCTGGAGTCTTCCGCTTCAGGCTCGGTCCCCTCCCCAATCACAATACAGGATGGTTTTCAGATAATAGCAACGCTTCTGCTGTGACGGATCTCATCGAGTGTGGGCCTTGATCTACTATAACTCCTTTGAAGAGGGGTGATTCTTTACAGCTGTGGCCATAAACTACATCTGCAGGGCTAGCTGATACCCTAGGACCAGCCTGGACAATCGGACACAGAGGAAAAGGAGTGTCAGAGGGTGCGGTAGTGAATAGGGCGAAAGGGAGGTGTCGGGCGGGCACAGGGTGTGATTCTCAGGGAAGAGCAGCGCAGATGGGGGGAGGTTTATTACCCATGCATAAGACAGAGAGCGGGGGTGACCACTGCCTGGGGGAGATGCTTGCGAGGGTGGGGAGCCATGCTAAGGATCGACAGCGTGCACAGAGTGGGTCTGGTCAAGGCATCTAAAATGGCTGCCGTGCACGACAAAAGTGTGGCATTTGAAAAAAGACAAGATGGCGCAGACAATGTTTTTCAACACTTCCTGATTTCCTTCGAATCGAACGTTAACAGACGTTGGGGCATATTACCAAAGTTAAGCGATATTTATCCCTAACGATGCTTAGCAACGATTTTTTTACCGTCAGAAATTATCGCAAATAAACCTTGCTATTATCAAGGTTTATCGGAAATACGATAAAAAACGACCTCAATGCATTAATATCGCTGAAAACTCAGCGATATTCATGCATTACCGAGCTAATGCTCTTAGCCATGTTATCCACCTCCCATTGGATAACATGGCTAAGAACTGCTCAGGGCAGGTGGTAGCTTTTGGAGATATTCGCGCTTATCTCAAATATTTCCAAAAGTTGATAATAGGAGATAGCGATGTTAGCGACTGTTTCCAGTCGCTAACATCTTGGCATGCCCACTTTGCATGTCATTAGTGATAAATATCACTCACATGCAAAGTGGGGCCCAAGATGGTCGCTATATTCTACTAGCCGTCGCTAACTGGTGTTAGCAACAGCTAGGTAATACACATATAATTTTATCTCCGCGAAGCGGAGCGCTGTTACAGATATATATCTTGTTTCTGAACGTTAATTTCTCAAAATGCACTGAAGCACATATATTGAGACCTAGCAAAGGCACATCGGGCTACCAGTCCCTACAATTTTGCCAAGTTTCGTGCAAATCCATTCAGCTGTTCGATCCTACCGAGAGACAAGATGGCGGCCGCTACGGACTGTTTGGAATGTTTACAGACACCGGAGAGCCAATCAGCTTCGCTTCGCAAAGCTCCGTAACGCGAAAAGTACGCGAAGCGCTGCGCTGTTACAGATATATATCTTTTTTTGAACGTTAATTTCTCAAAATCCACTGGAGCACATATATTGAGATCTAGCAAAGGCACATCGGGCTACCAGTCCCTACAATTTTGCCAAGTTTCGTGCAAATCCATTCAGCTGTTCGATTATTATTATTTTTATTTTTTTTTGCCCCGCGGGGCCCTTTTAAAACCTCCACATCAAACCTAGGGGGTGAGCGACAATGTACTATGCCCCCTTATGGTCATTTGCCCCTTCGCTTTGGCCTCCTCTTGTCTCTCGATCCTACCGAGACAAGATGGCGGCCGCTACGGACTGTTTGGAATGTTGACAGACGCCGGAGAACCAATCAGCTTCGCTTCACAAAGCTCCGTTGCGCGTAAAGTACGCGTCCTGGGACGCTGCCAGGTCCGCTGTTACAGATATATATCTTTTTTTAAACGTTAATTTCTCAAAATCCACTGGAGCACATATATTGAGACCTACAAAAGGCACATCGGGCTACCAGTCCCTACAATTTTGCCAAGTTTCGTGCAAATCCATTCAGCCGTAAAAGTGAGGCCAACCGCCCTATGGAAAACTCAATGTTAAAAACACGTTTTGGGACCCCCCTTTTTTCTCGGCCCCCCCTTGACGAACCCCCCCCCCCAAATTTTCAAGGGCTGCTCAGAAACAAAATGTGCCATTTTCCTGAAAATTTCAGCCAATTCCGTCCACAAACGCCAAAGTTATTAGACATAGAATTTTCAAAAATCCCATAGAGAAAAAATCCTAACTATATATACCTACTGGCGACCGCCAGTAGGTAATATATATATATATATGTCCAAAAACCCTCCTGAAAGAAAGGCAGAGGCCACGATAGGGGAACAACTCGAAGGCTCTTTATTTCAAAAATAGGCAACAACGGGCGTATGCATTTCGGCTGTGTAGCCTCTTCAGCGCCCAGTATAGTCCAGGAGGAGAGTCGTTTACCACAAAGCTGTTGAACCTACAACAACTGAAATAGCTGAAGTTCGCTCCGCCCCTTCCGATGAAGAAATTCACCTTTCACAGTTATATCTATAAAAATCGCCACTAAGAAAAGCATTGTTAATGGTTATTCAGGGTTGTACACTGGGTAAGTAAAAGTTGTTAAAATATGCAAATCTTCCATGCAGTTGTTTGGGACCTAGCTACCCTGTGTAGCCAGCTGCTGAGGAGTGTACATGGTCATGGGGAAGTTGGTGGGTGGTCTGTCTTACTTACAATCTCTTCTAGAGCTTTTTTGATGGCACTGCTCCCTTGTGGAAAATTGCTTTAATCTTCATGGCCTGCTATTCACGCATCAATCTACTTTCCAAGTTGCTTGAGGGTTTCTACAACTTTTCTTTCATGCCCACAGGCATTAGCCTGTTCCAAATGGTCCACTGTAAATGTTCAATGCAGGTAACCAATCCCTGTATCTCTGGGCCTTTTTCCTTCATCCTTGAGAGGAAAGTTCCCAGAGACAACCTGGATTCAGGGACATCACTCTGCCGCCCTCGCTTCTACGACTCCCCGCCCCTCTTTAGCACTGATTGTCAGTAGGAGATCAGCTCCACGAGTCCTGGAGAGAAGTGCTATAATGCTGAAATGTCACAATAGCACTCGAGATTACTGGCAAGCAGTCATCTTTCAATACAGCTGGAAGATTAGTAGTTAGTTCCTCTTCAGATCCAGGCAGCATCTCGCTTTGAAGTGCAAGTAGGGCACTTTAAAGGATAACCACTTAGTAATTGCTGGTGAGATCTTGATGACAACAATCACATCCTTCATAGTTCTGGGCACAAGAACCTGAAACCAGCTTCCCAGGGAGTTAAGATTTAAGGACTCAGAAAGGATTTTTATACGGCATCTCAAGACTTAGCTCTATGGTATCTCCTTGTGCTACTCACTCATTCTTTGACACAATGCTCTGCCAAGGTTGATCAAGTTTGACTACGGTCACACTGCCACACTCATTACTGCTTAGCGCCAGGAAGATCCTTCAGGAGTGGCAGTTGCGCTCTAGAAATGCAGTACTCACACTCATGCACTCCCAGGCTTCCTGCTGACAGTTTTTCAGCAATGTACACGGGTCCTTTTCCTGGAAATTGATCAATGGCATTAAAATGGCCCCTCTGTTCCATGCACCAGAATGCCGGAATGGTGACTTCCTGCTCAGCTGGTCCTACCATGCACAATATGAAAAGGTCCTGTTGACCTTGTCCAGAGTGTTTGCTGGGTTTCTCAGGGATTTGAAAAATACCAGCTTTTTGGGACTGCCCTAAGTCTGACAGCGTTAACGGGTCTGTAGGACGGGGGTAAATGCTGAAATCGGTGGAAATAGCATTCACAGCCATCCAAGCACTTGTTCCCATTAGAGGCTGAGTATCAGTTATGCTGGACAGACTTATTGAACAGGCAGATACAACCAGCTTCTAGCTAGGCAATACAGTGTTCAAGGAGCAGTGACACAGATGAGGAGAAAATTCCTCCCACTTTTATCTATTGCTCATTGGAAGACGATTGTGCAAGCCTTGATTGGAACCAGGCTGGATTATGCCAATGTGCTTTTTCTCGGCCTTCCTCATTGTCTTCTGTCTCGCTTGCAGGTGGTGCAGAACTCTGCGGTGCGGGCAAATTTCGGCCTCAACCGGAGATCCCACGCCGCGGGGCTTCTTACATCCCTTCACTGGTTGCCCATACGAAAACGCATTGTTTTTCAGACTTTTACAATCGCGTTCAAGGCCTTGCATGGCAAAGGCGCCCGCTATTTAAGGCAGAGGATCACCTTTCACCAGCCTGCCAGAGCCTTGCGTTCGGCTTCATTGTCGCTGGCCACGATCCCGGCTATCAGGCGTACTTGCATTGGAGGTCGCTCCTTCAGATACCTTGCGCCCAAGGCTTGGAATGCTTTGCCACTGTCACTGAGAAAGATCGACAACTTGTCTTTTAGGAAAGAGCTTAAAACCTGGCTGTTTTGTCAAGTAAAGTCCATCTGGTTTCTTGTTTTGTGTCTGGTTGGGTCTGATAGCGCCGGAACACTCTGCTTGAGTAGCTGAGCGCTCTATAAGACCCCGGTTGACATAACATAACAATGTGCAAGAGCACACCCAATACCTTATATGTAATTGTATTTGCTCTATGCCTTTTTCCACCTCTTTTTGCCATTGTGTCTAAATGACACCGCTAAATAACAGAGAAAAGAAAGCCTCTTGACTGAGTCCATTCTTCACCTTGGATCCGGTGTATTGATCTTGTGATGGTGTTTGTTGTTATTGTGTTTCAGTTCATCAGGTGGCAGACCGAGTGGAGTCTTTGGGCCAGTTTGTGATGAAGACAAGAAGAACACTAAAAGGGCATGGCAATAAGGTTCTCTGCATGGACTGGTGTAAAGATAAAAGAAGAATCGTCAGCTCCTCCCAGGTGAAGAGTTTAGTTTATATTTCTATGTCCTGTACACACATCTTCGTGCATTTTAAAAGAAAAGAAAGTTTAGTTTTCATTGATCACTTTTGCCTGTCCTTACCAAACCAATATTAATAGTGAGAACATTACAGTCGGATTATTTCATATCTTTGTTTGACCTGAAAAGAGGATGAGGTTTACTGCGGCCAATATTATATATGGTGCACTTCTGTGTTATCACTGCTAACCTGTAATTACACCCCCAGCTTCCCATATCAGCAGTGATTACACCACAGCTTTTTTGGGTCGATTAGAAGACCAGTCTAGAGCGGTTGAAAATGTGAGGTGTGGACCTGTTTCTTAAGTGGAAGGAAGAACAGATCTCTCTGAGGGGGACACCACATTGCCTACACTGCAGTGACAGTCAGTGGGAATTGATCAGCACCATGGGAGAATAGGTCCAAGGGCCTGTTTTTCTGTGGTGGAGTGAGTGTAATGGAGGAGATTCCTACTGTGATCCGTACCCACCCGTTTTGTTTTTTATTATTTCTGGTTTGTTTTGCTTTCCAATATAAAACCTTATAATTCTCAAAATATACATACATGATGAAAATACTTCGGGCCATATGCAGGTAAAACGTGTTTTGCGATTCTCAAATTGCGATTTTTAGGGAATCGCAATTAGAGAATCTCAAAACGCAGTGTAGGTAGGATTAGCAAAATATTTTGCGAATCCCACATATTCCTTATTTGCGAATCGCAAATTGAGATTTGCAAATAAGGAATACCTTCCCATTCATTCCTATGGGCTAGAAGGCCCAAAGGAATGAATGGGAAGACATTCTCAATTTGCGATTCTCAATTAGAGAATCGCAAATTGAGAATGCAATTTCAAGGTTACAAGGGTGTCAATAGGACACCCTTTTGCACCCCTGAACTAAACATGTGTGCACATGTGGCGCACATACATGCTCTAAGGGCATGTATGTGCGCCACATGGCACTTTGAAAAATGCAAAAAAAGTTACTTTTTCAAAGAAATCGCAAATTACCACCAACCTGAAGTTGGTGGTAATTTGCGATTCCTTAAGTCAAAATCGCACAACTTGGGTGCTTCCTAGATTGCATTTAAGGAATCGCAATTTGGGATTCCTTAAATGCATTCGCAAAATAAGGAATGGCAAATTTTGCGATTTCTTATTTTGCGAGTGGGTTTTTGTATGCTACATAGCACACTGCCCAAATTGCGAACGCAAATGCAGAAATTCTGTAAATTTCAGCATTTGCAATCGCAATTTGACTCCCTACATATGGTCCTTGGTGTTCCAGAGTGTGAAGGGCCAATTCTGGATCTCACCTAATAAAAGGTTTAATCCATTTGTGTGCAATTTTGTTAGAAGATGCCACAGAGACACACAAACTGAAAATGGTTTGTGTATAACAACACAATTTGACGAAATATAGAAAATATTGAAGGCTGGGCTAGAACTCACAATTCTTCCTAACACAGCAAGACACCTGGGGAAACTAGAACACAAGTTCCCAACTCTTTTCAGTTGCCTTTGATCTTTAATTGAAACTTTGCATTTATCTCGAGTGCTCCTGTGAACAATATTTTAATTGGAGCCATAGCCTTAGGGGACGAGTAAAAATAAAATGATTTCATTCAGCATCCCTATCCCTGTTCTGTGCGATGCCCTGGAGTCCTGACATCTTTTTATACACTTATTTTGAGTGATTTAGAATTATTCCAGCCATTACTTTAGTTATTGTGCTTCTGAAGTAAATCCAGTTGCATTTGATAACGAATGTAATAGTTTGGTGTAACTTTAAAAAGTTGTGTTTGACAGTAACAAATGATAAATCCAATTGAGTTTCCGAAGTAATATTCAAGAAACTGTATTATTAATTGGGGTGGGTGGGGTTGACAACTATTAAGGCCACAAACCTGTTAAGGTCAAAACACAACAAAATAAAGATCCCGCAAACAAATTAGAAAAAAAGATAAAGATGCACTTATTAACGTTTCACCAAATCGTCAAGAATCCAATAAAGGGAACCAGAGATATGTTTTTCTAAGATTTAAGACGAAGAGGGCCCAGAAAATATAAAGCGCTAATCTGGACTCCCTGTTCAAGGTTGACCGCGACCTGGGCACTTTTTTAGGCCAATGGCGATTGAGTGCAGGTTGCATACACCAGGTGGGTTCATCCACTTAAAACTTTTACCTTCTGACTTAGGGCCTAATTTAAAGTTTGTCAGATGAGTACTGTCATAAACATGACGCATGTCTCATCCACCTTATTACAAGTGGCAAAGCATATAATGCACTTAGGCGGGTGGGATATCCATCACATTTGTGACAGAGTAACCCATTTGCCAAAGTGTATAACAGTCCTTTAGTTTCTGAAATGTAAGTTGAAATCCTCCAGCTGAGCAGGGCTGCAGGTTGTACCTGCTTGAACCGTGCCACTGGACGAGGTCCTCCTGAAGCTGTCGATTTTGCCAAGTAAAATCCATGAGATTCAGAAATTCAAATTTTGCAGTTGACGAAGTCCTCACTTTGGATGGATACTTTTTGACCTGTCAATGTTTCTGCTTTCTGACTTGGGTCCTGATTTGGAGCTTGGCAGACAGAAATAAGTCCATAGGGATGGCAGCGACCTTCACCCAGGCCACCCTTAAAGACTCCTACCTGCCACATTTTGAGTTGCCCGCCAGTCAACTCCATACATTGATGGAAACTGTCATCAAGCCATAGGAAAAGTTTGAAAGACTGCACCATGAAACGTGATGCCTGACGGTCAAAGTTTTCTTTAGGTTTTTTTTTCAAAAACAAACTTCCACAGTGGGAGTTTATTTTTGAAAAATAAAAACCTGTCACACCATAGAAGTATTCACCCACCGTGTGGGAATCTGTTTTTTTCTTTCAACTGTCTTTCACCAGCAGGATATTCCTAGCGGTGATGGACAGCTAAAAGAAAAGCCCACTCTAAATAGAATGGACTGTCAAATGACTTACCTGACGGCCTTTCCTCCCTCTGGTCATCAAAGGAATGTTTACGCCATAAGAGTAAATGTTACTCCATTGGTGCAAACCTTGCAGGTGCAACCGGGTAGGTGGACTGAGAATTTGCAGGTCAGGCCACTCCATCCCCGTTGTGACAGTGTACCCTGTCCTCCAAACTCTAAAATGGGGCCATAGTCTTTTTTTGATGGAGCTCAAAATCATTCAGAGGGCACTGCCTGAAGCTGTATCTTCAAAATCATATTGAAATTGCACACTTTTACAGCAAGTCCCCACTGACTCTTTGGAGGTCTAGGACATTTTATAAGTCCCAACTTTCAGTGTTTCTGGAGTAGCTTCTCTTTGTTGCTTCTAAGGCACCCACATCCTATGTGACAGCCCTTAGGGACCAGGACTCACTCAAGCAGAAGCCACCAGCAGTGCCCAGTCAAGTTCCAGTTGCTACTGTTCATCTGGTCTTTCATGAAATAGGCCTCTTGTAGCTTGTTGTGTTCCCCTAGCCACAAAGGAGGTTACACAGCTAACACTTGGCGTCTACATCTTAGGTCTGGGTACAGGTGGGAGCAGGTCCAGCCCTTCAGGTCTCCACACAGGTCTCAACAGTAAGTCCAGTCTATGTATGTTCTTCCACAGGTCCAGAGAGTGTTCTGATGAGCTATGGGCAAGGTGCTGGCTTTTTAGGGTTTATTAACCAATACGAAAAAAGTTTCCATGGGAAACCCTTCCCACTGCCCCACCACCTCCAGTTTTCCTTACTGCACCCTACCCCACAGTGCACTATCCTGAAGAAGATTCAACATGGCAGAACCTTTCTGCCCCTGAAGGGAGCTTGTGGGCCAGCCAGTGGTGTGTTTAGGGAGATGAGCAGTCCCTGCCTCTTCAGCTACACCAACCTGGTTTTATGATCTGCACCTTCTGAAAGTGGACTGGTTCCAAACTGGCTATCAAATGCCTACAGAATAAAAGGTTTCCTTTAAACTTAACTTTGAATGGACAGGAATCACTTGTGTTCCTTTTAAGTTATTGAAGTTTCTGGGCCCTCTGTGGTAAATAAATAAATAATACCTCTCTTTTTGAATGCATAAATGAATAACAGATAGCTCAATAAATAAGAGTCAAGATTCGAGGTAGTAGGAGTTTTGCAGGTTTAATACAGCATAAAGACAGGGACGGGACAACCTGCACAGGAATAGGATGGCAAGCCCTGGCAGCTCTGCCGGGGTCAGGGTCGGAATCGGCGGAAGGATAATTTTTTTAATAACAGTACATGAGCATATATACATAACGCAAACACATAGCATTACGTCGCAATAGGCGTAGCAGTGGGTGGAGCAATAGGCGTGACGCGTAGCAGTCGCGAAAGATAAGGGTGAAAAGAGGTGTAACAGGGCGTATACATAGACATGTGATGCAAACGTAACAGAATATGTCATGAATGGGGTGGAAACCATGGAGGGGGCTACCTAAGGAGCCGGGACCTCTAACCTGATGGTGCGCGCAAACTGGCAATGACGTGTCACTAGGAGAAGCTGGGGGCTATGAACTCTGTGCTAGGAGCAGAGACTGAAGTCTGGAGAGTCAGGGCGACATGTACCTAAGCAGTATCTAGTATCTGATGTTTAGAGAACATGTTGATAGAATCCAAATGTTATCGGGGTAAAGGCGAACAGACTCTAAGATTGGAGCATGCATTATTCTACATGTAGTGCGTGATGAAGAATATTAAATGATCATTAAATGCAGTATTTCTCTTACATGGAGACGTAGAGGCTAGACACTGACGGAAACTATTGATGCGATTCAGTAGCTTTAGGAATGCAGAGAAGGAGGGCTGTACTGATAACTCGAATCATAACATACTCTTGGCAGACTCAGAGGCAGAGCCAGGCTGAACCGGGCACTGCGAGGCAGGAAGTAAGTGAAGGGTCGGGGATACAGGCGGGGGCTGTATCGCTCCTCAGCGAGGCTTCAGGGGACAGGAGCTGAATCTGGTGTCCAGGCCCTTTTGAGGCCTAGAAACGGAGATTTTACAATGGAATAACGTGCACACTGAGAAACGTGGCAACGTAGCTTTACATAGGCCTGATATTCGTAGTATTCACGAGAACTGGAAACTGACATACTAAAGGTGGACACAACTATAATTGCGTCTTTAATCGAACATGGGGAATAACATATGCATATTAATCATGCACAGATAACATATGATGGATGACACGTAGGGACACAGAACATGGCAAAATTTACTTTTCCACATTCCCTCCTTGTCACTACGTTTCCATCAGGAAACATCAATATTCATGATACCATCTATCATTTCATACAGTATCATTTGCTGGTCTCGAATTTTCTTGGAACGGGATTTAGAATGGGGCTTGGGACTAGGAATACAAGAGGTAGCACAAATGCCGCAAATCGCAGGGCCACATTGTATACAGAGGCAGCAGCTAAATATGATCGCTACTGCAATACCTAGAAAGGACAAGACTTTCCATCCCCAGGCGGAAATTATATTCCAGAACCAACCGGACCATGTCCAGGTGCCTGGATTTTGGTGTAACAGATGGGCAATTTTATGAAGTCTGGTTATAGCTGAATAAACAGACGGCGCGTTATTTGGAATGAAAATGCAGCAACTAGATCCGATGACTCTACAGGCCCCGCCCCTATCGGCCAATATGACGTCAAGGACGAGACGATTCTGGAGCACGACAATTCTCATAAAGGATTGTTCTTCGGTTAAATTACTTAGAGCAGAAGTAGTCTCAATTACTACTGCTTCAAGGGTTCTGGTTAACCTACGTATCAGTTTACTATTCACAACTGTACCTAAATAAGGGAAAACACCTTTATTGATATCTATATATTGTTCTAGAGCAGTTTCAGTATAATCGACAATCGGGAGGTTTCTCTTGTGTCTTGTATGTACTAGGTGGGAATTCCTATGGTAGTCGGGTGGGGCTAGAAAAACAGGTGGCAGTAGGAAGGCAATGTAACAGGTTCCCTCCCAATCGAGGGGCAGACGAACATATGCGGTCTGACCACAAATAAAATAAGAATGACGTGAAGCTTTGAAAATAGATTTCCCACTGTCACTATACTTGACAATAGTAGTACAATCACTATGTCCTACGTGTGTAGAACCATTATTTCGGACACATAATTCGCCTTTGACTGGTAGTACTGAAATTGCAGGTAAGTCTGGAGTAGTATCAGACTGAACATTCAGGACCATGAAATTCGAAGAATAATTACCTAAATTATACACTTCATTTTCTAGATCTAACCCGGTTCTGTGGGGGAGACCTCGCTTGTCTGGAAAACATGTACTGTTAAGAAAAGACATATCTGTTGAGGATGACGTTAACGTGGACCATGCTCCACACGAACCATTATGTGAAAAAGGATAAGGAAAGAGTGGCAGAACTCCCTTCGGTGTCTGAAAAGGGGGGAGTCGACCACACACCCAACAATTAGTGGCATTGCTGGTCTGGTGTGAATAATGTAACATGCGGATGAAAGAATTATTTCGCATAGCGAGGCGGTAAGAGAGTTCATGAGGAGGCAGATCACTAAACGTGTGCTCCACCGTAACATTAGCAGACTTATTTACATGAGAAACTGGAAAATACAGGTAAAATGCATAACTGGTGCAGGAAATCATAATGCTGAGAAATAATATGAAACATAGAAAAACGATACATCGGATTGAGTTTTGAATAACTCTCTCACTATGGGGGTCTATTTTATACATGTCAGAAACAGTCTAACCGTTTCACCTAGGGGAGGACTTAGACAATCAAACTGGCTGACTTATTTTACTAGACCGGAGTTTCAACTTATACTCCTGCTGCGGAGTTTTCTCTAACGGGGAGGGTGCAGTATCATTGTTCTTTGCGGGACAGTCCTTAAGAATAGTACTTTGGTAATCCTTCAAATCCTGGGAAATGTTCTTTGAGACCGGTTTCAGTCCATAAAACTTCTTTATATGTGAAAGATGCACCCAGCCTTTGCGTCCCTCCAACTTCACGGCTGTACGGGTGGCGAGGAGGACCTGTCGGGGCTCCTTCCAGCGAGGCTCTAGCGGACTTGAGCGGTCAAAATTTCGCACCAGGACCATGGATCCTGGAACGATTTCATGCGGTGCCACCTCGGTATTGTCTGGAAATGCGGCGGCAACCTGTGAACGACAAGAGTTGAGGGCAGACATCAAGGAAGCTAGGTAATCTGTCAGCATATTACTTGAAACATCGGTAATACTTCGGGGTCTGGGTGTACCCCACATGTTAGGGGGGCGGCCGAAAACGACCTCATACGGGGACAGACCTGATCTGGAATGTGCGACCATGCGCATATAGAACAAAGCGACTGGCAGAGCTACTAGCCAGTCCACACCTTTCTCTTTACATACTTTGGCGATGCGAATTTTCAGGGTCTGGTTATGTCTCTCTACGAGACCTGCTGCTTCGGGATGGCGTATACAATGGAACTTCCACTGGTACCCTAACAAAAGGGAAACATGCTTCATTAACTCTGAGGAGAATGGCTGGCCGTTATCAGAATATACGACCCTAGGGAGTCCATAACGGGGGAAGAACTCACGAACCAACTGCTTGGCAGTGGTCGCGGCTGTGTAATCTGGGACTGGATATGCTTCTGTCCACCTGGACAAAGCGCATACAACTACAAGGACATACTTGAAACCTCGACATCGCTCCATCTGAATATAATCCATCTGGAGGACTTCAAAAGGGTGGTCAGGAGGTTGGAATCCACCTTGTTCCACCGGGACACTTTTACCTGGATTAAACTGACAACATATCATACAGGTACGGACTTTCTGCTTGGCTGCAGCTCGTAAATGCTTGTTGAACCAAATGTTCTGGATACTGTCTAACATAGCTTTTTCTCCTAAATGTGCTGGACTATGTGCGGTATTGATAATGACTTGAACCATAGAGTCGGGGAGAAACCAAGTGGCTTTTCCTTTCGTTAACCATCCTTGATCTGTCTGGACCCCTCCTTGTTCGGACCATTTCTTGATTTCTTCGGGAGTAGCATGTAACTGGATATCTATGACATCTTGAGTAGGGTCCTTAACTGTCATACATGTAGTCGGATCTGGAGTGTGTGTCATGTTAACTGGAATGTCTGGAATCTGTGCTGTAAGCTTGGCTGTGCGATCTGCTAGATCGTTACCCTGGGAAATAATGTCAGTAACTTTCGTGTGTGCCTTGCATTTCATGATAGCAATGGATGTCGGTAAATGTATTGCATCTAACAGAGCTTGAATAAGGAGACCATGCTGAATCTTGGTTCCATGAGAAGTCATGAAACCTCTCTCCTGCCAGAGCACTCCAAAGTCGTTACGACTCCAAATGCGTAGCGTGAATCTGTGTAAACATTAACTTTCCGGTTCTTAGCGTGTATGCAGGCTTGTGTCAGAGCAACTAGCTCTGCTGCTTGAGCGGACAGGGTGTCAATACGGTGTGTTTTAATAACTTCGGTGTCGGTAGTCACTGCATACGCGGCGACCAGTTCTCCTGTACTTGTTCTCATACATGAACCATCCACATAAAGTGTCAGGTCGGGATCTGGTAACGGAATATCTGTCAGATCTTGTCTTGGCTTTGTCGTAATATTAACTACTTCCACACAGTCGTGTGTGTCCGGATTTGGATTAGCTGATGGTAACAGTGTAGCAGGATTGAGAACGTTGCAGCGTCTGATTTCTATGTGTGGCTGAAACAGTGTCAATTCATAACCTGTTAAACGTGCAATTGTCAAGTGCTGAGTCTGTGTTCGGTTTAAGAGAACTTCCACGGAGTGTGGAACTTGTACTGTCAGGGAGTGTCCTAATACTATGGAATCCCTTTGTCTGATAGCTAGTGCTGTGGCTGCAACTGACTTGAGGCACGCAGGGAGAGCCTGGGCTACAGGATCTAATGTGCTCGAAAAATAAGCACAAGGCTTGTATTGTCCTGCTTGATCTTGTGTGAGAACAGATAATGCTGTACCTTCGCGTTCTGTGACGAAAAGTGTAAAAGGCTTACTGTAGTTTGGTGTAGCTAGAACTGGAGCTTGACATAGGGCTTTCTTTAACTCATTGAAACTGAGTGTATGTTCAGATGTCCAAGGGAGGACAGTCGATACGGCTGCCTCCTGTGTCGTTAACTGTATCAGTGGCTTGGCTAGAAATGCATACTGAGGAATCCATTGTCGGCAGTAAGAAGTGAGGCCGATAAAAGCACGCACCTCCTTCTGGGTCTTGGGCTGAGGAAGACTCGCTATTAACTGGATACGGTCAGGTGTCAACTGCCTACCCCACTTGGACAGTAAGTGTCCTAAGTAGACCACTTGCTGGACACAGAATTGAAGCTTCGAAGGGGACACCTTGTGCCCCATCTCGGCTAGGAAATACAGAACTGTGAGGGATGCTCGCTCGCAAGCACGTTCAGAACGGGCTGTGACCAGTAGATCATCGACATACTGGAGCAGGGCAGTGTCAGTTGGCATGTGAATGTTGTCTAGTTGTCTCTTAAGTGCTTGACTGTAAATACTAGGACTTTCTGTGAAACCTTGAGGAGCTCGTGTGAACATATAGCTCCTTCCATTTAAACAAAATCCGAAAAGGAACTGGCTGTCTGGATGAATGGGGACACTAAAAAATGCATTCTTGAGGTCTATGACTGTAAAAAATGAGGCTTCTGAATCAATGGCTGTCAATAGGGAAGAGATATCTGGGACAACTGGGTACTGGGGAATAATACATTTATTAAGCTCTCGTAGGTCAATCACTAATCGATATACTGGGGGTGCATTTGGATCAGTACGTTTCATGACTGGAATGATCGGAGAATTGCATACATTGGAGTCAGTTTCTACAACCACTCCTTGAGCGATGAGCTCGTCAATAATTTTGGATAAGGCTGCTACAGCCTCCGGTGGCAATCTATACTGTCTGATTCGTGGTAACACTACACCTGGCTTGAGAGTCACACGATGGGGTGTGATTTGCATATAACCAACATCAGTTGGACCTTGCGCCCATAGATGCTGCGGAACATTGGACAATCTGGGATCAAAATCTCGTAATACATAGTGACCCTTAAAGTCACGCAGGAACAATCGTATTCCCTCTGGGGAACAGCATATAACTGCACCTAACTCTTTCAGTGTTTTAATACCTAATAGATTCTCTGGACATGACTTAGTAAGTAACAGATCAGTAGTACGGGACAATGGACCTACTTCTAGAGTAACTGGCTTTGATATTTCATTTACAATGGGTTTTCCTGAAAATCCAAGGGAAACATTTCTTGAGCCTGAGAGCGGAGCCCCTGGAACTTCGGCGTGGCTAATTGTGGTCCTACTTGCCCCTGTATCAATCAAAAACTTTCTGTCTTTCCCTAATACTTGACTGTGAACATAGGGACCTTCTTGATCTACAGGTATCTCGATGAGAGGCAAGCCTACCTCCCTCTCTAGGCTGTTTCATGAATATGGCTGATACTCTGGATACTCAGACTGTGCATACTGGTACATCTGCTGTGTAACGTGCTGTGTTGCAGCGATGGGCTGCGGTGCTGTAACTGTCTGTGGTGCATTCTGTGGCTGAGGAATCTGTGAAACTTGTTCTTGTCTAGGCGGACGTGGTCTTTCTTTAGTCTTACCAGTAGCTATGTTGTGTTTCAGAACTGCACACTCGTTTATAAAATGACCTGGCTGTTTACAATAATTGCAGTTCCCTTTAACGGGAGCTGCAGGATGACTGGCTTGATTCGGACCCCTCTTCTGACTGTCTTGAGGAACAGATTGTGCAACTAGTACTTTCATTTTTGTGTCTTTCATACGTTTTCTCTCGTGTTCTTGCTCTTCTCTGATTCTATTCTGGTGGTATTGGAGCATCTGTAACATCTGGGACGGGGTATTAGCTTGCCAGGTACTTTCGACTTTCAAAACTCGATTCTTAATTTGTGGACTTGAATTCTCGACTAATTTAGTAACAAAAAGGTGAGGGTATGACTCACTACTTGTCTTGAGGCCACTGTTGATGCTAAAACATTTCTCAAATCTAGAATAAAAATCACTAATGTCTTCGTCTTGTTTCTGTTTACAGGCTGAGATTGCATCCCAGTCTTCCTTTTTCGTTGTTAACAATCTGGGTAAAACTTGAATCAATAATTCAGGTAATTCTTTACATTTCGCTCCAAGACCGGTACCTGGTACTCGTGCCTTATCTTCAGCTTCTAGAACTGCCCAATCGATCTTTTTCTCTCCCACCTCCCATTCTTTTTCCTTGAGCTTTTCATACACCCCTGCGGGCAGCAGAACCTTTAACATTTTAATTATATCTGGATACGTGTATTCTCCCATACGGAGCATGTCTTTTAATTCTCGATGGAACCCTGCTGGATCTTTATCATGACAGGGAATTAATTTTTTCATCTCTAAGAGTTCCATCTTTGTGATCGGGGTGTAAACAAACACTCGTTCTAGTTCGCCACCCGTTCCTCTAACTGGGTGGACTTCTCGTAACGGATTCTGTCTCTCTATGTAAAATGGTTTACTTTCTGGGGGTGAGACATGAACAAAATGCGGGTTCAAAAACGTTCTATATTTGTGACGCTGTTCTAGAATGACACTAATTAAATCGGTACCTAAACCTTTCCATCTATACTGGAGTAACTCGTTCAGGATATCATGTAACGGGCCTGGATCAGAGTGCTGACCCTCATACAATGTAATGAGGTGCTGAATCATATACATACCCACCAGTCGTTGCTCGGCTGGGGGCATTTTCAGAAACATTTGTGCCACTATTTCGTCTGGAAAAGTGGTAGAATCAGTAGTCCATCGGACTGCTGATCGGGCTAGTTCTTGTTCATGCATAGTACTTAACTCACTGTAACCGATTCGTGATTTCAGAATGTGATCGGTAGCTTGAAACACTTGTTCTAGAGAACCTTGTTCTGGTGCTGGATGATGGAAAGTTGACTTGTGTTCTAGGCGTAAATGGCGATCTGGAAATCTAGATTTTCCTACATACGCTATTCTGGCGGGATTCTCGTCGTCTACCTCTTCAGTATCAGAGTTACTTTCTTTCTCGCTTACTTGTGCTGCTTTACGCTGTTCGTGTAACTTTATTATTTCTTTACGGATTTTCTTGTACATACTTTCCATAGCACTGATGGTCCTGTGCTTACCCTCGGCTATATTATCACTCCACTTTGTCAGGGTTCTCATTTCGGCTTGATCTTTGGACGGGTAATCTTGTTCTCTTATTAAACAATTAATCAAAAACTTTAGTATCATGAGCTGGATCTCGGCTTTCCTTTGAGACATGACTTCGCCAATGCTTTCTGGATCATCCCCTGTACGGATGAAACGATATATTCTGTCTAGATCTTCTTTCATATTCGGTAGGGTGACTAGATACTCGGCCACCTTTCTTACACGTAATGAATATAAAACCATATTATCCTCGCCTGGGACTGGATCATAGCCGCATTCATTAAGGGCTTTTCTTATTTCTGCTACAGACTGATGTCTGGGCGTACGCTGTGACGCTTGTGCATGTAATTCGGCTGACGTTAAACGCTTATGTGGCGGCGGGGTCTGAGGAGGGCCTCCTCCTGCGGCCCCTAAACTAGAATCGTCGACTGATCCTCTTCGTACTAGTGTGGCAGGAAATTGAAATGCGGGCTGAACTGGTATGGCAGGCTGGACCGGGGGGACCGTAACAGGTACTGCAAGGGGTACCCCGGTGTCTGGAGAAACGGGGAGTGCCTGATTTACAGGGACTGGCGGAGCGCGAACAGGATTTGCATATTCTGGGACTGTGTCGTCCAAATAGGACGAAATGAAAATATCAGCTGCGGTCTGTTTGTGACGTAGCTTGGTCGGAACTAATGGTGGCGGAAAGTTACTGGATGCCTCCGGGGTCGCTTTTGGCAGGCCCTCGGCAAGAAGAGGATACATACCCTTAATAAGAGCATGCCTCTGTCTGTCTGACTGTTCGGTTTTAACTCGTTCACCAATCTCGATTAATTCCCTTTCTTGGGCTCGTTCCAAGGATTCTCTACTTAATTCTGACTTTCTGATTTCTTTTTCGGTTTTTTTATGAGATTCTTTGCGCCATAACTCGATGGCATCTTTCTGTGACTGTCTGGCTTTCTTTTTCCATAATGCTTCTTCTACTCTCATGATGCACTCGGCATCCCATGTGCCTGACACAGGCCATCTATACTTTTCCTCTAACTGTTTGGTATACTCGACCCATAAATCTAGATACAATATGGCGCTTATGCCATGCTTCTGATACATAAAATGACCTGGACTGTCCCTAGGCGGGACAGGAACTGCTGCTTCTAGCAGACCTTTTCTAGTTCTCAACTGACGCAGTTTTGAAAAGAGCGGCATGACTGAACTATAATCTGGACACAATACGACACACAATAAACACGATAACTACTTCACACTCATACCACGACATCAAGATACATGAAGAACATTCAGAATAACAGTTCGAACAGAATACTACCTGGAATACGGAAAACAGAATACATGAATTTTCTCGAGAACAGAACTGACTAGAACAGAAACTAGATGCACTGCTGAAACAGTACGAAACTTACCGGTCTCATACAGAGACACGTCAGGACCCGTATCCACTGGAGTGGACACTTCGTTTGTGGGCTTGTGTACCACCAACCCTCGGACCAGAGTCAATTAAATTGACCCTGTCTAGATACTACCCCAGTAATGGTACTCACCGGGCAGTAAGAACGGAAGGCCTCAGACTGGACGGGACTGCTTGGACGCCGGACGGACGAACTTCGGACTTCTGTTACGGGTGGGCCTCCGGATACCTCGGACCTTGGACTCTCGGCTTGGGCTCTGGTCGGGACTCGCCGCGTTCCTCCACCGTCTCGTCTGGATGCTGGACCGCCTCCTCCGTCTCCTCCGTGGGCCTGAGGGATACTTGCAGCAGAAATATCTGCCGGTGCGCAGAAGAGTTCCGTCACGACTGCAGAGGGTCAGGGGGTCGGCGTGGCTTCACCGACACGTGGGGAAAGGGCAAGTCCCTATTCGGGCGCCATTATGTGGTAAATAAATAAAGAATACCTCTCTTTTTGAATGCATAAATGAATAACAGATAGCTCAATAAATAAGAGTCAAGATTCGAGGTAGTAGGAGTTTTGCAGGTTTAATACAGCATAAAGACAGGGACGGGACAACCTGCACAGGAATAGGATGGCAAGCCCTGGCAGCGCTGCCGGGGTCAGGGTCGGAATCGGCGGAAGGATAATTTTTTTAATAACAGTACATGAGCATATATACATAACGCAAACACATAGCATTACGTCGCAATAGGCGTAGCAGTGGGTGGAGCAATAGGCGTGACGCGTAGCAGTCGCGAAAGATAAGGGTGAAAAGAGGTGTAACAGGGCGTATACATAGACATGTGATGCAAACGTAACAGAATATGTCATGAATGGGGTGGAAACCATGGAGGGGGCTACCTAAGGAGCCAGGACCTCTAACCTGATGGTGCGCGCAAACTGGCAATGACGTGTCACTAGGAGAAGCTGGGGGCTATGAACTCTGTGCTAGGAGCAGAGACTGAAGTCTGGAGAGTCAGGGCGACATGTACCTAAGCAGTATCTAGTATCTGATGTTTAGAGAACATGTTGATAGAATCCAAATGTTATCGGGGTAAAGGCGAACAGACTCTAAGATTGGAGCATGCATTATTCTACATGTAGTGCGTGATGAAGAATATTAAATGATCATTAAATGCAGTATTTCTCTTACATGGAGACGTAGAGGCTAGACACTGACGGAAACTATTGATGCCATTCAGTAGCTTTAGGAATGCAGAGAAGGAGGGCTGTACTGATAACTCGAATCATAACATACTCTTGGCAGACTCAGAGGCAGAGCCAGGCTGAACCGGGCACTGCGAGGCAGGAAGTAAGTGAAGGGTCGGGGATACAGGCGGGGGCTGTATCGCTCCTCAGCGAGGCTTCAGGGGACAGGCCCTTTTGAGGCCTAGAAACGGAGATTTTACAATGGAATAACGTGCACACTGAGAAACGTGGCAACGTAGCTTTACATAGGCCTGATATTCGTAGTATTCACGAGAACTGGAAACTGACATACTAAAGGTGGACACAACTATAATTGCGTCTTTAATCGAACATGGGGAATAACATATGCATATTAATCATGCACAGATAACATATGATGGATGACACGTAGGGACACAGAACATGGCAAAATTTACTTTTCCACACCTCCGCAGCTGTCCTTTCTGAGTCGATATCTTTCACAAAAAGCTTGGTCCAGGATTAAGTTTCACACATCATTAAAGGGAAACACTATCAGAGCCACCTCACAGCAAGTTAATACTAAATAGCCCACTAGGGATTCAGGCAGGTAAAATATGACTTATTTGACAATTTGATTTTTCATGATTAGCATTGTTTTATATACTAACACTGTTATGAGCTGTGATTTGTCATTTTTAGGTTTGTATGTATTTAAAATGTTTTTACACTGTGCACTTTTCTGGTTCATTGAACCAAAACAAAGTTGATTATGATGATGATGACTTCTCAAAAGTCCCTTTTTTAAAACATTTATTAAAAATCTGACTTTGCCATTATATGGGATGTTACATAAATATTTAAAATAGTGTTAAAAATAGTGTATGAATTATTTGGCTAGCTTGTCACTAACTGATGACCTCAGGGTTATGATTTGTTTGTGAACTCCCCTGTTTCTCATAAGACTGCAACAGCCCTTTCCATTAAAAATAGGTTTTGGGGGCTAGTCACTGTAAACATGCCAACATTAAATTCTACTACTTACAGGCGACTTATTTAATATTTTAAAGTAGGGGTCTTTTGACAGGTGTACCTGCAAGTTTAAAACCTGCAAGTGTCAGGCTACACAGGTGGGCCTGTAGCCGTGTTTATCTTGTTAGCATACTGGATAGCACGATGTGTTGTACAGTCCATAGATGACATTTAACTGACCAATGCCCTAGTGTATTTCCTGCAATTTGGAGTTTGTCAATGTTACTGTGTTTTAGAGGTCAGAGCACATAAACTACAGACAGGACAACATCGCCCCAGTGTACAGAGTTAAAACACACAGCAGTATCTGTCCAAGAAAATGGGGGTGGCCAAGCAAAAAGGGACACTTTATCACATCCTATTTTGCCAAGACTCATTTTGCAGAATGCCATTCTAATCATTCACCTGATGTAGGCAAAAGCTGAGCACAAGCACATGTATGTATACATTATCTGGAAGTATAGTTGTTTTTCGATTTTTTTTTGTTGCTGCGTCTGTATTTTAGGTGAACAGTTTAAATAGTGAATAGTAATATATTCCAATGGAAACTATATTTTACTAACACTTTGAGATGCATATGAAGGATCGTACTGTGACATTTTTCTGACATTAATTTTTGATGCTTTCTCCAGGATTAGATGTGAATTACACCTGCAATTTTCAGGCCTGATTCTGGAAGTAGTTTCATGAGGAGTTTTGTCTTGCCTCAAGATTAGGCGTGACTTCATCATTTATTTGTTGGGGTAACATTTGTTTACTCACAGCTAATCAATTGTTTTCTGTGAGTAAGCAGGTGTTACTTCTTGTAACTCATGAATACGACTCACCTGTTTCTGGAGTAGGAAAATATAAGCTTGGAGTAACACATTTACAATAACAAAAAATGCGTTGTCAATCAGATGTGGCTATTCAAGACTAATTTCCTACGTAGGCACACTGAAAATGCGTTGTAAATCAAGACTATTGTGACTAGTAGGCACATTTTTTTATCATTAAGACAAACAAATGACAATTTTAAAAGCAGTTGATAGTATCGTGGCGTTACAGTATTCATTTGTTGTCCTACATGGTAGATACAAGTTCTAAATTCAATATTTTGCATTTGTTTCTTTCGATATTCAGGATGGAAAAGTGATTGTGTGGGATGCCTTTACTACCAACAAGGTATGTGAATCCTGTTCTTTTTACCTTGCAATAGACAGCACACTAATAGCAGTTTAAAATGTGCAAATATGAGAATAAGAAAATAATTTGATGAAAGAGACACAGACAATATAACCAGAATTCATTAAAAAGATAGGAGCGAGGAAGCCAAATTCTGATAATGATTAATACATGTTAAGGATCCTTGTGGTTATTTAGAGTGAGAATGGATGTGCATGATGGAATCAATTTTAAAGCCACATCAAAATAAAACATAAGGTCTCAGGAATGCTATGTCTATCTCTTTTGGTGGGAAATGAGCAGTGGCAGCCATAATTTTGACACACTAAGATGGCTGCTGCGGGGTCTGGAGTGTCTCCTCTGAGCTTCAGTGACTGAATTTCAGGCTAATGGCTTGTGCCACTAGCCACTGCCCCCAAAAACAGAACATAGCAAATGTCAAGGTTGATTGTAGAGCACGAAGAAGCATGTTCTGCAGTTGAATGCCTTAGGCAATAGGCAGCCTTTAGAACACATCCTTTCAATCCCATCAGCTGACCATAGCTCCTGCACCAGTGTGCCAGAGTCATACAGTAATCTTTGTGGATTTATGCTGCATGCTCTGTGATTTAATAGGGGTCAACTCTTGAGCTGGGAGCTAGCCACCAGGAACCCATTATAACCAGGAGGGCCACCATGTCAAATTCATCAGGCAGTTAACACCTGGACCAACCACTCTGCAAATGATTATTAGCATATTCAGATGTCGAGGTAACTATAGGGAATAGAGACACACCCCGCTAGTAGTTTACAATGTGAATTTAACCCCTTCCATGCTGATGACGGCCCCCAGCCGTCATGCGCCACGGTGAGCGTGTGCTGATGACGGCTGGGGGCCGTCATGAACCCGCCCACTCAATAAAAGTGCCGCACAGGTGCAGAATCGCGGCCGCGCCCAAGGGGTTAAACTTGCGTGCAATCCAGACATTTGTTGCCCATAGATGTAAGCAAATACAAGGAGAAGATGGTTGGAGTCCTGAAACTTTTCAGACACTCACCCCCAGACACAGATCTGGGTTGAATCCATCATCAATCTCCTGCTCACTAAGCCACCCCAGTTCAGACCCAGCCATATGCAAATCAGTCTTGACCCTCTTCCTCATGGGAACAATCCAACCCGAACTGCCAAGCCAGGTCTTCCCTGGACCGGAAACAAGCATCCTGGGACTGGTTTTGGTCTATCACCTATTATCAGCCAGGCTCGCTTGAATCCAGTGGCAAAGTGAGCAAAACCATCATATCTTAAGTATTGAGATGTTGTAAGTAGAGTTTCTTGTTAATAGACCAATACAATGAATATGACAACGTATTAACTTTCACAACCACATCTGGTATTTCCCTCTTCAGGTGTTAAATATGAAGAAGGAACCTACTTATTGCAGGATGCCTACATAGTGCCTGCTCTGTCACCAATCCCAGGGCTCACAATCCTACAATATATACTTTAATATGTCAAACTCTTTCTTGGCATTACACCATGACAGACAACCTATTTTATTATGGTAGTGGGGCATGCTTCTAGGATAAAATATTCATGCCATCGTATCAGTCAATACATAATCAATAAAAGTGGATCACTCTTTATGGACAATTGGAGATAACCCAGTATTATAGATAATTTATTCCAGACCGCTCTGCTGTTCCTTTATATATGGGCAGATCAATTTCTGAAATGTATTCAAGATTTCATAGTATGCCCTCATTCACCAACTTATTGCACGTTTATGCGCCCCTCAAGAGACAACTATTAACCCCTTCCAGGCTGATTACGAGCTCAGCTCGTCATGAGCGTAACCTGCTGTGCGCTCATGATGAGCTGAGCTCATCATGTAACGCGGTAATTTTAAAATTGCCGCGTACAGCGGGAAAAGCCACCGCATTGATGCGGTTAATAAATATATTCATTCAAAAACAGTACTCTTACATATTTCTAGTTGTTTATTTTAACTGTCTCAAATGTGGAGGGCCTGACTAAGTAGAGTGGTAGGCAAACTATCCCATACAATTTCCTATCAACCCTTTCGCTTTAATACCCTCAGTTTGAATAAGGAATAAGGGATGAACTATAGTGCCTCGTATATATACTTATTTCCTCCAGATTCATGCAGTTAAGTGTGACATTTTATAAAGAGTAAGTTAGATCTATGTCATAATATATGAGGGTATGCAAGAATACCCACAGTTTGGTAGGTATTTACCACTGCTTAAACAACAAGCCATTATGATGAGCTATAAGAAGAATCCCGTAATTTTATTATATGTATCAATGTTCCATAGCCACATAAATGTTTTGGTTTTGAAGTAAACCCATGTGATATAAAGAGAATGTTTCATTGCAGGAACACGCAGTTACTATGCCCTGCACGTGGGTGATGGCATGCGCATATGCACCGTCTGGATGCGCCATTGCATGTGGGTAAGTATTGACCGAAGGTATGAAAAACAATATTATTGTTGTTCTCCTGGAAAGTAATATGGATTAAAGAGCACAGTGGGCTACAAATGATCATAGAGTCTTCCAGATCTATGTACATTTTAAAACTCATTTGTACAGCGTGATCCTTCTTAGGGAGCAGTATAGTACTGTGCATTCAAGTGGGTATTACATCTTTTATTTACACAATTACATATCAAATATTTACACTTTTTTTTTTAGAACAAATTTTATTGTTATGGTAGGGAAGATTGCGTGGAATCCACGGTACTCCGAACACCGGAGGGGCCGTGAGCATAAGATCAAAATACAGAGATAAGCAATCAATATAGAAATCATTATCAATCATTTTCAAACAGCCCTCAATCCCCCCATCCCATAAGAACTACCCCCCACCCGGTTCCCCCCCTAGCCCCGTACACGATGTCCATCACCTCTGGTGAAGTAATCCATATGAAACAAAACAAAAAAAAGGCAATACACTCCTACCCACGCCCTGGTTCACCAAGCATTTGTTCACTAGTGTCTACTTGTTGCATCGGAGGCTCCAGCCACAGCCCCCTATAGTCCGCCCACCTTTTCCAAATTTTGTAGTGCTTTCTGGGGCAGCCCCGGGCTTCAAACACCGGACGTTCTAGACCCATACAGTAGTCCAAACCCTGTTTCCAAGCCTCAAGCGGTGGAGCTCGAGGGCTTTTCCAAGCACGGGCCACGTCCCTTTTAGCCACTACGAGGCCCAGGAGTAGTAGGTGTCTTTTATAGATGTTGCCCCCCACTTGCTCCAAAACATGTAAGAGGCCCAGCTGTGGTATACGGGGGAGTGTCCAACCCAGCACCTCAACCAAACAATCCCAAACTAGCTTCCAGTATCTTTCCAATGCCCCGCAGGACCATACCGTGTGTATGAACGTGCCCACCTCTCGGCCACATCTCAGACAGTCAGGGGAGGTAATCAGACCAGCCCTATGCAATCTCTCCCTCGTGTAAGAGACCCTGTGTAGGTATTTAAATTGGATGAAACGCAGTCGCATAGCGATAACCGCCTCCCTCGGAGCCGCAAGAGCCTCTCTCCAGCCCTCCTCATCTAATTCTCCTACATCTCTCTCCCAAGTAGACCGCAGTCCATCCAGGGAGGGGGAGCAGTGGGTAACCAGGGACTGATAGATGCGAGATATTTTTTTATCTTCCAGGTCCCCCATAAACAACTTGGCTTCCAGAGGGCTGAACTCCGGCAGGGATTCCAGCCCCTCCAGGGCGGGGGAGATAGCGTGTCGGAACTGCAGATATTTAAAGAATTGGGTGTGAGGCATGTCGTACTCGTCTCTTAGGGCCTGGAATGATTTAAGGGTCGTCCCCTTCATGACGTGACCCAGTGCCGAGAGCCCTATCGCGTCCCAGCCGCGAAACCCCTGCAAGGCCGCTAGAGCCGGCAAGCGACCGTTGTGCCACAGCGGGGTCTCCTGTGTCAGCTTATTCCACCATCCCATGCGGCCCAACGCTCTACGCCATACTTGGAATACCACCTGCGTAGCCACCGGGAGTCTCCTCCTCTGTCTAGCCGAGTATAGCAGCTCATGCAAAGTATCAGGTTCCATCAAATACCTTTCAAGGGCATAGGCCGGGTCACTGCGAACACCATACCACCACTCGTTTAACACCAACAGGTGGGAAGCTTGGTAGTAAGATAAAACATCTGACGATGCCAGACCGCCACAATACGTGGATAGGAAGCAGGTACGAAGCGCTACCCGGACAGCACCCCTAGCCCAGAGGAAGCAGCCCAGAGACGAATTGACCTGGCGGAACCACTGCGGAAAGATAGGGTAAGGATGGTTCTACAACTGATAGAGTAGACGAGGGAGGGCCACCATCTTAAATATGGCCGAGCGGCCATACAGATTGAGGGGCATGCGGGCCTACGTCTTCATGTCCGTTCGAACCCTGTCCCACACCGGAACGATGTTACGTTCCCACGAGACTCCCGGTATATCCGTTAAGAATACTCCAAGGTATTTAAGGCCTCCCACCGCCTCCTGTAAAGTCGACACCCAGTCACCCAGTGCACCACCATCTCCCAGGGTCCATAGAGTAGATTTCCGAGCATTAAGATGGAGTCCCGAGACCTCTCCAAACACCCTCATAATTTCGAGAACTCTCGGGCCCGACCTATTAAGATCAGTGAGAAAGAACAGCACGTCGTCTGCATAGAGGGAAATCCTATCAGACGGCCCAGATTCCCACTCAAACCCCTTCATTTGCGCATCTATGCGTACCCACGCCGCCAGGGGTTCCATGGCGAGGGTAAATAGGTAAGGCGAGAGAGGGCACCCCTACAGGGTGCCCCGTCCAATAGGGAAGGCATCCGAAGACGCGCCCGCTACTCGCACCGATGCCGTCAAGTCTGTATATAGCAGCCGAGTGTCGGAGAGAAAACGGGGTCCAAAATTCAAACGAGGCAGGAGCGCGTGGAGGTAAACCCAGCTCAGGGAGTCGAACGCTCGATCTATGTCTGCCAACAGAAGCGCCGCCTGGGTCCCGGTAGCTTTCATCATTTCCAACGCAACTTGGGCCCGCCTAATATTATGCCTGGTAGCTCTATGTGGCATGAAGCCGGCCTGGTCTGGATGGACCAGGGTCGTAATTAATGGGAGGAGGCGGTTGGCGAGGGCCTTGGCCAGTATCTTCGCCTCGATATTCAGAAGCGAGATAGGGCGATAGGATTCATGGCAATCTCGGGGTCTCCCCGGTTTGCAGAAGACCACTATCTTAGCATGTTTCCAGTCTCTCGGCAGGTGACCCGACTCTCTAGCAGCATCCAACGCCTTCTTATAGTGTGCCCCTAATTGGAGATGGTATTTCCGCAAAAACTTGCAGGGGAACCCGTTTGGCCCCGGGGCCTTCCCAGCGTTCAATTCTCCAAGGGCCTTTCCCAGCTCTTCCGCGGACAGAGGGAGCTCAAGACTATCGCGCTCATCATCAGAGATTGCCCACGGTGGGAGATCCGCCAGAAATTTATCAACCTCTTCTGCCGGGAGGGATTCCCTAGGGGAATACTGCGCTGCATAATAACACGCGAAGCTGTCAGCAATTGCCCTTGGGTCCGAAAGAGAGCCTCCGGCCCCATCCCATAGTGCTGGCAGTGTCGGCGCCTGGAGCGTGCCCTGGCAGAGTCTATAAAGCATTGTGCCGGACTTCTCCCCCCACTGGTAGATTCTGCTCTGCGTCGCGAGCCACACCTGACGTGACTCCTCAAGTTGCAGGGATGCAGCATCTCGCTGCGCCTGCAGCAATCGTCTAATGTCCTCATCCACCCCTGTCTCCGTACACGTGCTCTCGAGGGTACGGACACGGTCCGCCGCCTTCTCCAGTTCCTCGCCGCGCGACCTACGGGCCCTCGCGCACCAGGCTATATCCACTCCTCGCAGTGTGGGTTTCAAAGCTTCCCAGAGGGTCACGTCTTCCACTCCTGACCCTTTGTTATCAGACCAATAGTGGGCTATGGCTTCCCTCATATGGGACTGATAATCGTCCTGCTGGAGATGCCAGGTGGAGAGGCGCCATCTAAATGGCTGCCGTCTCCTGTCCAGAAGGATGTCGATTACAATGGGGGAATGGTCAGAGAGTCCACGCGGCAATATAGCCGTTGATTCCACTCTGCCTATCTTGGTGCAAGGAACGAACAGGTAGTCTAACCTTGAGAAGGAGTTATGGACCGCTGAGACATAGGTGAATTCCCGACTATGGGTATGTTGATAGCGCCATGCATCCGTCCAACCCAAGCTCTGCGCCATATCGTGCAATTTCGTAGGGGTAGCTCTCAGTTGCCCACCACCTGGTCTATAGCGATCTATCGCACTATCCATAACATCATTCCAGTCACCCCCAATTGCAGCCAGTACATCCGGGATCTCAGTCCAGACAGCAAACAATTTCTCCACTTGGGACCACTGCGGCGGGGGGGGGGAGCATACACACTGCCAAAGACCACCGGCTCGCCATCAATTGTTCCCTTGACAAACACATATCTACCTTGGGCATCAATCCACTGCGTAGTGTGGATATAGGACACTCTCCGGTGAATCAACACTGCCACTCCCCGGGACCCCCTGACAAATCCAGCATGGAACACCTGTTGATACCCATAGCGCTGCAGGCTAAGGGTCTTGGTACCCAGAAGATGGGTTTCTTGCAATAATAAAACATCCGCTTTCTCCGTTTTCCCTTGTCGCAGCACAGCCCCTCGCTTTATTTTATCAAGCATGCCCCGTACATTCCAGCTCACTATCCGTAGCGCTGCCCTGGGGGGCTCTGGAGCTGGGCCTCTAGCCGCCATCAATTGGGTGGGTTTGCAATCGTCTGGGCGCATGGGAGTGGACTTGCCTAGACCTCATCAATCGAATCAGGTGGACCATCGTGTAGTAAAGAGCCAACCCCAAACATTTACCCAACTTGTCCCCCAACCCCCGGCCACCCCCCACCCCATACCTCAGCAACATTGAAGTACCTGTCGCGGAACAAAACGCCTCCAGCCCCCAACGGGAGACCCGAGACCGTCTATTCCAACGGAGCCCCATCAACAACCCCTAGAACACCCCAATTGATCTCCTAAAAGATCAAGTCCCCCCTAGCTTGAGGCACGTGTCCGCCTTTTAGTCCATCCCTCCCCACCCAACCCGCATCCCGTGTCCATAAGTCTTTATGTTGTCCCACCGTAGTGGTGCCCCTGAAGGCGAACCTCATCTCCAGCCAGGCCATCGATTGCTGTTATCACCAAAACTTCGGTGCAGGACGCAGCACTGAGGGTGAATCCGGGGTCCTTCACCCCTCACGGATCTACCTTCGGAGCGTCCGATGCTGCAGTCTCTCCTGCATTTCTTCCCTGCGCTGGAGAGCGTTTCGAGGAGCGAGACCTCCAGTTACTCCTACTCCGTGAACGTCTGGGAGTCCGTGGCGGCATCGTCGAGGAGGATGAGTCCGAGTCTCTGGCCGACGGGGTATGCGGTCTAACTCGTACTGTCTCGTCGGTCCATGCAAATACTTCCTCAGGAGAATTAAAGAAGTGAGTACGTGATTGAAAGACCACCCGCAGGCGAGCCGGGTAAAGTAGAGCATATTGAATTTTGAGATCCTCGGCTCGGAGCGCCAGACCCCTCTGAATGCCCTCCATAGTGGCCACTTTTTTCTTTAGGGTCACCATATCCTCTTCCACCCCGTGATTCGGGCTTCTGCGTCTGTGATGCGGGCCACCGCATTCCATAGGTCCTGTCGCAGCAGTGTAACATCCGCCCGACGGCCCCTATTTTGGCGTCCAGTGTGTCCCTGGATTGGGTAATCGCAGCCAGAAGAGCTGCGTTGTCCGGACCCTGGGTCTGCTGGCCTCCCGAGGCCCCGGAACTCCCACTCGGGCCAGTAAATTTGTCTATGGTTCCATGTTTCGAGGCACTGTTACCGCCCCCTCCTCTGGTCATTTTTGGTTGTCGGCTGGATTCTTCCTATGTCCGTTGCAGCTTTGATCTCTCGCCTCCTGGGGCTCTTCCCCTTCAGATAATGGCCTCCGGGGCCTGCCAGTTGCGCCACGCCTGGACCCTGGACGTAGATTATCAAGTGGCCTGCGACCTAGGTCTCAACCGCAGCCCCAATTCCTAAGGCCTGCACCTGGTGTCCTCACGGTTGGCTCACCAATGTCCTCGTTTTGCGCTTGCCGCCAGGGGGGCTTCAGCTCCTGTAGTCTTTGGCCCAACGTCGGGCCCCCAGGGCCGAGGAAGCGACCTTGTGCAGCTCACCACCAGAGCACCGAACGACGCCCGGGTCACAAAGCGCCGACGGGCCCCAGCAGCACCCCAGATACTAGCAAAGAGTCAGTCTAAGGGGGCTCGGCCCAGGGCGCTCCCCCCGCGCCACACCGCAAGGATAGGCTAGGTCCCAGCGTCACTCCCCGCGGTAGGCCGCTCTCCTTGCTGAGACAATGTCGGTGTGCCGCTGGTACGCCCCGTGCGGGTCACTTCGCCACATGCCCGGCGTAAAGTTTGGGTGCCGCAGTCCGATTTAACCGCCGAGTGGCTCAACACCCGTACCTTTGCGGGGAAGGCCCTCTCACCCCACGGGATCCAGGGGGGGCCGGGGTCCTGCAGCGCTTACCGCCACAGGTCCGCACACCGTGGATCGACACCACCACCCGGGCCCCCGCTAGTCCCCCTTCCGCCGCCGCTTCTCCTGTGGGCCACTACACCTTCCTCCCCAGGTCTGCTCACCGTGTGGTTGCTGTGTTGTACCCCCGCTGCACTCCGGCGATGCTGCTCCTGTCACTGGTCGGCCGACTCCAAACTCTAGGGCCCGGCTGCACAGCGTCCACCAGGCCTCTCTGCCGCCGTGTCCCTGGGTGCTGCAGGCGATGATTCACGATGTTTCGGGCTCCCGCCAGCCCCGCTGTGCCAAGGAGCAGTTTGCGCCGCCAGACCTCTGCCGCTGCCGGAAAAATCACCTTCTCGCCGACAGCCCACCACAATGCGTCTCCGACCCCCGGCCGTCATGAAACTCGAGGTCCCAGGCTCCTCGTCTCGGCAAAGGCCGCGCCTCCTCCGGACCCGATTCTCGATCTGCCACACCTCCGATGTTATCCAGTTTCGCCCCAGGTCCGTCTGCCCCATCAGCTGCCCCGTGCCTCGCCGGGATGCTCGCGGGTGAGGGGAAGGCAGGATAACAGGATGGATTTCGTAGCGGCGGGACGGAGCTTACTCAAGCTGCGTCCGCCATGCCGGCTACCTTGGCCACGCCCCGCCAAATATTTACACTTTTAGGTAAGGAAAGATTACATTCTTTGCTGAAAATGTCATGCTTTTCAGTCAAGTGCTGAAGCAGTAATTAGTTACCATGTTCCTAAGTTGAAAAGTTGGCAGCTCAGTCACTAGACCACATTTCAGTTGGCCTGTGAAGCACAGATCATCTGGACCCTTAAGATAAAATTCATTGTTGGAAAGTGACTCAGGGGCATAATTATGGAATAATAGCGCAGCACAGCAAGTCACCATGCTGTGCTACATTGCATCACTGGGAAAGGCCACGAGTGTGCTGTATTTAAGGCATGCAGCGCATTCCTGCCTTTTCCCCCTGCTCTGGCGCCCTGTTAGCAGGCTAGCACCAACGCAGCCACTCTTGCACTGTGGTGTCAGGATGCCTGCGTACATGCAGGATTGTTTTTTGTGCAGAAAGGGACACCTTCTTGCACAAAAACAAACCCGAGAGGCATTTTCCGCTTTTTATGCGTGTAGCAGAAAGCAGCACACATAGAAAGAGGAAGTAATGAGGAGAAATTAAGATGTTTCTCCTCGTTACACTTCTCCTGGAAGGCCTCTTTTTGGAGCATTCCCAGGTTTACTTGGTTTTGTAAATCTGGGAATGCGTTAAAAACCATGGGAGTTGCGTGGGAACACCCATGCAACACCCATGGAATGCATACCCAGTGCAGAGTAATGCAATGCAGCAATTTGCACTTCGTTGCATTACTCCTGATTTTTGGAGGCACAGAAAGCCATGCAAAGTGCCTATGCACGCCTTTAAAAATCAAACTAAAGGTTTGCTTCACTCTTGCACCTCGTTGTGTGGGACAAGAGCTACACAAACTAGGTCATAAATATGGCCCTGAGTAACTGTAGGAAATTGGGTTTTAATTTGTGTGGCCTGCCCAAGTAATAGGTCCACAATCCCCTTACTGGTGAATACACAACCCAGTACCCTCACTCAACTGAGTTACACAAGCCCCTTTAACGACCTGCTGACCCTCACCCACAGTAATTACCCTGGCGTCTATGCTTCCAACACACCCTCTCGGGATGACTGTGTCCCCTAAGGGGTCCCCAACCCAATCACGGAGTGCTCTAAGATAAGAGTTACCCCCAGGTAGTTCCCACCACAAGAACCCCTGACCTGTGGACTCCCTTCAGCGGCACTGGCTCAACTGAAGCACTGCAGGACACTGAGTGGTACATGCCTGACTCAGGCCCGCTGAAGCCGCTTCCCAGCCCCCATGCCTTAACCATAAGAACCAAACAGGGACCATATAGATCTCCCGGTGAAAGGTTCAACAGGTCACCTTGAGGTTACTCGGCCTCCTTTCACCACACTCGATAGAGAGCGTGATCCTCCTCCTACTGAGTCCTTGCCTGGGGAACCAGGACTTTAAAGGGCTCTAAGGCTGCACCCTAGACTGGCACACCTGATGTGTACCGAGCTCGAGTCTGCTGGGTTCAGTCCTCGACAGCTGCCTGTCGAGCCGAAAAGCAACGTCCCTGACAGAAATGGCAAACCATAATCTCAGACTCAAGCACAGGGTTCCCTCCCTTTGGACAGGGCCCACCTAGCTACCTGGTACTACCATTGCAGGCTCACCTGCCTTTCGCACACCCTTGCCAGGGGAATCCACCCCTCCAATACACCTAAAGTGTGACCACCAGAAGTCTGCCAGCCAAAGTCCTCTACAGCCTGCCTCACTGGTAGCTCACAGTAACAGTCCTAGACAGAAGTGACTACACAAACCCAGCCTGAAGCGCAGGGTCCCTTCGCTTAACATAGGCCCTACCTGGCCTCCTGGTTGGGTCACTGTGGGCAGAACCGCCTTCTGCACCTTGTTTGGGGCTGCACCCAGCAGTTAAGACAACGCCTGGCAATCCAGGACTTCGGGGCCTCGGGACCAGCAATGCACCAGGCAGGGGCTGGCTTAGGGCAGTACCTCCTGCACACCCTCACACCATGCGGGGCGGTCGCACTGACCAGCTACAGGGCCTCTGTCCTCAGTCCAGGGATTGGACCCTGCAGGACCTACCCAATTAGACAACCAACTGGACATCACTCCAGCCACCACCTCAGGTACAGGAAATAAAACAGTCCTAAAATGCCATACTACACTGTTGTCAGGGACTCAACTATCCAACCCTGACACCTCAGGACCCACCACTAACCCATCTCGGGAATCTAGGGAGTCCTACCCCTCTTCTGACCTTTTCTCTGCCAGCTACTACACCTTTAACCTTGGGAACCATCCCTTCTCATTATCTACCCTGGACTAGCTCCATTCCCCAGCAGGTAACCAATGGGGATCATGGGAACCACAACTTTCTCGCACCCCCATCGTTAGAAAATTTCTTGGGATCCTCCCACCCTTCTGGCAGGAATTCCTAGGGAGGGTGTCAGCTACTCCTGGGTACCCTCCCGCCGACCCTTCCAGTGGTTTCTGGGCAGCGCCAATGTCAGGAAAATTGTAAAAAGAATGACTCATAGTGCACTTCCTCACAGGAAATCTGCACTGCCCATAGTAGCGTGAGAATTTCCTGGAGCCCCCAATCACCTCCTACACCCGAAGAAGCAGGGATCACTACTACACCCAGATCTATAGTGTGGGTACATGTTGAGGCACCTAAGCCCATAGATAAGAATTCTCCTCATACAAGCCTAATGTGTAGTGCTGGGGTTCAAAGGACACTCTAGTCTGGGACACTCTAATGAGAACACATTAACCACCAATCAATGTTTTGACATTACAAGTGTGCGGGGGCTTTCCCTCCCTGCAAAACTGCACTCTAAGGTAGTTCTCTCTCAATATGTATACTACAGTGTCATTATAGTCAAAATAGTAACTCACACTGACTTTCCCTATTAGTGCACACTAACAATGTAAGGCCTATCCCAGGTGAATATCTAATCATGCAGAGTCCCCATTTTGCCAGGTGACCTGTGCGCAGTTACCAGGCTGCGCACAACAGGATTCTCCCATGCGGAGCCCACATACGTGTGCACATGCGTTAACATGCAACAAAGCCCAGTGCCCCCTACCCTTGCTGTGCTGCAGTGGCCTTATCTTAAAAGTTGGACACTGATGGTAAAGATGTGCAGTCCTTTTGCTATATGATTACTGTGGGTGGGAGACATGTAGTGAGACTCACCCACAGTAAATAGTCCAAAACCGAATGATCAAATCCATGTGCACCAAATGGGCGTAGCCTAATTGCAACAGTAACGATATCATAGCATACAACGTTTGAAGAGTGTTCAAAAGTCCTGAAAGTAGCATTGGACATTACATAAAGAGTAATTGATTGTAAACAAGAGGCAATAAGTCCCTCTGTTTGACAACTCTATTAGCAGAGTTAGGCTGTACCCTCAAAGAACAGTTATGAAAAGGTGTCCTAAGATGAAACTTGCATTGCAAGTGCAGAACCTAAAAGCCATGGTAAAATAAATACTTTTGGCAAACAGACAATATTTTTGTTGCTTCTTTAAGAAAACTGGTGTCTATGCACACCTGTGGTTTGTGAACAAAAAAGATGGACATACAATAGCATGTTCTCATAATATCACAATGAAGCAATAGAATGCACAAGGGTGATCTTTGCATAGGACTGTATCTATACCATAGGCTAAAGCATCCAGATTGCATACACTTCCTAAATAAAAAAACACAGATATAAATCAGCAATTGAAATATTGTTGCTGCAGTAAAGTAAATACATCAAAGAACACACTTTGGGTCTTAATTACCAGCTACATGTCACATCTTCAATCTAACATAAGGACTAAATTCAGATAAGCACAGCACATACCTCCATTTAAAATACAGTACAAGGCCATCATTGCCGACGCGGCGCGTTTCTTCTCCATGAGACTTCTTCAAGGGTCCTTGTAATTAATGCAGTATTTACGGTTTCGGACGCGAAATTGAACGTTGTTTGAATAGAAAGTAGGGGTTACTGTACCCCCATGGGAGAAGTTCCACAAAACTATCAACAGGTCCTATAACGGGCAATACTTTGACCTTTTTAGAATACAACGATTTAAATCATAACCGGAACATTATATCTCACCATCTAAGTTCTTCTTGCTGTTTGTTTACCCCCTTTTTTTGGGGGGATTTGATCTGGAAGCAGATATAATTACAAGAAGCCTTGAAGAAGACTCATGGAGACGAAACGCGCCGCATCAGCAATGATGGCTAGGACCTTGTACTGTATTTTAAATGAATGATCGTCTGACAAAAATTGAATAAAGAAGAAAACAAATATTTTCACGTATAAATTTGGAGCTTCATACATTTTCTTTGGGGGATTTGTTTATGTTTGTGAATAAGATTGAACTTGCGATCACTAAATTAATGATATATATTATGAATAGACAATATGGAGGTATGTGCTGAGCTTATCTGAATTTTGTGTTTTTTGGTTATCCAAAAGTCTAGGGAACTAGGAAGGTCAGGTTCCCAGCTTCTGCACTACCATTTTTGCTTAAATTAATGGAAGTACATACATACCAGTGCAAGTCTTTAGTGCCTTGACCTTTTTTTCTTGTGTGTTATTAACATGGAGTGGTGTGGCTCACTGGTTAGAGGCGGCAGACCCGGGAGCAGAAGTCGGCCCGGGACCAGGGTTCAATTCCCGACGTGGCAGGGTCGTGGACCAGGGTCAGCGAACTCGACAATTCTCACCTCGGTGCCTACTCTAACCTGGGGTCCCACTCGGCAACTCTGGGCATTAGCTTGCCTAATCTCCACAACGGCCCCATCAACGCCGGGGATGCCTGGCTCCACCTTGGGGATTCCCAGTAGGGACCATCCCACAGGGAAAGCCAGGACGGGTTCCCCAGCGGTATACAGCGCCGGGACGCCCCTTTGCTGGGGCAGCTGTGCGCTTCACAAGTATACAACATTTAACATTTAACATAAGGACTACTTGAGGTCCCATTAGCAAACACAAATGGTAACATAAAAGAAACACTGTAGCCATCCTTGGAATACCATGGCCTTGATAGACTTCCCATCTAGGTAGTGACAAACCACAAAAAACATGAAATCAAATGATTGAAGGGGGTCCACCCAAAGCCCACTCTCTCACTCTATGAGCTTCCATGGTAACTATTTGAAGAATTGATAACATGCAGTCTTGCAATAAGCTATTCTTGTCTTTAGCCAAACTCAAAAGTGTGTGACTTTCACAGAAGTATTCTTTTTTCTGTGCCCCATATGGCGTGTTGTTAAAAAGAAAATACCTATTGCCAAAGGGGAACATTTGTATTAAAATACAGTCTCCCATATAAAAAATACAAACACAGGAAGACACTAGTAATCTCTAAACTAATGTGGGTTTTACTTCACAAAGTAGTAAAACGTCACAAATTAGATTGTTGTACTTCACAAAGTAGTAAAAATTATTCACAAATTAGATTGTCATGTGAAAAAATCATGCATAGTTTCTGCCCTCAGAGAGCATGGCCACCTGTCTGTGGTGGCTGGCTGGTCTGGACCAGTCAGACAGTATACAGGTAGCTGGTAGGTTTCCAGGGGGCACCTCTAAGGTTCACTCTTGGTACATGTATTAATAAATCCATCAGTTAAATCAGAGTGGGCTCATTAATACGAGGTGTTTGATACGAAACATCTCTAGTTTCAGTGAAGCCATCAGGTTGCTGAAGAACTCGTAAACACCAGTGTCTAGCACATGTACTCAAAATTGCTTTCATGTGGCGGGATGCACTGTCATTCCTGCCCCCGCCCAAAGTGAGTCTTGGAGTTGGGGGATGAAGCAGTTTGGGGGACCCGAGGAGACCCTGGGATTGAATCTACAGCATGAAATTGGCATTAGACAACATCAAGGATTGCCCTGTACCCCACCAATCCACATGGAATAATACAGATTTCCCCATGCACCACCTACATGAATCGAGGAGCATTCTGGGACTTGCAGTTCCAATGAACAGCGGGACGGTGAGCTGACACAGAAGGGGGCAGAGCGGGTACCCCACCAATGGGACAGTTGCAGGACATTTAAATATGGGTTTAAAAGTGCCTCCTGATTATAATGGCGTCTGATGAAGGCCGTCCAGGCTGAAATGCATAATGCCGCAGATCCAATAAAGGTGCCGCCAAAGATTCCCCTGTGTGGCCTCTGCTCTTTCCTCTGGAGGAGTTTGTTTGAAAATTGCTTTCCTGTTCACTTGTAATATCTAAGAATCGATTTAGACATCAAAGGACATATCTGCTTATGCAGATATGCCCACACATGTGGTACCCTTTACTGCATGCAGTGTCTGCAGACATGGCACACTGGAGGTATGCCATGTTGTGTCTTCACTTTTCTCTGCACTATGGCTCACAGCCTGCAATGACAGTTTGCATGTTGGTGCTGAGAGGGTCCCTTAGGGTGGCACAATATATGCTGCAGCCCTTAGGGACCATCTTTAATCTCCTTGCCTTTGGTACCAGGGGTACCATTTACTAAGGACTCACAAAGGGTGCTAAAGGTACAGTTTTATAGAAAATTCTGGAACTGGGGACCAAGATAACAGGAACACGGAGCACTTCTGTCAAAATTGCATCAGTACCAGGTGAAAAGTGGGGCACTTTCCTACTAGTCCTATATTGTCATCACCAAAAACACAACAGGAAGTACTGGTACTGAGCATTTTCTCGCCAAGGGAATCGCCGAGATTCCCCTTTTGCTAGGGGTGTCTGTGCACCCTGGTGAAGACAGTTCTTGGAATTACCACAGTGGCTTTGAAGCCCCTCAGTTCTGGACAATCCACTGTGATTCCCTTGCCTATTCCTAGGGCATGTTCAGTTCCTACTTTGGAAACCCTATGTATTCCCCAGGATCATGTTGCCTCCCTGAGCCACTATTGTGGCCTAGAAGCGCATACGGATGTGTCAGAATGAACAGGGACATCAGTGTTAATTGTACCACCATGGTGTTGTGTGCCCTTCCTCCCCTGTGCCAGCCCTCGCCATGACAACACCATCTGTGTATTATTTAGCAAATAATGATGTCACTCATTGGGGTGAGAAAACTGTGGCAGTATGAAGGCATGGATGCAGCATGATACCTCTGCCTATGGTTTTCTAAGGGCAATAATTCCCAGGTCATGGACTTTCTAAAGGGGCACCAACTGGAAATAGAAGTGTTTTAATGTTGGGCTTCACTAAAGCAAATATCTACCCAGGATACCAATTACTAATTGCTATTAGAGGTAATACTCTGCAGCAGTAGCCTGAGCACGCGAAGGCACACAATGACATTGCTCCATCATACCCTTTTTGTACAAGGGCCCTGCCCTGACTGTTACGTTTTTGTTAGTTTTGCACTTCTCTTTTCGCTTTGCATTACACGTATTGCATTTGCTTATGTGCCTTAATGCGACATTATGGAAAACCTGAGATCCTAATAAAAGAAAGAAAATAAGAGGGGCACTCAACAAAAAGAGAAAATAAATCTGTGGAAATAATATTAAGGAATACTTTTGAATGTTTAGATTATATTTTCCTCAATAGCTTGCTCATAAACTGCCTTCTTGCATTGACTATCTTATTCTTGTGTCTACTTGGTTTAGGGGCCTGGACAATAAGTGCTCCGTTTATCCGTTGACATTTGACAAAAATGAAAATATGGCGTCCAAGAAGAAATCAGTTGCAATGCACACAAACTACTTATCTGCTTGTAGTTTCACAAATTCGGATATGCAGGTAAAGGCACTTTTATATATTTCTGTGTGACGAGGCAAAAGCAAAGCAAAAAGATAACATCCATAAGTGGAAAACAAATAGCTAGTGTATAAGTTTTATGTAAAAAAATGTGCCTGTTTCCTAAATTCGTCCTAAAAACTGTGGTCTATGATATGATTGTATTTGTTGGGTAAATTTTACCAATATGTTTGCTATTTTGTTTCAGAATGGCATGTTGAGGTTTCTAGTTTTGTATTCTGATGCCTCAGTTTAAACATGAACAGGATCAATTGACTGTGTTACAACGTAGGGACTGACGTGATTCGGTCTAAGCCTTCTTTGATGGAAAAGTCATTGTAACAGCAACAAATTGATGCTGAATTAAGTTTTTCCAGTTCATAAGCCGGTTGGGTGTCAGGATGTTTTTTTCTGAATTGACGTAGGTTTGTTTTCTCTGTACATATGAGAACTGTAAGGGTTTTTGTAAGCAAGAGAGTTTGTTAATATTCTGAAAGCCATTTGATTTTTAGCAACGTACTTTACTTTCCTGTCACTGTGATTGTTCTTTGTTTTCACAAACACTGCGATATGGGGAAAATGTGCTAAACTTATTTTAGGGATCTGTAAACGTTTACCAATTCCTCAAATGGGACTGTGACCCCATACTGATTTGGTTTCTGGAAGGAAGGTGTATTAGACATCCCTTCAAAATAATGATTCTATGTGCATTGTGTCAATACTTTACAACCGAGACCCAATAGCAAATCATTGAAAAGTTACCAACATCCGAATCGAAGTGGCAGCCCATTCGCCAAATGCTAACTCTGAAACAAACTCAAAAGTAAAAAAGTTTTTTAAATGGAGCCCTGTTTCTTTCGAGGAAATCAGGCTGCATTTTTTTTAAAAGTTTTCTTTATTGAAAAGCAATCACGAACATTGTCGTTCTTTGAACCTAGCGGGCTTCCATCCCTTTCATGGCTTCCAATCGAAGTGAGTTACAATTTGCAACCTATCTCATTAATATTCATGAGGCAGGTCGAATTACAACTCACTCCGAATTGGAATTGTACAAACTGACCTGTTTGTACTTCGATTGTTCGTAAATTCTTTACTGGTTGCAAAAATACTGGACACAAATTGTGACCAGTTTTTTGCAATTAGTAAATAGTACATCTTTCTAGCCCTTAGTTTTGCACAACATGAAGTTCACTTACTAGATTTGTATTCGTTTCTAGCTCATTACGAGCCCTGCGTAAATTGTTAAAATGTCTTTGAATTCAACCTTGGCATTTTAATGATTTTCTCCACTTTCTAACACAATATCACTAATTCATACAAAAGATCCTCCCTCCTCTGACACAATTTAAAGCGTTGTATCGCAGAGGCTCCAATTTTGTTGGTACCATTGCAGTTATGGCAATAGAATTTTAGTGACTTAATCATGTTAAGAAGTGAAGTATCGATATGTATTGAATTTTGAAATTATTGTTGAAGTTCTCTGAGCATGTGCCAATCAGACGCAGCGTTTTGGGGGAAATCCAGCACAATACAGTGCTATTTGATTGTTTCGCAGTTGTTTTAGTGTTCAGATTTTTTTTTCTGTAACTTAGTTGTCAATTAGAAAAATTGTTCTGAAGGCCTGCGAATTCAGGAATTTAATTGCGTACATAAACCGCGAGAAAACAAGTGCAGCTTGAAAGTAAACTGCTTCCGGTATTTTGACATAAAACTATATGAGAGGTAGCCGGTTAGAGGAAGAAGCAAGGGTCGAACAGGAAAGCAAGAGGAAAACAACTCCGTTATTAATGTCATGATAATCGGCAGAATTAAAAAATTGGAATCTCTCTAGAAACTTTGACATAGTGTACCAAAATATGATGTACAAGGCAGCATTAGGAACTGTAGAGAGAGAAATGTTGAAATTCATTGGGCTGGAAAAAGTGCCGGGATCCAGACAAATAACTCATGAATGGAGACAAAGGGATTGTTCAAAGAACAGTAATGAAAAGCCTGCTCCATCCTTAAGGATAACCAGTATCAAAGGAAGAGCAGAGATGTGGTGAACCCGTTCCAAGACATGTTTGAGTTTATAAAGCGCATCAAATACCCTGAGGGGTCTCGGCACTGAAGAAAAAAGGAAATAAGATTATATTTGAGTAAAAAGCCAGGACTTGAGAAGCTTGCGGAAACACATGTTTGTATATATGAAATATGTGTATAATATTTAAATAAAAAAGCAAGCCTAATGTTCTGCTGGCCTCCATCTGCTTTCGAACGACTGCTCTGCGAGCTGGCTCCTTCTCTCTTTAGGGCGCGCTCCATCTTTCAAGCACTTCGCCCACATAATCCAGACCACACAAATTTTGTAGCAGAAAAGGCCACTTTATTCAAGACAGATGAATTCCCATCAAATAACCACTTTATTATAACGATGCATTTTGGCAATTAAAACCGAAACCATGTCATCTTAAATTTGCAAATATATATAACATCGCACCAAAACCATCAACATAATTTTCATGTGTCACAATACTGAATTAAACTTCCCCAACCTTTTTTCCTTAAATTCTTCCCCTCAATTGTTCTCAATAAACTCCCCCCTACCCCCCCACGAATGACTGGACAAGCCCGCTCTAGACTTATCCTCCCCCGATTTACGCCCTTAAACCTCTGCTAGGGAATATCATGCCTTGAAGTGGCAAAAATAAACTTTCATATAACATTTTCATCTTTTTTTTATTTTTTCTATTATTATTTTTGTATTTTTTTTAGTGTGGCTGGGTGGAATCTACAGAGAAACGAACCCTGCCGCCTCAGCCTCGCTCGCACTCCTAAACACCCTGCCTACGCACCTACGAATTCTCAGCGCGCACCCCTGCCTGACGCTCCGTCAGCCAATCCCCGCATGGCCCGCTCCATGTGTGCGAACATCCCCAGGCTCGTGCCGCTCCCCCTGAGGGCCCATCGCCCACATAATCCAGACCACACAAATTTTGTAGCAGAAAAGGCCACTTTATTCAAGACAGATGAATTCCCATCAAATAACCATTTTATTATAACGATGCAATTTGGCAATTAAAACCGAAACCATTTGTCATCTTAAATTTGCATATATATATAACATCGCACTAAAATCATCAATATAATTTTCATGTGTCACAATACTGAATTAAGCTTCCCCAACCTTTTTTCCTTAAATTCTTCCCCTCAATTGTTCTCAATAAACTCCCACTACCCCCCCCCCCCGAAGGACTGGACAAGCCCGCTCTAGACTTATCCTCCCCGATTTACGCCACCCAGGAAAACCAAAGAGTTTTCCTGGATCCCCACCCTCCTCTTGAACTTAAGCGATTTATAACTTGGAATTGCACCATAAATTAACATTTAACTCATGAGCCAACATATCCCTTATTCCCATTAAGTAATAGGCTACGCCTAAATGCGATAAATGGACTCCGTCCTCTCTAAACAGGTGACTTTCTGTGCTTGTGATATTATCAAACCCAGGACACTTGTGGAGACCTCCTAGAGATCTCTCTCCCCCCCCCCTCACCACCGGGCCACTCTCAGCCGAGTACCGACGCTGAGAGCCGGTCTCGGACAGCCGATTCCAATTTAGCGGCCATCTTGGGTGTGGGAGAGCGCAGTGACGCGCTCTAGCTGCAGATAAAAGGATACGGTCATGCCTCCGCGCAGCGGACGCGGTCATCGGACACGCCGGATCTGCGCCGGAGTCGTGCCAGAGTCCTGCCCGTCTGTGCCCGTCCGCGGCCGGACGGGGTTAGGGGCTATTACCCCTCGTTCATCTAGTAAAAACATTATGCGTTACGATAACATTACATTGCATCAATTAAGACCCACCGAAATGGCGAAATGTCAACACACATTAGACCCTGCTGAGCCTATCGTAGTATGCCAACATTGTCATAGGCATTTTAAAAAATACGATCATCGGGACAGAGACCTTATGTCCACCACACTTTATAATGTAGCCCTTCTAAACTGTAGATCGTTGCCAAAACACTGCATAGAAATAAGACTCTTAATAGAAGAACATGATTTGGATGCCATATTCTTGACCGAAACCTGGCTCCAAACAGGTAATGAACCAGATATCGTTCGTGCCCTCCCCCCAGGGTACAACATATGTAGACTAGATCGTAACACAGGAAGAGGTGGAGGGCTGGCTATTATTTTTAAGGACAAGTATAGCTGTCGCATCCTGCCTTCAACCTTTACAGAAGGAGAAAATCTTCTTTTTTCTTTAGAGCTATCTCCTATAGATTGTCTATCGGGCACTTTGATATATCGCCCCCCAGAGGCGCTCAAGAATTTTATTCCAAAATTGATTGATTTAGCCTCAGAACAAGTGATAACTATGGCCAATTACACCACCTTAGGAGATTTTAATATCCATCTAGATGACGTATCTTTGTCCGCTACTAATAATCTCCTATCTGGCCTTCAGGCCTTAGGTCTCAACCTAAAATGTCCCCTTCCTACCCACGAGAAAGGCCACTTACTGGATCCGGTATTCAGTAACTTACACAATCTCACTTCAGGAGATCCTATCCCTCTACCCTGGACTGATCATTTTTTAATTCCCTTGTTCTGGGTCACTAAAAACATGCGAAAGGCACCTCCCCCCAATGTTATATACGACCGAAAGTGGGGTAAGCTACCTCTGGATAAATGGCAAACCTCTCTAAAAGCCACTCAACCGGCAATAGGAACCAACATTGAAGAGGCAAATACCAACTTTAATATCTGGATCCAAAATACGCTGGATTCCATTCTCACGAAAGTTATCATACAGAAATGTGACAGGAAAAACACCGCGCCATGGTATAGCCCTCAACTAAGATTGTTAAAACAAACATGCCGCAGACTTGAAAGAACCTGGAGAACCTCTCCCTCGACGGACACAAAAGATATATATAGACAAGCTATTAGGAGCTACAAAAAGGAGATAAAAGAAACAGGCTAAATTTTATGAGGAAAAAATAGCCACCACCGCCAATTCTCCCAAGGAGATCTTTCGAATAGCGAGAACTCTGAATAATCCGACACAAGCACCCCCTGCCAGAGAAGGAGCCTTGGAACACTGTAATAAACTTGCAACGTTCTTTAAAGAAAAAATAGAGACAATATATAACACCTTTCCCTCTAATCAAAATGATACAGATAGGCAGCCTTTTATGAACTTAACCGGAGCGCCCATTTTAGACCATCTGGACCCTCTGACAATAGAGACACTTGGTACAATTATTGGTAAAGTAGTCTCAGGCTCTCCAACGGATGCTGCACCGCCCAAACAGCTAAAAGCAATAATCAATTCCGTCCAAACTACCATAATGGACATACTAAATCTCTCCTTATCGACTGGTACAGTCCCCCCATCATGGAAGTGTGCTATGGTGAAAACATTAATTAAAAAGCCCAGTCTGGACCCCTCCACTCTATCCAATTATCTGCCAATTTCTCTCCTGCCATGGCTCAGTAAATTGGTGGGAAAACATGTAAATAACATTCTCACCAATTATCTTGAATCCAACAGTCTATTGGATGATACCCAGACTGGGTTTCGACCTAACCATGGTACAGAGACCGCGCTGCTGTCAGTAACAGAAGAGGCAAGGAAATTGGTAGACGAAGGAGGAAGGGCAGCCATCATCCTGCTGGACCTCAGTGCAGCGTTCGACACGGTCAGACACACCATCCTGACCAACCACCTCAGAATGAGCGGGGTGTCGGGCGCTGCACTGAATTGGATCGCCTCCTTCCTCAGTGATCGCCATTTCCAAGTCTTTGAGGGAGATATAGTCTCATCTAGTCAGTTATTGGAATGTGGGGTTCCTCAGGGTTCGGCATTGAGCCCTACACTATTTAATATTTACATGAAGCCGTTAGCAGCTGTGGTACATCCATTCGGCATTAAGATCGTCAACTACGCAGACGATACCCAACTGGTGGTATCGCTGGGCCAAGATGCGGGTTCGTCTGACAAGCTGACATCCTGCCTTGAAGCAGTAGCCGAATGGATGAATGACTCCTGCCTCCGTCTTAACGGAGAAAAAACTGAGAGCATGTTGTTGGGCAATGCCGCACCTACTCCCACCATCCCTTTATGGCCCACATGTCTGGGTCCAGCTCCACTACCCAAACCGTATAGAAAAAGTCTGGGAGTGTGGCTTGATGACAAACTGACTTTTAGTCTCCAGGCCACAATACTATCATCAACATACTACAGTTTGTTAAGGATGATACGAAAAATTCTCCCCCTCCTCCCTTTTGCAGCACGAAGAATTATGATTCAGGCCTTAATTCTCTCCCGGCTAGATTATGGGAACTCCTTATACTTGGGAGCTCCTCTGTCCACTATCAACAAATTACAGGTGGCACAAAACAGTGCAGCCGACTACTCCTCGAAGTCCCTAGGAGGCAATCGGCCAACCAAGCCCTTCGTCAGGTGCACTGGCTGCCAATGAATGCCAGAATCCAATTTAAAACATTGTGCATAGCACATAAAGTCATTTGGAAAACAGGCCCCAAAATTCTCCATCCATTAATGCCATTCTATCTACCATCTAGGTTGCTTCGTTCCAGCAACCTATTTTTAGCCTCCACTAGAAAGATAAAGAAAGCAAGATGGGGGGGACGCTCTTTCTCACACTCAGCAGCTAAACTGTGGAACGCTCTTCCCCAGTGTTTAAGAGAGACACGCAGCCTGACTGTCTTCCGTAAACATCTGAAGACACATCTTTTCAACTAGTGTCCTCATTGAATTGCCACTTCTGGTTCTGAAGCGCTACGAGGCCTCCGGGTAGTCTGGCGCTATATAAATATTCTTTCATTTCATTTCATTTCATTTCATGAGCAATACATTTGATACGCATTACTGAACAAAATACTCTCATGGCTCTATTCAGCTTTCTTCTCGCTTTTTCGACTGCTGTGTGACACCTTGCCTTTCTCCAAGACTGTCTATAAACAAATTCAGTCCAAATGAGGCGAGTGCCCGGCCAATTGTTTTTTAAAACAGCTAAGTCCAATTGCATTTTCTTGATGAGCGTTAAACCAGATAGTTCAACCAAATCATTCTCTCCTAAATGAAGAATTAAATAATCAGGACAACCTCTAACATGAAACAAAACTGTGAGCGTCGGACATAAGTCATCCCATTTCATGCCTCCTTTACCCTTCCATACCAACTCATGTCCAGCGCTGGGTATACCGAGTGATCTTCCATAAATTTGTTTCTCAGCAAAAAGAGCCGCCCATTTAACAAAGGAATGACCCACCATCCACGTTTGCTTTTTTAAGGTTCAAGGTGCACCCCAAACATCACCTAAATGGAAAGGCAAAACATTAACATGCGGCAAAAAATTATTACATAACATACTTATTTATGCACATATCGCTTACAACAACTTTATTTCCACCGACCAATACGTTGCAAAACTTCCAAATCCAGTCCCAGTCTTGATGCTTCCGTAGCTGCCCCAATTCTAAACAAATGCGTGGCGAAATCTTTTGGGTCTTGGCGAACTAGCGTTAGAGCTTTTCGCAGAACAGCCAAAAGATGAGCACTCGTAATTTTGTGACCATCCATGTGAGTGAAAATGGGGCCCTGCTGAAATGCACCTGAAGAAGAAAACTGTACCCATTCTTGAACTTGGCAGCATTGTGATACACCGCTGCCATTTAGAAAAACCCATATGCCCCTGCCCAGCTGATCAGTTTTTGATTTTTTAAGCCAGATACCTAATTTTTGGCCCACGACTGAAACCTCATCACTGCACAAACCCCTGTCCCCACCCGGACCCAGTACTTCCGATACCCTGAATGCGCCAAAAAACATCCAAATCATTCCAAGTCGGAAATGATCCCTTTCCCAAACATTATAACAGCAAACTGAAAGCTGCTCCAGAATTTGTTGTAATAACTCAAACTTAATAGGAGCACGGAGCTGCTTGGGCATAACGTTTTCCCTATTCAGCCCTTTTAGCATTTTTCCAACTAAAATGTTGTCAACTGGATCGAAACCCCATAGCAATTGGCCATAAAATGACACCCCTGATAATTTTCCCGCAATAGTGGTGTGGGATGAACCTTTATCTATCAACATTAGAACAAAGTCACAAATAAATGCACCACATTTCCCTGTGTAAACTGTCTCATGCAAACAATTCTTATAACTCAAAAATTCTTCCCATGCTTGTAGATAACTTCTCCTAGTCAAAGGTGCTATGGAATGCTCGACTAGCTGGACGATCCTCAATCCCCTAGGGCCCAAATGTTGTGTGGTACCATGGTTTTGCTGAAGTCCGCCCCTGGCGCCAATACACAAAACTTCTGCCAATGAGAACAAGAAAGTGCGTCAGCAATGGAATTGTTGACCCCTGGGACATGCTTAGCCTTGAAAACCATATTAAACTTAAGGCTCAGAAGCATGAACATTCTAAGCAACTGCAGTACTTTCAAATCCGTAACCTTTTGGTTGTTCACTAGGTTCACCACTGCCAAATTATCCACATGGAACAAGACAGATCTGTTCCGAAATTCGTGGCCCCATACCAACAAGGCAACAATCAATGGGAACAACTCCAGAAAAGCAATACTTCGTCTCTGTTTCATCCAATGCTCAGGCCAACTTTCCGCTCACCATCTCCCTTCCCAAAACAAACCAAACACACTTGATCCTGCAGCATCGGAGTAAATCTGAATCTGCCAAACAAATTCATCATCCACAAATTGCAAAGGTACTCCATTGAAACTGTCAAGGAAGCACAACCAAACTCTCAAATCGTCCTTAATGGCCCTACAAATTCGGATTCTATGATGTGGAAGAGAAGCTCCTGATAGCGCCATACCCAAACGCCTACAAAAGGTCCTTCCTGCTCTGGCCACTCTTCAAGCAAAATTTAAGTATCCTAAAAGGCGCTGTACTTGCCTCAACTCAATTTTCTTTTTGTCAAGCACCAACAGTAAAAATCATCGAATTTCCTGCATCTTACTAGCTGGGAGGTGCGCTGTCATTTCCAGGGTATCAATCTCTATAACTAAAAAAGTCAGAATTGAACCGGGCCCTTCTGTCTTATCTGGAGCCAAAGGGACTCCTAAAAACTTGGTCAATTCCTGAAATTTATTAAAGGCTGCCATGCAATGACATGACTGAGCCCATCCCATGAATAAGAAATCGTCCAAATAATGACAGCTGGCACCTTTGTCACACACTTGTGAAAATATCCACTGAATAAAAGTACTAAATGTTTCAAACAGAAGACACAATGCCGCACAGCCCATTGGTAAAACTCTATCCACATAAAAGTGGTCCTGAAAGAACATCTCAAGTAATTAAAAATCTGAAGGGTGTATGGGCAGTAATCTGAAAGCTGATTGGATGTCACATTTCGCCAGCTCCGCCCCCCTACCCATCTGTGTCACCATTTGAATAGCCTTGTCTACTGTGGTGTACAAAACCAAAGTATCTGTCATTGAGGTGAAATCATTGACAGAGCGGCCTTCTGGCCAGGACAGATGCTGTATCATCCTATACCTCCCTGCAACTTTTTTAGGAATCACGCCCAGCGGGGACACCATTAAATTTTCTAGGGGACACTGTTGAAAAGGTCCCGCTATCCTGCCCGCCTTTAGTTCAGCGTCCAACTTGCGCTGTACCTCCTCCGGCAACCTACGCTGACCGGGGCCTTGATATCCCAGTTTAAAACCATTTTTGAACCCCCAAAATAAACTAGCTGCTGCCTCAGTATCTGGGTAAATTTCTAACCAAGGCCTTAGATTTGTCAGATTAACTGGTGTAGGTGCCTTTTGGTAAAAGCATGGAAAGGGGCGCCTCTCCCCCTATATGCGCCACTGCTCTGCTCACTAAATCTTTGCCCTCGAAAACCTCCAATTGGGGAACCACAATGCGTGAGAGGATGTCGCCCTCCACATTGGGAGCATTCATGTATGAGACGACATATTTGTCTACTGCACAGTCCTCTATTGAAATTCCAGCAGGCTCCTGTCCCTGAACTTTGCCCCGCCCCCAACCACCCGCCCCTGTTTGGGCGGGACGCCACAGAAAGGGCCCGTAGGTGATTGGCAACCCACTTGCCGTGTGTGTCGTTGCAGGTGGGTGGGACGTGGACATCCATTGTAGCCAAAGCTCCGAGTCTACATCCCCCCATGGCTTTTCTACACATAAACTAATCCTTGCTCTAAACTCTTCATCGTAGTTTAACCATGAATATCCCCCAAAATGCATTTGTGCTTTTCTGACTATATCCATGTACTTATAAAGAGCTACTGATATTTTTCACAATAAATACTCGCATATATCAGAAAAGCTGAAGTCCAATTTTCTATGGTACGAAGTACCCTGGGACGCCACGCTAACTCCCATTCCTCTTCCTTTGACCCTTCTTTAGCCTGTACATCTCTGTGTAATAATTTGAAAATGTCCACAAACTCATCATTCCATATTTTCTGTTTGGTTTTGTCAGCTAAATGGGTTCCCAACGGCATTGCTAGACCCATGTAAGGAAGCCTTCTCTTAATATTAATAGACACAGTTCTTTCAAACCCCTCACCTTTGGACAACTCATCAGATAAACTAGATTGCCTATTCTCCAACCCTTCAACTCCCACTGTGCTAACCGGTGTTAGTGTCCCAGGTGGAACGAAGCGGTCAGACAACCCACGTTTCTTACCCCCAATGTCAACAACTTTCTGTGATCCCGGTTGTAATCTCCCAGCGTCCCCTTTTTCATGTACATCCTCCCAAACTGCCCACCAATGGGGCTTACCATAAGGTAACTGCTCCGCTCTCTTCTGAAACTCCGTCTGAGACATCCGCTCATTATAATCTCTCGGCGTTTGCTCTGTACGCGATGAGTCCGCACTTGACATTTGAAAGGATAAAACAGACTTTTTCGTTGCCCCCCCTTTATTACTCCCTTTTTTATATACCATACCTGTTGGCTGTTCTGAAACCGTTTTGTTATTCAAACCTTCATTGTCCCCTAAATGCATCCTATATTGCTCGCCAACACCCTCAAAACCCCTCTGCGGTGTTGCACTTGTGCTGGGACATGCCCCGTCCCCAACACCGCCATCAAAGGTTTTCCAAGTAGAAACAGCCCTCCGCTCTTTAGGTCTGCTCAACCACACAAAATCTGCTCTAGATCCGTCACAATAAGGATAACGATGATCCCCCACTGTCGCTGGAACAGTGGTAAGAACAGCCTTACCTGATGTTACGTTAGGTGTAACACGTTGTCAGAAAGGTCGCAAGAACCCTGTAGAGAATTGGAACGTGTCTTGTGAGCTCTCCAATCTGCTACTTCATCCACCGCTGCGCTCGCGTGCTCCACCCAAACCCACTGTCCCTCCAAGTTCTGTGGCTGGGGGTAACATACTTCCTGCTGGGAACCAGGTGGCGGGCGGGCGAGCGGAAATAAATATTCTCTGTCCCATCTTTTTAAGGAAACACCTGAAGCAACTGTGTGCCCATTTTCATCAAACGGAGCCTCATCCTCTCTTTCGTCATCACTGTCCCCGCCCAAATCGATCTCCATATCTCTGGTACCATAATTCGCATGGTCTCTGGAAGTCTGTGCCTGAATTCGAGGCCTTCCACGCTTTGCCAACGGCCTTTCAAAGTCTCCTGAATTTCCATTACCCCCAAACCAGTCTCTGTTGTGCACCACATTGCTCTGAGCCTTTGAAATTGCAACCTCTTTTGTAGCTTGCACTGCAAACTCTTCCCCCTCTTCACTGTCACTGGAATAAAAAACCAAAGGAGCTTCTTGCCTACCCACCAGCACATTCTGCCCACTGGCGTTTAAGACATTTTGTTGAAGTGGGTGGTCCACTACCTTCTGACTGCATATGTCTGGAGACAATGCTGATATCACTACAGTCCCCAACCCGCTTTGGCTGTCCAACTTTTTCCTCGCAACCTTCTCCTTCCCTTTTCTCTTGGTGGCGGCCTAACATTGCCCTGGACACTGGCATCATTAAAATTGATTAGGGCATCCCCTTGACTCACCGCCTCCTTTAGTGGAAAGGAAAGGCCCCTGCGAAATGCCAAGTCCTTCGAAACTACACGCGCTGCGGGGACCCTCGCAGCGCCGGTACTCCAAGAGCGCGGCCTCCTAGCTCCTCTCTTCAGCGGTGTCTTCCTGAATGCCTCCACCGTTGACTGCACTCCTTTCGCTGCCTTACGCTGTGGTGGCCGTGCAGGGGGAAGCATCTCTCGAAGTGCCTCAGGCGTCAGCATATCCTCTCTCCCCTCCTGTTGTATAATGTGCAGGGCCTCCACAAGCTCTGCACTCATATTAATTTTGCCAAAATGCTATAAATCTGAAAGTCTCTTTAAAAAGGTGAAAAAAACGCCACCTCAATCTACCGAGAAACGCACCCTGCCGCCTCAGCCTCGCTCCTAAACACCCTGCCTATTCACCTACGGAATCTCAGCAGCGCTGCCTGACGCTCCCTCAGCCAATCCTCGCATGGCCCGCTCCAATGTGTGCGAATATCCCCAGGGGGAGACAGCTCGCGCCGCTTCCCCTGAGGGCCCAGGCCAGTAAGACCGACTTTTGATCCTGTCTGCCATGTTCTTCAGCTGATCCCTTCATGCGGTCTGGCGCAAACCTCCACATTCAATTCCATGGAAAGAGGTTTAAAGACATGTGTGGTCTTCTGCTCTGTGGGCCCCCCTTACAACTCTACTTATACTCCTTGTTGAGCGCCGTCACAGCTCTCTCTCTGGCCCATTGCCCAACACAGTGACCTGAGTCCTTCTTCCCACCCAAACACAAGAGTACAGAGCTCATGCTTTCCCCAGCTCATCATGGGACTCACCACTGTTTGGCCTCCATTCCCTGACGCCTGCTGTTTTTTACAGTGCCCATTTTTCAACACACAGCTATGCTGTACCAGGTAAGTGCCTTTGTACAGCTGGATCAGGTTTCAGGGCAGTCTTAGCACTGCACTGAGAGAGAACACTCTGTTCGTGGCAGGGGCGACAGATAGAGTCAAGTACAGAAAGGTATACACATTAAAGTCTGTATACTTCATGCAGGGATAGCAAGATATGTGCAATTGAAAAGCCATCTTCTGGGCCTTAATCTTTCCAAAGGCACACTCTGCCAACTAGACATCTCTGATCACAGCACAGCGGGCAAGTAAGCAAAGCTCACGTGCAGTCTGAAGTTTATTTCGGACTATTCTTTGCTACTAATTTCTTTTGCGTCAAGAAAATCTTACTTGACTCCTTTGCAAAGGCAGTGTATGTTAAACAAGTCGTGAAGCTACAGAGGAATTGCCAGCAGGATCCAGACACGGCTCATACTGACTTCATATTCATAAGGCATCTCTTCCCATAGATTTCTGAAAGTATAATGAGCAAACAATGAAGCAATGTTCCAAACCAAGCACCTACCATTGATTTAGCTGAAGCCCTGCCATATGCTGTGTAAAGGCAACAGGGGTTCCTGCTCAGGGCTAGGGCGCTGTGTGTCTATTTTCCTGGCAGTATGGTGAAAGTTGGGAGACTGTCCATACCTTGTATGACAAATGAAAGACTTTCCACTGAGACTCCCCATAAAATGAACCTCAGATGGTTATATTCCACTCGTGTGCTTCGAATAAAATGACACAGCTGTGCTCCGGCTGGTCAAATTTCAGCCCTATTCCCCTTCGTCCGGTCTTCTCCAAATTTTGGAAAAGCTTGTCAACTCACAACTTTCATTGAGACTCATCAACTTCTCCATCCTTCGCAGTCTGGCTTTAGGGCTGCTCCCAGCACTGAGTCCACTCTTCATGTGGTGACTGAATGTCTCAGACAACATCTGGACTCTGTTGGCATGGCTTATCTTATTCTGCTTGACTTGAGTGCTGCATTCGACACGGTGTCTCACTCTTTTCTGATCGACGGACTTGACGCCTCGGGCATTGAAGGCCAGGCTTTGGAATTGGTGAGCTCCTTTTTGAAGAATCGCACCTTCCAGGTGTCTTTGGCCGACTCCAGATCAAAGACTCTAGCCCTGACCTCTCTTTAACATCGATGTTCACCCTCTTGTGGACATCATTGAGAAATGTGGGCTCACTCTTTTTTCTTACGCTGATGACTCTCAAGTCATCTTCTCGTAATCAGCTGACCATCGACAGGACCCTTCACTGCTTCATGTAGGCCTGAGGAATATTTCCTTATGGATGAATAAAAATGCATTAAAACTTAATGGCGAAAGAACAGAGATCCTTTTCTTCTGCAACAATCCGGATCTCTGGGGACCCAGCCACTGTCCGGACTCTGTGGAGCCCATACTCTCTCCATCTAGGAACTGTAATTCCTTATTGACGTTTCGTAAATATCTGAAAACTTGACTCTTCTAGCTACTGGCTCGGGTTATCACTGTCTGCAACTATCCTGCACCAGAAAAACCCCTTGGGGTAGCTGTGGTCATTATAAATCTGCTAAATAAATGATTGGGGAGAGGATTTACAGGAACCACTGATAGACAGAGAATAGGGACAGACATGTGCCCAGCTGAGGGAGGTATTTAGTACTGCCAAGTTCAAACTGGCGCATTCCCAGATCCTTCATCGCACATACCTAAAACCAGCAAGGTTACATTGCATTTACCCTCACTGACCAGATGAGTGCCCTAGATGCAAAATATAACAGGCTGATTTCCTGTATATAATCTGGACATGCCCGAGGTAGTTGCATATTAGTCTGAGGTTGGAGGTGAATTACGGGACATGACGAGGATCCATCTGGAGCCCTCGATTAAGCTGTGTTTATTGGGCTCTTTCCCTCATCCATAGGTGCTAAGATACTGAGAGTTTGAGCAGTAGGGGCTCATACTGGCCAAAAGGTTAATTGCTTTTCATTGAATGGCAAACATGGATGAGAGCAGTGCATTGTTTGTAAAATAATAAGTACCAGAGCCCTGACCAGGAGGCCACTGCAGCTTGCATCACGCATTGCCCCGTCATCGCTGCCAATGACCGTACCAAAACAACTACTAACCGCCTCTGACGCCTGCAAGTGCAAAAGTTCAGATTATTCCAGGTCCCCCAAAGCTAAAGGAAGGGTAAAGGACGCAGGGATTAGTATTTTTTAATGTATATTGTCTTAACAAGCAAACGTTGTTCTGCTCATTTCTAAATTAGATGAGCAGCACCACCATGTGGCAAAGTGTCATGGGTGTGGTGATGACTGGTGCTGAGCACCGGAAACTAATTGATTGCGAAAACAACCGGCTCAAATTAAGTACTGGATGAGAGTTATTGAGGAATTGGTAGTGGCAGAAGAGAGTAGAATGAGAGAGGTGTGAACTGTTGAGAAGGTGGAAGAGAGTTGTATGATATAGGTACCCCTGCTGCGCAGATTGCTAGACCCAGGGGGAGAAGATCTATCCCAGGAAGAGGGGGTTGATGAACTGGAGGCCTGACAGAGGCCGCACCCTTCCCCCTGATGGGGAGCAAGAAACAATACAGGGAGCTGCCACTGAGGTACTCTCACTGGGGAGGGATGGTTAGTGAGTGGGGGAAGCCCTCTGAGACACCCCCTTGGATGATCATGGAGAGGGAGGACCCGGTACAGGTATGGCGGATTAGGGTGGGGAAATGGGCACTGTAATGTGATAGCCCTCCATGGACATGCTATCTTGAACAAGGGGACTGCAATCACTATAGACTTCATTGTGGCACTTTTTACTATTTTTAAGACGCAGGGTTTTGCCTCTAAATATTGTATTTACAAATGAATGACACAATAAATAAAGATATTTAAAAAATGACCAATCAGTGATGGCCTGATTTTTATTATTTATTACATAAATTAATTGTATATCAGGAGTGTAGAACTGTAAAAAGGGCAGGACCCACGGAAGAGATGTCCAGCTGTCCTACACCTGTGAAGATCCTGTAAGTGCACGCCTGCCAAATCGAAATGTAGACAAGAGTGATATTTGGTGAATTATTTGTCAGAGGCTAGCTGTAGCTTGGTTGTGCTCTTATTTAGTGAGAGACGGGAGATAATATTTGCCATATTAGTTTGCCTACTGGTGATCTTCGCTACTCGTGGGTCCATCCTTTTGCTCCTGATATAGCACTGGGCTCCTCGATTTTCAGATTGGGCTTTAACAAAAATAATATAGGAAATTATAATTCCACCATTAATGTCACTAGTAGGCTTTCTCTTACTCTTAGGTCGTCCCTCCTCCTGCATTGTCTTCACCTCTATTGTGCTATAATTTTCACTTTCACTTTTGTGTCCCTCACCCCACAAATGTGCCCTAACGTACATTATTTTTTTCTTATGCTATTATTTGCTTGTCATATTAAATTTGCTTTGCCAGGGGCATAGCTTCAAAGTGGGGGTTTGTGTGGGGTGTTAAGGTGTTACCACCCCTCCCCCCTACTACATTAATTCTATAGTAAATAGCTGGGCACTTGTGCTTTTCGTCGGGTAAGGTGAGATGTTTATCGGATTTCGATTGGGATTTTTACATACAAACACACACACTAGTGTTTTAAAGGTCTTAAAATGATTTCTTTTACAAAATATTGAGTTTTAAGTATCCCTAACAATCGCCCCCTCTCCGCTCCCTTTCTACTGCTCTTTAAGTCCCCTCCAAGCCCTACTTCTTATATTATGTATTTTAACCAGTCCCCCCCGCCCCCAGTCCCCTTAGCATTAGAATCTTACTGCCCACGCTACGCCCCTAAATTATTCCCTCGTTACAGGTGAAGCATGCTCCATACAGTTATTTGTTGCACAAAGAGATCCCGAGATCTGCCACTAGATGGCAGACAGTGATCTCGGATGGCAAATGTCCTTTTAGAAGTTTCCCTCTGGGGTCAACTCCGCGATGTTTTATTTATTTTTTATTTAGTGCATTTTTATAAAGCACAGACATTACCCGAAAGTGTCAGTGCGGTGTACGATAGAGCTAGTTACGTTACAAGAGAAAAGTGGTACAAAATAGAACATTACAAAGACTAACAAGCATTTGCAATGCAATAGGTCTCGCATTTGCGAGAGTTTAAGCTATGAACATTGCAAATGACAATGCCTTTTATTTGTTTTAAAAACCAAAACATAAATAAAAGACATTGTCATTTATAATGCGAATAGCTCAAACAAATGTTTGTTTAAAATTGTCAGCCACACTGCAAAGCATTCACAATGTTGTACAGCATGGCTACGAACATTGCGAACGCCAATAGCTCTCATAGGCCAGACCTATTGGCTTTGGCAATGCTTGCTAGTAACTGGTAGTTTCACAAAATTACTTACAGCTGCATGGCATGCCATGTCCTACAATGGAGCAATTCTTTTTACATGCGTCTTTGCAGGGTAACTAGGGTCCGGCCTTACATTTTACGGAGTGGGGTGGGGCATGGGGTTTCTGAGGATCCTGGACGATGCCACAAATATTAGTCTTTGGTTTTAGGTGCCTGTGATAGATTTTCAGTCGTGCAGTGAGAGGGTAGGTTCTTCATACAAAGGAGGCAGAAGTCATTTAGTTAAGAGGTAAACTATGTTCCATGTTACGCATTTGGCCACCACCATGTCTTCTCTCCATCTATTAAAAATAAATGGAAGGCATCACACAGCACACACCCAAAACCTTGAATTCATCATCACACTTTCACAGGATACACATAACAGTTAAAGCTGCTTGTCTTCGTTGTAGAGGTTTGGACACTTCAGGGTAGAGTCGAGGTCACATACAAATGAAAGACCTGCGAAGAAACAGAAGCTGTGGAATCGCGTGTGTAAGGACGATGGGTCTTGAAAGGGAGTTGCAGTTGGTCACGTAGGATTCAAACACTTTTAAGACTGCCGCAGATTTCGATTGGATGATCCATGAGCAGCACTGAGAATCCACTATTTGCATATAAGTCTCTGTACTAGAGCAAGACCTGATTAAATAGTTATTTATAGTCTTAGATGAAAATTGTTAGTTGTTTCCACAGCACAGCTCTCCAGCACATCAGCAAAGTCAGGGAGGCAGACTACCAAATGCTAGTTATTTACGATATTCTGACATTGCTTCTTGTTTTATTAGTAAAGGAGTAACTTGACTAATTTTCAAGACGTTCAGGAGCATAAGTCAGAATTTAAGCTGAGTTGGCCAAATAGTTTGGCACGGATGTGGGAAAAACTGGCATCTTTCACAAACTTGCCTGAAATATTGATACAGTAGGGATGTGTAGACGGCTATTATTATTGAGTTGACAAAAATATTATTGCGTTGACAAAAATAAAAAAAAACAGAACTGTTTGTTTCCCCACCCCAAATGGGATTCAAACCCGTAACCCCAGGCTTGGGAGGCCAGTGCCTTAGCCATTAGGCCACAAGGATAATATGCATATGAAGAAACTATTAAGCTACAATCCTTTCCTTCTGCGCGCACATGAAGAAAAAAAATACCGGGAAACAAAGCGTGCACAGAGATCAACACTGTACAGCAACATATTTTCCCCTTCATTCGGGTAAGTCTGCTATTGCTAGATAAAACTATTTGTGCATTTTAAGGGTTTAAAAAAACAGCTACAATGCAAATTAGTGCCCGCCAGCAATTAATCCGACTCAGCAATCAGTGATCGTGGCCCGGGACGACAGGCAGCCGGCGGAGTGATCGGGGATGGGTCCGGCTTTCAGGAAGACACAGGAACGTTGCGCAACGAAACAAAAGAACTGGCGGTGCCCATCCACAACCAGTGGTTCAGAACCCGAAATCTTAAACCTGTGTGGGAGAGCACGATCAATTGCCGGCACCGGCACTTTGCACTAGAGCCCCCCACACAGATGGCGCTGTGACTCGGTCGGGATGGCGAGGAATGGACCCCGGCTGAGCCATTGTGTGCGACAACCAAGTGCTGAGTAGGCGTATGGCCAGCCACCCGGAGGGGCGAAGAGAGAGAAATACAGCAAGTGGAGGAGCAACACGCTGTGAATTAAAGCCCTCAGACAAGGTCTGTCAGCAAAGGGCACAAAAACGCATTGGAGACTGAATCGTACTGCTGTGGTGAACCTTGAGAGAACGGACACCAATTACAATAGTGGGTTGGATATCGTAGCAGCACATTACACTCCAGTGCTTGCAAGAGTGTGTAACAGGTGGAGGTTGTGGGGACCCAGCGTAGCAGAAATGTACGAGAGGGTAGTGGTTAGGGTGTGATCCCACATAAACAAGCACGCGCGGCAGCATGGGGGAGGCGGGGGGCTTCCGCGATTTACTTGTGGGAGCGATAATTGCTACCATATGGTGGCGCGTGCTCCCGCAAGTAAATCGCCTCATGTGCAAGCGTTGCCATTGAAGGCAATGGGACGCGTGCAGGTGTTTGGCAGAAAAGCCCTGGCGATCAGAAAAGGTCTTTTTGCCTAAGCAGCGCATGCGCACTGTGTAGGCGAGACCTAAAAATGAAGGGTGCACAAACACAAAATCCAACACAGCACGCAGGGGTGAGGAATGTACAGGAAAAAATAAAAATTGACAATGAAGAGCGAAGTTTCAAGAGGGGCCCGAGTATGAAAGTATTAGTTCTGAAAGTGTCTTCGGAAGAGAAGAGATTTGAGATCAGCTTTGAAGTTCCGGGTAGAGGAGGTGGCACAGAGCAATGGGGGGAGTGAGTTCCAGGTTCTCACTGCATTGCCTGAGAAGGATTGTGCCATCGATCTTTCCCTTTTGAAGACGGGGGCTCAAGCAGAAGCTTTTCCGCATTGCGAGAGGGTCGAGAGCCTCCGGATAATTTCTATTTATTTGCCAGGTAACAAGGGGAGGACGTGTGCAACACTTTGTGTGTGATGCAAGCAGTTTTGTAAATAGATCTTGCCTCAATCGGAAGCCATCGAAGAGAGGACAAGATAGGAGTGATGTGGTCGCTTCATTTAGACCCTGAAATGAATCGAGCTGCTGAATGGGGGATGGATTTGAGAGGGGAGAGGTGGGATTTGGGTAGGCCCGTCAGAAGAGAATTGCAATAATCCAGTCTTGAGAGAACCAGCGATTGTACCAAGGTTTTTAAGTGTTTCTCAGGGAAGAACCGACGGATCCCCCACAGAGGGCACAACTGGTACCGTGCATTCTTGGCAATAGAGTTGATGTGGGAGATTAAGTTGAGTCTTTTGTCAAGAATGACACCCAGGGATTTAGCGCTGTCGACAATGATGGGTTTGTTGTTGAGTAAGTTCAGCTGATCCATCCACGATTGAACGGGAGGATGTGAAAGAGAGGTAGAAAGGAGGAGGAATTCACTTTTGGCGGGATTTAGAATGAGTTGGTGAGCTAACATCCAGTTGTGAATGGAGTTGAGAGTAGATCCGAGTAATGAGAGATCGTATGCGGAAGACACCTTGAGGTAGATTTGAGTGTCATCCGCATAAAGTTGGTAATGGATTCCAGATTTGCTTAATAGGGTCCCTAATGGTTCCAGGTAGAGATTAAACAGAGTGGGTGCCAGGATAGGACCTTGAGGGACGCCTTGACCTACAGCCAATGGAGATGAAAGACTGTTTGCTATCTTAATCATTTGGGATCTGTCTGAGAGGAAAGAGGCAAACCATTTAAGCACTGTGCCATCCAATCCCATTCTCTGTTGAAGAGTGTTGAAGAGGGTGCTATGATTAACAGTGTCAATGGCTTCAGAGAGGTTTGGAAGAATCAGAAGACACGATTCCCCAGAGTGGAGTATATGCAACGCATCATCAATCACTTGCAACAGGGCAGTTACAGTCCTGCAATTTTGGATGAAGTCAGATTTGAAAACGGTGAGGAGATTATTGTCCATAATATGTAGGGAAATTTGTCTCGCAACACATTTTTCTGTGATTTTCGAAAGAAAAGGAAGGTTGGTGATAGAGCGAAAGTTGTTGAGGTTGGTCCCATCAGCGGAGGTTTTTTTTAGAAGAGGGCAACAGAGAGGGAGCCTTGACTGAGGAAGAGATTAACTAGCCTGGTCCAGTAAGAGAGAGTATGGGTGTAGAAATCGATGGCGATGACGCTAGGGATGGGGTCAGAAGGGTGGTTGGATGGTTTGGTTTTGAGGATGTATTTGAGGAGGTCATCTTCCGTCAAAGTATTGCCAGGTGACTAAGGATTTCTTCTCCTCAAAGGGGGTGGGGTGGGCAACTTGATCCACCAGTGTTTTGACCTTTTCATCAAAGAAAATAGCAAAATCGGCTGCTTTCTTTGTGGAGTCCTCGGGTTTAGTAGTTAGGGGAGAACAGTTTGGATTTTTGATGAGCTCAAAAAGTTTTGGGGGTCTTTTTTTGGCTGAATCAAGGAGGGATCTGAAAAGTGATGCTTTTTCTTTGAAGATGTGGTTGTGGAATTTCGATTTTGCTGAACGTAATAGAGAGAGATTGGAGGTAGAAGGAGATTTTTCCCAATGTTTCTCCAGGATTCTAAGGTGTTTCCTTTCATTGTAGAGAGCTATATTTAACCAAGGTGCTGAGGGATGGGTATTTTCCTTTTGCTTTGGAGTGGAGCGACATTGTTGATTTCAACTGCTAGGACTGAGAGGCACAGAGCGGTGAGAACATTTACATCCACATTAGGGTCATGTCTAGGAAGTGACCGCATAGCAGAGTCACAAAAAAGTGTCAAGATCAATGTTTTTAGTGTTGCAGAACCAGGTAGTAGCTCTTTTAGGTTGTCAGACCAGGTGTGCGAAAAATGAAGACGGAAGGGAACAAGGATGTGGTCAGACCAGTCTACATGGATGGGTGGAGCAGGGATGTATGACATTACAACGCATGCCTTTACAACGCGGTTTTTACATCGCATACCATTACAACACATAGTGCTTCTGGGTGCTGGATAGTGAATAGTTTAATTTACTATTCCAACTCCAGTCCCCGTGGACACTAGGGAAGGTTATTGGATAGTAAATTAACCTATTCCCTATCCTATAGCACCCCCCAGAGCAATGCGTTGTAATTGTTTGTGTTGTAATTGTTGCGTTGTAATGGTAGTGCGTTGTAAAAGTTTTGTTGTAAGTGATGTTTCCCGTGGAGCAGTAGTCAGCAGGTCTGATTTGGATATAACAAGATCCAGAATTGAGCCCTTGGAATGAGTGGCTTCCGAGCAATGTTGGAAGAGATCGTTGGCTGAGAGAAAGGTGGCAAGCTTGGTGGCAGCCGAGTCTTCCAAAGAGCACCAATGGAGATTAAAGGCACCCAGGAAGATCTGCCTGTCACTTTGAGAAAATTGGTCACTGATGAAGTCAGTGAGTTCCTCCACAAAGGAAGAGCAGTTACCGGGCGGGTGGTAGATGGCATGGAATCTAAAGGGCGAGCCATGATGTATTTGAAGTTCTAGGGATAGGCATTCGAATGTACGGATAAGGGTGGTAGGGAAGGCTTTCATTTGAAGGGAATTCCTGAAGATGATAGCGCCGCCGCCCCCAATTTTGTCGGATCTGTAATTTCTGAGGATAGAGTAGTCAGTGGGTACCAGATGATCAAACAAAGTATTAGAGGAGTCATTCAACCAGGTCTCAGTGAGGAAGAACCTGTCAAGATTCTGGAGGGTGATAATGTCAGAAATTTCCAATTTGTGTTTGATAGGCGATGTCAGCGGGGCAGTGCAAAATGATCGTTTTCTTTCCCTCTCCAAGATGTAATTTTCTTCTGTCAAGGTGCTCTTTAACCCCAACATAAAGACCAATTGACTTTTGGCCACATGCTGATTTGTGTTAAATAATGCAAATAGGGCAGTCGCATGCACTGGTGTGGGCGCTGAACGGAGCCGTGCACCACTTTATGAAGAAAATACGTTGTTCTGTTTGGTGCCCGCCATGACGTGGTAAACTGAGCAAGAAAGTGGATGAGCAAAGCATGGTAAAATAGGCCATGATTGCAAAGTAGTGTTCCCTAAGCCCACATACTAAGTCCAATAATGAAAGACGCTCGTGTGGTGGGTGCATAACTGGTCCAGGGCAGGTGCGACCGCCCTCTTTTATTAGCCACTGACTGGTGACGCCTGTGATGGGATGGGTGTGGGGAGGGCTTTAAGTGAGATGAAAAAACTGGGGGGGGGGTCTCTCTAAGGGGCATGGCCAATGTAATTAAGGGAGTGGCTTAAAAACAAGTAAGCTTAAAAATCTGTGCTTAGCTTAGCGTGCCGCCTGACTGGTATTTTGCTGTTTCTGTCATTGCATCTAGATATAGGATACAACAAGTAACAACATACCTACAAGTCAGGACTATTGGCTTTGTCAAAGGGTTGTTAGTTGCATAAGATACATAAGCAGCAACTGTGGCTTGTGCATAATATTGAAAAAGCTTCCATTTAAAGCCCCGGTGACACCACAACAATTTTGCTGCTCCTGGATTTCAAAAAGAGAAGGGAAATCCAGAGAGAAAGTGACTCTCTTTAAAGGATTTCCCTTCCCCTACAAAGCTGAGCAGTGTCAGCAGTGCACATCGATGTGCCTGCTGTCACTGCAGTCCGGAAAAGAACAGACCACCTGTGCCAGGGCACAAAACAGAGCCCAATAGAGACCCATTTCGAGTCCTCCTTTAAAAAACTGCTGGTGCTCGGCAGCGGTGAGAACTGACCCACTTAAAGCCCTGGGTGTGGGGTAGGTGTTAGTAGTGCCTCTAGAGAGCATCTGCTGCATGACGTGTCCAGCACTAAAACCCTCCTAAAATGTCCACATGTTGAGAAGCAAAAACCGGGACAGGTCAGAAATAAAAGTGGAACTAAAGCCTTTAGTCTCACCTCTATACTGAACTGTCCCATTTTTTTGCACAGCCTTGTAAATGTGTACCTATTCATGATAAGCTTGTAAATGTGTGCACATATACACATACACAATGCATAGACACTAGTGTGGTGGGTGCAATCAGCCTCTTTTATTAGCAGGGCCACTGACTGGTTACGCTTGTGATGGATGGGTGTGGGGTAGGTGTTAGCACTGTGTTACGGAGGGTCTGCGGCATGACTTGACCAGCACTACAACCATCCCAAATTCCAAAAGGAAGGACAAGAACTCCAACCTGCAGAAGCAAAAACAAACACAAGCTGGATACAACATAGTCCATCTGTCTCTAGAGTCACTCAACAGGACTGCAGTAGATGCATGGACGATGACGCTGGCTGCAACAGGACATCTCTGCTCGCATTCATACTTTAACCTGTGTATGACAGGACGCAGACACTGGTTAAAGGACATCCCAAAGCTTCTGGCTGCAGGCCGACTGCAGTCATGTCTGTAGTATTCTCCCCAGCCCGGGCACATGCAAATGATCATGCCACACACGGAGCTTGGTATTACATGTATTTATTCCTCAGTGTGTAACAGTTAACTGAACATTCAACATTAGAAATTCTATTACCCACACACAAGAACTTAAATCCCTATTCTACGGAGTCCGTAGGAACCAAAAGGATCCTCTCATCGCTAATTCCCAAGATACTACATCTCCCCATTTGTTAAATAAAAAGCAATAATACATATGCACATCAGAACTCTTCAATACGTCGTTTCAGTGCTCAAATCAATTTCCTAGATCTGATCTTGTGAGGTTGTGGAGATACAAGAGAAGTGTCCATGGCTGGCACTGGTGCCAGAGACACTGGTACAGTCATTGGGTTCTCTGGATTCACAGGTGAATAAGTCTCATTTTTTACATCTGGAGTTGGCGAAGCTTGAGGCAGGTGCTTGAAATGCAAAGAATCTCATGTAATGGACTTCCAGGACGGTGAGCAGTCACCATGTGGCTTTACTAGTCACAACTTTAAATGGTTCGGCATTAAATGAAACATCAGACTTGCGTTCCCGTTTCTTTTTCTTTGGAGACATCACTTTGTAGCCTTCGACCTTGTATTTTGAATTACTTTTCACACTCAGCGCTGATTCATTTTGGGCTGTTTTGGTCTCCATGTTTGCTGCTTGTCGATTTGCTCTTCCACTCTGGCAGCCACGAGTACTCAATCCAAGCGGAGTGTCTCTTTCAGCATTCGTCGTCTGACGGAATCAGAGAGACAACCTTCTATTACTCTGAGACGATGGCCTCTTCATCATTGAACTCGGGTGACTTACAATGTTTGATGAGCAAATCAAGTCTTTCTACAGCACTTCAATCAGCTATTTATTTGATTCAGACCTCGCCTGAGGTCAACATATACAGATACATAAAATTAGTATTGTTAGATTATAATAATGAAACGTGTAAAACACTTTAAAAGATGAATACGTAGTCTTTTGTCTGATTCACATGTACAACATACACTTAATAAAAAAATTAAGATTGTACGTTTTTCTTTAAAATAACTTCAAGACACTTTTTAAAAACTTAGACAAGTTATGACAAACAAATTCATTAGCGGAAGAGATACACAACATGATTAAATCTTGAGCTAATGTAGCATTATGTCTTATGCGAAGCGGTAGTATATATTGTCGGTGGGCCTCTACCAATCTCTGATTAGGACAAATTAATAAAACATGATGCAAGTCTTGTTGTCCACCTTTGCACATATCACATATGCCTTTAGAGTTATTTGTGCCATCCCAACTAGCTCTGAATGTCTTTCTACATACTCATCAATCGTTTTACAAGCTCTCTTCCTTTTCTGACTGAAAATGTACCTTTCATAGACAACATTCAGCATTGAAATGAACTTAGTGTTTAATGCCTTTTTGATTTGATTGTTCATCACTTAATTACCTTGTGGTATTTTCTTTAACACTTCTTTTACTCCTTCACCCACTAAATTCTTTAGATATTCAATCATCTTTTTGTCATTTGCTATTCCAGCGCATCAATTATATTATTGAAGGTTTCAATTCCTGCAGTCCATCTGTCACCAATATTTTCCGTTTTGGTAGTATCGAAGGGAGGCATTGGTTTTAGGAATGTGGCAGCATCATAACTTTTGGGACTTTCTGCTGTCAAGAGTGGATCTCGCTCCAGCAGCATCGCTGCCCGCTCATACAGAAACCTTCGTCAAGCACTAGCTGCATGCCTCCATTTGGGTCATCGCGCCCAGTCTCTGGTGGTGAGGCGCTGTCTTTTTCTTTGGCGATGAATAGCGGCTTTGTTTCTTGTACAGCTTCTTTACCCTTCTGACCTCTTTGCATTGTATCTGGTTTCTACTGCCTTTAGGATTATTTTGTATCAGAAATGTTCAAAAATGTTTTCACTTTTAGTGCTTCCTTGCACTCAGCTATCACTGTCTTTAACACTTCTCTGTATCTGGTAGTCGCTGCCTTTGGCGTTGTTATACTGCATGAACGACGTCTCTGTGTTAGACTGTGGCGTAGTATCTCTTATCTTGACTTTACCAGCAAATTTCTAGCTGGCGACAAGCAAACCTTCTGTTAGTCAATGTTTACTAGAACACCGCAGACTCTCCGGGAGAGCACCCTTGGTTCTATGGGTCATGGGGTTTATGTAATCCCCTATCTCATCGCCAGTTGTAGCATACTTCCAAGCCCAGGTACATGCAAATGATCACACCACTCACTGGGCTTAGTATTAAACGTCTTTATTCCTCAGTGTGTAACCATTAACTGAACACTCTACATCATGAATTCTATTAACCACACTCAAGCACTTGTGTCACTGTTCTGTCAAGTCTGTCAGAAACCAAAAGGGTACCCTCACATTGCTAACTCACAAAGCACTACAATGTCCATTGTGTGGAGTTGGTCCACTGTGCTGCAGGGACGGCTCCTCCGCAGCGGCGGAAGAGGGTTGCCCCCTACTCTCAGAACAGGAAAAAGGAAAAATAAAATGATAATAACATTGTTATTATCATTTTATTTTGTATAGTTTCGGGGCAGGGTTAAGTCAGGAGGGGCTGGTGGCACAGTGGGAAGAGTGGTTTGTGCACACTAAGTGCCCATGACTGCTTGGCCGGCCGTCTGGGGCCGGCCAAACAGTCATGCGCACTTAGCATGTTCCCCACCAGGCTGTAATGCACAGCTTGGTGAGGAACATGCCCAAGCCTGGTGGGGAACTGTCCCCGTCTGAGCACCGAACCATCTCGCTAAGACAAAATACATTGCAGCGTTGTGATTGGCTTTGGGGAGCCTGTGTGCTTCCTCCTACCGGGTCGAAGCAACAGAGGAGACACGGCGGATGGCGGCTGTGAGGGGATAAGTGTTTTTAGGTTTCGACTTTTGGCGAGGGGCGAAGCCCCTCCCAGTCGAAATCTTTTGTTGTTAGTAGTGAGGTTAGGACAGCCTCTGTTTCCAATTGGCTAGCTCCATAAATGGAGGCTAGCCATTGGGAGGCAGAGGCTGTCAATCGCGCTTTCTCACGAAAACGCGATTCGGGGGCGTTTCTGGTGCTTTTTTTAAGCCCCGCCCCTTTGTCCCGGGCCGCGCTGCGATTGGCTGCCGGCCCGGGACACCCCCGTGACGTCATTCCCGGGCCGCGCTGTGATTGGCTGCCGGCCCGGGACACCCCCGTGACGTCAGCCAATCACAGCGCGGCCCGGGACCTGACTTGGTTTTTTTTGCTGTTTGTTTTCCTCATTTCATGCCGACCACGGCCGCCGGAAGAAGTCCAGGTGAGTGCGTTCCTCCCCCCCCCCACCCCCCTCCCGCTGTCCCGTGCCAGGGTGCTTAACTAACTCTGTCTTATACGTTTTAATATAATGTATGCCATTGCTAATTTTGATTTATAATCCTCTAAAACCCTGAACTGCAAGTACCAGAATGCAGTGTAGCACTGAGGGCTCTGACAGTGAAGCTGCAAGAGCCAAAGCCCCGTGCACGTGCTCCTTGTTTACAGTGTGTGCTCTCCCGAAGCCGGACTCAGTCACCGCTTCCCGTGTGCCGTGGCGTGTGATCTTTGCAAGCGCAGCTGTGTGCTGCCCTCAGACGGCTCTGTAGCCCTCCGAGGAAGGGCTCGTTGTGGTCCCCGAATCCAGTGCCTTGTGCGATGCTTGCTTTTATTTGTAGTTACTGCGACAACGGGTTTCAAAGCCTACTGGGTCTCATTGCAGGGTGTAAAGTGTGCACTACGTCATGGGTTGCTTTACGCAGTGTTTGGTTTTGGCACCCCGCCCGTGCATGCGTCGAGTGCCTCCGGGGTGAGCAGCCGGATCCTGCCGTGGGATCTCCGCCTTGGATGAGTTTTGTTTAACTCACTGAGTGTCCCACGTGTAGCTTTAATGACAGTCCGCACCGAGAGAGTGAGCTGTTTACTCCCTCACCTTGCTTTCATTTTACTTTGACAGCCAACCGGTTCTCCCATGGCCGAGGGTGCAGCTTGCGATGCTGGCGTATCACTGGGTCACTGGGGGGAGCTATGACAGTTTTAGGTAACTATGATGACAGGAATTGGGGGGGGGTAGTTATCCGTCGTGCAGCAGGTGCAGTGGCACCAAGTCCCGCTGCACCCCATATAGGACTATTTTATTACTCTACTGATCACGGGAGGGGACATTAGCCGTGCTTGCATTAGGGCAGTGGTTCTTGTGATAGTGACAGGCGAGGGCTGACAGAACGAGAAGGCTGAATAAATGTACCCGGGTGGACCTGCTGTGCCCTATCTCTGCCGCCGGCATGTGCCCTTACCACCCACCCCTTCTGGAATCGAGGTTCATGCCCTTGTGCACCTGCCTGAAGCGCCCTAGGGCTCTCCTTAAACATCCACCCGTGTGCATGTACTCCCTGGCACATCCTCCCTGGCACTGCCCGGGTTCACGTTAAGAGCCTCGTGTGCTCGGACGTACCGCTCGTCACACTTCTCTGTGATCAGGAGGTGTACTAGTTCCTCTTTGCTCAATCTATGTCTGGACTTTTTCCTTTCTTTTACTCTCTCGTTTTGAAACATCCTGCGGTCCAATGCAGTCACCGGCCAAGCGCAGCTTGCAGCTGTCTCTTCCTGCTGCACTGTCTCCCTCTTGGCTGTTCCTTCCCAAAGCCGGCTTGTGTCCCTTGGCAGACACGTGGGGGCGAAGGGCACTTCACCAAATTAACTTTTTTTTCCCCTTGGACTCTTGTCAGGTCTGACACTTGTGTGGTTTGTTTATTTTGGGATGGCGTCTGGTGCACGCGTCGCTGCGAGAAATGAGCGCCAAATCCGCCTCTAGAACAGCTTCATATGCATTACATGTAATGTGTGCAGGAGACGCGCAAAATAACTTCGCTCTGGACTTACTTTTCAGTGCATGCAGTATTCAGCTGGCACAGGCGAGTCGTTTTTGAGACAGCCACACAATAAATTCACTTTAGTAATAAGTTGCTATATTTAAAAACATGTACAGCATTGATTTTTTTTGTGGCAGTTTCACCCTGTTCCCGGTAATTCCAACCTTTCAGCATGATTAGAGTGTGGGAGAAAGCTTAATTGCGCACTGTGCCTGACACCGAGAATTTTGTTGTAAAATGTGCCATTCAGGGCATGTAATTGTCCACTATCGACCTGTCAGGAGGGGAAATTATCTTGCCAAAGCAGCACATTAAGAACATTCACCCACAGAATAATACATTAGTGCACGCCAGTGCCCAGGCTGATGGGCTGACAGCGCATCTTCTGTTTCCTCTTCTTCCCCTCACTCTGTCAACTTCATCTGGTGATTTATTTTTATTGAAGTTTGTTCTTGAGTGTCCCATTCAATTACCTCACACTGAGATAATTCCCCTAAAATTGTATGTAGGTCAGGCCTTTTTTATTAGCACTGAAAGGAAGTCAACTCGCAGCAGAAACCGAGATTAAGAAAGGCGTGGCTATGGAATTATAGCAGTTTGGGCATAATCTTTTCAAATCAGCTTGACTTTTAGTGTGTCAGGCAATGAATGGATTCCTTTGAAGTCATGAAAAGGCAAATCTTAAGAGTTTTGACTAAGGCCTTACAAAGACAATACTGCAGAAATGTGTGATGAGAAGACAAAGGCATTGCAACACTGAAAGAAAAGCACCACCAGTACCACTCTGGGTAGACAAAGAAGGCTAATAAAGGTTTGAACATGAAGAGCCGCAGCCATGTGGGGGTGATCATTTCCAAGATGGCGGCATGGATAAAGAGCGGTAATAAAGAAAGTGTTGCAATGCGGGGATTGAAAAAGCCATGATTGTAGTGTATTTACTCAAAATAGAACCATAATAAGTAGCAGCAGCCTTACATTTTTGTGCATGTTACAGTAAGCACAGTGCTGCCCTGACAGAAGGCTGCGTAGAGGGTCGTTATTCCCTAGCCACCCTGCTTTCTCATGGTGCAACATTTATTTATACATTTTAAAGCAACGGGGCCCAATTTGTTAAAGATGAAGTAACTAACATGACTAGTACCTCTAGATCACACTGATGATGGATCTGCCTTGGTTTCTCTTTCACTGGATATTTTTTTGAACTTTGAAACAGTTCCTCATACTACGAAGGACTCCGCTTCAATTTTTTTACTCTGGACTCCACAAATACATGAGTGATGCAGCCTGAGTTATATTTTGCTGGATTTTCTCCCATGGCTATAACATCTGAGAACACCAGTGCTGTGTTCCAAGCACTCTTTGCTAAATCAAAGTCTCAGAAAGTGTAGACTTGCATCTGCTCTGTGGTCTCTGGACAGTAACGGCACCCAGAATCTTATTTCTTTACAGTGACGGGGTCTCTCTTGAGTAGCAACACCTTTGCCTCAATCTAGTGTTCTAAAGCCCTGCAGGTTCGATATAGTTGAGGCACCTTCCCCAAATACCTGAATTCTGGATTTCAGAGTTGAACCTGGGGGCTGCCAGAAATCAGAAAAGCCAGACTGCTGCTAGAGTAAAGTTGGTTCCGTGAATAGTTTCCTTGAGCACTCGCCTTCTTCCTCTGCCTTTCCTGTAAACTCCTTTTTTCAGCTACCTTACCCTCTTTCTAGAACCCCCCTCTTGCTTTCCTAATTTCGCTCCCATTTTGTGAAATGTCACTCATACATCCTTACATCCACGCTTTCACTCATCCATCTATCTATTCATTCATCCTTTCACTTATCAATACATCAATGCATCCATAATTTCTCTCATCCATCCACTGACTGATGCATCAGCCTCCCTTTTATTGATCCATCCACCATTTCAATAATACATCCACCTGTTTTTACACATCCATCTACACTTCCACCAATAAAATAATTAATTTACTCTCATCCAACATTCCACTCATGCATCCATCCATCTTTTCTCTCATTATCCATTCACCCTTCACTCATTATCCATCCACCCTTTCACTCATCTATCCATCCTTTCACTCATCCATCCACCCTTACGCATACATCCACCGTTTCACACATACATCTATTTATTTACGCTTTCTCTCATCCATCCTTCCACTCATTCACTCATCTATCCATCCTTTCCCTCATCATTCCATTCACCCCTTCACTCATCCATTCATACTTTCACTAATCCATCCAGCTATGGCTTCCTTGTATAACACATTTTGTCTGCAAAATGTCTGTAATATACATTAAAAATAAATTAAAAAATAGATTAATTTTTAAAGACAATCTTGGAAATAGTTTAAGTGATGAGCGCAAAAATCTGTAGAACAGAGCTGGCTCTTTCACACCACACCTCCCCTTCACTCCCACCCCCTTTGAAAGGCTGGGGCCCTGGGCCAGAGTCCACTTTGCAGATGCCTTAAAAGTTCTCTGAAAAAGTAGAGCTAACTCTCCCAGGAGGGGGTTAATTCACAGCGCTGAAATGCTTCAGCTGCAGTGGGAGGCAAGGGGTCTCCTCTACTAAAACTGAAAGCGTGTCTAACTTTTTGTAAGGCGAAACCGTTGCATTGTAAATGCTTGTTATATTTTGTATCCTCCACCCCACCACTTCACACCTCACCACCTCCTGCATCGCCACCCCTGTTCCCTGGCAACCGCTACTGCTCTGCTGATGCTCCCGAAGATTCAGGGCTGATGTCAACAAGTTCAAAAAACAGAGTGCAGCAGAAGCGTTATCAGAGTTTATTGTGAAGCTTGCACAGTGTGCCTCGGGGTATAATGTAAAGTGCTCTGACACCCAACATGAGTAGTGCTATAAATATGAATATTGTGTAATTACTCATGCAGATACATCTTTCATTCTTACATTGCAAGTATATCCCTTACACATGGAGTTGCACAAAGTTAAGCAACCTGCCTCCAATGGTTTCTTTTAAGTACTTGTGAAATAGTAACACGATGTGTGCCTTTGTTTTCTTGCACTGGTGTCTAGGTGTTAGTTTCCAGGAGGCTCACAGCCTGGGTGATAGGTGAGCAAAAGGAGGGCCGATGACCCTTAAAATGGCTCTTAAAATGAGACCTTTGTTTTGGGCTCGACTGGAACCTAAAATCGGAAAGACCCCTTGCCACGTGCAGATTGCTGCTCCTAACAAATGGAAAGTAGATAAAGTGTGCTGCAGGTGCTGCTGAATTATGGGTATTTCTACTGATCAGACAGCCAAGATGGGCCAAACTGTTCTCGATTATTGTTGCTGTTGTTGTAAAATCTTGTTTGTGCCTAGCTGTGCCAACTAGCTAGAACGCACTGTGTAAACACGCAACTGTATATTATTCATGTTTAGATTGACCCTAGATAATGTAGGCTTGTGTTTAAAATAGCCAACGTTGGTTACGATCTTGCTTCATGACACGTGCATTTTGTTTCTAGGTGAATCGGAAGTCCAGATTAACAAATACGATGTTCCTCTGCTTTCCTTCTCATATGAAATGTTTTCATTTTTTTGATAATCATAGAATGTTATAATTAAGTGCAATAGTACACATGCAGGGAACAGGCTGGTCCAATGCATCTCGTTTTGTTGCAGATAATGTACGCTGGAAGGAGGCTTAGAGAAGCTGTATTGTGGAGGCTCTTGAGAAATTAATGAGCTTAAGCGTGTATCTCTTTAATCTAACCTGATTAGATCATTTTATGTGAACTGTGTGTAGATGTAGCAAATGTTAGAATTGTGTTATTTAAGCTAGTGCAATGAAGATGAGAATTCAGAGACTTTTCCTGAATATTTTGAGCAGCGTAGGGCACTAGTAGGAGGCTGGCTCTTAATATAGTGCACCAAAACGAGGTACACTGTGCAGAGAGTCCAGGCAACCCATATTGCTTTACAGAGGCACAAGTAATAATCCCAACTGATCTCTTTTGTGATAGTGTGGTCGAGCAGTTTAGGTTAATCAGAGGGTAGTTCCAATCATTTGTTGTACTCACATAGGCAATAAATGAGACACACACTCAAGAATACATCCGAGACCAATTTAGAAAAATAGCACAAATTTGTCTGTAAATTTCAACACCAAGAACTTTGGGATCAAGTTAGTACTTTTGATTTTTATAGGTTAGTAAAATGTCCACTTAAATGCGTCTTTATGCAGTAATCCTTTTCCATGGAAAAAAAGGCATATACACCATACAGTTACTTGCAATAGGTTTCCGGGGGTCCCCTTCAGGACCTCAGCTGGTAGAGGGCCATGGGCTGAAGAACCACCAGCAGTTCATCTTTACCTGCCCTGGAGCATCTGGGTGCAGTGGTGCTGGTCAGGTTGGTAGCATTGTGCACTACACCAAAGGAGAGAGAAGGGGCTGCCTAGAAGCAGACTGCAGAAAGGGATTTGGGGATAAGTCCAGGAGCTACCAACGGGGGGCTCGATTCGTGAGGGCCTTGGTAGCAAGGAAACACATTGGTCCTCAGGTACCTGGGCTGGGGCGCTCAGGTGCAGATTGATTTGGCCGGCTGGGCTTATGCGTCACAGTCACTCACGGTTGTAAGTCTTGCTGGTTGTGGGGACATAAACATGACAGCTGGGCCACTTTCAAAGTGGGTCTCTGTGGTACTGACGTCTCCGGATGGCTGCTCAGTCTTGGAGTCTGGACTGGACTCAAACAGGCTTTGGTTACTGCAAGGGATCTGGTACCCTGGGTATTGGAGCTGTGCAGCTCCGGTCGGTCCTGGCATCTTCTCACTTGGTGGGGAGATGGGTCTGACCTTCTTGAGCCCATAGACCTTTACCTGGGCAGGTGCTGCATCAGAGGAACCATGGGGCAGCAAAATGGTAAATCGGACTTGCTGTTTGGTGCCTGCAAGCTGCAGCGGAGTAGTTCCTATTCTCCAAGGGAGATAGATTGCTGGCAGTTTGCAAAGTGCTGGTATCCCACCAGGGTTCTTGGGAGATGCATAGCAGCAGAATGAGTCGGTTTGTTGCGATGTCGGAACAGGTGCAGTAGGCAAGGTTTGGCGCCAATGAGTCCACAGGTTTTCCTCAGCTGTCGCTTCTTCACTCTTCTTTGTCCTCTTCTTCTTGTGTATGCCTGGTCTGAGTGTCAGGGGTGCCATCTAAACACTCAATGTTGGGGCATTAAGAGGTGTGTAAGGTAGTAGCCAAGGGCTACTTACCTTTGGGGTGCCTACACCCCCTATATGACCACTTCCTGTGTGGAGTGGCAGTAACCCTGACCATGTGTATCTAATTTCACCGAAAACCAAGAAGGTGGAACTCCACTTTCCGTGTGCACTTCAGGTATCCCACCTTAGGGGTGTAACTAGCCTGGTAGTGAACACACCTCTTGACTAGCTAATATTCCCACCAGTCCTGGTGCCTAATGGTCCCTGGGTAGGGGGTGAAAATTCCCCTGTCTGGGGGAAGCCAGGGTTGCATCTCAAAGGTGGCAGAGTCCTTTGAAGCCTATTACTAGCCATCCTGCTTGGAGGAGGTGACAACACCTTTGGTCAAAGAAGATATTGGTTCTGACCTCAGAGAGCACGGGCTGTCACCTCCAGGGGGTCAACACATCTGTATTGGCAGGCTGGTCATTACCAGTCAACCAGCACACTAGAGGTTGGTAGGTTTTCAGGGGGAACATCTTAGGTGCCGTGCCCTCTGGGTACATGTCTTAATAAACCCACTACTGGCATCAGTATGGATTTATTAAGACAAGGTGTTTGATACTAAACGCCGTAGATTTCAGTAGAGCCATCATGTAGCTGGGGAGCTGGTACTGACCAGTGCCCAGTACAGATACTTAAGATGTCTACGTTGTTCACTTGTACTACTTAGTAATTGAACTAGACAGCAAAGGGGCATATCTGCTCATGCAGATCTGACCACACATGTAATATAATGCATCTTCCTTAGAGCCTTTGGGCAATGAGGCCTGCTGTAGGGGTGATTTACATATATTTCAAACAGTGTATGGGGACATGGCACACAGGGTTTATGCCATGTGGTGTTTTCACTTTTTTCTGCACCATTTCAAGGAAGCCTGCATTGGCAGTCTGCATGAGTCTTGTGGTGGGTCCCTGCTGCAGCCTTTCGGGACCCATTGTGGTACCCATGCCCTATGTACCTAGGTTCCATTTAGTAGGGACTTACAGGGGGGCGTAAGATCTTGCCAAATTTGGAACAATTGCACCTTGTTTTGGGAAACGACACTGCACTGGGGACCTGGTTAGCAGAAACCCAGTGCCCTTAAGTCAAAGTTGCATCAAATACTAGGCAAAAAATGGGGGTGACCATGTCAAAAAGTGGTACTCTACTAGACAACTATCTTTATGGGAGACCTGATTTTACTAAATTTTCCTTTGAGGCAACTTTATGAAAGTTTTTCTTATGACTTATGACTTTGATTGACTTGAACTTCATAATAACAGATACATTCATTTATTGATTATTGATTGACACAAACTTGATGATTTTGCCTTGCTGTAAACTTAACTTTTTAACCTTCATGATGGGAGAACCCCAATTTTTAAAACCACAAATGGCTTCAAATTAGCTTTTGCCCACCTAAAATCACCCCACTTCCGTGCAATTTAGTGGAGAAAACAAATCTCCCTTCACTACTTTTATAGAATCTCTCTCTTTCCAAATGTTGAAATAAAATATGTGTATTTTACTCTGCACATCTGATTTAAAAATACCAGGGTCCAGTATACAGGAAGAGGCATTTCGGAACTGGTGTATCTGGTGAGGTAATGTGGACAGAGTACTGGAAATATATCTATAGTATAGGTAGTCTGGCTGTTCTAATCCAAATATTTTAAGAAACCCACTGATTCCATACATCAGGGCAGTGCCGGTGTCAGGGCACTTTGCGGCTTTCAAAATCTGCCAGGTGCCTGTGGGCTCTGTGCTGGGGAAACATACTACCTGTGCATCCCCAGCTGCATGCAGCAAAAAGGACTGCCACCACACGCCCCTGTTCACACTGAGTGTGAAAATAACGTTTCTAAATCATGGCTACTACTATCTTCTTGGGTTATATGACAGTTTTGGAATGCTGTCTCGGAGGTAGGCAGAAAGGCCCCTATTTCTTGACTTGAAGTGGTCGCCTCTTTATCGGCAGCTAGTCCTACCCCGGGAACTGACCCCCAGCGCCATTACATGTTAGCTGACTAGGCGCTACTAAATTCAACATGAAGAGAAGGCAGATTTTATGGATTCAAATTTGTATTTGTACTTATTTAAAACCATAACAATGCAATCCTAAAGCATGGATGTCACCAGCAGTGCAGAATTTAAACCATGTGTTCTTCTTATAAACTAAAGGAATCAATATCCACCTAATAATTTAGAACAATAGAACAAACTATTCGTAGCATTATCTCCCGGTTTGACAATGATCAGGTCTATTTCATTTTACAATATGTAACGGCCTCCTTGCACATTGTAAGTATGTTGGCAGACTTGAGATCAGGAGCCCGCCGGGCTCATTCAAATAGAGCAGCATTGAACATCCCTAAGTAAGTGACCTTTATGGCTTTAGAATGGTTTCTGGTGCTTATCTGAGATTAAACACAGGGATTAGGAAAAACTTCAAGAAGAAAGCATGGTATGCATTGGTTGAGTAGTCAAACTTCCATGAGGGTAATCATTTCATGCAAATAGACGTGCGCCGCATCATTGAACAAAATGTTTTCTTGTAAGCGTGTGTTTGTGTCTTCATGGACGCGTTCACTGATGGAAGCCCCCTGTCCTCTTTATCCTTGGTTCCGCAGATCCTGACGGCCAGCGGGGACGGGACATGTGCTCTCTGGGATGTCGAGAGCGGGCAGCTTCTGCAGAGTTTCCACGGCCACGGAGCAGACGTCTTATGCCTCGACCTGGCTCCATCTGAAACGGGGAACACCTTTGTGTCTGGGGTAAGCCGGGCTGCTGGTCTCGCGTGAAGCGTGGTCTTGTGTTTAACTGAGTTTTCCCTCTTTTGCTTTAGTCATCCAGTTTCATCAGAGTTGTAGACTAGCAGCCACTAGTTACCACATTATTAAATTAGTTTTGACTAATAATTGTTTTTTCGCCCCTGAACGAGGATTCATTACAATCTCTTGCTGCCCCTCTTGTCCTCATGGGGGTCCTGACCCAAGTCTGGACCTTTACTCTATAGGGGTGTTCACTTGATTCATTGCTGATGGATGTGAAAAACACAAAATAGGAATAGTGAATTAGCAGCGAAAAATAAGATTAAATCAAGTACAAGTGAAGAGGCTGATTTTCAAAAGAAAGTCACACAACGCAGCAAAGCACCCAACGAGGCTGCGCTGCTTTGCGTGACAGGAGGGGAGCAGGAGAGCGCCATATGTACAGAGTTGCGGCACTCTCCTCCCCTCTACCCAGTGCCGTTGCTGATTTCAGCCGCAGTGCGCTACGCACACACCTTAGCGCCATAGTGCTAGGGTACGTGCCTGAGTCAGCATAGGTTTTGTGCAGGAGAGGTATCTTTCATGTAATGAATGCTATGACTAGACAAGTTTAAACACTTCCCACTAGTATGTGTGCTGCACAGTGCAGCAGGCATGCAAAGTAGGGAAAGAAAGGAGGAATGAAAATATTTATCCTCTTAACACCTCCTTTCAGATACTGTAAATTTTCTGCGCTAAACACTGTTTTACAATTGTTTGTAGATAGGGATTTGCGTAAAAAGGAAGGCCCATGTACCACCCATATAACATCCCCTTGTCCCTAAGTACTCAAAGCAATGCTACGAACAGCTTTGCGTTACATCAAGGGTGACTTTCCAATGCAAAACAAGTTTAACGCTGGAAAGTAAATTGGTAAAGGAACATTTTGTGCTGGTTAACATCACTTTTGTGACGATAACCCAGCACAAAATTTGCGCAAATCTATCCCCTTAGTTTTTCCCATTTTAGCACTAGAGTCTGCCAGGAGCGAAGCACGCTTTGCACTAGCTGTGGTTTTAGATGTGGCACTTACCACCAAGTTTGATGATTTTGTGAGTGCCAATGCTATATTTAAAAACACAGGCTAATAATCAGTAGCGGCCAATGCATATTGACAGTGATAGGTTGGGAGGGGCTGGGGGTCGTGGGGGGAATAATACAAAATTTAAATAAAGCTTACCCAATGCTGCTTCTGCCGCCTCACGCCTCGGACCTCGTCTGTTTCCTGGTCCCAGCAGCCCCTGGGACAGAATCAGAGACTAACTGTACAATCTTGTGATTCTCTCATGAAGCATGAGAGCTGCACGGGATTGGCCTGAGCGGGCTGGATTAACGCTCACTCAGGCACAGGTGTTCTGGGCTTTTTCTTCAACCCAGCTGTGTGATGCAGCTAGGTTGGAGAAACCAAACTGCGCATGTCTGTTTGGTCAGCCTAAGACGGCCGGCCAAACAGACATGCACAGTTAGCAGTGCAAATCACTCGCCCCCCCTCCCCAGGGCCCGGCCCGATCCGCCCATCCCACACACTCTGGCTCAGCCAGCAGCAGCAAAATAAAATTATATAGTTTTATTTTTCGGCTGCCGGCTGAGCCAGTGGGGTGACGCTCCTCTGCCATTAACAAGGAGCCGCCGCTGCTAATAATGCGATCAGCAGACTCTTATAAGTCTTGTTACACATCCATTTTTAGTGCCCAATCTTGACCAGGTGCAGAAACACATCGCAGGCTCGACATAAATGCTATGTGCACCTGAGTGTTTTGCAACCACAGAAAACACAACCATGGTCTAAATGCTTCAAGCTGTTATTACTTGATATAAAGACGACACACGTGTAAGAATCCGAGCTGCACTTTTTGTATGATGCATTGAAATATGATCCAAACAGTCTACAAAATACTGTTGTATTGTAAACAATGAGCCATGTACTTTCGAACAAGGAAGTGTTTAGTTGAGCAAAGAAGGAGTTAATAAATTGAGCATTTCCATTGTACCTCTGCAAAACGACCTACCTTTAGGCGCTTAGCGTTTAACAGTAATGTTTTTGTATTATAGGGATGTGACAAAAAGGCAATGGTGTGGGATATGCGATCCGGCCAGTGCGTGCAGTCCTTTGAAACACATGAATCTGACATCAACAGTGTCAGGTGAGCCTCTGCCTGTGCACGTGGTTTTGTTGCGAAGGAGTTCTGGTGCCTCTAATGCGAAGACGCTGCCCATAAAGTTGGGGATCCGCTTGATCAATCAGTTAACATGTAAATTATAATATTATTGCAGCCACTGTATAAGCACCTAATCTCAGAAATAATAATTTAATTAGTCGGTCCACAATCTGGAGATATCAATGAATTACCTATGTGAGACCCTTGCCTACGTCATGACTTCTAAGCATGCTGCAATGCGGTGAGGTGAATATATTTGCCTAGGACATGAGAAAACAAAGCAGAAAGTAATATGCACTTTATTTTTCTTTAGATACTACCCCAGCGGCGATGCATTCGCGTCAGGCTCGGATGATGCCACGGTAGGTTGTCTTTACTCTGATTTAATTTGACGTATCATGGTATCACCTGGATTAAGGACCGCATAGAGCAGACCTTTAAGGGCTGTTCTGACCCTCATCTCAGGAAATAAACGTTTATGTTAAACCTCATGCCTGAGCTCTGGCATGCCTCTATATCATACCGGACTAACAATAACACGTTACATAACTTTTATAAGGAACTGCACTACAGAAACTGGAAACATTAAAAATACCCCGCCCACACCGACTGACTTTTTATGTGGTTTTTTGCCTTTAAATTTCCATGCATGGTTGAATCATCTCATGAGACTGGAAAACATGTTGACAGCCACCTTGGGCTTGGGGCTTGTCTGCTGATAGATTGTGGTAACATTTCAAACATCTGGACATGTACATCTGACAATTTTGCCTTCAGCAGTTCCTATTATACCGTCAAAATTGCATCAAAGATGTGTAGTGTGGGGTGTTGTTGTACTCTCTTTCCAAGGCTGCATGACTTCAACCAAAACATGATGCACTCTCAGCGACCATAATAGTAGGAACTCTCACTGTGATAAGGAGGCAGCACAGAAGCAGGGCTTCAATTCACTGCTGCCAATTTACCTTACTCTATGAAGGGCTTTTGAGAGAGCTTCTAATGCTTTATAACCTGCACATTGAGGTGATATCATAGATCCAACTTATCTGATATAATTTCCAAGCACTTGGAAGTAGTGACGTCCTTTCTGACAGCACCACGCTGGGATATCCCCACTCTGGTTCAGAGATTGCTGACACCTGATTTATTTATCAATGTCTCCTCTCTTTGAAAGCTGACACTGTGGCTGCTGTGACTGATTGAATGTGACTCTTGCACCGCAGCGCAGCTCTCAGGATAGTTATTGGTGCTAGCATCTGACTTGAACAGTCATGGTGCCTGAATGACCCATCAACCACTGCCAGTGACACCAGACTCCCGCCAAACACTCCATGCCCGCACGGATCTACCTACACCTCACCTACACCACACACCGATCTGGCTACTGGAGGCACCACACTTAGCAACAGCATCTATTTACAGCAGTTGTTAAAACACTGCCTGCAGTCGCAAAGAAATACAGTGTGCTTGGCATTGCATCGAGGCTGCTTTTCATAACATACCTGATTCATACTCTGTTGTTTTTACTAGTACTAGTCATGCTTGCTTAGCATGAGCCAAAGCTCCCCCACCCTAAAAGCAGGGCTTAATTTGTAAAGAAATGACGTGCCAGGGCTCATCAGGAGGCCACTGCAGCCTTCACCACCCACTGCCCCTGCCAGCGCTACCATGATAGTACCAAATCAGCTACTGACCATCACACTCCTAAAAGTGTGAAAATACGGCCTATTTCAATCCTCCAAAACTACAACATTAGCTTGGGGCCGGCAGGTAATACTAATTTTTAACGTATATTGAATTAGTAAACAACTGTTGTGCTCACTCTAAATCAGACCAACAGCCCACCATGTGTCAGACTGTCATAAGTGTTGGTGATGCCAATTAAGTGCTGGTGCCAAGCACCGGAAACCACGGTTCAAATTAAGCACTGCCTGAAAGTATTGGGAAAAAGGGCATGGGATAATTCCTGAGAGGTCTCTTTGAGGGAGACATGTGTGTCGAAGCGACAACATTTACAGTTTCACATTTGGTGGGGCTGCTTCTGGTAGGCTGCTAGCGCTGGTGATCCACAGCCTCCAGCCTTTCTACAGAGATGGCTGCCTTAACCATCGCTCCATTGTTCCCAGCTTAGACATTTCACTTCTGTGCCCAAAGTGTTATAGGTTCTATCAGATAGTGCCTCAAGCATGAACCCTACCTTTGTAGCCTGTGAGAACATGATTTCCTCAAAATATCTTTTGTAGAAAAACTTTTCAAAACATATTTAACAACATAGTTTTCCTAAAGTATCTTAGACGAAATTAATCACTTCATTATATTGCACAAAACTGTTGATAGATATGTAAATTGGGAGGGGATGGGGACTCTTTCCCAAATACAAACTACCTGAAGCATACTTGAAACACAAACACACACATATGGAAAAACCCCACTTAAAACATAAAAACGTTGATTTGGGAGTTTTTCTACCCATCGTGAACAAAAATAAGAGTAACAATGAGACAGATAGATAGATAGATCGATAGATAGATAGATAGATAAATAGATAGATAGATAGATAATTGTGTGTGTGCGTGTCAAGAGAAATAGATAAGTTAATATAAACAGATTTAATACAAAAAATGATAAATACAAACTTAAGTGAAAGTTTACAATTATGAAAATATTTTTATTGCAGAGTGATATGCTGAATTGAAAACGGTGTTATTTTAAAAGATGCTTCTGTAAAATATTTTTTTAAAGATGCATCTGTTTTATGTGTCTGCTTTAAAAATGGTGCTCCTTTCTTTGAGTGTAAAGAACAGCTTAACTGGGGCATTAATAGAAATGAAGTGGTCTCTATCAATGTGTGAGTGGATGTAAGCAGTTGGGTTTTCTCCTCAAAGGGCGCTCAGGTGCCATAGTGGGCAGAGCCAGTTGTGTTTGTATTCCTCCAACTAAATTCTATGCACTGCCCCGTGGTGTGCATTGAAGTACACCACTGACTGTTAGTAATTTTTGCTTCTGAAGAATTTCAGGTGTACCATGTCAGAGTAGTATAAGCAGGGTACTCTCTCATGGTGTTGTTGAGAGATAGCTTCGTCCACCACGATATCATTCTCTCATTACATGGCTGTCAAGTGCATCAGTGGACCTTGTTATACTTGCTGAGGGCACCAACTGACAATGTCAAGTCAAGTCAAGAATAACTTTATTCGGTTCGACTTAACCATAAAAGTATAACATTCACGAGGCACACATAAAAATTAGATACATAGAAAAGTGCAATAAAATCATATAGCTCACATATATCAAGATTTCCAAACAGGTTTAAAAACAGGTTTCTAAAAAGGAGATACCAGAATTTGATTACATTTCATATTGTTTCCTTATTGATAACGCCATCCTAATAACATTTAAAACAGCCATGCAGGTTACTTCAGTAGAAAAGAATAATAAAAAGGTAAAATCCTCCTGGAAATTACATGGTCTGATGTCTTTTAAGAGTGGTATAAGGAACCGAACTCTCGGGACCTTGTATAGTGTGCAAAAAAAAATAAAGTGCAGGGTGCTTTGTTCGGACAGGTTGTCACAGGGGCAAGGTGTGAGGTTATAGCACCATCCCACTTGTTCAGGAAAGGCCCCTAAAAAGTGCAACGTGCAGAGCCTAATCTGGTCAACAGAAATATAAATTGTACGTTCCAGGTAAAAAACAGATAAAATTGCTGATATAAAAGAGGCTGATCGGTATGAGATAGTCACCTTGCGGGCCAGCGGCAATTGTCAAGCTCAGCAGGATATGCGTTTTTTTATAGTCAATTTCGTGCTTATATCTATACTATTAGGGTTATCAAATAAATGCCCTAGGCCAATTTGATTAAGTTTTCCTTTCACATAGCAAAGCCATGGGATAGCCTCGGCATTATCCAGTAACATGCAATCCTTAATAATTTCTCTTGTGAGCTTTAACTCTTCCGTCAGCCAGACTTTTGCCCAGAGTATCAATGGGGCAATATTTATTCGATCAGAAAGAAAATGAATCCCTACCTCAGAGTGGCACAATGCTGTATTGGCGCTTTTTGGGAATATCAGCAATTAATTAATTATGTGCTTATATAGCGCTGGAATCACTCCCGAAGGGGTACCTCCGCGCTTCGACCGCTGCGAAACCCTTCCTGGCTTCCCTGAGAGATGGTCCCTTAATGGGTATCTCCAGGGTGAGACCAGGCATCCCCGGCGGTCTGGTGGGGCCGTTAGTGAAGATGAGGCAAGCTAGTGCCCAGAGTTGCCGAGTGTGATCGCTGATCAGAGTGGGCACCGAGGCGAGAGAATTATCGAGTCCGCTGACCCTGGTCCAGAAACCTGCCGCGTCGGGAATCGAACCCTGGTCCCGGGCCGTCCTCTGCTCTCGGGTCTGCCGCCTCTAACCAGTGAGCCACACTCTCGCAATCTCTTTAGAAAATTATTCTCTAGAGTTTGAAGTTTCAAACTTTTTTGATTTCCCCATACTCCCGCCCCACATGTGGCAGTAGACAAGCATTTCGATTTATATAAGGTTATTAATTCCGCTACGGGTTTATGGCCCAACTTGCATGCAAAGCGGAAAAGACCTTCCACAGCACGGCTAGTGTTCTGTACCCTGGATATAATGAGGTGTTCCCAGGTCAGTTTATTTTTAAAAACATTCCCTAAGTAATTAAAATTCGAGACTTTGTCAATTATCTTCCCCTTTACCATGAACTTTCTAGATTTGGTATGACTTGGTCCACAGACCATGACATAGGATTTAGTGAAATTAACCTTTAAATCTAGAGCTAGCATAACATTTGTGAATGTGTTAAAAGACTTCTGTGGGCTATTAGCGGTTAAAGCCATTAAAACTGTGTTGTCCGCATATGACAGCAACGGTATTGGCTTGCCCCCTAGTCTAGGTAAGTCTAACTCCTGATCTTTAAAATCTGATTCTAGTCCATTTGTATATAGAAGGAAGAGGAGGTCCAAATCTTACAGCTACGGTGGTGCCGACTTGCAGCCTACGCAATAGGGTGATCAAAGGCTCCTCAAAACCCATTTCCTCCATCATGCCCCACAGTTTGCTCCTATTAACAGTGTCAGACGCACTGGACAAATCCATGAAGGCGAGGGGTATAGACCCCTTCCTTGCCTGTATGTACTTACCCATGATCAGCGCCAGGTTAAGGCACTGTTTGTTTGTCCCTATTTCTCTTCGAAAGCCATATTGTGTAGGGGACATTATACCTTTAGAGTCTCCCAGGTCTCAAGGCGTGCTAAAATTACCCTCCCCGATACCTTGACCATGGAGTCAGTTAAGGAAATGGGCGTATAACAAGCCGGATCCTCCTCCTTTCCCTTTTTGTACACCGGGACCACTATGGCCTCTTGCCATGATGTTGGAATAGGACCCATTATTGCTGCTCTAAAGACATTTGTTAGGAGAGGTGCCCAAAGTTGAATATTACTTTTAAATAAATCAAGAGGTACCCCATCCGGGACTGGGGCTTTTAAGTGTATTCCTCTCTGTAGGGCCTCTTCTACCTCGCTCACTGTGAGGGTGTCGCTCAGATAATGAGCGGTCAATGGATATAATTGATCTACCTGGCTTAGTTCCTGACTAATGATACCGTTTGGGTTAAAAATCTTAGTATAGTGGGATTCCCACAAGTCCCATGGTATCAATGAGTCCATAAACCCTGTGACCTTTGTAAACAATGGGCGGTTAATTACCTCCCAAAAGCACCTAGAGTCTTTGAGCGCACTTGCTCTCTCTAGGTCCTCCCAGGCCTGCTTCCTCAGGTCTTGCTACCTCTGTGCCACTATGCGCTTATAAGACTCCCTTGCACTCTTAATTAAGGTCTTATCTCGGTGGTTTGTATGTAATGCCTTCTTTAAATCTTTTTGCGTGCTTGTACACTCAACAAGTTACTTGAGACAACCTTACAAATTCCCTGAAATCCCTGTATAACCATTTCAGGGGGAGAGTCATAATCCAGGCATTCCAAAAAATTACTTACATTTGTCTTTACAAAACTTTTCTCAAATAGGGGCGGGGGGTTATCTTACTCCACTTCATTCTTACTCCTTTATTCAAATTATACTGAAGGGGCGGCCATCCCCTTCAATCTCCTCGGAAGCTACAATCAGGGAGGCAGTGAGAGGATTGTGGTCACTGGCATTGTTTGGCTCCACTTCAAAACAGACTACAAGGGAGGCATATTTTCTAGATATTAACATAAAATCAATAACACTTCTGCCCATATAAATGGGATATTGAATTTCCAAGTTACTGACCAAATCATTCACGATAAACAAATCATTCACAATAATAATATCTCCCTGTGCGGTATGTATAAGATGCGGTAGTGGTTTTCCTGGAGTGTCTGTTAACCCACAAACCTTATCTGACCTATGTCTACATAAAGTACAATTAAAATCCCCGACCCAATAGATACACAGAGGCTGCTACTTCCCTGCAATCTTGTCAATCTCCTCCTTGAGGTTTACAATAATGTCACTTCTATTTGGGTCGAAAACGTTATAATACCAATTAATTAAAAGAATCTTGACCTGAAACAAATTAAAAATCACTATCAGTTGATACCATGGTGAGTTAACCCCTCCCATGCTCATGACGAGCTGAGCTCGTCATGAGCCACGGCGCTCCGGTGCTCATGACGAGCTCAGCTCGTCATGGCTCGTGGAACGCTCAGGTGCGGGGAGAATTCCCCTGCTGTGCTGAGCGTTCCACGGGAGCCGGTGCACCTGTGACGAGCTCAGCTCGTCATGAGCACAGGAGCGCCGTGACTCATGACAAGCTGAGCTCGTCATGAGCATGCAGGCGCTGTGCGCGCCCCCTCCCCAGCACATCGGGGGGATTACCCCCGCAGCGAAGGGGTTAATAACGGACTTAACATTAATAGACCTGTATTTAAGAGAAATCAGGGTCGCCTGTCCTCCTTTTGCTCTCCCTGCATGTGAGACAATTGCATGAACATTAAGGGACCGGTAACCATTTAATTCGATATTCTCCCTGGACCAGGTTTCCTGGGTACAGAGAATATCAAATGCTTGTATGTACTTTAACCACATTTCGTCATCCAGTTTCAAGCAAATACCTGCAATATTCCGGGAGACGATTCTAAGGGGACTGGTTTTACGTGGCCTTAAAGCTAAGTACCCCTTTTGCTAGCGGTCTCAACATCTTAAACAGGCCCCCCCTTCCTAGGTCAGTTAAAATAGGGGCAGTGGAGGGGTCATTTCCTGAGGGCCGCTCCTCTGTGCTACTAGAAACATCTGATGTGGTATGTGTGTTATGATCAACAGGGTAGGACCCCAATCTATTCTCTTCTATTCCTGTTACTGGGCAATTGGATTATATAGCTAAACCTCCTGACCGTTTATTTGGACTATCTAGGTCTACTAGCAGTCAATCATTATCCGATAAGCTGGATAATACTTCAAAGCGATTTTTGTGGTGCCATGTGGGGGGCTGAAGAAGAGGGGTCTGTTCTGGGAATGCGAACCAGACCCATTCCTCTTTGATGTGGGGGATAAAAAGAGGCCAAAGAACGGGCCTGTACGTTTTCCATAGGGGAATCTCTGGGGAATACGTCACGAAAATGACATAAGGCGAATTCTACCCATCTCCTATCATTAAGGTTCAGGATCACACAATCGCCTTCTATGTCTTTTTGTGTTTTCCTTAACCAACTCACTTGTCTTGCCATTATCATGTGTTTATGCCAATTTACCTGGGGCTATATTTTACTAGAGCACTAGTGGGCAGACTTATTAATGAGACTCTGACAGTTTTCATGATGGTCTGGCGTAATATGTGGAACCCCTTTCAAGATCATCGTGTAAGGGGTACATGCTGGCGGGAGGTCTAAAACAATGTTTTCCTCCTGCCTAGTTTGCTTGAGTCCCTTATTAGTTCTTTTCTTATTTCCTTGGTTCCCACTATCGCCCTTTTCTATGTTCAAGGAACTGTGGTGCCCTTGTGTTTTATTAGTGCTCCTAACTTGATCATTTATCTGCATTTGTGGCACTATTTTAGGGTCTGAACAGTTTACCCCCACCGGAACTGGAGCAGATGGTCTAGCCTGGCCATTTAGTAATCTATCTATAGCCACCCCCTCACTCTCTGGGGCAATAGTGGTAGCATTTACATCCCTCACTTTCTGGTTTTTACCCAGAGAACCCTTAGCATTATACCCAGTTTGCAGAGCCGGGTTCCCCAGATTTGACAGTTCTCGGCCAAGCTGCTCCTCTATACAGGCCAATCGTAGCAGAATGGGCTCTAGAGAGTCTGACACTATTTTTCCCAATTGAGCTGCCACCATGTCCACATCAGGCATAGGTTTTGACTTTGCGAGCCCTCCTCCCCCTCGGACTTTCCCCATGGAGGCAGATTGGTTTTGTTTTGTCCTTTTTTTTTTAAGTTCAAATAATTTTTATTAGGGTAAACAGAATGGTCAGTACAAAAAGTAATAGGCAATACAACATTGGCGATAGGAATAATAAGCTAGGATAACATTATTAAATTACATCAAAATAAAACGTGAAGGGGAAAAAGAGGAAAAGGGTAATCAAAAAATAGTAAATGAGGCTTGGGATGAAAGTTGTACACTTGATGAGGCTTTGTATTTTAGGAGACAGTGCAAATACAAGCGAAAAGATAAGTATTAAAGAAAAAGAGGGAACAAAAGGCAATTCATGGGGGTTTCGAGACCTCTTGCTGCGATGGGGGAAGGTGAGATGAGCGTTTGGCGCAAACATCCAAGTAAAGGGTAACAGGAAGCCACAACGCATGTCTTTTCGGGGCCAGGGTGATTGGATAAATAAATGCAGTATCTAATCTATGATTAAAACATACATTGAACCACCAAGCTTTAAACGTAATACCCTCAGAATTCTTCCAGTTAACAGTAATCTGTTGAAATGCAACAGCTAATAGCAAATCAATAATATGAACATTCATTTCAACTTTAGTCCAGGAAGAGGACAGTGAACCGAGAAATATGTCAGTGATAGAGAAAGGGATAGAGGTGTGAAAGATAGAATTGATTTGATCCCATACTTTGATCCAGAATGCTTTCGTGTGAGGGCAGAGGAAAAGCATGTGAAAAAGCGTGGCATTGGGGGCGGAGCAAGACCAACAAAGGTCTGGAGTTGTAGGGAACCTTTTGTGAAGAAGAGAGGGCGTGTAAAGGAGTCGATTGTAAAGAAAGAAAAGTGTTTGTGTAAGAGAAGCAGCTCTGGAAGACTTGCGGAGCTTAATCCAAATTTTATCCCATAAAGTGGTAGGCCAAGAGACTTCGAGTTCAGATTCCCATTGCGCCTCCACCGTAGTTTTGGGCCGGGGTAATGGAGGGTTGTGGAAGGAATGATAAATGGAAGACGCTGAGGGGTTGGAGCGCAATTGAGAGTGTAAAGAGGAAGTCAGTGAAGTAGAATTCGTAATTGGAGGAGAATGAGAAAGGGAATCGTATGCGGACGTGACCGCAGTCTTGAGTAATATATATTTGTGGGCAAAAGAGGATGGGAGAGAGAAAGTTCGGCTTAGAATAGGGAACGGAGTGAAGACAGAACCAGTAAAAAGTTGGGAAACCCATATTAAACCACGTTGCCTCCAGGATTTCCAGTAGAAGGGCTTGAATTTGATAAGAATACTGCTATTATACCAAATCGTAGAGGTGAGAAGGTCGGCGATAGAAGAGGGAGGAGGTGGGGTGATGGCTAAAAGTAGTTTCGCGGTGTATTTGTGGATTGGAGTGGATACAAATTGGGGTTTGCGAGAAAAGGAGAGATACTCGGCAAAGGAGAAGGGAGAGAGAGAAAGGTGCTCAAGGTTAGCCCAAAGGGGAAGGGGTTCGATAGGATCTTTAAGCCAGATAGCGGCCTGTTTTAGAAGGAAGGCTTTATGATAAGCAGGAAAATTTGTGAAATTAACCCCGCCTTCCACTTTGGGGAGGCGCAATCTTGATAAGGACATGCGCGGTTTTTCCCCAAAATTTGGCAGGAATGGAAACGGGAATATTCGAGATGGTGTAAAGGACAATTGGGGAGAGCATCATCTTAATAGATAAATAAATGAATAATAATAATTAATAAATGAACCTTTCCTATCTAAATTACGTCAAAATCCAAACATTCACGGCTTCCCTCTATCCCACTCGCAAATCAAGTTAGCTGCCTATGCTGATGACATTTTACTTTTCATTTCAAACCCATCGGTTTCCATCCCAGCTTTTCTTGCTGAAGTTAATGTATATTCTCACCTTTCCGGTTATAAATTGAACAACGACAAATGCGAAATTCTACCCCTCACCAAATTCACCTTTAAACCTGATTTTGTGGCTTCTAATTTCAAATGGAGCCCATCCCATATAAAATACCTCGGTTTACATATTGCCCCTTCTGTCTCGGATACTATCTCCTTATGTCTTACTAAATGCACTCAGAAGTTATCCGACCTCACCTCCAGGTGGCATCCCTTATACCTTTCCTGGTGGGGCCGACTTGACACTATTAAGATGATGCTCTCCCCAATTGTCCTTTACACCATCTCGAATATTCCCGTTTCCATTCCTGCCAAATTTTTTGCCAAAATCAACACCACCTTATCCTCCTTTTTATGGTCTGGGGAAAAACCGCGCATGTCCTTGTTTTGTCCTTTTAACCCTCTTCAACTGTCCAGCGGTCCGCTGTTAGAACCCAATAGGGTCAATACGTTTCCTTTTTCCCCCAGCTATATTTTGGTCCCCCACAGTTGTTGGTGTTACAGTGTCCGTGCCTTTTGATTCGCCACCCGAGTTGCCCTGCTTCACAATAATAACAGTTGGGGAGAGCACAAATTTGGGGATCCCCTTGCTGAACCGGAGGGGAAATAGATGATATTTGCTTGGGGCCCTCCACAGTTGTTTGGTGGGGGGACTTGCCTGTAAGAATGTTCAAATCAGCGGCTAGGGGGACTGGGGCCAGCGATAGTCTGCTTTCTACCAGTTCCATTTCTTTATTGAGTGCCCCCACAGCCTTTTGTAAAAAAAATCTAGGGTTAGTCTATGCTTTTAGGGCTGGCATAGCTTTCTTTCTTCCCATCTCCCCACGCAGAATCAGTGCTAATATACCCCTAACATTTCAGCCCCACTCTTTACTTCTGTATCTCTTCAGTGTCTCTGATGGTAGAGCCAAGAGATGGGGCCCAGCCCGCCTCCTCCAGTCGCTCATGGGCGCAGAAGGGCCCACCCTTGTACTGGGCAAGCCCGCGCATGTCCTGCGCTGCGGGAGTGCACAAATCCTTTTATGCGCCGCAGGCGTGTTGGCTGGCTCACAGCACTTCCTGACGCGATGGTCAATGGGGGCTGGAGTCCCTGCTCTCCCCGGAAAGTGCTCTGTGCTGCGTGCAAAATTTGCCAAAAACGGGCTCCCTCGCTCCGGGAGTCCGCAAATCCTTTTATGCGGCAGGCACCTTGGCTGGCTCACAGTGCCCCCTGGCATGATGATCGGCGGGGGATGGAGTCCCTGCTCTCCCCGGAAAGTGCTCTGTGCAGCGTGCAAAAGTTACAATGTATTATCATGCTTGCAGAAAAGTGCCCCTTTCTGTATTGTTACACCCACTCTTTGCTCCAAATGCGGATGGTTATGACTCTGAGAGTGCACTGGAGCCTGCTGCCCAGACCCCAGTGCCTGTGGTATCTCCTAAACTGTTATGTTTGACTTGGTAATCCCAAATTGACAAAATCTTTACCCCCTTATAAGTGCCTAGTATATGGTACCAGTGGTCCCATGGCATTGGTGGTAAAGGGGTACCCAGGGCTGCAGCTCGAGTTTGTGCCACCCAATGCAACCTCCTGACAGCAGGCCTGCCATTACTGACTGCAAACAGACTCAAACTCAAACTCGACTGCGCCCTCATGTGTGGTACAGTCACATACACTGCTTTTAATGTATGTAAGGCTCCCCATAGGAAGTCCTCCTCAGCCCAGGACACATGGTGTATTATATTTAAGGTGTGGACATGTAAGTGCAAGCCTATATGTCTCTAAAGTGGCATTCCCCATTGGAAACCACTATATGTGTTAGCCGTCCATAGGATAACATGGGCTGCCAACCGGGCTCCCTCGAGATTGGCAGCTCCATTATGGTACCTCTAAAATAATGTTTGGTGTCAAACAACCTGCCTTCTCACCCCTGACATGTTTTCATGCCCTAGGTGACAATGTGGGCACCCGGAGGGCTCTTTAGAGGTTACTCTCTGATTGTATCCAGCTTTACTGTGTTTTGGCTGACCAGCCCACACATTTCCACGCCAGCTGCTGCCAAGAAAAGAATCTGACCTCCTGCCAGGAAGTGTGATAATTCCCAGGAATCAGAGACAAGGGCTGGGCAGGAAGTAGGTCGCATCTCCTTCCTCTCCAGATAGCTAGTGAATTGCCACATCAGAGCGGTGAGCTTCAAAGACTACACTGCCTCTAATATGCATCTGAGCTGTCTCTCTGAGGAGGCTGTCTTGCACCCGGCAATGTGGGAAATCAGCTGTGCAGGAGTTGTACACCTCCTGGAAGGCTGGTCACATCTCTAAGGTCGTCAGACTGGTCTGTATACCTAAAATTGAATTCTGCCATGTTTAGGAGAACAGAAATAGTGGGTTCTGGGTAAAAAAGGTGACCTACACCCACATGTGGTCACCTCAGGGGCGGACTAGTTGCAAGGACTAGTAACCTATTGGTTACTAGCTCCCACAACCCTAACTCCCTTAAATCTAGGATTTAAGGGACTCCCTTGACACCAGAACCTCAGATCTAAACAACTTACTTCAAGGAAGGACCAAGAGAAGAACTGTGTCACTGACAACTGGACTTTGCTTACCAGCAGAAAGCAAAAGAGGGATACTTTGTGCCTGAGACGACAGACCTGGAACGGAGTGAACAACCCTCGCCCTTGGTCCAAACTCGATAATCCCGAAGAGAGGGACCCTTGTGGAAGCCAGAAGCACCCTCCGTCTCCTCTGGACTTGTTGCACTAGTCCCCTGAAAATTGCTGGTAAAAGTGCTCCCTGGATCTAAAGAATCGCTCGCCCATCGGGCCCTCTGAGAGATTGCCCAAATCAAGTTGGCCCAGTGCATTGTGGAAGTTGAAGTCTCCCCTACCCCGAAGTCTTAGGCTGCTAAGTTTTCAAAGCTTTAATTTGTGCTTACCCATGCCAAGGCTTATTGGTCACCAGTCCGGTAACCGACACCTACACTTAACGCTGCAGCTAAAGAGAACATTGTGGAACCATCATCCAACGTCAGCAGCTGTGTACCTGACATCTGTTTTGGTATTTTTCTTCTTGCAGCACCGTGTAAGCGGTAAAAACAGCACCACCCATGGCAAAAACAGCACAACCCCGGGATCTCTTTCAGCACCAAGGACTGCCAGAACAACTCGAGCTTGGCAGTTCAATCTGGACTGTTCCCATGAGGCACAGGGTCAAGACTGATTTGCATATGGCCATGTCTGAACTGGGGTGGCTTGGTGAGCAAAATAACGATGGATTAAACTCAGATCTGTGACTGGGGTGAATGTTTTGCCATTGTGCAACATTCCGTCCATCATCTTGTGTGTTTTGCTGTTCATCCTATGTGGGAAGGGTATGCCCAGACATGGGTCCCGTGCTCACTACGCCACTGGAGTCAAGCTATACTGGCTGAAGACGGCTGATAGCCAGAAACCGGTCCTAGGATGCTTGATTCCAGTCCAGGGAAGACATGGCTTGGCAGTTCGGTCTGGACTGTTCCCATGAGGCACAGGGTCAAGACTGATTTGCATATGGCCATCTCTGAACTGGGGTCACTTGGTGAGCAAAATAATGATGGATTAAACCCAGATCTGTGACTGGGGGGTAATGTTTTGCCATTGTGCAACATTCCGTCCATCATCTTGTGTGTTTTGCATGTATAGGTGGAGGCATCAATGCATGGTCCTGAGCCTATGTATAAGTGTGTGCATTTGTGTATATTCTTATTTGTTTCACTGTGTGAATATGCATGGATGTGAATATGTGTGCATATGAGAATATCTGTGCGAGTGAATGTGTGTGTGTGAGAGAGTGTGTTTGTGTGTGTGCATGTACCTATTTATAAATGCACTTATATACTGCACTGTAGTAGCGTCTACTAACAGACCTGTGAAGTTCATTGGTAGAGCACTTCTCAAAATGATGGTAGGTGCACAAGTACACAGTGCAGTAGCCTGAAGTAAGCACGGTCAATGATGTGCACTAGTGGGCATGGCTGTAGCCCTCAATTCTGAGGAATCTGTGAAGTAGACCAGCGGGCCCTTTAGTTCCACTCTCTGCTTGTAGGTCCAACAGATGCACCCTGTGAGAAAGTGGGACAAGCAAACCCCAGATTAACGTGTGCTCGACCCACTGGTAACTTGGCACAGACAGTCAGGCTTAACTTAGAGCCAATGTGTAAAGTATTTATGCTGCACTTCAAACAGCAATAAAGTGAGATCACAACACAAGAAAAATCCCACACCAATTAAAAGGCATTGAGCAAAAGTTAATAAATAAATCAAAACCAAAATGACAAAAATCCAACCAGTAGAACTGGAACTATGTAATTTTAAAGATTTAAGTTAAAATAGCACCACAAGTCCAAATCAGCACTTGCAGCTATCTGATTGTGTGAGACCAGGAAAAATTGACAAGTTCAGGCTGAGCACAATAGAGCTCAGGTCGGATACAGGGACCAGCTTAGTCCTCCTGAAAAGTTACCTTCTCAATCCAGCGCGGTCAATGCTGTAGCGCGAATGGTCTGGCTGCCAAAACTTTGCGTTGAGGGTCAGAGCAGGCAATAAAGTTTTGGCAACAGCGGGCCTGTTTGCAGTTGTGAAGAGTCTGAAAACTTCAATTCAGCTCCACTGGGGCCACACAAAGAGTCCAGGACCTGAGGGGCACCACTTGGGGGTCAAGAGCTTGCTCCAGCAGGATCTGGGTGCTAATTCAGATGGTTGGGAACCTGTTATGTCTCTGTGGCTATGAACAGGAGGCCAGCAGACTAGGCTTTGGTGTAACTCTGATAGTCCGAGGTTCAGGTGAAGGTCCAATCCCTATAACTCAGGCAGGAGGGCAGCAGGGCAGAAATCCTGCACAGTGGCAGTCTTTTCGACGGAACATCAATCCTCCTTCTCTCCACAGGTCCAGAAGTGTACTGAAGAGTTGGTTTCTGAGGTCCAAACCTGTATACCAGGTGCCTACTTTGAAAAGGGATAAACTCCTTGAGTATACCCTTCGAAGTGTACAAGTTTCCTGCCTCCCCTGCCCTGGCTCCAGACTAACTACAGGGGATATGCAACCCTTTTGTAGAGGCAGGACTTAGCCTATTCAAGTATAAGTAGGGCTGTGCCCATCTCCGCCCTCCCATTCAGCCATTGATGGTGCATCCAGGCACACCTAAGCTCTCTTGTGTGTGGCTGTCTAGTTAGAATATACAAAACCGAACTATCAGCTACACCCAGTCATGTGATCAATAGACATGCTGCAGGCACTAAATGGCTAAGGCATGAAAATGCCAACTTTTTAAATGTGCAAAAGAAACAATTGATGGACGGAATGTTGGACAATGGAAATATTCACCCCCAATCACAAGGATCTGGGTTAAATCCATCATTCATTTGCTCACCACACCACCCCAGTTTGGACCCAGCCATATGCAAATCAGTCTTGACCATCTACCTTGTGGGAACAGTCTAGCCCAAACTGCCAAGCCAGGTCCTCCCTGGACCCAAAACAAGCATCCGGGGACAAGTTTCAGGGCATCACCCTTCATCAGCCAGGCTAGCTTGAGTCCAGTGGCGTGGTGGGCAAGGGACCCACGTCTGGGCATACCCTTCCCACTTAGGGCGGCATACGCAAAAGAAACAATTGGTGGATGGAATGGTGGACAATGTAAGCATTCACCCCCAGTCACGAGGATCTGGGTTCGTGTGGTGAGCAAAAGAATGATGGATTAAACCCAGATCCTAGTGACTGGGGGTGAATGTTTGCATTGTTCAGCATTCCGTCCATCAATTGTTTCTTTTGCAACTTTTGAAATGTGGCCTTTAACAAATTGTAATTAAAAATCCAATGTTACTGTAAGAGTGGATTTTTCATTACAATTCCAAAGCCACTAAACATGCCCTTCTAACCTGTTCCTATATTGAAGTTACTGCTTATTAAATGTAGCAAGGTAACTCCAATGTTATGCTATGGCAGAGGTAGGCCTTGCAGCAGTGATGAAACTAATTTAAAGGTTTTTTACTACCAGGACATGTCAAACTTAAAAGTATACATCCAACTCTTTAATTACACTGCATCCTGTCATCTGGGCTGTCCAAGGTCTTCCCTAATTGTGACTTACATGCATTAAGGTAGATTTGGGCCTGGTAATGGGTTTCTTTTGCCAGTTCGAAATGGCAGTTTAAAAATGCACACACAGGCTGAAATGGCAGACCAGACGCATTTTAAAAAGGGCTACTTAAGTAGGCAGCACAAGCTGTGCTGCAGGCCCGCTAGTAGCATTTAATTTACAGGCCCATTTAGTGCCACTTTGCTAGGGACTTACAAGTAAATTAAATTTACAGATTGGTAATACGCCTATTCTACCATGTTTTAGGGAGAGACCAGAATCAGTTAGCATTGGTTAGCAGTGGTAAAGTGTGCAAAGTTCTAAAAGCTAACAAAAATGGGTTCAGAAAACAGGAGGATGAAGGTAAAACGTTTGGGGATGACCCTGTAGAAAGGGTCAACTCCAACACACCCCTTAACAGTGAATTTCAATTCTCTATACACATGGCTGTAGCAGCAACATTGGGCAATATAGCAATGTTTGTGGTCCTTGTGCACATGCATGCAGTACAATATCAGTCTTTCCTCAAAGGAGGGTTGCTGAGCTCTTGATCTCCCAAAGATAAGTCCACTGATCGTAAAACGCAATTCTAACTTTACATTTCTATTGACATGCATTGGACTGAAGCAATCATCGGGAAAATCAAAATAGGACAAGGGTATTTTTTTAATTAAAACCTAGTATAAAATACATGTAATTATGTGAGTGAAAGTGTGGGAAAATTCTAAACTGTGGGAGTCCTCGCTTTGCTGTATGTAAGTGTGCAAGAATGTTAGTGCATGTAAGTGTGTGTGTGTCTGGGTATGGTTGGAGTACTGGAATTATGATTGCGGTACCCATCTGTATCATCACTGTATTGCATATGGTGAGAACATGGATATATCATATTGATACTTGGATTATCAATCGAGTATCTGATCATATGACAACAAAGCACGATCTCTGATGTCAATGCCTGGAGAACATGGACAAAATATGGCAATATCTGGCATGTGAGTGAAGTACCTGCTCATATACTGGAAATCTTTGTCTTATGGTGGTATTCCTCCACGTCACCCCTGACACACTCCTTTATGCAGCGTGTGCACAAGATGGCAATAGCTGGAATGTGGTGGGAGAACATGATCGTATGATGGCAAAAATCTAATAAGTTACAAATAGGAAGAGTATATGAGAATATTATACGATTATTTGCCATGTGAGTGGTGGAACTAGCTGCATGCTGTATATGCCATGGAATGTGTTGCTATTCCTGCACTGCGACACTGATACATGTGTGTAAACAACATACGTCAAACCATGGACACGTCATTGCATACACAACACCCTAAACACATAGAAGCATTGACACACACAAAGATCCCCATCCATACATTGCAAACCACAACAAATGCTGTTAATTCTATCCTGGGGTAAATCCACTGCCACACCCCGCACTACTGCCCCAGTCAGAAGCACCAACCAGTTACGAATGTTGAAATGTGGAGCGAGTGATATCCCGCATGTCGGAGTCTGCCCCCCTGGTTACTGCAGATGTTCACTCTTTTCAACTATTTCCCACTAGAAATGTTGCCTGCATTGATCTGGCATAATATGCGAGAGGACAGGGGCGCAACATCACCCCATTCATAGAGCTGCAGAGGGGGTCTGCGCACGTGATTTATTGTTGTGATTACATCACAGCGCTTTACAAAAGAACAGCTTCCAAACAACCACTGTAGGAACGCATTAATGATACAAACTCGCATAAGAGTAAGTGAGAGAAGGGCTGTGCACGAGTGCAGATCCCAAAGAATCATCGAGGAGTACAAGTGGAATACAAACGAGACAAAAAAGGTTTCTGTTCCTGTCTCCCGAGCACACATGAACTCGTCAAATCACCGAGTTAATGCATGTGCTACTGACGGCGGCAGAGCTTGGAAACATGGAAAGGCAATTACTGCCAGGTGTTACCGAGTCCTGCTGTCCGCAGCCCGGGCACTGACGCGGGGATTCTTAGAGGTAAGTACTGCACTGAAGACCGGGAAAACAAACTCAGACTCGGCGCAGGGCTGTGGCCTCCAGAGTCCAATATTAACACAAAACTCTAAGGGGTAGATCTACAAGAAAGTACCGCAGCGCGGCACCGCAAGCCCTCTGGCTGCGCCATGCTGAGGCACTTTCAGAGCACAGGAATGCGACATCTCTACAATGATATGTCGCATTCCTGTGCTCTCCCCAGCGCTGGCGCAGAAACAGCTGCCATGCGCCAGCGCAGGCACCCTTGCACCATGGTGCTGCCATGCGCCAGCGCAGGCACCCTTGCACCATGGTGCAAGGATGCCTGCACCATGGGGAGATTGCTTTTGTGAAGGAAGGGGCCCCTTCCTGCACAAAAGCGATCACTGCAGGCATTTTAGAATGCAGCACGCATTGAAAGAGGAAAAAACGAGGAGAAATGAAAACATGTTTTCTTGTTTCGCGTGGCTACGCCACCCCTATGGTGGCCGCAGCAAACTGACGCATTTCCAGGTTTACGATTTCTCGTAAATCTGGAAATGCATCAGGGGACATGGGTGTTGCATGGGAACACCCACAGCAACACCCATGTTCCGCCCCTAACACGCAAAGTGCTGCGTGAACAGGGGTGGTATTTACAAGCACAGGTTAAGTCATGCAGGGTGACTTTACCTGTGCTTGTAAATATCCCTTAGCAGGCTGCGCCACCGATGCGTCACGCAGCGTAATGCACCAGCTGCGCATGGGGATTGTAAATCTGCCCCTAAATGGCAGTATCAGGTGCCAGGGCGCCGTGTCTCGGTTCCAAAATGGTTGAACGGGTGACTTAGCTTGTCAGGATTGTTTAAATGTTTATCATTGCCATAGGTGTGTTCAGTGCTGTCCTCTAGTATCCTCTGGTATCTGCTGATGATAAAACACAATAGGCATTAGATTGCTAGCACGCATGTGCTCCGATTGTCACGTGGTAATGAACAATTGGAATCTATATTTCACTGTGAAAGTGCATTTTCAAATTCCACTTAGTTTGCTGTTGCAGTGATTTCAGGAGGAAAATTAAAAAGATAATGTATGGACTCATCGCACTCCTATAATAAAATAAAATAAAAAAAGTTTGTGTTGTTCTCAAAGACTTTTCCTTGAAAATGTCAATCACTCTTTATTGCACCTGACATAGCTAACCTTTTGTGTTGATACTTATAAGTACCTTGTTAAATATTGGCTGAATCATGTGTTAGTATTTGCTGCTGGAACAAGCTTCAAGTCGGGTATCATTGGGTGGGTGTGAGGGAAAGATGCACTCTTGGAAGGAAAAACCATACTTTGGTGAATTTTTCTAACGGATATGATGGCAGACCTAAGTAAATAGTTTTAAAGGTCACACAACAAATATTCAATTTGATATGACCATCTAGATGCAAGAGACTCTGAAGTAGCACTTCATGCATGCCAGTCTAGGAAGGCTTTTCCAGTTGCCAGAATATGGCATTTCCTGCATTGATGTGGGCCGGGACTAAAAACAAGACTACTGATTTAAAGTCATCTTGAGGTCTCAATGATTCTATTTGTTGAGTAATGGTGAATTGTCATCTGACAGTAGGAAGAAATAATTTGTTTTGTGTTGCGTTGTATGGACATTGAGGCCATGTTAAATCTTTAAGTAAAGCTTTCACTCTAGATAAAATGAGTTCCTATTTTGATTACAAAATAATATAGTATTAGTAGTAGTAGTATTTTTAATAATATTATCCTTTTTGTTATTTTCATTATAATTATGCTGTGTGTGCGCCCCCTGGACACTTTAGTATTACAGAAGGGGCCGCAGACACTTGGCGTCCCCTTCTGTAATACTGATAGCGCTGGTGCACATAAAGTGCCAGTGCTATCATCAGAGGTTGTTCCCTTATTTGCATGGGGGCGTGGCCCCATGCAAATGAGGGAGTCCCTTTTCGCCTCTGCGGCTGCGCCGTATTACATACGCAGGCACAGAGGCAAAGAAGCTCTCGGGATGCACTGAAAGTTCACCACCTAAAAGTTGGTGCACTGTCAGTGCGCCCCCCCTCGCCCCCTGATGTCAGCTCTCTGGAGGGAGCAAAGGGGGTCCCATGGACCCCGCCCAGACAACCCGTGCAGGCAGGTAGAGTCGCTTACTACACCCACCTGCAAGAGGATCTCTCATCCCCCTTAAAAGTGCACACAGGCTGCTGCCGGCACTGTGAAACACAGAAGAGCTTCACATCAATGCGCTGCCCCCAGGGCAGCGTGAGTTCGCTATGCAGTGCATTCATCCTAATAAGGCCCATTTTCCTTTTAGGAGGTGCACCCGGCGCAAACAAGGGCAATGTGCCACATGTATGATAGGGTCCCAGGTTTCCAGTGTGATGCATTCATCACACACATACATGAAAACCCTGTCTCTGCACATACAGTAACTGCCTCTGCTAACCCAGCTAAACCGCATCCCATGAAGGTCTAATGCTGGTACTTCATATACTATTCAGCACGTTTCCAACGCACAACAGGTGTGATGGACCAAAATAATCCAATAAAAAAATCTTAATCTTTGGCGAGTGTCTACGAACATGTTCCTGTTGTTGTATTTTGCCACCCGTGTGCTTAGAGGGGTTTATCTAAACAGATATTTTACCGCAATAGTATATGTAACCACTGTAACCATTTCATACGGACTATCTTGGCTTACCCCGTGACAAGAATGCTATTGTATTTGTTTGTATAAAAATCCAATAAAATACTTTGAAATCCAAAAAAACGTTTAACAACAAACACGAATAGCAAAGCTGCTATTCCAAATTACTTAACTAAGTCACCTGCAAAGCATGCTGGCATTCTTCTTAATTTAGGCGTGTCCGCGTGCTTAGTAATATGTGCTCGTGCATGCTCATTAAAAACAAGATTGGCGTGAGTTTCCAAACACATGTGCTCCAAATGCCAGGCGATGATGATTAGTTAACAGCTGCAGTGAGTATCCCGGAAGTGCACGTGTGTTATCCAGTATTCCGGCAGTGCACATGTGTTTAACAACTAGTGAGTATTCCGGCAGTGCACGTGTGTGTGTGGCCGCCCTAGTCTAACGCCTATCGTGAATCAGTACAAAACACAACAAAAAGCATGGAGCCCCGCCGAATGCTTTTCGGACTACACAGTAAACAATCCACACATCTGTGTTTTTGCTGCTAATGTCCTCGCACGTGCCAGGCACGCCTAATGGCAGCTCTTGTTTGGATCCCTCGTCAGTGGTGCTACTGAGTAACTTCAAATGCATGCATAGCGCCTACTACCCATGACGAGGCGTTGCTTCGAGAATAATTGTAGAATTAGTGTTTGTCGTCGGTATGAGCTGCATGGCGTGTAGAAATGATGAAGCGGACTTTACATCTAGCAAAGGAAAAGAAATCCATTTTTAAAGAAACACAGCTGTTAGCGTAGAAATGTAGGTTCCTCTCCTAGATAGCTAGTGCTGCAAATAATACTTTTAGTCGACTTCTCAGCTGGCTCGTCATGAGACAAAGCATATTTCAGAAGGAAATTTCAATAGTGGCAAGAAAGTCAATATATTGAAAGCATTAACTATTTTTCCTTTAAATAGATGCAGCATTCCAACAGATATTTCAAGGTTTTTCGGGTACCACAACGCCGTCAGCATCGCGCTTTATTGTAGTTTCTCCCATCCGACTGCGTAGGTCCTGCGCGGGTGGTTGCTTCTAAAGATTATAGATTGGTTATTGGCTCTGAGCCCAGCAGACAAACCACTGGAAAAGGAGGGCATCTGTGCCTAGCATCCCTGTATCTGGCGCAGTAACCCGATGTGTGCTCTCTGGATTTAATATAGTTGAAGTGTTATGGAGCAACATCTTAAGTCCTGAATCTAATAACGTCCAGACACAAGTAGCCGACAGTTAATGACAGTAAATGCACAGTTACTAGTAAAACTACACAAATGCTGCATTCCTATAGACCAAATTCAACATAATTTTGGCATTGACTGGATCTTGGATATTTACAGGCTGTAGGTCAGTATTGGATGCAGCTAGTTGTTGATGGTTTTTGCCACCTTGTTGATTTGTGACTCCAAGAGAAGATTTCTTTTATGACAATCTCTGAGCTTTTCCTCCTGATAAACCGCAGTGGTCTGTGTGCCCAATAATGTCAGCGACGGGAAAGCCTGAAGGCCTGACTATGGGAACCTCAGTCTAAGGAGCTTTAACAGCAAGCAGATTGTATCGTGTTCATTGGTGTTTATCTTCTGGGTAGGAGTGGATAGCCTGGGTTTCTGCTATCTCCCTAGGAGGTGAGCCACAAGGCACCAATCCAAGAGCACAGCTGACTTGCTGCTATTGGTATACATTTGATGGAGTACCTCATGGTAGCCAATCATTAAATTAGAAAGCAGATGTAAATGTTAAATGGGGAAGGGAGTGGTCTCCCGTTGAGATCTGAGTGAGTTTCACACAGAGATTTTTACCTTAGACCTATTTTCCAAAGCTACAACCAAAGGGCCGCATCACTAATACCTATTGATTTGGCATTTTCTCTAAGAGCTCTTAATGGACCACAATAGGAAGAGGTGTTTAGTGGTGTATTATGGTCAGGATTACCCTGCACCTCATAAACTAAGCGTGTGTGGTCCCATATGTCCATTAGTGTTGAGCTGGTCCAAACTGGCTGTAAATCCATTGCATGTTGTGACATCAAACCAGAATAGGTTTGATCTCGCTTGTAAATTGCTACACATTTTAACATTTTAAACAGTTCAACAATATAGTTACTTGCCTCTGTATTGTTTTTGAGAGCTATACATAAAACATTCTCAAATGTAGTGGTGTACACTATCCAATTTACAATGACTATGATGGGCGCCCTAATAAATTATTCTCTGTCAGTGAGCTTAGTCTCTCCCCATTCACCCTTAGAGGCATTGACTAACAGATGCATCAACTGACCCTCTCACATTTGATAGAATTTGATTTGTAACTAAGCTTCCCTCTGTAGATTGTCCAAAGTCAATTCAGTGTGAGATTTTCAAATAATTTGGCCAGCGGTGGGTTTGGTTTGTGTCTCTTATGATCCAGAAAGTACTTGCACTGTCTTGTGATTTTAGGCAAATCAAAGTCACCTGCCGTTTAGAGGATGTTGACTCACTGACCCAAATCCCATCAATGTACATTCTTCCATAGCCTCGTGGCACCTCACCATGTTCATGTCTGTATTTATTTTGCATCAAGTAGCTGTTATGAGGGAGCCTGCACACTGCAGTTTTTGCAGAGTTACTAGTCGCTAGGGTTCTAAGCAGTTTATTCACCTCTTTGAGTTACTGCTTGTCATTATTTTATACTCACATGATCAAGGCTATTTTATTATTAATCTATAAAGTACTTCCCCCCACCTAACATAATTTGCTCTGAAAGGATCTCAGATTCACTAAAAACAAAGAAAGTTGAGAGACTCAAACATGCTGTAATCAAATGACGCTTCAACAGACTTGGTGGGACTAACTTTACTGCGGCTGGATAGCGGGCTCGAGTTGACCATTACCCACCTTGTACTGTACGTGTCTAACTGTTTTCTTACATATACTGTCAGATTATTTTTTCCTTCATGGGTTTTGAAAGAGCCATGGAGCTAGATTGTTTTTTTCTTCAGTGTTGTGCAATATAAACTAATACATATGATTAACAACTGCATGCATGTTTTCCGGAGGCTTAGAGAGAGAGGGGGGGACACAAGAGGCAGATCTTGGATTTCCTAATACTTTCTCAATATCAGCAATATCATCTGTAAGGGATGGACTGTCCCAGTTTAACAGTGTACATTTTTTTTTAACTTCGCTCTCATTCTCTTCCTCTGTTACTCTCTGATTGTCTTAGAATAACAGGACATCTTGTACCTTTATTGTAAATCTTTGTTGCCCCCTTCACATTTACTAGATTTTGGTGTATTTTAGTCAAGGAGTCATATCTTGTTCTATTCCTTATGTGCACTTCTGTAGTCAGGTATACATATGTCAGCCCCTCTTTCACTTCTAGAGACAAGGCCGTTCTCAGTGATTAGATCTCTTCCTGGCTAAAAATGGCTCCTCTAAACTGCACAACAGGCATCATTCCTCCTTCTAGTAGATCGTTGAACTTAAGTAGACCAGCCATGCATGCTGCAGGATTTGTCTGATCTCTCAACAGAGCAGCTATTCTACCCTAACCCAGTACCTCCCCTCAAGACTGCTTCTACAGCTATTCGACTCTTATTCTAAGGCTGGCTACTCTCCCGCACACAGCATTAGGTGTACTACCGGTATTGGTAGTGGGGGAGGTTAATGGGGGAGGGGTCTTTTTGTAGAAACCTTTTTGGTTGCCTCTCTTTTCAGTATCAGTGATGTTTGTTCTTTGGCCCATGCAGTGTCTGAGTGTTGGCGGCTGCGGAGGGAGAAGGATCTCTTTTGTAATGAAATGAAGGCTCTAGCGATGCTGTTGGCAGTACATGTTGGAGGCGTTACTGCTTCCTGTCTCCTAAAGTATGTAGATATGGTGGTGCATGAACTGTTTGTAGCACAGGTTGGTCTCACTTTCCCACATTAGGTTAAGGATTTCTATAGGAGCGTGATTGAAACACTAAGGATTAAAGAAAAATAATAAATAGTTTTCTAGAAGAGAAAACAGTATAATATATTTATCTCAAAATATTTCATGCTTCTTTTATTCTCCTTCAGTCACAATGTCACAGACGCATGTCCATACATGTTGCAGTTTTTAGGTACACATGGTTCTAACTACTCAACCAATAAACGTTTCATCTTTTGCACCTTACAAGTATGAGCAAAAACAATCACAAAAAAGAAGACCCGCAACAAGTCCAAGTGTCAAATCAGTATAAGGACTAGATCACATACTGTCCGTGGATTGAGCGTGACAAGTGAGGCACAATTGGATAAAAAGATGTGAGTATGTCATCCAAAGAAAGGTCTAGAAATTACAATTAGGTGCCATACTAGGAGGTAGATAAAAAGTCAATCATAATCTGCTGGTAAAGGAACACTCGGTCCTGTACGATAGAGAAGTGTCATAATGAAAAGGTTCTCTGACATATGGGCTCACACTGCTGGGTCGTGACTCTGCAAGGTACTGGCTTTGCTTTGTTTTTATTTTTATCTTTATTTGGGTAGAGCCTAGTGGCCTTTAGCTACACTAGGGCATTCTTGGTGATTATGGGCAAGCACAAGGATTCCCGTGCACGACCGGGGGATGGAATAGCAGGAACGTTGGATTATTTGTTAAACAGGGCTGAGTCAGTTTTGACCCATGAAATCCAGCTTACTGAAAGGGGACTCTCACTGGGTACCCTTGTTTCCCCAAAACGTTCTTCAATAGGCCATCTACGTATGATTAATTCCCCAGCACCCCCCTCTTTTTCTGATCTCTCGCATGCTGACTCCAACAACCTGATTGGGGCTGGGCTGTCAGTAGACCAGGCATCTGCGCCTGTTGTCGCTGATTCTGTTGGCTCTGCTGTCCAAGAGGAGCCTGCTGGTCATGAGCCTGTACTCATGCACAGAGATGCAATGTTGGTGACGTCTATTTCTTCTACGCCATCGGGTGTGAGCTCAACTTCTTTTTTTGATCCCCTGAGCTACCAGCGCTGTGCGATTCTGGCATTAAAGTGGTTTCCACAAGGTCCAAAACCATTCTGAGGGGAAGTCAAACAAGGAAAACACCAATTGTTAATAATGCTCCCACAGTGGAGAGGAGGAGGGGTGAAACCGTTCAAAAGTTCAACTCTAAATCCTCTCAGAAAGTCACCAAGACAAAACATTCAGAAGCCGTGGTTACTAACATTGAATCAGTGCCAAGCTCGCAACCCGTGGGCACTAGTAGTGACGTTTACCCATTATTCGATCCGGGCAGCAATGATGGCAGCAACGCAGACCAGTGGAAAAGACTTGAGACTATGGTTACTGTTCTTCTAAACCCTCTAGTTAATAAATTATCATTAATAGAAAACAAATTGTTACACATTGATGGGCTATTTGGATCACAGCCTAAACCAGGGGTATGCTCTTGTAAACACTTAGGTTCTGATGTTGATGCAGTTCTCCAGACACTTTGTGCACCTGTTGTTAAAGGCCCACTGACAACGGTTCATATTAACGAAGGTCCCGACTCTTCCTCAGACAACTCAACCGCTAGAGCATCTAAGGTACCTTATAAAGCTACGGTACCCAATAGAGCTATGATGGGAAATTCTAACCCAAACCACAGCTACACCCCCTAGACACTGTTAATGGTCAGGTTCCTAATATAGGTCCATCACTTCAAGTGACTGAGAGGGAGGTTGGTGAGGCACAGTCAGGTGTAGTTTCTCGTCGTTCCCCTACTGCGTACCAGACACTGTATTTCCCCAAAGCTTCTTCTCCACTGGTGTTGACTTTGGGAAATGTTCCCCCCCCCGAGAGAGGATCAACATGAAACTACAGCCCAGCTTCTGAGCAAATCATTGCATTGGTTGACATACAATCTAACCAATAGAGGGAAAAGAGGGCCTCCCTTTGCAAATCAAATAATATTGGCCAGAAGATTAGGGTAGCTAGGATCAACTCACAAAACCTGGTAGGGTGATTGTGTGATTTAAAATTTTAATAATCACGCCAAGTATTCTTGTCGAACAATTAAGCTAGAATCCATATAGTCATACGCAAGTATTAGCCTGTGAGAGTATTAGCCTGTGAGCACTTTTTTTGTCAACATTCTATGTTGGACATTAGAACCAACAAACATGGGAGGAGGGAGAATCCACCACATAGCGCACATTATTTCTCAGGAAGTAGTGGAATAACTCTTGAAAATAGATTCGCCCCACTAAGTGGACTAGAACAGTGTGATTGACTAATGCCCAATAATCATCAAACTCCACCGGCCACTAGGTGTTAGGTACGAATCGAATCAAGCACCAAAGGTCCACCTAGATAGAGCGAATAACTTATCACCTGAACAAACTAGGGGCCCAGATGTGTTAAACCCAGGCACTTCAGCAATTTTATCTATAATTTCCTGGAATATAGCGGGACTTCATGCTAAAATGGAATCCAGAGATTGGTTTGAATTGATTGACCAGTATGATGTATGTATATGTCAAGAGATGTGGTCAATCAATCCATTATTCCGATTGGGGTATTTTAATTTCTTTAAGCCAGCAATCCAAGGGCAGAGTTCAAGTTCAAGTTCGAGCATTTATAGAGCGCACTACTCACCCAGAGGGTCTCAAGGCGCTTGGGAATGTGAAAATTATTTGTCGAATAACCAGGTTTTAAGTTCTTTTCTGAAGGAGATGTGGTTTTGGGTAAGGCGGAGGTGAGTGGGGAGTGAATTCCAGGTCTTGGCTGCGAGGAAGGAGAAGGATCTTCCTCCCATGGTGGATTTCCGGATGCGCGGGACTGCGGCGAGGGCTTGATTGGACGATCTAAGTTGGCGGGTGGGTTCGTAGAAGGACAGTCAAGTGTTGAGGCATTCGGGTCCTAAATTGTAGAGGGCCTTGTGTGCGTGGGTGAGAAGACGGAATGTAATTCTTTTGTTGACGGGAAGCCAGTGGAGTTCTTTTAGGTGTCCGGTGATGTGATCTTGGCGAGGGATGTCTAATATGAGTCTCGCTGATGCGTTTTGGATGCGTTGGAGTTTTTTCTGTAATTTTGCTGTGATTCCGGCGTATAATGTATTACCATAATCAAGTCGACTTGTGACCAGTGCGTGGGTGACGGTCTTTCTTGTTTCGAGGGGGATCCAGCGGAAGATCTTTTTCAGAATGCGAAGTACGTTGAAGCAGGAGGAAGAGACTGCGTTGACTTGTCTGGACATCGAGAGAGAGGAGTCTAGGATGAAGCCAAGGTTACGTGCATGGTCTGTGGGTGCGGTGCCCAGAGCGGAAGGCCACCAAGAGTCGTCCCAGGCAGAGGGGGAAGATCCTAGTATGAGCACCTCCGTTTTGTCTGAGTTGAGTTTTAGGCGGCTGTGTTTCATCCATTCGGCAACTTCTTTCATGCCTTCGTGCAGATTGGTTTTGGCGGTGTTGGGGTCTTTGGTGAGGGAGAGGATCAGCTGGGTGTCGTCAGCGTAGGAGATGATGTTAAGGTTATGTTGGCGCGCGATGGATGCGAGTGGGCTCATGTAGACGTTGAAGAGGGTGGGACTGAGTGAGGATCCTTGTGGGACTCCACAGATGACTTCAGTGGTCTCTGAGTTGAATGGGGGAAGTCGAACTCTCTGAGTTCTCCCAGCTAGGAAAGAGATGGTCCAGTCCAGGGCTTTGCCTTGAATGCCGATGTTGCTGAGGCGTTGTATGAGGGTGTTGTGGCAGACTGTGTCGAAAGCGGCTGAGAGGTCGAGTAGAATGAGGGCCACTGTTTCTCCGTTGTCAAGTAGAGTTCGGATGTCGTCAGTTGCTGCAATGAGGGCGGTTTCGGTGCTGTGTTTTGCCCGTAATCCGGACTGAGAGGGGTCGAGGGAGTTGTTGGATTCAAGGAAGGCGGCGAGCTGGTTGTTGACGGCTTTCTCAATGACTTTGGCCGGGAATGGGAGGAGTGATATGGGTCGGTAGTTTTTAAGTTCAGAGGGGTCTGCTGTGGGTTTCTTCAAAAGGGCGCTGAGTTCGGCATGTTTCCAGCTTTCTGGGAAGGTGGCAGAGTTGAACGAGCAGTTGATGACATCACGGAGATGGGGTGTGGACAGAGGGGCAGACCATCGGGGGGCTAGTAATCTGGTTAAGGCAGAACCTAAATCTCAGCTCCCCATAGAAAGCCTAGACATCTTGGCCATTCGTTTACAAACCAACCATAACGCCTCGACAATAGTCGCCAATGTTTATGCTTTGGGTTTATCAGGTGGAAGACAGTCTGGTACAGTTGGCACCCTAAAGGATTTTTTGAGTAGATTGAAGAGTAATTATGGCTTGATATTCGCAGGGGACTTTAATACTACTTTTGAGCCCCTTGATAGCGATGATTTCAAATTGACTGAGGAGGAAGATGTGTTATGGAACGTTCCCCCTCTATAGCTGCGCCCATCAAGCGTTGGACCAAGGCAGCTCTACAGTTTAAAGCACTGAGTATGGAAAAGGGCCTTAGGGCAGTAAATGGCCGCACACTTTCAGATACGCAGGCGGTTAACACTTACAACAATGGTATAAGCTCTAGTCGAATAGACTATATATTCATTAATTTAGAATACTGGTCTTCAGTTAGCAATATGGAGGTTAGGGAGAGGGCCGAGTGATCATAATCACCTGTCATTAAAGATGGTTATTGCAGGTCCCACCCAGTTACCAGCTCCCTCTGTGATATATTCTACAAACGAAGTCCTGCTCAGTAACAATACTAGGAGGGTTAAATGGGATAGGATAATGAATAGAGACCACTCAAATTAGGACTTCAATTCATAACACCCTTAACGTTTTACAAACTTTAGTATCACAGTCTGAGTTGAATGGAAAAATCACAATGGTACATGAGGACCTGTTTGGTAAACAACGAACCTTCTTCCTAAAATCAGTTAATCCCTTGAACCAAGAGGGGCAAAGAGGCTGATTGGCATAACAAGGACTGTAGGATAGCATATAAAGCCCTGGCATTTGCTATAAAGCAGAATGTTCATGACAATGTTAAGCAGGCCGGTCAGAATTATAAATGTACACTACATAAAGCAAAAAGGAACTGGGATGAGCAGAGATGGCTGGACCACTATCAGGCCAGCCAGGGGAGGAACCAACAGTCCTTTTGGAAACAGGTGAAATGGGGGAGGGGGTCAAGCTTCAGCGCCCCACATACATGTACCGCAGGAAATGTCGGTTTCTCACTTTGCAAATCAATTTGCGATGGAGGAAGAGGGCTCCAGTAGGAAACCATATATAATTCTGTGAATTGATGTTGTGCTGAGTTTTGACATAGGGGAAGTCGAAATCGCGCTGGGCACAGTTGTTAGTGGTCGGGCGCCCGGTCCCGACGGTATACCGGCTGGTTTGTTTCTCAGCGATAGGGCTATATGGCAGGATTACATGCTCTTGCTAGCAAATGCTATTGCAAGTGGTGCACCCATCCCCACCACCTGGGAGGGTGATGAGATTTTGCCAATTTATGAGAAAGGAGAGCGCTCACTCCCAGGTAACTATAGACCAATCAGTCTTATAGATGCCATCCAGAAAACAATAGCAAGAATGGCACTAAGTAGGACTCAAGACTGGATTGTTGAAATGGACATATTGACTCCATTTCAGGCAGGGTTTTGCACAAACGTGAGCACGATAGATCAGGTTTTTTGGTTCATCATGATATACTGGCGGGTTATTGTGCTGATGGGAGGAACTATCTATGCCGCCTTTGTAGATCTAAAATCTGCCTTCGACCTAGTGTCTTGTACAAAACTCAGGGAACATCGTTTACAACGCAGTGAAAACACCACAATGCCTTTACAACGATGCCATTACAACGCAAGCGCTGGATGGCGCTTTTGTATAAGGAATATTGCAATTTTATATTCCAACACCTTCCCTACTGTTACGTGGACTGGTGTTGGAATATAAAATTATAATATTCCACAATCCACGCCCTACAACGCAAGTCGTTGTAACGACTTGCGTTGTAATGGCAGCGTTGTCATGTACCGCTATCTAAAAGATCGCGTTGCACTGACATACATCCACGAAACTCTGGAAGGTTCTTGCGGACCTGGGTATGCCCCCTGAGTTACTATCTTTAGTGGAGCAATTTGATGCAGAGAATTAGGCCCAAGTCCGCTGGAGTCCTCCGGGCAATTTAACCAGTAAGTTCCCGGTAAAGAAAGGGGTACGACAAGGGTGTGTTTTGGCCCCAACTCTGTTTTCGTTGTTTATTAACGGGGTTGTTGATTATTTTCCTCATTTCCAAAAGATGCACCATCACTTGTATGAGTAAAAATACCTATACTCATGTTTGCAGATGACCTTATCTTAATTTCAAAAACGTTGAGTGCTCTGCAGAGGGCACTAAAGAGATTTGAAGGATTTTGTAATGATCGCGGCCTGGTGATAAACACCGATAAAACAAAGTTCATGATAGTTCACAAACACTGGGCCATTTAGGGAAGGCTGGTTCTTAATGATGTAATACTCGACCAAACTGATGTTTTCAATTGTTTGGGGATAACGTGCGGGAATAAGCTTAGTTGGAAGCAGCAGATTGATACATTGCTGAAAGAACATAAGTCTTCATTGATTCAACCCATGCTCCCTTTACTTAAGATTTACAATTCCAAGGTAATTGCCTCAATAACCTATGGTGCGGAACTTTGGGGATTCGATAATTTAACGTCACTAACCCTACCTCAAAATAAATTCTTGAGAAACATCATTGGTGTTCCACAGAGTACCTCATTGAAGCCAGTCTATTATGACTTAAAGTGTAACAGACTGGATAAGGTTGCCAGGTTTCGCCCCATAGCGTGCTGGCGTAGACTGTGCACCACTCCTGAGCTGCAGCATTGTGCATCTGTCCTGAAAGATGTATGGGTATCCGATACATCTTGCAAAATGGTTCCAAAACATCAAAGTAACTTTGACAAATATGGGTGTGCAACATTTATGGGAGGACTCAGAGGGCCAGCAGTTTCCATCTAAAAAAGAAATGAGGGAGCTTTATTGGTCCATGCTGGGGAGGAGGAACTCACTGTCCCCGGAGTCATCATTATTGACGGGGAAATTTCTCGCGCACAAGTCATGCCCCCACTATGAGAGTTATTGGGACGTTATCTCCAAACTCGGGGATAGACGCCTTTATTTCGAAGTTCGGGTGGGTATGCTACCCACAAACGTATTTACAAGTAAATGGCGTAACTCTAACGACAATAAATGTAAGTTGTGTATGGAGCACGAAGAGACCTATTCCCATATGTTATTTGTTTGTCAGGTTTATCAGATGCCGCAACGTAAATGGTTGAAGCCCCTATGTCAGAACATGGGTGTTAGAAGTCGTGCCATCTCACTGAGAATATTGTTGACCGACACAACCACACCGACTGTCATAGCTGTTGCCCGATTCTTGAGCTGGGCGTGTCTTATTCGGGGAAAAAATGATAATACCGCTGATCACAGTGAATCCCCGGAGAAGTAAAGGACGAATCAAAGTGTGGAATTGGGTGGGTTTGTATAAAGCTAGCAATGTTAAGGCACAACTTGAGTGGCCATAACTTGTATTTCAGATAGTGACCCAGCAGATTTACACGTTTATGGTAAATTGCGGTTGCAAAATGCATGAATTTTATTTCACAGTTGTATGAAATGTATAGCAGATTGTATATTTTAAAAATCTTTTAGTCCCATAATGCAATTTTAGTTTAAACTAATTTTTATACACAGTAAACTGTTATGAAATTTGTTTTGTCTAAATCTGTGAACAGTAATAATTTCCTTTTCTTGGACACATTTCATAATTTCATAATTTTTCATCTTGTAATATCTCATTTTTCACTGATTGATGTGTGTGTATATTGTTACCGTCTTTTATGATCTCAATTGATCGAAATAAAGACTACAAATTGAAAAGGGTTATGTACATATAATTCACTTACCTAAATGTCTCGGTTGCTTGGTAAACTGTAAGAGTTACTAATAAATGACAGAAGTATGAAACAGGAGGTGAAAAGAGTGGCAAGTTAGCAGACCTGTTTTCTGATTAGAGGAACTGCATTGCAGTCTGGCATGTTAACGCCGAGAGGTCTAAGAAAGGTTCTTGGTGAAGTTAGCAATTGTGCTGTAATCTACCTACCGTAATTTCTGGACTGACTCATGATCTCGCAACTAGACAGTAATAAGAAAATTAGAGACATGTCTTTATAGAAACATTATAAGCTTCCATATTTGATAACCAGTAATAGTGGGCAAGCTACCCCGGTCAAAGGCACAGGGCGACGCTCAATGTCAGGCCATATTTTGGTCTTCCCCGCCCAAAGACCAGATATTTTTCCCTCCCATTTTTCGGATTGTTTTTAACTTCAGTCCACAGACAGGTCTGTGTGAATGTCCACCAGATCCGTGACCCCAGCAATGCTGGTCTATTCTAACCCTGTGAGGCACCGTGTCTGTTTCCAGTGCAGCACACTCCTTTTGGGAGAACCGCCCAGACATGTGGGCTAGAGCGGAGGTGCCAAGCAAGGGCAGACTGATTGATGCCTTATGAATCATGATGAGTGCCTGGGGCTGGGAACAAGAACTTGAGGTGTGACCGTCCCTGTACAGTGATGGCACTGCACAGAGAGAGGCCGCGTGTGCGCAATGCTGTCTCTCGCCTTAATTATCTCTGCAGCTTCTAACTACTGACTACACAGATTCCATATACAGCTGATTCATGAGGCATCCCTCAGGAAGTGACTCGGAAGGTGCAGCTGCTGTGGCCTTCTTCCAGCACGCACCTTGATGCCTGATTCCCATCGCACACTCAACTGCTTACCACAGCGGTGGCTCCTTTGCACCATGGTGACTGATCACAAGCATCACCATCACATACCGGGATCCATTTTCTTACCAGCAGCTGCCTGCATGTACCCGAGATTGCACCGATAGTCCGAACCGACAGTCACCAAACATGAGTGAACCAGCCTAGGCTGGGGAGGGTGTTACTAACCTACAGTTCTCAGAATCATTTAAACTACTGCCTGACTGGTACCCTTTCCCCTACTACCTTTGCCCTGATTTGTGTTTCTTAGGTGCTCTGACCTATTTTACACCCACAGTCCACCTCTACCTTTATTTTTCTGAATCTCATATGCATTATTGCAAGCCTCCTAATCCATAGAGTTGTAGTCTCACTGTTTTTGCCTCTCAGACGGTCTAGTATTCTTGAAAGGCCAAAACCACCTTGACACAGAAGGCCCTCTCCCAGAGGAATACTGGATAATCTGGAAGGCTTCCAACAAAGGTGCCCAGCCTTGTGTGCGTAGGTTGAGGGTTTAATCTATTCTTGGTTACGTCTATTCTTGTTGTTGATAGCATTTAGTCTGTCCCAGGGTACCGCATACACGTCAGTGATTCACAGCTCTCAAGCTTCCCTGTTCCACGCGTGAGTTGCTCATTCATGGACAGGCTTTTTATTTGCATTTTATACTTGAGTTCCAGTTTAATCCATTATAAATGTGGGACTATATTTCTCAGAATGCAAGTAAAAAACAAAAATGAGCAGGTAACTTGAGCTTGAAACAGAGAACCTTGTGAGCACTGATGTTTAGTGAAACAATTGGGAGTGCCCCTCCCGCAGCAACTATGCAAAGGCAAATCGGTAAAGACATTTGGTTCCATCATCAAGATTCCATCAACATTAGCTATTCAAAAAAGGCTCATGTTTGGTGGATTTATTTTTGACTTAAAATAAGACAAAGGAGATATTGTATGGCAGTAGCTAGCACAACAGTGTTTTCAACAAGCTGACATGCATAGTGTACCCTGTCAGTGTTTCTATTGGGTACACATTTGTTCAAATAGGCACCTACATGTTGTGGTATGTTAGTTGTGTTTTGGTATCCACAATTTCATACTGCTAACCATATTTGCTTGGCATTGCACTGCATTGGTTTTCGGGTCACTCATTCGTACCTATGTGGGAAGGGCATCAATTGCCCTGGAGGAGCTATCATTCGATAGTGTCTGTTGATTTGTTGGTGTGTGGTTAATCCTTCGTTCTAAAGGTCCTGATGTGTTCTGTGAAGCTGAGGATGAGGTGTCGTTTATGTACATTGCACCTGCCAGTTGGTGGGGATGTCTTTCTAACTAATGGCAACAAAGTTTCCAACGGCACCAGCGCACCTTCCCCTTTTTTAGGTTTTGCGTGCACAACGCTTGCGCTGTGCTTGAGAAATCCATTGTTTTTAATAGAAACTTAAAAGGGATTTACATCCCACCTCCTCTCTTTCCTGGCTTCTCATTGGTTCATGTACGTGCCACTTATCTTTCCTCCATTGCTATTGGCTGTAGCATATTTTCCTGCATTTACCAATGCTTGTTCCTCATCTGCTTCTCTTATCAGTTTCCTGCCGCCTAAAGACTGTTAACATCCACTGTGGTGGAACTATACTTTCATAAAGTTTTGCCTTTTACTCTTGCAGCATATTTATATAACAATTTATCACCCGAAGAGATTAAGTGATTGGCATAGAATCACAGGATGTTGCGCAGCGCCACCGTGACTGGAACTGAGATCCCCAACTCGTGATTCAGCAGCTCTGGCCACTGTGCCACCCCCTCTCCACTCCCGCGTTATCTGTCAGGGAGCTCTTTCTTTCTCCCAGACAATGATTGATGAGAACGACTCTTTATTTATTACATAGGCGAAAACGATGCATTACCAATGCTAGCTATCAATCAATCAATCAATCATGCCATTTGTATAGCGCACTACTCACCCGGGAGGGTCTCAAGGCGCTTGGGGGGAGGGGTATGCTACTGCTCGAACAGCCAAGTCTTGAGTTGTTTCCTGAAGGCGAGATGGTCCTGGGTCAGCCGAAGGTGGATGGGGAGGGAGTTCCAAGTCTTGGCAGCCAGGTAAGAGAAGGATCTTCCTCTGGCGGTGGCTCTTCGGATGCGTGGTACGGCTGCGAGGGCGAGGCTGGTGGACCGTAGCTGGCGGGTGGGCGTGTAGAAGGTCAGGCGGTCATTGAGGTACTTGGGGCCCAGGTCGTGGAGAGACTTGTGTGCGTGGGTGAGGAGCCGGAACGTGATCCTCTTGTCGACGGGGAGCCAGTGCAGGTTCCTCAGGTGGCTGGAGATGTGGCTGCATCGGGGGACATCCAGGATGAGTCGGGCGGAGGCGTTCTGGATGCGCTGGAGTCTTTTCTGTAGCTTGGCTGTGGTTCCGGCGTAGAGGGTGTTTCCGTAGTCCAGTCGGCTGGTGACGAGTGCCTGGGTGACAGTCTTCCTGGTCTCGGTCGGGATCCAGCGGAAGATCTTGCGAAGCATACGCAGGGTGTTGAAACACGATGAGGAGACGGCGTTGACTTGTCTGGTCATCGAGAGGGAGGGGTCCAGGATGAAGCCCAGGTTGCGTGCGTGGTCGGTTGGCTTGGGTGCGGTGCCCAGGGCAGGGGGCCACCAGGAGTCGTCCCAGGCGGAGGGCGAAGATCCCAGGATGAGGACTTCCGTCTTGTCCGAGTTCAGTTTCAGGCGGCTGTCCTTCATCCACTCGGCGACATCTTTCATCCCTTCGTGTAGGCAGGTTCTGGCGGTGTCGGGGTCTCTGGTGAGGGAGAGGATCAGCTGGGTGTCGTCGGCGTAAGAGATGATGTTGAGGTTGTGCTGGCGTGCGATGGCTGCGAGAGAGCTAACATCCTTTTTGCCTTGATTATCACACAGCGCACCATTCTTGAGCAAAATCAACATGGTAGAAACTTTCTGCCTGTGGCAGCAGCTTGTGATCCACACAGGGATGTGTCTCGGGCAGGGGTCTCCAACTTTTTCAGATGTAAGTGTTACTTATATTAAATGAAAATTATCTGGAGCTGCTAATATTATTATTTTTTTATTTCAGTAATTTTTTATTGAAAAAAAGATATTTACATGGAGCATTACATAAACATGGGAAGAAGAAGAGAGAAGAGAGAGGGAAGAGAGAAGAGAAGAGATATTAATGTTGTAACAATACCCATATAAAACATGTGTACATTAGTGGGCACCACATGCAAGATTGTGAACTGTGATCACCTCAGTGCATCAGGAACGTAAAAAAGACTTTATCAATCTGGAATGCCTATACATGGGTAATACGTAACAGCCATAGCTGCAATACCCCTGGCACTAACGTAATAATATGAGTATTAACTCACAACGAAACCACATGATTTATCATTCATGTATCAGCTTTAAATACATTTTGTAATTTCGACCATTTTTCAGCTTCTGAAAAAAATCTAAAAATACACACATTTTCACCTCAAATACATGCTTTACAGTTATGCTATACTTATATTAATTGAACCAAACAAAAACGCCTAATTTAGTATGCTGGGCTGCAGACAGGTGAGCTACTTATATGTAGCTGGAAAACTACCAGTAAATCACGAGCTACTGGTTGGAGAAGTCTGGCCTAGGGCAATGAGCTGTCCCCCCTACCTACCCATGCCAAACTGGTTCTGAAACCAGCTTCCCTCCCCCTGTGGGTGGGATCAGGATGGCTAGAGTGTACACTGGGATCAAAGGGCCTACTTCCCCAGGTCTCACTTTACATTAAGCTATGAATGGGCAGGGGTCACACTGGTCCCTTTCACATTAATGAAGTTCCTGGATCCTCCCGATGCCCCTTTCTGTGAAAATCTGAGCAGACATACCTTATGCCCAGGACATCCTGTCAAAAGGCACAAGCCTTTGTCTGTGCTCTGGGAGCAGTTTTACACCTCCTCATAGGGTGAAGTGCTGGCAGAAAAGAGTACCTACAGGGATGCTAATGCTAAGTAGCCTAGTGGAGCGTAGGCACCAAAAGAATAACTCTCTTCCCCCGCACCCATGATGCAAGTTACATAGATGCAGGCCAATAAATCGAAACGTACAGTGCCAATATGTAAATTAATGGATACATTTATGAGGACTGTCTCTTTAATGACATTGGGTTGTACAATTCCTTTCGTCCTGATTAATGCCTAAAACCAGTGGTAGGGTATTTACCATAGGGCAGAAACATATTGTCTTTATAAAATAGACCTTTTAGGGTCCTAATGTCCCAATGTAGATCTATTTTGTGTTTTGTAATCATGTTATAAGAAGGTAAAAATGATAAAATAAAATATGCCCTCTTCTACCATGCAATTTTAACTGCCGACCAGTGTGGATTAATTTTACACATGTAACCAACTCTAAAACAAGACTGAAGGGCTCGCCCGGGACAAGTGTATCTTTGGCAAGGAGCAGACTCGAGGATGAAGCATGGCACATAATATTGGATGAAAGTGCAGCATCCTATAAAAGAAGAGACTGCTTTAAAGAGAAGATTATGTATGAATAGCATGCAACAATGACTTAATCCTAAATTGGAGATAATCTCAGTGTAGATTTACTGGACTTGTGTGCCTTTTTCTCCATGCTTTTCATGAAGGAGGATTCACTAATGGGTTGTCCTTATGAAAAGTGATTGAGGACTGTAAATAGAAGCACACTTGGAGCCCTACCAGCCTGCACATTTATGAAAACTAGGATTTATGGAAATCTTGGGTAGTTTGCTTTAAGTGAACATAAGCAATGGCTTCTTACTCAGAATGCCATGCAAATGTCAAGCTATGGTTCACAAAACACAATTTTCCTAGCATTTATGTGAATAAATCTCAGCACTTCCAACCAATGGCAAAGTACCATCTTGAAAATGTGTGTGGGCCTACCAAATGTGACAGGAACTGACCAAAACTGTAACCATGCTAGAAGACAACACTGACTTTACCAGGCCCATGGTTTGATTAGTTTTGGTCCAATACAACAGGCCATTCACAAATACGAGATACTGTTTGCATTAAGAGAATTGTGGGAATGCAGGAACATACATCTTTTGCTGTTAAATCCAAGTTCGTAATTTTCTGTCACACGATAATATAAATATATTTTTTTTACCCGTACTTTTATATATAGGGCGAAGCAAAGTGGTAGGATTCACACAAACCTCACTGCCTGGATTCCCCCGGGTGTCCATTTTTTAACAGTGTTTACTTGGAAGGTTTTCCCAAGTGCTGGCTAACCCAGACCCTGAATGATTCTGCTTCAAATCTTGATGTTTCCATGTTGCATTTTGTGGGCTTGACTACTGTAACGCATGATAGGCTCGGCCACAGAAGTGGGGTACCAGTTTTATTAGGAGAAGTGTGGTAATGCTGGGTGGGAGTACTTTTGTTGATCCTTACATATTCTGAGCTTTCTCTCACAGAAACGTGTGGCAAATCAGTGAAGTTAGTTATTTGTTAGGCATTGTGGATAAGAAAAAATGTAGCTGGAGCTATAAAAACCACACCTTCTGGGTTTCCTTCGGCTGTCTAGTTTTAAAAAAATCTGGAGTTGGTAGCTTACCTTGGGTACCGGCCAACGCCAGACTCAAATTCTGCATCTACCCTCATTCATGCCAAGAATCGGATGTAATTCAAATGAAAGATCTTGATTTTGCCATAGTGTGTATCTTTCCTGTCTCATACAACAGACCCACACATTTTTATCAAGGGAAGTCTGGGAATGCAGAATTTAGAAAAAGTGTTTTATCTATTGCATTTATCTCTGAAATCCAAATGTTAGTTTGCAAAAAAGAGCACATTTTGTAAAATGCTCTCTGAATCATAGGACATTATGGGTAACCGCAAATTCTGAGTCTCATGAATAAACCCTATTCTTCTCAACCCTGAATTCTCCCTTGCCATACACAGAGGCTATGTCCCTAAAGTATTTACTCCTAGCAAATTGCATAGCTTTGCTTCATAGCCATTCGTTTTATCTTATGAATTGATACATGGGCGAAATACAAGAAAAACCATTAGAGGTTTGGTTGATGGTTCTAGGTGTCATGTGTTTTTGGACAACTGACAAACACTATACATATCTGCGAATGTAAGAGTATGATAGATGTATGATACAATACTTTTGGAGATCAGCCATCACAAAAATTAGAGAACTAAACATTGTCACCTATTTCCGTTTTTTCCTACTTACTTTTTAAAATTTTGATTCCATCAATTAGTTTCTCGACTAAAACTATGAGTGTACTACACAAATGACCCGTTGCTGAATTCAGAATTATGTCTACCTTTCACAACATTACAGCTTTCTAGGTTCATTCATGTTTCTTACACTTCTTTCCCCTCAAACTGCAAATAAGAGGAAATCTCAAAAACAGGAAATAATAACCGCCACTAATAAAATTGAGGTTGCAAAAAACTGTGCTGTAAATATTGCCTGTTCTTAACTGGAAGGAGGATAATTCTAGCACAGCAACGCTTTTTTGTTATAAAAAAAACATAAACTTTTTTGCACAGCACTTTTCACATTTTTTTAAAAGCAATTTCCCACATTTTGGCTATTTTGTCTCTTCAAACCACTAACTCTGGATTCCTTTAAAATCCGCCACATGTGGTAATAAAAAGGACATGAACTTGCCCTAGACAAATTGTCACAGCTTTGCAGTTCGAACAAAAATGGAGCTGGTTGCTAACCAGATGACGTGCCATTTTATAAGCCACTTGTGAACCATCATCTAGCCCCAGCATGCTTTTGCAAACTCTTCTGAAATTGGCTTTAGAGGGCATACTTCTTGCAATGCATTTGCAAGTGCTCCTGAATTGTGGGAGACCACCTCCTAATGGTATTCGAGGAACAGAAAGGAATGTGAGGACAATTTGCAGTGCTTACTTTTGAAATCTGAGAGAAAGGGGGCTTTCAGGGTAGGACTCTCAAGCCGGTCAGGTCCATGGAATTTCCGCTCGATAGAATACTGTGAATCCTGAACAATGCATTGACCACAACATATATGTAACTGATTTTGATGCTCCTCAACAGGCATTCAATTAATATCTAACTCCTTCTGTCTGGAGCTTACCTATAGCAGTATTTTTCTGCTTTCAAGAATTATGTAGGTGCTCCTTGTTTTTTACTTGAGACAACCAACCAGTCAGTTTTAGCTCTCTCTGCGTTTGCGCTTATTCTTCTCTGACTGACCCACCATTGTATCTTGGATCATGCTACTACTTCTATTATTGCTAGTCCTTCCCTGTAGTCTCCTATTTTGTGTCCTGTTCTACAGTTTGTGTTCTTCAGTTCCCAGACTTGTCTCTGCTCTGTTGCTTAATGTACCACTGTTTTGAGCTTTAAAGCATTACATTAATTAATTGTATAGTTCAGCCCTTTGATTACTGTTAAAGTCTCCTTCAGTTGCAGCTTAGTGCCTCAGAAAACAGAGCCTTCATCCCAATTTCTTGTATTTCTGCCCTAATCCCCCTTCCTGTGTATCCTCTACCTATCTACCCCTTTTCTGCTTATCCACCCTGTCTATGCTCTACTCTAATCTTGATCCTGTGTTTGCTTCAAATTGTGGTTGCTCATTGGCCACCATGTTTTATTAGGCCAACATAAATGTCTGTAAATTTCCTTAGACGTTACCAATTTTATGGAAGTGCCTTATTCCATTCCATCATTTTATTGTCTACTGCGCCACCTCAACAGGGAGCAATCGTATATAAATCAGTCTTTATCCTACTCGAACTGCCATGACAGGCTGCCTATGAATGGGAACCCAAGCAGCCCCAGACCTGTTCAGCCTCATGAGTGAGGTGCTCTTAAGATTGAATTGCACAGAAAACACAGCAGTTTTATTGCATTCCTGGACAATGCCATTAAGTATCCATCACCTCGCTGATATCACAGGAACATACTGCACGGTCTTTGTATGATTTTCTATTCAACTACTCTGTACAAAAATCCGTTCTTCTCAAATGTGTACTCCTTTGATCACTTCTTCACTGCTGGAGAGACCTAAGCTGCTGAGGTGTTATCTCTCTCCTCTCACGCTGTGGTATATTGCAAAATTGTCCTTTCTTCCCAATGTTGGGCTGCCTAACATTGTACTCCTTGAGTTTTTTCAAAAATATCGGATTCCTTATTTGATCCCAGTCTGAGTTATAACCAGAATACAAATTCCCAATTTAAGGGCATTTGAAAATTTGAAGTCAGGCTTAGCTTTCCTGCTGACCTGTGAGTCGTTTTCCTTTTTCCATGACCCCACGTACCTTCCAACGGAATGTTTACTTTTCTGAATGAGTTGCTGGCTGAGGCTTCATCCTATTCCCACCACTATTTCCTATCAACACGCTGGTATATTTAGGGGGGCTCTCAAGCTGCACTGGTACCATTACCTACAACTTAGTTGATTAACAGAAGCCTGGGTTTACATCATAATACATACCACTTTCCAGTCTGGTGAAAATCTCTGCCAGCCAGTCTTTACCCATGGACACCTATATCATCTCTGCCCATCACAATATCAAAGACTTTTTTTAATAGACCTGCATCTAAGCATAGGTTATTTTAATCCTACTTTTCTTAAAGGTCTAGTGAGAAACTAACTGATTAATTAATGCTTTTGAGACTCTTTTTGAATTATCTGCTATCTGAGAAAATACTGCAGCATATTGTCTATAAGTAGGGAAAAGTCTTTGGTATGCACTTGTTTAAGATTACCACTTACAAAGAATCACAAAAAGCACATCAGTAAATCTGCCAGGAGTCTGGTGTGTTGTGTCCTTGGTAGCTAGCATGGCATACCTCTGCAAGTTTATGATGATAAAACATATATCTGACAAGTTAGGGGCGAACATACTAAATGAGAAGTTACATAACTTATCTTGGCATATCACTCCTACCTCACGTTTGAAACCCATAAACCACTAAGTCTGACATATTCATATCAACCTTTTTTTATTATGTTTAGCAGAAAATAGTATCATTAATGTCAAGTCATTGCCTCAACTTAACTAGCCTGTAACAAGTGTAATTTCCGAATGAGAAGAATGAGAAGATATACCTGATTTAAGCTTGGTGTCTTTAGAATCCTAATTTAAAATCCTAATTTATGGTGAAGTCAGATTTTAGATGACAATTCTGAAAATGCCACTTTTAGAAAGTTTACATTTTCTTGCCTTAACAATATGGCGGAGGAGCGTTGTCCCACAGAAAAAATAAAATGATAATTACATTGTTATTATCATTTTATTTTTTCATTATTGCCTATGTAGAGGTGCAGGATGTGCTTTCTGCAGAGCAGGGGGATGAGTGGTGGCACTCTCTTAAGTGTGCATGGCGGTTTGGCCGGCCCACTTGGGCTGGCCAAACCATCATGCAAACTTGCCATGTTCTCCACTGGGCTGTGTTGTACAGCCTGGGTGGAGAACATGCCCAGCCCCCTCAGTCCTTCTCTGAGCGCCAAACCACAGCACTCAGACCAATCACAATGCTGCTGTAAGGCAGTGTTGTGATTGACTACAGGAGTTGGGAGCCTGGATGCTTCCTGCTTTGTCGGCCAAAGAGGATGGAGGAGGAGCAGCCTGCCGGGAAGGTAAGTGAATTTTTTTGTCTTTTCCCTTTACTTTTTTTTTTTTAAACCCCTCCTCCCTCCCCACCCCACCACTACTGCCTGGTAGCAGCTGCTACTGGCCTTACACCAGAATAGGCTGCGTCCTGGCTCCACACAAAAGGCTGCATACTCCTTGTAGTTAACTTGGAGCAAAGGCAGTAGAGGCAGAACCTCTGTGCAATTCAAAGGCATGTCTTTTGAAATCTCCCCCCACTTCAAGGATGCCACTAGGTAAAAATACTGGACCTGAGACAACACCACCTCAGTACACTTCTAGACCGTGGACACTCTGCCAGGATGAAGGATTGCTGTGCTGCTGAAGGACTCTGCCATCTGTGAGTCTACCCTGCTAAGTTGTGCCATTCCAGTCCTGGTCCCTTGGCAATGGGTCTAACGTCCTTGATAGCGGGACCGGAGCATCTTCTCTGCTGAGCGACGCACCGCAGAACAGAACCAATGCATCTTGTCGGCTGAGCGGTGCATCCCCTGTCAGAACATACGCATCGCCAGTGCTGCGTGGATTGGACTTGTTGCAGAAGACTTTTATCGCAGTCGCAACCAGCATCTTGGGACTGACGCATTGCCTTCAAAACGCCAATGCGCAACACTTTCCCCGGTACAGGCCGTTGCATCTCTCATTGACGGCCGCCTTGATGACGACGGCGAAACTCCGCATCACATCTTCATCGCTCATCAGAATCGATGCATCGCCTCAGCTGCATCCCTTGACATCGGACTTCACACCTCAAGCCCCATCAACATGATCGTTGACGCAACAGGACCATGCACTGCAGCCTCGCCGCATCTCGGAACTGACACATTGCCTCAGCTGTATAACGCATCTTTGACGCGGATTCACGCAGCGCTCCACATCCAGTACTTGAGGTATTCTGTTAGGCGGGCCTAACTTGGTCCCTGTATCCAGCCTGTGCTCCATCACAGTTGCTCTCAACTTGTGACTTTGTCCTGGTCCAGTGCGATCAGATATCCCCAATGCTGCTTTGTACTTTTTGGCGCTATCTATCAAAAATAATTTAAAACTTTGATAATAACTCCAGTTCTACTCATTGTTTGTAGTTTTGGATTTGTTTTGTTTATTAAACTAAGTTCTATTTTTCTAACCTGGTGAGGGATCCTTTTTGTGTGGTGTTTTCACTGTTTTACTGTTTGGAGTGGGGAAACATCCTTTACAACGCAACTAACACAACGCACTACCATTACAACAAAACTTTTACAACGCAGGATCCATTACAACGCATGCCATTACAACGCATGCTATTACAACGCAGCTGCTATTACAACGCAGCTGCTATTACAACGTAAGTATGGGTAGGTATTTAATTTAATTTTAACCCATACACCATCCAACACTTACCCTACTATTACCCCCCTGGAGTTAGAATAGTAATTTTAACCCATACACCATCCAACACTTACCCTACTATTACCCCCCTGGAGTTAGAATAGTAATTTTAACCCCTACACTATCCAACACTTACACTATAAATTACTTACCCATACTTACGTTGTAATGGCATGCATTGTAATAGCAGCTACGTTGTAATGGCATGCGTTGTAATGGCATGCTTTGTAATTGATCCTGTGTTGTAAAAGTTTTGTTGTAATGGTATACGTTGTCAATGTATTCGTTGTAACGTCATACATCCTTGGAGTGTTACACAAATACTTTACACATTGCCTCTAAAGTTAAGCCTGTCTGGTCTGTGGCAAGCTACCAGAGGGTGAGCACAGGCTAATTTAGTGTTTGCCTGTACCTAACCCTGTCTAGGATTGTGGTCACTGATTGACCAGGGCTCACACCCCAGTCAACCAGTAACCCAATTTCTAACAGGTCCCAGTATGGCCTTTAAAACCTTGAATTGATTGCACGTCACTGTCAGCAAGGGCAAATATTTCAGAAGGAATCTGTTTATTTTTTTATATTTTTGATTTCTGAACAATCCCAAATAACTAGAATAAAGTATTACAACTTCGTTGTAACATGTCCCACAAATGTGCAAGCAGACATGCTGAAAAGGTATCAAAACGTGTCAATTCCCCTTTGAAGACCTCACAGGGCATCCAAAAAAGCAAGTAAAAAGCTGAGAGTGCGCCAAGAGGGAGGAGGGGTTGAAGATAGGAATGGAAATTGAAGGGAGATCAGGGGATTGAGGACATGCAGAGCACTCATTACAGTGATCATCCTTAAAGTAAGTGCATACCTAAAGTTATAAGTATAATACCATCTGCCGTTTTTCAATGAATTGCAAAGAGATTAACCAAACAATACAATCATACAACACATCCCTCTTAATCGTATGTACAGCACGATCAACAAAAATATAATCAGCTACAGTAATTATGCTGTATCCAACTGAAACAGGAGGGAACAAAGGGGCTAATCTCAAGCCAACAGGCTCCGTCTAAGGCAGAACCATCTGAGCCCTTTCCGAAAGGCCATGCCTGGAGCTGCAGTTGTGGTTCTCCCTACGAGTGAAGGCGCAAGGTTCATGGGGGCCTCCCATTATCCTTTTTTGGCAGCTTCAACATTTGCATTTAGTTCAACTTGGGCTTACACACAATACTCAAAAGACACCTATCGTTTTAATTTACCTATTTTTAATGGATTTTATGTATTAGACTAGGTTGAATGACTGGAACCAAGAGGCAATGGCTCAATGATTTTGCATTCTTCCATTATAAAAAATGTGGTAGATCCTAAGGGCAATATGGTTGTCATATTTAATGGTGTGTGATCAGGGGGCTATTTCCATAGTGGTAGGGGACAGAGGGTCAATTGCCCCAGTGGGTAGCGGTGAAGAGGACGTTGGTATCCACCCACCTTGGTCTAGCCCTCACAACATTGAGGCATCCCAGGGATATTGTGCAGGCTATGGGCAGCTGATCACACTGGGTAAGGATGTGGTGTTTGCCCATATAATCCAGCTGGTTGGGTTTGATCGACCAAACATGAAATCACAGCCTGACCTATCTGATGGAGACAGTGATTGTGATGTCCCATTTGGGGAGAGGTGTGGCACCGCGGCCAGGGCGACTGACGCTGGAATCTGGGGACCACGGTTCGATCCCCGGCTCCGGCGGCAGGTTAGCCCAGCACCATGTGACTCTGGGCGATAGCTTGCTTAATCTTCCCGACGGCCCCCAGCGCCTAGAGACCCTTACGGGTGATTGTGCGCTTTACAAATGTGGATTATTATTATTATTATTATTTGCCCCAGCCAATGCAGAGGTTTCATGCACTTAATCCCTCTGTGGTAAGTTCAATTTCAAATTACTCTCCTGGAATATTGCAAGCCTGAACTCTAAGTTTAACATTCCCAATTGGGCCACCTTTATTGACCACCCTGTCATCTGTTTCTTCCAGGAAACATGAGCCCTTAAAACTCTATATCTGACTGGCTGCGTAACCTACCACAAAGAAGCTGTCTCAAGGGTTAACCAGTTGGGTTTGTGCAGACATCCCTGGTGTAATAAAACAGATCTCAGTGCCATCCGCTGACATGTTGTGTGTGACTATAATACATTTAACCCATATTGTATATCTATAAATGTCTATCTTAAATCATGGGGTTTGGCCCACGAATCATCCACATTGGAGTTGCTACTCTCCCACCTGACAACTGTGCCTAGGGCTGCCCTAAAATTTGTTGGCGGCGACTTCAATTGTCAGTTTGAACCCTTGAATGATGAAGGAGAGGTTGACTTTAGGAAGACACCGTGTGGGGAATCCCAGGGCTAACGTTAGCGCCAACTAAGAAATGAACAGCCCTGGAATTACAAATTAATGCCCTGACACTAAGTGCAGGGCTTCGAGCTGTGCATGGAAGATCTCCATCTGACAGCCAGGGGAAGCACACATTTAATCACACCTTTAATCAGCTACCAAGCACTAGTCTTTTGATTGCATTCTAATAGACTTACGATAATGGCCCCTTCTTGTTGACTTTGCGGTGAAGGAATGGATAGAGATTGATCACAACGCCTTCCAACTTGAGATAGATTTTGCTATTTTAGGGTTGAAGCCACCTCAGGAGGATTGTATAGACCCAAATATAGTTGTGACCAATCTTAAGCGCAGAGTAAAATGAGACAGAGTCAAGGACTCAGCGGTAAAGATGGTCAAAATGTATACTTTGGTAGCTGCAAGTTTAGAAGACATACTTAAGCTGGGGTGGGGCAATACAGGGAAATGGTGTTCAACATCTCTCTCTCTAATACACAATACATTGTTCGATGACCTTAAAGCCATATTTTATGCTGAATCCAGGAAACCCTGTAAGTAACCACCCTCGCAGCTGTGGTTCAATATAAACTGTAAGAATGCTAGACAAGCTCTATTGCTAGCGATCAAAAAGCAAGACCGGGGGAAATCAAATACTTGAGGGCTATGTTCAAGTCCACCATCAGGTAGGCTTAAGTGGAATGGGAAAAAGAACGCTGGAAGAGGATGCTAATTGCAGTCAATATTAAAGATTATTATAGCTTCGGGAATCTGGTTTCGGTGGGCTGCAAAGGGAGGGCTGGCCCAGCCATGCCGAATATTGCTGCAGCTGACTGGGTGTCACACTTCGCATCCTTGTATTCATTGGAGGGTGGGGGTGATTCTCCCCAGCAAGTACGTATGCTCAACAATTTATTAAAGGAAGAGGGGAATTTGTCACCGCAACCAATTTTTTATTCTACTTCTCTAGAGGATGTAAATGCAGCTTTAGGTAAAATAAGCTGTAACAAAGCTTCATGGCTGGACAAAATCCCTGGAGATCTTTACAGGCAAAACCAGGATGTATGGGGGCTGTATTTTATGTCATTATTTTACAACATCTTAAAATGAGCAGCCATTCCCATAACGTGGTCAGGGGCTGAAATCATTCCCATACATAAAAAAAGGCTTCTCCTAGAAACCTGTGTAATTACAGACCAATCAGTCTGACAGACTGTTCCTAGAAACTATTTTGTGCCATACTCCTAAATTGATATTAAGATCTTAACCCCCTTCCAACCTGGTTTTAGAATGGGAGTCAGTACAGTTGATAACGTTTTTCATTTTTGGCTAATCTATGGGAAAACTACGGTCTTGGATAGAGGTAGTCTGCACATTGTTTTTGTCGATCTACACTCAGCCTACGACATGGTGCCTCGACTTAATCCTTGGCGAGTTTTGTCTACCATGGATGTCCCTTCAGAACTATTGGCTGTTCTAACTAGGCTCCATCAAGGTAATTCTGCTCAAGTCTGGTGCGGAGCAACAGGCAATTTAATAGCTCCCTTCTCTGTGGACTGTGGGGTAAGCAGGGCCGGACTGGCCATAGCGGGCACCGGGCGATCCCCCGGTGCACCGCAAGGGTAGGGGGCCGGTTTTGGGCCCCTCTGGGGGCCATTTTTGTTACAGGGCCGTTTTTGCAGCATAACAAAATCGGTCGAAAACCGGCCCTGGCAAAGAGCTCGGCGGCGCCCACAATCCCCCAGGGGGGAGGAGGGCCGGCCAAGCACTTTGCCAGGGCCGGTTGTGGTTCCCAGTCCGGCCCTGGTGGTAAGGAAGAGATGCGTGCTGGCCCCCACTTTGTTTTCATTATATATGAATGACCTTATTACCTTCTTAGATGACTGTGAATGCAATGCACCTAAATTGCTGAATATTAAGACACCAACCTTAATGTTCTCAGATGACACCTAATTAATTTCAAAATTCCCCACGGGCCCGCAGAATATTTTGCTCCCATTTGAGGTAGTCTGTGAGCAGCGGAGTTAAAAAATAAAAGTAGCGAAAACTAAAAATATCTTAAGTCAAGGTTGTTCCACATGAGGTAACCCCAAGCTCCTAGAGCGGGTTAAAGTTCATGATTATTTGGGGCTGACACTTAATGAGAGTGTGGATAGGTGCAATCACATAGCAAGAGGAGACTGAAATTTGTACAGCTAAATGGGGCACTATTAAGAATTCATAATAAATCGCCATATTGACCAATTTTGCCAGCTATGCAGATTTGCAAAGCGCAGGCATTGGGCACTATAATGTATCGTTCAGAACTCTGGGGTCCCAAAAATGTAATGAATTTACAAGTTCCAGAGAAAAGTTTTTACGCCAATTAACAGGTCTCCCTATGAGTAAGCCACTAGTTCCCCTGAGACTTGATCTGGGTTTGTGGTCTATATCTGAGGAAGTGGGATTATAGCCCATTATATACTTGCGACGGATTTGGTCTACACCTGCACTTTTATCTTATCTAGATGGCCTTAAAGATATGCTGAGGTTTCAGGGCACCCGAAACATTCCCTGGTTCAGACATGTGAGAGAAACCCTCACAAAGATTGGGTTTAGTAACTGTAAAGCGCTCTGATACCCTCACAGGTCAAGTTCACGCTCTATAAAACACAAAAAAAATAAAAATAAATTTAAAAAAAAGAATTAGTAAATGTATGATTAAAGAAAGTTATCGCCAGTACAAGTTGGGTCAGATACTGTCAGATTTTACCATTGGCATTATAACTGAACGATTCCTTCAATTTAAAGTATTTTATAGTCCAGAATAATTTCTTGACGGAATCAAGCCCTCGTTGGCTTGCAAGTTGTATTTGCAGCTAAGGTATTGAACTCTACCAATCATCTCGTATACCAGCAAATGGTAACAGAAACGTGACCTTACAGTGTGTTCTTGCCCTACGTGTGGGGCCGACAGGGAATCCCTAGAGCATGTTTTTTTCTTCTGCCCCACATAAGTTTTACCCAGTAAAAAGTGGCTTATTCCGTTATGCCAAGGTTTGGGCACTAGATTTTATAAGGATTCTCTTCAAATATTGCGGTCCGATGTGAGACAATTAATAATTTTTGTTGTATCCCGGTTTTTACTGGCAATGTGGAGACTAAAGCTGTGGGTAGTATAGGACAGGACAAGCCCAGTTCCCAGTGTATGGTAAATTTGATCTTATGCTTATGTTATTTATAAGTGTTAAATATAAATACCAGCTGCTGAGCCTATGTCCCTCCAGGTTCCTTGTAGATGGCCAAATGATGTAACATGACTGATTTTAAATGGATGAATTAATTGTTTTTTTTAATGTCTGATTTAATGATGAAATTTAATTTTATTGTGCTACTATGTATACTATTTTTATTGGTTTTATTCTGTAATTTTATGGCATTTTTGGGGGGGAATAAAGTTATTTAAAGAAAGAAAGATTATAGACAGCAATGATAATTTCTAACTCACAGACCTATAAAGGAGGTACACTCCCATTTCAGTGGCAATCCAAGTGGGCTATCAATATCTCTGCTGGTGAGCATCTTCAATGGGAACAGAGAGCATACTGGTCTTAGCACAGTTAATATGCAACCCAGACACTGCACCACATTCCATAAGGAACTGAAGAGTACGTGGAAGGTGGGAAATCACATCTCAAAGGTAAAGCACCCCTTTAGACAGTTGTCTGAATCACACCACCAACTACTTAATTGACACAGAAAACAACAACGTTTTGACTCTACTTTACCAATCAGAAAACACACTGACAGCCTCTAATCCAAGTGAGTACATGATCGGAGCTTAGGACGCCGGTCCCCTACTTCCTACCATTCAAGTAACCCTGATACTTATCCCTCCCCACCTTTGCCTACCTTTCTCGACACCCCTTGACGATCTGCTTTTGAAGACATACAAAACCGATGAGTCCAATGGTACAGTACCTGAGCACCTAGTGGCTGTAGGTATTATATCATTCTTTTTTTTTTTGTTTAATAAATTTTTATTGATAAGTTTTCAAGTAAAAACAAGGTACATGCCATACATTAGAACATATGAACGAAAATAGGTGGATATTATCGGGCATAACAGTAAGTGATGAAATACAGTAAAATCAAGGGATGCAAAGGAAGGGAAGGGGAAAATAGAAGGCAAGAAAGAAAGAAGAAAAGGAAGAAAGGAAAAAGAGAAAGGAAAAAAGAAGAAGAGAAGAGAAAAGACAGATAGTGGTCAGTGAGATATAGCATTAGAGGAAAGGTAAGAAACAAAGGGTAACCAGATAAGATCAGATTTAATTTTTTGAGGGATAGAGGAGGAGGATACATTGGCAATTCTGTGTTCATCACAAATAAAATTCCACCACATGGATATAGATATTTTGGAATTATCTTTCCAGGACGATAGAATAACCTTAATAGCTAGAGCAATAAATAGGTCAAATAACTTAGAGGCAGAAGAGATCATATCAATATCAGGGGAAAGGGAACCTAGAAAAACATGCAGAAACGATACAGCATTTTTGAAATTAAAAATTGACATGCAAACCTTCCAAACTGAACTCCAAAAGGAATAAACCTTAGGGCATTCAAATTACAAGTGTATTAATGTACCTGGGGTACTAGAACAAGACCAACATAGGGAAGAGGAAGTGGGAGAAAATTTACAAATGCTAACAGGAGTAATAACCGCTCTACAATATACAAAATATAGAGATTGAGTCACACGGGCCGCTGTGGAGACTTTAAATAACTTTGCCCAAACTTTCTCCCATAAATTAATGGGAAAAGAGACAGATAAGTCATTTTCCCAAGAAAGTTCAACAGGATTTTTAGGACGGGGTTGGGTATTAGATAACAACATGCTGTAAACCAGGGCAGCTTTGGGGATTTGGGTAGAGAACAAGGGATATAAAGGAGATGGTGGGGTAACAACGGGAAATTCAGTTGGGAGTGTAAAAGTAGCTAGATGTGATGAAATAGCAGTAACAATAATGGTATATTCACATAAAAGGGTATCAGGTAAAGGATATCGCAGTTGCAACTCTTGAAAAGGGACAGTATTAAAGTCGTGAAGAAATTGATATACAAAGGAAACATTCTTCTCTTTCCAATATTTGTAGTAAAAGGATTTACCCTTATATTTGAGAAATTGATTGTACCAAACAAGAGAAGACAAAAAACAGTGCAGGGGGTTAACATCTTTAGAAAAAGTGTCATTAATAAGAGTTTGCGAGTACTTCAAAATGGGGTATTTGGATATAAATGAGCAATTGGACATAAAAGCAATATGAGCAAAAGGAAAATCCTTCAAAAGCGAACGTTCAAAAATAACCCATTTGGGAACTGGTCTTGCTTGAAAATCATAAGCTAAGGAAAATGATTGTTTAAGTAGAAAAGCAGAATGGTAAGATTTAAACAAAGGGAAACGGACACCTCCTTCATTCTTTGGTCTAGTAAGTTTGAGTAATCCAATACGAGGGTGTTTATTATTCCATAGGAATTTTGTGCATAGAGAGTTTATACGTGAGAAGTATAAATTAGGAATTCTGAAAGGTAGCATAGAGACTGTATATAAGACATGAGGAGTAACCATCATTTTAATAGTGTCAAGCCTACCCCACCAGGAAAGAAATAGCGGGGACCATAGGAGAAGCAGAGCTTGTAATTTCTGGACCAAATTATTAAAGGTATATTTAAGGGTGTCTTTTAGAGAAGACGAAAACCAAATACCTAGATATTTAAGTTTAGTGGGACACCATGTAAATTCAGTATCACTAAACATGTATTGGGAGCAATCAGGATTTAAGGGCAGGACTTCAGTCTTGGATACATTTAGTTTATAGCCAGAAACAGATGAGTATAAATGGACTTCGGACATAAAATGGGGTAATGAAGCAACAGGGTTAGACATGCAGACTAGGATATCATCCGCATACGCAGAGAGTTTGGTATGAACAGAGGAGAACTTAAAACCTGTAATCAAATCGTTATTACGAATACGCTCAAGGAAAGGTTCAAGGCAGAGAATAAATAATAGGGGAGGCAATGGGCAACCTTGTCTCGTTCCACGGGATAAGGGGAAATATTTAGAAAATTGATTATTTACAAAAATGCTGGCACGGGGACAAGAATATAACAATTTCACATAAGAAATAAACGAAGGCCCAAAACCAAACCATTGGAGAGTCTTAAACATAAATTGCCAATTGATGCGGTCAAAGGCCTTTTCCGCGTCTAGAGAAAGGGCGGCAAGGGGATCCTTATATTTTTTACTCATGGAAATAATATTAGCAAACATACGGGCGTTATCTGAAGCAAGCCTACCCTTAACAAATCCAACTTGATCTGTTTTAATCAAAAGGGGAATAATATTATCAAGACGTGTGGCGATGAGTTTGGCAAAAATTTTACAATCATAGTTAATCAGGGATATAGGGCGGAAATTTTTACATTGGGAGTGGTCTTTATCTGGCTTGGGAATAATAATAATTAACGCATCCATGAAGGAGCCGGAGGCCCTGGCTTGAGCGATAAAGGAATTAAAAAGTTGTAACAACTTAGGGGCAAAAATCGAGGAGAACGTGGAATAAAATTCGACTGGGAGGCTATCTGGGCCAGGGGCTTTAGAGCGTTTCAGTGCATGGATGGCAGAGATCACTTCCTGGAGGGTAATATCCTTCTCTAAAGAGGCAAACTCATCTGAGAGATTGGGAGGGGAAGGGAGGCCTGAGAAAAAGTGTCAAGGTTCTGAGTGGAGGGTAAAGTATCATCTGAGTAAAGGGATTGATAGTAATTATGGAAGACCTCAGCAATATCTTCATCAGAGGATACCAGTTTGTTAGTGGAATCATTAAGAATGGGTCCGATGGTTTTACACTCTGCTTTAATTTTCAGGTAATTCGCCAACATCTTACCCGCTTTGTTTTGACCACCATGGTATTTGGATTTGATTTTAAGTAGAACGTTACAGGCTTCAACAGTGGCTAACTTATTGAGTTCTGTCTTTGCCGCAATAAGGGCAGTAAGGGCAGCGGAGTCCTTAGATGTAAAATACGTGTGTTCTAAGTGTTTGAGATCACGAAATTGAGCCTCATATTTAGCTTTAGCAACTCTCTTCTTTTGTGAGACAAAGGATACAACAAAAGCACGCAGGGCAGCTTTAAAAGCATCCCACGTGTTGGGAATGGAGGTATCCGAGGGATCATTAAAGGTAAAGAATTCATTAATGAAGGCAGTAACATTGTTGATAAAAAGAGGGTCGGATAAAAGAAAGGTATTAAATTTCCATCGACTAAAAGACGAGGAGGTGAGTGACAAATCAAGTGTGGCAAACACAGGGGCATGGTCAGAAATAAAAATGGAGCCAATTTCCGATTTCAGTATAGAGGGGAGCAAGGATTTACTGACCAAAATGTAATCTATCCTAGAACGAGTCTGATGCATGTTAGAAAAAAAAGTATATTCAAAGGAGTCAGGGTTACAAGTTTTCCATACATCATAGAATGGACGACAGGCAATGGCTGATTGAAAAGCTTTGTGAGTTTTGTCAGGTTGAAATTTACATTTGGAAAGTCTGTCAGAGTAAGGGTCCAACCATTGGTTAAAATCCCCGGCAACCACCAGGTTAGGACAATCAGTAGAGGACAAGAGAATTTTAATATCAGACCAAAACTTGGGGTCAGGGCGAACAGGGCCATAAATATTCAACAGGACTAACGTCTTGTTCTGAACTATAATTTTCGCCATTACCCATCGTCCATCAGCATCATGTTCAGTGGATACAATTTGAACTGACAAAGCCTTATGAAATAATATAGCAACACCACCTTTCTTATCAGGAGCAGGTGAAAAGACAACTTGACCCACCCAATGACGTTTCAGCTTTAACGATTCCACCTCAGAACAATGAGTTTCTTGTAAAAATGCAATTTGAGATTGAAGTTTAGACAAATGGGACAGTACCTTTTGACGTTTAACAGGATTTCCAAGACCACGGACATTCCACGACACGAAATTACACATGATGAGGGAGATGAGGAACGGGAGACGAATGAAGGGGAAACACTGCAGGCAAGGGGACACAAATAAAAACACAGTGATCATGAGTATTGGAAACGGGTAAAACCACATAAGGAAATACATGAGAAGAACAAGCAAACTGCGACAGCATCATCAATATCAAATAGAAATACTTAAAAAACCAAAAAGACCGGAGAGAAGGAGAACAAAAAGAAAGAAAGAAAGAGAGAGAGGAGAGAAACAAAAAGAGAGTAAGAAAGTACAGAAACCGAAACAAATCATGGCAAAAAAGCCAGATCTGTAAGAAAGCACAACAGCAATGAAGATGGAGCATGGTGACAAGCGACAAGGCAGAGCACAGGCAGTGAAGAACGATAAATGATTAGCGTAGGGTAGACAGAAAAGAGAAAAGAATGATTCAAGGATGAATTTGCCAAAATATTAGGCTATATACGATAGGAGACAGCAAAAGAACATAATGAACAATAAGTGGAGACTAAAGAAAAGATAGAAAACAATTCAAGGAGGAGACAGTGTAAGGAATCATAAGAAAAAAAAAACGAAACAGGAAAGTAACAGTTAAACTGAAGTATCCATTCCTGTAGAGGGAAAACTTTGTAAGAATGTCTTCAGCTTCACTGGATCGTCGAAAGTACGGGAGCGACCATCATGGGTAATCTTGCAAAGGCAAGGATGGAGGATTCCATATTGAAGATGAAGGTGTCTCATGAGAGGACGAAGCTCCAGGAATTCCTTACGTCTAGCATTCGTTGCATTGGAGACCTCCTGAGAAATGAAAATGTTATGTCCCGACCAAGTAAGACGTCGTTTGAGTTTTGCAGCTTTAAGGACAGACATAAGCTCGGTAAACTCCAAAAAGAGCATGATGACTCCTCTGGGCCTGGCAGAGTTAGAGGCAATTCGGCCCAAACGATGTGCTCTTTGAATGTTTAGGGGATTAGGAGATGGCGGAAGTCCTAGGAGCTCTGGTAGAAATTTTTGTAGAAAGACAACCATGTTAGGCCCCTCAACATTTTCCGGCAGGCCAAAAAGGCGTAGGTTGTTTCTACGATTCCTATTTTCAAGGTCCTCAGTGTGTAATTTCAGCTTATGAATTTCCTGTTCATGTAATGGAATTTTAGTAGTAACATCCTGAAGAGAGCCGACACGTTGTTCTAGATCCAGGACCTTGCTCTCCATAGTGATCCAACGCTCCTCCATCTGCTTCAACTTCTCATTAGTTGAAGACATAAATGGTTGCAGACCACGAACCTCCTCCAAAATGGAGTCTAGAACAGGGTTTGGTGAGGCATGTATAGGTGAAGGAGGGTCATTTTTCAGTCTCTTGGGTTTGGTGCCAGTGACAGAGGAACGGGCTGAGTGGGCATCATTAGCCATTGCAAGCGCTAGCCAAGAAACTCTCAATGCAGAGAAAAAATTGCAGGAGCTGAAGAGAATCCACACAGAAAAATGAAGTAATCCGTCAATATAGGAGCATTGCCAGCATGAAGAGACTACGCACTCAGCGGTTGAAGAAAACGCGGACCTACACAGATCCAGTCAATGAGACAGGTGAATTGTAGATGGCGATGATCCCCACATCCAACAGCCACTGTGGAGAGGAGCCATGAGCGTGAAACAGCATAGGAGGAGACCATCGACGACGTAAGAGACACCAAAATTGTTATAGTACTGCAGTAGATTCAGGCGGGAAGAGAAGGATAAAAAGGGCGCGAAAAACCAAGAACATCAAATACCTCATTGAAAACATACGAGGTGCGCACCTTTTAAGAAAAATACAATGAAACAGAAAAAAAAAAGAATGGTAGGTGAAGAAAGTCTATCATAGCGCTGCTGAGAGGGCATATGACGTTAGGCAGTGGATGAACGCTAAAAGCGAGCGAGCAGCAGGCTTACCGACAGGCAAAGGCAGCCTAAAATGGTGGCTGTTCTCACTTGCGCTGAGGAGGAGACACAAGAATCACAAACTCTCTCGCCAGCAGGAGAAACGTCAAGAAAATGCTGTCTTTCAGATCACCGCATGTTCCGATAGCGGTACCATCGAAGAAAGCAGAAACAGCGGTTCAGAAACGGCATTTCGGAAAAGAAACGCTCCGCCGTTTCACGGAGCTCACGCCAGGTCCGCCATGTTGTCGCGGCGTCCAAGCCACGCCCCCCGTATTAGATCATTCTTGACCTTCTTTTATCATTATATTTGGGCATCTCGATCAACATGGGTTGCCCAACTAAGAAGGTATTACTATACACCTATGGGTGCTTTTTCCATGCAAATGAAACTGATGAACATTTGCACCACATGGTGATTTTCCATAATTATTAATTCAGCTTGCATAATTAATATAGTTTGTGGTCTGGTCTATTAAAACTCCCTCCTCCTCCCTTTTCCCAGGTATCTGACATTTAGGCTATAAGAAGAAATACTCCAGCATCTGATTCTGTGTTTACCACCTGGAGCTTAGGTGCTCCATATGTAAGCTTATTTAAGTTCACTAAGAGTAGCTCTCACATATCGCTCCACATACACTACTATTATTAAATTAATTATTAAATCAATGCCTTTGCAGTCCCCAAGATTCTCCTGTCCTGAAGAGACCCTCCCATTTCAAGAAGGGTCGAAACATCATCAGCAACTCCTAAGGATGGTCTAAATAAAGCACCAGAGAAGAATCTAGTTCTTGGTCTGGATTATTGAAACAGAACCACACAGACATCCTAAGACAATAACAAACCTACGAACCACTGCTTTTTTTGCATTGTAATTATAATATGCTTGTGTGATATGATATGTCTGAAACTAATGAATAAATGTATTACTCATTTCAGCTAATTGAGAACAAAATTATGATATCCCTTGGGCTACTTTCTTCTCATGATAAATATTTGAAATGTATTGCTGCAATTGATTACTGGTAGATGAACTCTACCTTATTGTTAATTCAATACCCTTTCCTGTCTATGACTAAATTAACTCAAAGTAAGAGCTTGTGTAAAAAATAATTTCTTTTAAAAATGAGTTCCATGTGAACAATTGTTGCTAGGTATAAGCAGAACAGGCAGCACCCAAAAGTGCTTTTGTGGGGCAATGAGGATAGGCAAACCCATACTGCATGCAGGGCACCGCAGCAACCCCCGCAGCCAAGCACATCCGCTGAAATGGGGAGGGAAACAGCTCCCCCCCCACCATCTCACCAGTGTAAGCCCCTGTTTATTAGTGCTGGAGGCTTATGGCCACTTTCTTCACACTGTGACAGCCCTTTACTTCAGAGCCGAAACCCCTTCAATAGGGCTGTCAATCCCGCTTTGCCCCTATCAGGGCCACACACAGCTGCATCGTTAAAGGCCTCTGCAGCCTCCCTCCGTGCCTGATGCAAGTGCTAACACATCCGCCTCTTGGGCAATGCTGACCACCAAGTTATCTTACAGTGGTTTAGCAACCCCATGAGGCCAGTTCAGGGACTCCTGCATGCCAGCAGTGTGTGCGGCCTGGTTTGGAAGTCAATTCCACCATGCAGCCCAACCATCAACAAAACAACAGTCTCAAGCCACACCACAGTCCCAAGGCAGGTCTAAGCAGGGCCGGACTGACCGTAGCGGCATCAGACTTTTTTCTGGGAGGCTGGATATGTGGGGGTGAATTTGAAGTGGCGGGCCGTTTTTGTTGATGGGGCCAGTTTTGCAGCATGCTGCTATATCGCCCCGTAACAAATGCAGCATGGGGCTCATCCATCAAAATTGCCAGGGCTGCTTTGGGTTTCAATTCGGCCCTTAGTCCAAGCCAACCAGGGAAACATTTGCCCTCCGTTGCACTCCAATATAAGTAATTCCACAGTGCAATTGTTGAAGGATTATGGCTGGCATTTCAGGAGCTCACAGAGATCACTGGCACTCCACTATGTTTCCAAACCACACCCCCTGACGGCTAGCAGGGTTCTGGTTGACAGGCATGTTACTGTATTGGAGCAGCCTGGGTGAATGGCTAGTTAAATCACTTTCTCATCTGTCACCAGTAACATGGTCATGTCTGCCCTGTCATGGTAGGGTTTCAATCTATTGACATGCAGGACAATATGAGGGTTCCTGGCAGTATTAAAGTCATACATGTAGGCAAACTCACTCTTTTCTCTCAATGATTGCTTGGGGCCAGTCCACTTGTCATATAGGGCCCTAGGAGCTGCAGGCTCCAACAACCATTCCAACTGTCCTGGAGTATACTCAGGCATTATAGCCTTCTGATCATACCAGTACTTCATGAACTTCTTGCTGGGCTCCAGTTTCCTTCCTGCCTGCCTTGCACATGTACTCTGCCATTCAAGATCTCAGGCCTAGCACATACTCCAGCACATTGTCCTTTGCTTCCTTGAGAGTCTTCTGCAAATAATCTCAGCAGGCACAATGGCTCCCACACAGGGTGTCCAAACAACAGCTCAAAGGGACTTAAACCAACCCTTTGTTTTGGAACATCCCTGTAGGCAAACAGTAGGCGTGGGAGGATAACATTCTAGCTGCTCCTGAGTTTGTCAAACAACCCATAGATCATATCCTTCAGGGTCTTTTTGAACCTCTACACCAGACCATTAGTCTGGGGGGTGTTATGGGGCGGTGAACTTGTAGGTAACACCAGATTCATTCCACATTGCTTTCAGATAGCTGGACATGGAATTTGCGCCCCTATCTGAAACAACCTTCTTTGGGAATCCCTCTCTGGTGAACGCACCTAGTAAGGCCCTAGCAACTACAGGAGCAGTGACTGTTCTGTGGGGTATTGCCTCAGGGTACCTTGTCTCTCAACCGGTAACCATTAATAAAGACAGTTACAGTAAGTGTATAAATCACTTTAGGAAGGGAAAAAAAGGGGAGGGAGACCAAGGGTAGTTTTTGAAAAAAGTAGTATTTGTAAGTAGTTACAACAGCACTACAATACAATTTAATTTAAAGTAACCATAACAACCAAATGTGCACTGAACGGGCTGGTGTAGAGTGAACAGCGATTTATATACTTGCTGTAACTGTCTTTATTAATGGTTATCGGTTGAGACACTGTTGTTTTTGCTATACACGTTACATGGTCTCAGCTGGGTTAACGGGTTTACTCCTGTACATTGTATCCTTTAGGGTATCTTGTGTCATGGCCTACTATCACCAAGATATTCTAATTCCCTGGTGAAATTGGGAGTTCTAGGGGACCCACAATGTCCTCCACCACCCTATCAAAAGGAATCCTAACCACTGATAGTGGTACAGAATGAGCCTTTGACTTGCCCCCTACCTTGCCACTAGCCTGACATGTGACACAGGAGTTACAGAACTTCTTTCCCTTCTTAGACATATGGGGCCAATAGAAATGGTTCGCCAACCAGTTCCAAGTCTTGCACTGCCACAAATGACCTGCCAAAGGGATATCATGACACAAAGTCATTATGAACTCTCTGTACTTCTGGGGCACCACCAACATCCTGGTGGCCTCCTCCTTGAGTTTCAGTATAGAGCAGTCCATCTTGCAAGTAGATTCTGTGGAACCCACTGTCATTGTCTTGCTTCAAGGCAATCTGCCTCAAGCTCTCAAGGGTGGGACAGCCTCTATGTCCCTGACAAAACCTCTCTCTAGAGGGTCCACGGGCTCCTGTCAGTTCTGCCAAGTCTGACAGCTCTATCGATTCAAAAAGGGGGGTGGTGATGGACAGAGTATCTGAGTTAATCAGAACACTCCTACCCAGTCAACAGATCAGGGCTTGATCCATCACCGTTTTTTAGCTCACTGCACCATCCCAGTTCAGAACCTGGCTATATGCAAATTAGTCTGTCCCTGGCCCAGTGCATCATGGGAACAGGGCAGACCAAACTACCAAGCCAATTCTTTACTGGAAAGGAAACAAGCTTCCGGGGACCGGTTTCTGGCATTACAGCCTGATCTGTTGACTGGGTAGGAGTGTTCTGATTAACTCAGATACTCTGTCCATCACCACCCCCTTTTTGTAATTATTTTGCCCACCATGAGTGTGGAAGGGTATGCTCAGACATGAGTCCCTTGCTCATTGCACCATCAGGATTCAAGCAAGCCCGGCCGAAGACGGCTGTAATGCCAGAAACCGGTCCCCGGAAGCTTGTTTCCTTTCCAGTGAAGAATTGGCTTGGTAGTTTGGTCTGCCCTGTTCCCATGATGCACTGGGCCAGGGACAGACTAATTTGCATATAGCCAGGTTCTGAACTGGGATGGTGCAGTGAGCTAAAAAACGGTGATGGATCAAGCCCTGATCTGTTGACTGGGTAGGAGTGTTCTGATTAACTCAGATACTCTGTCCATCACCACCCCCTTTTTGTAATTAAGTCTGACAGCTCTGGCAGGAATGGAGTTCAATCCTCAGAGGCCAGATCCTCCCCCTCTGGGTGAGATTCCTTCTGCACCTCTGGAGTTCCCTGTGCTGGCTCACCAGACTCCGTGCCCTTGTCTATGGGGGCTTGGCCCATTGCTCAAAGGTCCAAATGTCAAGCATTTCCCTTCTGGATACTGTGACTTAGTCACAGCACATACCCACTCAGGGAGCTCCAATATTCTAATACGGAGCCCTGTCTTCACCTATGACCACTCAGATGCTTCAAGATTATTGCCCAGAAAACACTGGACTGGGAGTACAGGGGACACAGCTACCTTCATAGGGCCTGTCATACCTCCCTATTCCAAATCCACCTCAGCCATGAGATGGAGTTTGTTGCTACTGTCTGCCTAGGTCACCTGGTGAAACCCACCAGGTAGGATTCTCTCCTGAGGCACCAGGGTGTCTAGGACCATAGTCACACTAGCCCCTCTGTCTCTTAGAGCCTCATCCTCTCTCCCGTTACTTATCAATCAATCAATCAATCAATCAGGGACCTGTAAGTGCGTAAGAGGGTCTCAAGGCACTGAGGGGGCGAGGTCAGCCGATCTGTTTAGCCAAAGAGCCAGGTCTTGAGAGTCATCCTGAAGGTGTTCAGAGACAGGGTGTGTCTGATGTCTGCCGGTAGTTTGTTCCAGGTCTTGGCTGCAATGTGAGAGATGGATCTTCCGCCTGGTCTGGCTCTGTGGATGCGCAGGGTTTCAACCAGTGCGAGGTTGGAATATCGGAGGTTTCTTTTGGGTACGTGGAAGTTGATTCTGTCGTTGAGGTATTTGGGTCCGTTGTTGTGTAGGCATTTGTAGGCGTGAGTGAGGATTTTGAAAGTGACTCTTTTCTCCACGGGGAGCCAGTGGAGACTTCATAGGTGTTGGCTGATGTGTTTGTGTCGGGGGGATGCTGAGAACTAGTCTTGCGGTGGTGATCTGTATTATCTGGAGATTGTGGAGTAGGGACTTGTGGATGCCGGCGTAGAGTGTGTTTCCATAGTCCAGTCCTCTGGTGATGAGTGCGTAGGTGACTGTCTTCCTTGACTCAGGGGGGGATCCACTTGCAGGTCTTGCGGAGGATGCGGAGGGTGTTGAAGCAGCTGGATGTGACAATGTTGACCTGTCGGTTCATGGTGAGTGATGAGTCGAGTATGATGCCGAGGTTCTTGGTGTGGTCACAGGGGGTAGGTAGGCTTCCGAGGGCAGTCAGCCACCAGGTGCTGTCCCATGCAGAAGGGGTGGTACCGAGGACGAGGACTTCTGTCTTCTCGTCGTTGAGCTTCAGGCAGCTGTTGGTCATCCAGACTGCGACGGCTTGCATTTCATTCTGGAAGTTGAGTTTGGCAGTGGTAGGGTCTTTGGTGAGGGAGAGGATGAGCTGGGTGTCCGCGTAAGATACGATGTTGAGGCTGTGTTGTCGGACAATGGCTGCGAGGGGGGCCATGTAGATGTTGAAGAGGGTAGGGCTTAGTGATGAATCCTGTTGGACTCCGCAGGTGATTTTCGTGGGGTCGGAGAGGAAGTGTGGGAGTCTGATCCTATGGCTTCTTCCGGTGAGGAATGATCAGATCTAGTCCAGGGCTGTTTCCTGTGTGCCTGTGTCGTGTAGTCTGGCGACTCATGTGCGGTGGGAGACTGTGTCGAAGGCCGCTGATAGGTCGAGGAGGAGGAGGGCTGCGGAGTGGCCTTGTTCCAGGAGGGTGCGGATGTGGTCTGTGGCAGCAAGTAGGGCAGTCTCTGTGCTGTGGTGGCTTCGAATCCGGATTGGGATGGGTCGAGGATGGCGTTCTCTTCAATGAATCGTGTCAGTTTCCTGTTGACTGTTTTCTCTGCAACTTGGGCTGTGAAGGGAAGTAGCGAGATGGGCTGATAGTGTTTGAGGTCGGTGGGGTCAGCTGTGGGCTACTTGAGCAGAGGGTTTGACTACTGTGCGTTTCCAGTTGTTAGAGAAGGTGCATGTTTTGCCTGTTTTGAAGGTGGTGTTGATAGTGACTTATCCATGTTTGGAGGTAAGATAGCCAAGATTGCAATATTCACCCCACCCAGTGATACTAAGGCTGTCCCTGATACTTCCCTACCCCTCTATGGGTCACTCTCCACACCCACACTTACACTAGCAACCCCTGGGGATGGCCCACTAGTGGGGGGCTTCTTTGGGCAGACTAATTACAGTCAAAGCCAGTGGCATAGCTAGACCAACTGCCACACGGGCCTCCCCTAAATTTTGAGCCTGGTGCAGGTAAAAGTGGGCGGGGGGGGCGGTTGAGGAAGTGGCTGCTGACGACGACTTGTTCAGGGGGGGATGGATGGGTGAGGTTTGTAGATGATGGACGACAGACACAACTTGCTCACCTCTACCACCCCCAAAAGCAGTGCCACTTGAGGTGGGCGAACCCCCTTTCGCCGCTACTCTATTGGTCAAAGCTCTTTGCCACCTCTGGGGGATAAATGAACCTACCATTCTTTCCCTGATTCCCCCTCCCTTTGAATTTGAGTTGGCTTGAGACACCCCCTCCTTGGTCAGGTTTTGTGGGTCTTTGAAGGACTCCTTCTGTTTCTGACCTTCTTTCCCCTGGGCTTTCTCCTGGGGGGGACCTGTCATCCTTTCTTCTGATCACCCCCTGGTGCTGACTGGAAACCCGGGTTATTACCCACTTATCAGCTGCTTCCCCAGCTGTCTGATGTCTGTCAGCTTAGAGTCTACCAGGTACTGGCATAACTTCTCTTCAGCATAATGAGTCAAAATGTGTTCTTTTATAAACAAATTATACAATCCCTCATATGTTTCTACTGCGCAACCAACAATCCGGCCTTCTAGTGCCTTCACTGAAGTGTTCACAAAGTCCACCCAGGACTGTGTGCTCACTTTCTGGATGTCTCTGAACTTCACCCTCTGCGTATCCGGAGTCAGATTGCATCATGTAGGATTTTGCCTCTTTCCTCAGCAGGGTCAGAAGCCTACCCTTCCCTGCAACTGGGTCAATTTTCCACAAGAGTGAACTCCAGTGCTTGGGGCGGAACCCCCACATTTCAAGAAGGACCCTTTCAAATTGTCAATATCATCCCCCTCTGTGTATCTGAGTACTATACCCTTGGGAAGCTTGTGGTCAAACCCACAACCCCTAGACAACTCGCCTCTTCATCACTGCTACCATTTATTTTCTCCTGCTCCCTTTCCCACTTGTTCTCAGCCAATTTCAGTTTCCTCTTCTCCAAAGCTATTAAAGCTAGTTGGTCCTCACACTGCTTCTCTGCTAGGGACAGTGTTGGTTCCTGAGTAGGGGTCCCTGCCCTCCTCCCATCATCTAGAATTACAGAGCTAACACTGGAAACAATAGAGGAGGCATCGTCCTCACCCTCCTCCGGGGTGACATTAGTGGGGTCAGATTGCCCCCGCCCTTCATTCTCTGGGTCTGGTCTGGCCCAGGCCTTCAGGGCTCTAGCCAGTTCTGCCTTCCTAATCTTGTTAGTAGCACTTAACCCCCTAGTCTTACATAAAACCCTAAGCTCAGCCTCTCTGAGTTTAGTCAGGTTAGCCAGATCTAGCTCCATGTTATCCCTAGTTCTGGTTTCAACAACTGTCAATAAGACTTTGAACAAATTTGGAAAAATCAAAACAATGGATTAAGAATCTGTTTAGTCTAAATTCCAAATATTCAAATCTAAAAAGTGTTGTTCTAAGGCAATCTATAAGATTTGTACAAGTCTTACTTAACCAAGGTATGGTGTCCTTTATACACAAGTTCTCATCCATACTGCTGAACACTAAGGGCCAGATTTACCAATTTCTCATGCAGCACAGTGCATCAGTCGCAAATGCTGCACTGCGCTACATGGGAAGGAGAGAGCAGGAGAGCGCCAAATTTACTTGAATCTGGCACTCTCCTCCCTCCTCCCTAGCGCCAGCACTGAAGTTAGCTGCCGTGCGCCACAGGGACACCTTTGCGCCATAGTTAAGCATAGGATTTGTACTGGGAGGATACCCTTCACAGTACAAAATACTTTGCTGGGACTCATTTTAAATATTTTCCCACTTTGTATGTGTGCTGTACAGTGCAGCACAGATTCAAAGTCGAAATAAAGGAGAAAAAAAGCATTTCTGCTTCATAGCGTCTAGTTGAAGGGTACGTTTTTATCTGGCACTAAACCCTGTCTACTTTATTTAGTAAATTGGGTTTAGCATCAGAAACCTTGGTTGGTTGCATGGAAATGCCCATGCACCACCCATGGTATGCCCCCTTGGCGCTAACAAAGCATGACTATATTCTGCTTTGTGTTACTGTCACATAATTTTCAGCGCTTTAGCGCTGGAATAAAAACCGGACAAAAAGATTTTGCGCCGATTGATGCTAATACAGAGTAAAATCTTAGTAAATCTACCCCAAACGTTGGAAAGTGGGTTATTGGTAGGGGAAAGTGTGCACCTACCACCAGTAATATGTGTCCGGTAAAGGTCAATAAATGTGTCCCTTGCTCAACCCTTGGTAGCTGTAACTGAGCAGTCAAGCCTAACTTAGGAGACAGGTATGTAAAGCATATAAAACACACATATTAAAAATCCCACACCAATTTATAAAAATTTTAAATATTTTTATGAATAAATATACACCAAAACAACAAAAATCCAATGGAGGGAACCGGCGATATGAAAAAACTACCACTTTATAGTGCTTAAAAGCCTATAACACCACTCTGGGACATATGTTTGCGCTTGACCGGGACAAAGTCAAAGTTTCAGGCCAGTTGCGATGGAGCCCTTGTTGGATTAATCAAGCGGGAGGTCAAAATTTTACCTTTGTACTTAGAAACGTCTCTGGAGCTTTTTTCCAAATGTTCTCCAAACTTCTCCAAACTGTAGGAGGTGTTCCTGGAAGGTCTCATTGTCGGTTTAAAGTGTCCAAAACACAAATCCAAGTGTCTGGAATCTCTTTGATGGTCCTTAGAAGGTTGGAACTACAATCCCTATAATGCACAGGTCCAAATCATTTAAGTTCCACTGGTTGCATTCCAGGCTGGGGACTCTTGGTGGAGATGATGCTGGTGGGCTCTGTTAACCTGTAGCTGCTGGAAGTCCACTTTGTAATCCTTCTTGAACTAAGGCACAGAACATAGGGATATTGTACCAAAGTGTACAGCAGGTGCAGTCAGTCAGAGTCCAGGGTGCATGGGTGCAAATTCAGATTCAAGAAGGACAGTCCTTCTTTTCCTTGTAGTTTAAGGCAGCAGATATTTTCACCTCTCACATATTTATTCAGTGTTCTCTGGGATCAAGCAGGAGAGCACTTCTATCCAATGAGGTGCAAGGCAACTCCCCAGAGCATGACACCTTCTTCCAAAATGTGACATATTCTTGTCCCAGAAAGCAATATTCTCCAAAATTCATGATGACTGAAATCTCTGCAGAGGAGCAAGAGCTAGCTAAACCATCCTTATGTGGTTCATTTCCATAGTTTTCCACCCCTCAAGCATCTGCAGATTCCATCCTTAAGCCTGCTATCTGGCTGTGTCAGAGGGGATGGGGGTAGTTATGTCTGGCATTCCCTGCGTGTCCTGTTCCTCCTTTGAAGCCTTGTGCTTTATGACCCATCCCCCTTCTAGGGAATTCATGTGTGGCAGAGCCTCTCCAGCAGATAGCCTCTCTCCTGGTGAGCAACTTATCACTTCATCAAAGCAGCCTGCCTAGTCTTATTAACTCTGACCAATCAGGGAAGACTGCAGAAAGGCTGAATTTTGTCTCACAGACATGAAAGCCTTATACCTTATTTTCTGAAAAAATCTAGGATAAATTCAGCAATGGCATATTGCTGGATTTATCAGTGCCATCCTTCTAAGTCTTTGAATGATATGTATTCAATCCCTAGCAATATTTTTTGTGTCCATAAACTATTGCAATGCTATCCTATGTGGCTATGTATCTATAATGGGGAAAATGAAATGTGCAATATCTCCATCCCTAGGGCATACAGAATATATTTTTTAAAGGCCCTGCTTATAATTACATGACCCCCACGGCACGATAGCAAGATTCATAGATGCTAAGTATAGTTAAATGACCCCCCACCCCTGGGACACCAATTGAAGAACTTGGGGGACCTGAAAATGTAAAATAATGTGGTTCCTCATCCCACAGGGTTCATAGGATCAAAGTCAATTTTGGGAGCGACGTAACTACAATGGGGAAGTGAAATGTGCAATTTCTCTATCCCCAGGTCATATAAAACATCTTTTATAAGGATTTTGGTTATAATTACATGACCCACGATACAATAGCACAATTCATAGATGCCAAGGGTATACAAGATAGTTTTATTGTAGAGTAGATGGTCCAGGAGGCGGGACCCCAGCTGTTGATATTGACTAAAACGGCAAAACTCCTAAAAAGGCAAGCTATAAAACACTTTACTCCAAGCATTCTATTCAAAGAATCAAGCTGCTGGATATGAGTACTTGCAGCTGAGTGAATGTAAAGTGTTAGTTTTTCACATACCAAATATCCAATTAAAGCATTGGATTACAAATGGATTTAAGGAACTAGGAAATGTTTTCGTCAAAGGGAGAAATATAACGTGGCAGCAACTCCAAGCCAGGTGCAGAGATCTCTGCAAGCATTTGTTTTTTTAGTACCTCCAAGTTGTACATTTCCTTACAAAAATGCTGTGTATACTTAAACAGTCACTCCTCACCAATAATAACAGCATTAATTAGAACTAAAATGAGGGGCATAGGAAATTGGTATAGGCTATTACGGAGTCATGGGGAGTGTCAGCTGGTAAACAGGGTTTTAGAGAAGATTAAGTTGACAACACAGTGTACTTTTTCTGAGGTCGAGTGGCAGACAATCTCAGAATTAGGATATAAGACGCTAAGAGCTGCCAATGTTAAGGGAATGTCTTTCCTGGCATGTTGGATAGCAAATTATACCCCTAAAGCTCTCCAGAAAATGTATCCCAAAATGGTAGATTGTTGTTTTCACTGTAATCAGCTAGGGGAAGGAGACTGTCTACATATGTTTTTTACGTGCTCATACATAGCTGGGTTTTGGGAAGAAGGGTTTGATGCCCTAAGTAGGGGATTGCACAGATGGATCAAATCTGAGGTAGGGGCGCACTTTTTGGACTATCTAGACAGACGCAAGATCAAGCATCAATAAAGGGGGTCGATGTATTTACCACTATTGGTTCTTTAGTCGCTCAATTTGTTTGATTGTGCAAAATTTGAAGACAAATGGAGTGTCAACATATTTGGAATGGTATAATAGGATGTGCCGAACGAAGAAGTTCGAGGAGGCATATTCTAAAAGGGTTGGGGACGTCAAGAATTGTAATGCCCCTTGGACATTTATGGAAAGTATTGATAATAACACAGGGTAAGATTTTGGCCAAATCTATTCTGGAAACTGATTGGGATAAATGAGGATATCTAGTATACAGATGTATAAATGTATGACTACATTAAATTATCGATTCTAGAGGTAATAGGATACATGGAGAAAAATATTTTTAAGAAAAATATCTTACAAATCTTATTACATAGTAGTTTTATTTTTTTTAACGATTTGCTTACAATAGTTGTAGTTTTTGAAAGCTGATGTAAGTACTTCTTCAATAGTGGAAATGTATCTTGAAAAGAAATGGTGGACTATTTAAATCTATAGCTGTTGCACTTTATTGAAAGTAAATCGGACACTGATGCTTATAGTATTGATGAAATTAAATGTATGACCGCAAGATGTAGTAATATAAGGAATGTCTTTTTTTAACATTAATTGGAAAAAGACTAAGGGCCAGATGTAGGTCATAAAATATTTACCACCTCTTAAATACCGTTTCACACCGACTCGGTATTACCGAGTAGGAAAATGAGATGTAGGTAACAATGCCGGTAACAAATACCGACTCGGAACCTGTCGGTAATCGGAAACGGTATTTACCGACTCGGAATATACCTACACGGTAAAATCCGACACGGAAAAACCCAAACTGATCCACCGGTGCAATGGCCCATAGGAATGAATGGCAACTCCCGACCCGGAAAATACCGAGTCGGTAAAAACCGACCCGGTATTTACCGTGTCGGAAATATCCGTCGAAGATTTTGAAACTGACAAACATGTGTGCCTGTGAACCAATCAGGTACTCCAACCACACCCAAATCCAAAGCCACAGGGGAACTAACCAATCAGATCCAAGCACCACACCCCAGTACCTGGGACAGGCCACGCCCATGCAAGTGCAGAAACCAACAGTCAGGAGAGCAGGAGGACAGAGTGTGGAGCAGCCTTTCCTGAGACAAACAACACTGCAAGATGGAGAGCCAGGAGGCACAGAGAGATGCTGCAGAGCGCAAAAGGAAGCAGAAGTTCAGCCAGGAGGAACTGCAGGTGCTAATTTCGGAGATTGTCAGACATTATGGCAACATTTTTGGAAAGCAAACTCTGCATGTTGCAGAATCAATCAAACGCAGCACCTGGTTGGACATACAAGGCAAGGTAAATGCCATTGGTGTCACCCACCGTGACCTTGAAGACCTAAAAAAACGGTGGTATGGCATCCGCATAATCACCAAGAAAAAACTTGCTGCCCACCGCAAGGAAAGTGCTGCTACAGGGGGGAGGAAGAAACAGAGCCCCCAGACTCACGGACATCGAGGAGATGGTGGCATCCACCCTTGAGAAGGAATGTATTCACGGAATTGGAGACGCTGACAGCTCAGCAAGAGGAGCAAAGAAACCAGGTAAGATGCAAGAACATTATCATTTACCCATTTACCTATTCCCCTCACAGGACAAATCAGACTCCACAACAGGTTTAACTAATGTCCTGCAATGCATCCTGGGAAATGTAGTCATGTGTAGATACCTCAGAGCAGTCAGCGTGCATTGCAGCAAGGGGAGCAACAGACAACTAGCATAGGCAAATGAGAGACAGGCAAAAGTGCAATAGAAGTGTATTTTATCTCATGACACAGGTGAACAACATCACTGACACAATGTCCATGTCTGTCCACAGGAGAGTCAAAGCGCAGCACAGCAGAGGTCAGAGAGAAGAGGAGGGAAGGAGCCGGACCTAGCACATCTCACGGAGGGAAGGACCAAGAGCAGGCATCCCCGATACCTGAGGAGGCAACTGCAGAAAATCCACAATCCCCTCTCCTATTCGGTAGTCAGGACACAGGAGCGGCAGAACAATCACCCACCCCCACATCACCATCCCCAGTGCTGGGAAGAGTAAGGTGCCATGATGTGCCCCCTCGCAGAATACTGCAAACATCATCGGAGGAGGAAGTGGAGGGTGACACACAGGACAGAGGCAACACCGAGCAGCAGCCCAGTCCCAGAGTCACGCGGGCCAGTGTCCGAGGGCGACGGCCACGGGAGGTAGAGGATGTGCGTCAAGTCCAGGGTGTCTTCTGCGGACTGGAGGCCACCATGGTGAAGGTGCAGCGCCTGCAGGCAAAAGCGATGATGGGGGTTCAGAGGCAGGCACGCACAACAAATAATAAACTGGAAGCAGTAGGCAAGGGCATAGGGGAAATGGCAGAAAGCATGCAATCCATGGCGTCAGGAATATCTGATATTACACAGTGCATGACTGTCCTGTGTGACAAGTTGGACAGGGACCATTTAGAGAGACGCAAGGCCCGTGTGGATGTGCGACAGCAAACCAAGGCCCTGAACAGGTTTGCCACTGCTACCACTGTGCTGTGCAGACGGTCAGTGACGATGCAGGATGCCATAGTGCAGTGCTGCAACAATTTAACTGAAGGTATGGCCAGGATGACCTCTGCTATGGAGCTCGTGCTCGCGCATCAGACTGGCACTGGAGGCGACACTTGTGCTGCCGAAAGCGAGGGGTCCACCAGCAGGAGTGGTGCAAGCACTCCTGTGCATGACTTACGGAGGAGTGGCAGGCGTCGGGGAAGTGTGACAGGCCAGAGTGAGAACATTGATTCACAGCCACAGCAGCCCCGCCCTGTGGCCCGTGGCCACAAACAATGACTTTGCCCTCCACCCAAGGCTGTAGTCACGGTGGTGTTAACCGTGACAACACACTCATGGAGTGTTTGATATAGTGAGCCCAATGTGAGCTAGCAATGCTGTGGCGTAGTGAATATTAAACTACTTACACAAAGTTACATTCATGCCTGTGTCTCTTTACTCACTCAGAAATATTGTTGTGTAACCTCTTCCCGTCTCAGTCTCCCATCTGTAGCTGCTGCTGCCACTGTAGCTTGGGGCTCTGCCTCCTCTGGGTCGTCATCAATGTCCTCATGATATGTGAGCTCCACCTCAGTGCCTTGCTTGGTGGCGAGATTATGCAACATTGCACAGGTCGCTATTATTTTGCAGCAGATGATTGGGGTGTACTGCCGTGCACCTCCACTCTTGTGGAGGCAGCGAAACCTGCTCTTCAGGAGTCCAAATGTGCGCTCAACAACGTTTCGTGTGGATCTGTGAGCCACGTTGTATCGCCTTTCACTCCTGGTGGATGGGTTGAGGTAGGGAGTGAGCACAAAGGACCGCAGGGCATATGCACTGTCGCCTAGGGGGAGAAAGATAGACATTAATTGCAAGTACATGAGACGTAGATGTGATGTGGGTGTCAGGGTGTGTCATTGTGATTTACCTAGCAGGTATCCATTTCCAAATTCTCCGGCAAGTAGGCGTGTGTATATTCCACTATTCTGGAATATGTAAGAATCATGGGTACTTCCGGGGAACTTGGCTACGATGTCAGTGATGAGGTTCCCTGCATTACATATGACCTGGACGTTGATGGAGTGCGTCGATTTGCGATTCCTGTATATGTGCTCTGTGGCTGCAGGTGGACAGAGTGGGACGTGGGTGCCATCGATGCAGCCTATCACTTGAGGGAAGTGTGCCAGTTGATAAAAGTCTGTCTTGGTTTTGGCTAATTCAGCCGGTGTAACAGGGAATGAAATATAATGCCCCATCCTCTGCATCATGGCGTCAAGAAATCTCCTGAAGAAGCGGGACAGGCAGCCCTGGGACACGCCACCCACTACAGCTATCACACTCTGGTAGCTCCCTGAGGCCAGCAGGTGTAAGCTACATAGCACCTGGACATGAGGTGGGATGGCATGGGCCCTGGGTGTTGGGTGGTCCAGGAGAGGGTGTAGGTCCCTGATCAATTGCTTGATGGTGTCTGGGTGTAGCCTGTACCTCTGCAGTATTTCAGGCTCTGTCAGTTGGAACAGTGTTATCCTCTGCCTGTACACTTGTTCCTCCCTTAGCCATTCTCTCTGTCCTGCTGCCTGTAGTCTCTGCCGTCTTGCTATGATGTAAAAAGCCGCCATCATGGGTCCTGAGGTGCATTTTGGGCCTTTTTTTATAGCCCTCCCTTGGTTACCACCTGCTTTCAATCCATGGTAAATACCGACTAAAAAATCTGCAGATTCAGTATTTTTGGGCTTACCTACATCTCCAAGGGCAATTATTACCGTTTCTTATTTTCCGAGTCGGAAAATACGAACTCGGTATTTATGTATACGGTAAATTCCGACACGGTATTTTTACCGGGTCTTTATTACAGAGTCGGTATGTTTCCGACTCGGATTTTCAATAATCGGTAATTAATGGCCTCCTACAACTCATTTCCTGGATTCCGGTCGGTAACGGCCGATTTTACCGGTTTTCGGCCGTTACCGGCCGGTAAACGCCTACCTACATCTGGCCCCAAGACTTAAAGTCGTTGAAATGAACTTTGAAGTAATTGCGGACTGCTAAAGGTTGTACTGGTGCACTTTATTGAACGTATAAAGGACTATTTCTCTATGTAAAATCATGATCTATTCGCTTCACCGTTATTTTTATTTTGTGAATATAATTAGAATTGTATTTATGTATGTATGTACAATATTTATAGATGTGCGATCTCCTATGGATCTGCTTTACAAAACGAATTACATGACCCCGACCCCTGGAACACCTAGGGGAGACCCTGGGAGTACCTAATGTGTACAAACTATGTAGAGTATCACTTCTTTTTAAGTGCTCCTACCACCAAAGTTGCGTTTGCAACTAATTTACTTTTAAAAACAGTACTGAAACACAGGGCTGCTTTTAAAATGACCTCAGGTGCTCAGCAGTGCACACATGCACGTGCAAAAAGGCTGCTGCCATCTAAACTGCCATACCCTATTAAATACTAGGGACTTAAAGGTAGTTTTAATCCCCATTGCCCTATTATCTTCTAGGAGCTTATAGGGTAGGTCATGCCAATTATAGGTGTATCCTAACACATAGTGTACCCTAATGCATGTGTGTGATTTCACTTGTGTTTTCAACATAGCACTGGTCCTGGTCCTGCCGAGCAGAGCCCAGGACACAGTCAGCGTCACTTACCACCAGTTCCAGCCAGCAAATAATGGGAGTGCACAGGGCACACAGGATAACTTTGCAGTGCCGTCCCAACTATAACGTCTGTGTTATTTCAGTTTTAATTCTGCACTGTGTTTTTTAAGTGAATTTCTTAGGTGCTGCGTCTGTGGGAAGGAAAAATATTGGGAGAGTCTATAGGTTGTAAACCCAGGTGACACGACTTATTGGCTTTGCCAATGCTTGGTTTAATTCTTTATCGCTATTATGAGTGCTTGGGTGGGAGTTTTGCAATACTTATTCTATCTGTAAGTATAATTTCTACTGCATTAATGTATGTGTTCCCTTAAATAAACTAGATGTGGAAACATAAATCAAGTTTCTCACTAAAAATATGCTTGTTTGTGTTCCCAAGAATCTTTTTTGTGTGTGGAACCATAATTGTGTATTTATAAATCAGGCGCAAGATCACAAGGCAGCTGCACTGCAAAAATATAACTCCCACGCATGAAATATTTCTGGCTGAAATGGCATGTGAGCTATCCATTTTCGAATCAAAAATACATGTAGAATGGAAACGAATTATGCTTTGGCACAAAAACGAAAGTGTCAGGAAATCAAGAACCCGAGGGAGTGGTACATCTGTGAAAAATGCAGTTTTCATAAACCCTCTCTACAAGTAAACAATCTGCAAAGATGGATCTATGAAAGATGTTAAGAAAACAACCCCTTATGTGTCATATCAATTAATATTGTTAGTTGGGTACTCTACATAAAAGGGGGTGTTATTTTCTCTGGATGAGCTGTTAAAACACTTATTTTCTAAGAGCTAACAGTTTGCACTGTATTTTTAGGCATTTAATGTTTCAAAATGCAAACACATCGCAAGCAGAAAAAGGCTTCTTTTTTCCATTGTTACATTCCATTTGTATTTAGTAAACCTATTGTGGGCAATCGTTCGCAGGGAACCTGAGAAACAGAGGGCCTAGGGCCCTAAAGCTGTTTTCACAGCAGTTTACGGCTTGTCCCCTTCGTATTCCGGTGTCTCTGTCCTCATCCCTTGCCCTTCTTGATTGTCCCTCTTGAACTCTCGGCTAGGAACTTCACTATTACCTGGACACTTAGTCTGTTTATGGCCTCTCCAGGCCTTCGCACTCCATTCTCTCTCTCTCTTTCTCTATCTCTCAGCCTCCCCACATTTGCTTCAATTAACCTGGGCAATTTGGCGAAAGTGACAGAGGCACGAGGAGCGGCCCAGCCTCCGAGAGCTCCAGCCCACCAGGGAAATGCCCGGTGGAATAGAAGGCCTGTCCAGCGCTGAGGACAAATCCTTTCTCCTTCCATGTCCACCTGCATGTGGTACCATTGTGAACTATTCGTTCATTGTTGGGTACCTCCTCTTCGCTGTCATGACTACGTATGTGAAGGTTTGGAAAATGTGGGGTGGTGAACTTCTGCTTCTGATGTGCATGTCCTCCATACACCATCACAGCATTGTCTGAGGAATCAATAGTAAGGAGGCAGAAGTAAGTGCGGCTGCAGAGCTGGTGGCAGCAGAGGCTCCGCGGTCTTACCCTACAGCCATCAGTGTTGCCTGCATCGTTAAATCACAGAGTTAAAGTGGTTTATGATAGTGTTACCTGTGGAGAGTGTAAGGCGGCTCATGAGAAACCTGGGGTAGAAAGGCATACAGACCCCAAATAAGGCCAGAGACTAATTGTCTTAACCCCTTCCATGCTGCAGCGATTTTCCCCCTGTGCTGCAAAATCGCGAGTAGATGGGTTTATGACGGCCCCCAGCCGTCATCAGCACACGAGCACCGTAGTGCATGACAGATGAGGGCCGTTATCAGCATGCAAGGGGTTAATGTGGGATGGGAATCGCCCCCAATAGTGAAAAATCCAGGCAGACAATCCAGGATTGGCGCTGGACCAGGGGGAGCAGCAGCTCCTCTGCCCAATGTTCATAGATATTGCGGCTCACTGCTGGCAAGGAACATTTACCTGCCTGCAACACAGGGTGTCTAGATGACTCTACACAGAACTTCTTTGTGGGCTCTCAAACTCACCTCAAAGATGTTGTAACTATGTACCCTCTGATGCTTGAAATTATAAGGTAACTCAAATACGTCAAGGCTTCCACGCCTTACCCTGGAGTGCCCCAGGGCTGCCTGATGAATGTGTTGTATATTCTTACTTGGTTCAATATGGCTACTTGGTGTCTGTAGTCCTTTCTTAGTGTTCCTACCTTCTCTATCTCCCATAGTACCTATGTGTGTTCTATCTGGTGTGTTGAGGATTCCAGCCCTGGCAGTTGGTCTGGTCAGCTGTGGGGTTTTGTGCTCTGCTGTCTTGTCTTATCTTATCTTGTAACTTAATAAATCCAACTTAACTACTGGAAAAACGTGTCCTGCTGCTTACTTAATTTATTTACAACATTTTGGCGACGAGGATGGGAATCATATTTCTCATCTTGATCCTGATTCTCTTTCTTCCTTCGTGTTCTGGAAGTTTATGAGGTCCTTGACTTCCTAAGTGTTATATGTTTCCTTCTTTGTGTTTCTCCATGCTTTAACTCTTACTGGGTGTTTGAGTCTTTCATTTGTGTTTTGTTTGTAAGGGGAGAAGATGTGTTGTATATTCTTACTTGGTTCAATATGGCTACTTGGTGTCTGTAGTCCTTTCTTAGTGTTCCTACCTTCTCTGTCTCCCATAGTACCTATGTGTGTTCTATCTGGTGTGTTGAGGATTCCAGCCCTGGCAGTTGGTCTGGTCAGCTGTGGGGTTTTGTGCTCTGCTGTCTTATCTTATCCTGTAACTTAATAAATCTAACTTAACTACTGGAAGACGTGTCCTGCTGCTTACTTAATTTATTTACAACAGAATGCTTATTCCTTCTGGTCTGTCTTGGAGATAGTTTCAGGAGAGGCTCTCATCAGTATGCTGGTAAGGTATTTCTGGGGTGCGTTCTAAGTGAGAAAAGCTGCAAGAAGGAATATAAGGACCCATCTCCAGGCATCATAGTTGATTGCTTTGGGGATCACATAGAGACAACTGCCCTCTGCACAAGGCATGCTTTAGATCACATGTAAGCAGTACATCATGAGCAAAGAAATGCAGAGGAGGATGCTGCCGCTGTATCAGTTTAAAGTATTTTAGTTGCCATAGAAGAAACCTTGTGAATGGTCATGGCCATAGACAATGCAAGAGGCATCACTTCTGTAGAAGAAAACAGACTTAAGAGGGCGGGGCTTGAAAGCGAGGCCGGACCACACCCAACTTCTGGATCGTTGCCACCACTATTACAAGTACTATAACTAACTGGAAGGGGGCTGCGGAAGACATATCTCCGTATTGACATTTTCATTAAAACCATCACTGAGTGTGAAGGTAAAGTGAAACCTGTAAAGAACACTCACAAACCGGAATACAAAATAGTTTAAACATTAATATCACATATGAGTTGCACCCTCTAATTTGACCTTGTTTAGTGGGTGACTGACAAGTGCTAGTATTCCATAAATGTTAGACAGTAACTCTACTCCCGAACTATACAGGGGTCAGTCCTTGAAAATAGCATGTTTAAATAGGTTAAGGGATTATACACTTGTATATAAACAACAATCTGAAACACCTGCACCTTACACATCACACCATTTGTAATGTGAAGGTAGTTTAATGACTTTCCTAATAGTGAATTAAAATTTTGCACTATTGGAAAACACAATATCTCTAACAGGGCCAATACGTCCATTTTTCATTTCTCATTCTTCCACGCTCCCAGAGCCTCCAGTGCCCTTTCTTTACTTTTTGGTCAGGCAGCCAGAAGGCCCGTCTCAGTCGCTGTGTCCCACACTTTGCAGGACTATTCAATACTTTATCTGTGACTAGATGTAGTCCATTTTTATGCATTGTAGACATCCCTTTCTCCCTTGTTCAACAGCATTGCTTTGCTGTTTTGCCAACTTTATAGAAGAATCAGCAAATCTGTCAAGGTAGCACTATTGACTGACGTGGGCCAGTCATTCACGTCCCCAAACACTCCCGCCCACACGCACAACTTTACAGCCGTAATGGGGTAGGAGCCGGTAAATGGGAAAGGAAGCAGCATCAAATGCCTTGGGGTAGAAGCTTAAATGCCCTCAATATCAAACCCCAGTGACTGCTTCTGAAGACGTGATCCACAGCTGGAGACAGTGGGCGGCGGATGTCGTATCAGTGAACTCACAGTGGAGCAGGGTGGTTGATTTAAAGGATCTTTATGGACCAGAAGCAGCAGTATTTTAATGATGATTCTAGTCCCGTGGCCCAGTACTCAATCATTTGCATCATATTGATAATGTTAACTCACAGCTGTTTTTTCAATATGTCCTGTGCTTTGTAGACCTACAAGCAGAGGAACTTCAATGGAGAAAATATGTGTCTGTATAATCTAGTAGGTGCAGTCAGTGGAGAAACATGAAATATTAACTTGGCTGTTTTTCTTTCCTCTAGTGTCGTTTGTTTGACCTTCGAGCAGACCGAGAAGTAGCCATTTATACCAAAGAAAGTATTATTTTTGGAGCATCTAGCGTTGACTTTTCTCTCAGTGGTGAGTGTACAGAAAATTTGCATCTCAGTGTATGAATCTGTTTGTATTCTGGAAGGTATTTGTCACCAAAAATACAGCATCACTGTGCAGCTCTACGTTTAACAGGGTGCATTAGTTTTCACTGTAACCGTGAATGGTATGTTACTCAGGGGGTATGTGGTCTACTGCTGCGAATACTTGGATTGTAGTATGGTGTTTGTAGGGTCTACCATCTGCGCCTACTAACACAGTGTGGGATATTGGCTGAAGCCACTTAACCTGTTTGTTTGAAAGTTAGCATGGATTAACTGGCCCCGATTGGTCGTGGCTGCTCCTCACCTGCCATGGATGATGTACAGAAGTTGGCACTATAATCCTGCTGAGGGAGCATCAATACTGAGTCAGACCCATTTGAGCCCTGCTGTGGTCCTTCCTGAACATGGAGCTGCACGCAGTCCATGTTCTGATGGAAAGTGCCTGTGTGATGCCCTCTGAAGCAGCTGCCCCGCTACCAATTTTAGCATTTGTGCCTTTATGGATATAAGTGAGACCCTCAACCACTACTTTCTTTGCCAGTACCAACTAATAACCGCTAGATGTGGAGTGATCCCAGCCCCAGTTTCAATATAAACTGGCCTGGGTGCTGAAAGAAGTGTCCCGAGCTACACTTCAACGTGCCTTACAGTGGTCCAATACTGAGGCATGCATGCTAGTAAGAGCAAGAAAGCATGAAGAGGCCCTACCTGGTCCTAGCGTGTGCTCTCATTTCCCCGGGGTAACATGCTGAGTGGGCCTCTGGGCGAACCAGCCTTCTGCCCCTATCCGTAACGATAGACCTGCAGACCATTGTCCTGGAGTCACTAGGATCTCTCCCCCTCCCCCCTGGTCATGGTAACCCTGAGCCGCGAGATAGCTTCCCAGCTCCATGATACTGGTCCTGAGATACTTGATTCTATTGGTAGATGATCCCGTTCTCTTACATCAATTGTATTGGGTGTTTTCATGGTGTGTCTGATGTTTGGGATTGGTTAGCAACGCACCTGTGAAATGTGTTTATATAGTTACTGTGAATTTGGTGGGAGGACTGCAGTTCTCAAGGCTCTCTTTGCTGACAATCCACATTGAATTTGTAGTCAATATATATTTTGTTAACAACTCAACTGTGTTATTTTTGTTATTTGTTCCTTTGATGCGACTTTTTTGTGAGCTCAGTGGTTTTATCGTACACTTGTATACATATATATTTTTGAGGTTTTATTAAAATTGTGTATTTTTCCATAAAATAACAACTTGGGCTGGACTTTCTCATCTTTATTGCAATTGTAGTAACTGTGCACCTTGACTCTACCTACGCACTGCCTCCTTTGACATGATGCCTTGACTGCTTGAGCAAACTTCCTGGGGATTATGGGAGTCTTGTGAGGCCAACTCCCCACCGCACTCTTGGGCACTCAGTGTCCTTGTTAGTGAGGAACTCCTGATATTGGCAGGATGTCCCTGCTGTTCCAAGAATCAATAAACAACCTGCCAGTAAAGAATACCATAAAACTAGCAGTATTGTGCACACATAGAATGCTCCACCCTTTACCAAAGAAAAAGTATATAATGACAGTAACACATAAGTAATCCCTTAAACTCATGTTTGACTGTTATTTATCGAAATCCGCGTAAAATGCATTTAGTTTTTTATTACTATGAGCAGCATCATTTCAGGGAAACGGAAAGGAATTATTAAAGGTTTTGCACTATTTGTGTATTTATATTTTAAAGATAACAATCACAAAGTACATTTCCTCCCTAGACAAATGGCTTTATTTACCTTCATTTCTGTTCCTGGAGTTGCTGGCAATTTACAACTGTAAGATTAGTATTGGACGGCTCCTACTTTTCTTCTACTGCATGATGCACAAATGCAACATTCTGAGTGAACTCAAGCCAATCTACATGTCCCCGCATTGATAAAAGGGATATCATATGTGTACCAAATGTGTTTATTCCTGGATGAGCCTATGTTCTTCATTTGTTCCTTCAGAGTAAGGTATCTTGCATACTCTTATAACCACAACAGGCTTTGCAAAGAGGAGCTGGATACGGTGCTAAGAGCAGGGTGTTCCAAAACAGAGTACAAAAAAGGACCCAACGTATAGAGTACTAAAGAGAACAAGCATTGCAAAAGCCTATAGGTCGCGGTAATGTCAATGCCAATGTCTTTTAGCCATGTTGTATAGCAGCACAGTTGCCGTTCAGCATGGTGAAAGTCCTTGAAAAAAGCGCTGTGATGTGGCCAGCGCTGGCCATGTCATGGTTTTGTCTAGCAGGAGCGGTGGGACAAGCGGGTCTAGCAACAAAACACGGGAGGGGGTGGATGGTGGGTGGGGAGAATGTAAATTAAAAAACATTTTACCAGCCTTGTGGTTAGTTGTGTCACATTACACCAACTATCCTTCCTTGTCTCTAGAGTTAACTAACAGCACAAGCACTTCTGAAATTATATCTCATGTTTTATGGACGGCTTAGGTGATAGCCTGCCACAGCTCCTTTACAACAGATTGCCCATATAGATACAAGGGTGAATGTCTTCCGACAGAGTATGGGCTCGTTCTGCCTTTGGCCAGTAGCCTTGCATATTTTTATGGGCTGGCTTTGGGATCACCCAAAAACACCCGCATGAACGAAGGCCGGAGGGGGGGGAAATAAAATAGGGATTAGGGCCACAAATACAAAAGTGTTGTAGCAAATTACAGACAATGTAATGAGAATGATTTCGTAATGCAACCAAAAAAATTATACAGGGGGAGGCAAGTTTAAAATTGGGCACTTTGCAAGCTTTGTAAATGGCAAAAAAATTGGGAACTTCCAAAACTTTAAAAACATAATGAAAACTTCATACACCTCTACCTGTAAAACAAATAAATAATGGACCATTGTCCCTTACCCAGCAACCCCCTAGTTAATACTTAATGAGATAATCTGGCACCAAGCTGCGCTAGAATAGTGGATGGGTTGGTCAGACAAGATGTTGTAGGTTCCAAGCTGCCATCTTTGGAAGGAAAAAAGCAACACCTGCCCATAACTGAGACTGTGTACCTCATAGGGTTTGCCAACAAATCCAGATCGAGAAATGCTGTGCAGAAGAGATAATGAAACTCCTTGGCTAAAGTAGTGGAAAGATAGATTATGATCATGGTAGACAGAGAAGCATCTCAAAAAGCAGAGCAGATGATAAAGTCACAGAAATCAAAGAGACAGGAACACAAAGGGCCTAATTATGATGTCGGGCTGACTTAAGTCTGCCCAACACCGTCATGGTTCTGACCGCCTAATTAGGATGCGACCAAACACTGTTCGGCCGCATTCCTACATTTCCCTATGAGAGCAGGCATTACGGCCGTTAACCGGCCGTAATACATTCTCGCATAGGGAGTTGGGAGGTGCTGTTCATCCCTGCACCCTGTGGCAGACACCTCAAGGTGTTATGGTGCCCCCTCTGCCCCCAACCGGAGGCCGCACACATAAGGAGGCCCTGCTAGGGGCCCCCAAACATGTTTTCCGACATGGAAACCATGCTGGAAACCGGACACCGTAATCCTTAGGGCTGAAAGGCCCACCCTTTGGGTTTACAAGCCAGTTCCAACTGGCTGAAAAGCTCTTTGAGCCCGTCAAAATCCAGCCAGAATGGCCGGACAGCTTCAATTCTGACCGGATGATACATAATTAGCTGGTCAGAATTTAAACCGATGATGGGGGTTCTCTATCGTAATTGGCCCCCTTATATGTGAAATCAGTGTTGAGCATGTATGTGCTTATCAGGTTCCCATGTAAGATCACAAAACCTATTACACTGCCAATGCATCAAAAAGAAAACTCACCGTCCACTGATACGATAGGTCTCAAAAACCTCTTATTCCACCTTTTAACTAAAGTGGTGGAGAATGAGTCCAAGGATGTCAAGGAAAAGGAGTTCGATTTGAAATACACAGTAGATACAAAAAGGCAAGCAGAATCAAATTGCCAAAGTATTTGGAAGAGCAGTAATGTGAAATTTACAATAAACTGTTGACTAAATTTCCTAGGAACTGTACGTGTTGGGAGAAAAGTTTGACGAAAGCCTTACAGAAGCCCATACATTATACGAAAGGGCAGGACTTCTCTTAGAATTGACCAAGGCTTGCATACATTCTTTAAAAGCACACTTTTTTGTGTGTATTTTTGTCAATTCACACTTACTTTTCCTCAAACTTAGAAGAACACGTTAGCAGCAAAAGGCACATGCAAATTGCCTTAGAACACTAGAAGAAGGATCCGAGTGTTATAGCCACACTAGGCACATTTTTCAAAGCCCACTATTGAAGGCACAGCTCAGTCCACCACATTTAGCTTTTCCAGTAGGTGAGTATTTGCAACCACATTATTCCTACAAATCCAGCCTTTGTGAATGTTTGCTCAAGAAGGGAGCAAATGCAGTAGTAGTTCAAAATGCCAACTGAGCATTGAGCCCTTGGCCAGCAATTGGAGCTCCACCCGCTATGGTCACTTCTTCCCTCACTGGAGCTTCACCAGACTCCCCTCCCCACTTAATGAAGCTCTGCTTCCTCCCCTTCTTCTACTCCCTTCGCCGGAGCTCCCTCCAACTTCCCCTACTGCTCCCTCTATACTCCTAACTGGAGCCTGGCGCCCTCCACCTCAGTTCTACTATCGACTGTCCCTGCCCCTCTGGAATCCGTAGCTCCACTTTATCCACCTCTGCAGCTACCTCCGTTCCCTCCAACTCTTCAGCCTAGCTCTGCTTTGTATCATTTTCTCGAAGTCTTCTCTCAGTCTTCCGGCTGTCGCTGCCTGCTAGCCTCATTCTTGGTGCTGCATCCCATCAACATTTTGGACAGTGGTTAATTTGTAATCATCAGGAGGCACTTTGCACCAGCCCATTACTCCTGTTAGCGGCACTAAAAACAGAACCAACTACTAACCATGAAAGTGGGGAGAGAATGTTGCGTAATGGCCAGAGCTGCCGACTTCTGAGCTGGGGAACCAGGTTCGAGCCTTGCTGTTGGCTCAACATCCTGTGATTCTGGGCAAATCACTTAATCTCCCCATAATAAATTAATAAATGGGTTCTTAACTGATGCTCAAGAAAAGCATCGGTGTTGATCATTAAGTGCTGGTGCTGAGCACTGGAAACCACCAGCTCAAATTAAGCATTGATGTTGGAGTGGCCACACTTTTGATCAGTCCAGGTGTCAGGGAAAACCTTTTTGGTCTTTGCCCTGAAAAAACAGTATGTTAGACAGACAAGGTATTCTTTGCCTTTGCTGTACATACAGACTGCATACGCTTTTTCATAAGCCCCAGCAATGTCAGGATGAGTTTGTTCTGCACTGTGAGTGTGCAGCTACTGTGCATATAGGGATTGATCTCTCTAAACATGATGTCTGCATAACCACAGTTCCTTGCAAACTCACTCTTATATTCTTGGGCAATATGAAAAAGCACATGTACTTGCTATGCTTAGCAAGCTAAATAGCAGATCTGTAGAAAGTGGGCGTGAATAGATAAATCAAATAGGTCTGTTTTTAAGGTATTACCACCTGCAAGCATCGGTGGTGTATGGCTGTCTTTTTATGTGCTACCAGCTTAAGGTCAGACCTGCTAGCAATGGTTGTTTATCTTGAGATTATTATTAAATCTTCAAATGTGTTTACATTGTACAAGTTCTGATGTAATGCGGTAGCCTTTCAATTAATATAAAAGTCCCTCTTTCAGGACCCAAATATCGGCACCATTTTACTGTGCAGGCAAAATGGATTTTAACCAAGTAGACATAGGTACCAGCAAAACACTTTAAACTCGAGCTTAAAGTACCAGAGAACCCCTTCAGCATCGCATCTTTGACCTAGATACTTATATACCATTTTGTTAATATTAAAAAATGTGTGATGTAGGCAATTTCTATATTTCCTACACAGGTACCTGACGTCATACACTGGTACCTTACATCATACACAGGTAACTGACGCCATCCTGTCTTCAACTCACTATGTAAAAGTGACATATTGATCCCACAACCTTTTAGCAGCAGCTGGCTGGCATCTGGGTTGGAAGGTTTATCTTTCCAAGATTCATAAATGCAACAAACTTCCTAGCAATATCCTGGGATTAGTGAACTGTCTTGATTTACGATACAATATTCTCCATCAGCAAAAAAAATGAAGTATGCGTACCACTATCATATCTGCATGCACTAAATGTCACAATGGAATCTACTCCCTGAAATGCATTAGCTGTGAGATGAAGGTTATGGATTCATGTATAACCGCATTCGATCTTGGTTGGGCCACACTCCAAAATGTTTGCATAGGAGACAGGCCCAGGGTATGTGTGCCATGTCATCGTGTCCAGCAATTTAGAGCGACATAGACCCATCTAGATTAATTTGAGAGTGGTCATTTACTCCTTTTGGAGAATTTTAAATTGTTTCTCAGTTTCTGAGATGCTAGGTAACATTATAAATTATGTCCCAGTACTCCAGGTAGTTGTTGGGGTCAATGGGGGGGTCTCCCAGGTACCACGGAGTAGGCATTCTTGAAATTGTGCGGCATTGGCTATGATCAATAACATGGAAAGCTGTTTTATTTTGAGGAAAAAGGGCGTCATGTCTGCTCCATGCACTGGTTTTGATGGAGGTATTTGCAGGGTTAACAGTAGGAAGAGGTACCAGAACCGTGGCAGCAACCCAGAGGCACCCCGTGGTTCCAGAGGAATCATGGGTCCTGGTTCCTGGAGACCGGTGAACGCTGAGCGCGAAGGTCATCCTTTGGTATACTCCCAATTCCTCCCTCCATATTCCCCTTGATGTCTACTGTTCCCTGAAGAGAGTGAGTCACAGCCCCTCTCCAAAGAAATCAGAGAACAGCGTTTGGAATAGAATTTGGACTGGCCCCTGCATTCCTCCATGCAAAGCAGATGAGAATCTCACCAGTACTTGGAAGCCAAAGGGATGCAGACTGAATGCATCACCAGCACAGTAACAAGCAGGAGACAATTCAATGTACCCTGTTTGGTACTCTCTAGACACCACTTCCCAGAGAGCACTTGATATACTCACCCCTGGATCGCCAAACGCTTTCAGGTGCATGATATATATTCTGGCAAAAGTGGAAGTCAAGTAAAATGAGATCATGAATGATGTCCAGTCGCGGTGACGTGCTGCTGGCCTTCAACATCTTTTGCAATCCACGCCACCATGATGGGGCCACTCCAGCGTTCGAAACGCCTGCGCGTTCAGGGGGGTGGGTAGCCTGCTAGGAGAAGAGCATAACATATGCCGGGGAGTGCAATATTTCCAGAGAGCCCACGTGGAGGCGCCGCATGGTAAATAGCAATAGCCCAACTCATTACCCCTGGTAAAGGGGAGCAGAAGCCTGATGTTTCTTTCTCGAGGGTGTGAGGAGTCCCTCACTTTTACACCACCCCAGGCAGAAGAAATCAGAGTTACAGCATTTACGACCCTCCACTGTCTTTCGCTATGTGCCAGTCCAGCTATGAGGCATGTGGCAGACAGGGACGTAAATCTAAATCTAAATCCGGTATTTGTAAAGCACGAACTGCTCACCCACTGGGGCCGTAGGGGAGTTTAAGTTAGCTATAGCCCAGAGTCACACGGTGCTGAGCTGAGGTGCCGCTGGTGCCAGGGATCGCACCTTGACCGGCCCTGGCCGCTGCGCCACACCTCTCCACACATAGGCTCACACAGAAGCCATGCTTACTGTGGACCTGGATACACCATCCCACAGGAAAAGAAGTTGCAAGTTGTTTAGGAAAAAAAGGAATCTTCGGGGGTCGGGTCACTCCCGTTTAGGACTGTGACAAGGAAGAGGAACAAAGTGATAATGGAGCACCAAGGGAGGATATGACATGAAACAGCTTGGCCTGAACATACACACACATCTGTTTAACATATGAAGGAATTAAGTAGTTACTGTGCTGCAAAACACATGCAAATGAAAAACGTAGCAACTATCTCCTAGACCTTAATTACCGCAGCAATTCGAGTTGAAATCCATGACTATTTTTGACAGAGAAATTAAGTTAATAACAGGTTGCAGAGCAGAAAATAAATGTCAGTTGGTAGATTCACATCGCCAGCTTGTAGGAGCGATATAACGTAAGTTTTTTTTGTATCCCAATAAATGAGGCCACGTGTGTTTTTGGCACATAGAGCCTGGGTATTTTCCCTGCCTTTTCCTTCCTTATTCTTCCCCCCCTTGCGTGATGGGAAATATTTGCATATTCTGACTGCACCTGTGCTTGGAAAATGAAACTAACTATAATGCGTAAAAAGCAAGGGTTATAAGAGGCTCTTAGGTATAATATTAACATGAATTGTTGCCAGATTGTAAGCTGCAGCTTTTTCCTTACTGAAGTAACAGTTTTGGCAAGTAAAGAAAAGGATAAATACAGCAACGTATTCACACAAAGAACCCAAACAGAGCCACGCGTTTAAGGAAGTTTAAGGAGGATATTTTGAGTACGGTTATTTTTTTTATTATCTTGCCCTAAGTTTTTTTTAACTCAAATTAACAGAACACCTATATCTATATAATTCATTCTTGTATTGAAGGATGTGTTACCAAACACACAAAAGGTAAGGGGAGAATGTAGGGAGGATGTTTGCAATAAGTCTAACCAATGGCAATCACTAGGGTAGCATTCCAGCTCACCATTATTTTGGTCCCCATGCCACCTGAGTTTGGACCCAGACTTTTGTGTACTTGATTTAACAAATTGGTACTCAGAAGTAACTTGGCCGCCTTCAAAATAGTTAATAATATTTTCACATATAAGATTACAACTGTGAACTTTGGGGCAGATTTACAAGCCCCTTGCGCCTCTTTTACGCCGCCGTTACGTCACTTTTGTGACGCAGCGGCGGTGCCAAAGATGCGCCATGGTGCGGGGTATTTACAACGTGATGCATCTGAGAGATGCATCATGTGGACGTTTCCACGAAGGGGGGGGGGGCGTTCCGTCGCAGGAACGCCCCTGGAAAGTGACTCCGTGAAATCTACAAGATTTCACTGAGTAACTTTACTAACGCTGATGCGTCAATACCCTGCGCCTACTTGAAGCAGGCGTAAGGCTTGACGCACCATGTTAACAGATAGGGCAAGTTGGAAAAGTGCTGGAGTTCCGTGCCGTATGCAACACAACTTCAGCACTGCACCAACTTCACTCCCTAGATGCGACACGCATCTGTTTATTCCAGCGCCATGGTGCGCCGCATTGTAACATCTGTGAAACTTAGGGGTTAACAGCCTCACTTAGCGGTTAAAAACTGCTGTTTTCCCAAGGCCAGTGCCTCCACCATCAAGAAATGGCCTGTGACAGTCTGGTCATTTTGAGAGGGCCTTCTGATCACTTGTCCGCAGCGTTATTTACATTGAGGAAAAAACAAAAAAAATGTCGCCAAAGTCTGCGATAAAACCCTGAGCTTTTCAGGGGCATTGATTTTTTTATTTTAAAAAAACATACCCTTCTTTGGGAGTGGAGAATGTGTTCATAGAAAACAAAATACATGCCACCTGGTCCACAATGGTGCATGTCAAAGAACGGTGATGGATTAAACCCAGGTATTTTGACTGGGTGTGAGTGTTTGATTGGTTCAGATGCTCCGTCCATTACCACCCCTTTTTGTACGGCTTTGGCCGCCATAAGTGTGGCAGGGTATGCTCAGACGTGAGTCCCTTGCTCACTTTGCCACTGGATTCAAGCAAGCCGGGCTGAAGACGGCTGGAATGCCAGAAACCGGTCCTCGGAAGCTTGTTTCCGGTCCAGGGAAGGGATGGCTTGGCAGTTCGGGCTGGACTGTTCCCATGAGGCACAGGGTCAGACTGATTTGCATATAGCCATGTCTGAACTGTGGTGGCAGAGTGGGCTAAAGAACGGTGATGGATTAAACCCAGATCTTTTGACTGGGTGCGAGTGTTTGATTGGTTCAGATGCTCCATCCATTACCACCCCCTTTAGTACCGCTTTTGGCCGCCATAAGTGTGGCAGGGTATGCTCAGACATGAGTCCCTTGCTCACTTTGCCACTGGATTCAAGCAAGCCGGGCTGAAGACGGCTGTAATGCCAGAAACCGGTCCTTGGAAGCTTGTTTCCGATCCAGGGAAGGCATGGCTTGGCAGTTCGGGCTGGACTGTTCTCATGAGGCACAGGGTCAGACTGATTTGCATATAGCCATGTCTGAACTGGGGTGGCAGAGTGGGCTAAGGAACGGTGATGGATTAAACCCAGATCTTTTGACTGGGTGTGAGTGTTTGATTGGTTCAGATGCTCCGTCCATTACCACCCCCTTTTGTACCGCATGTCTTGGTGGGCAGGGGTCATTGAGCAGGCAAAAGGTGACGTTAGTAGTTTTGGTGAATATTTCCAACCTATTTGGCAGGGAGCTCTACACTTTGGTGGTGGGCTGGGTGATGGTGGTGAGGCTACGCCGCCCAACAGCTTGGCGGATTGACAACTAAAATATAACAGAAGTCTCCTCTCTGTCAAAAATGTCCAGTACAGCCTGAGACGTATATTCAATTAATTGAAAATACTTTACATTGACTTCTAACACAAAGACTAATAAAATTAAAATAGCACTTATTATAATCCATTTTCACTTATCTATCCTATATTGCTTTAAAAAAAACTGTATGCCATTTACATAAAACCAAGGCTTATATTAATTATTTTTATGAGTGATCACAAGCTGCGTGGAAAACACGGGTGAAATGGGAACATGCCTATGTGCTGAAGGAACCCGAAAAATATACTTATAGACCTTGTAGAACCACAAGGAAGTTTCACCTGGGGATAAAACAGAAATCACAGTAGTGCAAGATTCTCTTCACGGCCAGACCAAGCCTTTAAGGTACAGAAAGAAAGAAATAAGAAATGACTTGTAGCATTATTGATCTGTTACCTTGGCTGAAGCCACAGCCCTATAAGCGCAGATCAGTGAATTGCATTGATGAAGACAAACCGAAAGCACAGGTACTGATTCATTTATTTTTAAAACATTTTGCAAAAGGTTCCATTATTTTCTATCAGAATGCTTGGTACTTTATAGTGCCAGAATAAACCCTGTGGAGGGCCTTAGGCAGTTAAAATGTTCAAATCATCTACTAATACTCAATGCACCGGTTTTATTTACAGACTGACAGCTGCCAGAAGATGAGCTTTTTAAAAGACAAACTTGTATGTGAATCTGATGTCTCTGGTTTATGTACTTTAAGTTGTTAATGGGTAGATTACATTAATACAGTATTTTCTCTATAGAGTCTTTGATGTAACGTTTTCGTTTCTTTGAGTTGATTCATGATTTTCTATCTTTTGTAAACAATATTTATGAAAGGTTGATTGTAATTTTCTTTCAAGATCAAATCAATATTATTGTAATCCCTTGTCACGGGGCCCCTAAAAGGAGTGGGGCCCCTAGGCTGTTGCCTTTGCCTATTTGGTAACCCGGAACTGGTACGTTTCAGTGAAGGTATGCAGCCCATGTTTTTCAAGAAACAAAAAAAAAGGCTAAAAGTTTGGTTTTGGTGGCAGACTTTGAGTGGGGGTGAAGACATATTTGAACTAAAACATAACTTGATCTATCACATATAAAAAGAATGTGTGATGCGCACATTTCAGCTTAAACGGTGTCATACCTTACATACACTATTGATGCTTATTCCTTATAGGGAAACACTTGCACAGCTAAAACCTGACAACGTTATTTGTGTTTCTTGTATAGCACACCTGCCTTACTGGATAGGTCTGCCTGACTTGGATACGGTTAGACATCATTCAGTGGCAGGTGAAGGCACCAATTAGAGGAAACTTAAATTTAGCTAAATGTTGATTAAAGAGCCTATATGACTGTGGAGAAGTAACCCTAAGGACAGTTATTCACATTCTTAAAAAAAACTCAGGTCAATTTAACCTTGGAAGACCAAGAGAATAAGATGCCAGCTCCTAGAGATTGCTAGACATAGCACCAAAGTCATAACATGGTAAGCGAGTAAGGAGGCGAGATGAAGGGTAAGTGCTTCACATCAACATAAATATGTTTCGGTATCTTGCAGAAGTGTAATCTCCATTGTACCACAACTTTCATTCAATATGTTTCCTTAAAGGGCAGAGGCATGAAGACTTTTCACATCCTGTTTCTCCATGTTACATTCTAGGTCGCCTACTTTTCGCTGGCTACAATGACTACACTATCAATGTTTGGGACGTCCTGAAGGGAACTCGAGTGTCCATATTATTCGGCCATGAAAACCGCGTTAGTACCTTACGAGTCTCTCCGGATGGAACAGCGTTCTCTTCAGGTTCATGGGATCACACCTTAAGAGTAAGACCTCTTTCTTCCACAGGCTCACAGTGCTTGATATTTGTAGGCAGCCTGTATGTTATTTCTTACACTTGAAACCCCTGAGTACCACAGTCAGCTCAACTCCTCCTTATTTTCTTTGCCCACGTCCAAAGAACAGTTATAATAATACAAATATTACTACAAAATAACTGATGTTTCTTAAGCACTGATTTCAAGCCCTGTTACTATTGCTATTAGTTTACTATTACCTCATTTAATGGATAGATGGCTGTGATTGGTCAATTCACTCATGCTTCCTGCTGGCTAGTCCAATTGCACAAGTGCTTAGGGCACCAAAAAGTTTCTTCACTGTGTAGTAGCTTAGGGCATCTTGTTCTCGACACCGGTGTTTATGCTATTACCTGCAATTATCCATATGCCAGTTTTTAGCTCCCTCCACCCTGCCCCTCCCCCTCCCCGCCTCCCTGCCTCACCGTAACTCCCTCCACGGCCCGCGGCTGCACAAACATATCACCCTTATGGGTTTCAAGATGCTGGGGACTATCGGGGAGAATAAGTGAGCTCTTGCCCAGAGTCACATAATGCTGAGCTGCTCCGGGGATGGAACAAATGTGACCCCCGCACTCTGAAGTCAGTCGCTCTGGCCGCTACGCCACACCTCTCCCGCCCCAGCCCCTCACCTCCCCCCATCACCTTGATTTGAAAATAAAGCAAGGCATCCTCCAGGACGGCCGCAGCCTGTGTGTTTATGGAGCACCAGGAGACACAAAGCCTTAGGGAAGTCTTCCTCTTCCTCCCTGGCAGTGCCTTTGACTTTCTCTCTGCTCAGTGGAGCTTCTGTGTACATAATACTTTTCAGCATCCTTTGTATGCAAATTCATTTGACTTTTTGTATCGCGGACCTCCAACTGTTAGTTCTCGTGACACAGCTCAACTCGACCACACCCATCTTCCTTTATCACCTGCTCAGTTCATCAGCCCAGTTCTCTGTATATTAATGCACTGTAACCTGTCAACCACATGTTCCTAAAGGTTAATTGCGTGTCATTTCATAATTTTGCATCTTACTGAGTAACCCAATATTTCTAAACTTGTCTAAATAGAAAGCCCTATACATTTAAAAAAAAAGCTTATTTTATATAATTTGTGTTCCTCGTTCACCTGTATAAATATATTTATACTGGTGCCATGCCTAGATTGTGTTAAGCTAGTAAACCCTACTAGAGTTTACAAACCTCTTCAAACTCACTAAAATAATGTTTTGATATATCTGTGACACTTTCTAACTCCAGATATTGATGGGTTCCAATGGTCACTTCTTTAATGTTGTTCTCAGTAGTTTTGTGTGCTGCGTGGTGCTGAGATCTTGTGACGTATACATGTTTATTCCAAAAAATGCTTCCCACCTGTAATGATGCAGTTTCGAAAACTCCATTGTTCAGCAACCAATCTTGCCGCTTGATTCAAAGACCATTGGTAGTACTACAATCCGGTTTCAGCCAGTGCCTTTGGGTTTACACCAGGCAAATCATAATTATTCATTTCATTTCCACTTCTTCCACTCATATCAATAGCTGTCTGACGCTTTGCATTCCTAGTTTGCATTAGAGTGTATCACTACACAATGTGGTAATACGCAATTATATAGTCTTGTTTCAACAATCTGTAGCAAGATGAATAGGAAGTGACTATTGAAAGATGCAGAGAATGTACATGCGTATTCCTTCCATATGCATCTGTCGCTCCTAATGCAGACTGTTCATACTTCTGCAGCTCTCCGGGTACCCAAGTGCCTGATTTACAGTCTTTATTTCAAATTCAGATCAGTAACCACTTGTGTGAGTAAGAGCTAAACTTAGGTTGGCGTCACAACCAGTCGGTGATTTTTCGCACAGAGACTGGTTTGTAACCAGCTTCAGTAGTTATTGTCCAATAATATTCATTTTTAGGTCCGGCTTAACAGCACAACTATCGGTCGACCTTATGTGATCAATAGAAAAAACACTTCAAAAAGCTCTACTGAGAGAAAGACGTTGGCTCTTCCCACATGTTGATATTCTTCCCTTCAGTTGCTGATTGGGCACAGGTCCTGTGCTTTCACAGAACAGAGTGCTTGTTGTCCTCCTATTGGCTTGTGGAGGGTTTCCCCTCCCCTGTTATGGCTACCGAATTGAAACTCAATGACAAGGCTGCTTGAGCTGCAGTACTTTTGGTCCCCCTTACTCAACATGTCCACCTCATTCAAACTTGATGATATGGTGGTGAAGCTGGTTTGCCAACAGTTACAAGATAATGCTATTTTTTATTGCCAATATTGACTTGCATGACAGCCATTCTAATGGGTGGATTTATTCTAGGATTCATCAGGAAGTGAGAGGGCTCTATCTTAGATGTAATATTAGCTAGAATGAGAGCGTTAACATCTTCTCAGTCAATCGCAGTGCACTGCACAGAATTCCAAGTAACGCATTTTCTGTGGCGCCCGCACATGTCTCTACAGCATGTAAACAATGTCTATTTGTCCTAGGCCAGTTAGCCGTATTTCCTTAGGGTGCATTACATTTGGTTTTCTGGTAGAGGTCCACATGGTAGGCAGTCAACAAGGTGATTACAGTCACTCTGATATAAATAAAGTAAATCAATCCTCAACCCTGAGCTCCCTTCTGCAAGCGCCAAGTGAGTCCCATCATGCTGCTTCCTCATTTACTCTTCCCCCACATGGCCACTCTTCTCTGTCAACACCCGGTGGACCCTGTCGTTCTGTCCTCCTGCCCTTTCTTCCCCTACTGGGTTGCTCTTCAATCGGTATTTGCCCTACTAGTCCCATCATGCTGCCTTTTGGCATCTTTCTTACTCCACTGGGCCAATCCTCTGACTGCAAACACCCAATAAGATCACTTATGCTGCCACAGTGTCCTTTCTGCCTCCACTAGGCTTCTCTTTGATCTGTGAGAACCAGTCAGATCAGTTCTTGTGGCCCTTCTGCACTGCTCTCAACCAACCAGTCTACTCTTCCAAATGGCTCTCTTGAGCGTATTTTTTAGGAGTTGGTATATTTCCTTTAGTTTGTCAAGGAGAATGGCAGCATGATGAAAATAGTAATTTTTCAATGTAAAGTTGCACCAAATCCCTAGAAATTATCCGTCGGGTAGATTGTCCTTGAGGCAGTGTGGGTGGAAACTTGTGTACTGAAAGGCGTTGTTTAAATCTGTCGGTTTTCGATGCAGTGTTGTTATGAATTGGTCATCACTTCTACCTCCAAACACTGGACCTTCACTACTACATCCAAAAACGTTATGACTTTGTTCTTGCTCATGCTGAGCTTGATAGAAACAAAACGCCCCATGTGAGGCTATCAAACATTACCAGCATTCTGTTCGCACAACTTGAGCAACATATTTGGCTACACAAATTGAGTCAGCAAAAGAATTATGAAAGAGCTTTCACTATTGTCAAAAGTTTTAGTAACCCAGATGTCTGTGGCAACAACATTCCCCTCTCCCAGGATCTCTACAATTACTTAGCTTCCTCTCTTCAGGAAAAATATGCAACATACATGCTAATTTTCTTCCACTTAACTCAGCAGAACAACCTTCAGCTGTATTCTTTCCAACTTGGAAGAACTAAAGCCAAGTCTACCCACTTTTATTTCAATATTTTCAAATGAGATACAAATCCTGCTAACAGTGGTTACATTTGGCTCTCCTTTCAACATGTGTCTTCCTTCTGTCATAACCTCAATGATGACCACGTGACTAATATATGTCAATGCATGTTGCAGCTGGCACCAGTCATGGCAGGAAACCTTATTGTCCTTAAAAATACAAACTCATTTGAACAATGCAAGATCAGCTAGGTGGGAAAGCATATATCATTCCGCAGCCCGGTAACATTTATCATGGGTAACGAAGGCGGCAAACCAGTTTCATTGCATTCGTTCATCAAAGCTAGCATCATTAAGGGGCTTGGCTTAGCCAGCGAGCATGGTGGTCGTGTAGAGCGCGAGCTCCGACCAGCCTTGTTGAAATCCTGTACGAATATCCTGCCCTGGTCCTTGTAAACAGGTCCAGATGTTTCGGTTCGGTGCCTGAATCGGGTGGCCGTCCCCTGCCTGCTAGTGGTGGCGTGGGATTGATTTTAGCGGCCAGGGCATCGCCCGTGATTGAAGCGCCCCGGAGCGGCCTACACAGCCGGGGCCTCGATTTTGGAGTGGCCCTACGGCGTGGAGTAGTTGCACCATAGAAGGAGGCGGCGCAGACCCACCGCGTCTTCCGGGGCCCGGGGCTTCCACAGTCAACACGACTTGCGGAACAGCGGCGGATGGTGCTTGACGGGCTGAGTCTGGCGGGGGCCCCGATTGGGAGTCACCGGATACACTCGGAGCGGTGGGACTATCGAGCTGCCGTGGAGCGGCGGCGCCTGAACGCCGAAGGGCGCGTCTGCACAGATAAAAGACTCTACAGTTACCTCAGGTCAGTGCTACCACGAGTGGGGCCGTGGCGGCCAGAGGCGAATACTCGGGGGTCTGGTCGGGCCCCGGTGGGACACTGTTGGCGGCGCTGGGCCTAGATTGAACTCGGGACAGGCGACGCTGGGCTGTGCGAGCTGGTTCGTGTGGTCGGGGCCCACTCGCTGCTACTGAGGACGCTCGTGGAGAGCCCGATACCCTTTCCCCCCCCATCATCCCTGGGGCGGGGGTCTGACGGTTGGCGGCCATATATGGATCTGGGTCCTTGAGGTGTGATTGTGCCGCACAACGAGAGCAACATGACGAGAGGTGGCGGTGGCCAGGATAAGCAGGGGCCCATCGACAAATTCACGAAGGCGGCCGGCGCGAAGGGCACATCGGCGCAGGTACCGGACAATGCTGCCCTCGTGGCGGCGATCACACAATCCCGGGACGCCCTAGACGCCAAGATTGGGGCAGTGGGCTCGGACGTAATGCTCCTCCGGCAAGACTTGCGGAACGCTGTGGAGCGTATTGCGGGCACAGAGACACGCATGACAGAGGTGGAGGATGATGTCTCTTCCCTGAAGACGAGATTCCTGGTCCTTGAGAGGACACAGAAGGGCCTTGTCCAAAGGGCGGAGGAGGCGGAAGGACGGGCACGGCGTAGTAATCTGAGATTTATTGGCTTTCCGGAGGACTGTGAGAAGGGTAACGCTGAGAGCTTCCTGACACAATGGCTGGAGAGCTGGATTCCACCTGAAGTTCTCTCTCGCTGCTTTGTGATCGAGAGGGCCCATCGGGCGCTGACAAAAAAAACGCCGGTTGGCGAGCGCCCGCGCCCTATGATCGCTAAACTCCTGAACTATGCTGACAGGGATACGATCCTTAAGCAGGCGAGGCTACAGAGTAAGCTGACATATGACAACGCCAATATCCTGATCTTTCCAGACTATACCAAACAAGTGCAACAACAACGCCAATCCTTCACAGCGGCCAAGGCCTGTCTCAGGGGTCTGCAGCTGCAGTACGCTGTGCTCTATCCTGCTAGGTTGAGGGTGAAATTTCAATCCCGCACCTTCTTCTTTGATACCCCGGCGGAGGTCTTCCAATGGACAGATGAGACTGTTAAAATTCGACCCAACACGGCGAAGTGAGGAGAGTCTGACTCCTCGGCGAGTAATTCGGCCGGGGGAGGCCAGGAAGGTCAGTGTCAGCGCAGAGGCCGTTCGCGTTCAAGCCGCAGCTCGAAGTCTGGATCAGCCACGCGTCGAGACGGGGGAGCCCCGACGCCCAGGAGGATGTGTCTTGACATTCGTGAGACCTGACTAATACCTTGCTTGAATGCTCTAATTGAAGGGACCAGCCACAATGCTGTCGAGGCTGGCGTCCCACAGGGTTTGTTTGGGAGGGGGCGATGGCCTAGTTCCGTATGGGCTGCTGCGAGGAGCTTAGTTGGAGGGGATGGTCCTTGGCTCCCAGTTGGGGCCGGGATCAAACTCCGACCACAACAGGTGCTTCCACGTTTGGGAGGTGAGGGGTGGGGGGTGGGCTGGGAGAAGTTGGGGTTTGGTTACGAGGGGAGGGGAGGGGGTTTGCGCTGATACTGCTGCTTGCTGACTGTTCTCAAGGTTGCCAGGATGGCCGGCGTGGCGAGAGGCTGCGGCACATTACACAACTTCAATGGCTATGGTTGATGAGGGGGTGCGGTTAGGCCCGGGTGGGACACGAATCATGTGCTTGAATGTGCGGGGCATGTTGGATAAAGTGAAGCGGGGGGCTGCTTTTGCATGGGCTAAGAGGAGGGGGACGGACATACTCCTCCTGCAGGAAACGCATTTGCTCGGTACCAAGGCGCTGTGCCTTCAGAGAAATGGGTTCATACACGCATACCACTCGGGGTTCACGAGAGGGTCACGGGGGTGGCGGTCCTTGTCCACCGAAGGGTCCCATTTACTTATAAACGCACATGGACGGGCCCACAGGGTAGATTTCTGTTTGTACATGGAGAGATCAGAGGTGACCCAGTCCTAATTGGTAGTGTATATGCCCCGCCCCCGCTACAGTGGCCCCCTAGTCGAGAAATTGCTCTCCTTGTGGGTGGACATGCCAGACGCCATGTCCATCGTGGGGGGGGGGGGGGATTGGAATGACGTGATGGATGCCGCACTGGATAGATGGCGCAGCGCAGATGGTGATCGTGGCGGGGCGGGTGGAGACAGCCACACATCCCGGTTGCGGGCCCTGGCCACGGGGCTTGATTGGGTGGACACGTGGAGACACAAGCATGGCTCGCATAGGGAGTACACGTAGTTCTCGGCAGCACGGGACTCCTTCTCCAGGCTGGATTACATTTTTGTTCCAAGGGGCATGGCGCATAGGGTACTGTCTGCCGAAATCCTGCCAAGGGCGCTGTCTGATCATTCGCCGGTTTATGTAATACTTGACACTGGACGAGCCCGACAGCCCTTCAGATGGCGTTTGTCACCGTGGCAACTGACGCAGGGGCCCTACCGGGCCCATATGACATGTGAAATTGGTCACTTCTTATCGGTGAATGAGGGCACGGTGGACACCGCGGCGATGCTTTGGGAGGCGATGAAGCCCACACTGCGCGGTGTGGACATCTCATGGTGTGCGGCTGCGCGCAAGGAGAGGCGTAGGGACCTAGTGCGGCGCGAGGCGGACATAGAGGTGCTAGAATGCAGGGGCAGAGAGGAGGGCGGGGGGGCGGCCAGGAGACAGCTGGTTCTAGCTCAGCGGCAATACTCAGCGGTGCTTCTGGATGAGGCCAAGCAGGCATGGCTGGCCACGCGCAGTCGTATCTATCAATGGGGCGATAAGTCCAGTAAGATGCTGCACCGTCTATGCCAAGGTGTCAGGCACGCCCAGCCCCTGCCCCAGATAGTGGGACTCAATGGGGAGCCCCTATTGGAATCGGCGGCATTGGCCGAAAGCTTCGCCACATACTATGAGGCCCTCTACGCGCCACGGGAATGTTTGGAAGCGGAGGTAGTACAACGCTTTATAGATGACCTTCCACCTAGGGCCGTCGCCGATGAAGCACGTGAAATATTAGATCGCCCCCTGTCGGACGAGGAGCTTGCCACAGCGCTGGGAGAACTGAACCCGGGGAAAGCTCCAGGGCCGAATGGGTTCCCCAGCGAGTTCTTTAAACACTTCATGACTCAGCTGAGCCCGCACTTCCGCCCGGTCATAGAGGAGGCGCGGGAGACAGGCTCGCTGCCACCGGACTGGCGCCATGCAGAAGTAGTATTTTTATTTAAGCCAGGGCGACCCCCAGAGACCCATGCGTCCTATCGCCCGATATCTCTGCTCAAAACAGAGGCCAAGATACTGGCCAAGGCCCTCGCCAATAGACTCAAGCCGTACATTACCGACCTGGTGCATCCCGACAAGGCTGGCTTCATGCCACAGCGGGCTACACGCCATAATATATGACGGGCGCAGGTCGCTGTGTCGGCCTGGCGACGGCTGGGGGAACAGGCTGCACTGTTCTTAGCTGACATGGATAGGGCTTTCGATTCCCTAAGCTGGACGTATCTTTTCGCTCTCTTGGGGCGGCTCAATTTGGGCCCTCGTTTCTTGGCGTATGTGCGGCTCCTCTATACAGATCTCATGGCGGCGGTGCGAGTGGGGGGGGTGATTTCTCGCTCCTTTCGGCTCGAACGTGGGACGAGGCAGGGCTGCCCCCTCTCCCCGTATCTGTTCGCCCTGGCTTTGGAGCCTCTCGCGGCGTGGGTGAGGATGGATGCTCAGCTCAGGGGTTTCCAGTGGGCGGGTGGCGTGACAGATAGGATAGCGCTATACGCTGACGACGTCCTGTTTTTTCTCACTAACCTGGAGCGCTCAGGGCCTAGGCTCATGCGAATTCTGCAAATTTTTGGCGAAACCTCTGGATTATACTTAAATCCTCAGAAATCTACATTGTGGACTCTGGGCGGCCCGCAGCCGATTGGGGATTGGGCCGGGGAGCTCCAGATAGCCACAGATGGCATGAAATACTTGGGAGTGTTCCTGTAGGAGGACGCCTCCGTTGCTATGGAACGAAACGTTACCCCGGTGTGGGAGCGCACAAGAGACGACATCAAAGTTTGGTCCAGAATGCCACTCTTCATCCATGGTCGGTCGGCCATCTTTAAGATGGTGGCGCTTCCACGTTTGATTTACCAACTGCAGAATCACCCAGCCCTGATCGCGCAGCTTTGGGTCGGGCGCCTTAACTCGGTGCTCAGCGGGTTTCTGTGGGAGGGGGGTGCAGCGCGGGTTGCCCTGCGGACCTGCTTCCGGTCCACCTATACCGGGGGCCTGGCCACCTCAGACGTCCTCTCCTATTACCAGGCGTCCCACTTATTGGTCTTAAACGACTGGTGGTATGCTGACAGAGGCGACCCCGCCTACGCCATTGAGAGGGCCATAATGGGCACAGCGTCCGTCCATACGCTGCTATACTCAGCGCCGCTTAGGAAAGCTTTGCTATCAGCCACGCAGGTCGTCTTCCAGGTCTGGAGGCAGACGCTGCGTAGGATGGGTTGGTGGAACGTGCTAACCAGGGAGACCCCACTCTGGCACAATGGCCGCTTGCCCCAGTTGGATACCTTGATGGGCTTTCGGGGTTGGGATGCGATTGGCATCTCTACCCTAGGTGATGTCATGTCCAGGGGCGTGCTTAAGTCCTTTGAAGACCTGCGTGTAGAATACGAGATGCAGAGAACCCAATTCTATAAATATCTTCAATTCCGACATGCTCTGACGCCGTATATAGCGGGGTTGGATGACCTACCTGAATATAGTCCGATAGAGGCCAAAGTCTTCATTGGGGAGCTACCCGACAAGAAACTGTCCCGAATATATCAAACCGTGGTCCGACACTGCACCACCGACTTGCAGCACCTCAGAACAACATGGGAACAAGATGTTGGGGACCTAGATGAGGAGGATTGGGTGGAGGCACTGGAGAGCCCTAGGGGAGCTGCAATATCCACGCGCCTGCGACTCATACAATTTAGGTACTTACACCACACATATTATACTAGTCAGCGCTTGTGGAGGGCGGGTCTCATTGCGTCCCCGAATTGCCTTAGGTGTGGGAGGGAGGTTGGAACGCTTCTCCATACAGTGTGGGAGTGCAGGGCGTTGCAGAGATTCTGGACGGGAGTGCTTCGGTGTCTGGATGAGGTCCTCGCATGGGTACTTCAGAGAGACCCTAAACTGACTCTGCTGCATGTTATGGCTGGGGTGGGAGGCAACAGGTACAAGCGTCATTTGCTCCTATTGGGCTTAACCTTGGCTAAACGGGACATTGCGCGATCGTGGAAGGCGCCCCAGGCTCCCTCTCTAGCAGCCTGAAAGCGGGGCATGGACTTCTGTATGGGGATGGAGCAGCCTGTCTTTGTGGCCAGGGGGTGCCCGCTCAAACATTATAGGGTTTGGAAATGGTGGGCGGACTATCGTGGTCTGTAACTGGACCCGCCTCCCGAGGACACCGCAGACCAGCCTCGGATTTAGCCTGGGCAATACAGTGCAATTGTCAGTGCATGTGCTATGCTGTGTACTGAAAATGTTTTCTCTGGCAGAGCAGGCAGCAGCGCGCAAGGGGGGGGAGGGAGTTGTGGGTGGTAGTGGGACGGGGGGAGGGACCAGTTTGTTATATCCTTGACCTGCATCTCTTTTATTGTCCTCTTTCTATAATGTAACAAATGAAAATGATTGCATGTATGTTAAGATTAATGATGGTGGTGATCGACTTTGGGTGACAGAGCGTTACAGAATATATGCTTGATATGCACTCAATAAAAATCAGTTTTCAAAAAAAAAGCTAGCATCATTAGAGGTTGCAGACAGCATCTAAATGATGTGTACGTATTCCTTAAGGTACTGTAGTCCAACAACGGTCAAAGATTTCATGATGCACCTACATAAACATCAATACATTATAAATTGGAAATATATGCTTTCCATGCGAATACCATAGTGATTCTTAAATCATTTGCAAATCAGTTTGCAAGAGAAGGAAAAAGCTTAATTCCAAAACCTGTAAATTCCCCACTGGGTTCAAAATACGGGACTATTGATTCTATTCTGGCTAAAGCAGTCGTTGCCATAATGGAAGAAATAGGTAAGGCGGAAAGGCGTCTTTCTTTTGGCCTGGGTGGTATCTCCCTCCCTCCGGTGGAAGAGCCAGCAATCTTGGGTACTCAAAAATCATTGGGTGAAGCTTCAGAACCAGCACAGGATCTAGTACAGGAGGGTCTGGATGCTGTTGGCCCTGGGACTAATAAGCCCACACCAGGATATACCAGTCGTAATAGGGCATCCATCGCCTCCAACCAAGATGCAGCTTTGTGTGACCCTCCAGTAACAAAGAGGCTTCGGCAAGTTAACAAGAAACTCGAGTCGGTGAAGAATGGGAATAAGGGAGTGGGCTCTGCTAAAGGACTTGAAAGGTTTCGAAGACTTTTGGGATCCCTTAAAACAAAAAATTGTTGATGTTTTGACTGGTATATTAACTTATTTTTGCAGTGAAGTCACTAAAGTCATGTCAGAAACCAGGGTCACTCTTGGTAGTGTTGAAAAAGCGCTGGCCTCTCTTAATCAGGTTCCCAGTTGGTTATCCTGCAGCACCAGACAGCCCAATCAGATGATCCCCTATCAGGCATTCAAACTAACACCCAGATCCCTATAGGTACCGTTATGTGGCCCCAATCCTTTGGTCACCCATTTCCACCGAACAAACTGTTGCCAAGGGGCCCCAGAGCCAACTCAGCGTCCATCCAAGCCTCATCGGGTAGTACATTCAGTCAGTCTAATTGCCTCAAATAGCCCTGAGCTTCCAGTAATTGATCTCCTTCCAGCCAGCTGCCCCTATACTGTGGTTATGGACAGTGTACCTGGCCTCAGATTCTCTAAGGGACGAGACCACGGACCAACTATTTAATAAGGTAACCCACTGGTTAAGCAAATATGCCGGGTTCAATGGGGTGGATTACAGACATATCCTGATTGCTAGGCTGATTTCCTGGATTGGGCGATCCAGGAAAGCATTTGAAGGGGACAGTGTGATTGTCACATTGAGATTCCCAGAACTGGCCCGCAGGATTTTAAGCAATACTTCCCAATCTTTTTTTTCGGAATCTGGTATAAAGACACTCCCATTGGGTTTCTTTTACAGATCCCCCTATAATCCTACACTGATCCACCATTTTGCTTTCAGAAGGGGGGCTTCCCCCCTTGTGGGTGGATTCTAACTTCAGCTAATCCCTTTGTCCTACTCAGGGATCTCAATGTTTTAGATTGACAGCATGAGTCTAGGGGCACAAGTAAAGCAAGTGACATACTAGTTAAGAGGCCTGCTAATAGTGTCAATAGTGTAATAATACCTGGAGAAAATATAGGCCCTGGTCATAAACGCTTGAGTATTCTTGGGACTGGTAGCCCAGGGATGGTCTCTACTGTCCTTCTATCCACTCAGACCCAGGCTAGGGGGAATAACATAAATATTATCTCATGGAATGGTGCAGGACTTGCGGCAAAATTCATTGATGAGAGGTGGCTCCAATCCATCAAGCATTTTGATATAATTTGTATCCAGGAAACCTGGGCGACTGGAAATACTTTTTTTCTTGAGGGATACAAAACGTTCTGTTGCCCGGCAGAAGGCTCGAGAACAGGCAGAGCTGGGAGTGGCCTAATTATTTTCATTGATTTTAGGATTCAGGGTACAAAGAAGTCCTTGATGTTGGGCTCTAAAGTTGCTCAAGGTGTCTCGTTATTGAGTAAATTGTATCGGTTTACATTAATCAATTTTTATAATTCAATAGGGCACCAGGGGCTATCTAGCCTTGTAGATTTAGGAAGTTGCTTTTAACAAAATACAGGGGGAAGGTGTGTCAAAGGCCCAATTAATTTTAGCTGTAGATTTTAATTGTCATCCATGTCCCAACCTAGCAGTGATTAATCGTGACTAGTGCACTTGCACGATCAATGAAGGATTGCACATGGAACACACAGTGGAAGGGCTGGATCTGAATGCCCTCCTTAATACATATGGCCTAACTCACACATTGGACATGCTCACCAACCCTCGGATAACCCTGTGCTTCTGACCTAGAAAGGCAGAGGGTGTGCAACATTTATTGACTTTATCTATGTGTCTCTCTCCTTGAGGCGGTTTATATCCTCCTTTAAAATACAATATTGTCAAGAGGACCGTACCTGAACTCTAGTATTCTGTGGGGACGATCTGGAGAGGGTCTTCAGAAGATAATTTCCCAACTCCCCGTCACCCCTGCTCCCAGAGTACTCTGAGCTCAGGAATGAAAGGGAAAGGGGAAGTGGATAACAAACAAGAGAGACTGCCACACTAAGGTGCCTTCACGATTGGTTGCTGCTTTGGAGACCTGTAAGAAGTAGCGCAACATTAATACATTCTCACAAGAACTGGCGTTTCTTCACTAAGTTTTAATCACTCTATGAATACCTGCAATGGGTGTGGATTTTGCCTCTCTCAGTATAGTAGGTAATATGCTATTTATGGAATTAGTTGAAACACAAATCCAGAAGAAGATGTAGGTCTGCAGAAAATCAATTCACAAACCACCAATCATGAATAAGGATATAAACTATATGCGCATACATTATAACCCTAGACACTACTACGATGGTCTGCCAGTCAATAGTTAGATGAAGGAACTGAACTTCACGATATTATTTCACTGGACTCTTGGTTTGCTGCATTCCAACTGAAAGTTCTCGCACAAAAGAATGTTTGTAATTACAGTAGACTGCACTGCTCGCCTTCTCTCAAATTGTTCCTTGAATTGACTCGTGTGCATAGAGTTCAAAATTTAATGGAACAATGTCTTTAACTCAAAAAGGACCCTTGCAGTCCCGCTGGAATAACTTCAAATTAGCAGACAAGCCTTTCAAAACACAGCAGAGAGTAGAACCTACAGATGCTGTACTGACTTGGGAACCATAGTGGACTTCTGCAACATGTTCCCAACCAGAAATGTCTTTTTTTCGATATGATATCCTTAGCGCAGCAAATTCAGTTCTAGCGCAAAAATAAAGGATACAAACAGGAAACCTCTGCTGCTGCTGCTGAAATGCTCGAATGTGAATTCGAGCTCTGGAACGTCTTACCTCGACTCCGGAGAGATAACTTAAGCCGGAGGAGATTCACAACAACGCCGAAATACCTCTCACAGCTACCAGTACGATGAGACAGGTTCTGCACTCTTCTTCATTCGAAAACAAGAACCAAAATGATGACGGCTGACAGGAATTGAGACGCCTCAGCGGAGACTCTCAGGAAACAACCGTTATCCTCGAAATAGGCAGTTGAAGTGCGCAGCGCTCAGGAAGCGCGCGCACGAAATGGCCGCTGCAAATTCAAAAGACTAGAACGCCAACCTCCCTACTAGCGTGGCACAATAACAGAAGGTCTTTGTCCCTACATGGTTTATGCCAACAACTTCTTTCTCAAAAGATGAGAACGATGGAACCAGGGAAACTTCTTCAGTCTGCTACCTGGTAGAGAGGCAAAAGGTGATGGCACCAGGGTGGACTTGACAGTACCCCCCACCAAAGCCCCCTCTCCAGGTTTCTGCGGGAAAGATTTGTGAAAAGCTGCCACTAGCCTGGGGGCATGAACATTAGAACTAGGCTCCCAAGATCTCTCCTCAGGACCGTACCCCTTCCAGTCCACCAAATAGAACAATCTTCCTCTTTTAAACTTGGAATCTAAAATTCTTTTGACCTCAAACTCTTCCGAGGACTGAACTATAACAGGGGCGGGAGGGGCTTCCTGCCTTAGCTGAGGCGGACTCTTTCTCACCAAGGAAACATGAAAAGTAGGATGGATCTTCATGGAACTTGGAAGAGTGACTCTCACACTAACGGGATTCACCATCTTTTCTACGGGGAAAGGACCCACAAACCTGGGTTGGAACTTTCTATTCCCACGCAATCTCATGTGTTTAATGGAAATCCAAACCAACTCTCCAGATTTAAACTGAGGACTTTCTTTTCTCTTTCGATCAGCTGACCTCTTATAACATGCCTTGGACTTAGAAAGGTTGGAAAAAGCCAACTGATAGGATTGTTGTAAACTGAAAAGAACCTCTTGAGCAGCTGGAACCTCTACCTCAATCTTACCCACCATCATATTCGGGTGCCTTCCAGAATTTAAAAAGAAGGGGGAGAAACCAGTGGCTGAATGAATGGAATTATTGTAAGCAAACTCCGCTGTACTAAGTAAGGATGGCCACTCGCCCTCCTGATCCATAAGATACAGACGGAGATACTGCTCCAGGTCCTGATTCACTCGCTCAGTCTGTCCATCCGTTTCCGGATGAAAACTGGTGGACAGACGAGAATCTACTCCCATCCCCTTCAAAAAGGATCTCCAGAAGCGAGACACACATTGTGGACCGCGATCAGAGATCACAATCTTGGGAATACCATGAAGCTTAACCACATGCTGAACAAACAAATTGGCCAGTTGAGGGGCAGTAGGAAGGGACTTTAAAGGAATAAAGTGGCTCATCTTTGTAAACTGATCCACCACCACCCAAATCACGGTGCTCCCCTGACTGGAGGGTAAGTCGACAATCAAATCCATTGAAATGGTATGCCAGGGAGACGGGGCAACTGGCAACGGCTGAAGTAACCCCTGTGGAAGCTGTCTAATGGTTTTTCCTTTGACACATTGCTCACAAGTGGCTATGTACTGCTTAACCTGAGCTTCCATGCCCGGCCAAATAAATTCTCTCTTTACCAACTCCAAGGTCTTTGCAACTCCCTTGTGACCAGCCAACAAATGATCATGAAACTGCTGTATAACTTGGACTCGGAGCTCTTCCCTGGGAACAAATATTTTTCCAGATTGATAAGGTTTTCCTTCCTTTTTCACCCGATCAGGACCTTCTTTTTCCCAATTTTCAAATTTCTGTTGAGCAAACTCAGTACAAATTCTGTTGCCCAAATCATCCTCCACAGAAATAGCTACAATCTTCTCTTCTGGGATGACATAGCGCTCCACCTGGTGCTCAGCTTCACTACCTAACTCCAACCGAGATAAGGCATCCGCCATTGCATTTGCTGTGCCTGGCTTATAAGTGAGAACAAAGTCATAGTCTGCAAAGAAGAGGGACCACCTTAGTTGACGAGGAGATAATGTTCGAGCAGACTTCAGAAATTGCAGATTTCGATGATCTGTGAAGACCGTAATCGTATGCCTGGCACCTAATAAATAATGTCGCCAGACCTGAAAGGTATCCTTTACTGCCAATAATTCTTTATCGGCAATTGAATAATTTATCTCTGCTGGAGTTAACTTTCGAGAATGATAGGCTACCGGATGCAACTGGCCAGTGTCCTTTTGTCTCTGAGACAAAATTCCTCCAATAGCTAAATTCGAAGCGTCAGCCTCCACATAAAAGGGTTCATGCAAATCTGGATGCTGCAGGACAGGTGCAGTGGTGAACGCCTCTTTCAATGATTGAAAAGCTTCCTCCGTAACTGGTTCCCAAACAAATTTTTCATTCTTCCGCAGCAACCTGGTTATGGGACTCACTTTGCTTGAAAAATTATGAATGAACCGTCGGTAGAAATTGGCAAATCCCAAAAAACTTTGTATCTCTTTTACTGATCGGGGGGCTGGCCAATTCTTAATTGCTTGAAGTTTGGTGTCATCCATTGACACCCCATCTGGAGATAGAATGAAACCCAAAAACTCTACTTTGGAGGAATGAAATACGCATTTTTCCAGTTTCACATATAGCTGATGTTCAAGAAGTCTTTCTAGAATGATTCGCACATGGGTCACATGTTCTTCCCGACTGTTGGAAAAAATCAAAATATTGTCGATATACACGACTGCAAATCGATCCAAAAACTCACGAAGAATATCATTCACAAAGTGCTGGAACGCAGCAGGGGCATTACAGAGCCCAAAGGGCATCACCTGATATTCAAATAATCCCAGTCTGGTGCGAAAAGCTGTCTTCCATTCTTCTCCCTCAGCCATACGAACCAAATAATAAGCTCCTCTGAGGTCTAATTTTGTATAGATATGAGCCTCCTTAACCTGGTCCAAAAGTTCTGAGATGAGTGGCAAAGGATAGCGATTCTTCTTGGTGACCAGATTAAGCGCTCTATAATCAATACAAGTTCTTAAAGTACCATCCTTCTTAGGGATAAAAAAGAGAGGAGATGAAACTGGGGACTTCGATGGGCGTATAAAACCATTGGCTAAGTTTTGTTCAATGTACTCTTTTAAGTGCAGATTCTCCGGCTCAGATAATGCATAAATGCGACTGCATGGAAGTGAGGCTCCAGGTTCCAATTCAATGCGACAGTCGTAAGCTCGATGAGGAGGCAATTTTCGAGCCTCCTGTTCGTTAAATACCTCTGCCAAGTCGTGATATTCTTCAGGGATCTTAGGAACTTCCAGTGCGCAGATAATTTGAACTTGATCCGCTAAACTAGACGACATGGTCTGATGAGGATTATCCGCAAGAGGATGAAAACAATGATCTTGACAAAACTTGGACGTCATGTTCAAGGTACGCTTGGCCCAGTCAATCTTCGGATTATGCTCCGTCAGCCAAGGCAATCCTAAAATTAACTGAAACTGGGGAGCATCTATTAAATTGAATCGAACAAAACTCTGATGATCTCCTGGGCCGTATACTGTAATTACTTCCGTGTCAGCCACGATTGGTCCAGAAGACAGATTTGTACCATCCACTGCCCGAACTGGCTCCGGTCTAGGCTTCCTTACAAAATGAATTCCCAATGACTTAGCAAATTGGATGTCACAAAAATTGCCTGTGGCTCCGGAATCAATCATAATGGAAATGTTTTCATGAGTCGCCTCACCAAACTGAATTTTACTGGACAAAATGAGATGAGGAGCTGAAGATTGCAAAGTATTTGCTAAAGACTGTGACTTTGGAGCTGACTCTTGTGCTGCTCCCACCAGTGCAACTCCATCTACTGGTGGAGCCGATCTTTTACCCACGCAGACTGCTTTGGCTTCTTTGGACATTCTCGAACAAAATGGCCCGATTGACCACAATACATACAAAGCTTGCCAGCACGCCTTTTTTCTCTCTCCTCCTTGCTAAGTGGGCCCCGTACTGACCCTATTTGCATGGGTTCCTCGACAAGACTTCCCTCATTACTCTTACTCACTTCTGGCCGAGCACGATCCAATCTGGGTGGTATCACCCGATAATCCTTACGACGTTCACTCCGCCTTTCAGACTGCCGTTGATCAATGTGCAACACTAAGTCAATTAATTCAGAAACATCAGTAGGTCTCTTAGGAATTTGAGCCAGCCCATCCTTAAGCTCGTCCTTCAATCCCCTATAGAAAATCGCTGCTCTCTTTGCCGTGGGCCAATTGGTTTCCACAATGAGTTTGTTAAACTGAGCAATGTATGCCACCAGCTCTCTATTTCCCTGCTTTAAATCCAACAACTCATTGTCTGTGGTTTGCGAAATTGTTCTTCTGTCAAATATTCGTAAAAATTCTGCTTTAAAGTCTTCAAATTTGTAGAGCACCGGATCATCAACTGATACCAAGGGTAAAGACCACGCCGCAGCATCCCCACTCAGGTAAGACAGAACAAATGCCACTTTGGACTGATCCTCCTTAAACAAAATTGGTTTGCACAAAAAGTGCAAAGAGCATTGTGTCAGGAAAATTTGAGCCTTATGTGGATCTCCCTGAAATCTTTCAGGTGGGGCCAAAGGAATAGTGGGCGACATAGCATGCACCATTTGAGTTATTAACTCTGATGAGGACGAGGATGGTGCAAAACCCTGAAACTTGGATCTTTCAAAACTTGGATTGGGACTAATGGCTAACTCATCTAATCTCTGACGTAGATAACTAGTCTCCCGATTGGATTTCTTAATCTCTTCCTGAGTCTCACTCAGCTGTTTTTGCATGCCTTCAAGAATGGAGGTCAAGGACTTGACATCCCAACCCTCAGCCATCTCGCCCAGACAGAAGGCACTTAGTTGGCACTTCAATCTGTCAAGAGGACCGTACCTGAACTCTAGTATTCTGTGGGGACGATCTGGAGAGGGTCTTCAGAAGATAATTTCCCAACTCCCCGTCACCCCTGCTCCCAGAGGACTCTGAGCTCAGGAATGAAAGGGAAAGGGGAAGTGGATAACAAACAAGAGAGACTGCCACACCCAGGTGCCTTCACGATTGGTTGCTGCTTTGGAGACCTGTAAGAAGTAGCGCAACATTAATACATTCTCACAAGAACTGGCGTTTCTTCACTAAGTTTTAATCACTCTATGAATACCTGCAATGGGTGTGGATTTTGCCTCTCTCAGTATAGTAGGTAATATGCTATTTATGGAATTAGTTGAAACACAAATCCAGAAGAAGATGTAGGTCTGCAGAAATTCAATTCACAAACCACCAATCATGAATAAGGATATAAACTATATGCGCATACATTATAACCCTAGACACTACTACGATGGTCTGCCAGTCAATAGTTAGATGAAGGAACTGAACTTCACGATATTATTTCACTGGACTCTTGGTTTACTGCATTCCAACTGAAAGTTCTCGCACAAAAGAATGTTTGTAATTACAGTAGACTGCACTGCTCGCCTTCTCTCAAATTGTTCCTTGAATTGACTCGTGTGCATAGAGTTCAAAATTTAATGGAACAATGTCTTTAACTCAAAAAGGACCCTTGCAGTCCCGCTGGAATAACTTCAAATTAGCAGACAAGCCTTTCAAAACACCGCAGAGAGTAGAACCTACAGATGCTGTACTGACTTGGGAACCATAGTGGACTTCTGCAACATGTTCCCAACCAGAAATGTCTTTTTTTCGATATGATATCCTTAGCGCAGCAAATTCAGTTCTAGCGCAAAAATAAAGGATACAAACAGGAAACCTCTGCTGCTGCTGCTGAAATGCTCGAATGTGAATTCGAGCTCTGGAACGTCTTACCTCGACTCCGGAGAGATAACTTAAGCCGGAGGAGATTCACAACAACGCCGAAATACCTCTCACAGCTACCAGTACGATGAGACAGGTTCTGCACTCTTCTTCATTCGAAAACAAGAACCAAAATGATGACGGCTGACAGGAATTGAGACGCCTCAGCGGAGACTCTCAGGAAACAACCGTTATACTCGAAATAGGCAGTTGAAGTGCGCAGCGCTCAGGAAGCAGACGCACGAAATGGCCGCTGCAAATTCAAAAGACTAGAACGCCAACCTCCCTACTAGCGTGGCACAATAACAGAAGGTCTTTGTCCCTACATGGTTTATGCCAACAACTTCTTTCTCAAAAGATGAGAACGATGGAACCAGGGAAACTTCTTCAGTCTGATACCTGGTAGAGAGGCAAAAGGTGATGGCACCAGGGTGGACTTGACACAATATAGTCCGTTTAGTGACCATAATCCTTTGACCCTGGCCCTAAACTTCTTGGGAATCCAGCCTGCACCTTGTAGCATAAATATTGGTGTGATTGCTGCTATTGAGCAAGGGAGGTGTCCAAGATGGTCACAGCTGGATGTTATTGCCTTTAAAAAATCCCTGTTCAGAATAATCCAGCAAGAGATATTGACCTGTCTAGACCCGATGGCCCATTGTGAACAAACCATCCAGGAATGTACTGCGATTGCTAAAACTGTTGTGGGGTTGCTAACATCCCCAGTAGCTACCCCCCGTATGGAATTTATGAGGTTGTTCGACAGAGAGTGTTCCTGGGCTCTCAGAGAACTTAAGAGGGCTCTGAAACAGACCCCACAAGACAAATCCAGAGTGTCGGCCTGCCGTAACAATTATAAAGTGGCGGTCAAGGGACCGAAGCGCTAGCTGAAAAAACAGGCTTGGGACGATTTAGTAGAAGCATGGGAGCAAAAGGACTGTACTCAATTCTGGAAGGTTATTAACTGCCAATGCTTTTCCGAATCGGACAACCAGGGTTAAGCCACAGCATTACCCCAGTTCAATGGCTCATTTTGAGGCAGTTTTTAATCATGGTTATAGTGAATCACCTTCCCAGAACCTTATTTCCCCCCACAGAACTGAGCCCATTCTTTTTACCCTTGATGAGGTCAGGTTGGGCATTGAGGGACTGTCACGGAATAAGGCCCCAGGTCCCGGTGGGATTCCCCCTGATCTCTATTGTAACAACATAGAGGTATGGGCACTACTTCTTGTTAGGATCCTATATGCGGCAGTCACAACAGTAATGCCCATGTCGTGGTCTGCCGCCATCATTGTCCCAATTTCTAAGAAGGGAGAGGGAGAGGCAACCCTCAGTGTTATCACCCTATATCTCTCATGGATGCCACTGTGAAAGTCCTTGGCCGGATCTTATTGAATGGACTCTCTGCCTGGGCAGACTCCAATCATATTATCTCAGATGTGGATTATGGGTTCTGTGCAGGCAAATGCACCACAGATCAGTGCCTCAATCTCTATCTTTTAATGGCAAAATGTACAATAGCAAAACCTGGAGCTATTTATCTGGGCTTCATGGATCTCACCTTGGCCTTCAACCGGGTGAACCATAACAAACTTTGGAACCTACTCGGAGAACATGGGGTCGACCCGTCGATAAATATTCTCTTAATTACATTACATTTTAATACCACCGCCGTGGTCAGATACACCCAGGAAGGGAACATTACTCATCATTTTAAATGTTCAAGTGGAGTTCGACAAGGATGCATATTGGCCCTTTTTTATTACGCTATATATTAATCCCCTTGACTCATTCTTGACAGTCCTGCAGGCCGATACTCCCAGGATAGGCACCAGACCGGTTTCTGTACTGCTGTACCCAGACAATGCGGTACTGCTCGCACGGACACCGAGGGGTTTGCAGACCTTATTGGACGGGTTTGTGTCCTTTATGACTGAGATGGATTTATCTCTGATCCTAACTAAATCATATGTTATGGAAATTGGTAAGAAGGCCAGCAGGGGAGGAGGAGCTTGGCGGGCATCAGTGATGGCCGCGTGAGCACAGCGCTCTCCGGACCCCCGCCACTCCCGGCATGATATCCTGACCATATCCTGATTCTTTGCGAGGATTTGTGTAGAGGACACTGGGCTGATCTTCCTGGGACTTTTGGAATTTGATTTGGACCCGGGACGCCGCAGATACGACGGCTTGAACTTTCGGGGTCCGCCCTTGAGGTGCGCCCGGGACTGGGTGCGGCGTTGTGGCCGTCTTGGAGTTGAACAACAGCGGCAGGGGGATTGGACTTGTGGGTCCCCCTCTTAAGTTTCGGTTTTGATTCTGCCTCTGACTGAGACATCTGGCAGAAGAGTCCGGCCTTTGCTGGGTCCGGCGCACGAGACGGCTGTCGGGCCTTTGGCTTGCTTATTCTCCTTCCAGGCTAGTTCACTCCTAGTGGTACCCTTGTCGCTGCTTTTTGGTCCCGACGCCCTACTTTCCTGCGGCCATTTCCATCGGGCCGAGTGAGTCTCCTGGTGACGCGGCCTCCGACATGGCGGGCAGGGGGGACCGAGAGACCCGAAAGACCAAGACGCCCCTGCGTGGGGGCCCGGTCCAGTCTAACGTTATGGACCGTTACACCCATACGAAGGGGTCCCCTGGAGCCGCCCTGCCTGGTCCAAGTGCGGTTGACCACATCGTGGACGCGTCAACGGAGCCGTCCTTGCAGGACATCATGGGCGCCATTTCTGGCATGAAGGAAACAATAGGCCAACAGTATGAAGCTCTGGCCCACAAAATCGACACCGTGGCCATTGAAGTGAACTTGATTCGGGCCGACCTCTCTAAAACCAATGAGAAGGTGAATTCATTGGATCTCAAGTCATCCAGCCTCACGGCAGACGTCTCGGAGATACAGACGGAGATTGGCAATCTCCGTAGGGTGAACGATTTCATGACCCGGCGCTTGGAGGACTTTGAGAACAGGGCACGTCGCTGTAATGTGCGTGTGGTTGGTGTTCCGGAGAATCCAGACCCGCACTCTGTTGATCTCCTGGTCGAGGACCTGATCCAGAACTACCTCTCTCCGTCTGGGTTGAGTAAATTTTTCGCAGTGGAACGTGCCCATCGTGTTCCGGGAGGCCAGGGTAAGCCGGGCGCCCCTCCGAGGCCTATTGTGGCAAAACTCTTCCACTATAGAGATCGGGACGCTATCCTGCAGGCATTGCGCGTGAAGGGCCCGGTGGCCTTTGAGAATGCCACGGTGAACTTTTACCCAGACTTTTCTCAACAGGTTCAGAAACAGCGTATGGGTTTCCGTGGAGTCAAGAAGCGCCTCCGAGACATGGGATTGCGATATGCTATGCTTTTTCCGACCAGGCTGCGAGTTGAGTACAATGACCGAACCTTTTTCTTTGATCGGCCTGATTCAGTGAATGACTGGTTGGACTCTCTGCCGGACCGACCTCCTGTGACTGAGCCCGCCGACCACCCGGGTGGTGCTGAGGGTGGTGCAGAGAGCTGAACTACTTGCAGGGGTGTGGAATTTATAAAATAAACTGCTTGTCCTAGGGACGAAATGCAACTCAAATCTACTTGTCCTAAAAAAAATCTACTTGTCCCACCTATCGATAACATCAATCACAAGGGCCAAAACAAAAACCTTTGCGCAGTATGTAGCTTTAATAGCCTATCTGTATTTGGGTGTGGTAAGTTTAAGTTAATGTTTTCAGTATGGTTTATATGTAGATTGGTAAGTGGATATAGATGCACCATAGATTCAATGGATGCACCATTAAAGTGGTACATTACAAGGCTGTGTTGTGGGCATGATTGGGCCAGGTTCAAACATGTACTACAAGTTGATGTACTCGCATAGCTCACTCTGGATGTGTTGCTGAAGAGAAAATACTGAAACAACTGAATGACCTGGTACCATGCTATGCACAGGATGGTGCTAGGTGTCGTGTCTAATATGTACTGCTGATATAATGAGGGGATTGGTGTATGTAGGGATGTTAGTTGTAACAAGGCACAGATAGAAGAATGTAACCTCCACGGTCAGATGACCAGATCCCCTTGCTGTTTTCTGATTTGGCCTGCGACATCCACAGAAGTAGAACAATGAAATGCAGTAATGCATTAAAAGCAAGAAAGCATGACATGCAGGACCTCCCTGCTGAGGAGGGGTAACTAAGTCCCGTGCCGTCTAGAACCTAAGATACAAAGCAACTGTTCATCTCGCTCATCACTTAAGTGTCATCAGTGATTTCACAAAAAGGACAGGCTGAGACGGAAAGTAACCTGCATAAATACTTTGACTTAACGTTGCCCGTTGAAACTGCATGAGGAAGATGAGGAGGAGGAACCAGTAATCATTTAATTATCTCTCTCAGCCATTCATGCCATATAGGGGGGCTCACTGCAGAGGGACTAGAACATTTCCCTCCCAGGCGTCCGTTATGTTGGGATCACTATAAGAGAAATGGAAGGTTCTCCTTTAAGGCCACCTAGAGAAATGGAGGGCTAATAGGGGAGGATCCATCACCTCGCAGTCATTCTTTACTGTAAGGGGAGCTGCTAAAAGCTCCCTCACAGCAGAGGAGCTTATTGGCAAAGTTGAAGGTCTCTCACACCTTGTCTACATAGATGAATTCCCTCCCCCGGAGATTAAACATTTTTCATCCCCATCGCTAGGAGATGGTTCTCTGAATGATAGCTATAACACTCACAGCTGTAAGAAAAGCATATGGAGATTCTATAAGGGAAAAAATAACCCCTCTTGTAGTCACTAATACGACTGAGGGAGGTCACTTTAGGAGTAGCTAATACATTTTATTAATATAGATTTTTTTCAGTAACATTTTGCAATAGTAGAACAAATAGAGAGAAATAAATGATGTAGGTGAGGACCAGTCAAAGCAAAAAAAAAAATATATATAACAATTTTGGAATTAATCATTAAATTGAGTTGTCTCCGTTAGTCAGTGATTGAAGAGCCTGAAGATAGCTCACAGCACTTAATGCATTTTTTAAACTATGATCTCTGCAATATGATTTTGAAGCAACTTATTTTCCAATTCATGAGTTTTCCCCTTTTCTCACAGCAAAATATTTGGGTACATTGAAGCCATTTTGCTTCAGAGTAATCTATCGGGCCAAAATGTGAAGAGCTTGATTATGGGTGAATTTTATTCACCAGCCCTAAGGAACATTGGTAAATCATGTCTGCAATAAAGTCAAAGTCCGTTTGTAGTCCTGCCTTAGACCAGAAGTAGCACTGTGACTCAGTATCCCTCGGACTGCACACACAAACCCACTGCTCAGACACACAAGTCCACTAAACAAACACACACTGCCACTGCATAGATGCAGGAGCCCGTCAGAGACATACACATTAGTGCAGATGCACATGAAACCCTGCACACACGACACTGCAGATGAAAACTTCTTGAGACACAAACAAACACACACTCCTTAAGACACAGTATCCCTGCTACAGACACAGTTTCCCTGGCAGACACACAAACCCTCCCTGCAGAGACAGAGACACACTGGCAGTGACACCCACACAGACTGGCTCTGATGCACACACCCTGGAACAGAGCACACATTATTGAAAAGAAACACAAACCCCCTTGCATAGACACACAGAGTGTGCAGAGAAAGTCCCTGCAGACACATACTTACAGAGACAGATTCTGAGGTACACACACGCACACACCTTCCCCCTTTGGTATGCAGAGACACGTGCACCCCCGCACACATACACTCAGCCCTGCAATGATAAACACAGGCACCTTCCAAACGCGCACAATTCCACCCTGCACAATCTGCTGTTAGCACATACCTTACAGATGTGCGAACCCTGTAAACATACACACACACAACTTGCAGACACACAGGCACACTGCAACAAACACAATCAGCAGGTATCCTGTCCAGCAAAACACTGCCCAAATGGTTTATCCTGTTGCCTGGGAGGTGCATGATATTAAGCAGTTGCACTAAGTGTCATTAAGAAGGCTTCAACATATGGGAACAAAAACAGACAGGTTCGACACGCTCTGTGTTCAGGAATGGAGCAATGTAGCCTATATTTGAGCTTTTGGCCCGCTTTACAGCTGGTTTACCGCCGATGCCCTGCTGGTTTAGGATTGTTTTACTGCAAATAGTGGCATTCGCTAATTTTGGTACTTGCAAAAATAATAAATAGCTTTACAAAGACGGTTTGTGAGTGACACTGTGCTGCAGTGACTCTCTTCATATACCCTTGCACCCAAAACTAGGCCCCTCACACAATCCTAGGCCCCCAAGTACATAAATGTAAATACATAAATCGCTCTGGGACAGTCCAAATTTCCCAGCTCCACTTATAGTCTGAATATTGGACATCAAAAGCCTGGAAAGAGCAAATATGTGAGAGCGTGGGTTTGAGGGGAAAGAATGAGCGCAAGAGTGGTATGTGACACGAGCCATGATAATAAAAAGCCTGATGGGGAGGGAAAGAGAGAAACACCTCCAGCAGGCCTGGGGCAGATATTGGATCCCGAGTGGGGTAAAACACAAACAGAAGGACGAACGAGGGCAGGTATCAGAGGCCCTGGGGGAACTAATAGCCCGGGCAGGGGAACAGACGTCAGAACCAGGAGCAAGCTGCCACAAGAGAGGCCCGCAGGTGACTTGGTCATAAACATTACAGGGGAGAGCAAAGAGATTAGGTGTGGCGAGAACCCCTCCCAGCCCCCCAACCTCGTACCAGCTGCTTCTGAAGATGTATTCTTAGAAACTGGATTGTCTTTTCCCTCCTTCACAGCCTCACAAACAGTGCGTGGCGCCTCGCGGCCAATAGCAACACATTGTCTGGCCCTAAACACACCCTCGCAGCAAGAACGCAGTTTCCTGCATAATGGGTTTAAATATTTCTTTGGCCAATACCAGGCTAAAATATTGGGTTTCTAGTCTATTACAGGTCGTGATGCTTTTCCCATGGTGATTGCATTTCATTATGCCTTTGTGACTGGCTGTGAGCACAAGAGCTTTATCCTGCTTATGGTTAGTAAATATCTAGTTGTCCGTCGGGCAAAATACACATTAAATCTTCTTGCCCTTGACAGAAAACAACATGTCTCGGGCGTCGGGAGATATGAATTCCTCACCCCTGTACTTGTCTATGCCCGGGTCTTCGTGTAGAGTAACTTCTTCTGGGATTTTATGCCTAAGTGCCTCTACTGTCTGTGTGTTCTCCTCGTTAGTTGTCTTGATCGGGGTGGCGGGTGGGTCAGGGCCTTTCCTCCTCCGGGGTCTTTTTGTAGAATGGGGGTTCTTGGGCGACAGGCACACTGCATGTTGGGGTGGCTTTTTAGCTTCTTGCAGGGGTGCAGGGTGGGGGGTGTTTCCTTGATCGTTGGGGGGTGGGTGGAAGGGATGTTTGAAGTTTGTGTTTTGTTTTATCAAGGCAATTCTATCTTGCTACTGATGTTTTTGATGTCATGCTCATTGAGGGGGTGTTTCGGCGTTGCTGTGTGGGATGGGGGGTAGCGGGTTGAGGTTTATTTCGTGGAATGTCAATGGTCTGGGGGATCGTATTAAGCGAGGTGTGGTGTTGCGATGTCTACGACGTTTGTCTCCGGATATTGTTTTTCTACAGGAGACTCATTTGGTGGGCAATACATGTCGTGCAATGAATAGGTGGGGCTATCGCCTCGCCGCACATTCGGGGTTTACCACGGGTTCCAGGGGGGTGGGTATCCTTGTTCGGGCTTCCCTCTCCCTGGCTATTGATGATGTGATCCTTGATGATCGGGGGCGTTACGCCGTCCTCGTGGGACGCTATGAGGGTCGGACCCTTTCCTTGTTTGCCGTCTATGTGCCCCCCGGTCTACAGACCTCTACTTTTTCCGATTTGGGCCGGGTGTTGTTGAACCTCCCTGATAGTACTCTTTTTATAGCGGGGGACTTTAATTCAGTGTTCTCCGGTCTACACGATCGTCACCCCCCTAGGGATACTCCTTCGGCCCAACAGTGGCTGGGTGGGTTTCTGGATACGTTTGGCTTGGTGGATTGTTGGAGGCTTATGCATCCTACTCAGCTTCAATACACTTTTCATTCTGGGGCCCATGGGAGTTTGTCTAGACTGGATTATTTCCTGATGCCTGCGGCGCAGTCGCCGGCGGTTCGCGAGATTAGACACCTCCCCCGGGGCATCTCTGATCATTCACCGCTCTGGCTTTGTTTTGAGGTGGGGGTGGAGGCGGCGGGCCATGTGGCTCCTATTAACCCATGGTACCTCACCTCCCCCGAGACCCGCGGTCTCTTGATTAAGTCTTTGGACAATTATTTCCTAGACAACGAGGGGTCCGTCTCATCGGCGGTATCCCTGTGGGAGGCCTTTAAGACAGTGATTCGCGGGCAGGCCCTTTCCCTTATTGTTGAATCTAAAAAGGCGAGGGATCGGGAGGTGGTGGACCTTGAGAGGGAGATTGCAGAGATAGAGGCTGACCTGGAGTCGAATGTCACACCTGGTAAACTCCACGCCCTGGGTCTGAAACAATTTGCCTATAGGTCTTTGGTTACAGATGCGGCTAAATTGATGTTTCGGGAGCAACAGGGTCGTTTGTATGATGTGGGGGACAAAGCGGGTAAATTGCTGGCATGGCTGGATAAGAAGGAGAGGGCGAATAGTGTGGTGCCTGTGATTCAGACTCTGAATGGTGTGAGAGTGACTGACATGGTTGGAATAGTTGAATGTTTTGCGGACTATTTTCGTGTGGTTTATTCCCCTATGTCTGCACGGGATGTTGATGACTCTCGCCTTTTGTTGCGTGATATAGCTCTGCCCAGTGTTTCCGATTTAGACCGAGTTTCTTTGGAGTCCCCTTTCACTACGGACGAGATAGTGACGGCTATTCGCTCACTCCGTTCGGGCAAAGCTTTGGGCCCGAATGGATTGCCTATTGAATTGTACAAGCTACGTCCTGATAAGCTGGCGCCCTATCTTCGCACTATGTTTTTGGAATCCCGGGAGCGGGGTATTCTCCCATATGATCAGCGTCTGGCTACGATTGTTGTTATTCCCAAAGAAGGTAAACCTCGGGACCTTTGTTCGTCTTATAGGCCCATTTCCCTGTTGAATGTTGAACCCAAGGTTCTGGCTAAGCTTCTGGCTACCCGCCTCTTGACGGTCATTGGTAGCTTGGTTCATCCGGATCAATCCGGATTTATCCCGCATCGCAACACAGCTCTTAACCTACGTCGTCTCCACGGAGCTGTTGCGAGGGCGGGGCTTCTGACGGAGCCGGCCATTTTGGCTTCGTTGGACGCCTCGATGGCCTTTGATACGGTGGAGTGGCCCTATCTTTGGGCAGCTCTTGAGAAATTTGGTTTCGGACCTGAGTTTATTGGTTGGGTGAAGTTGTTATACGCCGAACCCTTGGCACAGGTGGTGGTAAATGGTCGGGTTTCTGTCCCCTTCTGCCTTGGTAGAGGGACCCGTCAGGGATGCCCCTTGTCTCCGTTGCTTTTCGCGCTCGCCCTGGAACCGTTAGCTGCGTGGCTTCGATGGGAACCTTCACTCAAAGGGATCCGTTGGTCACCGGATTTTGAAGACCGCGTCTCGCTTTACGCGGATGACATTCTTCTGTATCTTACTTCCCCGCGTAAATCTTTAAATGTATTATTTGACGTTCTTACTTCGTTTGGTGCTAACTCAGGTCTGGTTATTAATTGGGCTAAGTCTTGTGTGTATGTTCTTTCAGGTGTGTTGCCCCCCTTGCCAGACAGATTTCCTATCCAGGTTGTCCAATCTGGCTTCAAGTATTTGGGGATCTTTATTTCACTGGACTCTTCACTCCGGTTCGAGCGTAATCTCCTCCCCCCGCTTCTTAGACTGCGACTGGACGTGGCCCTCTGGCGTAAGCTACCCCTGTCTCCTCTGGGCAGGGCTGCCCTTTTTAAAATGATGTCTTTGCCACGATTCCTATACGCACTTCAAAACTCTTTTGACGACGTTCCTGCTACCTATTTCCGAGAGATCGAGAGTCTTCAAAGACAACTGATCTGGGACGGGCGTCCACGTATTGCCCTGGCGAAACTTACCATCCCTTGGTACGACGGGGGCATGGCGCTCCCCGATTTCAAGAGATATTATTGGGCCACCCAGCTGTCTGCCATTAACCACGCAATGTATTCCCCGGGTCGCGATCCGGCTTTTGAGATGGATAGACTCCAGCTGCCGGGAGGGGATTTTAATAGAGCGCTTTATTCCAGATCGGCCGGGCGCCATCTTACGGGCCCGTCCAGGATCGCAGTCAATGTGTGGCGCGCCGCGAATGTGAGTTTGGGATGGGAGAATCGACTGACAATGGCTACTCCGCTTTATGCTTCCGAACGTTTGGGATGTCTCTGGTCCTCTAAGGGCTTTGACCGCTGGGATATGATTGGGATATGTAAAGTGGGTGATGTCTGTGTGAAGGGTGGAGTGAAGTCTTTCCAGGCCCTTAAGGCCGAGTATGACTTGAGTGACAGAGAGTTTTTTCGGTATCTGCAGGTCCGGCATGCCCTGGCCTCAGTTCTGACTCCTGATGTGCCACTGCCCGAGTCCTCCCCCCTTGAGGACCGCATTCTGGATGGACACCTGCCCGATAGCACTATCTCCCTGATTTACAAGAAACTGATTAATAATCACGCTGACTTACTGGTCCGACTTAGGGAGGTTTGGGTCGGGGACGGGTTGGACTTAGATGACGAGGATTGGCAGTCGGCACTCTCTTCTCCGAAAGAGGTCGCCATCCCAGCCCGTCTTCGCTTGGTTCAACTTAAGATCCTCCACCGGGTGTATGTAACTGGTCCGCGTCTGGTAGCAATGGGTTTTTCCCCGGATGGTTTATGCAAACGTGGTTGTGGGATGAGTGCTACATTTCTGCATATTCTTTGGGAGTGCCCAGTGGTGGCAGCCTATTGGACTGATGTGCTTGCGGTGATGACTGCTGTGACTGGTATTGCCCTGCGGCCCGAGGCCCGACGATGCCTGTTGAATGTGTGGGAACCCACCGACTGTTCTGTGGCTCAGACCCGATGGGCGACCTTGGGATACATGATCGCGAAACGGGACATTGCGCAACTCTGGGGCGCTTCCAGACCTCCCGAGGTCTCGGTGTGGGAAGATAACATGGACTGGGGCAGACCCAGGGCGTGGACGAAGATTTGGAGTCAGTGGAACGAATATCGTGGTGACATCTGTACCCCTCCCTTGGTTGACACTCCCGATGTTACCCTATCTCCCTAGGCTGGCGTTCCCGAAATTTTCATACTGTTCTAAGATTTTCCTGTCCTCCCCGCTGTCCCCCCCCCCCCGGCCTTGCCGAGTCCCATTGACTGTGCTTTCGTCTTCCTGATTAGTGGCTTTCCCCTCCGCCTTCTGGGCTGACTTTCATTATTGTGCATTCGCCTTGTTTGGAGTTAGTTGTTTCTATGTTTGAAAAAACAAAAAAATGTTATGTCCTGTCCTATGGTTTGAGCAATACTTGATATCTGATTTGTGCCTGGCCACGGAAGTGTTCGTTTGCTTCTTATGTTGTGCGTTGCTATTAGCGGCCAGCCCGTGTGGTTGTAGGCCCATCCTTGTACTTTTTATTTTAATTGCTCAATAAAAGTTTTTAATAAAAAAAAAAAAAAAAAAAAAAAAAAGAAGGCCAGCAGGCATAACACATACAAAGTAGGTGCACATAGTATAGCGAAGGTTCTGGCCTTTTCTTACCTGGGTATTTTTTTCAATGATAAGCTTAATTGTAAAGAACTGCAGGAGGGGAAACTTTTAAAAATGAACAGATCTACGGGTGCTATCACAAATTATGCTCATAGGCTGGGGACATGGTAACTGTGGATACATTCTTATTGTATCTCTAAGGCCCTTTATGGGAGTGAGGTATGGGGTTACATGGCTGCTAACAATTTACAAGTTGCAGAAAATACATATTTTAGGCGTATTTTGAAGGTCCCCCAGGATACCCCATCATACTCAATACACAAAGAATTAGGGGCCAAGTATATCACGGATATGGTGGCCGTATAACCGCTGTTATGTTGGGTGAAGATATGGTCAAAGGAAGAGGCAGGTTTTAATACTCTAGTAATTCTGGACGACCGCCTCTCACTTTACCATCCGTTAAAAATACCATGGTTAAGATACATCAAGGATACCCTCACTGCCTTAGGTAAAGCAGACATGTTCTCTAATTATGAGAACATGAAGCCATAGAATATTTAAGAGTTGTTTTTTAATTTTATTGTAGCCTACCAAGAAGACAAGGAGCTTAAAAAACCCGTAGTCAGAGCACACACCTTAGTATTGTCTGTGCAGGGCTTATTTATCGATTTTAACAAGCGCACATGATAGATTTTTAATCACTTGTTTTAGGCTGAATCAGCTTCATCACTTACTGGCTTTCCCTCCAGGGTTTGTCCAACACTTAGAAGACAGGGGTCCATGTGACTGCGACAATAGGTCTCCACAGGATACCCTACATTTTGTTTTTCTTTGTAAATATTTTATGTGTCCCAGACGATTGTTTTTTAAAAGGCTTTTAAAAAAAGCGAGATTTAGGCATGCCTGTGTAGCTTTAGTGTATCTACAACTATTACCTAATGCTTACACTCTTTTGTGTAATTAGCTTTTTGAGATCAGCATTTAGGTCAAAAAACACCAGAGGCAATTGAAGCAGCGACATTGTGCATTGACATGCTGTCATACATGTATTGAATTATTGACTATTTTTATAGACTCTTCTATGGTCTTAACTTTCGTATGTATGTGTTGACGTAGCCTGTTTAATATCCTCTGAACATGATGTTTTTAAAGACTATTGAATATTTCTAAGTGCCCTATAAGAGAATTTTGACATTTTGCACATCTGTTTGCTCTGTAGTCACTTAATGAACTTGATGCTGTTTTTAAATTGTTTTCTTTTATGGCTGTTTTTAACTGCTGAATATAGATTATTATAATTATTAATATTATTATTATGATTATTATTAATAATAAAACCTCCCTAAAACCTCCCTAAATGAAATAGTAAAGGGGAGAAATATATATAACAAGCACTGCCATGCAACCAAGGAATCTTGTGTACATTCACAGATAAACAAAGCAAAAAACAGTTCCAAAAAGCGTTCGTAATTATTAACCATCATATACAAGAGCTCCTAGGTTTCTCAGGTCCAGGCATTGGATACTCTTCCATGCAGGCTTTTAATTTGTGTTCTGGGACTTGTAGTTCTGATTTCATAGAGTTAGCAACAGGACTACAAATCTCAGAATGCAACAGAAACAATCTTGACTCAGTGAGACACTTGCCCATAAAGCTTTGAAACGTGAGAACTCTGGCATCCTCAAGGGACCTGAAAAAGGAAAATCAAGGAATTTACATCTTTTTTGTTACATGATAAAAAAATAGTGATGAATTCCCTACCTCCAATATTTTGATCATAAATAAACAAAGTGTTACCACTTAGCAGTGACATCACTCCAGTTTCCGAACAATGGTGCATAAAAATAACTGCTGAGGCCAAGTCCTCAGCATTCATGGGTGGCAATCTTCTACCTTTAACCACAGAACTGTTCCAGTCATTATTAACATAGGTGTACTTGCAGGAAAATGCGTCTCTCCAAAATATATTTGTACTTAAATATCTAAAAACAAGTTACATAAAACTGCTCTAAACAAATCCCACCTCTACTCCAAAGTAATTTAAACTACAAGCCCATCTAAAAGACTTAAGGCCCGTTTACAGTTTGGCAGAGTATCCAGTCCGTCAAACCTGCGGTCCTACGTGCTATTTTGAGTTGGGCAGCCCATCATTCTTCTGACAGCAGTGCCCTCACTGGCTTTGTAGTCAGAAAGGTTACCCCAACAGGCAACAAAAGTAGGCCTACCTGATTTGGAGCAGGTGGTCTGATATATATTGTTTTCTATCCATCACTTCCATGTAAGACCTAGTGATACTGGACAGAACAAAAGGACCCCCAGATATCATAAGTTTTTTTGTTTTTCAATACAATTTCCTGCTTTGAGACTATGTTTACAAAAAGCAAAAAGAGTTTGGTGTGCAGTCGCTGGAATGATAGCAACCATGCACCAAGCTAGCAGTGCCTTCAGAGGAATCACTGTTTTTTTTAAAGGCACACAGATCACTGCTGGGACAGAGCTGATCTCTTAATAAGGCTGGTGGTAGTCCAGGGCAGTGCACCTAGGCATATGGGCGGGCTGGCTGCCAAATTCTAAATTGGGTCCTTATTTCTTGCTACAATTATTGGAAAATGTTTAGATATTCAGGATAGCATACCAAATTATGACTTACCTGGACCTCACCATTCAGGCTTGAGAGTTAGGCATAGTTCTGAGACTGTCTCCCCTCAAATCAATCACAACATACTAAGGCACTTCATAGAAAGTCATCAATGCCTGCTTATTTTACAAGATTGAACAACCACAGCAACTTAATTGACACACTCGAGAACAAGATCGGAATGTACTAAATTGGTTTAGATCCTGCTTATAGGACAAGTGCTGTTTCGCAAATTCCATTTTATCGGACATTTGTTTCAAATTATAAACTGAAGCCCTAACTTAATATTTCCTCTTACCAGTACACAGATGATACACAGCTGTATGTAAACCTTAACTCTCCTGTATTCTAATATATAGCAGTCCGTGACTGCACGGGGACGCGGGATCACGGTATCTCCGTGTCACGGCCCGGTTTGGTGCTGGACTTATGGTTGAGGCGTTGGGGACTTGAGGCGGCAACCAACACCTGCAATGCGGGATTCACTCGGCTACTACTAGCCATCTCCCTCTTCAGTCATGCACAGCAGCGCTCACATGAGCATAATACAGCTCCGCTATTGACACTTACCCGAATGATGCAAGCTGGGAATTGGAGTCCTTGATGAGCCGGACCACAGCTGAAAGTAATCAAGAACGGAGCCTGCTTCACTCCAACCAATGGGAGTGCTTTTTGACATTTAAATGAGGGAGCGAGTACATCCCAGAGTAACCTGGCATCTGATGAAGGCCCACGCCGAAATGCATTATGCCTTACTTTAAAATGGTGAATAAATGACCGCTGAAAGATTCCCCGCTGTGTCCTCTGCTCGTTTCTTTGAAGTGAGTTTTTTGGATATATATATATATATATATATATATATATATATATATATATATATATATATATATATATATATATATATATATATATATACCATGGCTACTGGCACGCATTTAATTATCAAATAAAATTGCACTGGAGTCCAGGTCTGTGTTGTTTGGGGCAGGCTTACTGCTTTGACGAATACACAGAGTTTCAGGATATATATATATGTATGTATATATAGATATATATGTATATATCTATATATACATACATATATATATATATATATATATATATATATATATATATATATATATATATCACTGATGGTTTTTTCAGTGAATTTCTAATGTTTTTTAAATGCTAATTTCTAACTATAACGTCCCTGAAACCTATGTTTTTTTCAGTGAATTTCAAAGGTTTTTTAAATGCTAATTTCTAACTATAACATACCAGTCGCGTTTCCAGAGTGGTAGAGAAAGGTGAGCGTGGCCTCCGAAACACCTCTTAGCAATCCCACTGTGTGCAATTTACTGGAGGTAACAGGAGGAGTAGTTAGCTGAGTTAGGTGAGTAACTTCAGGAGGTGCACTATGGGCATTGTAGTGCTGCTTTACCTTCGTTTTTGCCCTCTAGTGGGTTTCCGTGATTTGCCACATTTCTTCATTTTAATTATTCCCTCTGGTGGGTTTCTGACCTCTGAAAACAGCTTAATTTACGATTCTTCTGTGACCGCAACTGGGGCTTCGAGCAGTTCTGTGCCCCAACGGCTCCATTTTTTATTTCAATGGCTGTGCTTACTTTCACGCTGGGACAGCCGTTAATGTGTTTCCAAAGTTTGCCCAAAAGACAAAAGAGCACTACACTGAAGGACGCTTATACAGAGCTTTGATTTGGTTGCCCTCTGGTGGGGGTCAAGGAACCCCACCAGAGGGCAAAAACGAAGGTAAAGCAGCAATACAATGCCCATAGTGCACCACGTGAAGTTACTCACCTGCGAGATCCCACCAAAGGGATTTAATCACTGGAAATTGCTGCTACTCCATAATGCCGCCATTCTGCCTGTGATCAAGAGTGAAAACTCATGGTGAGTGCTGGTAGGATTAAAAGACGTGAATGCGTGCACATTGAAATTTCTGGTGTCACTGCTAAAATAACTCTTCTCCTGGGTCCCCCTATGCCATACCACATCAACCAAGTCCTACGGTACCGGAGAATCCGCTGTTGTGAACTGGTCTCTCCGTGCAGTCACAGACTGTGTTACTTAACAGCAGTACTCTGCTGGCCTTGAATGCTAGGGCCAAATCATATCCATTCCCTTGGAAACGTACAAATAGAGCTGAAGGCCCTTGATGCTCTGGCCTCTTGACAGGCGGGTCCCCCTAGCGCACCCGGGGCTAACGCACAAAATATCCCCATGGAGATTCCTTCGCAAAAAGAAACCGGAGGGACACAGCGGGGTATTCAAGGAATAATGCATTTATTTCAGCACTGTCGGCATGACCCATTTCTGCTGAATGCCTTAATCATATCCCGTGTTCCCCAGTAGTCTGCATCAGTCCGTTCTTTAATAAGCAATCATGCTCCCATTGGTGGAAGCCCAGCTGAGTCGAATTGCGTGAAACGTCACTGCAGTCATCATCGGCGGACTGCAGGTCCCAGACTGCACCATCTTGGCTGGACAGGACTACGATTTCAGTCGACTTTGTGAAAAGTCATGGTGAGTGCTGGTAGGATTAAAAGACGTGAATGCGTGCAAATTGAAATGTCCTGCTGTCACTGCTAAAATAACTCTTCTCCTGGGTCCCCTACGCCATACCGCATCAACCAAGTCTTGTGGTACCGTAGAATCCGCTGTTGTAAGCTGGTCTCTCCGTGCAGTCACAGACCGTGTTACTTCACAGCAATACTTCGCTGTCCTTGAATGCGGAGGCCAAAGCATATCCAATCCCTTGGAAACGTACAAATAGAGCTGAAGGCCCTTGCCCTTGATGCTCTGGCCTCTTGACAGGCGAGTCCCCCAAGCACGCCCGGGGCTAGAGCTCAAAATATCCACATGGAGATTCCTTTTCATTCTTTTTGCGAAGTTTCCTTCGCAAAAAGAAACGGGTGGGACACAGTGGGGGATTTCAGGAAGAATGCGTTTATTTAGGCACTGTTGGCATGACGCATTTCGGCTGACTGCCTTGATCATATGCCATGTGTGTGTGTGTGTTTGTGTGTGTGTGCATATATATATATATATATATATATATATATATATTTATATATATTACTAATGTAGAATCTCATTTGCATTCAGCAATATTTTATGTGAAAGCAATTCAAATTCAGTATTTCAAAAACGTATTTTCTCTTTATAACTCCCAGTCAAAAGTCTAACACTTTCCACACCTGAACTCCTGCGCTAAAAGATGTACATATCACTTGCGAAACAGCTAGTACTATTTCTGCTCTTTGCACTACCTTACAATTCGACCGTATCTTTAGGGGTCCTTGAGTCCCTCCTTTGTCTTCTAGTAAAGAAGAGGCTGTGTTTCTTGGGCACCTTATCTTCTACAGAAGTTCTTCATGTTTCTTTGGTGTCCAATTTGAACATCACTGTCACTCTTGGACAGTTCCTTTCAGCTCAAGCCGTCTACTTATTGATCTTAAATTCCATCTGGCCTGCCAATGAAGAAGATTCTTCAGGATATAAGCAGCGAGGCAGTAAAATATCATAAATCATAAATTCATATGGCGATAATGGCATTCAATGTTGGAGCGGCCGTAGATCTCTCCCTTTCTTCCCTTTCTCCTAGTATGTTATCCTGTAGAGTCAGTATGATTTACGAAAAACAAATTACAGTAACATACAATGTTGGATTGGACCTTTTGTGAAATCGGTGATGTATTTTGGCATTTTAAACACAGTGGCATTGACACATTTTAGATCATGTATTTGGTGACAAAACCCTGGACTGGATCTCCTCCTTCCTCACCGGCAGAACCCAGAGAGTCCAACCTCACCCCATTCCGATCTGAAGCCACCAAAATCACGTGCGGCGTAACCCAAGGATCATCCCCCAGCCCGACCCTTTTCAACGTCTACTTGGCACCGCTTGCCAACATCGTCCGATCACACGACCTCAACATCATCTCATACGCCGACGACACCCAGCTGATCCTCTCCCTCACCAAGGACCCGGCCACCGCCAAAACCAACTTCCACAAAGGAATGAAGGCCGTTGCAGAATGAATGAAGACCTATCACCTGAAACTGAACTCTGACAAGATGGAGGTCCTCATCCTCGGCGCCAGCCCCTCCGCCTGGGGCGAGTCCTGGTGGCCTGGCCGGCAATTCTGGGAGCTACACCGTCACCCACCAATCACGCACGCAACCTTGGGTCCATCCGGCACTCAACACTTTCTATGGCCCAGCAAGTCAATGCTGTCTCTTCCTCCTGCTTCAACGCCCTCCGCATGCTTTGCAAGATCTACAGATGGATCCCCACTGGAACCAGAAGGACGGTCAGCCAAGCCCTCGTCAGCAGCAGGCTGGACTACGGCAACGCCCATCTACGCGAGAACCACGGCCAAACTCCAGAAAATAATTGAACGCATACAGAACGCCTCCACACAGCTCATCCTCGACATCTCGTGCCGCAGCCACATCAGTGCCCACCTGAGCGACCTGCACTGGCTCCCCATCAACAAGAGGATCACCTTCAAGCTCCTCACCCACGCTCACAAATCACTCCACAAAGACAGACAAGCATACCTCAACAAACAACTCACCTTCTACACCCCGAACCAGCAACTCCGCTCTGCTGACCTCGCCCTCGTCACCATTCCACGCATCCACCTAACGACCACTGACGGCAGATCATTCTCCCACCTCGCCGCCAAGACATGGAACACCCTTCCCAACCACCTGCGACAGACCCAGGACCTGCTGACCATCAGAAGACTTCTCAAGACCTGGCTGTTCGATTAGTAGCAGCACTCCCCCCCACCCCACCCCACCCCACCCCCTTAGCGCCTTGAGACCCTCACGGGTGAATAGCGCGCTCTATAAATACATTGATTGATTGATTGATTGATTGATTGTTATAGGAGGTTCAGGGCGGCAGACCTTTCTGGTTGCCTTGCGGAACATGTGTAGTCACTTTTGCTATGTGAACATCAAAAATAAAGTTTCAAGTAAAGCCCCTAAGTAAGATTTTGAAAATGCTGGACAGCTTGTGGGTGGTCCTAAAGTAAATCATGTGTGTCACAGGTATCCAGTGAATTGACGTTCTAGCGGCTGAGACATGTTCACTTTTTCTCAGGTTGGAGATAAACTATGCTGCTGAGTACTGAGTCACTGGCCATCAGTGGATGAAAGCTGTTGAGCACTGCATAGCCACAGTCACCCAGCCTTAGGAATTAACTATGCTTACTGTGCAATAGCTACAGACAAGCAGCCCCTGGCTGGGCCGAGCACTATGTATGAATCAGCCAAAAGCCTGTATTTTGCTTTGTTTGGGGCAATGGTGAGAAGTTACTGTCAGAGTGCTCTGTAAAGCGGAGGCAGAGGATGGCTACTAATTTCACATCTTCCTCTCCTTTAAGCCACACAAGCTGATTTTAGTGCTGGCACTTCCCAGATGGGTTGCATTAACCCCATCGACGCTCATGACGAGCTGGGCTCGTCATGAGGTAGCCTCCTCGCACGCTCATGACGAGCCCAGCTCGTCATGAATAAAGGGAATATACAATTCTCAGCACAGGAGGGGAATACCATAAGCATTCATGTGGTTAAGGACTGGGAAGTGCAAAGAGTTGTATATTTACAGAAAGGAATGGGTTCTCGTGGTGTGGTGGTGGAAAGCTAGAACCCAGAGGAACTGACGCAAGCAGTCAAAAGAACTCAACATTTCTTAAGGACTCCACAGTAATGAGATTTTTGGCTGCAGCTTTCGTCTGGGATCTGCGCTGTCAGCTTTTTAACACAATCAGCAGTAAATCGAGTTTGCTTTCGAAGCGGTCAGGGTAAAATTTTAACCACAGCAATCTCAAAAATGTTCTTTTTCTCTCCAAGACAGCAAAAGCATATAATTGACCCAAAGCTGAATATCCCAGCCAGATCTTTAGCTTGTTGTTTTGTTCCTTTTATAGCCAGTGTAAGATATGGCTGTGCAGGTTTAATACAACCTCAGCATGGGTGGTATCGATGTCTCACAATTAGAATCCTGCTGGTGACACACCAGCATCACTATGCCACTGGGATTGTCAGCTACCAGTGAAGCGAAACAAAAACTTAATTGTAGTCTGTTGGGGAATGATAAGCAGTCATTTTACACAATTCCCAAATTACCTGATTGACATTTTTACTAGTTACAATAAGCCTGTGTTAAAATGAATGAATGCTAACATGGGATAGACAGTTTTTTGAGTTGTTAGGTCTGCCATGACATCACATCAGCCAGAAAGGCGTAATGCTACCAGTTTTGTAACAGGTACGTTAATTGGGCGTTGGTCCACCGAGAGTACTTTTCTCTCACCTCATTCTTAAGGGACTATTTTACATCTGAAAAGTACATTCAGTCATAATGTTTTGTGTCACATTCAAGCTTTATGTCCTGTGTACATTCTATACAGAAATCTATCCTGTCTGAAACATTGTTTTGCTAATGCTATTTACCTCAGCATTGGCAAAGCAATACGGCAAGCTTTAATGTGATATACAGCAATTGTGCATTTACCGCATGCAAACGGCATTTTGAAAGTGGTGCATTAGCACATTAAAGTCAGACCTATTGGCTTTGCCAGTGTTTGTTCAAATTAGAAACTTTCTTACACAGCTGAACCACTGCTGGAGGTCTTCAGAAGAGAGCCGGTTTCATTAGCTAGTCATTTTCTTACAGAAAAGGGACGGTACATGTCCTGATCTTCAGAAGTTAACACCTGGATAGTGCAACTGAAATCAAAGGTTCTGTTTGGCACAGGGCCCCTAACGGGAGTAGCATAAATTCTCACAACAGAGGCAGAAGTCCTGCCAAGTTTCCCATGTCCATGGATGAACAGCTTCTACAGTCCAGGTTTATTTCCAGTCTGGGACATTTAGGTCTGGTTTTGGGGATAAACAAAACTATAAGTCCCAGAATGCAAACATGTGTCATGACACATTTGCATGCATGCCCGCGCATGACTGGCCATGCTGGAATGGGTTTTCTATTCGAAGAAAGCCATTCCAAGATGGCCACCAATGTGCACACATGTATGAATCCATTCCAAGATGGGTACAGAATCAAATGTATTGATGTGTGTGCATCATAATGCACACTGTTAAACTGCCTATAATCTACAAGCCCTGCTATCATTCTCAAACATGGAAGAACGCATTACATGAGAGTTCTTGTAAATACCCCCACCGACTTCTATTACTTTGAAGTAGGAGTGAAGAACTCTTCGGAAGGCCCATTTAGTGTTTCTTTTTTTCTGTTCACATCAGTGATCAAAGATTATCCCTCTTATTGTAAGCAGATGATGATGTTATTTTGGCCATGACAAAGAATACAACGCATCAGTTGATCAGTGAATTATAAAATATTGCAACAAAAAAATGCTTGAGTCTCAATGTAACTAACAGCCTTTTGAATGGCTTCCAGGTCCATAGTCAACAAGTAGAAAGAGAAAAATACTTTAATTATCTGGAAGTGCGCTATGATCGTTCTTCATGGATTAAGCAAACAGACAAAGCTCTCTTTAAACCTAGAACAGGCCAAAGCTGCTGTTTTGAGATGAAATGCAAGATTAGGAGGGTAAGCAATTAGTACTATCTTGCACATTTGCAAGACGAAACCTGAACCAGTTCCTGCATAAGGTACAGTATTATGGGACCATAGTGCTAGTTCCAGCTTTTAAAATAAAATACAAATTAAGATCATTACTTGTTGGTTTTTTTTTGGAGCTCGGCCTAAATTTGATCTCGGACAAAATTGCAGGTAGCCCTGTACTTAAGTGGTTAAGATTTCAAGATTTCACAAAAACTCCCACAATGAGGCCTATGTAATGGCAGAGGTAGTGTCATTTTTGAGGGCCACTGACTTGGCTTCGTTGCAGCATGTTATATCTCCTCTAAAGGAGATTGGTCTGGTGGCCCATTGGAAGGATCCCACTTCAGCGTACTTGTACCCTGCGGATACAATTAAAAAACTGTATTGGGAAAATAAATATAAGCCCTATACAGGGGGCTTATATATCTTTAAAACAAACTAATAATTCCAGCCCTAATGCTGGAAATATTTGATGTTCAGGAACTGAGTTTATTCCACTGAATCATAATTTAAATTTAAAGATATCATTTTTGTTTTATATTATAGTAATAAACACAGATGCAAAGATTAGGCATCTTTTTTTGGTTTCGGAATTCCTTTAGTGAAACCATTCCATCACACCCCTTTACTAGTAGGAACTCGCTGTCTTTGGGGGTCTTGAATGATTAAGCTAAGTTCCTGCTTCTCTCCATGAAATCTGTCACGGCTGATTAATAACAATACTTGAAATATGGTTAAATTCTCTAAATATTCATGCTAGAAAGTTGCTCTTTTATAGGCTATGTTTGCAGACTATATAATTATCAAGCAGTTTTAGTTTACTAAAGGCCTGATTTAGAGTTTGAGATACTGGTACTGTCTCACCTGTCCGCCTTTTACACTGCCATAAGATATAATGCACTTGTAATAAGATGGACAACATATCCTTCACATTTGTGACTGATTAACCAAACCTCCATACTCCTAATGAAGTCCTAAGTCTTCTTTTTTACATTTACCAATTCTTTCCTAAATATGTCCATTTCATTGATTAAAGTAACAGTATTTCCCTACAGCTGAATATGGAATGCTTTTTCCTGAAATAACTAAGCAGTCAACACTGGTAACTAGTTCTAGTTATACATTAATGCTCATCTTTTTTGTTTACTTTGCAGATATGGGCCTGAGCACCGAGTTCCACGCCTCTGTGCAGATTAAGAAGGATCCCTCTGTGTGTGAAACAGATTCCAGACTGTGTAGCTGTAGTGTATGTTTTAGAAAGATGTAAAGCTTTTTATTGAAGTTTATTCTACAATTCACTGGAAAGATGATAGTAGATAATGTTTTAACTGCTTTTGCTATCACATCTTGTTGGAGTTAGAAAAAACTGTATGATGAAGAATGTTAACTAACGTGGGAAGCACAGTAGAAAAATTTAAATTGTAGAATAAGATATAGTAAACATTTTTATCCGGAATCTAAATACACCTTCTAATGTGATTTGAACACAAATGTACAAAATACACAAAAAAAACTATGAATTCATATTAATATCCTAGAACTTAAGTATTTTGAAACACACATTTATCCTTTGCATGGTCTGGATTACTTTTTATTGTAAATTATACATGTACAGCAAGCACTGAACAATTCTTGAACGAGTTCAACGTTTTTGAAACAATATCACTTGTATAACATATTCACTTTTAATATTAAAGATAAACGTGTTCCCTGAATTGTGCTTTCTACTTAAGCGTTGAACTAGTATTATTTTATTCCATTAAATATCAGTGTGAGAATATGAATTGCAAGCAGTTCTGTTAATGTAACCTCTGTAGCAGTGAATGTTTTTGCTTTGATTTTAATTTCTATTTCTATTATGTAGAAACAATCATTTCCAATGCTTAATATGTTGTTTTTCCTTAGAATTTGGCATAACATAAAGCTGATATATTCGCTTAAAATTGTGGTATATATTTTTAAAACCAAGCCCCTATTCGGTAGACAGTTATCACATCGGTACAAAAGTTCGGAATGGCCAGGTTCCTATACATTAAGCAAGGAGCTAGACAATCCGCTGATAATAATCCCTTGTACTTCACTGCTTATCATTTCTATAAGTGATTTTCGAAATAATCCGTTGCACATGGACCAAATCAGAAAACAAATGAGGGGCCAAATTCAAAATAATCAATAACAAATTGTAGGAAATAAACAACAAGTGAACAGTTCAAATTCTAAATGAAAACTTGGTGCACACTGGTAACATCAAAGTCAATTCACACATAAACGGGCCCTATACTGATGTACTGTGGCAGGAAACTTAAAGCATTATAGACAGCTGGCAGTGCCAGAAATTAATTATACGCTAAATAATTATGTGCAAATAATGTTCCTCTTTATTAAGAAATGTGCATTGAGTTAAAGAAATATGAGGATGCCAGCAAAGAATAGGAACAACTGGTGCAAACACAGGGGGGCTTTTTACAAAGTATTTGTGTTCCTTTTATATTCTAGTTCGCCTATGAATAACTGTACATGTGTGGAATGTTCTTCTGAATGGCACTGTTGATAAAAAGAAGACTGTTCCCAAAGATTGCTTTGTAATACTTCACATCTGAATAAAAATATATATGCAAATATTTTTTAATTCACCCATGAACTTTCAGAATGGTTAATAATCAATAATAGGCACTCATGATTTTTTTAATCTCTGTGGATATTACTCTTTCAGCGTGTGGTTAATGTAAGGCTTATGGAGATGAATAATTTCGACAACAATACTTATATGCTATAAAACCACAAAAAGCTTTAAAAAGGCTGAAGTCCAGAGAGTATACGATTTACATATCTCAAGCAGAAATGATGTGTTGGAACATGCCGGAGAGTAATAGCTCTCAAACTATGGAGTGAAATACCTATTACAAATCACCACAAACACAGAAGAGGACTATAAGGTCAATTGTCATCATTTTTGGTAAAGGTAAAACTGACTTCAAGGCTTTCTACTGAGCCTTTTTTATAAGGAGAGCTAGGTCACCTGAAATGGTGCTGAATCACAGCAGACCCTTGACTGGTACAAAAGGCTGCTTTAATGGAACAGTTCTGTGCATAGGAAAAGAAACCATGGCAGGACCTTCTAGCCTACAAATATTAACTCCACCTTATTGATAAAATCATCATAATCATAAGCAGATATCCTTAAACCTCCCGCTACTGACCATGACCTCAATGTAACTAAATCTCTTATGCCTAAATGCCTCCACCCATCCAAAGGGTTGCCTGTCTTTCGCTTTCCTTTGCATCCCATATTTCAGCTCCCTTACCATTTTCATCCTTGACAGAGATTCATAGCTCACTGCTTACACCAGCCCCAACAGCCCGAGCTGGTTCATCTGATTTGTAAGTACTCTTGTAAGTTGTCCCAATCCTACCAACCAGGAAAGAAACTCCCTAAGACATTTTCATGCCCCTTCCTTTTGTCCCTCTTTTGCTACCTATCTAATGATCCCCACCATTAGCCTTCATGTCGATAAAAAGACTCCCTCATAGTGTGTGCCACAACATCTCTTAATGCCAATAAGTAATATTATTGCTTAGAAAAGACACATGAACCCTGTCTGCTCTAAATAGGTTGCAATCATCATCTGTGATTTGTGTATGTTGTTTCCATCCAGTGACTTCCTCTGCACCCAAAACTCTCTCTATTGAGTTTTCTTAGTGCCAATTTCACAGCTTACTATTTAATATTCCCTCTCAAAATCATTCTCTGCACCAACTCTGTCTATATCATATATTTTCAGATCAAGTAATATTCCCCAGTCCCAAACGTTTGTATGATTGTATTCAGCAGCATTGCCTGTAGCTGTGATAGAGCGCGCGAGGCCACCCGACCAATAGTTTTCGCCGTTTCCGGCTTCAGGGCCCATATACTTTTCAAATCACCATATACATCGATCGGGTGACTTCACGAGCTCTACCAGGTTGATGTGTGTGTGTTCCCTGCTACCAATTTTCGGTGCACCCGACTTACCATCCACCGATGCGGGTACCTAATGACCACAATGAATCAGGGAGCTAGCTGTAAAAGAAAGGCAACAAAATACAAACCCAACCAATAACATTCAAAATACTGTTTTAAATGACCACGGACAACTGGAAGTTTTAAAATGTTTATCTAAATTCAATATTTTCTTGCATGAGGTACAGTAAAATAAGGCAGTCAATAACCAAGATAACGTAAATTATATAGGCATAAAGAAATAATGACAGAGTAATCATCAAAGTACTAATAAAATGTAACGAGAAAAGATACTATGCAATTCAGTATTATCTAAACAGGGATAGCCTAAGTGTGGGTGACTACAGGAGAGCTTATAATGAATAACACGCTTCACTTAAGGTGAATGGGCCTTTGAACAATCTAGGCAATGACGTTCTAGACCATATCAGGAAATGACACACTGCTATGCAAAATATAATTTCTAACAAATGAGAAGACATAGGAATAAACTTATGGAAAAATATAAATGACCTTCAATAGTTGCAGAAAGGCATGGAAAATATCACATATGCAATGTTGAACTTTATTAAAGCAAAGTTAGAAATTCAGAAGGTGCAAGAATTTCAAGAGGTTCAGAGCAATATTTACCTAGAAAGGTGTGGAAACCAAACCCTGGCCACGGGTCAGTTAAGGACAGGAAACCCTCAAGGAAGGATAACCCTCAAAGGACAGCAGGTGCAGAATGGACACCCAGGACAGGACAGGATACCCTCGGAATAGGAATCAGGACAGGACCCTCAGGACAGGACAGCAAACCCTCAGGACAGGACCCTCTTCAGGACAGGACCGGAACCCACAGTTCGGAAGCAACGCCTGCGCTCCACCCACTCTGCAGCTATCGATCAAGACCCCGATTGGGTCAGCGAACTCCCAGCTAAGTGCTTGCCAGCACTTTAAGGCTCAGTAGAACCTTAGTCTATGGTCAAATTCGGACAGAGTGCTTCGCAGCGCTCTGTATCTTCAGTCACCTATTGAGTGCGTTGGGTCAGTGACAGGTCAGCTAAACCAGACAAGTCGGACGGTTCACTAGGTGAACCCAGGGTAGATATACAGTTTGGGGACAGTGTACCACCCCCCAATGTTGCAAAGTGTCAGAATCCCTCAATTTCGATTGGTCCTAAGGTAGGATTTGGGTAACACACCAATCACAATACAAGACTTGAAGCCTTCATTAACATACTTGGGTACCGCCTAGCAGGTTTGGGGTTCTCATGAGAACCGTGCAGAAATACGAGTGAAAATTAACATTGTAACACATGAGGAGCAACATTCGCCGTTCTCGTAGCGCAGAGGTGGCTTTCCCAGGCGCATCTTGACTGTGGCTGCCAGCTGGCTGAGTTCCACTGTCCAAAGTGGCCACCTTTCAATGCTCCCTGGTCATGCGCAGAAGAGACCGTCAATATGGCTCCCAATCAGTTTGGACCCCCATTCCCCGCGGTACATGAAAAGTAAGCGAAAACAAGTTAATACATAATAATGTCATTATGGAAATACATCATAGGGTTTGTACTTTTAACTCATCATCAAGAAATAAAACTATTGCATTAAATGTTAGCTACATTGACACAATCACAAGAGCAGTGGCACGAGCAGTACCACATGATAAGCACAGCTATGAATTACGCATGCGCATAACTTTCCCTCCACTTCTGCAGACGCGTCAGGACACGTGAGTGTGGCTGACGCATGCGCAGTAACTAAAATACAAGCGGCGGCCATATTAAAGAACACGGATTAAATTCATTAGAAATACACATAGGCAAGCTTCGGGAACTTTGCCTAAACAAAAATAAATGTTAGTAAAACATACGTTTTGTTACCTTATTACACATAAACGAGGTTCTTGACTTCAGCAAGCCGCAAAATATGCGAAGCTTTGCTTCATCAATCCCCTCTTTGATGATATTTACTATCATCACAAATTATAATGGAACCAGATGCCAACTTTCTTTCATACTTTATAAAGTTCTATTTCTTCCAGCAACCGTTCTAACTTTTCTCTCTCAGTTTTAGCAGGGTGAGAAGTCTTCACCTTTTTGTATATCTGATCATTCACTTCCTCTAATTCAATCTCATCCACACTTCGTTTCACTCCTCTTGCATTTACCTCGTGCTTTTTGGTGCGCTTGCGGCATTTACAGCATAAGAAAATGGAAAGTATAATAAGACCTATAATACCAATTGGCATCAGAATTTTGAATAATAAGCTTTTACCTATGCTAGCAAGCCAATGACCTACATTTGAGAGACCATCTACCAGTCTCTTCCAGGCACTATCAACCTCGAGTGGTTTGAGTTCCTTTGCCAAATTAGTAATGTTTTTCACATATCTTTTGATCTGTACACTTTTATCCGGAATATAAGTGCAACAATGTTGCGCCTTCAACATCCGGCAGACTCCGCCCTCTTTCGCTAATAAGGTGTCAAGAGCAAGTCGATTCTGTAAAACCATTGATCTGATCGCAACCATTTCGGTATTGACCAGCAGAAATCCATGAGCTGTTTCAGTAGACAGCACATCTACTATAGTAGACAATTTGCAAATTCTGTGAGTGTTCAGAACCACTCCCACTCCAGGTATCAGTGCACTGAAAATACTACCCATAATTTCACCTATACTTTCTCTTTTACTACGCACTAAGCCATTAGTATCTTCATTGCTTCCAGTTTTTCCATTCACATGGTATATTTTCGGGAAGACAATGCCACAGTAGCAGCTTCCATACCAGTGATCCGGCAATTTGAAATAAGCCTTGTCCCCACAAATATAATAAATTCCAGGAAACACAGGCTCTGACCCATTTTTGAAACCCCAACCTCCAATTACCTTGTAATTATGTTCGCATTCACTGGAACCAATGAAAACATTATTATAATAGCTAGTCTTCTCGCTGTGAAGACATAGCTTGCCTTTCTTTTCAAAATCCAGCAACAGAGCAGGACCCGCTCCACCAGATGAGGTGCCTTCCATGTTCTCTGCCCACTTTGGCTTTTTCTGACTTTCGTCATTAGCCTTCTTTTGAATTTTAATTCTCCTTTTCTCTGCCATGTTCAGGAACATCTTTTCCTGCTCACGCAAAGAACAAGTCAAGTTATCTCTGTGTGCGTCTGCTATGTCAATGTTACCTATAGTCAGAAAGTAGTCTCCCATATATCTTATGGTGTCAGTTTTGGTATGTACAGGATTCAAGTTCCCACGTATAGGAAGTTCAGAAAAGATCACGTCATTGTTAGAATAATAATACTGTAACGGTCCCCTTTTGTAAAATAAACTAGCTAAAATGCTACAGGAGATTCCATATGTCAATGGCAGGTGATGGTATGTCACGCCTTCAGCCACAGAAGTAGGTAGCTTCATGCAGACATAGCAATCTTCAATTTCCATAGTCTCTACATAGTGTATTAATAAGTTTGCGAAAACATTTAAGTGTGTCTTGTTCTTAACTCCATGATAATGTAGTCCTCCCTCATCTGATGCTTCTAAGTTCTGTTTTGTTTGTCTTAAAGCTCTTTCATGTCGTGCTACACTCTGTGTTGTTAGCTCCTCATTGTCAGTATTTACAACTTCAGTAGGGACAATGTTAGTATCTTTACTTACAGCAAAGGGAATGAAAATTGTTAATCCTATCCAGATAACTATCAGTACTACTACACTACATATACACACCTTGCAACACGTCTTAAAACGGCTGCAACTAGGTCTACCATTCACTGTTGAATCAGACATTTTGGCTCAGAAGGAGTCTTTCGAACCCCTCTTTTTGGCTTTACACAATTAGCTTACTTTGTGCAAATTCACGGTGGTTCGTCTTCTTCTTCAGCTGAGTACTCAGGGACGGGCTCTCCGTCGCTCACGTCAGTTATATCAAGATCTTCAAGTTCTTCCAAAACCAGTGTCCATTCAGGAGACTTGTACTTTTTGTTTTGTCTTTTTATTCGTTCACTCCTTCTTTTGGAAGAGTCTTCTTCTTGCTCTGCTATCCGAGCACTTCTTCTTGCTTCTGCACGGTTTTCTTCAACTGTCTTTATCCTCAGCCTCAATCTTTTTACAAACCTAGGCTCAAGGTTGTTTCTTTTCTTTAGTCTCTTAGTCGGTACTTGGACTTCACTTTCTTCTCTTATTCTTTTATTCTCTTTCGCTTGTGGCAATTCTTCTTCACTTTCTTCTTCTTCTTCCCTTACCTGGCTAGTTCCAGGGCTAGCATCAAGTTCTTCTGCCTGGTTACTAATCTGGCCTTGTTCAGGAATATTTTGTTTTTGGCTTTCGATTGTCTCTGTTTCTGTTTCTGTTTCCTGAACTCGTTCTTCTAACCCTATCTGTTCCTGTTCAAGCACTTCGATCTCTTGATTTTCTTCTGCTCGAACTATCACTCTATTTCTAGTCTCTCCCTTATCTGCATCAGGTGTTAGCGGTGGTGTATCGAACACCTGTTCTGTCCCTGTCTGACCTTCTCCTTCCTCAGTTTTGATGTGAATCTCAAGGGGCTGAGGTTCTTCGCCTGTGCCTTGATTTTCCTGACTAGTCCACTCTCTACCTTCAGTAAGTCGTTCTCTTGTTCGGATGGGATCTTCGGTCAGATCAATCATCGGTATCCATTCTTCTGGCCATATGCTTGGCAGCTCGTCTTCAGCTACTCCTGGCTCAGTTTCCTGGACCTCTTCCACAGGCTGGTTTCTTGGCAGTTCGTAGTCAACTACTCCTGGGCCAACGTCTGCTGTTCCTGCAACCTGACTGGTGCTGGGCTGCTCGTTGTCAGCTGCTTCTGGACCGGCTCCTGCAGGGTCCTCTGCTGGTTGCCCCTCTTCTGCAAATTCTTTGTCTGGTAATACCTTCTGAGTGTGTCCAGCGTGGATCCACTGGGGAACACCTGCGACCTTCACTGCAGTTGTTGTTACCAGGATTACTTGGCGTTTCTTTCCCCACCTTGGTGCCAGACAATTAGATCGAGTGTGCTTCTTTATTTTGACCCAGTCTCCTGGAACCAAGCTGTGGAGAGGAGTCGTTGGATTGAGGATGCCGTCGTCTCCAATCTGGCGAGAGATAGAACGCACTTGGTCACCCAATCTTCTGCAGTATTCAAGCACTAAATCATCAGTAATACTCAACAGTTTGCTTCCTGGCACCCATGCTTGTCTCATCACTCTTCCCATAATGATTTCATGGGGACTTAGGCCTGTCTTGCGGTCAGGAACACTTCTCAGTCCCATTAGGACCAGAGGCAGGGCCTTCACCCAGGTCATGCCAGTAGCATCTGTCAGCTTTGCTAGTCTGTTTTTGATAGTTCCATTTACTTGTTCCACTATTCCAGAAGCCTCTGGGTGGTATGCACAATGAAGTTTTTGCCTTATTCCAAAGGCCTTACAGAGTTCAGCCAGTATTTCATTCTGGAAATGACCACCTTTATCTGATTCAATAATGTATGGTATTCCGAATCTAGGTATCAGTTCTTTTAGTAAACACTTCGCTACTGTCAGTGCGTCACTTTGGGGAGTAGGGTAAGCTTCCACCCATTTTGAAAATACGCAAACAATGACAAGGACATATCGTTTCCCTTCACAACGGGGCATGGTGATGAAATCAATCTGTATCCTTACAAAGGGACCCCCTGATCTCCCAATCTTGCTCAGTTCAACCATTGTCCTCTTGCCTGGGTTCATCTGTTGACATGACAGGCACCTCTGGCAGAGGGACTCTGCTACCTTCCTGAACTTCTTACTGTACCAAGTCTGTTGAAATACCAGAATCATGGCATCCCTACCAATGTGTGATCCTTCATGTATTAATCTTGCCATTGTGCCAAGCAAGTGTCGGGGTAACACAGGCATACCAGTTGGGCCCAAAATCACACCATCCACACGTCTCGGTCTACACCCATCCTCCTTCCATTTCTCTCTTTCTTGCCAAGGAGCCGATTCCTGCCACTCTCTCACTTCATCCCACGTAGGCACTTCTTCAAACACCTGAAGCTGGCAGCTGGTTCCTGGCCCCCCTCGTTTTGGATTTACAATATACCGATCTTTGGCACACCATTGGGCCACTCGATCAGCATAATCGTTTCCCAGTGATACTTTGTCCATGCTCTTTTTATGAGCAGCACATTTTACCACTGCTAGTTCTTTGGGCAACTGGATGGCCTCTAAAAGGTCATGAACAACCTTTGCATTCCGAATGGGAGTACCTGAGGAAGTCATGAATTCTCTCTGCAGCCACAATTGGCCAAAGTCATGCACAACTCCATAACAGTACTGACTGTCAGTATACACTGTTAGGCGTAAGTCCTTCCCAATTTTGCAAGCCTTTATCATGGCTATCAATTCGGCTACTTGTGCAGACTTGATGTTATATAGGTAACCTGCTTCTTCAATTTTTGTGAAAGACACTACTGCATAAGCAGCACTCAGGCCTCCTAGTTCATGTCTTAGACAGGAACCATCCACAAATAGTTCTTTATCATGTTCAGGCAATGGCACTTCTTTTATGTCTGGGCGTGGCTTAGTACTGAACTCTGTCAGGTCAATACAATCATGTTCATCATCATCCCCACCTTCTATTTCCAAGGGGTCGGGGAGTAAAGTGGCAGGGTTCAGAATACCGCACCTAACAATGCTTACATTTGCTGCACCCACAAGAATCCTCTCGTATTTAGTCAGCCGACTAGGGGTGAGATACTGTGTTTTAGTTCTGGTCAGTAGAATTACCACTCCATGTGAGACATACACGGTCACAGGATGTCCCATGACAATGGACTCACTCTGTTCCAAACTTGCACAGGTAGCAGCTACTGCTTTCAGACAGCCTGGTAACCCAGCAGCTACTGGGTCCAAAGTGGCAGAGAAATAGGCCACAGGCCTTCTGGTCGTGCCATGTTCTTGAGTCAGGACTGACAATGCGCAATTATCGCGAGTGTCACAGAATAGGGCAAACTCTTTGGAATAATCTGGCATTCCCAACGCAGGGGCCGTACACAGACAGTTTTTCAGTCTTGTGAAAGCCATTAGACTTTCATCGTCCCACTCTACAACATCTGGCATTCCCCTCGTGGTCATTTTTATCAAGGGCCTGGCTAAGGCTGCAAATCCCAGAATCCACTGCCTGCAGTACCCTAGTACACCCAGGAACATTCTGACATCTTTTTGAGTACGGGGCAACTGCATCTTTTGAATTATTCTCACTCTTTCTGATGTGACTTTTCTGACACCCTTTTCTATCTGGTGTCCTAGATATTTTACTGATTTCGCACAGAACTGTAGTTTGTCAGGGGCCACTTTATGCCCTTTCTCACACAGGTGATTTAGGAGGGCAATGGTGTCAACTACACAGTCCCTATGACTTTTAGACGCCAGTAGAAGGTCGTCTATGTACTGCACTAACACAGAGTTCCCAGGTAAGATCAAAGTCTCTAGACATTTTTTCAAGATCTGATTAAAGATAGAGGGACTCTCTGTATACCCTTGAGGGACCCTGTTCCAACAATACACGTGACCCTCGAAGGCAAATGAGAAAAGAAATTTGCTGTCGGGGTGCAGGGGTATCGAAAAGAATGCATGACATAAATCAATCACAGTGAACCACTCAGCATCCCAAGGAATCTGGTACAATATCACTGCAGGGTTCGGGACAATAGGGCAGCAAGGAACTACAATTTTGTTAACCTTTCTCAGGTCCTGCACTACCCTGTACTTGCCACTAGGCTTTTTGATGCCCATAATCGGTGAGTTGCATGGGCTGCTCATCACTTCCTGTATGATGTCTCCTTCTAATAATTTTTGTATTTCTAGAGTGACACCTGCTTTCACTTCAGCATTCATTCGGTAGGGCCTAGTGTTAGGATATACTGCATTGTCCTTGATGGCTATCTGTATGGGGTCCACATCTTTCATCAACCCCACATCTTTTCCAGTGAAATCCCACACCTCTGGCTTTACGGCTTCCTGGAGTTCTTGGGGCAAGTCCTGCAGGGTCAATCTTTTAATTTCTGAGTCAGGTCTAAGTAACAATAATTTATAAATGCCATCTTCATCTGGGGTCTGTATCTCAACACCTTTTGGTGTGCAAAAGATGGTACAGTTCATTTTGCACAGCAAATCACGACCCAGTAGATTCACTGGACTGGTGTCACAGACGACAAATCTATGCATTTGTTTAAAGTTTCCAATTGAAATCTCCATTGGTTCGGTAACAGGAGTACTAATCAATTGATTAGATACACCCACTACTTGGATATTTTCTCCCGAGAGGGGTAGGTTTGGAACGTCCACTGTTCTTACAGTAGAACGGGTAGCGCCAGTGTCCAACAGAAAGGTGACATCATTTCCGTCAACCTTTCCTTCAATATATGGTCCAGACTGGTCTACCGGCAAGGAAGCGCCAAGTACGCACTCCTCGTCCTCCCCTCTCAGGCCCCGTCAGTCCTGTTCATTACAAAGGAAGGTATCATTCAGCAGATACTGCGAAGTTGCTGTATTTCTGTTCTCCCCGCTTTCCCAAACCTCTATCTCTTCATCTTCTGCCTGTCTTCCCCTGTATACCTGCTTGGGTGCTCGAGGCACCTGAACTGTTTTTACCTGGGGTTGAGTCTTTCTTGGTCTTTCTTTCTGCGTCTGTGGAGTTAAATCAGGAGTTTTTTCATTAATATCTACTAATTGGGGACACTCGTTTCGCCAGTGTCCAATTTCGCCGCACTGATGGCAGGGAAATTTTTTCATAGCCTCTTCCCTGCTAAATTTGGGCCGGGGCTTTCCTCCACCCCCTCCCCCAGGACCTTTGTTCTCAGCATTTTTAACCATGTTACTCAATTGTTTTTCCTGCTGTTCTGCGAGCTTCACCTGAGCCCACATCACCTTTTCCTTGAGGGCCTTTTTCTTTTCTGCCATCTCATCCTCGCAGTACTTAGCGTACCGCAGGACCTCATCCATTTTCTTAGTATGCCAACAGATTTTATTATCTTTTATCCACTGACAAATTTCAGGTCTTAAACCATTTACAAACCTGTAAATAAAGTGCGTCATATCCTTCAGGTCGATGTTATCAATACCACTGTATGTTTTAAATACCTGCAATAACCTCTCATAGAAGGAGTGCACTGTCTCGTCCCTTTCCTGTGTTGTTCTATCTATTTTTGTCCAATCAGTTTCCTTTGCGGGCACCTTTTCTTTCAAGTGCTGAATTACCTGCTCATATTTTCGCATGACATCCTTTGATGGCTCTCCAGTTTCCTTGTTTCTGGGGTACTCCTCACTGGGCCAGTCTATGGCTATTTTACACTGGGTCCATAAATCTACTGGAACCACAATGTCGAAAAACCCATCCAGGTCTTTCCACAGACACTTTTGTACCTTCACGAACCTCTCCACCTGCCTGTACCAGTCAACTGGTTTCTCTCGTAATTTTGGAAAATCGTTCGTGAAGGACACAATATCCTGCCTAGACCAGGGGACATGCACATATTTCCCTCCTGGAACTTCGCGCATGGGGCATAACTGCTCAGGTTTTTCTACCTCTCTTAAAGCAAACTCAGGAGTCACTTGTCGGGAGCGAACCTCTTCTCTCTTTTTCGCCCACCTGCTTCTCCATCTTTCCACATCTCCCCATTTCTGCAGTACCCCCATTAATTCTTTAATCTGCAACTTCTTCCCTGCCACATTCAGGTGTTCTATATCTTTGTCTGAGAAGTCTGCTCTGTACGGTTTCTGTAAGGGCTTGGATTTTGAGATATCTACCCCCATACTAACTGCTGTTTCGGTCAGTTTTTCGTGGAGCACTCTGGTGTTCCTTGTAAAGCTTTTACATATGAACGACAATTCTTCTTCAGAGTAGGTATTCAATCGATCCAACCCCACATTTCCTGCCATTAATTCTTCTATTTCGACCCTCAGCTTGTAGAGGTCTAAAGGTTTTGTTTGCGGAGTCTGCTTCTCTAATTCACGACTCCAACTCTCAATTTCATCCGGAGTTACCAGAGAGACATTCCTAGTACCTGTTGCTGTCTCTAATTTAATTTCTTTTGTATTAAAAGGGTTATACCTCTGCTGTATTCCCTTTCCAGTCTGTTTGTTTGGCAATTCCAAGAACGCAACTTCAGACTCGCACTCACTGGACTGATCATCTATGATGATCGGTTCCTGTCTCGGGGTTGCCATGCCTGGGGTCATAACTGGAGTAATCGGATTTCCCTGACCATTTCCGTATAACGGGACCACCGGTCCAATAGTTACTGGAATGGTCAATGCCTCAGGACTGGTATTTAACTGGGAAATTTTCTGAATTATTTCTGTCCTTTGTCTAGCTAGAGCCTCTTGCTCCTTTTCCACTAGTACCCTTCTTAAAGTTGTGTCATGTAATATCTGTGGGGTCAACGGAGGAGTAAAACTCGGGGCAGTAGGATGCGTTTCACTTGGTCCTCCCCCATAATTAGGTTTCGGGAATAAAGTTCCAGTATTAAAGGACCTGCGCTCTTCCCCATATGGAGGTTGAACAAAAGGCAGTCCTGAATTCGATGGTTTTTCTTCGCTTTCATACAAGGGTCTGGGAAAAAAGATTTTCGTACGTGAATACTTTTCTTCCTGGCTTGCGGGCACTTTGGGATATATATCCCTTGTTTCCGTCGGTTCGGGTTTTTCTGGATAGGGCAATACTTGACCACCCCCTCCCAGTCCCAGGGACCTGTCTTCTTCCTTTAGGAAGTGGCGTCGGGGAACATCTCCTACACTGGAAGGTCGGGTTCCCTCATTGTAAGGTGGCGGACTTCTGGTACAGATGTCATCTATTAGTTCATCATCTGATTCCCCCAGGGCCCCCCAATGCTTACATTTTTCAGTACTTTTCTCACCTGCTCCAATGTTATGACATGCCGGCATCATGGGAAACAGACCCTCAACAATCATGCTCTGCCTCCACTGTTTCATCCTTTTATCCCTAGATTCCTGTTTCTGCCTGGGGTACCACTTGGTCAAACCCTTGTCCATTCGGGGTCTTTCTCTTTCAAAAGCCTCAATCTCCCATTCCTCTAATGCCTCATACTGCGTTAGTCTCGGTCTGGGATGCAGTTCATTCATTCGGGTTCTTAAATTAAATAAGATCCTACCATTGAAAGTACCATCTAACGGAAAAGCCAATACTCCGTCATCTTTTGTGTACTTCACCCAATTCTCCAACCACACACAGGTATTGTACCCTCGGTCAAACATCATGAATGAGGCGGGAGTATTGGGTGCTGGGACAAGAACACCTTCTCTAGATTTTATCGGTTTGTCCGTTTTGAAATAATTTTTCACCTTACTTACAAGGGACATTTTTCTCTTGGTCCCGTACATAATATCGTATCTATTAGTCTTCCACTGATCCCTTTCAAACCCTAGGTGCCTTGGATCAGGTCGAGTTCCTGTAGTCTGCGAGTGCCACATACGACTTCTACACTAAACTTTGTTTACAAACTACCTCCAATCGGAACGCGCTTCAGAAATTCGTGCAACCAATGGGTGCGCGGCACTAAATAAGCTCCGCCAATGGGTGCGCGGCCCCTTCGTGAGACAGTTCCCACGCTCCGGCGCTCACCCCTCCTTTACAATTCCAGCTCCACTACCCGCCCGCTGCTTCAACCAATCCCAGCGCGGCACAAAGTGACGTCAGAGGCGCTTCGCAACTGACTCCCTCCCTTCACAAGGTAACGGAAACTTTCTTTCTTTTAAAGTGCTCAGTGCTTGGTTAATTTACAACAAATACACATTCGCCACAGTGTTCAAGTGTCTAGACAGAGAAAGAATCGTTTTACTGCAAGTAAACTACTTCCATTTACTTTTCACTTGCTACGGGCAGATCTCTTCCGCCTACCCTTCACTCTAGCATCGGTGAACCTGTTATTCCCCTAAACTCATCCACTTCTTTCCGGGATATATTCCGAGTTTTAAGGTTTCTCAGCGGACCCCTCTGCTTTCACACTAGCTCCGAGGAACCTGCTACTCTTCCGATGTGACCCTTACTAGGTTACGCCACTATGGGAATTTTGCCAATGAACCCCGTTACTGTCATTTATTCACACATGTATTCAGAAAACCCTAGTTAGTGCTTCCCGGTTATCCTAACCTGCACCTAACTTTCCTCGAACCTGTGACCTCAGGACAATGGATTCTATTCACCACTTGCCCTTTCAATTCCCCGGGGAGTTCGGACAACATGAAACGATTCGGTTTACAAATGCATGGATTAGTACATATAACAATATAAGAACAAGAATGATAACAATACAGCAATTCATGAATTTTTTTTTTCAGCAGCGTATTCACAAGAGAGTGATCAATTCCCTGGAATGGCCGCTCTTATAGCAGCATCAATGTATTAGCAGCTACCGACTCAACTAGTCCAACTAATCCCTGCCTTACTGTCAACTAGTCCCTAACCATCCTCTAGCTACCAGAAAACTGATAGAGCGCGCGAGGCCACCCGACCAATAGTTTTCGCCGTTTCCGGCTTCAGGGCCCATATACTTTTCAAATCACCATATACATCGATCGGGTGACTTCACGAGCTCTACCAGGTTGATGTGTGTGTGTTCCCTGCTACCAATTTTCGGTGCACCCGACTTACCATCCACCGATGCGGGTACCTAATGACCACAATGAATCAGGGAGCTAGCTGTAAAAGAAAGGCAACAAAATACAAACCCAACCAATAACATTCAAAATACTGTTTTAAATGACCACGGACAACTGGAAGTTTTAAAATGTTTATCTAAATTCAATATTTTCTTGCATGAGGTACAGTAAAATAAGGCAGTCAATAACCAAGATAACGTAAATTATATAGGCATAAAGAAATAATGACAGAGTAATCATCAAAGTACTAATAAAATGTAACGAGAAAAGATACTATGCAATTCAGTATTATCTAAACAGGGATAGCCTAAGTGTGGGTGACTACAGGAGAGCTTATAATGAATAACACGCTTCACTTAAGGTGAATGGGCCTTTGAACAATCTAGGCAATGACGTTCTAGACCATATCAGGAAATGACACACTGCTATGCAAAATATAATTTCTAACAAATGAGAAGACATAGGAATAAACTTATGGAAAAATATAAATGACCTTCAATAGTTGCAGAAAGGCATGGAAAATATCACATATGCAATGTTGAACTTTATTAAAGCAAAGTTAGAAATTCAGAAGGTGCAAGAATTTCAAGAGGTTCAGAGCAATATTTACCTAGAAAGGTGTGGAAACCAAACCCTGGCCACGGGTCAGTTAAGGACAGGAAACCCTCAAGGAAGGATAACCCTCAAAGGACAGCAGGTGCAGAATGGACACCCAGGACAGGACAGGATACCCTCGGAATAGGAATCAGGACAGGACCCTCAGGACAGGACAGCAAACCCTCAGGACAGGACCCTCTTCAGGACAGGACCGGAACCCACAGTTCGGAAGCAACGCCTGCGCTCCACCCGCTCTGCAGCTATCGATCAAGACCCCGATTGGGTCAGCGAACTCCCAGCTAAGTGCTTGCCAGCACTTTAAGGCTCAGTAGAACCTTAGTCTATGGTCAAATTCGGACAGAGTGCTTCGCAGCGCTCTGTATCTTCAGTCACCTATTGAGTGCGTTGGGTCAGTGACAGGTCAGCTAAACCAGACAAGTCGGACGGTTCACTAGGTGAACCCAGGGTAGATATACAGTTTGGGGACAGTGTACCACCCCCCAATGTTGCAAAGTGTCAGAATCCCTCAATTTCGATTGGTCCTAAGGTAGGATTTGGGTAACACACCAATCACAATACAAGACTTGAAGCCTTCATTAACATACTTGGGTACCGCCTAGCAGGTTTGGGGTTCTCATGAGAACCGTGCAGAAATACGAGTGAAAATTAACATTGTAACACATGAGGAGCAACATTCGCCGTTCTCGTAGCGCAGAGGTGGCTTTCCCAGGCGCATCTTGACTGTGGCTGCCAGCTGGCTGAGTTCCACTGTCCAAAGTGGCCACCTTTCAATGCTCCCTGGTCATGCGCAGAAGAGACCGTCAATATGGCTCCCAATCAGTTTGGACCCCCATTCCCCGCGGTACATGAAAAGTAAGCGAAAACAAGTTAATACATAATAATGTCATTATGGAAATACATCATAGGGTTTGTACTTTTAACTCATCATCAAGAAATAAAACTATTGCATTAAATGTTAGCTACATTGACACAATCACAAGAGCAGTGGCACGAGCAGTACCACATGATAAGCACAGCTATGAATTACGCATGCGCATAACTTTCCCTCCACTTCTGCAGACGCGTCAGGACACGTGAGTGTGGCTGACGCATGCGCAGTAACTAAAATACAAGCGGCGGCCATATTAAAGAACACGGATTAAATTCATTAGAAATACACATAGGCAAGCTTCGGGAACTTTGCCTAAACAAAAATAAATGTTAGTAAAACATACGTTTTGTTACCTTATTACACATAAACGAGGTTCTTGACTTCAGCAAGCCGCAAAATATGCGAAGCTTTGCTTCATCAGCTGCATTAGGTTGTTCTCTCCCAGTTTGATAACAAGCAAGTCCAGGGAACCTCGCCAACTGAATTGCTCAGCTAGCATTGGAAGCAACTGTCCTACCTCATGTCGAACTTCCATCCAATCCCGATCGCTTGCCGAATGCCTTCTTTCTTGCCTATTTCATAAAAGTATGTTCAAATAATGAGACCCTGTTTTCTTGTCTGATGCTGGTGTAAAATCAACTGTAAGAATAAACTAACCAACCCCAACAAAACAGAGGACATAGATAGAACACCCAATAGGCAAAACCTTGTCAGCAAATATAGAGCTATTACATTGTAGACGCAATGAGGGAAAATCATGCAGATGCACACTCAGCAGCCTAACACTTAATGTTTTTGTCTCTTTTTGCTATTTCTGCAACCTGACCACAACTCCTCACATGTGCAGTGGCACCATCAAACATTGTGTGGTGAATATCCTCCTCTGGAATGAAGCAAATCACCGCTCCTCTGGCCAAGACCGATGGTGTATGTACCTAAATCCCCCTTCTGCTTTTTTTGGTATTAAACCCAAGGGGGTGTACAATCAAATCTCATAACGACTAGTCCTCGAACAGGCTGACAATCCTCCTTTCACCAATTTCCTTCCACAATTATTCTACCACCACTTGCTGTCTTTCTCTTGCCCAATTAAATTTTTCCATCCATCTTTTTTCCCTAGTTCTCTAATGCACTTGCCTAAACCCATCTGTAGCATGATTTTCACATCCACCGAACCTTTTCTGTTAGGCCATCCATGCATACAACTGCTCTACATTAACTGACATAAAAGCCTTTTCCCACATAGCCTCAGGAACCTTTACCCTTTCCTGCATGGTCCAGACCTTTAGAGCCTAGTACATTGTGTAAGTGGGAGCATGGCCCCAGATTCTGCATACTCATGCCTGAATTTAGAAACAAGTTCTACAGAACCCTCTGTTATATGACCAATACATGCCTATTCCCTTGTGTACCTCGCACCCCAAATTGGGAGGGACGTCCAAGAAAGAGCCGACATTGAACTGACTTAGGCAACAGTGGCTCAGGCCTTTTTGACGCTGGTAACTGTAACCAGATTTCATTACCTACATCACTCCACCGACTTCCAACATAATAATAATAATAATAATAATGCACTGCCAATTGCATCTGAAACTCCTTATTATATCTTACTCACACAATATCCCCAAAATGTATCTAAGTTTTCAAATGATATCATTATCTTAAACACTGCAACATTCCTCTTTACGGATGGCGTTCAAAATAGACACTGGCATATATCAAAAAGTCCATTGTCACACACACACAATATTGTACTACTAAAAGAGACCCATCTCCTGGGAAATTCCTGCAAAGCCATGACGAGATGTGGTTGTACGGTGATTGCACATGTGGGGATTCGAGAGGTTCTCATGGAGACACGCAGGCTACCTCTAGTGTTCTCCTGCCTCAGACCCTAACCGTGGCAGGAGTCTGGAGGGCGGCGATGGCCGTTTTGGGATGCAAAGGGAAACACAAGAGTGATGACCCCCCTGTGGTTCATTGATATCCTGAAAGAGGTAGGGAAACTATGAGGGCTCACACAATGGAATTTATTGCCATAACCACATCGGGAGATGTATGGAAATGGGACTCCATGCTTCGCCTGGATGACATGCGATCTCAGTATGACTTGGCACCTAGTCTTTTTTTTTATTTATTTTTTTTTTGAGTTTTATATAGCGCAAACTAGACCTGAACCGAATCAGGTATCAGAGCGCTTTACATAGCACAAGTTAAGTTTTTTTACATGAGGACACACTTTCATTTTTCTTTTTTTTTAGGCACGGGGGGATTAAGTGCTTTGCCCAGAATCACAGGAGGTTTTGGCGTCGTTACCGTTACTTTCAAATATATCCAGTTACGCCATGCGGTGCTGACACACATTCCCAGTCATACTTTTGATTGCTGATTTCTCGCCTCTGGAGGACCTTGTTCTCACAGAACCTTTACCAAAAAAGACCATCTCACTCATATACAAGAAACGTATCAGTAACTCTCCGGTCGAAATGGGACCTTTAGGGGGTTGGCTATCAAAGCGGGCTTTCACCTCATTCAACTACATTTAGTGCCCCGCTCCTACTATACCCGCATCACCATCCATCCCATGGGCCGCCACCCAACTGACCTCTGCCTCTGGGAATTCTGGGAGACAGGCACATTATTACAAATCCCATGGTACTGCCCTGCAATAAAGCCCTACTGGCTGGCACTAAAGAAACTGATTGGGGAAGTCCTGGGCGTGGGTATACTGGATTTGGCTCAGTCATGCCTCCTGCACATGTGGGGGGATGACCCACCAGCAAGATATAATATACTCTAGTTATCATTAGCTTAGTCAATGGGACAATAAATACAGCTCATATGTGGGGTGCATGGGATACACCAACCATGGCGGGGTGGAAAAACGACATGGACTGGTGCATGTAGGCAGAAAAAACGATATACCTGGGTAGAGGGTGCCCACGAAAATGGGGGGAAAGCTGGTCCCCATGCTGGAGGAGGAATCCATGGTGGTTCCCAAATCTACAACACAGTCACTCCTTAACTATGCTGGGGGATTGTTTTTGGTTTACCACTTTGTTACTCTTTTCCAATATAAAGATGATTAATGATTGCTTCATTGATATATTGTTCATTTGGGGACATATGATTATGCTGCACTCCATTTGTATATGTTGTACTTTATAGAACTAAATAAAAAGATTTATAAAAAAAAGGCCATTGTCAAAATGTCAGTGGTGGTTGGTAGTTTAGGCCTCCCTTCTAATTCCTAGTCTTGCTCCTTTTAACCCACTTAATCATGAACCTCCTTATGAAACACTTTATACACATCTATGTATTCCTTTTCTAGATATTTTGTTGTTTAGTTCTATCCAGGTAAGGTGATTTTTTTCAACCCCATTTAATATCTCCTAATCCAAGGTGTTACCCCTCTTCTCCTTTTTCTTTATGCCCCTATTGCCTGTATCTGTTTTTCAATATTATTTTTATCTTTGTTCTTAAACCTTCTATCTGAAAGAGACAATTAGTTATGGCTTCCTCGCCTTAGAATTACTCTTATTATGTTCTCCTTCTGTGGTTGCACCTTTGTCTACGGCCTGTTCTGGTCTGTGCCTTATCAATTTAAACACTCACTATTGCCACCCCCACTATCAAAGACTTCCATCCCTGCTTACACCTCTTTTCTTCCCTTGTACTAACCTCACACCAAGCCCACTAGCCATCACTGCCCGACCTCACAACTTCCAAGCTCTCCTGCACTCATTCCTCTCTGGGGACCCTGTTGAGGGAAAAAAGCATAATCGTATGGGTGGAAGCTTTTTCTTTACCTGAATGTACTTTTACTTTTTTATGCTATTCACAAATGTTCCTCCTAGCTGTACAGCTAGAAAGGTGTGTCAAACATACAAATGTGTAGCCTTTCCAAAACTTTCAAGGCAAACTACATTTTGGAACTCCCTCTTCATGCCCCTCGAGTAGAATTGAGTACTACATATTTCTCTGCACTGGCAGTTCAAAATGCATTAATGACTGTCGTCAATCCCTTTGTGGAATCCTGGAAGATGTAAAAACGATGTTATCCAAGATAAACTAATGTTTATGACCTGTGAATAGGGCTCTACGTGTTTAGCTTCTGTGCTTTATCTTCAGCATCACTTCTACTGTTCTCCTGCTAACACTGTGTAAAAAATACAAATCGCTTCCTTTTGGTACCTTTACCCTATCTCATGTCCTAAATGCATTGACTTCTCTTTTCTAACTGACCCTCACAGTGCTCCTGCCCATTGTAATGCTCCTTGCCAATCTCTCCCTCCTCGAGCCCTTGCTGCATCCTAATCCAACACCTCCCCATATCGGTCATCTACCCTGCACCTCAACAACTGTCAAGCTATCCCTACCAGCACTCAGGACTACCCCATCCTCAGCACCCCCATCTGAATAGTCCACATAGTATTTCCTGGCGTACGACATGAGGCAGGTTTCATTGGAATGAAATCCTCCCTTTGGTTAGTCCTAGAGTCGCCAGGCAGATATTCTAACTTGCCTCGAATTTCAGAATCACTACTCTTCGCCTCCCAGTATTGGGGCCTGGGGTCATATGGTTTTAATTGCAAAGCTCATCCTCGGCCTCACAAGATCCTTCCCCGAATAATTCTTTTAGACACCTACACTTTTCCACGCACACCCATTTTTCTTTCTTGTCAACAATCATTCCTTGGCTACTGTCACATTGCCCATACCAATGATCATGCCTCCTTCTTTTCTACTATCTTCCACCTCTTGGCATCCTGACATTACCTCACAACACATAATCAGGGATCTCGTGCGCACCAGCACAAACCCTTATTAGTGCTCCCCTACAAAGGCACCCTATTGTACCTGAGGTAACAGCCCTTTTGTAGACTCAGCCTCTTCTTTGATTCCTACTGTGCCCTCATCTGCCCTCCCCCTAGCTGAACCTTCAACTATGACCACATTACCTCATTTCTTCTTCCCACCTCGGGTGCTGGAAGTTGCACTCATTAGACACCAGTTCTCCTGCACCCACCCTCCCAAAAGAGGACATTACACCCTCCACTAGTGAGGTGCCTGCCACAGCTTTTTTCTGATTCTCCAAGCCAACCTAAGCTTCACCTACTCCAGCCCCTTGCTTCTGCCCTCAGGCATGCTGGTGTGCACCGATCCTCAATGCGCCTCGCTTGCTCTAACCTCAGTTCCCACTGCTCTATAAACCCACTGCCTCATGGTCAGGGCACTTTGCAAGGGTCCACTTACCTCCCACTTGATTTCCACCCCTTCATCCCCTCCAAATGCGACCGTCATCCCCTAGTCACCTACCTAAAGAGCTGTTGTTGAACTAGCACTTGAGCCTCCTCTGAAATCCCAGGATCTACAGATCTTCCTGGACCACCTCACCAAGCACCCACTGTGGTTCTGTGATTGCACTCTGCTGCTTTGACTTGTTTACAAAAAAAACCTGATGCCTATCAACTGTTAAACCAAACTTTACTGCAAGAACAAACTGTACCTATAGCCACCCGTCTACTCCCACTGAAACCACTAGACTGCGACCTCAAATCTGCTATGTTGGCTACCCAGTGTGTAGGGAGAAAACCTAAGAGGACTGACCCTTCTGCTCACAGGTCTTGCCCCTACCCAACCCCAATTTTAGCTTGCATTAACCTATGCCTCACCCAACCTGAAGGGGCATACTACTTCTCACAAACAAATTAGGTCTGTTAAATATTTGGCTTCAAATGTATAGAGCTGATTTGTTTTCCTTCATCTTGATTTATAGCAGACTCTCTTTTCTTTTAGTTTTTAGCTCTATTGAATGATTCATCTCAACCTTCATGGAGTACTCTCTCTGTAGGATTTTTTCTTTTAACCATGTTACTTCTTGTTCCATTTGTTCATTGTTTGAGGTGATCCTTTTGATTTGAAACAGATATGAGTGAAATTAATATTTTCTGTGGTATGGGGGAAAGCTGTTTCAGTGTAACATATTGTTTTTATCTGTTGGTTTCCTGGTTGGAAATGTACTCTCCTGCAGAGTGACCCAGGATTATTTTTGCCTTTTTAATTAACCCTATTTTTTAGTAGCTATCTTGCTGGCATAACTGGGAAGTAAACACCCCAACTTTAATGGCAAGGCCAGTTTCGACTGTGGATACTGGGGTGAGTGGAGGAGTACCTGTGATGTCTCCCCTTGCTTGTTCGGGTGACTTGCACAGGCGAGCAGCAGGACAGATAGAGATAGGCTGTTTTAAGACAGGGGTGTGTTTTTTGGTGTCAAGTGGTCTTGGGTGTAGTAATAGCAATTTTCTGCTTCCACCCTCAGTTTCAAAAGAGTGATGTAGAATGGGAAGCTTTTGAAGAGTATAAAACACATGAACGAAAAGGAATTGTATTTTTGATGTTTCAGTACTTTTTTTATGGTGATGAGAAAGGGAAATATGTGTTATGAATATGAAGGTGTTAGTCACTTTATGATGGGGTTTCAGTTTTTAGGCTGTGGTTTCAGCATTGCTGGTGTAAGACATGCTGCAGAGGAAAAAATAAAAGGCTGATATACTGGTCAGCAAAGGATGAGGCATTGCAAAGTGCTGCTTGCATCTACAAAAAGGTTAAAAAGGTGGGGTGCAGTCAGTGACAAACTTAAAAGTTGGTCTTTCTGTGGGCAGAGGTGTGCACCCTTTCCAAACAAGAACCACAATCCGAGTCAGGGTAGGTCACAACACAACCTAATGTATCCTACCCTCACCCTCTGGTAGCTTGGCACAGAGCAGTTAGACTTAACTTAAGAGGCAATCTGGGTTCGAGTCTCGGTAACGACGCCAAAAACCTCCTGTGATTCTGGGCAAATCACTTAATCTCCCCGTGTCTAAAATGAATGCGTGTCCTCATGTAACGTAACTGGTGCTATGTAAAGCGCTCTGATACCTGATTCAGTTCGGGTCTAGTTCGCGCTATATAAAACTCTGCAAAAAAAAAATACAGTGAAAACACCGCAAAACCACTCAGACAGTTAGACTCCCTACTGATAAACCTCATATTGGGAACAGGGAGGTAAAGAATACAACTCTGGTGAAGCTGAGATTCCGGCCGGCTGACCTGTCGCAAACAGGGGCAGTAAACAAGCTGCTATTCCCCAAGATGAGAAACACACAAGAGACCCTACAGTTGATGGCCAGTTCTAGATCCCTAGGCAAATAGGGCTTCCCATATATAGGCACAAAAATACAATTTGGACCGGTGCTTCCCCTTTAATGATTCCCAGTGGAATCAGGCCCCCTTATGACCTGGGGACTGGAGAAATGGGAGGAAGCTGGCCTCCACACTCTGGGAGATCTATACCAGGAGGGTGAGCTAATGGACTTCCCCACACTACATGCCTCAGTTCACCCTCCCGTAAGGTAGATTCTCTGATATGGATGGATTAGAGGATCCCTTAGAAGGCACTGGGAAGAGATCCCCATCATAGTCCCCACTGATGCTGTCTTACAAGCACTACATACTATGGGGAGTGGTCGGAGATAGGTAACCTGGCTATAGGGAGCAATGAGAGAACACACCAAAATCTCCCTTCAACCCCGCAGAGAAGTCAGAGAGAGCATTACCCAACAAGGAATGGTAGAGGGCCTTGGAATGCCCCCAAAAGGTCTCCAGTAGCACGAGATTCCACTTCATACACTTAAATGTCCAAAATAGGGCTTATTTAACGCCACAGAAAATTGGCCACCTGTTCCGCTGGGGCATGCGCCGTGTACATCAATTGCCGCCACTCACCCACAAACTACAAACATGTCCTTAAGGCTTGGCCGTCACTGAAATACTAATGAGAGTCAGTCCAGAACACAGTAGCGGCTGTCACGAGCAGACCAAAGTTAACATCAGTGGAGGCCTGCCTAATAGGCATATCCTGAGATCCCTCAGGCATAAAGTCACTACAAGGTTAGCAGATCTCCTACCCCTCCCAGCCAAATGATGCATTACAATGCGGTAGAGGTCTGCTCACCCCCTCCACCCCCGACTAGGGTGTCCTATCTAACAGACGCCATATTCTAGGCCGAGGTGGAAACAAGAGCACTTTGCAGGGAGAAAAATAGAGATCTGCGATGCCATTCTATCGTGGACCAATGGGATTCCTTAGTGCAAGACCTCAAGCATTATAGGGAATAAGACAACCGTGCTCCATAGCAGTGCTTAATTTGTAAAAAAAAAGCGCCAGGGATTTTGTCAAGAGGCTTCTACAGTTTACACCACACATTGCCCCTGCCATGCTGCCAATGATAGTAACAAAACAAACAAGATGATGGACGGAATCTTGCACAATGGCAAAACATTTACCCCCAGTCACAGATCTGGGTTTAATCCATCGTTATTTTGCTCACCAAGCCACCCCTGTTCAGACATGGCCATATACAAATCAGACTTGACCCTGTGCCTAATGGAACAGTCCACCCCAAACTGCCAAGCCATGTCTTCCCTGGACCGGAATTAAGCATCTAGGACCGGTTTCTGGCTATCAGCCGTCTTCAGCCAGGATAGCTTGACTCCAGTGGCGCAGTGAGCACGGGACCCACGTCTGGGCATACCCTTCTCACATAGGGTGAATAGCAAAACAAACAAGATGATGGACGGAATGTTGCACAATGGCAAAACATTCACCCCCGGGTCAAAGATCTGTGTTTAATCCATCGTTATTTTGCTCACCAAGCCACCCCTGTTCAGACATGGCCATATACAAATCAGACAGACTTGACCCTGTGCCTAATGGAACAGTCCACCCCAAACTGCCAAGCCATGTCTTCCCTGGACCGGAATCAAGCATCCTAGGACCGGTTTCTGGCTATCAGCTGTCTTCAGCCAGGATAGCTTGACTCCAGTGGCGCAGTGAGCACGGGACCCACATCTGGGCATACCCTTTCCACATAGGGTGAATAGCAAAACAAACAAGGTGATGGACGGAATTTTGCACAATGGCAAAATATTCACCCCCAGTCACAGATCTGGGTTTAATCCATCGTTATTTTGCTCACTAAGCCACCCCAGTTCAGACATGGCCATATGCAAATCATACTTGACCTTGTGCCTCATGGGAACAATCGACCCCGAACTGCCAAGCCATCTCTTCCTTGGACCGGAATCAAGCATCCTAGGACCGGTTTCTGGCTATCAGCCGTCTTCAGCCAGGATAGCTTGACTCCAGTGGCGCAGTGAGCAAGGGACCCACGTCTGGGCATACCCTTCCCACATAGTGTGAATAGCAAAACAAACAAGATGATGGACGGAATGTTGCACAATGGCAAAACATTCACCCCCAGTCACAGATCTGGGTTTAATCCATCGTTATAATGCTCACCAAGCCACCCCAGTTCAGACATGGCCATATGCAAATCAGACTTGACCATGTGCCTCATGGGAACAGTCCACCCCGAACTGCCAAGCCATGTCTTCCCTTGCCCGGAATCAAGCATCCTAGGACCGGTTTCTGGCTATCAGCCGTCTTCAGCCAATGACAGTAACACCACAACTACTAGTCATCACACTCCTACAAGTGTGAAATTAGGTCTAAGTGTGAAATGGCTTGGCCGAAAGGTGATAGCTATTTTCTATGAATATTGAATTAATAATTACCTGTTGTTGTGCTCATCCCTAAATTAGCCAGACAGACTGTCCCAAGCCCCAGTGTTGACAATTAAGTGCAGATGCTGAGCACCAAAAACCACTGGCTCATATTAAGCAGAGGAGAGAGGGGAGAGGGGTTGGCCTAACGGCTAAGGCGCTCGACCTCGGACCTGGGTCCCTGGGGACCTCGGATCTGGGTTCGAGTCTCGGTAACGACGCCATAAACCTCCTGTGATTCTTAATCTCCCCGTGCCTAAAATGAAAGTGTGTCCTCATGTAACGTAACTGGTGCTATGTAAAGCGCTCTGATACCTGATTCGGTTCGGGTCTAGTTCGCGCTATATAAAACTCTAAAAAAAAAAAAGCACTGCTCCATCGCGGGGGTTGTGCTATCCCCCAGAGTATGTCTGGGTCCGCAGATGTGAGCCCTAATAGAAATCCCTAATACTTTGTGGGAGGTGAGCGGCCCTCCCATAGGAGAGCCCCCACCTGCTGGGAGTAACCTTATGCTGAATTGAGGTAGGCGCTCGTGACCAGGAGCCCCACAAATACAGAGTGAGACTCATCTCCTGTTCGCAAGGGTACAGCACATCCTCCCTACACAAAGGCAGTGAGATTGAAGGCCCCTGGACTAACTCGGACTTCACACAAGGTCCCGCATGGGTCTTTAGTTGTAGTTCATCAAAATGTTCGAATTGCACTGAAAAAGCTGTGACTAACTAAATGGATAAAATATATATGCCTTTAGAATGTCATGGAGGGAACAATGGCACCTGACCTTACCTCAAACTAGCCGCGATAAAAGATGCATCCTTCCTACTGATTTGTACCACTTGTAAGTGTATCTCCGCCAATAGCAGTGTTTTTGAAAAACCCAGTAAATCTTGTTGAAACAGGAATCTAGGATGCTCCAACATGTTGGTATGTAAGCATTTCGAAAGAAGACCCTAACATCAGAGGAGTACTTGTAAAGGACATTTTTGTGAATGGGTAACATGTTTGTATTGCCATGCCTCTGGGCATAAGCGACTTGCAGGTAACAGGGAGGCTTGGGAGGTGATGTAGGATGCTCTTACAGAGACTTGGCCTTCTGCTGTTCCTTCATCCCTGCTTCGCTCTGCATGAAGTAACAAAATAGGTGTTAGCCCAAATGACCCCACTATACCTGGGCAAAGAGAATTATAACAAGGACAAAATGGGGACTGATTATGAATGCTGCAAATCTGTCACAGTGAAAACCTCAATTAATCACTGGTCAAAATAGTTCCTATTACAATTTTTTTTTTTTATTACTACAAAGAGGACAAGTTCAGTGGGCCATTTGACGTTTTTTGCCGGCGCAAATGGGTTTTAGACCCGTTTGCGACCACAATAAATGTCAGCCCATTTACTAATCCTATTTTGCGAGTCGCAAATCAATTAGCGACTTGCAAAATAGGATTAGCACCTTGCTATTAGGAAGGGGCATTCCAAGGGCGTAGGGCGTAGGGACGCAGTTTACCACCCATCACAGAAGGGTGGTAAACCACTTGCAAACTGGAAGGGGTCCCCAGGGGACACCTTCCCCTTTGTGAGTGGCTCTCAAAATATTTTTTCTGGGCAGGCAGGGGTCCCAAGGATCACTGCCTGCCCTTAAAAAATAAAACTGAAAAGTTTAATTTTTATTTTTTGAATGCAGCCTGTTTTACTTTAACGAAAATGGGCTGCATTTAAAACAAAGAAGTTTATTTTATTTAAAACCAGTAGCATACATGGTGGTCTGCTGAGCCCAGCAGGCCACCATCCCTGGGAGTGCCAGCCATTCCCAATGGGGTCGCAAATTGCGACAGCCTCATTATTATGCATGAGGCATGCAGTTCACAACCCCATTGGGAATCGCAAACAGTGTCTCAGGCACTGTTGTGCATCCCAATATGTGAGTCGCAAATGCGACGATATTTGCAAGTCGCAAATTGGTGAGTACTACATCTGGCCCAATAACTGGTTCTCTCTGTACTCATACCTGAAGACAATACACAGAGTGACTCATTCACGTATGTATATACAGTGACACATAATTACATCACATTTTTCACAACTATCATAAACACAAACAATATTCTTCATTATATGCTTATGAATAGGCAATTTCACATCTGAACATTAGACTTTAGTCTTCCATTAGTTTGGGCTTAATGTGCTGTCTTCAAAAATCAGTCTGCAGTCCACATATAGGAGGTAGTCTTTATGGGGTCAACATTCATTGAGGGCGGACTATCCCCAAACTTTGTAGTACGTGCCTAACCTAAAGTCACAGAGAATTTCACTTTTCAGAAACTCCTCCAGTAAAGCATGAATGGCATGAAAGTCTCCCCAATTTCCCGCTACCAGAAACAAGGATCTGGTAAATACAGCTTCAGTGCCCAATATTCCCGTACTGCTGCAACATGCAGATTCAGGTAATGACCAATCAAAAACCGCGACAATGGAAGCGAGGCCACCTGGCAGTAAATCATCTCCATCATGGTCGTTCATGCGAGCTCTTAAGCCCACACTGTGATGCCAAAACACCCACCATCGCAGCACATTATCATGACATGTTGGCCACCTGTATATTTTGTTCTTGCTCTTAGTCCCTTTGTGTGCACACGCATGCAGCCTGGACGACTGTTTGCACCGTTGCAGCGATTGGCAAGCCATGGTTGCGCTGCCATAGGGCCCTTACCTTCTTGCAGCTATTGGGAATACCAAGGCATGCACCAGTGCCCTGCAGAAGTATAGTATTGGCCAGGGGTCTCCAGCCTTTTCTGTGTTATGAGCTACTTATGTTGAATGACAATCATCCCCAGCTACTGATATAATTAGTCTTATAATGGGGACCACATCAGATAAAATTACATTAGTGGCCACCTTATGCAAGATTACAAGCAGTGATCGCCTCGGTACATCAAGCTTGGTTGCCAGGAGAGATGTAAAATAAAAGCTTTATCAATGTGGAATAGCTCTACAAGGATAATACAAACTAGCCATAGTTGCAGTGCCCCTGGTAACAAGGTCATAATATTAATAATAAATCTCCCCAACGCCACGATTTATCACTGAGATATCAGCTTTACATATATTTAAATTGAAATCCAACCATTTTTCTCCGATCATCAGTTTAAAAGAAATAAAAGTTTCTCAATCCGTAGGCTGGGGTGGACCCAGGAGAGCTACTTCCAGTTAACTGGAGAGCTCTCAGTAGCTCAAGAGCTACTCCTTGAAGAAGCCTGGCACAGATCTTGCCTGGACGTTGCTTGCAGGTCAAGCACCGATTCAGGCTTAATAGACTTTGGATGCGACCTTGCACTGTCTGTGTTCCTTGGATAGACACATAGAAGATTTAAATATCATCACTGCAAGTGTTTGCACATGGCAGACGATATACCTCCTTGTGAGGTGTGCTAAAGGCGGTCCTTTTGCTGCGGTGCTGTCACTGCACACTCCATTACTGCCTGCTCACTTGTGACAGCTGAGAGAGCTGCAGGGGCTGTGTGTGTTTTTCACTGACTCATTTCCTTGGTAAGAGAATCCAGGGAGGGGCACTGTCTGTAAATTATACACACCATCACAGAAGCGTCAGCACCATAAAATGACTCAGATTTGCTCATCAAGCCCTAAATACCTGCATTGGCAGAAATAAGCCCAGAGCCTGTGCTTGAGAGACAGGATGCAGTAACCACAGACCCACAGCTCGGCAGAACGAGGTCTGAGGGGGGAAAGACATACAACGGACACATAAGAAGTTAAACAAGCAGTTGGCTGCTCAATAAACAACTTCAACTGAAACTCAGTAAAGGAAAGAAGACCATCACCGCTACAGAAGGGCAAAGCCAATAGGTCTGATTGGAATGTATAGAAAATGCAAACAGTGTTTCTTCATCCAGGTTCAGCCTTTAAATCTGCTCTACCTCAAGCGTCATGTCTCTTCTTCTTGAATGAAGTCAGAAGAAATAAATAGGTAACAAGTGATGTAAAGCTCTAAACTTGTGAGTATCATTGCTTAACAGCTCTGGGCCGGATTTATATTGTAGTGGTGGTAAGCACACTCCGTCGACGCTGTGGAGTGAGCTTTGTTCCACCAAAGATTACATCGGCCCCTCTTTCTTTAGCGTGTACATTACGCAAATAGTATTTATGCATGCGTGGGCAGTCATGAAAACTGCACTGCTGTAATCACTAATTTTCAAGCTTTAAATTTGCAAAAAAAATCGTTCTCTTGCGATTTGAGGTTTCAAACATCTGATTACTGTAGTTAAGATGAATTGTTAAGGCGCTGGAAATGGTATATGTGTGAAATGAGAAGCAAATTTATGATAAAAGGGTTGCTGCTCTCACATTGCGCCCTCATTCGGAGGGCTTCAGCCTCCTACCTCATCTTGGACCTCCAGACAAACCCAGTGCCTCTCATGGATGTAAACGGACCCCCTTTCCTAACCAAACTCCTACTCACACTCCAAAATATACTTCATCTCCATTGAATGCAGCGGGTTCAGCCTCCAAACCCACTCAGTCTCACTCCTGTGGGTACTTAAAACATTTACGATAAGGCTACGCTGCCGCTGGTGAGGCATCACAAGAGCATTAGTCTTTTTTTAGGTCAGCTGGATGGGGGAATTCCCCTGTTCCACATGTGTGCTAGCCCACCGTTTCATAAACAGTTCCTACGATGCATCATGGCCTTGGAAACCACTTGGCATCCTGCTTTGGCATCCTGCAGATGCTCCCTAAAGTTCTTCCGCTCCTCACTTTTTCAGCAAGAAGACTCATGGTCCAGGCTTTAATCCTCTCTCGCCTCAACTATGAAAATGCTCTGTATTTTGGAGCTCCTAGGGCTACCACAAATAAACTGCAAGTCATCCCGAATTGTGCAGCAGGGATGCTTTTATTGATTCCTGATATACTCAATGATAGTTAATCCAGGAAGCAGTATAGAATGATTAATGGATTTAATGCTGATGCAGAGTAGAAGCTGGTGTTCCCAGTCAAGGCACAGGAGCAACTGGTAATACAAGAATGCAAGGACATTCAATAGCATCATGACATCAGTAAAGAAAGAATGTTGTCAAATAAAGGTAAATGCAAGCAGAAATAAAGTATGAGAATACAACAATTCCCAACAGCCAGTCCGCAAGGCCTGCTCTGAAAACCATGCACTGCCTCACAGTTACAGACAGAATAAAATTCAAGTCTCTATGTATTGCCCACAAATCTTTCTGGAAGAAAGGCCACCCCATCCTCCGAGCCATCGTTTCCCCATACCACCCTAATAGACTCCTTTGTTTATCCAGTCTCTACCTAGCTGCGGTCCCTAAAATCAACAGGGTGAGAAGTGGTGGTCGTTCCTTCCGCTTTACCTCCGCCAATCTCTGGAACACGCTCCTCCTCCACCTCCGATGGGAACCGAATCTCCTTCCCCTCCGTAAACGTCTGAAAACATGATTTTTTTAAACCCCTCCTATTAAGCTGTCGTGACCTGCCTCTCTCTCGGCTAGCTCTGGGATGCCTTCGGGTAGCCATGCGCTCTACAAATATGCATAACAAAACATAACTTGCCCTGGGTGATGACAGCACAGTCACAGTTAGATGCTCTGTCAGCCTTATTGTAAGCCCTGCAGTGTGTCTGAAATGTGCTTTGCAAGTACATAGGCCCCTACGTGTCTGCAGTGGTAGGAAATGAAGGAAAGCAACAATCTGCCCATCGAGATAGCTTGAGTCGTTACCCTCGTTGAGCCTGGGCTTTCTAAAGTACTGGCTACAAGAGCTCCACCGTGGCCTGTTTGCCAGTGGGCACAGCGGGACAGCAAGGCTTTCAACCTGTAAATGATTTCATGTTGTAAAATGCAGCTTGAGGCTCTTACATTTTCTCATCTGCTGTGGTTGAGATTAGATGGCAGTGAGCACAGCAGCCGAGGGCATTTCATTTCATTGAAAAGTGACCCATAAAAGGGTAGACAAGGCCTCTCTACTGAGTGTCTGTTGCTTAATACACTGTTGCTTTTATTTATTTAGTTACAGCAACAATGTGCTGAAATATTGCACATCGTATCTGTGATGTTATTTAGGTCAAAGAAAAGTAGGTTGTTTGCAAATAAAGCGAATTTAAAAGATTGGTCATGATAAAAAAAAAAAGCCATTGTTGGAGTAATACTGATGACACAACATGTAGCACGAGAACAGTACAAGTTGAATTTAACTGAGAGCATCCACCCCTGCTAATAACCATATTATATACAGACATGCCGTAGAAGGGGTGATTTTATGGTTTCCCTTCTTGCAGCAGATGTTGTTGCAGTATGTGAAGTCCTGGGGGAAGATTTTCAAACCTTTTGCGATGGTTTAGCATCACAAAAGGGATGCTAACCGGCCCTTTTTTTCTATGTACTTTCTTTGCAGTGAAAAGCAACCTCTAAGCAGCTCAAAGCAGCGCAAAGCACTGCTTTGCGTTACTTTGCGCCGTGGGGGCATTACTTGGGTAGTACATGGGTGTTCCCATGCAACCACCAATGCCTTTTGAAGCAAAACCATATTTGCAAAGATTTGTAAACATGGTTTTGCACCAAAAGTTAACGCCCCTTCAAAGGAGGCGCCAACAGGGGAAATGCTATCTCTGAAAATATGGTGCTCTCCTGCTCCCTTCCTGTCGCGCAATGTAGCACAGCCTCATGGAGGCTGCGCTGCGTGACTTTTTTGAAATTCTACCCCCTGTAACGAATTTGAGGCACGACTGACAGATGGACTGGACTGGGCCTAGCAGGTGAGTACCTAAAAACTAGAACAGGAACGAAGTGGTTCAGGTGTAGGCCTAGGTTAGTGGGGCGATGGTGCGTAATGTGATAGGGTGTCAGCAAGATAGTTGGGGCCTGATTGTTTAAAGTTTTGTAAACAAGGATTAGTAATTAATATAATACTTGATTTTTGGCATCTAGCCATCCTATTTGGCACTGGGGGAGTGCCTCAGGAGATTCAATACAGTTTGAGCTGCACAGTTCTGAACATTATCTAGTGGATTGCAAAAGAAATTAGGTGGGCCAACCAGGCGACTATTACTGTACTCCGGCCCTGTGGGTCCCAGTGAGATAATGAGTGATTTGTCAGTGTTAAACAAAATCATTGACCATACAGTACATATGTCTAGTAACTGGAAGCCTTCTGTGGGGACTATGTTGGTGATAGAGAATTCCATCTTTCTAGATGGGCTAAACAGAACACAAAGGGGCATATTTAGAAGCCCCTATCACCACCACAACATCATTTTTCCGGACGTTGTGGTGGCAAAAGGGACTTCGCCTTATTTAAAAGGCAGTGTGAAGCCACTTAACATGCTTTAATGATGCCTTGTAAATAAGGCATTCTTTCACTCTATACTTGGTGTGAAAGGGGAGAGCAATGGGTGTTTCTGTGTTTCTGTGGGCGGTCCACTGCAACACCAATTGGTTTTTGACGCTGCTCCCTATTGACAAGAGCAGCGTAAATAGGAGGCAGCAGCAAAATTAAGACCAGGGAAAACCTGGTCTTACCTTGGTGTAACAAGGAGAAATGTCAAATTATTCCTCGTTTTTGCTGTTTCCATGTGTGCTGCGTTTGATTGTTTACGTGCAGGAAGGTGTCCCTTCCTACACAGGAACAATCACTTAAAAAAAGATTACGTTTTACAGCTTCTATGTGTGCTGCATTTGAGCAAAGTTACAAAACTCCATTTAAAGATTGTTTATGTGCAGGAAGGGAAACCTTCCTGTACATAAACAATCACTCCCCTCAACGCAGGCACCCTTGCACTATGGTGCAAGGGAGCCTGTGTTGGCACTAGGCAGAAACATTTAGAGCCAGCACAGAGGGTAATGCAGGACTGAATTATATTCTTGTAAATATGGTGCAGCCCTGCATTTCTGAAGTGATGAAGCGTGCCGTTAGCCTTCTTGGCTTAACAACATACTTCGCCACTTTCCTTGTAAATAGGCCCAAAGATTCTTGGCTTGAGGGATATTCCAGTGATTCAGGAGGAAATTAAATGTGGTGTTAGAGAGGTGCAGAGGAGGCAGGGAAGTGTCATGTCTTTTAGGATAGTCCCACCATGTACCCCATTTTTACATACATTGTCCCATCCACACGACAATAACAATTCTAAACAGGTAACCTTTTACCTGGTAGCTTCATCCTGTCTCTTCGACATCAAGCTCCTAGTCTTCTATCATAATCCCTGTACCTGACATATATAAACATGTCCCCAGGCACGGCAGAATTATTTTATAGTAGGGTCACCAATTTTTTTCATTCTTGGCCAACAGCCAGCTGCGCATGATCGCATTTGTTTAAGACATCATTGGTGATTGTTTTCAAAACATTTAGGATTGTTTTCGAAACATCCATGTTTTGAAAACATATTGATTCTAGAAAAAAAACCTGGAGTGACGACTTTAGTATAAAAGACCCTCACACTCCCCTTGCGGGCTGTCATCCTCAACGCAAAGACAGGGCCCTTCATCCTAAACCATCAGGTGAGGAGGCTGGTTCTTCCCTAGGGATTTCTTGGCGACAGATACACATAGCTATACGCATATGCACCTACACATCCAGGTTATGCTAGGTACAGTTAGGCAAATTACTTAGGGTGAACATTTTAGGAATATGAAAATGCTACTGTTTTTATCTGAACTGCTTATGCTCATCTTATTAGATCTATTGTAGAAATGTATCCACTATTTACTATATTGGTACTAGCAATCTCTTTGATATGCTTTTTTCTCCTGATTGTCTCTGCACATTTGTTTTACACAAGGCTGTCGCTGGACCAATAAATTCTTATTGAAACGTCCTAATTGCCATCCTGTGTATTTTCTGAGAAAAAGCAACCATGAGTGTCTGAGCGAAACGTACTGTAATGTTTTCTATGATCCCTGAGAAATCAGGGTTGTCATGTTCAGTGGTTGCCAGAGACTACCTACACCATTGTAGGATACACTGGGTGGTAGTGGCACTGTAGAGCTAGCTGTTCTAATGGCTGACATATCCTATGGGGGTGTCCGGAGGCAGTTCGGACACCAACCCTTTAGTTTTGGTCATCCAAAACTTGAAAGTCCGGGGGGGACTCCTAGGAACTACACAACATGGCGCAGCAAACGTTGGTTTGGTTCCTATATTAACAGTGAAAATCTGAGTAGTTCAATCATGCTTTCTCAGAAAGCCCTTTTCACACTTTTCAGAGACAACTGAAGTGGGAAGGAGAATCTGCCTCAGCTGAGCAGATATACTCTGTGTATTGGCTGAATGTATAGCAAGCTTGTAAGGATAAATGGTTCCCCACATTGTGCAAAACCCTACCTCTTAAACGTACTCTTGTCTTTTAAAAATGACTCACCCCGCAAATAGCTCAAGGAAAGAAGAATTAACAAATGCTCTTAACATCACAGAGAATTGCCGACATGCATTTACTATACAGCTGTTAGAACACGGCATACCTGCAACAGGTGGCTGTGTTACCTTTGTGGTTGATGCACATGAGGTGTTCGAATCAGAGGTATTCTAGTCTTGGGCTCAGTTCCCACCTGCAGATGCAGTGACTAATTTGTTCCACACATACATTGTAGTTGCACCACTGGATGAATATATTCCAGATGAAGACATTGAAGTCCCATTAATTTACCAGCAGCAAAAAAACGGGTTTAAAGGTGCCCTCCCACACACAACATCTGTCATGAGACTTGGTCCATTCAGCATAGAAGGAGTGACCTGGCCGGTCTTAGCGACATACATTCCACATCCTGTGATAGATACACTACCAGAGGATGAAGTGCGTGCAATATACAAAGATATAGTCAGGCTATACAGATACATTGTCCAGCTTGTCATGGGAATATTGACAGTCCAACCTGCGAGAAATACTCCAGCTGGTCCACATCAGACCACATCCACCATTAACTCACAGACACTGAAATCAGTAATAGGAACAATTCTTTCCAAACTGGAGCAAATTCCGTTCTGGATAGCACAAAAAAATGCACAGCTGGAAGCAGAATTTCCCCATATGAGTTCACAGGAAAAACATAGAATGCTAACTGTTGGACCCGGGGTTACCGGTCCGTCTAGGGAAGCCTGGCACGAAGTGGGAAGGCTAAACTCCAAGGCTTTAGTGTTACACTTGCGACACACTCCACTCAGTATCACAGCATACTTCCACTTGAAAAATGACAACACACCGTCTTTTTAAAAAAAAAAAATAGGAAGACTTTATCTTCTTTTTATGAATTCCGTTGCATAAGCCTTAACATGCCATCATTTTACATTTAATGTTTCTATCTCTATGAAAGTGTGACCTGGCACAAACATGTAATTCTAGTGAACCTCACTTAGCCATGAAATTGATCAGCAGAATAATTAAATCAGAATCCTTTTTCTAATAATAGCCCAACAGAATATTATTAAGATTAGAGAGAGGTCCTGAGGCAGCTTAATAGCAAGACAGTAACATAGACTCAGCAGATAGTTACTTCAGTTGTCTAGCAGAATAATGCTCAAAGGTTGAAGATAGATAGTTTTCATTAAAACATTTCAACTTAAATACCATTCCAAATTGACATTCGCCTTGTTAAAGTGTAAACATTGGTTTTAGAAACGATTCACAGTTCGTGTACTTAGACAGACAAGGTACAATTCCAAACTTGTGAATACCCCTGTCTCTAGCTGGTTATTTCACTGTTATTTGTACTGCTACAGTTGAATCAGCAGATGTTCCTGGGTTCGCTATTCTCTTAAAAGAGTGAGATCTCCCTGGATGGTTCCGTTGAACCAGTGCAGAAACCCAGTCCCCCTCAATCACTCAATTTTTATATGGTAGGAAGTCCAGGTATTTACCAGGCCCAGCAGAGTGATCCGTGGGACACACTCCTCCCTCCCTGTTCCAAAATCCCTGCTTACTTCTGGTTTAGGTATTTGTTCAGCCGTTCCGACCAGTGCTGGCTGCCTGAGGAGACAAGTCCTTCCTCCCGGGAGTCTCGATTACGAATTATGGCCCAGTTTGGAAACAGAAGACTCACGGAGGCAGGTTTCCCCCCCCTGTCAGGCCGGACACGCTTCAGACTCTGTTGCTCTGCCGCCCACGCGTCTCTTCCTCCACACGCCCACTGGAAGAGGGTGAACTCCTCCCCTCCCGGCCTCCTGCAATACCGCCTACTCCTTCTGGGTGCTTCCCTAGTAAGTCCCGGGGCGGTGCTCCACCCGAGGTCTCCTTTGCTGTCGGCAACCTCCCAGGGACGGTCCCTCCAGCCAACTCCGGCACCCCCGACTCTCCTCAGTCAGAATCTGGCCCACTGACGGGACCCGGCATCAGTTCCTGCCTCCCGCTTCACCCCGTCAGCTCCGTTCAATCAGTGCAGCATACCTCACCTCACGAGCTCCCACAAGCCCGCCGCAGTGAGGCACATAAGCGCGGGGAACCCAGGACCAGCTAACGACCACCACAAATCTAGTAAGTTCCTGGTCAAGGGGTGGGGGCAGACTCAGGCAGATCACGAAGCTGTAGGTAGGACTGGTCGCGCTGGGGTGCTGAATGTCGGCAAGGGTCTACTCCGCATGAGTTGTAGTTTCAAAAAAGGAGGCAGACTCAGCTGCCCTCACCTGACCTTCTTCTTCAGTCCATATCCCGGTCAACACTCCTGAGGGTAGGCCCACCTTTTCAATGTCAGAGGTATGAGGAGAAGTTATTCCTGCTGGGCCAGATCAATGACTGAGGGATAGCATCAGCAAGTAGAGGGTGCAGCCCCAAGAGGCAGTCAAACCCCCCACACTGCACCAACCTCCTCTCGCCACAGCCTGTACTCTAACTGCCTCACTCCTCAGAACCATCAACCCTCACAAAATGGTCGCTCAACATTCTACCTTATATAGCCTGTCCCTAGAGTGTCCAGAGAGGTCCAGAAGGTTCTGGAATCCCTCTCATTGGCACTAGACTATGAGGTAAACTTGTCAGTTGGCAGGCCACCATTTTGTAAATGATGCCTACTCCCACCTCCATTTTAAAAGTGCATCTGCGCCTCGGTGTTATTATAGTAGCAATGGAGCGCCCAGAGACCTATGGACAACACCAAAAAAAAATGTAGTGGACAAAAAGAAATTGGGAGGCAAAAAGAAAGGAAAAAAAAATTTGAAAGGGACCACCCAAAGGGGCTGACAGGTCTAACACGCATCCCCTCCAGCTGAAAGTGGGGAGAACTACCCAACCCCTTGGGAGTTCTCGTCACTAAGGCGGAAATACCTGGAGAGACCGTCAGCGTTGGCATGGTCCACTCCTGATCGGTGTTCCACCCTGAAGTCCATTCCCTGTAGGGAGATGGACCATCTCAGCAACTTGGGATTCTCCCCCTTCATTTGCATCAGCCAACGAAGGGGCCGGTGGTCAGTCTGAACAAGGAAGTGCGAGCCAAAGAGGTATGGCCGCAGCTTCTTCAGAGCCCATACCACCGCAAAAGCTTCCCGCTCAATCGCACTCCACTTCTGTTCCCAGGGAAGCAGTCTCCTTGATAGAAAGACCACAGGTTGGTCCAGACCCTCCTCATTGAGTTGTGATTACACTGCCCCAATGCCATGCTCTGATGCATCCGTTTGGACAATAAACTCCTTGGAAAAGTCAGGGGCCCTTAGGACAGGAGCTGCGCACATAGCTTGCTTTAGCATGTCAAAGGCTCGTTGACACGCCTCAGTTCAGACTACCCGTCGAGGATGTTTCTTGGATGTGAGCTCAGTCAAGGGGGCCACAATTGTGCCATATCCCTTGACAAAGCGACGGTAGTATCCTGTTAGGCCCAGAAAAGCTCGAACCTCGGTTTGGGTCTTGGGGGGCTCCCAGGCCATGATAGTTTCAATCTTAGCCTGGAGGGGCTGCACCTTACCCCGGCCCACCAAGTGGCCTAGGTACACTACCGACCCCTGCCCAATCTGGCATTTGCTAGCCTTGATCGTCAAGCCAGCCTGTTTCAGGGCTTGGAGGACAGCCTGAAGGTGACACAAGTGGTGCTCCCAGCTACTGCTGAAGACGGCGATGTCATCTAGATAAGCAGCAGAGAAGGCCTCCATACCGGAGAGGACCTGCTTCACTAGCCGCTGAAACGTGGCAGGGGCGTTCTTGAGACCAAAGGGCATCACACAGAACTGGTAGTGGCCCTCAGGAGTGGAGAAGGCTGACCTTTCCTTTGCTCCATCTGTAAGGGAGATCTGCCAGTACCCTGATGTGAGGTCAAAGGTACTTAGATATTGGGCAGCTCCCAGCCGGTCAATGAGCTCATCCACCCTAGGGATAGGATGGGCATCAGTCTTCGTCACAGAGTTCAGTCCCCTGTAATCCACACAGAACCTAAGTTCTGGGGTGGTGCCCGGTGGGGCAGCTTTGGGTACCAGAACCACCGGACTGGACCAGGGGCTGCTTGAAGGTTCAATCACTCCCAGCTCCAGCATCTTAGTGACTTCACTGTGAATGCTGGCCTTCACCTTATATGATAGCCGGTAGGACTTGGACTTCACAGGTGGGCTGTCCCCTGTGTCCACATCATGGGTACACAGGTGAGTCCTTCCCGGGATAAGGGAGAACAGTGAGGAGTACTGCTCCAGGACTTGAGGGCAGTCCCTCCACTGTTCGGGAGTTAGGGATGGTGAGAGGATCACCCCTTCCACCGACCCATCCCTCTCTTGGGACGACGCAAATAGATCAGGGAGAGGCTCACTTTCCTCTTCCTCTGCTCCATCAGTCACCATCATCAAGATGACCTCGGGCCTCTCATGGTGGGGTTTGAGGCCGTTGACATGGAGCACCCGATGGGGCTGCCTGGGGGTCTTAAGATCCACTAAATAAGTGACCTTGCCCTTCTTCTCAACCACTTCAAAGGGGCCTGTCCAGCGATCCTGGAGGGCACTAAGCTCCCCAGGCTCCATGAACCACACCTTCTGGCCAGGCTCCAACTCCACAGGGTGAGCATTGTGGTCATACCACTCTTTCATGAGTGGCTGGCTTCAAGGTTGTCAGAAGCTTGCTTCCACAACTTAGCCATTTGGCTACGGAAAGCCAGCATGTAACTCACCACATCCTGGGGAAGCTTTCTGGGAGTCTGTTCCCATCCATCTTTCACCAGGCTAAGAGGTCTTCTAACAGGGTGCCCATACAGAAGTTCAAAGGCGCTGAAGCCCACGCCTTTCTGCGGCACCTCCCTGTATGAGAACAACAGACAGGGTTGGAGGATGTCCCATTTCCTCCGCAGGCTCTCAGGCAGACTCTTGATCATGCCCTTCAAGGTTTTGTTAAACCTTTCCACCAGACCATTGGTCTGTGGGTGGTAAGGGGTGGAGAACCTGTAAGTAACTCCACATTCCTTCCACATGGCCCGCATGTATGCTAACATGAAGTTGGCCCCCCTGTCAGACACAACTTCCTTGGGGAAACCCACTCGGGTAAAAATCCCCATCAGGGCCCGAGCCACTGCAGGTGCAGTAACGGTCCTTAGAGGAATAGCCTCTGGGTACCGGGTGGCATGATCCACCAGAACCAGGATAAACCTGTGACCGGCTGAAGTGGGTGGATCCAATGGCCCAACAATGTAGATGCCCACCTTTTCAAAGGGGGTGCTAACAACAGGTAGTGGTTCCAGGGGAGCCTTCAGCTGAACCCCTGTTTTCCCACTAGCTTGACAAGACACACACGTCCTACAAAAAGTGTCGGACGCAATCCTCGTCTGAGGCCAATAGAAATGGGGGACAAGCCGGGCAAAGGTCTTGTCCTGACCCAGGTGTCCTGCCAAGGGAATCTCGTGAGCCAACTTCAAGAGGAAGGCTCGGTAATGCTGGGGAACTACCAAGGCCTGTGACGAACCATGCACCGGAGCCTTGGGTTCACTGTAGAGAAGAAAAACCAAAGGGGATGATGGACGGAGTGTTGACAATACAAACACTCACCCCCAGGCAACTGATCTGGGTTTAATCCATCACCGTTCTTTAGCTCACTCCGCCACCCCAGTTCAGACATGGCCATATGCAAATCAGTCTGACCCTGTGCCTCATGGGAACAGTCCAGCCTGAACTGCCAAGTCATGTCTTCCCTGGACCGGAATCAAGCTTCCCAGTTTTGCCATTTTGCAACATTCCATCCATCATCTTGTGTGTTTTGCTGTTCGCCCTATGTGGGAAGGGTATGCCCAGACGTGTGTCCCGTGCTCTCTAAGCCACTGGAGTCAAGCTATCCTGGCTGAAGACGGCTGATAGCCAGAAACCGGTCCTAGGATGCTTGATTCCTGTCCAGGGAAGACATGGCTTGGCAGGTCGGGCTGGACTGTTCCCATGAGGCACAGGGGCAAGACTGATTTGCATATGGCCATGTCTGAACTGGGGTGGCTTGGTGAGCAAAATAACGATGGAATAAACCCAGATCTGTGACTGGGGGTGAATGTTTTGCCATTGTGCAACATTCTGTCCATCATCTTGTGTGTTTTGCTGTTCACCCTATGTGGGAAGGGTTTGCCCAGACGTGGGTCCCGTGCTCACTAAGCTACTGGAGTCAAGCTATTCTGGCTGAAGACGGCTGATAGCCAGAAACCGGTCCTAGGATGCTTGATTCCTGTCCAGGGAAGACATGGCTTGGCAGTTCGGGCTGGACTGTTCCCCTGAGGCACAGGGGCAAGACTGATTTGCATATGGCCATGTCTGAACTGGGGTGGCTTGGTGAGCAAAATAACGATGGAATAAACCCAGATCTGTGACTGGGGTGAATGTTTTGCCATTGTGCAACATTCCGTCCATCATCTTGTGTGTTTTGCTGTTCACCCTATGTAGGAAGCGTATGCCCAGACGTGGGTCCCGTGCTCACTAAGCCACTGGAGTCAAGCTATCCTGGCTGAAGATGGCTGATAGCCAGAAACCGGTCCTAGGATGCTTGATTCCTGTCCAGGAAAGACATGGCTTGGCAGTTCGGGCTGGACTGTTCCCATGAGGCACAGGGGCAAGACTGATTTGCATATCTGAACTGGGGTGGCTTGGTGAGCAAAATAACGATGGAATAAACCCAGATCTGTGACTGGGGGTGAATGTTTTGCCATTGTGCAACATTCCGTCCATCATCTTGTGTGTTTTGCTGTTCACCCTATGTGGGAAGGGTATGCCCAGACGTTGGTCCCATGCTCACTAAGCCACTGGAGTCAAGCTATCCTGGCTGAAGACGGCTGATAACCAGAAACCGGTCCTAGGATGCTTGATTCCTGTCCAGGGAAGACATGGCTTGGCAGTTCGGGCTGGACTGTTCCCATGAGGCACAGGGGCAAGACTGATTTGCATATGGTCATGTCTGAACTGGGGTGGCTTGGTGAGCAAAATAACGATGGAATAAACCCAGATCTGTGACTTGGGTGAATGTTTTGCCATTGTGCAACATTCCGTCCATCATCTTGTGTGTTTTGCTGTTCACCCTATGTGGGAAGGGTATGCCCAGACGTGGGTCCCGTACTCACTAAGCCACAGGAGTCAAGCTATCCTGGCTGAAGACGGCTGATAGCCAGAAACCGGTCCTAGGATGCTTGATTCCTGTCCAGGGAACACATGGCTTGGCAGTTCGGGCTGGACTGTTCCCATGAGGGACAGGGGCAAGACTGATTTGCATATGGCCATGTCTGAACTGGGGTGGCTTGGTGAGCAAAATAACGATGGAATAAACCCAGATCTGTGACTGGGGGTGAATGTTTTGCCATTGTGCAACATTCCGTCCATCATCTTGTGTGTTTTGCTGTTCACCCTATGTGGGAAGTGTATGCCCAGACGTGGGTCCCGTGCTCACTAAGCCACTGGAGTCAAGCTATCCTGGCTGAAGATGGCTGATAGCCAGAAACCGGTCCTAGGATGCTTGATTCCTGTCCAGGGAAGACATGGCTTGGCAATTCGGGCTGGACTGTTCCCATGAGGCACAGGGCCAAGACTGATTTGCATATGGCCATGTCTGAACTGGGGTGGCTTGGTGAGCAAAATAACGATGGAATAAACCCAGATCTGTGACTGGGGGTGAATGTTTTACCATTGTGCAACATTCCGTCCATCATCTTGTGTGTTTTGCTGTTCACCCTATGTGGGAAGGGTATGCCCAGACGTGGGTCCCGTGCTCACTAAGCCACTGGAGTCAAGCTATCCTGGCTGAAGACGGCTGATAGCCAAAAACCTGTCCTAGGATGCTTGATTCCTGTCCAGGGAACACATGGCTTGGCAGTTCGGGCTGGACTGTTCCCATGAGGCACAGGGGCAAGACTGATTTGCATATGGCCATGTCTGAACTGGGGTGGCTTGGTGAGCAAAATAACGATGGAATAAACCCAGATCTGTGACTGGGGGTGAATGTTTTGCCATTGTGCAACATTCAGTCCATCATCTTGTGTTTTTCACTGTAGAGAAGGCCATCCTCCCAGTAGATGTGAAAGTTCCCTGTAATGTTACCTGCTGCCTGGGCTTCGGCCTGATGCCTCAGTCCCTCAAGGGTAGGGCACTCCTTCTGCCCCTGACAAAACTCTTCCCTGGTAGGTTCTCCCTCCACATGCCATTCTGCAGGGATAGGTAAGTCCTCCAGGGAGACAACATCCCCCTCCGCGGACTCCGGGACCACCACCTCAGGTGTCCCATCCATCTCACGGGGTGTGGACGCCGAGGCAGGTTTTCCCTGTCCCCGGGTCTTCCCCTTTTTGGCAGCTGGCTGTGCCTTTGTTCCAGGCTCCAGCCCTTGCGAACTCCCCTTCCGGGCAGTCGCGGACCGTGTGCTTGCACAGGTCCAATCATGTGTACCCAGCATCACTGAATGAGTCTGGAATTCCACCTCTTTCCAAGCATTGTGCTCCAAGTCATTCCCCAACCGGCAATCGTCTGGCACGGCAGGGCTCACCGCAACTCATAAGAGACCCGAGACCCCTCCTGACTCGAAGGGAACTTCAGCCACAGAATTGTGACCTATTCTGCCATCAGCCATCACAGCAGGGTGGACTACGTTTGGGATCACCTGCTCTGGGGACACCAGCTGACTTCTTACCATAGTCATACTGGCACCTGTGTCCCTCAGAGCTTCCCCTCTCTGGCCGTTAATGGTGACCCACTGCCCATACTTGGTAGTATTTGGGGGCACCTGGATCTTAGGAACCATCTCGTTGTCTCCCAGGCACTCTAAGGTTATTCCCGCCCACTCACCTCCCTTATCTAGAGGCAATTCCTCCACGAACACTACACTAGCCACTCCCGGGGTTTTTCCTCCAGTGGGAGGGAGTGGTCTCTTTGGGCACTTGACATCTCCTTTATAGTGCCCAACCCCACCACATTCATAGCAGCGGACAACCTTTGGCTGCTGACTATGGTCAGGATAGTGCTTTTGTGTGGATTAATCCTAGGAGTGTAACCTGAACCCTTTCCTTGCAAACTGTTTTGGGGGCCTTTTGAGAACTCCTTCTTTTTGTCTCCCCCCTCTTTCTTCTGGGGAGCACCCTGTCCATTCCTTTGGGAATCCCCTCCAGTCCCCTTTGAGGACACCCGGGTACTAGCCCAGATGTCCGCCTCCTCTGCAAGCTTCCTAGGGTTAGTCAGCTTGCTGTCCACTAGGTGTTGACGCAGCTCCAGAAAACATTTCTCGAGGAGATGCTCCTTCGGGAACAGATTGTACAACTCCTCATAGTCAGTAACCTCACTGCCTTGTACCCAACCCTCTGAGGCCTTTTTAGCGTAGTCCAAAAAGTCTACCCAGTTTTGTGTAGCTAGTTTGTGGCTGTTCTGAAATTTCTGCCTGTATTTTTCAGGGGTCAGCTCAAACTTCCTAATCAAAGCAACCTTCATGGTGGGGTAATTGGTCTGTTCCTCCGGCTCCAAAGCTAAGAGAGCATCCCTCCCCACTGGAGGCATATACTTGTACAGGCCACCCCCCAATGACTCTCTGAAATCCCATGGGCTCTTAATGAGACCTCATAGGCAGCCAACCATTTGGCAATGTCGTCTCCCACACTAAAACTGGTGACTACATCCTTGGGCAAGTAGGGTCTGGGTTCCCTGGCAACCTCCTTAGGTACGCTGCCACCAACAGGATTACTGGAGGTCCCTACCTGTAGGGCTTTGAGGTCCAACTCCTTTAAGCTAAGCTCATGAGCGAGCCTCGTCTCCTCCCTCTCCTTTTCCAAGCTAGCTAACTCCCATTTTAATTGTCTTTCCTTCCTCCTGTTAGATAACTCGGCTGCAGTCAGGCTCCTTTCAGATACACTACTGCCCACCCTCGAAGGTGTCCTAGGACCTGGTAACAGATTCCCCCCTTCGGTTTGGTACAGCATGTCTACTTCAATGATGGTGTCACGATCCCCCTCTTCCTCCTCCTTTTCCCCATCTGGGTGAGCTGCCACCCATGCTCACAAGCTGGTTTGGAGATCCACTTTCTTCGCACCACGCTTGAAGAATACCCCTTTATTCTGGCAAAATTCCCTAAGTTGGGCCGCTGTGTAAGTCTCTAACTCAGCCAACTCAAACTCCATTTTACCAGGCGGGACCTCAGATATTTATTTGGGGTATTCGAGAAGGAGGTGTCAAATAAGGGCTACTTCAACCCACCACCAGAAAAGAATTTGGAAAAAAAAAACGTCCAATTAGGGAGACCAACTAGGAGAAAACTCCAAACTTTTCAGGTGTAAGGTGCGTCGTGCACACTGGGACACTGTCAAGTGAACGCAAGCACAAGCCCTAATCCCACCACGGAACACCAATATGTTGGACCCGGGGTTACCGGTCCGACTAGGGTAGCCTGGCACGAAGTGGGAAGGCTAAACGCCAAGGCTTCACACTCCACTCAGTATCACAGCATACTTCCACTTGAAAAATTACACCACACCGTCTGTTTAGAAAACAAAAATAGGAAGACTTTATCTTCTTTTTATGAATTCAGTTGCATAAGCCTTAACATGCCATCATTTTACATTTAATGTTTCTATCTCTATGAAAGTGTGACCTAGCACAAACATGTAATTCTAGTGAACCTCACTTAGCCATGAAATTGATCAGCAGAATAATTAAATCAGAATCCTTTTTCTAATAATAGCCCAACAGAATATTATTAAGATTAGAGAGAGGTCCTGAGGTAGCTTAATAGCAAGACAGTAATATAGACTCAGCAGATAGTTACTTCAGTTGTCGGGCAGAATAATGCTCAAAGGTTGAAGATAGATAGTTTTCATTAAAACATTTCAACTTAAATACCATTCCAAATTGACATTCGCCTTTTTAAAGTGTAAACATTGGTTTTAGAAACGATTCACAGTTCGTGTACTTAGACAGACAAGGTACAATTCCAAACTTGTGAATACCCCTGCCTCTAGCTGGTTATTTCACTGTTATTTGTACTGCTACCGTTGAATCATGAGATGTTCCTGGGTTCGCTATTCTCTTAAAAGAGTGAGATCTCCCTGGATGGTTCCGTTGAACTAGTGCAGAACCCCAGTCCCCCTCTATCACTCAACTTTTATGTGGTAGGAAGTCCAGGTATTTACCAGGCCCAGCAGAGGGATCCATGGGACACACTCCTCCCTCCCTGTTCCAAAATCCCTGCTTACTTCTGGTTTAGGTATTTGTTCGGCCGTTCCGACCAGTGCTGGCCACCTGAGGAGACAAGTCCTTCCTCCCGGGAGTCTTGATTACGAATTATGACCCAGTTTGGAAACAGAAGACTCACGGAGGCAGGTTTCCCCCCCTGTCAGGCCGGACACGCTTCAGCCTCTGTTGCTCTGCCGCCCTCGCGTCTCTTCCTCCACACGCCCACTGGAAGAGGGTGAACTCCTCCCCTCCCGGCCTCCTGCAATCCCGCATACTCCTTCCAGGTTGTTCCCTAGTAAGTCCCGGGGCGGGGCGGGGCTCCACTCGGGGTCTCCTTTGCTGTCGGCAACCTCCCAGGGACGGTCCCTCCAGTCAACTCCGGCACCCCCGGATCTCCTCAGTCAGAATCCCGGCATCAGTTCCTGCCTCCCGCTTCACCCCCGTCAGCTCCATTCAATCAGTGCAGCGTCCCTCACCTCATGAGCTCCCACAGGCCCGCCGCAGTGAGGCACATAAGCGCGGGGAACCCAGCTAACGACCACCACAAATCTAGTAAGTTCATGGTCAAGGGGTGGGGGCAGACCTCAGGCAGATCACAAAGCTGTAGGTGGGACTGGTTGCGCCGGGGTGCTGAATGTCGGCAAGGGTCTACTCCGCATGAGTTGTAGTTTCAAAAAATGAGGCAGACTCAGCTGCCCTCACCTGACCTTCTTCCTCAGTCCATAACCCGGTCAACACTCCTGAGGGTAGACACACCTTTTCAAAGTCAGAGGTACGAGGAGAAGTTATTCCTGCTGGGCCAGATCAATGAGTGAGGGATAGCATCAGCAAGTAGAAAGTGCAGCCCCAAGAGGCAGTCACACCCCCACACTGCGCCAACCTCCTCTCCCCACAGCCTGTACTCCAACTGCCTCACTCCTCAGAACCATCAACCCTCACAAAATGGTCGCTCAACATTCTACCTTATATAGCCTGTCCCTAGAGTGTCCAGAGAGGTCCAGAAGGTTCTGGAATCCCTCTCATTACCCTATGGCACTAGATTACGAGGTAAACTTGTCAGTTGGCAGGCCACCATTTTGTAAATGATCCCTACTCCCACCTCCATTTTAAAAGGCAATCTGCGCCTCATTGTTATTTTAGTAGCAATGGAGCGCCCAGAGACCTATGGACAACACCAAAAAAAAATGTAGTGGACAAAAAGAAATTGGGAGGCAAAAAGAAAGGAAAAAAAATTAGAAAGGGACCACCCAAAGGGGCTGACAGGTCTAACACTAACCATTTGCTTGCCAATGGGGAAAGTTCCCACATTTGAGGATTATACCACTTTGGAACAATCTTTGCTGCCGCTTACGTTAGATTACGCGGTACCCCTTCCTTCACAGTTGTTCCTGCTGTATTGAAACAGAGAAAGAACGAGTATGGGGCAGGACCTGCCCTGGACTTGGGAATGAAACTGATAGTTAATTTTGTCCAAGTCTCAGCAATAATGCTGAGCAAAATAAAGGGGGAGGCAGCTGGAGTGGCCACAGCCACAGGGAAACAGCTCCTATCAATAGGGAGCGAGAATTACCAAAAATTATTGAAGAAACCTATGCTGCATTAGGTAGTGATAATTTGGGAACAAAAGCCAGGAAGCCACAAATGGCGGGTACTCCCGACAAGGACAACTCAAAGCAAGCACCCACTTTTTCAAAAAAGAAATGGGAAAACAAAAATTCAAGAAATATAAATTCAGAATAGAATTCACAATCCCTAATGGGAGTCCTCTGAAAAGAGATACAACCTTAGGAATCATGATAACATTAGTAAACTTGACAAGTATCAGGACACTGATACACATTCCTTTCAGGGTTCTTTTAAAAAAACTCGGAGCGGGACGGGCGATCAGAACCAAAGCAAGAAGATCGACCAAAGACAAAAAGGGAAACACATTGCACTCCAGATTGTATTATCAAACAGGAAGAGCAACATAAAGGAAAACCTAATTCAAAAAGAAGAAAGTAGCTTGCTTAAAAATTAGACATGCCCAGGCTACTGAGGACTCAACTTCTGAACGGGGAATGGGCTCTTATGATGCTAGACAGCATGGCAGAGGTAACAATAGCTCACCAGAACCTGAAGGTTTTGTGGTGACAGCAGTATTGAATGAACATATCACGGTAAAAACACTTGAAACCAGTGTTAGTGTCCCGCATAGACTTTACGAAATTACACTTCAAATAGAGGGGGACTTCTCAAGAAAGGTTAAAGGTCTCTTTTGGGAGAACTTAACATACGGATATGACATACTGCTAGCAGAAATGGATTGGCCGCCTGAATTCGTGATAGATTTCCCAAAGAGGGAAAGCGTAATTTTGCTTGCTTTTTCAGACCTCATTCGAGAATCTTTAAAACATTCATACGCGCAGTAGTGGGCGCTAGCTCTAGCTCTGGCATTATACCGCAACCATGTAGGGTGGGACATGGAGTCTACCCACCACGATATCCCATTAAAATCTACTCCAAAGAAAATGCGTAAAAAACACTTCTTGTATGCCATCTGCAATGAACTGTTGAAAGTCTCAACAGGATGCTGCTGAGATATTACGTGAAATTTATAGGATTAACCTACATATGGCCCTGGCTTTGGTAGACAATGGTATGACCACATTTTCTTCACATATTTATTCACTGGGCAACAATGTGTCCTCCGTAATTGACATAATGGAACACGATTTGTCTATTCTACAACATGGGCAATCTTAATTGCACTCCATTATGCTTTTAATCTGGACGCTGCTATCCTTGCATTCAGGCCAAGTGCCATGGCAATACATTAAGAGCACAAGTTGGTTCTCAGTTTACAATCTGACCAATAGACAGTTGACTATGGCACGCAGAGATGCAAAGTTTACCATGCTGCTCATGGAAAAATGAGAGAAGTTACCTTTTACAGTAGTGGAGTCATCGTCTACGGAATAGTTAATTCATGGCTATATCACACTGCCAGTCATGACATTCCAGTTCCAGTAGTGCCTTAAATACATCCATTAATCTCAATGGGGTGACCCAGTAATGTCCAGAACCTGGGTGCTGTTACAGTAAACAAACAAAGGTTAGCTTACATCATATTTTCTAAAAAAGTAAATTTTTTCTTTATGTCCATCCACCCAGCTGGGGAGCACTCCAATTAGCAAGATGAGTTCGCTTTTGATGCTTTATACGTTCCCTGAAGCCACACTTCCTTGCACACTAAAGACCCACTTAAAACCTTCCCACAGTCAGTGCCACTTAAGAAAACTTCAGTGTCCTTATTTCTGCACCCATATTTATAAGGTAACCCCCATGTTTCCTGTATGTACCCTTCAACTAACGCTACATATCTGCCTGCTTGGATGTATCTAACAATGGTTCTGCTACATCATATTTTCTAAAAAAGTTAATTTCTTCTTTATGTCCATCCACCCAATGGAAGGAGTGTTTAATTAATGAAATAAAAAGACCAAATAAATCTTTCCAATATTCTAAAGCGTAACAAAGACTCTAACAAAATAGTGAAATGTGAATAATTCATACATCTCTACATTTACAGAGGCATGACATATAGACACACACAGTATTATTCCAAAAACAATTACAAAACAAAACTCCAGTGAAACTGCAGTGCACAATACAAACAGTTACATACACAGATCACAAGACAATCAAATCAACAAAAGCTTGATATTGACACATTCAGTTATATCAACGTCAAATTCATAAGAGACAGTCCTATGCTAAATATTTATAGCTAATTCAAATTCAACATGGACTACAATGTTTGATTTTCATATACGTCGACGTTTCGACTAACCCTGGGTGAAGCACTACGCTACGCTCGCATAGTTTGCGAAGTTTGCGCAACTTCGCACTACACGAGCTGCACGTAGCACAGTGCGAAAATGCGTAGCGTAGCGTAGTGCAGCGGTCATTTTTTGCTTGTTCGCGGTCCTCAACGTCATGTTCGCGACCGCGAGCAAGCAAAATGACATCCCGGTGAGACTCTCAACGCGGGGAGGTCAGGTTTCTCATTGCGAGTGGTCGTGCATGCTCGCGACCGCTCGAGATGAGAAACTACCAGTTCGCGTTGAGAAAGCTGCCGCTCGAGTAAAAATCTACTCGAGCGGCAGAAAACTACAGCTCGCACTGTGCAAGATGCTGTTTTCAATGATTGCACAGTGCCGGATGCTTGTTCGCACTGTGCAATCATTGAAAATGCATCTTGCACAGTGCGAACATGCTACTACGCAGCTCGCGTAGTGCTACGTGAAGTTCGCGTAGTGCGAAGTGCACTTCGTGTAGCTTCGCGTAGCGCTACTTCGCGAACTACGCCCAGGGTTAGTTTCGACCCCCTATTTGAAGTGTGAAATTTAGGACCATCGCTATGGCGTCTTCATCAGGACTAGGGAAGGAGGGTGTGCTGTCTGCAGAAAATAGAAACAAATTCTAATTTTGAAACTGATTGGGTGAGAGAAAAGAAAAAACTGCATATATGACTAGAAATGTGCACACCGTGTTAGTCAATTACAGCAGCCTTATTTTAGAGTAGTCTTCTTAAAGAATACGTTAGGCTTCCTTCATTTTCTATATCTTAAAAAGGAAGAAGAAGGAACCTGGATAAGCTCAAGTGTTCCTATATGAGTCAAAAGTGACATAGAGCAGGCGGTACCAGAACTCCCCTAAGATGTAAAATCACAGAGTCCACATGAATGTTGCACATCAAATTAAACGAATAGGACCATATCTTCTGTCCTCAAAATTGTTTCAAAAAGAGACTACCTAATAGGAGCCATAGAGGGATATCCATAGCTAATATAGGGATCTAAAATCTATAACCGAATGCTATGCCCAAAAGAAAGCCAAAAATCGCTGCATGATATCACCTACGGCCGTGAAGCTCGGACATCAATAGATTCCTCTGTACTGTATGGACATACAATATCCTGTCCTAAAGTGCACTGATCAATAACGTGTGCACATGTCGTGTCATGCACAATAATGCTGCTTTGAACCCCATGACAAATAAATTGAATATTTTAAAATTGGATAATTTAAAAACTGCAATAATAATAGTGCAATAACCGGTGCGATCACACCCGATTGATTATCAGCTCTTACCTCCAGCGTTGCGCTCGGAGTATCGCGAAAGATCGTCCTCTATTTGGGGAACCAGCGTTCAAACTGAGCAGACATAATATACGTGCACTGCCTGACGAAATGATCGTGCACATCAGACACGTCAAGCACATAAGGAATGTGACAATGCGAAGCCGTATCTTTGGTAATCTGACCGCGAATCGACAGCGCGTCGGAATCCGTCAACATTGGCAATATAGGCTGGCGCAAGATTGTCGCCACACAAGGGGGCAAGATTAAGAGTGAGACCAATTTAATAGATATGTTATGAAATGTGGCAGCAATATTGCTTACACACGGAATTCGTGGGTTCTAGAGGTGTCCCATCGTGGATTATAGATGTGCAGCGTATGCTCATTAAAAAATACATTTGTGTCATGTCGTATATTATTGATGTTCATTGCATGTTCCCGGGAAAATAAACTAACTCTCTGAGCAACAAATAGGGGAATCCGAGATGGTCATTATGTTCTTATGTTCCCAATAAAGCATTGACATGTTAGCTGATGAGTTACATGTTGCATCTAGAATCCAATATCCGCAATATATATAACAGTCCATATCTAAAAGAAAACATTTGTCAAGGATAGTCACTGGAAGGTAAATGAAAAGTTAGGATATCCTTCATAAATAGCATACAGTGTGGCCTTTTCTTTAAAAACATATGCATATTCATGAAAGCATTAAGCAAGACAAACAAAATCAATGATAAATTGCATCGTGACATTAGACAAAGATTCTAGTAGTATAGGTAATGTCCTATAACACTCAAGCTCAGCCAGTATTAAGAATTGAAATCTGTCTAGATATCTCCTCCAGTTAATTAAGACCCTGATGTGCCAAGTCCAAGAGCTGTATCCATTTGCATTCTTTAAGGTTTAATGTCGCAGAGATGGAGCCTCCCCTTGGGTTGGGCACAATTTGTTCTAAGACCCACCATCTCAGACTGATAATCAATCGGGTGCAATCGCACCGGTTATTGCACTATTATTATTGCAGTTTTTAAATTATTAAATTTAAAAATATTCAATTTATTTTTAGCAGCGGTCAAAGCAGCATTATTGCGCACAACAAAACATGTGCACACGTCATTGATCCGTGCACTTTAGGACAGGATATTGTATGTCCATACAGTACAGAGGAATCTGTTGATCTGCGGGCTTCACGGCCGATGGTGAGTTTGTGCGGTGATTTTTGGCTTTCTTTTGTGCCTAGCATTCGGTTATAGATTTTAGATCTCTGTCTTAACTAAGGCTATTCCCTCTTTGGCTCCTATTAGGTAGTCCCTTTTTGAAACAATTTTGAGGACAGATAATATGGTCCTTTTTTGTTAAATTTTATACGCAACATTCATGTGGACACTGTGATTTTACATCTTAGGTGAGATCTGGTACCGCCTGCTCTATGTCACTTTTGACTCATATAGAAACAATAGATCTTATACGGGTTCCTTCTTCTTTATTTTTAAGGTACATAAAATGAAGGAAGCTTAACGTATTCTTTAAGAAGACTACTCTAAAATGAGGCTGCCATAATTGACGAATGCAGTGAGCACATTTCTAGTCATTTATGCAGTTTTTTTCTTTTCTCCCACCCAATCAGTTTCTAAATTAGAATTTGTTTCTAGTTTCTGCAGGCATCACACAGTCCTTCCCTAGTCCTGAGGAAGACCCCTTAGCGATAGTCATAAATTTCACGCTTCAAATATGGGGTCGAAACATCAACGTATATGAAAATCACACATTGTAGTCCATGTTCAATTTTGAATTTTGAATTAACTATATATGTTTAACATAGGACTGTCCCTTATGAATTTGGCGTTGACATAACTGAATGTGTCAATATCAAGCTTTTGTTGATTTGAATGTCTTGTGATCTGTTTATGTAACTGTTTGAATTGTGCACTGCAATTTCACTGGAGCTTTGTTTTGTAATAGTTTTTGGAATAATACTGTGTGTGTCTATATGTCATGCCTCTGTAAATGTATAGATATATGAATTATTCACATTTCACTATTTTGTTAGCGTCTTTGTTACGCTTCAGAATATTGGGAGAATTGATTTGGTTTTTTTCTTTCATTAATTGAACACTCCTTATATTGGGTGGATGGACATAAAGTAGAAATTAACTTTTTTAGAAAATATGATGTAGCAGAACCATTGTTAGATACATCCAAGCAGGCAGATATGTAGCGTTAGTTGAAGGGTACATTCAGGAAACATGGGGGTTACCATATAAATATAGGTGCAGAAATAAGGACACTGAAGTTTTCTTAAGTGGCACTGACTGTGGGAAGGCTTTAAGTGGGTCTTTAGTGTGCAAGGAGTGTCGCTTCAGGGAAAGTATAACGCATCAAAAGCAAACTTATCTTGCTAATTGGAGTGCTCCCCAGCTGCCGTGATTCCTCCGGTTTTTGAATAACTTTCAAATGGAAGTTATTTAGTGCTGAATGATCATGGCTGTTGTGGAATGGTGCCAGGCATCGCATATTTAATCACAGTAAACTTCAGGGTTGTTTGCTGTATGCAAGTATTATTTCCCCCGGCTCACACAGTTAGGGAGGCACCACTGTGGCCTTCATTGAATGTTTCCAGTATAAGGTTTGATTCACTGAGCAGACTGAAAGCCATGTTGTTTCAACAGAATCTGGCCTTAACTTCAGACCAAGAAACTTTTGATCTCCACGTTACAAGATCTTTAGCAGAGATACAGGCCCTGGTCCATACGAACTTCCTGATCCATTTCATATCTTTAACATGTCTAATACGAGTGGGATAATACACTTATTTAAGCGACTTGGATCAGGCCTCTTAACAACCTTTCAGACCATCGTTGGAGTAATTCCAGCCTTCATACACTCCATACTTGGAAGCGTTTTTGGAGGGCTTCCTTTGGTCCTGCTTTGGGTAGCGGGCATCCTGATTTTAATACTCTTGCTTCGCAGTGGACGTCGCAATCCCTCAAGAAATGGAGAGAACACTGCTGGAAAAGCGTTGTCGTGAGCGTATAGTGTTCTACCTGACTACGCCTCGACATCAAGAGCTGAGTGAGCATTGGTTTAAAAAACATGAAACTTGAAAGTAAACACGCAGAGAGGAGGTGGAGACGAAGCTATACGGACGAGGATAAGCTCACATGGAAGTCCAAGATTGTGGGTTATAAGAGGGCGATTAACATGGCCAAGGCAGAATATTTTTCCTCTTTGATACTCAATGCCCCTAATAGTTCCAGAAGTATTTTTAACATCCTGAACAGCTTGACTAGCCCAGATTGTTCTAAGAACATGATACCCGCCTCTCAAGAACTCTGTGAGAACTTGGCTAGGCTCTTTCATGATAAAACTAAAACCATTATTGATGATCTGGGAGGGGGTCATCAACAATCGGGAGGTAAATGCTGAGACTATGGGCATTGATGATATGGTGGTAAATTGGCTTCGAGGCTTCTGGTGCCAGCTTCGAAGGGGGGGGTGGCGTTAATCACCTTTCTGAGTTTGTGCCTGTGGGAGCGGAGGACTTTAACAGGTTAGCATGTGGTATTCCTTCTGGGTCTCCTCTTGATCCTGTGCCTCACAAATTTGGATAGAGTTTAAGGCAGGGTTGTTTCCTACTCTTCGTTTGATCTGTAATCAGTCTCTGTCTAATGGTGTGCTTCCGGCCCAGTGGAAACAAGCATTGGTGACACTCTTGCTGAAAAAGCCCTCTAATGACCCGGAGTGCCCTAAGAACTAAAGGCCCATCTCTCTTTTGCCTTTTCCGGCTAAAATTGTGGAGCGAGTGGTGAGTAGCACTCTGTCTAAGCATTTGGAACAACATAATTTACTGGAGGAGGTTCAGTTTGGTTTTTGGCCTGCCCATGGTGCCGAGACGGCCTTGGTGACGGGGATGAATGAACTTCGGATGCAGGCAGACAGGGGTCAGGCAGCTGTGCTTATTCTGCTTGACCTGTCTGCCGCCTTCGCTACGGTTAACCATGGGATTTTGCTGAGAAGACTGAGTAAGGTGGGGGTGACGGGCTATGCCTTGAGGTGGTTCAGTCATTTTTACTGGACAGACAGCAAGCAGTGTCCCTCTCCCCTTTTCAATCTGCCTACACTAATGGCGTACCACAGAGCTCGGCTATCAGCCCCATTTTATATGAAACCCCTGATTGCGGTCATCAAATAACACAATATTAACATCGTAAATTATGCTGATGACACGCAGTTAATTTTCTCTCTTGAGGTCGATCAGTCGACCTCGTTGGAAGTGTTTCATAGTTGCCTGCGTGACAAGGAGCTCTGGTTGAAGGATAACTCACTGCAATTTAATGCGGTTAAGACTGAGGTGCTCTATTGCTCTATGGATAGGGTTCCCTCTGTGATGCCCAGTAACTTTTGGCCTACCGACACCTCGACCATGGATCAGCCAGTGAAGACGGTCCGCAACCTGGGCGTTATGTTTGACAACAAACTTACCATGGAGGCTCAGGTTGCGAAAACTGTGACTTGTTGTCTGGCCATTATTAGATCATTGTGGAAGATCTTCCCTCTGCTATCCCTTCATGCGCGTGTGTTACTAGCACGTAGTACTATTCTTAGTAGACTTGATTATGCCTTGCTACTTGAGTCTCTGAAATGTATTCTTGATAGACTGCACAGGATTCAGTCAACTGCAGCGAAGTTGGCTCTGGGATGGCCTAGAAGGTCCTCTTCCTCTTCGGTCTTGGCAGAGCTGCACTGGCTACCGTTGAGACAGAGAGTTCAGTTTAAGTCTCTTTGTTTAGTGTTTAAAGCCTTGCATGGGTTGGGACCTGTGTCTATGCAAAGAAAGTTTGAGTGGTATGCTTCTGTGAGAAGTCTTCGTTCTTCTTTAGCAAAACTGGCGAAGATACCCAGATTCAGGAAAGTTAGGGCGGGTAGGAGATCCTTTTGGGTAGCAGCTGCTAAACTTCCATTGGAGCTTAGACAAGTTAGTGACCTCCTTCTTTTTAGAAGGAGACTAAAAACCTGGTTGTTTCCTAAAACTTAGTTGGATGTCTGCAATGGGGCACGTTTTCCTTTCTGCACTCTGAGTTTGCTAGTGCCAGGATGCCTGTTAGGTGACAGTGCGCTTTATAAATTAAATAAATAAATAAATGTTTCCTGTCTTTAAACTGGTTTGGCTAGACTGTATCCTGCCTGTGTTCCGCTGCCTCTTCTAAGGATTTGGCTGAGTATTGGACCTGTGTCTGACACTTCCATTGGTTGCACCACCAGACATAGAAACGCTACTGGCGCCTTTGCAACCCACGTGTGCATTTGTCCCCAGCGTATTCCTATGTTGATGACGGCATTTCTATAGCCTCCAAGGGATGCTTCTGCTCCTGTTGGAAAGGGTGTCGACTCTGCTCCAGAGGTCCATGCATTGGTTTTAGGCATGCAGGCATCTAATTCTTCCCTGCGGCTTCTGTGGGAAACAGAGATGAACATCTTTGCTCACTTGACATGATACTGGAAGTTCTATAGGGACTGCCATCTGCGTATACGATGTTCAGCGATGTTGACTCTTCAGCGCAGCATTCTTAAATCAATCTGGCCTCTCCTGTGCTGGGAACCATTTGTCAACTTTAAAAAAACAAAACTTTTTATTCATTTTCAGAGTTACGACAAGATAAGACAGTCTTTTGCATAAGCAATCATCATAGCACCACATTTCATTATTACGCAGGTCAACCATTATTACAAATGCACAGTTTCGCCAGCCGTAAACAGCCATATTCAAGCCCCGTCCTGCCCCCCGTCTCATCTCAGTCCTCCTCCGCCTCTGAGTCAACTTCCTCCCCATCTGATGGTGGATCACTAATACTCCCTCTATATTTGTTCCATGTCCCCCAGATTTTAGTCTATTTTTAAGGGCATCCTCTACCAGTAAATACCGCCCGTTCAACAATCATTGCCTCATCCATGTCCCTGCCCCATGCTGTGAGAGATGGCACCTCCATTCCACCCCATTTTTGTACTATATTCCTCTTGGCTATTGTAAGTCCTAGTGTGACCCAACTCTGCCCATTTCGTGTGAGATCATTTGGGTCCCATATGTTTAGCAGGCATCGTCGTGGTTCTGGTACGAGTGACACCCCCTCTGATTGTGACATGGTGCGTATCACTTGTGTCCAGTACGGTGCTATTCTGGGACATTCCCATATAGTATGGAAAACATTTCCCTCCTCTCCGCAACCTCGGAGACAGTAGGGGTGTTCTATTCTTCCCATTCTGTGCAGAACAAGTCTAGTGTAGTAAGATGGATGCAGGATTTGGAACTGCACCAGCCTAAGGCGTGAGGGTATGCCCACTTCCCTAGGGGACGCTAACGCTTCTTGCCATTCTGAATCATCCATATTACCTATGTCTTGTGCCCATTTAGCTCTCAGGGGTCCCATAGGGTCGGGCAGGTTGTTCACTAATTTGCGATAGGTAAAGGAGGTGGCCTTCTTCTGCAAGTGATCAGTTAGTAATCTATCCTTCATGGGGGATGCCTCCGGAACATTGGATCCGGGTGGCAGTGCCGTCATCAGGGCATGTCTAATTTGCGTGTATCTAAATAATTTAGAGGTCGTCAATTCGTAGAGGCGTTGGAGACGTTCGAATGGCACTATTTCACTTCCCTGCCATAAATCACCTACTGTTGATATTCCAATATCGTCCCATTGATCGAAGCCTTTGCTGTTTCGAAGTCTACCTAGTTTTTTCGTGTCCCATAACGGAGTAAGCCAGGTTTTCACCCCCGCCACCCCAAATTAGCCTGAGCGGCATGCCCTAGCACCAGAGTATGGCGCAGTGGGCCGGACATTGCTAATGCCATATTCTTGTCGTATAGGGGAGAAAGCATACCTCTGGTGCCCAGCTGTGCTCTATCTGCCTTAAATGCGGGATCCGACTGTGGAGCACGTAACCATTGGTTAATCACCTTCAACTGCGCTGCCCAGTAGTAGAGCTGTACATCAGGGAGCGCTATCCCCCCGTCATACCATCCTCGCACCAATTTGACCTGTGTGATGCGTGCTGGTCTGTTACCCCATAGGAGGGCAGAAACCTGCACTGAAATAGCCTTGAAATAAGATGGCAGCACTTGGTAGGGCGCATTCTCTAATACATATAAAAAATGAGGCAATGCCATCATTTTAAAAAGTGCTGCCTTTCCTAATAATGTTAGTGGTAATGTTCCCCAGTGCTGCACATCTCGCCTAAGGCACTCCAGTGGTGGCTGTAGGTTTTTGCTAAAAAATTCTCAAGAGTCTGCAGTTACGTTTATACCCAAGTATTTAAACTTAGTTCTTGTTATTTGTAGCGGGCAACTAATAGGAAGATGTGGTGGTGGGCCGCATAGCACATAGAGTATTGATTTGGACCAGTTAATGGTATAACCAGAAACCGGACCATAAGCCGCACACACATCCAGAAGGGTTATAATGGAGTACCTTGGTTTTGTCAGGTACAATAGGATATCATCTGCGTAGAGGGACACTCGGGCCTCCCAGCCGTCCGTCCACTTAAGGCCTCAGATCGTCGGTTCCCATCGTATCCATGCTGCCAAAGGCTCTAGTACCAGCGCAAAAAGTAGTGGCGATAGTGGGCAGCCCTGGCGCGTGCCCCTCGCTAGGGAAATATCTTCTGATATATGACCATTGGCAGTGACATGCACCATAGGCTTGGTGTACAGGAGCCGAACCCAAGAGCAACATTTTGGTCCAAACCCCAGGTGTCTTATCACCGCAAAGAGAAAGGGCCATTTAACCATATCAAACACCATGTTGCGCATCTAATGAGAGCACCACCTCCGGCTCCTCCACATAGGCTGCACGAGCAATCACCCCATGTTGTCTCCGCAGATTAAGGGCCGTGTTCCTACCCGGCATGAAACCCAATTGGTCTGGGTGTATTAGTGCTGATAAGTGCAGAGTGAGCCGATTAGCGAGGATTTTGGCTTCTGCATTTATCAGAGAGAGGGGTTGGAACGAGGTACATCTATCTGCCGGATTTCCAGGTTTCAAAATAGCCACTATTTTGTCCGTGCGTTGGTCCGGTGGTAGTTCACCCACCGTCAGACTTTCGGAGAACATTTCGGAGAAAGTGTGGCACAGTGGCTTCTGCCATTCTTTTATAAAATTCTACTGGGATGCCGTTCGGACCCACAGCTTTGCCCGACTACAGCGCACCAATGGCTGCTTGCAGTTTGTCAATAGTTAGGCCGCCCTCCAATTCTTTTGCCGCTTCCGGAGTTAATTTGGGCATGTTGAGGTCTTGTATTTACATCTGGGGTCCACAGCGTGTCGAGCCTCTGCAGCGTGCACTTCGGACTCCAGATTCTGCAGCTCTAGCCGCCCCTCCCTTTTATGTGCTGTAATGGAGGCGATGGCCTGGCCCCTGACTACTGTCTTGAACGCCTCCCAGAGGGTGGTCGGTGAGGTGACCAATCCGACATTGCACTGAAAATATTGGTCTGTTTCTTTTTTAAGCACCTTTCTAATTTTCTTAACGTGTAAATAGCCAGGGCGTATCGGATAAATGCGGCGCCTTCTCTGCTGGTAGTGAGTGTACCTAATCAGTATAGGGGAATGGTTAGAGATGTCCCGGGGTCAGATTTCTATAGACTCTACATTTTTAAGACTACCCGTGGAGCCCAGGAAATAATCTATCCGAGTTAAGCTATTATGGACTCCTGAGTGATACGTAAATTGATGTTCTGTTGGGTGGTGTCTTCTACATAGATCTATAAGGCCCATAGCTTCCAGGAAGCTCCCAAAGCACGACCCTCCCAATGCCCCCGATCTGACGGGAAATATATCCAAGGTTTCATGCAGAGTTGCATTGAAATCCCCTCCAATAATGAACTCTCCCTCCGTAAGTCCGAGCAGAAATTCAGTAAGGTCTGGTAGGGCCACTGCATGCAATGCCGGGGGGATGTAAACAGACACTATGTTTAAGGGCTGTCCCTCCCACTGCGCAATTATGGCGGCAAACCTCCCCATACCATCGGATTTAACATCACGCACGATCAATGGAAATTGTTTCTTCAGCAATATGCCCACCCCTCTGGATCCTGACATAAATTCTGAGTGGACCACCATTTTATATCCCCACCTGTCCATCGCCTTGCTGGATGTGCCAGTAAGGTGTGTCTCCTGTAGTAACACCACTGCTGGGCCACCCCTCTTGATGCACTGGAGCACTATGCCTCGCTTCATTTTATCGCCAAGACCTCTTACATTCCATGTGAGTAGGGAGAGAGTAGGCACCGTGGTATTAGGGCCTATCGCTGCCTCAGCCTGCGCCGCGCCTTGTGTTTTCGCACCTGACATGTCCAATGAGACCATTAAAATTGTTCAGGATACAGTGAAAGTATTTCTTAGTGTCTGCTATGATTGCATAACTGACTGTGTGTTGAACCATGCTATAACCATCTTGCAAACAAACTTGAAACAAACCCTTCCCCCCTCTCTCCCCTCCCTGCCTCCCTGCCATGCGGACCTACAACTGCCCGGCACCCCAACTCAGCAGAGTGCTTCGAACCCAATCCTGTAAACATTACTTACACTTATGGGAGCGGGAAGTCCAAGGAAGACCATCACATCCCCGTATCCCAGAGTCCTCGTCCGTCGATAGTCCCAACATTGTCGTATTGTGGTGGAAAGTCTTTTTATAAGGCAAATGTGTCCAGCTTTCCCTGCTGGGTCTTGCGGATTCCTCTCCCACTCATTGTGTATTGTGCTGCAGCCCAGTTCACACCTGGCCTGAATTGTACAATAAGCTGTCGTCCGTCACTGGTTACCACGTGCGCGGGGTCTCAACCCACGGCACACTGTCGCTGGGATGTACGATTTTCAGAACCCATTGGGGAGTATCTTACTGGCAGGGGTATCAGCGGAGGCCGAGGGACCCCCGGGGGTTCACCGCCTAGTGCTTGCTACCATCTCCAACAGAGCCGCCAGGTGTCACGCTGCAGGGCCCGCTCCACTCAAGGCAGCACTCTCTCCAGCCCGCACCCAACCGCTCTCCTCTTCCTGCACGGTCTGTTGCACTTATATGGGCCACACTTTATCTCTCCTTCAGGCCGTCTGCACCGCCGCTCCTCACACTCGATCTGCCCTGCTCTTTACAGCCTCCAGTCGTTCCGGTCAGCTTTTAAGAATGGTGCCCCCGGCTCTCACCTGTGTGGCCCCCGGCCCCCTGGGCCCTCCGCCTCCGCGTCCGCCCAGTCCACTCCCTACAGGGGGGCGCTACCTACGCTCCAGCACGTTCCCCTTCAGAGACGTTATGATGGTGCTGTCTGGCCCGTTACTTCAAAGCGCCGATCTCCGAATACGTAATCCGACCGGCTTTCTCCTCCGTCCCGGTCCGCTGCCTACGGCTCCCCGGGAGGGCTATACCTCGCCTCCGCTTCAATTATGTGCGATAGCCGCCAGTGTCACCTCGTCCGTGTGGTCGCCTGCTTGTGTGCCCAAAAGGCGCCGCCTCCTCCGCAGCCGTCCTGCTAGTCAGCTCACCCTCCGCCGTCACCAAAATCGAGCCCCCGGCTTCTAGCTCGTGATCAGGCCTCAATCTTACCCCAGTGATATCTCGCTCAGCCGACCACGCAGAAACAGCAGCGTTGGCTTGATTTGCGCTGCTCCTCCTCCGTGTTGTGATTTAAGCCTCTGGGTAGTTTTAAGAGTACGGATAATTAGACAGATTACTGGGGAGACGGTCTCACCCCCGGAGTCCCTTTAGTCTGCGGCCATCTTGCACGGCAGCAGGCCACGCCCCATTTGTCAACTTTTTAAACATTTACCAAATTGAAGGTCGAGTATGACTTTGTTTTATTCTTTTCTCAGCTCTAGCTGCGCTTCATTGCATTCAAGGTGCTCAGTGCAATAATCACAATATATTCAAGTTTATAGGACCCTTTGAGCGCTTTTTTAGTGATAAATGAATTTGTATTGACATTTTCTCAAGGCTTTTCAAATGTTTTTACTATGTTTTATTATAAATGATTGTTATGCCGTTTTATAGCATTAGCTTCATCATTACCATGTTGACCTTTTGATGAGTAGTGGGTGTCATGTCTTTTAGGATAGTGCAGTCATGTATACCCCATGTTTACATACATTGTCCCATCCACATGACAATAACGACTCTAAAAAGGTAACCTTTTACAAAGGAGCTTGGACCCGTTGGGGAGTGTCTCTTCAACACTAGGCTCCTAGTCTTCTATCATAATCCCTGTACCTGACGTATATAAACGTGTCCCCAGGTACGGCAGAACTATTCTGTATAAGGGTCACCACTTTGTTTCATCCTTGGCCAACAGCCAGCTGTGCATGATAGCATTTGTTTAAAAAGTATTGGTGATTGTTTTCAAAACATTTATGATTGTTTTCAAAACATCCATGATTGTTTTGAAAACATATCAATTCTGTAAAAAACCCTGGAGTGACAACTTTATGATAAAAGACACTCACTCCCCCCTACAAATTAAAGGAGAATTCCTTCCAATCTGAGATGGGGTCCTACGTGCTGAAATATTCGATATGCAGCGGTCTGACATCCCCTGCAGGCTGTCATCTTCGATGCAGAGACGGGGTCCTACATTCTAAACCATCAGATGAGGGGGCTGGTTCTACCATAGGGGTTTCTTGGCTACCGCTACACATAGCTATACGCATATACACCTACACATCCAGGTTAGGCTAGGTACATTTAGGCAAATTACTTAGGGTGCGTATTTTAGGAGTATGCAAGTGCTACTGTTTTCATCTGAACTGCTTTTGCTCAACTTATTAGCACTATGGTAGAAATGTTTCTACTATTTATGCTATTGTTACTAGCAATCTCTTTCAGATGCGTTTGTCTACTGATTGTCACAGCACATTTGTTTAACACAAGGCTGTTGCTGGACCAATACATTCTTATTGGAACATCCTAATCGCCATCCTGTGTATTTTCTGAGAAAAACAACAACGAGTTTTTAAGCGAAACATACTGTACTGTTTTCCATGATCCATGAGGAATCAGGGTTGTCATGTTCAGTGGTTGCCAGAGACTACCTACACCACTGTAGAATACAGGGGGTGGTAGTGGCACTGTAGAGCCAGCTGTTTTGACAGCTGACATTTCCTGTGGAAGTGTTCAGAAGCAGTTGGGTCAACAAGCCCTCAGTTTAGGTAATCCAAAATGTACAGGTCCTGGGGGACTCCTAAGAACTACACTACAAAAGTACATGGCTTTTATTTTGGTAGAATTTAGAATCAGCAACCAGTCAGGGCATCTCTGACTGCCTCAAAGCCACCCCTCAATGCTATCTGGTCACAGGAAGCTTTGAGGCAGTCAGAGATGCATGCTTGGAGATTGTGTGTGAAATTTGGAAAGGAAAGGAAAATCTGGGCATCCTTAGAATTGATGTGGTATAAAGAGCCTAAGGAGGAAATTACATTACCAAGGGAGGTGGTGTAGAGAGAGAATAGAACTGACTGAAAAACTCATGCTTGTCAGGTAACCACTGGGATGGGAGTGGGTAGAAGTGACTGTGAAGTGGTGAATAATTATACAAGAATCTGGGTTGGAATACCTTCCATAACAAGGACATGAATAATATCTTCAAAAAGACTAAGAGGCATATATACAAGCCCCTATCGCCACCACAAAGTCACATTTACGGATGTTGTAGTGGCTGCACCTTCTTTACAAGGCAGCGTTAAGCCGCTTAACGTGGCTTAACGCTACCTTGTAAATAAGGACCCCTTTCACGCTATGCTAGCTCACTATCCACAAGGGTGGCGTACATAGGAGGCTGGGCCAAGAATAAGACCAGCTAAATCCTGGCCTTAAGTTGTCAAAACGAGTAGAAATGCATTATTTCTCCTTGTTTCTGATTTTTCCATGTGTGCTGCCTTGATTGTTTATGTACAGGAAAGGGCTCCTTCCTGTAGATAAATAAGAATTTTTTTTAAATGCCATTTGTTTACTTTCATGTGTGGTGCGTGAAGCAGCATTTTAGGATTGTTTATGCGCAGGAAGGGACACTTTCCTACACATAAACAATCCTCCCCTGCATGCAGACACCCTTGCACTATGGTGCAAGAGTGCCTGTGTTGGCGCTAGGTTGCTAAACTTAGTGCCATTGCAGGGGGAAACGCAAGGCTGCACCACATACTTGTACATATGGTGCAGCCTTGTATTTCAGAAGTGGCGGAGAGAGGTGTTAAGCCAGGAAGGCTAACGCCTCTCTCCACCACTTCATTGTTCATATGGCCCTAAGACCCTAAGGTGTCTTAATAATGAGTTCACCCAACCACTTATCAATATATCTGTCCATAATCACAAAGGGCCAATATGGAACTAGGAAATATAGAAGAGCGGGGTGAAATAAAAGGGAAGAAAAAGGAAGAAAAACAAAATAAGCAAAGTAGGATATATGAAAAAAAAGGGGTGGTACCTGACCAACCCCAGCAACACACCCTATCCATAATCCTAGACAAGGGTTACCCGAGTGGCATCATTCACTGCCAGAAAACACAAGAATCATGCAAGCACCCTCGTGAGTGGGCCTATTCCTTCACCTTACTCCTGCTTCTGCTGTCTCTAAAATTCAAACCCAGGATTGTTACTAAGGGTGAGCACAAAATCCGTTCCGCTCGCGGATTTTGCGGATTTTCGGTAAATTCGCGATCCGCGAACTCCCGCGAATTTACCAAAAATCCGCAAATCCGCGAGCGGCGGATCCGGGGGGCAAAAGTTCAAGCCTTCAAGCTTGAAGAAGTTGTAACTATTTTAGGATGGCGCCGGCAAACTGCCAGCGCCATCCTAAAATAGTTACTAAGTTAGCTTCAACAGGAAGCACAAATAGATAAAATAAAGCTGGTGCTCGAGCACCTGCTTTATTTTATCTATTAGTGCTTCCTGTTGAAGCTAACTTAGTAACTATTTCAGGATGGCGCTGGCAGCTTGCCGGCGCCATCCTAAAATAGTTACAGGATGTGAAGGGCAGGGTTCATTCTGGCACGATGGTCCTGTCACAAAAATTAAACCTCAACAGGAAGCACTTACAGATATCAATAAAGCATGTGCCCTAGTTGAAGCTCAAATTCAGTGACGCATTCATCAGCCCAAAAACAATTGTGAGCATTGTCGAGGCTGGGCAGGTGCGCTTTCTTCCCAAATCTACCGTCGAAAATCAGCTGTGATGCTGGATAGAGGCCTTTGCATCCTTGACTTTCACGAGCGCAATCCCCTGGCTGTTCCTGTGACCAGGAGCTTCTTTCTCTTCATCTTCTGCTCTGATCGGTCTCTGACCTTTTATACACACCAGAGGCATATGTGCTCGCATGGAATCCCCGCCCGTTTGGCCCCACCCACACACTTGCGGTGTGAACCGTCTTCCCGCCATTTACCCACTATGATGGACAGTTGAAGCTCAAATTCAGCGATGCATAAATCAGCCCAAAAACAATCGTGAGCATTGTCGAGGCTGGGCAGGTGTGCTTTCTTCCCAAATCTACCGTCGAAAATCAGCTGTGATGCTGGATAGAGGCCTTTGCATCCTTGACTTTCACAAGCACAATCCCGTGGCTGTTCCTGTGACCAGGAGCTTCTTTCTCTTCATCTTCTGCTCTGATCGGTCTCTGACCTTTTATACACACCAGAGGCATGTGTGCTCGCATGGAATCCCCGCCCGTTTGGCCCCGCCCACACACTTGCGGTGTGAACCGTCTTCCCGCCATTTACCCACTATGATGGACAGTTGAAGCTCAAATTCAGTGATGCATAAATCAGCCCAAAAACAATTGTGGGCAGGTGTGCTTTCTTCCCAAATCTACCGTCGAAAATCAGCTGTGATGCTGGATAGAGGCCTTTGCATCCTTGACTTTCACGAGCGCCATCCACAAAAAAAAAAAATCCGCAGATCCGCGGATTTTGCGGATCATCAATACGCAAATCCGCAAAATCCGCGGATCGTGGATCCGTGAAATCCGCCCATGCCTAGCTGACACTGTCCGCTCCAGTGAGTAATACTAAACCAGACAAGCCTGATGCTAATCAGAATTAGTCTAGAGAAACTAATTCTGTGCACGTGGCACCATTCCTTTATGCATGGTAGCACACATCACGTTTTCAAAAACAGTGAGTTAGACTCCACACCATTGAGTAAGCACATTTGAAAATTTCTGATGCTTTCATCAGGACCACAATACCGATTTAGTAACATCACTCGGGTGGTCTAAATAGATAAAAAGGTACCTTTAACATATGTATGCTGCAATTCACTTTCGAAAATGGTACCATTTGAATATAAAGTATAAACACATTGTTAGGGTTAGTACAACCACACGTGCCTACCCTGATTACCACTTAGAAGCTGTATGTAACATATAGCTGATTTGTATTTTGTGTTTTTCATACTGCATTTTATTACTGCTTTATATCATCGCCTAATATAAGAAAGTATGTTTTATTTGTATACTGTTTGTTTTCTGTAAAACTAATGAAAATAATTTGAAGTAACGTATAGCTGCTAACCTAGCATGGAATGGGACTGTACGTACACACCAGTAGGGAGAAAATATTATGAAGTAGCAGTCACAGAGGTAACCGAAGGGTGCACAAGGCCAGTGAAGATGATAAATGAAATCTCACACTAAAGTTGTGGTGTTGTTGTCTTTCTACTACCTTACTACAGGATTGTCTGATATCTATAAGCACTTGGTTGACCCAAGAGGCAGAAAGACTACATTGCAACAAATTGATTCAAGCAAACCAGAAAAACCGGTATTAAAATTATATGTATATTCAGAAATCTTGCCATCCCTTACAGGATTCTTAAGGCCGAAGCAGAAGCAAATGTGTGATGGGTTACTTTAGTCCAGTGACACGTTAAAAGAACTGAGGGGCAGATTTACAAGAAGGTGCCGTACCGTGGCACCGCAAGCCCTTTGGCTGCGCAACACTGTAGCACTTTCAGAGCACAGGAATGCGACTTATTTACAAGGATAAGTCACATTCCTGTGCTCTTCCCTGTGCTGGCGCACAAACAGCTGCCATGCACTGGCACAGACACCCTTGCACCATGGTGCAAGGATGCCTGCATCATGGTGAAATTGTTTGTGTGCAGGAAGGGGCACCTTCCTGCATAAAAATAATCACTACAGGCATTTTCCTCTTTCAATGCGTGCTTTAGACTGCAGCACACATTGAAAGAGGTGGCGTAGCATACTGACGCATTTCCAGGTTTACAAATCATTGTAAATCTCGAAATGTGTCTGGTTCAATGGGTTTTGCGTGGGAACACCCACAGCAACACTCATGGAACGCCCATTTCACGCAAAGTGATGCGTGTAAAGGGGCAGTATTTACAAGGACAGGAAAAGCCACGCAGGGGGGCTGTTCCTGCCCTTGTAAGTATGGGGCAGTGTAATGCGCTGCCAGTGCATCACAAAAAGTGCCGTACTGGCAGCACAAGGGGCTTGTGAATATGCCCCTGAGTACTTAGAGGCAATGATTTACTGATGAGAAAGTAGAAGAGAAATTTGAATAAAGAAATTATCAGTCCAAGATAGACCAATCGGCTAAGAGACAGAAATTTCTGAAGAGATAGTCAATATATGGTCCTGAATGTGAACTCCAGTTTGGGGTGGTGTCACCTGTTGGGTTAAGTCCATTGCCTGTAAGAGGCCAAGTAACTAGGCTTCTGCTGAAAGCTCTGAAGTATCAAGCTGTGCATAGAAGAGAGAACCCCTCCCACAGCACACGTGTAACCATCCATTGTTCTTTTCTTTGTGTCAAAACATAATACACACCTTTCAGACACTGTACTGCTTGTGATTAGGCAATTAAGGGGGGAAAAAGTTGCTCATCTTCTCAATTAATGGATTTTACCAAGAGAGCAAGAGAACACAGGTTTACATGCTCTCCACATTGTTAAATATTGGAAAAATGAGATTGACAAAGAGAAAAATGAGTGATACAGAACAAAAGAGTAATTTAAACAAAATTTGGTCCAGCACACAAATTTCTCTTTTCAATTATTCAACAGTAACCATAATTATCAATCACAGTAGTAAATCATTTGATGGCATAATCAATAACGTTGTTTTGAAGTTCATTCTTTATTTAATCGTCACTGTAGCCATAGACAACGCGTTTCGTCCTCCACGGACTTCTTCAGGACAAACGAAAGAGCTCTTCTTCAAACATTAACGTGCGGAAGTGTGTCCTCTGTCCAGTCCAATTTATATTCAAGTATCTTAACGATATTCTTCCTTTCTTCTCCTTAAGTTTTATTCTCATATAGTGGAAAGAGCGCTGTATTTACAATTTCCAATCGCTCACGTTTGATGGTTAAGCAATTGTTGAGGCTTTATCGTGAGCGATTGGAAATTGTAATACAGCGCTTTTATTGGTATATATTTGTCAATTATTTTTAAACTATATTTTATTGTATGTTGCTTTTAACTTTTGCCTGACACCTTATTCAAAGCATGCCCAAGGGAAAAAGAACTCTGGGGTTCTATCCAGATCCTTTATTAGAAACATTGGGAAATCATTTGCAATGACCAACATTTAGGGCCTTATTACGAGTTCGGGGGTCCATGGACTGCCGTCCCGGCAGTGGTGCTCCAACTGCAGTGAGCCATCTGCCGTATTACACGTTGGGCAGATTGGATGTACAAAGAACACAGCTTCACAACCAGCACACCGCCAACCGCCAGGGTCACGATCAAGGAAAGGCAGCTTTCATTGGGAGGTTCAGAGGCGCAACACCACCGTCTGTATTATGAGTTAACTTTTCGACGAGCCGTCCAAGGCGGTCTGACCGACGCCTAAAGGTCAGCGAGAACACAGAATTTGGGGTGCACACTCATTCCTTTCCAGTTCTTTCCAGCAGACTTCGACCTGGATCCCTTTCTCAAGGTCCCCCCTACACAGGAGCATCTTCACCCCAAGGAACATGACCCCATCTTCGACGAAATACAGGTAAGTGCTTTTGGTACCATATAACCCATTACCGGGGATGCCCACATATGGGTCGGACTCCAGCAATATCATGCATGTGTGTGCATTCAACACATATGCAGTCAGAATGCACACACGGCCATCAATATATGGAAATACATTGCTCACCACCGCAAGACCGCTGCAGCCACACCACCGGCCCTGCTGGAAACTCGTAATACGGCAGTCGGCAGGCCACAGATGTAGCGGTTTCCTAATGGTCACAGACGCGGTCCTACAGCAGTCGGACTGCCAAACTCGTAATAAGGCCCAAAGCGTCTTGGCTGGTATTTTTTCCCTTATCAATACATATCTTTAACAGTTATTGTAAGAAGAAAGCACTTTAAAATGTGTTTTCTGCTGCCTTAATGTCCGCTGACTGATAACTTAAGTAAACAAAACATTTTTCTCTGGGAAATGTGGCAAACCTTCCTTTGCTCTAGCCATTTCTGCACTGCCTCTTTCACTGTGAGAGGAGCAGGGTTCTGGCAGGATGCTGTGCTTCAGGGGGCCCCACCCACTCAAGTAAGGCTCAGAATGAAGAGAAACAAATAAGTTATTTTGTTTCCTTTCAGCCCTGGGTTTGTGCGGTGTCAGCTCAGTGTATTCTGCACACTGCAGCCTCTTTAGAGACATGCTGCTCAAACATGTTGAGGCCCCCTTCATTTAGAGAAGACTGGGGTACCACCGCACCACAGGGGTTCTGGGGGTGTCCATTAAGCTCCTCTGCACAGTGGTCCATCCCCTTAATCAGTCTGGCAATGTGGGGTAAATCCAGGGAACACCAGTACTTTCTGATATCCTTTTCGGCCCATATTGTGCCCAGGCCTACAAACAGTTTATCATGTCTGGTGCCGTTTCACCCTTCAAGAATTCCCAGTATTAATATTACCGGGTCTATAGGGACCGTCATACCCATGACATTGCTCTTGATCTCGACCACTTGCTTCTAGAAGCTAATCGTCTTCGGACATTCCCAAATTACATGATGAAAGGAAGCCTTTGACTCGTTACATACACCACATTGAGGGTATGCAAGATTACCCATCTTCCAGAACCTTTCAGGATTATACTAAAACCTATTGAAGTATTTGAATATCACCAGGAATAGGCAGAAGGTAATTGCTAGTTTTCGGGCTGACACTTTTTCCTCCAAGCAGGCCTCGTCATCCTGCTGACCAACATCCGTCTCCCATTTTTGCCTCAGGGTCTTTAGTGGATCTGGGGAATTACCGAGTAGTGAGTGGTGTACCTGTTACATGCCTTTGGCTCCTAATTCGTCTACAATAAATTTTCGCTTTTGTGGGCTATAATCTAGGGTATCCTGTACCCAGTAGCGGTCGGTGGTGGGAGTAGCTGCTGGGTGGTGAAGTGGGGAGGGGGAGATGCAAGGTGGGGGGTAGTAATCTATGGATTGTAATGTAATGTAATGTAAAGGACACTTTTATAGCGCTCCTATCACTCCAAGGAGTATCTTGGCGCTCACCCAACCCAGATGGAAGGGTTGGAGGGAAAAGAGATAGCTTACACTTTGCACTACACATTACATTACACCAGCGCTCTGCAGGCAACATCAGTTAAAGAAAAGACCCAGGTTTTTAATGCTTTCCTGAATTGAGTTTCTTGGGACAATGATCGTAAGGAGGGCGGGAGCTTATTCCAGGCCTTGGCGCCCAGCACAAAAAGGGATTTGCCACCTTTAGTTGCCAGCTTGAATCGAGGGATTATGAGCAGATTCTGACTGGCAGACCTCAAACAGCGTGTCGGGTGATATCTTCTGAACCCATTACACAGGTATTTTGGTCCTTGCTGTTGAAATGCCCTGAAGGTGATTATAAGAATCTTAAAGAGAATCCTTTTACCAATTGGTAGCCAATGGAGCGCATTAAGTGCTGCTGAGGCTGAAGACCTACGGGGCCAACATAATACAAGGCGGGCCGCTGCATGTTGGACCATTTGTAACCTATGGAGTACGGCCTTATTAGCTCCAGCATATAAGCCATTACAGTAGTCCGGTTTACATGTAAGTAAACATATAAATAAATAAAAGAAATTTCGTTGCGCGCACTTCATCCCCAAATGCGATGCAGTGCATGCAGCAAAATTTGTTTTATTTATTTATATGTTTACTTACCTTTAATCCTCCGCAATCCATAGATTACTAACCCCCACCCTTCCCCTCCCCCTCCCCATCCCCACGTCAACAACCGGCAGCTACTCCCACCACCAACTCCTGCTGCCTGTACCTTTCCCCCATAGTGTCTCAGGGCATGTCGCACCTGCAGGTAGCGGAAAAAAATTTGACCTGTGTAATTGGAAGTCCTCCATCAGTTCTGTGTAGCTCTTCATATGACCTTGAGACCACACATATCCCAGATTCGTTGTGTTAATTAACCGCATGCGCGAAAGCGGTTTTCCCGCTGCGCGCTGCGTTTTAAAAAAACCCGCGTTATGTGACGAGCTCAGCTCGTCATCAGCGTAGGGCAGGTTACGCCCATGACGAGCTCAGCTCGACATCAGCCCCGAAGGGGTTAAGTCCCACCCAGGAAGCCTTCTGATTTGGGTGTAAGTTTCAGTAATGTACCCTTCCAGAGCAGGGTGGAGTTCGTCAACCTGCTGTACCATGTTATATGTTTTAAGGATTTGTGCCAGCTCAAAAGCTGCAGTTTTGAGACTCTGCCAGCCAGTAAAGCCCCAGTCCCGCTACAGAGTCTGGTTACCCGGTATGAGCCTACAAGGAACCTGCGCTCCTCCTGCACAGGGCTACTGAAAATCCCTAAAATAAAGAAAGCCCGAATGGGGGGCAGATCTTTCAGATAGCTGGCTGCTAAGCAGTGGAATGATCTGCCATCAGAGCTACGTTTGGAGCCTTCGGAATCCAGTTTTAGAAGGAAACTCAAGACTCACCTATTTGAAAGGTAGGCGGCTGTGATAGCTGCTTGGACTGCCTATCCCACTTACCATAGCGCGGGGACACGCCGGTGCGCGTAACCAGGCGCTCTACAAATTTTCCAAATAAATAAATAAATAAGTGGGGTGCCCTGCTGTACAGTATAGACATTAAATCACATTCCTTAGAGTATCAAGTTTTAGCTTGTAGGTGGGATCTTGCCATAGTTCATAAAGCCAGTCATTGATAATATTAAGCTGTGTGGCCCAGTAGCATAGCCTTATGCCTGCTCATTTTAAGCCTGCATCATACATCCCCTGGCTACATTTGGCAAACACGATCCTAGAGATCTTATAGTCCCATGGGAATGCAGGAGCGAATAATTCTGAAAGATGTATAGGAATCATGGAAGTGAAGTTATTTTAAATAGTGCTCCTCTCCCTATCATGGTTATTGGCAGAGAAGTCCATGCCTTTATGTCCATCCTTGGATTCGTAAGTAAAGGAATTATTTTTAGTTCTCACCCTCCATCAGGATATTGCGTTATTTACATTCCCAAATATGTGAAGTGGTCTCCCGCCTATTGCATACCCGCTACCTCCCAGCCTCCAGGGTGTTCTTCTGCTATGTGTACATTAAACGTTTTTCCCAGTTCACCCTCATACTAGATGTCTTTCTGTAAATCCTCGGTAGGTTCATGATCTTCCTCATGGAACTACTTAGGTCTAGGATGCAGAGAAGCATATCTTCCTCATACAAGGGTACTCGGTCCTTGTGGTCATCAAGCCAACAGAACCCTTGTATTTTGGGATCCACTCTTAGCCTCTCGGCCAAGGGTTCAATCACTAGTGAAAAGAGCGGAGGTGACAGTTACTTGCGCCTCTGTGAATTGGGAATACGGCTGAAAGTGCACCGTTCACCTTGACCTGGGCCCATGGATCCGTGTACAAGGGTTGTACATAACGTTGAAATCGAGGGCATAAATTCATAAATATTCAAGCATTCGAAGAGGAAAGAACAATTAACAGTATTGAAAGCATTCTCAATATCCAAGAAAATGAGTCCCCTAGTAGTCGTCATTTGTTTAGATACTCCTCGTTCAAGTTTGTTTGGGGCCACTTAAGTCCTCACTGACATTTCTCAAAATACACAGTTATTTCCATATCACCAGCCTACCCACCTACACCGCACCTTGTTTATCCTGCCAGACATTGAATCTACCATGTTGTCGAATTTCACCATCATCCTTTTAGATAACACCCACATACGACACGTGTAGGCATCCTTGACATACACAGCTCATGGATTTACACTTAGGACCATTGTGTTCTCTTGTTAATCTTTCCCACACCGAATAGTACCAACTTTGCACATGTCATTGATATACTCGTTCTTTTTTCGGTGTTTGCATAGAAAATTGTTTAATTATTTGTTTTTATATATGTTTAATGCATTCGCATCTACAGACCGTTTGTATTATATACCCTTGCACTATTGCACAATCCAAGATGGCGCTTGAAGTTTCAGGCTTGTTATCTGTTTTCATTCACTAGTCCTTCGCTTATGTCAATCATATAACTCATTGATACTTTATAGACACCATTCACGCGGGACTCAGCTTTGCATCAGCTTTCACTAACACCCGGAAAGTTCATTTTTAATGCTATTGACCTAGAATGTTTTCATTGTTCTTACATACGCGCATGACTTTAGCACCAATGGGTCCCGCGGAGACATGGCACGAGCCAGTGTCCCCCTGGGATAGTTCGCGCGGTGGGACTTCCCACACGGCGCGATTGGGCAGGTTGGGTAGTGGGAGGGGCTGGTTGTGCTCGCGGTGGGAGCGGGAGGGTGACGTCACTCGGTTCGAGTGAGGGAGCTGTGGCGTCGTCGTGTTTGCGGCGGAGTGCATTCCTCAGCTGTTTTCTGTCAGAATTTACTACGGAGAGTTTCCAGACAGCGTTTGACTTTTCCTGAGTGGTACGGCCGGCGATTCTACGGCGGGAGAGCTGAGAGGAAATGTCTGCTGAGGACATTGCGAAGGAGGCGGTGAGAGCACTTGTGGCGGTTGGGCGCACAGACTTATTGCATCCTGGTGCCGCTCTGGATGGTGTTGAAGAGGCGAAGCGCCCGAGGCGTGTGGCTGTGGAGGGGGTAAGTCGCGCTGTGGCAGCATGTCTCCCCCTGTCAAGTCGACATTTAGATGCTGCTTGTGAAGTCCCCAGCTTAGCTACAAAGCTTTGTAGAGCGCGCTCCTCTGGTAGAGGTGCTTGAGGCAAGAAGGTGTCACTGCGCTCAGCATCTGCGCCAGGATTAATGAGGGGAGGACAATTACTTTTATTGCCTCAGGATAGGAAGAGAGCTGGCAAAAAGGGTAACAAACCCGGCAACATTGATGAGAACAACTTGCAGCAGTTTGACTTTAGTGAGGAGGTTTTACTGGATAGCTATGACACAGAAGCCAGAGTGCCTGCACAGCCGTCTGGACTGTTATTTCTTCAGAAGGAAGCAGCATTTTCAGGAAGGTTACCTACTGTGAGATATTCTACAGGTCCTGGCCACGACAGAATTGACATAGCGCCAGAGGTGTTGGTCAAGGGTCCTGTGAATTCACTAGTGGATTATCCCACCGACAGCGAGGAAGAGGACGTGGTGCAAGTGGTCTCTGCTGGGGTTAGACGTACTGGTCAAGGGGAGTTGGACCTGCCTGCACCCAGCACGCGCATTCAGGAGCATGGGGAGTTTCAGGAGGTTTTGATGCCTCAACCTAGAGGCCCCCCAAGAGATCATATCGATGTGGAGTTCATGCAAGAAGAGGTTAACAGTGACTGTTTGGTCTATGACTCCATGCAGGAAGAGGGGGCTTTGTTGGGCAGGGGTGGTGGGGTAAGTTCCTTGTGGGTGGGGGGTCATTCTCAGACTGGTGCTATTAACAGGAGCAGTGAGGTAGTGGCGGTTTTTCCGGAACCCCGGCCACTGCCGATTTACCCTCACTTGGATTTTGACTCAGACTTGGGTCCCCAGCAAGGGCAGTGGGTATGGGTTGAACACACAGAATTGCCACGGAAGGTGTTGTCTGGTTTAAATGGTGACAATGGCACAGGTAAGTCAAAGGCGGTTCCTGGCCGGAGCGGTGGGAATCTGGTGGCGGACTCTGGTCATATTTCTATTCCTTTTCCAGCGAAGCAAGGTGCGGCTTTTAGTAAGGTAAAGCATACCCGAAGCGGATCTGGTGCGGACCCAGGTTCATCGGCCGGTTGTGCTCCGCAGCAAACTGTGTCCAATTGGGAGAATTATGATGGTGGTGTTGGTGATGGCGCAATGCCAATCACAAGTTTTGAAGGGAATACGGTACATGATGGCTATGGTATTTCATATGATGGTTGTGATAAAGAAAATGTGGTTAATTCAAGGGAATGGTTGGCGCGGGAGGCGGCTCCTGGCTTAAGCGGTCAGGAGTTTAGGGGGGTGGGTAGGGGACATTTAACATCTTCTGGTGTGTTTCTGAGAGCTGGTGCGGACTTCTCTGCAGATCGGGGGCGGCGTGGCGGACATCATAAGCGTGATGGTCTTAAGGAATTTCAACAAAGGGCTACACAGCTGCCTTCAGGTAAGAAAGACTGGTGGGCTGCGTGGACGCGGCCTTTGTTGAGCGGCTCAAGTGTGGTGCCAGGGGTGAGTGATACTGTAGGGAACGCAAATGTTCAGTTTGAGTTACACAAGGTTCCACAGGAAATGCCCCAAGCAAATACGGGGTCATGTGGTCAAGGGGATTTGGATGGGGGGGCAAATCCTGTTTCATCTGTAGTTAGTTCTGTGCAGAGTGGGGTTCAGGGGTGTGGTCGGTCCAGATTACCCTATATGGGATTGGCCATGCCTTTGGGCACACACTTGTCGGAAAGGATGAGACAAAAAATTTGGAGCCATGACTATGTGTTCTGTCTTTTGCATAGAGATCTCCAGGCTAGAGGGGGATCAAAAGAAGAGGAGTTGGAGTTGTCCCGTTGCCCTAAAGTGCCTAAGACCATAGAAAATTGGACAGCCGCTTTTATAATCTATGCTAGTGTATACTGCAAGCGGTATCCGGAGAGGGCGGTGGCAATGTTCAAATACATTGACATCATTAGGTGGGCTCATCTACAGGTGGGAGGCTTTGCCTGGCTTAACTACGACGAAGAGTTTCGGGCCAGAGTGAGTCTTTTCAGCGACAAGCCATGGGGGGGAAGTAGATCAGGAGCTCTGGCTTCAATAGATGTTTGTGCACCACTCATCGGCGACTGTTCATACGGCGAGTGGTCTTCCCATAACATATAGGGCCCTTTCTTCAGCGTCCCGCTCCATTGGTGGGCGGGAGGAATTGGAAGAGCTCAATTGCCTGCCACGGGAGCGTGTTGGAGCTTCAACCGGGGTGCCTGTGTCAGGCAATTCTGTAAATTCAAGCACGAGTGTGCTCAGTGTGGGGGGAGACATGCCATATTTCAGTGCTTCCCCAATCACCACCAATGAGAGCAGGGTAGGGGGCAGAGAGGCAGAGGGGCCCTTCCACCTTTTGTCCCAAAAGGCTCCTACCCCAGTTAAACTTCAGGCAATGTTACCTTGTCTGGAGGTATACCCGGATAGGACAGCAGCGGTTAAGTTGTTTTGGGGATTTCGTGTGGGTTTTCGCATTGGATACCAGGGTCCTCGGGAACAATGGTGGGCTGACAATGTAAAATCGGCAAAAGAATTGCCTGCTGTAGTTCGAGACAAATTGAGTAAAGAAGTGAAACTTGGTAGAATAGCGGGTCCTTTTCAGCAGTGTCCTTTGTCAAAGTTGATGGTTTTGCCTTTGGGAGTTATTCCAAAGAAAGCCCAGGGCGAATTTCGTCTCATTCACCATTTGTCTTGGCTGGAAGGTCATTCAATAAATGACTTCATTGCATTGGAAGATGTGGCGGTTTCATATGCCTCGGTGGATGATGCGTTGCGGCTGGTGCGTATGGCGGGGGTGGGTGCAGAGTTGGCAAAAAGTGATATTCAAGCGGCTTTTAGGTTGTTGCCCATCCACCCGTTGGATTTCGAACTGCCTGGTATGTATTTTGAGGATGACTTTTATGTAGATCGTGTACTGCCCATGGGTTGTTCTATCTCTTGCTCCCTTTTTGAGACTTTTAGCACATTTTTGGAATGGTGCGTAGTACAGAGGTCGGGTCATAAAGCAGTTTGTCATTACTTAGATGATTTTTTGTTTATTGGTCAGGCAGGGAGTGGGCAATGCAGCAAGGTTTTGGACTGTTTTCAAACAATGGCAAGGGACTTTGGAGTGCCTTTGGCTCCAGATAAAACGGAAGGTCCACCCACTAAATTGGTCTTTTTGGGCATTGAAATAGACACCGATGCAATGGTGGCCAAATTGCCTTTGGACAAGGTACAAGAGATCAGGGCCTTTTTGCGGGAAGTTCTTACTGCAAGGAAATTGGAGCTCAGGCAGGTTTATCGGCTGTTGGGCTATTTAAATTTTCCCTGTAGAGTCGTGAGAGCAGAGCGCACTTTCTGCAGACGTCTTGGTTTTGCTATGTCGGGTGCTTCGCTGCCACACCACCACATACGTTTGTCTAAAAAAGTTAAGGAGGATTTGGTCATCTGGTTGCGGTTCTTGGATGAATTCAATGGGGTATCGATCAACTTCGTGGAAGACGACACTGTATGGCAGGTGCAGATCTTTTTGGATGCTGCAGGGGCTCACGAATTTGGGCTGTTTTGGGAAGGACGCTGGTGTGCGGAGTGCTGGCCTGCACATTGACTGTTGCAAGTTCGTAGTATCGCCTTCCTGGAATTTTTTCCCTTATTGGTGGCCTTACAGGTATGGGGCGAGGAGTTCAGGGATCGCAGTGTACTCTTTCACATTGACAATATGGCAGTGGTAAGCTTAGTCAATGGGCAGAGGGCTAAGGATGTGCGAGTACTGCAATTGTTGCGGGCATTTATGTTACAAACTCTTAAGCTAAACATTGTTTTTAAAGCCAGGCATATACCCGGTGTGAACAACGCAATAGCTGATGCTCTGTCCCGTTGTAATTGGCAGAAGTTTCGTTCTCTGGCGCCAAAAGCAGACAGTTGCAAGACGGAAATCCCTTCGGACATCTGGGACCTGGGGGAGTGAGGATTGTGGAATTGGTCGAACACTCCATTGCTCAGTCCACTAGACGAAGCTACCAGCAAGCATGGTCTAAATTTCTAACTTATGCTTCCTCCCAGGATCAAGGTGGTGTGGCTGTGGGTGATGAGCAGTTCATGTTACAGTTTGTGTTACATTTAATGGACAAAGGTTTGTCGCACACGACCATTTCAAGCAAACTTGCTAGCATTTCATTTTATAGAGAGTTATTGTTCGGTCAAGCAGTACGGGTGGGGTTTTTGTTGAGCATGATGTTAAAAGGTTTAGGTAGAAGCAAAGTTCATTCATTACATTTGAGGGAACCTATTACTTTTGAACTCTTACGTTCCATTGTAGTTAGTTTGCCTAGCTTTTGTTATAGTAAATGGGATTTGGTGAGGTTCAGGTTGTGCATGATATGGCTGTTCTTTGGGGCTTTTCGAGTTATTGGGTTTACGGAATCAGACTGGGATCCAAACATCTGATATACAAATATTAAATGAAATTTTTTTACGGATCAGGTTACGACAGACCAAATAAGGGTAGGAACTTGGATACAACTAGGGGGAAGCGGAGTGGTGGATTGTTGTCCTTTGACAGAATGGGAGTCATTTTTAAAGTCACCTGTTTTCAGAGCTGGGGTCATATTTTGTCATGAAGATGGGGGCCAGGTATCGTGTTTTCAATTGTTAGCAGTTTTGAGGAAAAGTTTATCATTGGTGGGTAAAAATCCACGGTGCTATTCCTTTCGTATAGGTGCTGCTACGGAGGCTGCTAGATTGGGTTTGGGGAGGGAGGAGATTCAGCACATTGGGCGTTGGAAATCTGACTGTTGTTATAGATATGTTCGTCAATGAATACAGTATGTTTCTTTTATGCTGGCCCCTTTTTCTTTCTTACTGTAGGTCGAGTTTTGTCTTTTCCCCGGAAAAAGAGAACATGGATTGTGGGCCACTCTTTGGTGAAATGGTCATCAGTGTTTGCAGAACAACAGATATGTGGAACGGCTTTGGTTTTGCATGGCAAAGACCATGAGGTATTGTGGAAAGCGTTCAGGGGGGCTGAAATGGAGAGACCTTTTCCCGTTATTGTCCAAATTGGCTCAGGAATGGGGGTTTCCGGATCTTTTACTCATACATTTGGGTGAGAACGACCAGGTCGAACTATCTGGTCTCACATTGATTCAGCAAATGAAAATGGACTTAGCGGTCATAAAAAACAATTGGGTTGGAACAGCGGTGGTCTGGATGGAATTTGTGTACCGACACCAATGGCGAGGGGCTCGCACGCATTCGGCAGTTGAGAAGGCTCGCCGGAAGCTGAATAGAGCCATGAAAATGTATTGCACTGCTATGGGCATTACTGTATTGGCTCATGAACATCTGTCAGGCAAGGAGCTTCATTTGTTCAGAAAAGATGGAGTACCTCTGTCTCAATTGGGGCAGGCGTACTATTTAATGGAGCTCCGGGATTTGTTGGCGGGGTTTTGGGGTGCTGACTTATGGTGTTCTAACAAGGAGAGTTGAAATTATCTGTTGGGGGGGTTGGGTGGGGCAGGAAAACACTTTGGGTTTTCCTGGGTGGAGTGTTTTTTGGGGTTAGGATAGTCTAGTGTGGACGTTACCTTTCTCTATTGGGGGTGGGGGAGGGTAGGTGGAAAAGGGAAAGGAAAAGTTGGAAGGAAAAACATTGGTTTGGTATTAAACAGTTTTTGGAGTTTGGGCAAATGATGAAATCGTTGGGGAATGGTAATGCAAAAATCAGTTGGGGTAAGGTTTTGGAAAATATACAAAGGTTTGTTAATTTAATAAATGCAAGGTTTGGAGTTTGTCTTTGACTGTCCTAAAAATAAAATTACCTTTTATGCTACTTAGCAAATGCGTGGAGTGTCCTTATTGTGCGATGGGTCCCGGGGGGACATGGCACGAGCCAGTGTTCCCCTGGGATAGTTCGCGTGCGGCGCGATTGGGCAGGTTGGGTAGTGGGAGGGGCTGATTGTGGTCGCGGTGGGAGCGGGAGGGTGACGTCACTCGGTTCGAGTGAGGGAGCTGTGGCGTTGTCATGTTTGCCCCGCCCACCCGCCCTCTATCTGTGATTTGGTGGGGGGGGTCTCTTGGTATAACTGTCCTTGTGTCTATAAAAAATTTCACTCTAGGGCAGTCTTGACAGTTCTCCTTGTATTATATTTTCTTTTAGGCGTGTTTTTGGGGTTAGGATAGTCTAGTGCGGACGTATCCTTTCTCTATGGTGGGTGGGGGAGGGTAGGTGGAAAAGGGAAAGGAAAAGTTGGAAGGAAAAACATTGGTTTGGTATTAAACAGTTTTTGGAGTTTTGGCAAATGATGAAATCGTTGGGGAATGGTAATGCAAAAACCAGTTGGGGTAAGGTTTTGGAAAATATACAAAGGTTTGTTTATTTAATAAATGCAAGGTTTGGAGTTTGTCTTTGACTGTCCTAAAAATAAAGTGACCTTTTATGCTACTTAGCAAATGCGTGGAATGTCCTTATTGCGCGATTAAGCTCACGCATGTTGCCTGTACCGTTTATATAAACTCGCTAACAAAACAGGGCTAAAGTGTCCCTGCACCAATAAACCTGGTATCTCGAAAAACCGAGTGGCGGTTGCCTTTTAATTAGAAGTGACAGCGTTTGAATAATCATGCAATAATACTGCATGTGAGTAACACATCTAAACGGAACAATATAAATGATAAAAGTGAGACTATGATGGTTAAGTGCAAAGTTTGTTGGCAACATGCTTACCTTCTTTTAAATCGATGAACCTGTGCATGATGCTAAAAAAATCTGTTCTGTGAAATATATGCAGTAAGCGTGTGAATTTACGGGGGCGAAGGTGTGATATCTCAATGGTCCATGCCAACAACGAACTAATAACGTGCGTGTAATAGCGAGTTAATATACGGGTATTGATCATATGCAGGGCATGGAGGCAGTGAAATGCTTTCTTGACTCTAATCCCATCAATCGGATGGAACATAATGCAATGCTACTGGAGTTTGTTAAATTCTGTTTGGGTAATAACATTTTCCTCTTTCAGGGACAACTCTTTAGGCAGATCCGTGGGACCGCGATGGGCACCTGCTTCGCCCCCAGTTACGCGAATCTCTTCGTGGGCTGGTGGGAGGAGCAGGTGGCCTAGGCGGATGTGAACATGGACTGGAACAATAAGGTGGTGTGTTGGAGCAGATATATAGACGATTTATTTATTGTCTATAGGGCTATGGAAGAATCAGCCAGGGAATACATTACCGTCCTTAACAACAATAACTTGAACCTCAAACTGATAGGAGAGATTAGCCAGACAGTGGTGAACTTCCTGGACCTAAAAGTCTTCCCTGCGGCTGGCAGACTGTGCACCTCCCTCCACAGAAAACCAACCGCAGGGAACTCTATTTTACATGCCAAAAGTTGCCACCCAGAAAAAACTATTGAGAGTATACCATATGGTGAGCTCCTGAGGATAAAACGAATTTGCACTAGAGCATGTGATTTTCAGGCTGCAGCTAATGAATGTATGAAAAGATTTGAGGTGAGATCTCATTATGTCAGGAAAGCAGAGTAGCATTGAGAAGAAACCAACTAAATGTAAAGATGACACTTTGAGGATGATAACCGACTAATCAAGTGACGCCACGAATATCAGGAGGATCTTTGCACGTAATTGGCACATTTTGAAATCAGATCCAGTGATAGGTAAGGAGTTACCCAGGGCGCCACTTATAACATACAGAAGAGCAAGATCCCTACGAAGCAGTTTGGTACAGAGCCACTGCGAGAAAGAGAGTAGGGAGTCCTCATTTGGGAAGCTCGCAGGGTTTTATCCATGCCTCAAATGCAAGGCTTGTAAGAACAGCCACAAGGTGTTACACTATCAAATACCTAGCGTGGAGAAACCAACGAAAATGAATAGCCTGATGAACTGCAACACGAGCCACACTGTATATTGCTTGGTGTGCCCGTGTGGCCTACGCTACATAGGGAGTACAATCCACGCCACGAAAATTAGAATTTTGGAACATCTCAGAGCTATACAAAACAAAGACCCCACATATCCTGTGGCGCGGCACTTTGAGATTTTCCATAACAGCAATAGAGACCTTTTGCGCTTTTTCTGTATGGACCAGGTATCACAGGATGTTAGGGGAGGGAACAGACTGCAACAGTTACACAGATTGGAGTCACGGCACATCATTGAGAATCAGACCAAAAGACCAGGGGGTCTGAATAGTGGTGAGGAGATGTCCGTACATCTGTAATGTTCCCCTATACTGCTCTCCATCATGCCCTTCAGGAATGCGTTGTATTAGCCATTGTTTATGTTTGTATTTATAGTACATGGGCTAAATCAGGAGATGATTTTGTATTTTACGTTCTCTGGTATTGTGTAGCCCATTTGCCCATCCAGGGCTTTATGCTTTATGTTTTGTGAATCTATAACAGTGCAATATTATGGGCAGTGTTTGAACACATAGATGTAGCATGGTATTTACATGTTATTTCTTACGTTTAACAATGGCTGACATTCTGGCGAAGTCAGCTGGGTGTCCTATGTCTATGTTGATTACATGTTACATTCTTTAAAAACCTTTATATGCATTTGTAAATCAAATAAAATCTAGGTTTACTGTTCCTGCGAGTGCTTCGCCTCTGTTGTGGATGTGAGTGAGCTTTGGAATGGGAATCCGCGCGGTGTCCACCACCGCGCTCATAGCACCCAGCTGTGAGTGAAAGGGATCAATGGCGGACAGCGGAGCGTAATATATATACGCGAAAGACGAAATGGCGAAAGACTTTGTCATTTTCTATCTCGGCATGGATAGCACTGTCTAATCCTATGCTTAAAAACTTTGATAGAAAAACAGACATTTGAGGTGAGCAGATCTAGAGTGTCGCTGGTGTTGAGAGTGCTCTAACAGGAGCTGCTTTCCACCTAAACTGAGACCTACCCAGAGTTCTCTCCTTCTTTTTTGCATAATTTATGCGTCACTCTATGCCTGAAAGGGTTTTGTTTTGACTTAATACTGGGTGCTCCCTTGTGTCTGGACAAAGCTATACCTCTCTGAAGAGCCCTAATTAGAGCGAAACACTGTGTCAGGGGTTGCTTTTATTCATTCCAGGTTGGCTTGAGTTGGTATTTTACCAATTCAAAGCTGTAATATTGTGCCTGGAGTGATAAATGGCTTTTGTTATTTGACAGCTCGGCAAGGACTGCACTGTACTAGTCCTATGCTTAAAGACTTTGCTGTTTAAATGGCGAAAGACTTTGTCATTTTCTATCTCGGCATGGATAGCACTGTCTAATCCTATGCTTAAAAACTTTGATAGAAAAACAGACATTTGAGGTGAGCAGATCTAGAGTGTCGCTGGTGTTGAGAGTGCTCTAACAGGAGCTGCTTTCCACCTAAACTGAGACCTACCCAGAGTTCTCTCCTTCTTTTTTGCATAATTTATGCGTCACTCTATGCCTGAAAGGGTTTTGTTTTGACTTAATACTGGGTGCTCCCTTGTGTCTGGACAAAGCTATACCTCTCTGAAGAGCTCTAATTAGAGCGAAACACTGTGTCAGGGGTTGCTTTTATTCATTCCAGGTTGGCTTGAGTTGGTATTTTACCAATTTAAAGCTGTAATATTGTGCCTGGAGTGATAAATGGCTTTTGTTATTTGACAGCTCGGCAAGGACTGCACTGTACTAGTCCTATGCTTAAAGACTTTGCTGTTTAAATGGCGAAAGACTTTGTCATTTTCTATCTCGGCATGGATAGCACTGTCTAATCCTATGCTTAAAAACTTTGATAGAAAAACAGACATTTGAGGTGAGCAGATCTAGAGTGTCGCTGGTGTTGAGAGTGCTCTAACAGGAGCTGCTTTCCACCTAAACTGAGACCTACCCAGAGTTCTCTCCTTCTTTTTTGCATAGTTTATGCGTCACTCTATGCCTGAAAGGGTTTTGTTTTGACTTAATACTGGGTGCTCCCTTGTGTCTGGACAAAGCTATACCTCTCTGAAGAGCTCTAATTAGAGCGAAACACTGTGTCAGGGGTTGCTTTTATTCATTCCAGGTTGGCTTGAGTTGGTATTTTACCAATTCAAAGCTGTAATATTGTGCCTGGAGTGATAAATGGCTTTTGTTATTTGACAGCTCGGCAAGGACTGCACTGTACTAGTCCTATGCTTAAAGACTTTGCTGTTTAAATGGCGAAAGACTTTGTCATTTTCTATCTCGGCATGGATAGCACTGTCTAATCCTATGCTTAAAAACTTTGATAGAAAAACAGACATTTGAGGTGAGCAGATCTAGAGTGTCGCTGGTGTTGAGAGTGCTCTAACAGGAGCTGCTTTCCACCTAAACTGAGACCTACCCAGAGTTCTCTCCTTCTTTTTTGCATAATTTATGCGTCACTCTATGCCTGAAAGGGTTTTGTTTTGACTTAATACTGGGTGCTCCCTTGTGTCTGGACAAAGCTATACCTCTCTGAAGAGCTCTAATTAGAGCGAAACACTGTGTCAGGGGTTGCTTTTATTCATTCCAGGTTGGCTTGAGTTGGTATTTTACCAATTCAAAGCTGTAATATTGTGCCTGGAGTGATAAATGGCTTTTGTTATTTGACAGCTCGGCAAGGACTGCACTGTACTAGTCCTATGCTTAAAGACTTTGCTGTTTAAATGGCGAAAGACTTTGTCATTTTCTATCTCGGCATGGATAGCACTGTCTAATCCTATGCTTAAAAACTTTGATAGAAAAACAGACATTTGAGGTGAGCAGATCTAGAGTGTCGCTGGTGTTGAGAGTGCTCTAACAGGAGCTGCTTTCCACCTAAACTGAGACCTACCCAGTGTTCTCTCCTTCTTTTTTGCATATATATATATATATATATATATATATATCACTGCTCCGTTCCGCGCTCAGGACAATTCCACTGCCCACACGGTAAAAAAGCACTCTCGGGGGACAGTTTGGGTTAATTTATTAGAACTCCAAACAGCACTGCATAACAGACGCGTTTCGGTAATAAACCTTAAAAAACAAAGATTAAGGTTTATTACCGAAACGCGTCTGTTATGCAGTGCTGTTTGGAGTTCTAATAAATTAACCCAAACTGTCCCCCGAGAGTGCTTTTTTACCGTGTGGGCAGTGGAATTGTCCTGAGCGCGGAACGGAGCAGTGATTTATTTAGTGGGTGCACCCCCACTACGAGAAGCACCCGCCTGTGAGTGCGAGTCACTGGTGTAACGCAGGAGCTTTGAGATATATATATATATATATATATATATATATATATATATATATATATATATATATTCACTGAAAAAACCATAGGTTTCACACATGTTATAGTTAGCTGGACATTTCACTCATACAAAACCATTGAAATTCCCCCGTTATAGTTAGTTCAGCTAACTATAACTCGTGCGCCCGCAATGCATTGCTGATGACGTCACATATTACATCACTCATGACATGGTCAGTGACATCACTCATGACATCCCTGATGACATCTCAAATTACATCACTGATGACATCATCCAGTGAATGTGTGTCTTTCTGAAAAATAAATATTTTTATATATTTTATATATGTATATCTAAAGGTCAATGGAAGAATAAATGGGTAAATAAGTGTTTAAATGGATGGTTTTTGTTGTAAAATTAATTGTATAACTGACTTATTAAGTGTATCTTAGTGAATACAGGTATTAACGAGTAATGTTTAAATATTTAAATATCTGTATCAGTGCTCACTTTGTGTATAAGTGGCTGCATGGGTTGGTGAGTAGCTACATGAGTGTGTATATGGGTTATTAGTTTTTTGTTTTTTTGAGTATTAGTATGAGTGTCTGTATGGTTCGGTGGGGGATATTACTTAGCGTATAGATACATGAATGAGTGACTCACTGTTTATATGTTTTTTGAAGACACCATGTGTTCAGGACTGTATGGGTGGATGAGTGTGTGTATGGGTGTGTTAATGAGTGAATGACTGTCTCAATAGTGTCTTTATGAGTAAGTACATATGTTTTAAACTAGTATATGTGAGTATTGAGTATCTGTGAGAGTGAGAGATTGAAAGAGTTCCTGTATAAATAGGTATGTGTTTCTATAAGTGAGTGTTTATGAGAGTAAGTATGTGTACGTTTCTGTAGAAGTAAGTTTAGTGGTGTGTGTATAGCTGTATATGCAAGTAAATGGATGTTTGATAGTTTATTTACATGTGTGAGTATGTGTGTGAGTAAATCTATGGATGAGTATCAGTGTGTAACAGGATGTATAGGTGTATTGTTGTGTTTCTATCTAGGACCCTAATTCGATATTCCCGATTTATGCCCTTGTATGGCTAAAATAAATAATATCCTTATAAAGGCATAAGAATCATATCCATATTTAGTAAATAGCCCATGCAGCCCAAATACGGCATGGCTACTCCCCTAGACTCCTAGAAAGTACAACGCATTCTTTAAACAAAACAAACCTCCAGCAGCCCGGGAAATCCCCCTGCTCTTGTTTTGATTTGCACAAGAACTCCTAGAGTCAGAAAGAACTGTTAGTTCTTGGTGACGTCTTATGTCCAACCTTACGTCAAACCCAGCACCTTTCAGGTATAAATATACCGACGTTGCCTTAAGCAAACACACGGTGGTTTGGAGCAGAGCGGCTATCTACTTGCCCGAGAGCCCAGCTGATGCGAGAGCCCACGGACGCCGCCCCTCCCTTTTGACGCACTGAGAAAGACGCTGTCTTTTTCTCCTGCCGAGAAAAACCAGCTCCGGTGTTTCCAGCCGCCCTTGCGGGTTGCTGGGATATCTATCTATTACCCAGGTACGGAGCTGACTAAACCCTCAAGAGAATTCTTGATCCAAATCCTTGGCAAAAACCAACTTAACTTAAACTGCTACTTACTTGCTCCTTCCCACGTATTAGGCTTAGGTCAGGTACACCGGGGTAGGCATAGATTAGAAGCACCAGTTGAGTACGTTAGTCAATGTATTTATGTTGTATATATTTTATCCATTTTAAAGTGTCATATGGCTAAGAAACCATATCAATGCTTTTACAGTATTATTTTAAAATACTCCTTTTACTCTACGCACTTTATTTTATAATAAGTATTGCAATTGTGGCAATTCATTTCTCTCTCATTTCTCTTGCATGAGAAAGAAGACTGCTCAATAAATAACACCTTTTATTGAAAATGCCCGTCTCTCTATTTCTCTGCATTCTGGTGAAACTAAGTACGCCCGATTGACTGAGTGAAATAATTGTCTATTGTTTTCACACGACTCTAGAGATACACTCTTTATTCTGAGGGAGCAAAGTTTTCATGTTTATGGTTGTCAGAAGCTAATCCCTTCTTGTCTATCAAGGGAAGTTAAACACCTCCTTGTTTACTCGAGAAAGTTCATATTGACCTCTGAGCTAGCTGGCAAAACTAATTAAGTCTAATATAGTCAGTAGAGACCTAGTCGACCTCAGTCCTACGTCTACACTACTGTTTATATTATTCCAATGTGCAGAGCCTATTGGGAATATAGGAACTACACTACAGTATGAGTACATATGATGAATGAGTACATATGTGAGTGACTATATAGAACTGTTGGTGAATGAGTGGATGTGTATGTAGATTTTGGAATTACTGAATAGGTTGTTCTAACTGGTATTGGTATCTCCATTTTTTTGACAATTTTAGTTTCTATTTTTGAAGGTGTGTATCAAAGGTTATATTACGCTGAGAGGAGTTCTGCCACTCTTTCACAAGGATGATGTCATCAGTGATGTCATCAGTGATGCCATTTGAGATGTCATGAGTAATGTCATGAGTGATGTCACTGACCATGTCATGAGTGATGTACTATATGACGTCAGCAGCAGTGCATTGCGGGCACACAAGTTATAGTCAGCTGGACCAACTATAACGATAGAATTTCAATGGTTTTGTATGAGTGAAATGTCCAGCTAACTATAAAATGTGTGAAACCTATGGTTTTTTCAGTGAATTTCAAAGGTTTATTAAATGCTAATTCCTAACTATAACGTGGCTGAAACCTATGGTTTTTTCAGTAAATTTCAAGAGTTTTGTAAATGATAATTTTTAAATGTATTAATTGTTATATTGTTTTATACTAATTTACTACATTGTTTGAAAGTATTTATTTGTAGATATTTTCTTTTTTAAATTACATTACATATTTTAATATAAATTCTAAAAAAATGTTTTTAAAAATATTGAAATTGTAATATATTTTTTTTAGTTAATTGTTTTTTTAATTTATATATATTTTATATAGCAGGCAATGATATCCTATGGAAGGAAATTCAAGTTACTGGTAAGTAAAGTTAAATTTACTTTTAAGGAATAGTAGAGAGCTGAAAGATGCAGGACTGAGGTCTCTCCTGATAACAGGTGATTAAATCGGAATTCGTAGTTCGGCTGATTTTAGAGGAATTTTTTTAAGTTCCAAAACTCCACACTTGGAAAAATTTCCAAGTGAAACCAGTCTATGTTAGCCTATGGAAGGAAATTCAAGTTACTGTAAGTATGGTTAGAATTACTTTTCATGATCAGTAGTCGGCTGAAAGATGCAGCACTGAGGTCTCTCCTGATAACAGGTGAGTAAATCAGAATTCGTAGTTCGGCTGATTTTACAGGAATATTTTGCACAATTGTGAAGGAAGGGGGCGGGCCTGAAGTAACATGTGTGCCAACACGCCCTGTGGTGCGTTTTAGGTTGGGGAATTAATTCCCCAACTTAAAATGCGCCACAGGGCATGTTTGCGCTCACATCACCTCAAACCCCACCCCCTAACTTCACCACTGTGCAAACGCGCCTGTAGCGTGTTCTAAGTTGGGGGATTAAGTCCCCTTGCATACTGGGGGTCCCTGGGGGCTAACTAGCCCACCAGGAACCTCCAGTATGCACCAGGGGGCTGCGTTGCAGAGAAGTGTCAAAAGGGGCGTTTCCTCATTACACCTCTCTGCAACCCAGCCCCCTGGCGCTTTTGCAGAGGGGGAACTAATTCCCCTTGCATACTGGGGGTCCCTGGGGACCGACTAGCCCACCAGAAACCTCCAGTATGCGCCAGGGGGCTGCATTGCAGAGAGGTGTAATGAGGCCACACCCCTTTTTGGCCTACCATAGCAAACAGCAGTGCCCTGGGGTGGGCACCCCAGGACACTGCAGAAGCCGGCCCTGGGGGGTGGCGGTCCCCAGGGCCATCGAGGGCTCCAGGGGGGGCCACGCAGCCCCCTCCCACCTGTTAAAAGCCCCGGGGGGTGGTGGTCCCCAGGGCTGGGGGGGTCCATCACGGACCCCCCTATTTTACATATTAGAGCCCCGGGGAGGTGGCGGTCCCTGGGGCATGTGAGGGGGCTTGAGCCCCCACACACAGGATTTTTTTTGAAAATAAATAAACGAAGCCCCGGGGGGGTGGTGGTCCCCAGGGCTGCGGGGGGGCCGTGAGCCCCACCACATACTTAGTAAGAAAGCCCCGGGGGTGGCAGTCCCTGGGGCTGCGGGGGGCCGTGTGCCCCCCACTATCATAATTACTTTGCCCCGGGGGGGTGGCAGTCCTCGGGGTAGTGTAGGGGCGTTTGGCCCCCCATACTTTTTTACATTATGCCCCCGGGATTTGGTCCCCCGGGGGCTAATTTTACAAAAAGCTGACCGGGTTTTTTTTTTATTACGCGGTACGCGTACCTACGCGTACCCAGCGATTTTGTGGGACCCCCTGCGCAGGCCTAGGGGGTCAGGGTGTTTCTACCCTGCCCACGTTGCGTGTTTTGTGCACTTGTTTCACTGCTTTCTTGTGCCTCGGTTCTACCGAGGCACAAGATGGCTGCCAACATTTCCTGGTTTGGAGTGTTGACAGACAGTTGACAGCCAATGAGCATGCAGCTCGTGCGCGTACTGGTATGCTTGACCGTACTCTTACCATACCTTACGCGTACGGTAAGCGCCTCTAGATATATCTATGATTTTACTTTTGATTTTCTCATGAACTACTGAACGGATTTAGACCATTTAACAAAAAGGGTAATCTGCGAACCGAACTCTACCTTTTTGCCAAATTTGGTGTAATTCTGTTAAGCCGTTCGGGCTGTAGCCCTGGCTAAAGGTCCTAAGGAAAACTGCATGGGGAAAAAAAGTTTTGGGACCCCCTTTTTTCTCGGCCCCCGCATGACGAATCAACCCCAAACTTTTAGGGAAGGAGCAGAGCGGAGCAGGCCATCTTCTTGGAGAATTCGCGAAGATTTGTCCACCGGCGCCAAAGTTATTCCAAATAGAATGTTGCTGATATATATATATATATATATATATATATATATATATATATATATATATATATATATATATATATATATATACGTATATATATATATATATATTCACTGAAAAAACCATAGGTTATAGACCATATATAGTTAGGAAATAGCATTTAGAAAACCTTATTTTACTCACACAAAACCATTGAAATTCCATATATAGTTAGTTGCACTAACTATATATCGCGCACCTGCAATCCACTGCTGATGATGTCACATATTACATCATTCATGACATGGTCAGTGACATCACTGATGACATCACTGATGACATCTCAAATGACATCACTGATGACATCACTGATGACATCTCATTTGACATTACTGATCACATCACTGATGACATCATTCATGTGATGATACAATGAACCTCTTCAGACTCTAATATAACCTTAGATACACTCAGTGTAAACAGACACTCACAGACTGTCACTCATCCATGGAGTTACTCACACACCTAGTCAGTCTTGCAAAGAATCAATCACACCTCGATTTCCTCAACTATATAGTTATACACACCTTACTTATTGGAACATATAATAACACATATTTACTCTGTTATACAATCCCTGATACAAGTTCACAATAATCCATACAGCCACTCACACATTCACTGGCTCTTATGCACAGTTATTTATATATGTCAACTATCACATGTACTGTGTTTTACATATGTACTTACTTTGACATGTAGCACTGAGATATCCATTCACTCACCAATACACTCATGCACACAGTCAACCGCCCATACAGATGTTTCCACATGCACTTTTGAACCCATACATCTAGTGAATCAACTGCTCACACATCTATGCACAGAGTCATACACCTCCCAGACACCCACACACACACTCAGTCTCCCATACAAATACTTGGGCAACTAATCAATAACCCATATAGTTAGTCATATAGCTAATGATCAACACATGCATCAGATTACAAAACAACAGACACAATGATGCACAATTTAAAACAGTTTAGTCACTAACCCATGCACTCAGTGAGACACATTTAATCACTCACTTATACAGTCAGTCATGCACCTACTAAATCCTTCATCCAGACACTTATACATCCACTCATTCTTCAATATGTAAGACATATTTTAACTTTACAGAAGCATACAGTCACTGGATGTTGTCATCAGTGATGTCATCAGTGATGTCATTTGAGATGTCATCAGTGATGTCATCAGTGATGTCACTGACCATGTCATGAATGATGTAATATGTGACATCATCAGCAGTGGATTGCAGGTGCGCGATATATAGTTAGTGCAACTAACTATATATGGAATTTCAATGGTTTTGTGTGAGTAAAATAAGGTTTTCTAAATGCTATTTCCTAACTATATATGGTCTATAACCTATGGTTTTTTCAGTGAATTTTCAAGGTTTTGTAAATGCTAATTCCTAACTATATATGGTCTATAACCTATGGTTTTTTCTGTGAATTTCATTGGTTTTTTAACAGCTAATATCTGTAGCTGTAAAATTTATTCTTCTTTAAATCCAAAAATATATTTTATATGTTTATGAATAATTTGTTTTTAAAATATTTTTTTTTCTTCGTTCCCGCTTCGCGAATCGGGAAGCTTCCCGTTAGCTGACCTTGATGCCGCGAAATAGACCGCGAGCCGGTAAACGTTTCTTTACCGCAAGTGCCGCGTTAGAAAACAACATCGTGACGCCTCCCGTCCGCATGACGTTCCACGTTGTCGCTTGATACGTCATATGACGTGCTACGTTAGCGAACTGGTACGCGAAGCGAGTGCCAAAGCGCAGGTTTCTGGAAGCAAACAGGGAGGCCCTGCAAAGCGCTTAACGTAAACACAGCAAGTCATGTGACTTGGTAATAACACTTTTCATTGGTTCATTTCACTTTTGGTTTCCTAATGATGTAAGACTAGGTCATATAATCTAAAATGAACACTTTTGATTGGTTGAGAACTCTTGTTTTTCCCAAATGATGAAAATCCCTCCTTCTTTCCTCACTCTGACTTTCATCATTGTGAGAGAAAGACCCTTTGTGATCACTGAGCAATGGCTTCTTTAGTAGCTTCAGCTGGTGCTTCCCCACCACCTCCACCACATCCAAGGAAGAGTGGACCACCTGCTCAAGTTGTAATTCAACAAGAAGAAGAAGAAGAGGAACAGGAGGACGAGCACGAAGAGAGGCAGTTTTTGCCTGAGCAGCCCAAGACGTCTCACCGGAAAGAAAACTTCATTTGGCAATTTTTTAAAATTCCCAAAGGTCAGAAAAAAGTAAATGCAAGATACGTAACTTGCCTTATATGTCAAGATAGACTGTCCAGAGGGACCGACAAAAAATACAGTTTCGGAAACTACACAATGCATCGCCATATGACTAGGTGGCATCCTAACAACTACAGTGCTGCACAGTTTCGGAACGACCTAGATAATCTCCCTATTATGGCCAGAAGATCTGTTGTACCGGAAGTAACGGGACCAGAGGGCAGGGAGATGGTGCCAAATATACAAATGAGATTTGGTGAAGTAAAACACACCTGCGTATTTTGCGATGGATTCATTTCCTACGGAGAAAGAAGCATCACTCTGATCAACAGAGCTATTGACTATCATATGCAAGTTTGTCCGAAACGCCCAAAATAATAAATACTTCTTTTTTTTGTTTTGTTGCTCCTGTTGAGCCCTTTACAATGAATCGTTTTCATTGCCCCCTCCAAGAAAAACCCAAAAAAATATAAAACTGTTCCGAAAAATTCAAAAACAGTAAAAAAATGTTCAGAAAAATAAAAAAAAAAGTTCTTTTCAGAACTACCTCCCCGTTATTAAAAAATTGGTACAATATTTGGAACTGTGCCAACCTCTATTTCTCTTAGTTCGCTTCCTAGTTCGCTCGCTGGTACGCGAACTGGAAGCGAACCAAAAACAGTAAGTATAAGGGAAGGAAACACACACTTATGTTAAAAGAAAGACAGCTATAGGGGAGTAAACTAGAGATACTATTACCCATAATCCACTACTGATGATGTCACATATTACATCATTCATGACATGCTCAGTGACATCATCAGCAGAGGATTGCGGGTTTTTTGGCAACATGCCTTATCCACGGTTTAATAACGCTGCCTTTTGCTTTATATAAGTTTTCAAATTGTATGAAATATATACCAATAGGTCTTTATGAACCTTTAGGTAGTGCTTTTGTTCATGAGGTCTGGTCGCTTCCATACACATACAGATGTTTCAAAGATGATCAAGAAGTTTATCTGAATGGAGAGGAATGCACTGAGACGCCAGATCATTCACTAATGTGTAGGCACATACAGTTACACGATTCATGCAACAAACACCGACCAAATATGGCTTGCGTGTTGCAAGGCACGCCAGTTCCTGCTATCATCCCCACGTTCAAGTTGTTGGAAAATGGTAGTTATTTGATGCTCAATAATGAAGATTGTTCTGAGTTAATTAAAAGTATTCCTTTTATCGTAACAGTAAGTGAACGGGTTATTTGCTGCAGAAATGTTCTATTTCCTCCCACACATGAACATAGGGAGTTTTCAATCTGGCCACAAATACCAACCTTGGGACACGTTTCAACGGCATGACAAGAATAAGAGCTCTTTTGTCTCAGAGAGAGGTGGCCTTGAGTTCGGCCCGTGAAACTTTCGTACTTCACATAGCGAACACCCGTACACAGGTTTGCCTTTCAATTTCAGCAACATGTTTCCGACTATCTTTAACGCATCCTCCACAAAATCCCTGGCACACTTTTTTAAAGTTGTTACCAGTGGTCTCGTGACTTCATTTGAGAAAATCTTTGGAGTCATCCCTGCTCCCTTTCATTCCATTTTCTCCACTCTGGTTCGTGGATTGCATTTTTACTTGCATTACCAGCGGACGCTCTTGTGCTTTTTTACATTTTTAAATATGGATGTCCCTCCTATGCAACCTCCGACCCTGCAGCTGCTGACACTGTTCCGCAATCGCATGCTAGAATATTATGGCACAATGCCGTTGGCGATATTAAGCACGGCATATGGATTATCTTTTCGGTTCTCCTACTTCACCTGTGTCCAGCCTGTATTTCACTGCCTGACCTGTGATTTCGATTGGGCCATTGATTTGTGTCTCTGCGGACCGGTTTCTCCTGACGTCGACTTTAATCAGCTGATGACTCCTATCATTACTCACGAGTTGATTTGTCCTGGCGAAAGGATTATGGCTGTGGCATTGATGCATGGACTACTTGGTCCCTGGAATTTACTGGCGGCAGCACAGTCTTTCTTGGAACACAGCTTTCTTGAAAACCCACCGAGCTGTCCTCTGATGGTGATAGAGGATCCGGTGCTGGGAGAGCACGTATGTTCTTTTCCGCTTTTAAATTGGATGGCTGAACTGTTTTCGGATGAAGACGGTGACTTCCTATTGGAGGCTGTTGCAGCTTATTTTGCATACACAGTTATGTCATAGACCTTTTTCATGTTTGATATGCTGAGTACTAGCATTTCATTGACAATTCATTGACTTATTTGTCAAGTTTTTATTATTTACCTTGCCTATTGGCTTAAGACTCGATAAAGTACTTGGCTGTTTTATTTTTCTTTAGCATTGAATTTTCCTAGTTTTTAATGCTTTACCTTGCGGACCGTCCACATATAAACTTGCAATCTGCTCTCATGAGATGGCACTTCTATTATCTTATTCAGTTCGTTTCCGGATCATGAGGAGGTGTCATCTAGGTCCTGGATATCTTTACACCGTGTTAAGTTAGCATGGGCTCATTACCGGTTTAAACGCCATTTTTCCTTTTTTGCAACTTCTGCACACGACACTTAGTTGTTGCTTTAGCTTTCCACCTAGTAGTTCATCGTGGTTTACATGAGAATAATATGTTATTGGTCTACTATCTGCTTTACTTGTTAAACTATATCTGTACAGCGAGTGCTAAAGTTTCAAGAACAACACGATACAGAATTGTTATGAGGTCTGATCTCCACGACTTCATACTCATAACATAAGTGCAACTTCTGCCAATTCTGGGCATGAGGCGGGTTTTATATTGCTTTGCCGAACACACATACACAACAGTTGATGCGGTTCACATGAAGAGAGAGCTGGTGTATGCTGATGTGATTCCTTCAAATCTAAGACACTAAAGTATGGACACGCCCTAAACCAACACAAAGAGACCTTCTTAGCAAATAATATAATATGTGTATTAGGGAGGGTGAGATATAAGCAGCCGCGGGCCGTGGAGGGAGTTACGATGGGGCAGGGAGGCGGGGAGGGGGAGAAGCAGGGTGGAGCCCTCTCTACCTTGCCCCTCCCCCTCCCCGCCTCCCTGCCCCACCGTAACTCCCTCCACGGCCCGCGGCTGCTTATAAGTGTTGCTAACTCTTATTCATTTACAGCATGTTAACATACTGTCACCATTCGCTTTTTATGTACTAGTAACTATGCTGGTAATTTTGCTACTGATAATATGTGTACTTGTATTCTCCACCCTGCTTCTCCCCCTCCCCGCCTCCCTGCCTCACCGTAACTCCCTCCACGGCCCGCGGCTGCTTATAAGTGTTGCTAACTCTTATTCATTTACAGCATGTTAACATACTATCACCATTCACTTTTTATGTACTAGTAACTATGCTGGTAATTTTGCTACTGATAATATGTGTACTTTTATTATCTAAGGTACTACGCCTGAGAAGACGGCATTAGTAAATAAACATTTCAAATACACATGTGTTCTTCTTAACTCCATGTTCTGGTTTCTAAGAAATATATAACGACCGACTGTTCATGAGTTCCACGTATCCTGAGGTACTATAAGTTCATATTCTGGATTGTCTAAACATTGAGAGTTTGTTATATCCAATGTGACACTGTACCTAGCTTGCTAAATAGTTTTTGATTACTAACGTGAGTTTTGGGACACCCTAATTCGCCGAGGTTCCAATCCTCTGTCCACAGTTCTGTGTGAGAACAGAAACCCTGCGACAGGGGCACCCCCGACCCTTGCTGGAGCTTCATCACACTTGCGATACAACTCCAGCAATGCGCCACCTTTACGGCACAGATACATCACGCATCTGTGCTGTTTTTGCCCCATGATGCGCCGCATTGTAAATGCAGCACACCATAGGTGACGGAACAGCGGCACAGAATGACTAACACATCCCTGGTGATGCGCCAGTCATCATAAATCTATCCCTATGCTTCTTATCTTGTTAGAGATGAACCGCCATATGTATCATCAAAGTTATTTGCATTTCCTAAATAGCGAACTTTAAGGAATAAATAGCGATTCTTTACCATTCCTAGTTTGCGATGAGCTATTTGCTAATTAGCCGAATGTAGCCCAATGAAGCCCAATGTAGCCCAATGTAGCCCAAAGATGGCCGCCAGACACACAAAAAAACAAATGTAGCCCAAATATCAGCCAGATGTAGCCCAACTATAGCCCAGTGACAGAATGACCAATCAGCTTCGCAAACCTCCGTTACGCGAAGCGGAGCGCTGTTACAGATATATATCTTTTTTTGAACGTTAATTTCTCAAAATCCACTGGAGCACATATATTGAGACCTAGCAAAGGCACATCGGGCTACCAGTCCCTAATATTTTGCCAAGTTTCGTGCAAATCCATTCAGCCGTTCAATTATTATTTTTATTATTTTTTTTTGCCCCGCGGGGCCCTTTTAAAACCTCCACATCAAACCTAGGGGGTCAGCGAGGATCTACTATGCCCCCTTATAGTTATTTCCCCCTTTGTTTTGACCTCCTCTTGTCTCTCGATCCTACCGAGAGACAAGATGGCGGCCGCTACGGACTGTTTGGAATGTTGACAGACGCCGGAGAACCAATCAGCTTCGCTTCACAAAGCTCCGTTGCGCGAAAAGTCCGCGAACCAGAGCGCTAACCGGTCCGCTGTTACAGATATATATCTTTTTTTAAACGTTAATTTCTCAAAATCCACTGGAGCACATATATTGAGACCTACAAAAGGCACATCGGGCTACCAGTCCCTACAATTTTGCCAAGTTTCGTGCAAATCCATTCAGCCGTTCGGGCTAAAAGTGAGGCCAACCGCCCTATGGAAAACTCAATGTTAAAAACACGTTTTGGGACCCCCCTTTTTTCTCGGCCCCCACTGGACGAACCCCCCCCAAATTTTCAGGGGCTGCTCAGAAACAAAATGTGCCATTTTCCTGAAAATTTCAGCCAATTCCGTCCACAAACGCCAAAGTTATTAGACATAGAATTTTCAAAAAACCCATAGAGAAAAAATCCTAACTATATATACCTACTGGCGACCGCCAGTAGGTTATATATATATATATGTATATATATATATATATATATATATATATATATACTTCCAAACCCACGCGCAGGCCTCAGCAGCGTGAAACCGACCACACCAGCGTACTTGAAATCCATTTATTTCGGCAGAAATGCATAACGCGTTTCAAGGCAACAAGCCTCTTAATCATATGCACAGCATTGGGGATGGGTTCGTTAGTTCTTAAAAACGTAGCTTTAAACATTGAAGTAGGACAAATGTCAATTAGCTTAAAGAGGCAGTCTATTTAAAGCGTTTTTCAGTTCAAGTGTAGCGTTAAGTTTGATAGTACTTGTATTATTCTTTTGACTGTATAATACTTGAGTCTCACTGTAGTTACATTTAGGTTCACCTTAACCCGCTGTACACCTTCTTTACTCGGTATTTGGACTTCATGTCCCACAATGCCTCTCGTTGATACTCCGATTCTCAAGCTTACTCCAATGTGGATTTTGCAGGCTTTCACAGCCTTTCCCCGACACCTTCACAAGCCTTTCATAGGTAAAGTACCAATTTACGGCTATGCGTGATGGTCAGAGTCACTGTGGAAAAAGTCGCAACCATCCCGTTTTCAGCTGGTTCTTGTTTGCCTCAAAGAAGTTCATTACGCTGTGCTTCAGGGAAAACCCTCTGCAAACTCTGGCAAGTTCAAAAGTTATATTCCGGGGTGAAGCACCAAGGGGCTATGTTCAACTAACAGGACCAACTTGTTGCTCGTTTATATTTCAGTAATTGCCCTCTGGTGGGTGTCACGGTGGACTGCAACGTAGAGCCTTCTGGTCCCTGTAGTCAAACAAAAGCCTCACAATTATATCCCTTCAGTGGCGATGCTTGTTTGATTCTGCCACAACAATTCGTTTCGCGATTCCCTTGCAGGCCATTTTCGTGCGTGCTGGGGTCCAAAACCACCTGTCCCTGGTGGCTGCCACTGCCCCACACCTTTCGGCAAAATTTCATACATGTCCATTTCGGGCAGTTTATGGCGCGCTTTGAATAGTGATGCACTGCTCCGCGGCGCGACCAAGCCGCATTAAATTCCAAAAACCTCTCCCGCAGGGAAAGAATGAGCCGCACACATCGCGGTGAGTTACAAGATTTTATTTTCTTTGTTCGTGAGCTTCGCTGTCCTGATGCATTTCGGCCAACCTTCGTGGTACTTTCAGGTAAAGGACTACGAAGGGGAAGATAGCGGTCGACAAGGAGTATATCATGTCTTGTAAACTACTCCAGACTCACAGCACACAGTGGCATTAAAATGTCATAAGTGTGTCATGAAAAATATAACATTCTTTTCCATTATGTGAATGGAGGGTTACTCAAATGTGTTGTCATCATGCAGGTGGCACACGACTAAGTGATCAAGGCTCACCAACACACGTTAAGATGGTGGCATTGCGAGCTGAGGAAAATGTATCCCACTGATGGTCCTTACTTGATGGCCACTGTGCAAGGGGCCGAACAATCTAAATCAAATACAGGCATGAAAGTGATTGGCGTCACTATAGACATTTGAAAAAGGCTGGAATAGCCGAAATGCGTAATGCTGAGTACCTATATGGCATGTTTTAACATACAGAGTGGAATAAATGCTGTTTTGTAACCCTGTGAGTGCTCAGTGAAGCTAAATGGTGACAAGACTGAGGTCTTGGTCTTTGGGAAGGACCATGATATCTGGTCGAGTGAATGGTGGCCCTCCTCTCTTGGCACCTGCCCCACTCCCTCGCAATTTGCCAGAAATCTGGGTGTGGTGTTCGATACTTCACTCTCGATGTCCCTACAGGTGAATCGGACTGTTTCGACCTGCTGGGGTGTGATCAGGACGCTCAATAGAATTCGCAGCTATCTGTCTCTTCAAGCACGCAAGCAGATTGCAGTCGCCCTTGTTGGTTCCAGACTAGACTATTGTAACTCTCTCTACATGGAATCCAACAAGGGCCTTATACATCGACTGCAAATCGTGCAGAATGCTGCTGCACGCTTTGTCTTGGATCTTCCCAGGTCCTCTTCTGCTACTGCTGCGAGGAGAGACCTTCATTGGCTGCCTATTCAGCACAGAATATATTTTAAAATTCTGTGCCTGACCTATAGAGCTCTCGAGGATGGATCTAATGGCGCTATCAGCTCCCTGCTTACCCGTTATCACCCTACTCGGTGTTTGCGTTCTTCGGGTTTACTTCAACTTGTTGTCCCCCGTTTTAAGCTCACCAGATGGGGAGCCAGGGCCTTCTCCGTCGTTGCGCCACAGCTCTGGAACATCCTGCCGATGGAGTTGAAGACTTTACCTTCTCTATCGCTCTTCAAAAAGGCCTTAAAAACGTGGTGCTTCTCCAGAGCCTACACAGGTTGAGCTGCAGGGTTTTTTGTTATGAGCTGGATTTGGAATTAGGCGCCTTGACGCCCACTGGGCTAAGTTTGCGCATGACAAAACCCCCTTTACTTACTTACTTACTTCTGGTAGTTCTTGTAGGAAGGGACTGTTGTTTGGTAATTAATATGTGCAGGCCACATGCACGACGGAGGCACCCGTCATCCACGAGTTTGGAAAATGACATCACTGATGACATCATCCAGTGAATTTTGTTTGGTTCGTTATTTAAATATGTATTATATATACAGCAATTTGCATTGAAGAATGAGTGGATATATAAATATAAATATCTGGATGGAGGATTTAGTAGCAGTGTAATTGAGTGTTTACTTGACTAATTTAAAGTGTCTCACTAAATATATTGGATAGTGACTAAACTGTGTGAACATCTGTATCACTTTGTCTGTTGTTGTGTAAACTGCTTCTCCAGTTGGTTACTAGCTATTTGAAAGTCTATATTAGTTATTGATTAGTTAACTGAGTATTTGTATGGGAGAGTGAATGTGTGTGTGGTTCGGTGGGGGGTGTGTGACTGCCCAAAGATGTGTGAATAGTTTATTCAGTATGTATATGAAGTTAAAACTACATGTTATACCAGTTGTTTGGGTGAGTGACTATCTTTATGGGTGTGGTGATGAGCAAATATCTCTCTCAATGGTACATGTCCAACAAACTAGAAAAATAAAAGGCAGTGTATGTGTCAGTTATTGTTTATAAATAAGTATACAAAAGACTCAGTGATTGTATGAGTGACTGTATGGATAACTGTATACTTGTAATAGTGATTTTATAACACACTAAGTATGAGTTACTTTCTATATGAATAGATAAAGTGGTGTTTGTATAAGTGTATAGCTAAGTAAATGTTAGTATGATCCATTGTTTGCATAAGTGAATAGAATAACGTCATAAGTGGATAGGATGTGTGCTGATGTGTAATGTCGATATAGGTGTATATGTATATTTGCTAGTGTTCTATTGATCATTGACTGCATGTCTGAGTGAAGCTATAGGTAAGTGATTAGATGTGTGTATAGATCTAGGAATCACTGAGTGGGTTTTTAGAAACTTGTATTGGTGTGTCAATGGATTCAAATATGGTACTCTGTATTTCACAGTGAGTGATGAAAGATTATACTAGTGTATGAAGAGGTGTATCAGATTGTCACGTGGATGATGTCATCAGTGATGTCATCAGTGATGTCATGAATGGTGTAATATGTGACATCATCAGCAGTGCATTGCGGGCGCACGACTTATAGTTAGCAGAACTAACTATAACGGAGGAATTTCAATGGTTTTGTACTAGTGAAATGTCTAGCTAACTATAACAGTCCTGAAACCTATGGTTTTTGTCAGTGAATTTCTAAGGTTTTTTTAAATGCTAATTCCTAACTATAACATGTCTGAAACCTATGGATTTTTCAGTGAATTTTGAAGGTTTTTTAAGTGATAATTTTTAAATATAGTTATATGTTTTTTATACTGGTTTTGTACAGTTTTTAAACTGTTTATTTTTACATATTTTTTAAATTACATTATATATTTTTAATATAAATGGAGAAAAAAATGTTTTTTCAATATTGAAATTGAAATATTGTTTTTTGTTTCATATTTTTATTTTAATATATTTATATTATTTACTTTATTTATTTATTTTTTTCTATTTTTCTTTGGAGTCGCGCACCCAAAGCTTACCTGTTACGAGTGCTGCGCGGAACCTAGCCGCCATTTTATGAATGTTGTGAAGGATCTGCTTAGTGTGTGTGACGTGAGCGTATTTCCTGAGATGTGCTCGACTGCTATGTGACTGGTACGGGACTCCACCTCCCCGCATTCGTGAGACATGCGCATTACTGTACACGACGCTTGCTCACTTCCGCGTGACGTCATATACGTGTTGGGCGCGTTGGGTGTGCGATTCCCGCAATTTTTTTTATATCAAACATGATAAATACATGTCTTTAATATACATATTAGGGCAAGACATTATCTAAGCTTTTCATATAAATAATATATTTTTACTTGTAATAAACTTATATTAGTTTTAAATGCAATTTTGCCAAGTCGCGTTGGGTGCGTGCTGCCTGTGCGCAGGGTGCCCGAACCCCTGTGACCTGAGAAAAAAAAGATTTGTTTGTTTCATAAAATTTCCCATTGTAACTATTGAAGGGCCCCACTCATTTTAGTCATTCTTCTTTGAGCTTGGAGAGACATCTCTGTGCTTAGAAGAACTTTATTTCCATCATTTTTTTTTGTGGTGTTTTTGAAAACCAGGACAACATGGCTTCAGGACAGCAGCCACAGCTGGACTCAGAACATTCTTCGGAGGAAGAATTTGTTGGAGAACCTCCACGTCCTGTGTCGGTGGTGTGGACGTTTTTTACTTTTCAGGGGGGGCAAAAAAAGGTGAATGCCTCAAAAGTCACCTGCCGGATCTGCGAACGAGTCTTATCAAGAGGTAGTGCTGAAAAAAAATATTTGTGCGGTACTGCCTCAATGTACAAGCACCTTAAGACTCTCCATCCGGTGAATCTGGCTCGCTAGGAGTGAAGGAGAGCTAAACAAAACCCTCCACCTGCAGTTGCTGGAACATCTGGAGCTTCTACAAGCACATCACCACCGGACATACGTCCTGAATTCGAGTTTTTGAAGCAGCACTGCGTGAAGTGCAACAAACTGATTTCTTTTGGAGAGCAGTCTGTGGAGGCAGTTTGTGCTGTTGTTGCTAGTTTTTTGTTTGCTTTGTTTTTTGGAATGAGTTATAATTCCTAAAGTTTCCTGTTTTTTTCATTCTTTTTTTATTTTATTTCTTTGGAAAAAAACAGCAAAAAAAACCAAAATTGTTCTGAAAAAAAAATATATAAAACAAAAAAAGTTATTTTCAGAACTAACTTCTCTGGTTAAAGAAAGAGCTATATTTGTATGATAATGTGTGAAAATGTGGTTAAATGTATGTGTAGTGCATAATGGACTGAAAGAATGCATTAGCAGTGTATGGTGAATGTATCAGTGCAGAACTATGAGGAAGTGCAGCAGCATGACACTGTAAGCTCTTTAGCTGCACTGTGCTGGTGTACTTCCGAAGCACAGGAATGTGACATATGTACATAAATATGTTGCAACTCTATACTTCACTCTGCACTGCTGCACAAAGTGCAGACATACAGTGACACAGGCATCCTTGCACCATAGTGCAAGAATGTCTGTGTTGTGGAGAGATTGTTTTGTTCAGTAAGGGACACCTTCATGCACAAAAACAATCAGTGAAGGCATTTTTGTCTTTCAATGTATGCTGTGCAATGCAGCTTACATTGAAAGAGAAAAAATTAGGAGAAATGAAAACAATTGGTCTTGTTGTGTTTTGCTACACCAACTGGAGGACGGTGCAGCATTCACAAACATCTCCAAATGTATAATTTCTGATAAATCTGGAGATGTGTATCGTTCTTTGAGTGTTGTGTGCAAACACCCACAGCAATTGCTATGGAACGCCCCTTCAACGCAAAGTGGTATGTATGATGAGGTCGTATTTACATGGAGAAGAAAAGCTACACAGGGTGCCTTTTTCTCTCCTTGTAAATATGAAGGAGTATCTGGCACCATCACTATGTTACAAAAAGTGACATATTGTTGGTACAGAATGCTTCTAAATCTGCCCCATAGTGCTTAGATATTGGCAGAGTGATACAATAAGAACATATTGGTGGTTGTTTGATTGAAGAATTGCATGAGAGTGACTGGAGGTAAGCACAGAAATATCTCTCCTTTTTTCATTGAAATTTCTTTTTTTTTTTGCAAGGAGCAGAGTTGATACAGAAGTAAGAAAGGTTTTCACAATACAAAACATACAAAACATAATCCTAAGAAGATAACAATATAAAAAATACAGTTAGCATTTGGCAGGGTCAGCAAAATGAATCTGGGACAAGAGAAGAAAAAACACCAAAAAAAAATAATTAAGAAAATTCTACAGTCCATTAAATCCATTCTGTTATAGGGGCCCATACTTTTAACCCTCTTGTCCTCTTTCGAGTATTCTTAGTTTTGTAGATTGCAGCCTCAATATTATACGTAGACAAAAGCTGAGCCCTCCATGAGGAAAATAACTTAGGATCTAGAGAGATCCAGTCCTTCGTGATACAGGCACGCAAGACAGCCATACAAATGAAAAGAAAGGCAACAGTTTCCTCAGGTCTGGTTTGCCCATTAGATTCAATTCCTAATAACACCAACTCCCCTGAAATACATATTGGTAATCCCAGTAATTCTACCAAAAAATGTTGAATAGACATTAAGAGGACAGTCAGTTTGGGACAGGAGAAGAACATATGCTGCGCATCAGCAGCGAAACGGCTGCATCTACTGCAGCTGGCTCCAGCTCCTGTACTCCATTTAGAAATTTTGCGGGGGTAGTAATATAAATCATATAAGATCATGTTGTGTTGTGACCGCATCCTGCCAGAAATCAAGACTTCATTTGCCAGAGTGATAGAGAGACTGAGGTCAATTGTCTCTACGTTTAAATTTCTTATCCATTTATCTTGACACTGCTCTATATCATCTGGCAATAATTGTATTAAATTCGAATAGAAGAAACCAATCGACATTGCGTTTCCAATTCCCTCAATTAGTGGAAATTTCCTGAACCGGGAATTGTTTTGCCCTAACGTACCATAGAAGCTGCGGATTTGTAAGTATTAAAAAAAATCCTGCTTAGGTAAGCCATATTTGAATTGTATCTCTGTAAAGGACAAAAATTGTAGATCTTGAAACAAATCCCCTAAACAGCTAATACCTTTCTGGCGCCACTTCCTGGTAGTTGAATCACGAAAAATGGCAGGTAGAATACCGGCAGCTTCGAAGGGAGCATAACCGTTTGTATGAAGTAATACTAAATAGGGCTTAATCCGCCTCCAAATTGAATAAGCTGATTTCAACATTTTAAACTTTTTTTGTAGTAGTAGCTTGGTTCTACAACTTTCAGAAAACAGCTATTGACTTCTTCACCGATCCCAAATTTATATATTGAGGGTTTATGATATGGCAGAGATCTAGCTTTTTCGCCGACAACTAGGGGGGAGATGAATTGCAACACCACCGCCCAGTAGTAGAATAAGAAATACGGTACACCCCACCCCCCACTGGCTCTAGGAAGTACCATTTTTTATAAGCCCTTCTATGTCGTTTGTATCCCCATAAAAATTTAGAGGTGATATTTTCCAGCCTCTTAAAGCAAAATAATGGAAATTCTAATGGGACGGTTCTGAATAAAGAAAGATATTTAGGGAGCACCAGCATTTTTAATACATTTGCTCTTCCATATATTGATAAGTGGAGATGACTAAGACGCTCTAGGGTAGAGTTGACTTTATCTAAGACTGGGGTGATGTTGATCTCAGGGATCTTACTGACTGGTGAAGTGATTTTAATCCCGAGGTAAGTTGCCTTTGACACAACTGTGACATTCATCTGGGGATTGCTCCCAACATAAAGAATCTGTGTCTTATTTAGATTTAACTTATACCCCAGAAAAGACCAAAGTGTAGAGATAAATCTTCAATTGTTGAGAGGGCCAGCGGTAAGTCAGTGGTTATGACAACTATATCGTCTGCATAGGCGAAGGCTCAATATTCGGAATTGCATATGTTTACTGGTTTAATATTTGTAGATTCATTTGATTTAGCCAACAAAAAAATCAATATATAACGCAAATAACAGAGGTGAAGTAGGACAGCCTTGCCTTGTTCCACGTGAAATCGGAAATGCTTCAGACTCTCTTCCCGCTAAACATATTGATGCAAAGGGGGATTGATATAACGTTCGAATTGCCTGGAGAATTCCAGGCCCAAATCCTTTCAAGCGTAACACCTCCCATAAATAAGGCCAGGACACCCTGTCGAATGCCTTACCGGCATCCAACAGGGTGATACCTATAGGGGTCTGTGTAGCTTCGGCCCAGTCCATCAGTGCAATAACTCGCCGCACATGATCAGTCGTATCGCGGCCAGGCATAAATCCATGTTGTCAAAGTGAGACCAGAGTGGAAATTATCGAAGAGAGGCGAGTAGCTAAAATGTTTGAGTAAACCTTACTATCGGCATTGATTAATGAAATTGGCCTGTATGAGGCTTGTGAAAGGGAAGGTTTATCCTTTTTTTAAAACATCCTTATTATTGATTTGCGCCAGGAAATCGGCGGTGACCCTCTCTGTGCAGTAAAAAACAGATTCAAAAGTTGTTTCTTCAAGACTGAAAAAAAAGTACGGTAAAATTCCAATGGAATCCCGTCTGGGCCTGCTGCTTTTCCTGTCGCTAAGGATAGAATTGCTGCCTCAAGTTCCTCCACAGTAAAGTCGGTCTCTAGTTCTTCTCTCTGGGTAATGGTAAGCTTAGGGAACTCCTGGACCCCCAGGAATTCTACAAGCTTCTCTACTATGTCAGGGGAGTCCTCATTTAAATAAAGGTGGCTATAGAACTCATTATAAATTCCCAAGATTTTCACAGAATCAGTATATATTAGACCATGTGAATCTTGTATAGCTTCTACTCTTCTGGCTACTTCCTTCTGCCTTAAACTTGTGGCTAGTATTCGTCCAGAATTCTCTCCCACCTCATACATATCGGCGCGATGGACCGCTATTTGAGCAGCTAATTTGTCAGCAAAATGTTGGTATATTTTAATTTTTTCAATAGCGAGATCTACGACCCTCTGTTCGTATTATAGAGTAGTGCCATTTGCTTGGATCAATCCAATCTCTAGGGCACGCAGTTTGGTCAGCTCCTTATCTTGTTACTCTCTTATCCTACGCTGCTTATTGATAGAAAAGCTTTGAAAGCGTCCAATACTATGCCATCTGAGGCGGAACCGGAATTAAATAAAAAAAACTCTGGTATCCATTTACACATGTGTTCTATATAGCCGGATCCACAAGTAGCTGACGCTTGTAAGTCCAGGGTCTCCTATTGGATCGAGACAGGGTTTCTATTTCTAATTCCAGAGTAATTGGGTTATGATCCGATATTATTTTAGGGAGAATAGCAATTTTGGCATTGGTTAATAATTCAGGAGGGGCATAAAAATAATCAATTCGAACGTGTTTTTGATGCGGGGCAGAAAAGAATGTATACCCAGGGGCTTCCGAATTTTTGAGCCACCAAGCATCAACCAGTCCAAACTCATTAATAAGACCCTTGGTAGCTCTAAAAACCTTGTTCTTTCTGCCTTCGTAACCGCAATTATTACGGATGTCAAAATCTCCACACAAATGCAGATTAAAATCTCCGCAGAGAATTAGGGATGATGGCCAAGAAGCAAGTTCTATACTAATGTCATTGAGCATATCAGGGTCGTCCAAATTAGGATCATATAAGGAACATATCGTGATTAGAAAGCTATCGAACTTGAGCTCAATAATCCCCCATCGACCGTGCTGATCTGCTTTTGCGCGTTTACACTCTCCCCATCCATATTTTTTTAAGATAGCAACCCCTCTTGTTGTTGATCCCTGTCGTGTACAGGACAGAATTTCAAAATCCAAGTCTCTCAGCCAGGCTGTTATTCCAGACAATATGTGTCTCTTGAATACAGAGAAGCTCAACCCCTATAGTTTTAAGAATCTGTGCCATGACCCCTCTTTTCTTTCTATTATTTAGCCCGCATACATTCCAGGAACAGATAACAAATTTACCCATCATCATAAAGGAATCGTGTCATCATAGCTGAAGATTTATTGTTACACTAAATCTGGCGTAAATTCTCCTGACGCAATTTCCCACCTCTGTTCCTTCTATTCCTTCTGTTCCTTCTGCTCCTTGCCCCTAAAACCCATCCCCACCACCGACCCCAATCAGCCACCCACCCCTCCACCCCCTCCAAAAACAACCCACACCCAACAATGTGAGGCAGAGGGACTGAATAGTCCCTTAATGTGATGGCGAGAAAGGGGTGAATGTCCTCCCACCCTCCCCGCCCCCCCATGCCCAGGCAATAAAAATCAAAAAGAAAAATGAATAGGCCAAAAAAAAAAGGAGACACATCATAACAAATCAAACCATGCGAGAACGGGCACAGGCACAAGAGAATTACAAAGAGACAAATACAACAACAGGGGACTAATCCTTAAAGAGACTCTAAGAATTCCTTCGACCTTATCTCCGACGAGAAGAATAAGGTTTTATCTCCAGAGATAACCTTAAGCTTCGCAGGGTTTAGTAAAAATGCCTGTGCCCCTTTACCTTGAAAGGATGAAATAAGTTGGTGCAAATACCATCTTAATTGGACCGTAGCCTGACAGTAATCAGGGCGAACAAAGAATTCACAACCCTTAGCCTTGCGCTTACGATCAGGGCGAGCCAAGTCATCTAAATGTTCACGTAGTATAAAGTTTTTAAGGCAGATGAGAATTGCCCTTGGTTTGACCTCGGTTCCCCTCGCCCCCCCCCCCCTGAATCTGAAAGGGGAATCTGTGAACCCTCTGGAGCTCACATTCCCATTTCCAATCTTTTAACTCTGGAAAAGCTTCTATACACAAATCGATAACAAATTGGCGGATATCTTTCCCCTCTAAACCTTTGGGAACCCCCAGTATATGCAGATTGTTTCTCCTTGCCCTATTTTCCATATCAGTCAACTTCCAATTTATATCATCATGGACTGAGTGTAGGGCTAAGACATCGGCTTTGCATGCAGAAAAATCGTCCTCCATTGTGGAGATTCTACCTTCAGCCTCGCCCACTCTTGCGGAAAGTTCAGAGCATGTTTTGGAAATACGGCGCATAGAGTTCTGTAACTTGCACACAGCTCCATGAATACGAAGACTCTCAGCCTTTGTCTCCTCTCGATGTATCATAATGGCATGGTAGATTGTAGAGAGAGTAATGCTGCTGTCATTTTCCTCAGAGGAAGGCCTTGGAGTCTCTATGTCCTCATTCACGTCAGAGACCTGCGTTGCTGACCCAGAGTCCAATAGGGGAGAACCTTCATCAGTAAATACATGTGCCGATCTTGTATTGCACATCTCCTGTACCTTTAGTACCATGTTGTCGTCCCCTGGTGAAGGTGAGAGGTTATTGTCTTCCTCCATAAGAGCGGAGCTGGCTAGGCTTCTGTTGTCTGCCCAGTCAAGATCGGCACTTTCATCCTCTGATACCCCAGAGACGTCAGACATTGAATAAAATGTCCCCCCCGAGCCCCAGGAGTCCAGATCATTCACATTTTCTTTCTCTGACACGGGGTTCAAAACATCACACACTAAGCTTTTCTCAGAACTACTATGAGCAGGCTCTGTCCCCAGAGGATCAGGAACATCGTTGACCAGAGAGTGCTGGATGTTTCCAGTCAGTGTACTCACAGCTACACTAGATAGATCAGAAACAGCAGTTGCCGGCTCGTTCATACCCTTACGTGGTGGATTTCTTTTCTGATTGAAAATAGGCGGAATTATTACCTTTGGGCCTTGAGTGTAAGCTTTAGAACCAACTGTTGCAGAGGGGGGTCCGCTTGAAGAGGCTGCGCTGTTCATGCTCCTATTAATTCCATTACTTCCATTCTTGGATTTGTCAGCCTTCCTCCCATTCTGTGAGTTAGCGCTATTAGCCATGCTGCTGAGACCTGGTTGTGCCTGTAATATAGGACCGGGTGAAGAAGGGATGTTTGCGGCGGCCGCTGCCCTTGTGGTTGTGGTTGCCCTCTTTGATGTTGTGTTAAGGCATGTGTGCTTAGGTCTCATGGTAGGCAATTCGGAACTCCACTCCGGGATTTTACAGTGACCCTGCAGCTGCAGCCTGGTTGACGGGTCCACTATCTTCTGTTTCCCTTTTTTTCTGGCAAGATTGTCCTTGCTCCGCCGCCGTGCTGCCACCAAACCACCGCCGTGCTTCTGCTTCCGATTCACCTGCCCAGTTTGCTCAGCTCTGCTGAGCTCCACTCCGCTATGAACCACTCCGCAGAAGCCGCCAGTCATTGGAGAGCCGAAGAAGACACACCGGTTCCCGGCAGCAAGTAGATATTGAATGCGGCGTTTCTGACGGGTTATTCCAAACCGCCTAAGAAGAGTCAGCATATCCTGCTGAGAGTTTGTTTGTTCCCAAATGCAATAACACCCAATGCAATAACACCGTCAGATATCGTCAGCAGAACGCGGCTTCGCTTGGAACGTTATGCCGACAAAATACCCGGCTCCAGTTTAAACAGAATGCATTCCGCTGATAATGCCGCATTGCATCTGAATCATTTCTTTACTCAGATAAAAGTGTCTCGTAGAGGTAGGGGGACTGCAGCAGAGAGGTCATAGGAGAGCCATCTCTCCAAAGATGCTCCAACAACAATGATTGGAATGGTTGCAATCCTTCAATAGTTACATTGAGAAATGTTATGAACCAATCAAATCTTTTTTTTTCAGGTCACATGGGATCCTAAGACAGAGAGATTCCAAAGCTACATAGATAAAAACTGGATATTTTGAAGAGTGTATTAATACTTTGTAGCTTCTTGCAGGTCTAAATATATAGTATATAAAGAAATTGATTTGCATTAGGGTTAGTGACTAGGCCAGTCCTTAAGTATATGACTAATAACTAGAGTAATTTCAGTTCTGCAAAGAGAGTGTAAGATACATTTATAAGTACTTAGGTTATGACAAAGTGATAGGATACATACATAGTGCTGGATGGATGAATGGACAAGTGGTTAGGATAGACAAAAGGTTTCCTAGACTGCTTAGTTACCAACTGAGTATTTAAAAGAGTGTATCAATTCTATGTAGATGATTAGAAGTTTGCATACATACTGCACAAAATATTTTGCCTCTACTAGTTTTTCTGTTGAGTCCATTTCTTTCATACTTTATTAGTTAATAAAAGAATGTCATTGTTCTAAAGAGAATACATGCTTCCAGTAAATGTAAATGTAAATGTAGACGTATTTGTAAAAGCGCACTGATACTCCTGAGTGTCCTGGCGCTGTACTCATACCGCTAGGGAACCCTTCCTGGTTTTTCCCCATGAAATGTCCACTCCTGGGCATCCCCAGGGTGCAACCAGGCATCCCCATCGCTGTAGGGGGCCGTTGTGGAGACTAAGCAAGCTATTGCCCAGAGTTGCAGCGTGGGACCCATGCTTAGAGTAGGCACCGAGGCGAGAAATCAGGTCCGAGGAATTATGAGCCCAAGATCCGCCAAGACCAATCGAGGCAGGAATTGAACCCTGGTCTCGGGCCAGACCTCTGCATAAGGGTTTGCTGCTCTAACCATTGAGCCACACTTCTCCACTAAGCACCACTGCGCTACATTGCAGACAGGTAGTCTAGGTTGTGCCCCTTTTACATCTCTCTGCAAAGCAGTTCTGTGGTGCTTAGTAGATATACGTAGTGGGCTAGTTGGACTGTAAGAACCTTCAGGATTCAAGGTGACTTAATCTCCCAGTCCCAACATAAAAAGGTTATAGGGCGTGTTTACACAGTGGTAAAGGGAGGGGATGGGGCCTGATGTGACATATGCAAAGACACCCTTTGGCGTGTTTTAAGTTGAGGAATTAGGTCCCCTTTAATCCTGAAAGTCCCTCGGTCCTACTAGCCCACCATGTCTCTCTATTAATTATCATAGAGCTGCATTGCAGAGAGGCGGTCTGAGGCCGTGCCCCATTTTACCCCTCTCTGTAATGCAACTCTGTGGTACTTACTACACATACCTGGTGGGTTACTTGGCCCCCAGGAACCCTTAGGATTTAAACGGACTATATCCCCTATTTAAAACACCCACAGAGCGTGTTTGCACACATGTCAACTCAGTCCCCCCATTCCTTCAGCAGTGTGCAAACAATGAGGTCCATTAGGATGGCGGACGGATGCATGACCGCAGTGCTGGAGGCGGCGGAAAATGCACCTCACCGTCCGCCAGCAGCGGGTCTTCCTCCGCCATATTAGGAAGGCGAACCTGGCGCATATACCGTTCACCGCGGAAAAACGTGAACCGCCGCGGGAACACACCAGACACCACGGCGAACGGAGCCAATCCAGCCTCAACGCCGTGCGGAATGACGTCCCGACCGTCCGCAATATTACATAGTCGCAAACAAACCAGAACACCGCAGCTGAAAAAACCACCATCTCATAGACGGCGGAAGCACCACAACGGAGAGGGAAAGCAGTGCCTCGAGACCCACCGCACGGACCCAACCGCCATGGACCCACCCCTACACGCCTTCCCGGCCCTGTTCGTACTTCATTTCCAGCAAGTCATGCACCGTCGTGGACACCGCCGCAGGTACGCAAGTATGCAATACACACATACCACACCACAGCATACATGAACACTGTTACCAGCAGCGTAGGATTAGCAACGAGGGCACTCGGGCACTGCCCGAGGGGCCGGTGTCCAGTCCCAGCTGAGGGCTGCTGTTGTGGGCAGCCGTGGTGGACCGATCTGGGCGGTCTCTGCATTTTCAAATGACCGCCAGCTGCCCGGTGGGTGCCTGAGAGGCCTTCCTGTAAGTAAATGTGCGTTCATTGCCACCCTCCCATCAATGGCAGAGGTGTCACTCCCTTACTCTTGCTGGGCCGGACCAGTAATATATGTATATTGAGCGGTGCATGGGGCATGATCAGAACTTGCCTCACTAGTTGTCAGGTGCGTCACCATTGTGAACTAATCCGTGGTAGACAGGGCATGTTGTAAACACAAGAAATCCACAATGCAAGTACACAACAAGCACGGACACTGACAAAGTACACAACATGAGTAACTGCCTTTATTAAACATCACAAATATAGCACTCTGATGTACCCAGGAGCCAGCCCAGTGGCCAGTACACATTGCAGAGCATGTCCATGAGAAGCAGCACAACCAAGGGGCAAGAAGCAGCACCGTTCCAGGGAGGCCAATGAGAGAGTGCAGAGCATGTCCATGAAAAGCTGCACAACCAAGGGGCAACAAGCAGCACAGATCCAGGCAGGGCAATGAGAGAGTGCAGAGCATGTCCATGAGAAGCTACACAACCAAGGGGCAAGAAGCAGCACAGTTCCAGGCAGGGCAATGAGAGAGTGCAGAGCATGTCCATGAAAAGCTGCACAACCAAGGGGCAAGAAGCAGCACAGTTCCAGGCAGGGCAATGAGAGAGTGCAGAGCATGTCCATGAGAAGCTGCACAACCAAGGGGCAAGAAGCAGCATAGTTACCATAGAGTCAGTGGCCAGAACAGAGCAGGTACAGCTGAGGCAGCACAAGTGAGGGGCACATGGCATCACATTACTAACAGGGCCAGTGGCCAGAACAGAGTCGGTACATCTGAGGCAGCACAAGTGAGGGGCACATTGCATCACATTACTAACAGTGCCAGTGGCCAGAATAGAGCAGGTACAACTGAGGCAGCACAAGTGAGGGGCAAAGTGCATCAACAGTCCATGGTACAGAACAGAGCAGGTCCATCTGAGGCAGCACATGGGAGGGCACAATGCAGCAGCAGAACAGCAACAGGGCAGTGTCCACAACAGAGCAGGCACAACTGAGGCAGCACATGAGAGGGGCAACGTGCATCAACAGTCCATAGTGCAGAACAGAGCAGGCCCATCTGAGGCAGCACATGGGAGGGCACAATGCAGCAGCAGAACAGCAACAGGGCAGTGTCCACAACAGAGCAGGCGCAACTGAGGCAGCACATGAGAGAGGCAAAGTGCATCAACAGTCCATGGTACAGAACAGAGCAGGTCAATCTGAGGTAGCACATGGGAGGGCACAATGCAGCAGCAGAACTGCAACAGTCCATGGTACAGAACAGAGCAGGACATCTGAGGCAGCACATGGGAGGGCACAATGCAGCAGCAGAACAGCAACAGTCCATGGTACAGAACAGGCACAACCGAGGCAGCACATGAGAGGGGCAAAGAGCATCAACAGTCCATGGTACAGAACGGAGCAGGTCCATCTGAGGCAGCACGTGAGAGGGGCAAAGAGCATCAACAGTCCATGGTACAGAACAGAGCAGGTACATCTGAGGCAGCACAAGTGAGGGGCACATTGCATCACATTACTAACAGGGCCAGTGGCCAGAACAGAGCAGGTACACCTGAGGCAGCACATGGGAGGGCACAATGCAGCAGCAGAACAGCAACAGGGCAGTGTCCACAACAGAGCAGGCACAACTGAGGCAGCACATGAGAGTGGCAAAGTGCATCAACAGTCCATGGTACAGAACAGAGCATGTCCATCTGAGGCAGCGCATGATAGGGCACAATGCAGCAGCAGAACAGCAACAGGGCAGTGTCCACAACAGAGCAGGCACAACGGAGGCAGCACATGAGAGGGGCAAAGTGCATCAACAGTCCATTGTACAGAACAGATCAGGTCCATCTGAGGCAGCACATGGGAGGGAACAATGCAGCATCAGAACAGCAACAGTCCATGGTACAGAACAGAGCAGGCACAACTGAGGCAGCACATGAGAGGGGCAAAGAGCATCAACAGTCCATGGTACAGAACAGAGCAGGTCCATCTGAGGCAGCACATGAGAGGGGCAAAGAGCATCAACAGTCAATGGTACAGAACAGAGCAGGTACATCTGAGGCAGCACAAGTGAGGGGCACATTGCATCACATTACTAACAGGGCCAGTGGCCAGAACAGAGCAGGTACATCTGAGGCAGAACATGGCAAGGCACAATGCAGCAGCAGAACAACAACAGGGCAGTGTCCACATCAGAGCAGGCACAACTGAGGCAGCACATGAGAGGGGCAAAGTGCATCAACAGTCCATGGTACAGAACAGAGCAGGTTCATCTGAGGCAGCACATGGGAGGGCACAATACAGCAGCAGCACAGTAACAGTCTATGGTACAGAACAGAGCAGGCACAACTGAGGCAGCACATGAGAGGTGCAAAGAGCATCAACAGTCCATGGTACAGAACAGAGCAGGTACATCTGAGGCAGCACAAGTGAGGGGCACATTGCATCACATTACTAATAGGGCCAGTGACCAGAACAGAGCAGGTACAGCTGAGGCAGCACAAGGACGTGTGTCATATGGACAGTCCCATGGACAAGAATATTGCAAGGGTGGTTACAATGAACAGTCCAGACATCAAGTACAATGAGATTTGAGTGATGGGAACTGCACCTCACAGCACAGAATCAGGTGGACTGTGGGACCTCGTAGCTTCGGACACAGTGGCAGGACCTGATACAGGAGTGTGAGAAACAGCCACAGCTCTAGTGACTGACACATGAGCGACAGACCCTGACACACTGCCAGGACCTGATACAGGAGTGTGAGAAACAGCCACATCTCTAGTGACTGACACGTGAGCGACAGACCCTGACACACTGCCAGGACCTGATACAGGAGTGTGAGAAACAGCCACAACTGTAGTGACTGACACATGAGCGACAGACCCTGACACACTGCCAGGACCTGATACAGGAGTGTGGGAAACAGCCACAGCTCTAGTGACTGACACATGAGCGACAGACCCTGACACACTGCCAGGGCCTGATACAGGAGTGTGTTAAACAGCCACAGCTCTAGTGACTGACACATGAGTGACAGACCCTGGCACACTGCCAGGACATGTCCCTGGACACTGAACAACAAATAACATGCCAGCATCTGAGACATGAGATTGGCGGACACCCACAGTGGCAGTACCTGAAACAGGAGAGGGCACAACTGACACAGTGCTACTACATGAAGCATGACAGCGAACAACAGACACAGTGCCACTATCTGACACATGAGAGTGAACTGCAGCTGACCCACTAGGACAACTGAAATGATGAGCTACAGGGCTGTATGGGCCAGGAGGCAGGGTGGCTCTGGGAGCTGGGGACAGCTGTACTTGTGCATCTTTGTGGTGGTCAGGTGTTACCGGTGTGTGTTTCCGTTTCTTGGGGATTCGGAAGGGCACCCTGTACATGACTGGACTGGTAAGTGGTGCGGCCTCATCTGAAATATCACCCATCAAGGTTGGATCAAGTGCATGTGTGGGTCTGCTCTCTGGGGACGTTCTGGAACCTGCTTGACGCTTGCTCTGACCCTGCCTTCTGCCCTCCGCATCACGCCTTGGCCTTAGGAGGTGTCCTGTCTTTGAAATGTGCCTTATCCGTGGGCGGTGCTCTGACCCTGAGAGGTGCCCTGTCCATTGAAGGTGCCCTGTCCTTGGGAGGTGGCCTGTCCATTGAAGGTTCCCTGTCCTTGGGAGGTGCCCTGTCCTTGGGAGGTGCCCTGTCCTTGGGAGGTGCCCTGTCCTTTGTAGGGGCCTGGTCCTTGGGAGGTGCCCTATCCTTGGGAGGTGCCCTGTCCTTGGGAGGTGCCCTGTCCTTGGGAGGTGCCCTGTCCTTTGTAGGGGCATGGTCCTTGGGAGGTGCCTGTTCCTTGGGAGGAGCCGTGTCCGTGGGTGGTGTCCAGTCCTTTGCGGATGCCCTGTCCTTGGTCTGTGCCTTGTCCATGAGATGTGCCTTGCCCCTGTGAGTACCTTTTGAGGGGGATGCCTGTGTGTCCCGTGAATCTGTGCCCCCCATCACCCCTTGAGGGTCCTGTGTGTCATCTCCAGGGTAGCTGATGTTGTGTTCTGTGAAAGATTTCCCTTTCCCAGGGGATGGTGTCTGTGTCCTCCATTGCCTGCCGTGCTGCCTGTGGCCGCTTCTAGTGCAATACCCTGAAAATGATGCATGTTCAGAAGTGTCGCTCTCCCCTGAGCCAGTAAGTGGTGTGGATGGTGGAACTGAAGTAGAACCTTGTCCATGTGACAGTTGAATGGGTGCAGACACTGTGTTGGATAAGGACTGTACTGTCCTGTGGAGACCAGCAACATCACCATGCATTCCCTCCATGAATGCTACCACCTGCGCCAACTTCCTATCATGGTCAAGGAATGCATTTATCATGTTTGTTTGCCCTACACACAGCTGTTGCAGCAGATCAACCGCTTCAGCACTAAGGGCAGTTTGTGTCACAGGGGCAGGGGCAGCGGTGCCTGCACCAAAGGCCACTCTGCTCCCCCTACTCTTGCGAGCACGAGCAGTACTTTTTACAGTTGCTGGCAGTGTGGGCCCAGTGTGCTGTGTACCAACTGAAGGTGTAGATTGTCCACTCCCTGTGTCTAACAACAATGCTGACTCACCACCGCTGTCAGAAGATGATGACGATGGTGTCTCCACATGTGAGTCCTCAGGGATAGTTCTGTCCCCCTCTCCGGGGCTGCTCTGTTCCATCTCAGTCTGTGTTTGTGTGGTATCTGATCCGGATGCATTGCCACCACTTCCCTCTGTCGTTTGTCTGTCAGTGCCTTCGTCCAAAGCTGAAAGAGAGAGATCAGAGGTCTACCTAACTGCCACACTCACTAACTGCAAATTACAAAATCCAAACTTCCTTGACTGCTGGACAACATGTCGAACCCATCCTGCACATGAACCACCCCTCCCAGACATCCTCATGTCAAAGAATTAGTGGGCCCTGTGACACATGTACATGAAACAAACAGGGTAAGTGCATGCAGACCACCACACGTGATGCCATGGGACCACAGACATGAATGACATGTCCTGGGCCCCTGCACTATAATGCAACTGGTATGTCCAGCTGGCTGACATGGATGCTGACTCTCACTCTGCTAATCCACCAACATGCAATAGCAGCACACCACATACAACAAGAATGTCACTACTGTGTCTGACCAGCAATACATGCATGCACTCCCAAGTCACAAACCTATGTCATTGTGCTCACCGCTAGTTTGCTGCTGCTCCCCTGTCAGCCATGTGGACAGGTCAGGATGTGTCATAGCTATGATAAGTAGCATTAGAGGGGTCATGGTACGTTGTGCAAGCCGGGCTGATCTTGGAATCAGCCCCAGTGTCATCTCCGCCACAGTCTTGCTGAGCCTGGAGATGTCGTCCCACCGCTTGTGGCAGTGTGTGTGTCGCCTGTTGCACACACCCACTGCCCGTACATCACGTGCTATGGCCCTCCACACGGCCTTGCGATGGTGCAGCTTGACCTACCATAATGGGAGACAAGAGGGGGCAAGTCAGTGAACAGTTGACCGTTCACACTGATATAAGGTACAGGTATCTGTCAGCAGCCATGCACAGTACAACATATGTGACTGACAGGACAATATGGCATTAGTGTCCATCATGGATAGCAGGTGAGGCACACACACACAAGATAGCTGTGATCGGTTGTGACCCAGCACAGCCACAAGACTACACATGTCATGTTTGTTACCCCTCAAAGATAACACTGCGCAGCATGGAGGTCAATCAGTCAGTGACAGAACCAGGAACACATCACAGCTTTCCTGGCCTGCTGGCGCATACCCGCACTGCCTCCCACAGAACACCGCCCAGATTACAGACACCAGGAGTCAGGGACCACCTCATGCACACCAACATGTCCCCCACTGTACTTACCACCTGTCCTGGGGCACCATGGAGCCGTTCATAGTAGCTAAGCACACCGTCCACAAGGACCTCCAGCTCCATTGCACTGAAGGGATGGGACTGGATCTGTCCAACTTCCGGCATGGCAAGGTCCAGGACACTGGCACAACAGCAGCAGTTGGTGGAGTGGGCAGCAGGTGATGGGTGCAGGCAGCAGTCGCTGGACACAGTGGATGTGTGGTGCTCAGACGCACACATTTATAGGGCAGCAATTGGTGTTCCCGGGCTGCCTCATTCAAAATGAGTCAATGACTGGCCCCGCTGTGGCGGTGCACGGCTTCCGCATTTTTTAAAATCGCTTATGCGTCCCGCGGTACCTGTTTCCATTGGCTGTATGTACAAGGACCATCACGGTCACACACCGCCAACTGCATGTGCGCGCTACCGCGATGGTGCATCATTTGAAATAAATCACTTGCTGGCATTGTAATGGCGGAGCCCGCAGTCTGCGGAGATGGGGCAGGTTAACAGATACATATGAATGTGCAAGTGGCAATGCCAGTTGTTATCCCCCATTCAGTCACATAGCGGCACCCACCGCCCGGACCCGGAGGTGACTCACCGCCCATGCCCATTCAGTCCAGGGGCCCACCATGCAGATAGCGGTACCCACCACTCACCACCCATGCAGTGACTCAACGCCCATGCCCATTGAGTCCAGGGGCCCACATTGCAGATAGCAGTATGGCGGTGACTCACCGCCCATGCCCAGTCAGTCCAGGGGCCCGCCATGCAGATAATGGTACCCACCGCCGCTGAACGGCGGTGAGTCACCGCCCATGCCCATTCAGTCCAGGGGTCCGCCATGCAGATAGAAGTACACACCGCCGTGGAACGGCGGTAGGTACCGCTATCTGCATGGCGGGCCCCTGGAATGAATGGGCATGGGCGGTGAGTCACCACATGGGAGGTGAGTAGGTGGGTACCGCTATCTGCATGGCGGGCCCCTGGACTGAATGGTAATTGCAAACACAACAGTGATGGACAGAATGTGGATCAATGTCACACATTCACCCCAGTCCAAAGATCTGGGCCCAAATCCATCGTTTTTCCACTCTACACCACCCTGGGTTAGACAATGGCGATATGCAAATCAGCGCTGACCCTGTGCCCCATGGGAACAGTCCAGTCCGAACTACAAAAGCCATGTCCTTCCCAGAACGGAAACAAGCATCCGAGGACCGGCCCGGTTTCGAGGTAACACCTCTCATCAGCCCGGCTAGCTTGATTCCAGTGGTGTGGAGTGCCTGGGACTCACGTCTGAGCATCCCCAGTACACTTAGAGCGGTAATTGCAAACACAACAGTGATGGACAGAATGTGGATCAATGTCACACATTCACCCCAGTCCAAAGATCTGGGCCCAAATCCATCGTTTTTCCACTCCACACCACTCTGGGTTAGACAATGGCGATATGCAAATCAGCGCTGACCCTGTGCCCCATGGGAACAGTCCAGTCCGAACTACAAAAGCCATGTCCTTCCCAGAACGGAAACAAGCATCCGAGGACCGGCCCGGTTTCGAGGTAACACCTCTCATCAGCCCGGCTAGCTTGATTCCAGTGGTGTGGAGTGCCTGGGACTCACGTCTGAGCATCCCCAGTACACTTAGAGCGGTAATTGCAAACACAACAGTGATGGACAGAATGTGGATCAATGTCACACATTCACCCCAGTCCAAAGATCTGGGCCCAAATCCATCGTTTTTCCACTCCACACCACCCTGGGTTAGACAATGGCGATATGCAAATCAGCGCTGACCCTGTGCCCCATGGGAACAGTCCAGTCCGAACTACAAAAGCCATGTCCTTCCCAGAACGGAAACAAGCATCCGAGGACCGGCCCGGTTTCGAGGTAACACCTCTCATCAGCCCGGCTAGCTTGATTCCAGTGGTGTGGAGTGCCTGGGACTCACGTCTGAGCATCCCCAGTACACTTAGAGCGGTAATTGCAAACACAACAGTGATGGACAGAATGTGGATCAATGTCACACATTCACCCCAGTCCAAAGATCTGGGCCCAAATCCATCGTTTTTCCACTCCACACCACCCTGGGTTAGACAATGGCGATATGCAAATCAGCGCTGACCCTGTGCCCCATGGGAACAGTCCAGTCCGAACTACAAAAGCCATGTCCTTCCCAGAACGGAAACAAGCATCCGAGGACCGGCCCGGTTTCGAGGTAACACCTCTCATCAGCCCGGCTAGCTTGATTCCAGTGGTGTGGAGTGCCTGGGACTCACGTCTGAGCATCCCCAGTACACTTAGAGCGGTAATTGCAAACACAACAGTGATGGACAGAATGTGGATCAATGTCACACATTCACCCCAGTCCAAAGATCTGGGCCCAAATCCATCGTTTTTCCACTCCACACCACCCTGGGTTAGACAATGGCGATATGCAAATCAGCGCTGACCCTGTGCCCCATGGGAACAGTCCAGTCCGAACTACAAAAGCCATGTCCTTCCCAGAACGGAAACAAGCATCCGAGGACCGGCCCGGTTTCGAGGTAACACCTCTCATCAGCCCGGCTAGCTTGATTCCAGTGGTGTGGAGTGCCTGGGACTCACGTCTGAGCATCCCCAGTACACTTAGAGCGGTAATTGCAAACACAACAGTGATGGACAGAATGTGGATCAATGTCACACATTCACCCCAGTCCAAAGATCTGGGCCCAAATCCATCATTTTTCCACTCCACACCACCCTGGGTTAGACAATGGCGATATGCAAATCAGCGCTGACCCTGTGCCCCATGGGAACAGTCCAGTCCGAACTACAAAAGCCATGTCCTTCCCAGAACGGAAACAAGCATCCGAGGACCGGCCCGGTTTCGAGGTAACACCTCTCATCAGCCCGGCTAGCTTGATTCCAGTGGTGTGGAGTGCCTGGGACTCACGTCTGAGCATCCCCAGTACACTTAGAGCGGTAATTGCAAACACAACAGTGATGGACAGAATGTGGATCAATGTCACACATTCACCCCAGTCCAAAGATCTGGGCCCAAATCCATCGTTTTTCCACTCCACACCACCCTGGGTTAGACAATGGCGATATGCAAATCAGCGCTGACCCTGTGCCCCATGGGAACAGTCCAGTCCGAACTACAAAAGCCATGTCCTTCCCAGAACGGAAACAAGCATCCGAGGACCGGCCCGGTTTAGAGGTAACACCTCTCATCAGCCCGGCTAGCTTGATTCCAGTGGTGTGGAGTGCCTGGGACTCACGTCTGAGCATCCCCAGTACACTTAGAGCGGTAATTGCAAACACAACAGTGATGGACAGAATGTGGATCAATGTCACACATTCACCCCGTCCAAAGATCTGGGCCCAAATCCATCGTTTTTCCACTCCACACCACCCTGGGTTAGACAATGGCGATATGCAAATCAGCGCTGACCCTGTGCCCCATGGGAACAGTCCAGTCCGAACTACAAAAGCCATGTCCTTCCCAGAACGGAAACAAGCATCCGAGGACCGGCCCAGTTTCGAGGTAACACCTCTCATCAGCCCGGCTAGCTTGATTCCAGTGGTGTGGAGTGCCTGGGACTCACGTCTGAGCATCCCCAGTACACTTAGAGCGGTAATTGCAAACACAACAGTGATGGACAGAATGTGGATCAATGTCACACATTCACCCCAGTCCAAAGATCTGGGCCCAAATCCATCGTTTTTCCACTCCACACCACCCTGGGTTAGACAATGGCGATATGCAAATCAGCGCTGACCCTGTGCCCCATGGGAACAGTCCAGTCCGAACTACAAAAGCCATGTCCTTCCCAGAACGGAAACAAGCATCCGAGGACCGGCCCGGTTTCGAGGTAACACCTCTCATCAGCCCGGCTAGCTTGATTCCAGTGGTGTGGAGTGCCTGGGACTCACGTCTGAGCATCCCCAGTACACTTAGAGCGGTAATTGCAAACACAACAGTGATGGACAGAATGTGGATCAATGTCACACATTCACCCCAGTCCAAAGATCTGGGCCCAAATCCATCGTTTTTCCACTCCACACCACCCTGGGTTAGACAATGGCGATATGCAAATCAGCGCTGACCCTGTGCCCCATGGGAACAGTCCAGTCCGAACTACAAAAGCCATGTCCTTCCCAGAACGGAAACAAGCATCCGAGGACCGGCCCGGTTTCGAGGTAACACCTCTCATCAGCCCGGCTAGCTTGATTCCAGTGGTGTGGAGTGCCTGGGACTCACGTCTGAGCATCCCCAGTACACTTAGAGCGGTAATTGCAAACACAACAGTGATGGACAGAATGTGGATCAATGTCACACATTCACCCCAGTCCAAAGATCTGGGCCCAAATCCATCGTTTTTCCACTCCACACCACCCTGGGTTAGACAATGGCGATATGCAAATCAGCGCTGACCCTGTGCCCCATGGGAACAGTCCAGTCCGAACTACAAAAGCCATGTCCTTCCCAGAACGGAAACAAGCATCCGAGGACCGGCCCGGTTTCGAGGTAACACCTCTCATCAGCCCGGCTAGCTTGATTCCAGTGGTGTGGAGTGCCTGGGACTCACGTCTGAGCATCCCCAGTACACTTAGAGCGGTAATTGCAAACACAACAGTGATGGACAGAATGTGGATCAATGTCACACATTCACCCCAGTCCAAAGATCTGGGCCCAAATCCATCGTTTTTCCACTCCACACCACCCTGGGTTAGACAATGGCGATATGCAAATCAGTGCTGACCCTGTGCCCCATGGGAACAGTCCAGTCCGAACTACAAAAGCCATGTCCTTCCCAGAACGGAAACAAGCATCCGAGGACCGGCCCCGTTTCGAGGTAACACCTCTCATCAGCCCGGCTAGCTTGATTCCAGTGGTGTGGAGTGCCTGGGACTCACGTCTGAGCATCCCCAGTACACTTAGAGCGGTAATTGCAAACACAACAGTGATGGACAGAATGTGGATCAATGTCACACATTCACCCCAGTCCAAAGATCTGGGCCCAAATCCATTGTTTTTCCACTCCACACCACCCTGGGTTAGACAATGGCGATATGCAAATCAGCGCTGACCCTGTGCCCCATGGGAACAGTCCAGTCCGAACTACAAAAGCCATGTCCTTCCCAGAACGGAAACAAGCATCCGAGGACCGGCCCGGTTTCGAGGTAACACCTCTCATCAGCCCGGCTAGCTTGATTCCAGTGGTGTGGAGTGCCTGGGACTCACGTCTGAGCATCCCCAGTACACTTAGAGCGGTAATTGCAAACACAACAGTGATGGACAGAATGTGGATCAATGTCACACATTCACCCCAGTCCAAAGATCTGGGCCCAAATCCATCGTTTTTCCACTCCACACCACCCTGGGTTAGACAATGGCGATATGCAAATCAGCGCTGACCCTGTGCCCCATGGGAACAGTCCAGTCCGAACTACAAAAGCCATGTCCTTCCCAGAACGGAAACAAGCATCCGAGGACCGGCCCGGTTTCGAGGTAACACCTCTCATCAGCCCGGCTAGCTTGATTCCAGTGGTGTGGAGTGCCTGGGACTCACGTCTGAGCATCCCCAGTACACTTAGAGCGGTAATTGCAAACACAACAGTGATGGACAGAATGTGGATCAATGTCACACATTCACCCCAGTCCAAAGATCTGGGCCCAAATCCATCGTTTTTCCACTCCACACCACTCTGGGTTAGACAATGGCGATATGCAAATCAGCGCTGACCCTGTGCCCCATGGGAACAGTCCAGTCCGAACTACAAAAGCCATGTCCTTCCCAGAACGGAAACAAGCATCCGAGGACCGGCCCGGTTTCGAGGTAACACCTCTCATCAGCCCGGCTAGCTTGATTCCAGTGGTGTGGAGTGCCTGGGACTCACGTCTGAGCATCCCCAGTACACTTAGAGCGGTAATTGCAAACACAACAGTGATGGACAGAATGTGGATCAATGTCACACATTCACCCCAGTCCAAAGATCTGGGCCCAAATCCATCGTTTTTCCACTCCACACCACCCTGGGTTAGACAATGGCGATATGCAAATCAGCGCTGACCCTGTGCCCCATGGGAACAGTCCAGTCCGAACTACAAAAGCCATGTCCTTCCCAGAACGGAAACAAGCATCCGAGGACCGGCCCGGTTTCGAGGTAACACCTCTCATCAGCCCGGCTAGCTTGATTCCAGTGGTGTGGAGTGCCTGGGACTCACGTCTGAGCATCCCCAGTACACTTAGAGCGGTAATTGCAAACACAACAGTGATGGACAGAATGTGGATCAATGTCACACATTCACCCCAGTCCAAAGATCTGGGCCCAAATCCATCGTTTTTCCACTCCACACCACCCTGGGTTAGACAATGGCGATATGCAAATCAGTGCTGACCCTGTGCCCCATGGGAACAGTCCAGTCCGAACTACAAAAGCCATGTCCTTCCCAGAACGGAAACAAGCATCCGAGGACCGGCCCCGTTTCGAGGTAACACCTCTCATCAGCCCGGCTAGCTTGATTCCAGTGGTGTGGAGTGCCTGGGACTCACGTCTGAGCATCCCCAGTACACTTATAGCGGTAATTGCAAACACAACAGTGATGGACAGAATGTGGATCAATGTCACACATTCACCCCAGTCCAAAGATCTGGGCCCAAATCCATTGTTTTTCCACTCCACACCACCCTGGGTTAGACAATGGCGATATGCAAATCAGCGCTGACCCTGTGCCCCATGGGAACAGTCCAGTCCGAACTACAAAAGCCATGTCCTTCCCAGAACGGAAACAAGCATCCGAGGACCGGCCCGGTTTCGAGGTAACACCTCTCATCAGCCCGGCTAGCTTGATTCCAGTGGTGTGGAGTGCCTGGGACTCACGTCTGAGCATCCCCAGTACACTTAGAGCGGTAATTGCAAACACAACAGTGATGGACAGAATGTGGATCAATGTCACACATTCACCCCAGTCCAAAGATCTGGGCCCAAATCCATCGTTTTTCCACTCCACACCACCCTGGGTTAGACAATGGCGATATGCAAATCAGCGCTGACCCTGTGCCCCATGGGAACAGTCCAGTCCGAACTACAAAAGCCATGTCCTTCCCAGAACGGAAACAAGCATCCGAGGACCGGCCCGGTTTCGAGGTAACACCTCTCATCAGCCCGGCTAGCTTGATTCCAGTGGTGTGGAGTGCCTGGGACTCACGTCTGAGCATCCCCAGTACACTTAGAGCGGTAATTGCAAACACAACAGTGATGGACAGAATGTGGATCAATGTCACACATTCACCCCAGTCCAAAGATCTGGGCCCAAATCCATTGTTTTTCCACTCCACACCACTCTGGGTTAGACAATGGCGATATGCAAATCAGCGCTGACCCTGTGCCCCATGGGAACAGTCCAGTCCGAACTACAAAAGCCATGTCCTTCCCAGAACGGAAACAAGCATCCGAGGACCGGCCCGGTTTCGAGGTAACACCTCTCATCAGCCCGGCTAGCTTGATTCCAGTGGTGTGGAGTGCCTGGGACTCACGTCTGAGCATCCCCAGTACACTTAGAGGGGTAATTGCAAACACAACAGTGATGGACAGAATGTGGATCAATGTCACACATTCACCCCAGTCCAAAGATCTGGGCCCAAATCCATCGTTTTTCCACTCCACACCACCCTGGGTTAGACAATGGCGATATGCAAATCAGCGCTGACCCTGTGCCCCATGGGAACAGTCCAGTCCGAACTACAAAAGCCATGTCCTTCCCAGAACGGAAACAAGCATCCGAGGACCGGCCCGGTTTCGAGGTAACACCTCTCATCAGCCCGGCTAGCTTGATTCCAGTGGTGTGGAATGCCTGGGACTCACGTCTGAGCATCCCCAGTACACTTAGAGCGGTAATTGCAAACACAACAGTGATGGACAGAATGTGGATCAATGTCACACATTCACCCCAGTCCAAAGATCTGGGCCCAAATCCATCGTTTTTCCACTCCACACCACCCTGGGTTAGACAATGGCGATATGCAAATCAGCGCTGACCCTGTGCCCCATGGGAACAGTCCAGTCCGAACTACAAAAGCCATGTCCTTCCCAGAACGGAAACAAGCATCCGAGGACCGGACCGGTTTCGAGGTAACACCTCTCATCAGCCCGGCTAGCTTGATTCCAGTGGTGTGGAGTGCCTGGGACTCACGTCTGAGCATCCCCAGTACACTTAGAGCGGTAATTGCAAACACAACAGTGATGGACAGAATGTGGATCAATGTCACACATTCACCCCAGTCCAAAGATCTGGGCCCAAATCCATCGTTTTTCCACTCCACACCACCCTGGGTTAGACAATGGCGATATGCAAATCAGCGCTGACCCTGTGCCCCATGGGAACAGTCCAGTCCGAACTACAAAAGCCATGTCCTTCCCAGAACGGAAACAAGCATCCGAGGACCGGCCCGGTTTCGAGGTAACACCTCTCATCAGCCCGGCTAGCTTGATTCCAGTGGTGTGGAGTGCCTGGGACTCACGTCTGAGCATCCCCAGTACACTTAGAGCGGTAATTGCAAACACAAAAGTGATGGACAGAATGTGGATCCATGTCACACATTCACCCCAGTCCAAAGATCTGGGCCCAAATCCATCGTTTTTCCACTCCACACCACCCTGGGTTAGACAATGGCGATATGCAAATCAGTGCTGACCCTGTGCCCCATGGGAACAGTCCAGTCCGAACTACAAAAGCCATGTCCTTCCCAGAACGGAAACAAGCATCCGAGGACCGGCCCGGTTTCGAGGTAACACCTCTCATCAGCCCGGCTAGCTTGATTCCAGTGGTGTGGAGTGCCTGGGACTCACGTCTGAGCATCCCCAGTACACTTAGAGCGGTAATTGCAAACACAACAGTGATGGACAGAATGTGGATCAATGTCACACATTCACCCCAGTCCAAAGATCTGGGCCCAAATCCATCGTTTTTCCACTCCACACCACCCTGGGTTAGACAATGGCGATATGCAAATCAGCGCTGACCCTGTGCCCCATGGGAACAGTCCAGTCCAAACTACAAAAGCCATGTCCTTCCCAGAACGGAAACAAGCATCCGAGGACCGGCCCGGTTTCGAGGTAACACCTCTCATCAGCCCGGCTAGCTTGATTCCAGTGGTGTGGAGTGCCTGGGACTCACGTCTGAGCATCCCCAGTACACTTAGAGCGGTAATTGCAAACACAACAGTGATGGACAGAATGTGGATCAATGTCACACATTCACCCTAGTCCAAAGATCTGGGCCCAAATCCATCGTTTTTCCACTCCACACCACCCTGGGTTAGACAATGGCGATATGCAAATCAGTGCTGACCCTGTGCCCCATGGGAACAGTCCAGTCCGAACTACAAAAGCCATGTCCTTCCCAGAACGGAAACAAGCATCCGAGGACCGGCCCCGTTTCGAGGTAACACCTCTCATCAGCCCGGCTAGCTTGATTCCAGTGGTGTGGAGTGCCTGGGACTCACGTCTGAGCATCCCCAGTACACTTAGAGCGGTAATTGCAAACACAACAGTGATGGACAGAATGTGGATCAATGTCACACATTCACCCCAGTCCAAAGATCTGGGCCCAAATCCATCGTTTTTCCACTCCACACCACCCTGGGTTAGACAATGGCGATATGCAAATCAGCGCTGACCCTGTGCCCCATGGGAACAGTCCAGTCCGAACTACAAAAGCCATGTCCTTCCCAGAACGGAAACAAGCATCCGAGGACCGGCCCGGTTTCGAGGTAACACCTCTCATCAGCCCGGCTAGCTTGATTCCAGTGGTGTGGAGTGCCTGGGACTCACGTCTGAGCATCCCCAGTACACTTAGAGCGGTAATTGCAAACACAACAGTGATGGACAGAATGTGGATCAATGTCACACATTCACCCCAGTCCAAAGATCTGGGCCCAAATCCATCGTTTTTCCACTCCACACCACCCTGGGTTAGACAATGGCGATATGCAAATCAGCGCTGACCCTGTGCCCCATGGGAACAGTCCAGTCCGAACTACAAAAGCCATGTCCTTCCCAGAACGGAAACAAGCATCCGAGGACCGGCCCGGTTTCGAGGTAACACCTCTCATCAGCCCGGCTAGCTTGATTCCAGTGGTGTGGAGTGCCTGGGACTCACGTCTGAGCATCCCCAGTACACTTAGAGCGGTAATTGCAAACACAACAGTGATGGACAGAATGTGGATCAATGTCACACATTCACCCCAGTCCAAAGATCTGGGCCCAAATCCATCGTTTTTCCACTCCACACCACTCTGGGTTAGACAATGGCGATATGCAAATCAGCGCTGACCCTGTGCCCCATGGGAACAGTCCAGTCCGAACTACAAAAGCCATGTCCTTCCCAGAACGGAAACAAGCATCCGAGGACCGGCCCGGTTTCGAGGTAACACCTCTCATCAGCCCGGCTAGCTTGATTCCAGTGGTGTGGAGTGCCTGGGACTCACGTCTGAGCATCCCCAGTACACTTAGAGCGGTAATTGCAAACACAACAGTGATGGACAGAATGTGGATCAATGTCACACATTCACCCCAGTCCAAAGATCTGGGCCCAAATCCATTGTTTTTCCACTCCACACCACCCTGGGTTAGACAATGGCGATATGCAAATCAGCGCTGACCCTGTGCCCCATGGGAACAGTCCAGTCCGAACTACAAAAGCCATGTCCTTCCCAGAACGGAAACAAGCATCCGAGGACCGGCCCGGTTTCGAGGTAACACCTCTCATCAGCCCGGCTAGCTTGATTCCAGTGGTGTGGAGTGCCTGGGACTCACGTCTGAGCATCCCCAGTACACTTAGAGCGGTAATTGCAAACACAACAGTGATGGACAGAATGTGGATCAATGTCACACATTCACCCCAGTCCAAAGATCTGGGCCCAAATCCATCGTTTTTCCACTCCACACCACCCTGGGTTAGACAATGGCGATATGCAAATCAGCGCTGACCCTGTGCCCCATGGGAACAGTCCAGTCCGAACTACAAAAGCCATGTCCTTCCCAGAACGGAAACAAGCATCCGAGGACCGGACCGGTTTCGAGGTAACACCTCTCATCAGCCCGGCTAGCTTGATTCCAGTGGTGTGGAGTGCCTGGGACTCACGTCTGAGCATCCCCAGTACACTTAGAGCGGTAATTGCAAACACAACAGTGATGGATAGAATGTGGATCAATGTCACACATTCACCCCAGTCCAAAGATCTGGGCCCAAATCCATCGTTTTTCCACTCCACACCACCCTGGGTTAGACAATGGCGATATGCAAATCAGCGCTGACCCTGTGCCCCATGGGAACAGTCCAGTCCGAACTACAAAAGCCATGTCCTTCCCAGAATGGAAACAAGCATCCGAGGACCGGCCCGGTTTCGAGGTAACACCTCTCATCAGCCCGGCTAGCTTGATTCCAGTGGTGTGGAGTGCCTGGGACTCACGTCTGAGCATCCCCAGTACACTTAGAGCGGTAATTGCAAACACAAAAGTGATGGACAGAATGTGGATCAATGTCACACATTCACCCCAGTCCAAAGATCTGGGCCCAAATCCATCGTTTTTCCACTCCACACCACCCTGGGTTAGACAATGGCGATATGCAAATCAGCGCTGACCCTGTGCCCCATGGGAACAGTCCAGTCCGAACTACAAAAGCCATGTCCTTCCCAGAACGGAAACAAGCATCCGAGGACCGGCCCGGTTTCGAGGTAACACCTCTCATCAGCCCGGCTAGCTTGATTCCAGTGGTGTGGAGTGCCTGGGACTCACGTCTGAGCATCCCCAGTACACTTAGAGCGGTAATTGCAAACACAACAGTGATGGACAGAATGTGGATCAATGTCACACATTCACCCCAGTCCAAAGATCTGGGCCCAAATCCATCGTTTTTCCACTCCACACCACCCTGGGTTAGACAATGGCGATATGCAAATCAGCGCTGACCCTGTGCCCCATGGGAACAGTCCAGTCCGAACTACAAAAGCCATGTCCTTCCCAGAACGGAAACAAGCATCCGAGGACCGGCCCGGTTTCGAGGTAACACCTCTCATCAGCCCGGCTAGCTTGATTCCAGTGGTGTGGAGTGCCTGGGACTCACGTCTGAGCATCCCCAGTACACTTAGAGCGGTAATTGCAAACACAACAGTGATGGACAGAATGTGGATCAATGTCACACATTCACCCCAGTCCAAAGATCTGGGCCCAAATCCATCGTTTTTCCACTCCACACCACCCTGGGTTAGACAATGGCGATATGCAAATCAGCGCTGACCCTGTGCCCCATGGGAACAGTCCAGTCCGAACTACAAAAGCCATGTCCTTCCCAGAACGGAAACAAGCATCCGAGGACCGGCCCGGTTTCGAGGTAACACCTCTCATCAGCCCGGCTAGCTTGATTCCAGTGGTGTGGAGTGCCTGGGACTCACGTCTGAGCATCCCCAGTACACTTAGAGCGGTAATTGCAAACACAACAGTGATGGACAGAATGTGGATCAATGTCACACATTCACCCCAGTCCAAAGATCTGGGCCCAAATCCATCGTTTTTCCACTCCACACCACCCTGGGTTAGACAATGGCGATATGCAAATCAGCGCTGACCCTGTGCCCCATGGGAACAGTCCAGTCCGAACTACAAAAGCCATGTCCTTCCCAGAACGGAAATAAGCATCCGAGGACCGGCCCGGTTTCGAGGTAACACCTCTCATCAGCCCGGCTAGCTTGATTCCAGTGGTGTGGAGTGCCTGGGACTCACGTCTGAGCATCCCCAGTACACTTAGAGCGGTAATTGCAAACACAACAGTGATGGACAGAATGTGGATCAATGTCACACATTCACCCCAGTCCAAAGATCTGGGCCCAAATCCATCGTTTTTCCACTCCACACCACCCTGGGTTAGACAATGGCGATATGCAAATCAGCGCTGACCCTGTGCCCCATGGGAACAGTCCAGTCCGAACTACAAAAGCCATGTCCTTCCCAGAACGGAAACAAGCATCTGAGGACCGGCCCGGTTTCGAGGTAACACCTCTCATCAGCCCGGCTAGCTTGATTCCAGTGGTGTGGAGTGCCTGGGACTCACGTCTGAGCATCCCCAGTACACTTAGAGCGGTAATTGCAAACACAACAGTGATGGACAGAATGTGGATCAATGTCACACATTCACCCCAGTCCAAAGATCTGGGCCCAAATCCATCGTTTTTCCACTCCACACCACCCTGGGTTAGACAATGGCGATATGCAAATCAGCGCTGACCCTGTGCCCCATGGGAACAGTCCAGTCCGAACTACAAAAGCCATGTCCTTCCCAGAACGGAAACAAGCATCCGAGGACCGGCCCGGTTTCGAGGTAACACCTCTCATCAGCCCGGCTAGCTTGATTCCAGTGGTGTGGAGTGCCTGGGACTCACGTCTGAGCATCCCCAGTACACTTAGAGCGGTAATTGCAAACACAACAGTGATGGACAGAATGTGGATCAATGTCACACATTCACCCCAGTCCAAAGATCTGGGCCCAAATCCATCGTTTTTCCACTCCACACCACCCTGGGTTAGACAATGGCGATATGCAAATCAGCGCTGACCCTGTACCCCATGGGAACAGTCCAGTCCGAACTACAAAAGCCATGTCCTTCCCAGAACGGAAACAAGCATCCGAGGACCGGCCCGGTTTCGAGGTAACACCTCTCATCAGCCCGGCTAGCTTGATTCCAGTGGTGTGGAGTGCCTTGGACTCACGTCTGAGCATCCCCAGTACACTTAGAGCGGTAATTGCAAACACAACAGTGATGGACAGAATGTGGATCAATGTCACACATTCACCCCAGTCCAAAGATCTGGGCCCAAATCCATTGTTTTTCCACTCCACACCACTCTGGGTTAGACAATGGCGATATGCAAATCAGCGCTGACCCTGTGCCCCATGGGAACAGTCCAGTCCGAACTACAAAAGCCATGTCCTTCCCAGAACGGAAACAAGCATCCGAGGACCGGCCCGGTTTCGAGGTAACACCTCTCATCAGCCCGGCTAGCTTGATTCCAGTGGTGTGGAGTGCCTGGGACTCACGTCTGAGCATCCCCAGTACACTTAGAGCGGTAATTGCAAACACAACAGTGATGGACAGAATGTGGATCAATGTCACACATTCACCCCAGTCCAAAGATCTGGGCCCAAATCTATCGTTTTTCCACTCCACACCACCCTGGGTTAGACAATGGCGATATGCAAATCAGCGCTGACCCTGTGCCCCATGGGAACAGTCCAGTCCGAACTACAAAAGCCATGTCCTTCCCAGAACGGAAACAAGCATCCGAGGACCGGCCCGGTTTCGAGGTAACACCTCTCATCAGCCCGGCTAGCTTGATTCCAGTGGTGTGGAGTGCCTGGGACTCACGTCTGAGCATCCCCAGTACACTTAGAGCGGTAATTGCAAACACAACAGTGATGGACAGAATGTGGATCAATGTCACACATTCACCCCAGTCCAAAGATCTGGGCCCAAATCCATCGTTTTTCCACTCCACACCACCCTGGGTTAGACAATGGCGATATGCAAATCAGCGCTGACCCTGTGCCCCATGGGAACAGTCCAGTCCGAACTACAAAAGCCATGTCCTTCCCAGAACGGAAACAAGCATCCGAGGACCGGACCGGTTTCGAGGTAACACCTCTCATCAGCCCGGCTAGCTTGATTCCAGTGGTGTGGAGTGCCTGGGACTCACGTCTGAGCATCCCCAGTACACTTAGAGCGGTAATTGCAAACACAACAGTGATGGACAGAATGTGGATCAATGTCACACATTCACCCCAGTCCAAAGATCTGGGCCCAAATCCATCGTTTTTCCACTCCACACCACCCTGGGTTAGACAATGGCGATATGCAAATCAGCGCTGACCCTGTGCCCCATGGGAACAGTCCAGTCCGAACTACAAAAGCCATGTCCTTCCCAGAACGGAAACAAGCATCCGAGGACCGGCCCGGTTTCGAGGTAACACCTCTCATCAGCCCGGCTAGCTTGATTCCAGTGGTGTGGAGTGCCTGGGACTCACGTCTGAGCATCCCCAGTACACTTAGAGCGGTAATTGCAAACACAAAAGTGATGGACAGAATGTGGATCAATGTCACACATTCACCCCAGTCCAAAGATCTGGGCCCAAATCCATCGTTTTTCCACTCCACACCACCCTGGGTTAGACAATGGCGATATGCAAATCAGTGCTGACCCTGTGCCCCATGGGAACAGTCCAGTCCGAACTACAAAAGCCATGTCCTTCCCAGAACGGAAACAAGCATCCGAGGACCGGCCCGGTTTCGAGGTAACACCTCTCATCAGCCCGGCTAGCTTGATTCCAGTGGTGTGGAGTGCCTGGGACTCACGTCTGAGCATCCCCAGTACACTTAGAGCGGTAATTGCAAACACAACAGTGATGGACAGAATGTGGATCAATGTCACACATTCACCCCAGTCCAAAGATCTGGGCCCAAATCCATCGTTTTTCCACTCCACACCACCCTGGGTTAGACAATGGCGATATGCAAATCAGCGCTGACCCTGTGCCCCATGGGAACAGTCCAGTCCGAACTACAAAAGCCATGTCCTTCCCAGAACGGAAACAAGCATCCGAGGACCGGCCCGGTTTCGAGGTAACACCTCTCATCAGCCCGGCTAGCTTGATTCCAGTGGTGTGGAGTGCCTGGGACTCACGTCTGAGCATCCCCAGTACACTTAGAGCGGTAATTGCAAACACAACAGTGATGGACAGAATGTGGATCAATGTCACACATTCACCCCAGTCCAAAGATCTGGGCCCAAATCCATCGTTTTTCCACTCCACACCACCCTGGGTTAGACAATGGCGATATGCAAATCAGTGCTGACCCTGTGCCCCATGGGAACAGTCCAGTCCGAACTACAAAAGCCATGTCCTTCCCAGAACGGAAACAAGCATCCGAGGACCGGCCCCGTTTCGAGGTAACACCTCTCATCAGCCCGGCTAGCTTGATTCCAGTGGTGTGGAGTGCCTGGGACTCACGTCTGAGCATCCCCAGTACACTTAGAGCGGTAATTGCAAACACAACAGTGATGGACAGAATGTGGATCAATGTCACACATTCACCCCAGTCCAAAGATCTGGGCCCAAATCCATCGTTTTTCCACTCCACACCACCCTGGGTTAGACAATGGCGATATGCAAATCAGCGCTGACCCTGTGCCCCATGGGAACAGTCCAGTCCGAACTACAAAAGCCATGTCCTTCCCAGAACGGAAACAAGCATCCGAGGACCGGCCCGGTTTCGAGGTAACACCTCTCATCAGCCCGGCTAGCTTGATTCCAGTGGTGTGGAGTGCCTGGGACTCACGTCTGAGCATCCCCAGTACACTTAGAGCGGTAATTGCAAACACAACAGTGATGGACAGAATGTGGATCAATGTCACACATTCACCCCAGTCCAAAGATCTGGGCCCAAATCCATCGTTTTTCCACTCCACACCACCCTGGGTTAGACAATGGCGATATGCAAATCAGCGCTGACCCTGTGCCCCATGGGAACAGTCCAGTCCGAACTACAAAAGCCATGTCCTTCCCAGAACGGAAACAAGCATCCGAGGACCGGCCCGGTTTCGAGGTAACACCTCTCATCAGCCCGGCTAGCTTGATTCCAGTGGTGTGGAGTGCCTGGGACTCACGTCTGAGCATCCCCAGTACACTTAGAGCGGTAATTGCAAACACAACAGTGATGGACAGAATGTGGATCAATGTCACACATTCACCCCAGTCCAAAGATCTGGGCCCAAATCCATCGTTTTTCCACTCCACACCACTCTGGGTTAGACAATGGCGATATGCAAATCAGCGCTGACCCTGTGCCCCATGGGAACAGTCCAGTCCGAACTACAAAAGCCATGTCCTTCCCAGAACGGAAACAAGCATCCGAGGACCGGCCCGGTTTCGAGGTAACACCTCTCATCAGCCCGGCTAGCTTGATTCCAGTGGTGTGGAGTGCCTGGGACTCACGTCTGAGCATCCCCAGTACACTTAGAGCGGTAATTGCAAACACAACAGTGATGGACAGAATGTGGATCAATGTCACACATTCACCCCAGTCCAAAGATCTGGGCCCAAATCCATCGTTTTTCCACTCCACACCACCCTGGGTTAGACAATGGCGATATGCAAATCAGCGCTGACCCTGTGCCCCATGGGAACAGTCCAGTCCGAACTACAAAAGCCATGTCCTTCCCAGAACGGAAACAAGCATCCGAGGACCGGACCGGTTTCGAGGTAACACCTCTCATCAGCCCGGCTAGCTTGATTCCAGTGGTGTGGAGTGCCTGGGACTCACGTCTGAGCATCCCCAGTACACTTAGAGCGGTAATTGCAAACACAACAGTGATGGACAGAATGTGGATCAATGTCACACATTCACCCCAGTCCAAAGATCTGGGCCCAAATCCATCGTTTTTCCACTCCACACCACCCTGGGTTAGACAATGGCGATATGCAAATCAGCGCTGACCCTGTGCCCCATGGGAACAGTCCAGTCCGAACTACAAAAGCCATGTCCTTCCCAGAACGGAAACAAGCATCCGAGGACCGGACCGGTTTCGAGGTAACACCTCTCATCAGCCCGGCTAGCTTGATTCCAGTGGTGTGGAGTGCCTGGGACTCACGTCTGAGCATCCCCAGTACACTTAGAGCGGTAATTGCAAACACAAAAGTGATGGACAGAATGTGGATCAATGTCACACATTCACCCCAGTCCAAAGATCTGGGCCCAAATCCATCGTTTTTCCACTCCACACCACCCTGGGTTAGACAATGGCGATATGCAAATCAGCGCTGACCCTGTGCCCCATGGGAACAGTCCAGTCCGAACTACAAAAGCCATGTCCTTCCCAGAACGGAAACAAGCATCCGAGGACCGGCCCGGTTTCGAGGTAACACCTCTCATCAGCCCGGCTAGCTTGATTCCAGTGGTGTGGAGTGCCTGGGACTCACGTCTGAGCATCCCCAGTACACTTAGAGCGGTAATTGCAAACACAACAGTGATGGACAGAATGTGGATCAATGTCACACATTCACCCCAGTCCAAAGATCTGGGCCCAAATCCATCGTTTTTCCACTCCACACCACCCTGGGTTAGACAATGGCGATATGCAAATCAGCGCTGACCCTGTGCCCCATGGGAACAGTCCAGTCCGAACTACAAAAGCCATGTCCTTCCCAGAACGGAAACAAGCATCCGAGGACCGGCCCGGTTTCGAGGTAACACCTCTCATCAGCCCGGCTAGCTTGATTCCAGTGGTGTGGAGTGCCTGGGACTCACGTCTGAGCATCCCCAGTACACTTAGAGCGGTAATTGCAAACACAACAGTGATGGACAGAATGTGGATCAATGTCACACATTCACCCCAGTCCAAAGATCTGGGCCCAAATCCATCGTTTTTCCACTCCACACCACCCTGGGTTAGACAATGGCGATATGCAAATCAGCGCTGACCCTGTGCCCCATGGGAACAGTCCAGTCCGAACTACAAAAGCCATGTCCTTCCCAGAACGGAAACAAGCATCCGAGGACCGGCCCGGTTTCGAGGTAACACCTCTCATCAGCCCGGCTAGCTTGATTCCAGTGGTGTGGAGTGCCTGGGACTCACGTCTGAGCATCCCCAGTACACTTAGAGCGGTAATTGCAAACACAAAAGTGATGGACAGAATGTGGATCAATGTCACACATTCACCCCAGTCCAAAGATCTGGGCCCAAATCCATCGTTTTTCCACTCCACACCACCCTGGGTTAGACAATGGCGATATGCAAATCAGCGCTGACCCTGTGCCCCATGGGAACAGTCCAGTCCGAACTACAAAAGCCATGTCCTTCCCAGAACGGAAACAAGCATCCGAGGACCGGCCCGGTTTCGAGGTAACACCTCTCATCAGCCCGGCTAGCTTGATTCCAGTGGTGTGGAGTGCCTGGGACTCACGTCTGAGCATCCCCAGTACACTTAGAGCGGTAATTGCAAACACAACAGTGATGGACAGAATGTGGATCAATGTCACACATTCACCCCAGTCCAAAGATCTGGGCCCAAATCCATCGTTTTTCCACTCCACACCACCCTGGGTTAGACAATGGCGATATGCAAATCAGCGCTGACCCTGTGCCCCATGGGAACAGTCCAGTCCGAACTACAAAAGCCATGTCCTTCCCAGAACGGAAACAAGCATCCGAGGACCGGCCCGGTTTCGAGGTAACACCTCTCATCAGCCCGGCTAGCTTGATTCCAGTGGTGTGGAGTGCCTGGGACTCACGTCTGAGCATCCCCAGTACACTTAGAGCGGTAATTGCAAACACAACAGTGATGGACAGAATGTGGATCAATGTCACACATTCACCCCAGTCCAAAGATCTGGGCCCAAATCCATCGTTTTTCCACTCCACACCACCCTGGGTTAGACAATGGCGATATGCAAATCAGCGCTGACCCTGTGCCCCATGGGAACAGTCCAGTCCGAACTACAAAAGCCATGTCCTTCCCAGAACGGAAACAAGCATCCGAGGACCGGCCCGGTTTCGAGGTAACACCTCTCATCAGCCCGGCTAGCTTGATTCCAGTGGTGTGGAGTGCCTGGGACTCACGTCTGAGCATCCCCAGTACACTTAGAGCGGTAATTGCAAACACAACAGTGATGGACAGAATGTGGATCAATGTCACACATTCACCCCAGTCCAAAGATCTGGGCCCAAATCCATCGTTTTTCCACTCCACACCACCCTGGGTTAGACAATGGCGATATGCAAATCAGCGCTGACCCTGTGCCCCATGGGAACAGTCCAGTCCGAACTACAAAAGCCATGTCCTTCCCAGAACGGAAACAAGCATCCGAGGACCGGCCCGGTTTCGAGGTAACACCTCTCATCAGCCCGGCTAGCTTGATTCCAGTGGTGTGGAGTGCCTGGGACTCACGTCTGAGCATCCCCAGTACACTTAGAGCGGTAATTGCAAACACAACAGTGATGGACAGAATGTGGATCAATGTCACACATTCACCCCAGTCCAAAGATCTGGGCCCAAATCCATCGTTTTTCCACTCCACACCACCCTGGGTTAGACAATGGCGATATGCAAATCAGCGCTGACCCTGTGCCCCATGGGAACAGTCCAGTCCGAACTACAAAAGCCATGTCCTTCCCAGAACGGAAACAAGCATCCGAGGACCGGCCCGGTTTCGAGGTAACACCTCTCATCAGCCCGGCTAGCTTGATTCCAGTGGTGTGGAGTGCCTGGGACTCACGTCTGAGCATCCCCAGTACACTTAGAGCGGTAATTGCAAACACAACAGTGATGGACAGAATGTGGATCAATGTCACACATTCACCCCAGTCCAAAGATCTGGGCCCAAATCCATCGTTTTTCCACTCCACACCACCCTGGGTTAGACAATGGCGATATGCAAATCAGCGCTGACCCTGTGCCCCATGGGAACAGTCCAGTCCGAACTACAAAAGCCATGTCCTTCCCAGAACGGAAACAAGCATCCAAGGACCGGCCCGGTTTCGAGGTAACACCTCTCATCAGCCCGGCTAGCTTGATTCCAGTGGTGTGGAGTGCCTGGGACTCACGTCTGAGCATCCCCAGTACACTTAGAGCGGTAATTGCAAACACAACAGTGATGGACAGAATGTGGATCAATGTCACACATTCACCCCAGTCCAAAGATCTGGGCCCAAATCCATCGTTTTTCCACTCCACACCACTCTGGGTTAGACAATGGCGATATGCAAATCAGCGCTGACCCTGTGCCCCATGGGAACAGTCCAGTCCGAACTACAAAAGCCATGTCCTTCCCAGAACGGAAACAAGCATCCGAGGACCGGCCCGGTTTCGAGGTAACACCTCTCATCAGCCCGGCTAGCTTGATTCCAGTGGTGTGGAGTGCCTGGGACTCACGTCTGAGCATCCCCAGTACACTTAGAGCGGTAATTGCAAACACAACAGTGATGGACAGAATGTGGATCAATGTCACACATTCACCCCAGTCCAAAGATCTGGGCCCAAATCCATCGTTTTTCCACTCCACACCACCCTGGGTTAGACAATGGCGATATGCAAATCAGCGCTGACCCTGTGCCCCATGGGAACAGTCCAGTCCGAACTACAAAAGCCATGTCCTTCCCAGAACGGAAACAAGCATCCGAGGACCGGACCGGTTTCGAGGTAACACCTCTCATCAGCCCGGCTAGCTTGATTCCAGTGGTGTGGAGTGCCTGGGACTCACGTCTGAGCATCCCCAGTACACTTAGAGCGGTAATTGCAAACACAACAGTGATGGACAGAATGTGGATCAATGTCACACATTCACCCCAGTCCAAAGATCTGGGCCCAAATCCATCGTTTTTCCACTCCACACCACCCTGGGTTAGACAATGGCGATATGCAAATCAGCGCTGACCCTGTGCCCCATGGGAACAGTCCAGTCCGAACTACAAAAGCCATGTCCTTCCCAGAACGGAAACAAGCATCCGAGGACCGGCCCGGTTTCGAGGTAACACCTCTCATCAGCCCGGCTAGCTTGATTCCAGTGGTGTGGAGTGCCTGGGACTCACGTCTGAGCATCCCCAGTACACTTAGAGCGGTAATTGCAAACACAAAAGTGATGGACAGAATGTGGATCAATGTCACACATTCACCCCAGTCCAAAGATCTGGGCCCAAATCCATCGTTTTTCCACTCCACACCACCCTGGGTTAGACAATGGCGATATGCAAATCAGCGCTGACCCTGTGCCCCATGGGAACAGTCCAGTCCGAACTACAAAAGCCATGTCCTTCCCAGAACGGAAACAAGCATCCGAGGACCGGCCCGGTTTCGAGGTAACACCTCTCATCAGCCCGGCTAGCTTGATTCCAGTGGTGTGGAGTGCCTGGGACTCACGTCTGAGCATCCCCAGTACACTTAGAGCGGTAATTGCAAACACAACAGTGATGGACAGAATGTGGATCAATGTCACACATTCACCCCAGTCCAAAGATCTGGGCCCAAATCCATCGTTTTTCCACTCCACACCACCCTGGGTTAGACAATGGCGATATGCAAATCAGCGCTGACCCTGTGCCCCATGGGAACAGTCCAGTCCGAACTACAAAAGCCATGTCCTTCCCAGAACGGAAACAAGCATCCGAGGACCGGCCCGGTTTCGAGGTAACACCTCTCATCAGCCCGGCTAGCTTGATTCCAGTGGTGTGGAGTGCCTGGGACTCACGTCTGAGCATCCCCAGTACACTTAGAGCGGTAATTGCAAACACAACAGTGATGGACAGAATGTGGATCAATGTCACACATTCACCCCAGTCCAAAGATCTGGGCCCAAATCCATCGTTTTTCCACTCCACACCACCCTGGGTTAGACAATGGCGATATGCAAATCAGCGCTGACCCTGTGCCCCATGGGAACAGTCCAGTCCGAACTACAAAAGCCATGTCCTTCCCAGAACGGAAACAAGCATCCGAGGACCGGCCCGGTTTCGAGGTAACACCTCTCATCAGCCCGGCTAGCTTGATTCCAGTGGTGTGGAGTGCCTGGGACTCACGTCTGAGCATCCCCAGTACACTTAGAGCGGTAATTGCAAACACAACAGTGATGGACAGAATGTGGATCAATGTCACACATTCACCCCAGTCCAAAGATCTGGGCCCAAATCCATCGTTTTTCCACTCCACACCACCCTGGGTTAGACAATGGCGATATGCAAATCAGCGCTGACCCTGTGCCCCATGGGAACAGTCCAGTCCGAACTACAAAAGCCATGTCCTTCCCAGAACGGAAACAAGCATCCGAGGACCGGCCCGGTTTCGAGGTAACACCTCTCATCAGCCCGGCTAGCTTGATTCCAGTGGTGTGGAGTGCCTGGGACTCACGTCTGAGCATCCCCAGTACACTTAGAGCGGTAATTGCAAACACAACAGTGATGGACAGAATGTGGATCAATGTCACACATTCACCCCAGTCCAAAGATCTGGGCCCAAATCCATCGTTTTTCCACTCCACACCACCCTGGGTTAGACAATGGCGATATGCAAATCAGCGCTGACCCTGTGCCCCATGGGAACAGTCCAGTCCGAACTACAAAAGCCATGTCCTTCCCAGAACGGAAACAAGCATCTGAGGACCGGCCCGGTTTCGAGGTAACACCTCTCATCAGCCCGGCTAGCTTGATTCCAGTGGTGTGGAGTGCCTGGGACTCACGTCTGAGCATCCCCAGTACACTTAGAGCGGTAATTGCAAACACAACAGTGATGGACAGAATGTGGATCAATGTCACACATTCACCCCAGTCCAAAGATCTGGGCCCAAATCCATCGTATTTCCACTCCACACCACCCTGGGTTAGACAATGGCGATATGCAAATCAGCGCTGACCCTGTGCCCCATGGGAACAGTCCAGTCCGAACTACAAAAGCCATGTCCTTCCCAGAACGGAAACAAGCATCCGGGGACCGGCCCGGTTTCGAGGTAACACCTCTCATCAGCCCGGCTAGCTTGATTCCAGTGGTGTGGAGTGCCTGGGACTCACGTCTGAGCATCCCCAGTACACTTAGAGCGGTAATTGCAAACACAACAGTGATGGACAGAATGTGGATCAATGTCACACATTCACCCCAGTCCAAAGATCTGGGCCCAAATCCATCGTTTTTCCACTCCACACCACCCTGGGTTAGACAATGGCGATATGCAAATCAGCGCTGACCCTGTGCCCCATGGGAACAGTCCAGTCCGAACTACAAAAGCCATGTCCTTCCCAGAACGGAAACAAGCATCCGGGGACCGGCCCGGTTTCGAGGTAACACCTCTCATCAGCCCGGCTAGCTTGATTCCAGTGGTGTGGAGTGCCTGGGACTCACGTCTGAGCATCCCCAGTACACTTAGAGCGGTAATTGCAAACACAACAGTGATGGACAGAATGTGGATCAATGTCACACATTCACCCCAGTCCAAAGATCTGGGCCCAAATCCATCGTTTTTCCACTCCACACCACCCTGGGTTAGACAATGGCGATATGCAAATCAGCGCTGACCCTGTGCCCCATGGGAACAGTCCAGTCCGAACTACAAAAGCCATGTCCTTCCCAGAACGGAAACAAGCATCCGAGGACCGGCCCGGTTTCAAGGTAACACCTCTCATCAGCCCGGCTAGCTTGATTCCTGTGCCCCATGGGAACAGTCCAGTCCGAACTACAAAAGCCATGTCCTTCCCAGAACGGAAACAAGCATCCGAGGACCGGCCCGGCTAGCTTGATTCCAGTGGTCAGCGCTGATTTGCATATCGCCATTGTCTAACCCAGGGTGGTGTGGAGTGGAAAAACGATGGATTTGGGCCCAGATCTTTGGACTGGGGTGAATGTGTGACATTGATCCACATTCTGTCCATCATTGTTGTGTTTGCAGTTACCGCCCTGGACTGAATGGGCATGGGCGGTGAGTCAGCGCATGGGCGGTGAGTCACCGCCATCGGTGGGTACCACTATCGGCATGGCGGGCCCCTGGACTGAATGGGCATGGGCGGTGACTCACCGAATGGGCGGTGAGTAGGTACCACTATCTGCATGGCGGGCCCCTGGACTGAATGGGCATGGGCGGTGAGTCACCGCAGGGGCGGTGAGTGTGGTGGGTACCGCTATCTGCATGGCGGGACCCTGGACTGAATGGGCATGTGCGGTGAGTGGGTGTCAGTACCGCACAACCTGGTGCGAGTATTTGTGGAGTTTATTCCCTGGCAAGGAAACAGGAGTGTCCTAATTGCAGTACATGGACTGGACTGGTCCGCTGATGGAGACACAAGATGGCTCCCGAGATGGACACTAAGGTAGAACTAGAGGTGGACGGTCTAGTCTACGAGGCCACAGCTGCAGGGAAGTAGGTGAGCAGCGCGAGCGCCTCTGTGACGACGCACTTCACCGAGACATTCAGTCAGAGAGGTCGTCGTAGTTGCGCTTTCCCTAGAGTTCCTAATTTAATGAGAAAAAGAATCCTTTTCCCTGAGTTAGGCGTCCGGAGAGCAGAAGATAAGAAGCAGCAGCATAACTCGGCATATTTGTTTGGCTCGAGTTTATTGTCGAGTGCCGGAAGTTTGAAGATAAAAAGAGTCTTCGTTCATGTGAGGAAAGAAGGTTATAAAGGTCGCGTTCTTGGAGCAGAAAGACAAGCGGCAGAGCAGAGCTAAGTAAACTGTCACAAGTAGAGAAATAATTGTGTGAGACTTACTAGAGCTGCCGTCGAGTTAATCATTGAACCTGAAAAGAAAAAGGGTCGAATTAGTTTTTCAATGCTTAAGAGATTCGAAAGAATAATAAAACGTAACATGTATATATTGTAAATACTTGCCAGAACAAGTTCGTTGAAAACAGGAAAACCTGTGAAAGGATAAAGAGAAAAGGAATTAGCTGACAGCGCTGAGAACAAGAAATGCTAATTTAGGAACTGCATGTAGATAGTAAATACTCACCAGAATAGAAGCTGTAAGCCCAGAAAGACCTGTAAGAGAAAAGTCAGGTTTTAGATGTAAAGACACATTTAAAAGACAGCAGCGCAAGGAACAGAAGGAATACACAGAAACCCAAAAAAGGAACTACTCCTCAGTTAGTGAAGTAAGTGCACTTACATTAAAACTAATAAGACTAACTAGAATAGAGTAGACTGGTGAACTAATGTTTGTTTCCTCTTATCAGTAACAACTAATTGGCGAGGAAAACAGAATCTCACAATAATCAGAAGAGAAGCAAGGTCCAGGAGAACTAGGGTGGGTGAGATAAACTTAGCAGAGAGATATTAGAGTAGAGTAGAAATGCAGGTAGTAATGTTGTATTAACTTTCAGGTTCCGCAGAAAAAGTAGTCGACGTCCGCAGAGAGCTGACAGAAGGAACCACTCCGGACCAGTCTCTTCTCTGTTTGTTATTTTATCCAATTCCCCCGTCCCCCGAGGTAATGATTTGAAGGTTCTGAATAAGACCTGCGAACATTGCCAAGTGGGATTTGGGACCTAGCATCTCTGTTCCTGTGCAAGAACTGGTAAGCCTTAATAGAGAATAAGTTTAAGTTCTGACAGAGTGAAGTGCCCACGTTGCCTTGGCACCTGAACAGAGATGGCGGAAGGAATTGATGTACAATCCCTAGGAACAATTTTAGACGCTATACAAAAGGAATTAGGAGCAGTTAGAGAAGAAAATCGAAATTTTAGGCAAGAAGTAGTCAGTGCCAGGAAGGAAACTGCGGAATTAGCACAAAGACTTAGGTCATCCAGTAGTCTAGAAAGGGAAGCAATGAATCCAGTATTAGAAGCCACCAATAGATCAACCACCCAAGTAATTCATTCCTTATCCCCAGTCATTCCACTAGCGGCTCCCGAAAGGTTTATCGGGAATCCCCAGAAGGCGCAAATATTTCTTTCACAGTGCTCCTTGCACTGTATGTGCCGCCCTTCGATTTTCCCTGATGCGCAGTCCAAGGTAGCTTTCATACTCTCGTATCTAAGTGGAGACGCAGCTTCGTGGTCAATGCCTTTAGTCTCCCGGGATGACCCTCTACTTAGGAACTTTGAAGAATTCAAACAAGAATTCCTTCGGGTTTTTGATAGACGGCGGATTTCTCAGGTGGTGGATAATGAGCTACTCGACTTGCAGCAAGGGAATCGAGATCTAAAAGCGTACCTGGCCCAGTTCAACAAGCTGGTAGTCGAGACTAATTGGGCAGAAAGCAAGAGAGCAGCGGTGTTTTATCGTGGGTTGCGAGATGAATTAAAGGATACGTTGGCCCAAATTCCGAATCGACCCACAGAGATTTCGGCACTAATAGATTTAGTCTTGGAGATAGACTTTCGTCAGGGAGAAAGATGGGGCGAAAAAAAGAAAGATTTTAGAACCATTACTCCAAGATTTGACAGAGCTCAATCAGAGGGCACAAGAAGTGCAGAGACCCAACAAGGAATCGAACCAATGCAAATTGGAACAATCAGAGGTCCTCTAACTAAGGAAGAGAAGGACAAGAGAAGAGCTGGAAATTTGTGTATGTACTGTGGATCCGGGGGGGCATTTTGTTAGAAATTGTCCAAAAAAGCCCAGAAATACCTATAAGCCGAAGGAAAACTAATGGCACCACCTGTGGGAGGAGTTGACCAGGTGGATGCGAATCAAGAAATAACTCCAAAGGAACACCGAGTAGCGAATACGCTACAATCGGCAGCTCCACATTTGAATCTGTCCATGGAAGTGAGATTCAGGGAGACCATTTTGACAGAGCTATCAGTGATGATCGATTCCGGAGCCACAGGGAACTTTTGTGACTTAAGGTTTGCGGCTAAGGTAGGCATTCAAGCTATCAAGAAGAGTAAGAGTGAGCCCGTCCGAGCGGTGGATGGAACCAACCTTTTGTCAGGACCAATCGTAAGCCACACGGAGGCAATTCAATTGATCTCAGGTGATGGGCATCAGGAAAGGATTCAGTTTAACCTAATAGATGTGCCACAATTTCAATTAATTCTGGGTCTTCCATGGCTTACGGAACACAATCCTACAATCGACTGGAGCTCCAGGACTATAGTGATGAACTCGAAGTATTGCCATGAAAATTGTTTTAATATAGTGGAGAAATCTTTGGAAGGTAATCCGGCCTTATCTCTATGTTCCATTGGGCATTCCATGTGCGTAATAAATACTACAGAAGTCCCTGAAGAATACAGTGAGTTTCAAGACGTGTTTAATGAAGTGGAGGCTAAGCAGTTACCCCCACATCGAGTGTATGACTGCAAAATAGATCTGGAACCGGGTTCAAACTTGCCATGCAGTCGCGTTTATGCGCTAACAGAAAAGGAAAACCATAATTTAAAAGAGTACTTAGATAAATATCTTGCAAATGGATTTATCCGGCCTACCCAGTCTCCCGTCTCGTCTCCGTTATTTTTCGTGCCAAAGAAGGAGGGAGACTTAAGGATGTGTATTGACTACAGGGCAATTAATAAAATTACCAAGAAAAACCGGTACCCACTGCCATTAATCTCTGTACTCTTGGATCAAGTTAAAGGAGCCCAAATTTACACAAAATTAGACCTGGAGGGCGCCTATCATTTAGTCCGAATGCGCGAAGGTGATGAGTGGAAGACGGCATTTCGACTAGATTTGGACTTTTTGAATATCAAGTAATGCCCTATGGGTTATTTAATGCCCCGGCTGCTTTCCAGCACTTCATCAATGACATCCTGAAGGAATTTATAGGCCAATGTGCAATTGTGTACATATGTGATATTTTGATTTACTCATCTGATGTGTCAAGACGCCATGAACAAGTTAAAGCAGTTTTAAGAAAACTGCAAGAGCACAAATTATTCGTGAAATTGGAAAAATGCGCCTTTGATGTGTCACAAGTGGAGTTTTTAGGGTTTGTCCTCTCGCCTTCTGGTATATAGATGGATCAGAGAAAGGTGGAAGCAGTAACGAACTGGGAGTCTCCTACACGTGTAAAAGAAGTCCAAAGCTTAATTGGATTTGCCAATTTTTACCGGAGATTTATTGGTGAGTTCTCCAGGAAGATTCTTCCTCATACCAAATTGCTGAGAAAAGGAACCAAGTTTGAATGGACGAAAGAGGCTGAGGAAGCTTTTCAATCTTTGAAGACGGATTTCACCACAGCGCCAGTCCTGTTGCATGCTGATCCTACTGAACCTTTCTATGTGGAGACCGATGCATCCGATCAAGCGGTGGGTGGAGTATTATCCCAACGACACAAAACCACGGGACAGTTACACCCGGTCGCTTATCGCTCCGGGAAAGTAACTTCGGCCGAAATTAATTACACCATCACGGAGCAGGAGTTGCTAGCTATAAAGGACGCCTTCAAGGAGTGGCGACATTACCTGATGGGGGCTCAACATCAAGTGAACGTGTTTACGGATCATCGTAATCTGAAGTTCTTAAAGACTGCCAGAACCCTTACACCCAGACAGTTGAGATGGTCCCTATATTTTGCAGATTACGATTTCGTGATCACGTATCACCCTGGAGCCCAGAATGGGAAGGCAGATGCGTTGTCCAGAATAGGCACAGAAGCACAGAAGACTCTTACTGAGAATCAACCGATTATACCGAGTGCAAGAATTATTGGAGGCACCACCTCAATCAGTCTAGAAGAAGATGTAGCGAATGCCATGAGTCCCGAGGCCATGCAGAATTGGGCCAAGGAAGGTCCAAATAGAGAGATAAATAGAGAGATTATCTGGCAACTACCCTAACATCGAAAGGCCTTGTATGTTCCCACAGTAGAATTACAACAACAAATCATGCGAGAATGCCACGATGATAAATTAGCTGGTCACAAAGGAGAAGCCAAAACTGAAGAATTGATAAAGAGGCACTATTGGTGGCCAAGGATGACTACAGATATCGAGAGGCATGTTAAGTCCTGTGAGATCTGCGCTCAGGGGAAGTCGGAACGGCAGACCCCAAGAGGTCTATTGCAGCCCTTGCCCACTCCTCCGTACCCATGGCATACCGTTACATTAGATCTCATTACTGACCTACCTAATAGTCAAGGATTTGATACTATCTTAGTGGTGGTGGATGCTTTTTCCAAGATGGCCCATTTTACTGCTCTAAAAGGGGTCCCTTCAGCCAAACAGTTAGCTACTCATTTCAGTTCTCAGATAGTCAAGATACATGGAATACCGAAAGTAGTGATCTCGGACAGAGGTTCTCAGTTCGTGTCTCACTTCTGGAGGGCCTTTATGGAAGGGTTGGGAACGGAAGTTAGATTCTCCACTAGTTATCATTCAGAGACTGATGGGCAGACTGAGAGGGTGAACCAAGAATTAGAACAGTATCTGCGACTATTCCTTTTAAAAGAGGAAGGAGATTGGTCGGATTATTTGTGGACGGCAGAATTTGCCCACAATAATGCGAACAACAGCTCGACAGGTTACTCCCCCTTTTATCTAAATTATGGCAGACATCCAAATGCAACAATTCGGCAAACTGATATTTCAGTCCCAGCTGTTAAAGAAGTAGTATCGCATTTGCACCAAATACAGCTAAGGGCTGTTGATAATCTTACAAGAGCTAAAGAAAAGTATAAAGGCTATGCAGATAGGAAAAGAAGAGAAGGGCAAACTCTGACTATAGGAGATCCAGTTTGGTTAAGCACTAGGAACTTAAGATTAAAAGGTAATCGGATATTTCAGCCCTGATTCATTGGTCCCTATCCGGTAGAAGAAAGAATTAACCAGGTCACCTACCGAGTAAAGTTACCTGCTAAGTTTAAAATTCACCCAGTCTTCCATGTTTCCTTGTTAAAGAAGGCTTCCGCAAACCTTAGAGTCAAGACTCCTCCAAAACCAATTCGGTTAGAGACTGGAACTGAGTTTGAGGTAAAAGAAATTCTAGACTCCAAAAGATCCAGAGGGAAACTGTTCTACTTAATTGACTGGAAGGGTTATGGTCCAGAGGAGCGGTCTTGGGAACCGGAAGAGGATGTTCATGCTCCTAGATTAATTAGGTCTTTTCACCAACATTTTCCCACAAAGCCGAGAGGGAAAGGAGCTACCTTGTTGGGGGGTACTGTCAGAACCGCAAAACCTGGTGCGAGTATTTGTGGAGTTTATTCCCTGGCAAGGAAACAGGAGTTTCCTAATTGCAGTACATGGACTGGACTGGTCCGCTGCTGGAGACACAAGATGGCTCCCGAGATGGACACTAAGGTAGAACTAGAGGTGGACGTTCTAGTCTACGAGGCCACGGCTGCAGGGAAGTAGGTGAGCAGCGCGAGCGCCTCTGTGACGACGCACTTCACCGAGACATTCAGTCAGAGAGGTTGTCGTAGTTGCGCTTTCCCTAGAGTTCCTAATTTAATGAGAAAAAGAATCCTTTTCCCTGAGTTAGGCGTCCGGAGAGCAGAAGATAAGAAGCAGCAGCATAACTCGGCATATTTGTTCGGCTCGAGTTTATTGTCGAGTGCCGGAAGTTTGAAGATAAAAATTGTCTTCGTTCGTGTGAGGAAAGAAGGTTATAAAGGTCGCGTTCTTGGAGCAGAAAGACAAGCGGCAGAGCAGAGCTAAGTAAACTGTCACAAGCAGAGAAATAATTGTGTGAGACTTACCAGAGCTGCCGTCGAGTTAATTATTGAACCTGAAAAGAAAAAGGGTCTAATTAGTTTTTCAATGCTTAAGAGACTTGAAAGAATAATAAAACGTAACATGTATATATTGTAAATACTTGCCAGAACAAGTTCGTTGAAAACAGGAAAACCTGTGAAAGGATAAAGAGAAAAGGAATTAGCTGACAGCGCTGAGAACAAGAAATGCTAATTTAGGAACTGCATGTAGATAGTAAATACTCACCGGAACAGAAGCTGCAAGCCCAGAAAGACCTGTAAGAGAAAAGTCAGGTTTTAGATGTAAAGACACATTTAAAAGACAGCAGCGCAAGGAACAGAAGGAATAAACAGAAACCCAAAAAAGGAACTACTCCTCGGTTAGTGAAGTAAGTGCACTTACATTAAAACTAATAAGACTAACTAGAATAGAGTAGACTGGTGAACTAATGTTTGTTTCCTCTTATCAGTAACAACTAATTGGCGAGGAAGACAGAATCTCACAATAATCAGAAGAGAAGCAAGGTCCAGGAGAACTAGGGTGGGTGAGATAAACTTAGCAGAGAGATATTAGAGTAGAGTAGAAATGCAGGTAGTAATGTTGTATTAACTTTTAGGTTCCGCAGAAAAAGTAGTCGACATCCGCAGAGAGCTGACAGAAGGAACCACTCCGGACCAGTCTCTTCTCTGTTTGTTATTTTATCCAATTCCCCCGTCCCCCTAGGTAATGATTTGAAGGTTCTGAATAAGACCTGCGAACATTGCCAAGTGGGATTTGGGACCTAGCATCTCTGTTCCCGTGCAAGAACTGGTAAGCCTTAATAGAGAATAAGTTTAAGTTCTGACAGTGGGTACCGCTATCTGCATGGCTGGCCCCTGGACTAAATGGGCATGGGCGGTGAGTCAGCGCATGGGCAGTGAGTGGTGGGTACCGCTATCTGCATGGCGGGCCCCTGGACTGAATGGGCATGGGCGGTGACTCACCGCATGGGCGGTGGGTGGGTACCGCTATCTGCATGGCGGGCCCCTGGACTGAATGGGCATGGGCGGTGAGTCACCGCATGGGCGGTGAGTGGGTACCGCTATCTGCATGGCGGACCCCTGGACTGAATGGGCATGGGCGGTTGCTCACTGCCGGGGAACGGCGGTGAGTACCGCTATCTGCATGGAGGGACATACCAACTGCCATTTCACAATGTAGATTTAAATGTTGTGGAAAACCTGCCCCGCCCACGCGGCATGCGTGAAACTTCACCGCGGTGCCGAAACTGGATGCATTTGAAAGATGCACCCTAGCGGCAGTGCATGCATGACTGCGCCGGTGTGTCCCCGCCATGGCACCCTATTCAATAGCCAATGGGAAACGCATTCTAGGAGGCTGAATGCAAGTTTTGAAATTGCGTCAGGCGTGCACTGCCAGCGCGAGGCCAAATACTGCATGGTCAGGCACACATTCCGTGTTGGCAAAAGGACATGGGTGGCTGAGCAGGTACATGGTACCTGCCAACACATCATGCTGTGGGGGGGGCGCTGTCCAAGGGTGTCCATTGGCCACCATGATCATGCAACAGGGCAGTGCTAACATTGCAAGTTACACACCCAGAGCAGTGCTGAGTGCACATGCCAGGCCAGTGCACGTCTGTGACAATGTAGTGATGTGATGGCTCACATGTGACATGGGTTGTTGGTTTACATTTATACAGTTCATTGTTACCATGGACCTGCAGATTGTGTTACATGTGTGTCTGTGCATGGTATGTGCAACGACATGTGATGATGTGATGGATGCACTATGAATTTGTTGCTGTGTGATGTATGCCTGATGGATTGCCCTCTCATGTGTCCTTGTCCAGCCTATGCAAGTCTAGTCAGAGGTGCATGACCTCATGGACTGTGTATTTATGTATTGGCATAATGCAGCACAAAGATTGGGGCCTGTGTGGATGCAGATTCACACATGAGGTGCATGTTGCACAATCAAGGCTGTCTGTGCTACATGTGGGAACGTGCCTTTGTGCATACACATGTCTGTGACGTCATTGTGGGGATGTCAATGTGTGGCAAGTCTACAGGTGTGCCATTGTTGTGTGCCAGGGCCAACCCACATGTAGTCTGTGGTACCATCACTGGTGATGTCAGTCATTGTTATTGCTGTGTCTGTCATGATCAGAAATGTTGTACAGCTGTGTTGTGTTTACAATTGACATGTGCTACCATCCTAGGAGGGCTCCGAATGTGCACCGTCCATACACTGTGCTGAAGGACATTGTGGACGACGAGGTGATACACAGATTTCGCTAGGACCGTCCCACATTGCAGATCCTGGTTGCCCAACTGGAGCCCCACCTGCAGCCACGCAGGGAATATCCCGGGGCAATCAAACCAACGGCAAAGGTGATGGCGGCACTTCACTTCTTCGCTACTGGCATTTTCCAGCACACAATTGGTACAGCAGGGGGGATGTCCCAACCCATGTTTAGTGTGGTACTGCGTGATGTCCTGGCAGCCATGATGCTGTTTAAGGATGAATATATACATTTTCCTGGGGACGTGGAATTGCCATCTGTGAAGGCTGATTTCTATGCTCTGGGTCGGATTCCACATGTGGTGGGTGCCATTGATGGCACACATATTAGTCTGATCCCACCACAGGCACGTGAATACATTTATCGTAATAGGAAGCATTACCACTCCATCAACGTCCAAGTGGTGTGCCAGGTCAATCAGATCATCTCGCATGTGTGCCAGATTTCCAGGCTCTGCACATGACTCCCACGTCCTGCGAAGCAGCATTGTGCCCCGACTGATGGCGAATATGCATCCGAAACGTGGCTGGCATGTTGGTGAGTTGTAAGTGTCAAACACTGTGCTGTACGTGTGCCCTGCTGACCAACACCACAGTGGTAATGTTGGATGTGCCTGTCCACCTCTCCCATAGGTGACTCTGTGTATTCGAACCGCCCATGGTTGTTGAACCCAGTACGGAATCCCACTACCCCAGGCGAACAGTGATATAATGTTGCACATGGCAAGACACGTCGGGTGGTGGAGCGCACATTCGGGCTGCTGAAGTCAAGGTTCCGCTGCCTGGACAAGACCGGAGGGGCCCTGCCTTACTCACCCGCAAAGGTCTGCAAAATCGTGGTTGCCTGCTGCATGCTCCACAACCTGGCCCTGCGCAAGGGGATCCCACTCATCCTGGACCCTGCAGACCAACAAGTGGCTCCGCATGCTATCCCGCCCGTGTCCAGTGATGATGATAGTGGAGAGGAGGAAGGTGTGGACCAGAGACGTCAGCTCATTGAGAGCTACTTCCCCTGAAGGTGGGTGTGAACGTACGGTGTTGACATGGTATGCGGGAGGGGTGGTTGGTGGTGATGTCTGGATGTGTGTTGTGACTGCTGCCTGTGTTTGGCTCTGTGCTGCTTTCAAATGTGTGTGGGACATGGTAGTCATGCACGGCTCACGAATGGGTATGTTTTGACTGGTGAAAATTGTGGAGTGGATAGATAGCACAGCCATGAAATGCGGTGTGGTGTGAAGGCTGTGATGCAGTTTCCTGACATGTGTATGTTGTGCTCTTGTTCTCCCTAGGTCGCTTCATTTTCAACATGAGTACAGACAAGCATTGCTACATGGACATGGTAATGTTTACATCATTGTACACCCTGTGATTAAAACATGGAGTACACACAGACATGAGTGTTTCAAGGGTGTTTATTTACAATGGTGGCAGTGTTGGTGGAGTGCATATTTACAAGATGGGGGGTGGGGATCATCAAGTTGAAAGTCATGGAGGATGAGAACATCGTGTAGAACTCACATTGTCGTGGGAACCCAGAACAACACATAAAAGCGATGGCCTGGCGGTGTGGGGGAAGATAGTCAGCAGAGTGAATCGCAGGCTCAGGGCATGGTGAAGTCAGCGCTGGCTCCTCGTCTGGTTGCTGGCTGGTGCTTTGCCACTGGTTTGAGCTGGCTGTTTCCTCGGACGTCCCCTCTGTATTTTGGACGGAGGAGGGACTGCTGTGGGGGCAGCTTGGTCGGGAGACACATCCCTCTCTGGGGCCAGAGGGGATGTTTGTGTAATGACATCCTGCAGGCCACTGGGGGTAGGGGGAGGTGGTATATGGGCTGCAGGCTGCTCACTCCGAGACGCTGCTTGCTGCCCCATGACGTCCACCAGTTGTGCTAGCCTGTTGTCGATGGACCTCAGCAGCTGCCAGTGCTCCAGTGTGTCTTGGCGTGCCTGTACCTGTGCACGCTCATAAACGTCCACAACCCTGTTGATCGCATCCAGGGCCTCGGCACCACAATTGGGTGGGTGTTGCTGGCCACCTGCCCTTCCACCTGCCCTCCAGGCTGGAACCTGTTGCCTCACCTGGGTCCTAGCCCCAAGACTCTCCCTGCTCTCCTGGGATGTGGTGGGTGTTTCATTGTCCAATGGATCTGGGAGGGTGGGACAGGTTAGACTTGTTGCAGTGGTGGTGGTGGTGGTGGTAGTGGCAGTGCAGGTCCCGATGGCAGGGGCCACTGTTGGTGTTGCGGTCAAGGTGGTGGTGACAGCAATGTCCTGGGACCGTGAAGGCACTGGCGACACTGGTGTACTGGCCACTTCCACGGCATCCGAGGCGTTTAGGTCATCAGCTCCAGAGAGTCCATGGTCTGAGGGGGGTGCCTGGTGTTGCCGGTTGCTGACATTTCCTGCCAGTCACGATCACCTGTTGTACAAAGGATAGAGAGTCATTGATGTGTACTGCACAGGTTGGTTGTTGTGACAATTGGGATGTCATGTCATGCAGCACAAGATTTATGAACTCATCACATTGTTGTGGTACACAGTACTGGGCATCATGACGGGTTAGGGTGGCATACGCCACTTGGCTAGGTTTCATACTGTGCTGGCCCCTCACCCAGGTACAGCCCGCCCTGTGAAGATGGCTACCTACCTGTTACTTTGGTGAGGCTAGCACATGGTGGAGGGACTGCATCTTGCTGGGCTGTGGGTGAAGGGGGCCTGTTGGGAGTTGTAGTGCTGGCCCCTCACCCAGGTACAGCCCTCCCTGTGAAGATGGCCACCTACCTGTTACTTTGGTGAGGCTAGCACATGGTGGAGGGACTCCATCTTGCTGGGCTGTGGGTGAAGGGGGCCTGTTGGGAGTTGTAGTGCTGGCCCCTCACACAGGTACAACCCTCCCTGTGAAGATGGCTACCTCCCTCTTACTTTGGTGAGGCTAGCACATGGTGGAGGGACTCCATCGTGCTGGGCTGTGGGTGAAGGGGGCCTGTTGGGAGTTGTAGTGCTGGCTGCTTAGCCACATGTGACCCAGGAAATGGTGGTTGCTCCATGTGTGGGTGGTCATGGTGGATGCATTTTGTCCCTGACATCCACACATTTGGATGTATGTGTGCTCAACATGCATGGTGTGGGTCTTAGGCGGAGTATCTTAGCAGTTGTGCACGGCAGTACTTGACATTGTGATTGTGGTCATTAGGTTGTACTTACCAGCCTCCTTTCCTTCAGCTATTCCTTCTAGGCTCTCCGGGTGCAGTATTCTGAGCACCGTCTCCTCCCATTCAGTGTATGGTATTGGCTGGATGGGACTGCTGGCGCCAGCAGCTCGGCCTGCTCGTGGTTCTTGGCTCTCATTGACTTCACCTTTGCCTTGAGGTCGTGCCACCGCCTCTGGATGTCTCTTTTGTTGCGTGGTGCGGTCCCTGATGCGTTCACTCTGGTGACTATCCTTTCCCACATTCTGGTTTTGTTTGCCAGTGTGGTCTGTTGTACAAGGTTTCCAAACAGGTTGGGTTCTACGCGTATGATCTCATCCACCATGACTTTCAGCTCACTCTCTGTGACTTTGGGTTGTTTGTTGTGGGCCATGGTGTGTGCTGTGCAGGGTGTTGGGGGTGCAGGTGTGTGGTTTGTTGTGATGGTGTTGTGGTGGATGGTGAGGTGTGTATGTTGATGTGCAGATGTTGTGTGGCTATTGGTGTATGTGGTGCTGTGCTCTGCTGTGTATGTGGTGCTGTGCTCTGCTGTGTGCCTCTTCCTCTCAGTTCTGCTGTGACCCTCTTTCTCTCGGTTCTGCTGTGATGCAAAGGATTGTGGGGATGGGAGGGGCTCCTTTTATTTTCCTCTTTGTGGCTGTGTCCCAATGGGATCTTGCAGTCAGGTATGTTGTGGGTGTGGACCCTTGCCTGTCAGGTATTCCACCATGGGGGTGTGTTTTTGATGTGGGTTATTGGGGGAGGTGTGTGTTCATGGTAGGTTTGTGTCCTGATTTGCTGGATTGCATAGTGCCTTGCAGCCGCCATTTTTTTTGCGGTCAGTCCGCCGCAGGGGATTAGCTTTGGCCCTCCGCTGTTACTTACATTTGTCAATGTTATTTTCCGCGACGGTCGTTGAGGGGGATTCTTTACGTTGCCCTGGCGGTGTTATCCTAATCTTGCATCCGGTCACTCCGCTGCACTGTTGGGCCTGTTACCGCGGCCACTCCGTACGCGGCGGTCATTTTTTTCAATGGTTCAGTCCGTGGTCGGCGGTCTTTGTTGTCATCCCTCTGCCGCGGATGGGTTTTCTATGCTTACGTCCGCGGTTGGCGGACTTTGATGACATCCGTCCGCCGCGGTTGGGTTTTCCTGGAGGGAAATCATAATTGCCCCGCCGGTTTCACCACGGTGCGGTCGGACGGTCAATTCCTGCGGGACTGGTGGTCAGGACGCTTTCCGTCCTCCATCCTAATCGGCCCCAAAGTGAATTGTGCGTTTTAATATTTAGTTAATCTTACCTTGACACTAGTCGATATGAAAAAATGCTAAACCTTTTTTTCAGTTGTTTTTTATAATCTAAAGTTCTGAAAATTTCACATTTTAGAATTAGGATCTGTGAAAGAAAAGAAAAAAAAGTTATAATATATAATTATTTTTTTACAACACAATATCATTTTAACATTATATAAATTATTTTGTTTGCCTTTTTTGCTGTTCTCAGAATATATTGAATTTCACTACAAACAGTGGTTTCAATGTTACTCATCACATAACAGCAGGCAAAAAAACAATCAATAAGATGGTTTAAAAAAAAAAACTGTGTCAAAAATATTTTTAATAACCTCAACTTTTTCTGAAAATTCCATAAAAACGACATCCTCAATAACATACCATATAATACAAATCACACATATATAAAATGCTTCCTTCTAAGAGAATTTTCTTACTTGAATATGAAAGAACTCAAATAATAATTCAATGAACAATTATTTTTAAATTTCATACACTGTAAATAATGTTCTTTAAAAATATATGCTGTGAGAATGTGCAAGAAAAAGTCCTTAATTAAAATGGATACCTTTCCTCTAGGCCAAATGGTATTTCTGAAATCCTTTATACTCAAAGTGTCCAATACTAATCGTATTAATACATTTTAATAAATTCCTCATAGGCTGAATTATGTTCTTAAAACTTTGGTTTTAAAATTATTAGGTAGGAATTTAGTAATTCATGAAGCCAACGATGTTTAAAAAGCAAATGTGCATCATAACAATATGTCCATCCTTTATTGCATTTTAAATAAACAGTGTAATGTCCAGATGTTGTGGAAGGATCATCATGGAAAATAATTGCTACTGCTACAAATGTTCTTCCTGATATTGATACTTGACTTGCTACAAAATGTTTAATGAAAGTTTCCAGTTTTCTTCCATCAGCTGTACAACGTTGTATCATTAAAATTATATATTGTCCATATCTTTGTATAAATAATGTTGATAACATTTCTGATTTGCATTGGCTTCACTCTATGTTTTGATTTGCTGATTTAACTAGTTTGTTGAAAGACACTGTTTTACAGTCTGGTAATGTCAAATATATAAATCTTTCAGTATCTATGTTAGTGCTACATGTAAACATACAATTTTCACATTGATGTTCCATTTATAACAAAGGCCAAAACGATTTTTAATTTCTATTCCTTCTATATTAGAAATTTCTGAGCATCTTGTTGGACATTCTGCGTAAATTGTGTAGAACTAGGACATATATCCAAAAGATTACGAATGTCAGAAACGCTTTGCATTTTACTTTTATCAGTACTCAATTTTTCATAAATACAATGCAACAATTGCAATCCGAACATTATCTTCATTTTTTTCCTTCTTTATAACCGCACTACAGATATTCTCATATCTTCTTTTTCGACCTATTACACACTTTTCAAATACAGGATATTGACCTAAATTGGGAGCATATGCTCTTCTTAACCGATTATACTCTTTTACACAGTTTGCATCTGCACTAATCTTTCTCTCATCAAAATCATCAAAAACAATGCAGATAAAGTTCTGACTCGGGACAAAGCAACATATGACATACCCTGTTTAAACACGGTACTTCCAATGTTCACCAAAGCACTGTCTACCCTTAATCCTTGAGATTTTTGAATAGTCACTGCATATACCAGAGAAAGTGGAACCTTTTTTCGGCGGACGTATAAATGAAAAACGACCAATTTGTTTTACTACTTCAATTTGATCAAATTTGATTTTTAAAAGTTCAATTCCATCTTTATTTTTATAATTAACAAAATCAACAACTTTACCCATTGCTCCATTTACTAAACCTTTTTCTACACATACATAAAGATTCTTTTCTAAACCAGCACTTTTAGATATCAATTTTTCTAAAGAATCCAATTTTCTTTTAAATTTTCCATTAAAATAATAGTAATTCCTTCATGCTCTATTTTATCAATAGCCTCCAATTTTATTATTTGTTCATTGTCTAGCTTCAAAAATTGTTAATTGAATATAGAACACTCGCGCTGTGTTGGCATTAAGCAGATTATAGATTTATTTTCTGCAATTTTCATATATATTTGTTCAGGATCAATATTTTTATTTGGAAACAAGTTTGTAAGTAGTCGACTTTGCAAAGCTTGTTTTCCATGTTCTGTCAGTACTCCAATTCTTATATCTTGAAGAATGCTTCCATATTCAGCATCATTTGCCTGTAGCATATTTTTAATGAGTTCTTTGTATTCAAAATATGACCAAATGTTAATGTTTCCAACCCTTCCCAAAGACTTTCTGGTGTCTTCATGTACAAGTGTTTTAAATACTAGTTGTCCTTTTACGGGAGTAAGTTGCAGTAGATCTCCAAAAACTACCACATGTTTACCTTGAAATAAGACATTGTACTCTGTTTTAAGAATTTGCTGCATTCCTAAATGCACAAAGGCAAGCATTGAGTTTGAGACCATGCTTACCTCATCAATAATCAGAAGTTTCACTTTCTTTAGCACTCTTGAAACTTTTTAGCAAGCTTCTCCAGATAGTTTATTATATTCCAAGTTATTTTCATGCTCTACAGGTAGCATAAGTAAACGATGTAATGTATTTCCTTTAATGTTGTGTGCTGCTAACCCAGTTGGAGCAGTTACAACACAAGACAAATGTGAGTCAGTTCTTTTCTGTAACTGGTCAATACTTTAATTAAGAAACTTTTTTCTGTTCCAGCTTGACTACTGACATACATTCGATAGTTTGAAATGATGTCCATGTGCATCCTTTCTTTTCATGAAGAAATCCATGATCAATCTGTTGTCTCACTTGGTGATATATTTATTTCTGTTCATCATTTAGTTGTTCATCCAAGTATGCTAAGTCAATAATATCTTCTTGAGCTTGATGCATTGCTGTTTCCACTTCATTCATTACAATTGCCACTTCATTTTCAAAAATTGGTTTTCCTAGTGGATCTTGTCTCAGTGCAGCAGAACTTTGTCTTGAGAACTATCTCTAGCAATCTCAGCTGCAATTGTAGCTTCTTGATCAATTTCATTGTTCAACATTTTTAGATAATTTGCAAAAACTGTACATCGTATGGTATATTTACAAGCATTGAAGGAATCTTCATAGCTCTGAAAATCTCCAAGTAATTCCAATTCTGTACGCCACGGTTTGAAGAGTTGCAAAAGTGCTAAATAGTAAAATTCCCTTTTATCAGGAGGATCACAATTCAGTTTTCTGTGATTAATCAAATTTCCTTTCCTTTATTTCACCAAACATCCTTCATAACCAATCACTGCATATTTTCCTTCATTTATGTTTTCTGTAGTATTCCGTTTAAAAGTGTAATATTGCAGCACTTTATAAAGACATATGTTCGCAAGATGATGACTTCTATTTGGATAAAATGTGTCCAACATGTTTGTTTTGACAATATCTGTACTTTCCGGTTCTTTTTCTGCTAAATATTTGATTTCTTGTACAAATTTAAGTACTCGATTTCGCGTTGCAGCAAGACCTAGACTCACCTAAATGATTCTTCTAGATTTTTAGTATAAACTTGCAGATGATACCCAATTAGAGCATTCATATGCTCCAATTTCTCGATGGGATAACATCTTCAAACTGAAACTGTATAATTTTTTACAAGGACTCTTCTAGTGAGAATTTCTTCCCACATTTCTTTCATTTCCGTCTTTTCTGATTTTGTAATATAGGATGTCACATACCGGTCAACAGCAATGGAATTATCTGCAGCATACTGAATGCTCATATTAGCATTCCTCATTGAGAGAATAACTGGATTATAATCATTAATATATATGGATTCTTCACTTCTCAAATTGTATGTATTTTTGGGAGATTTTCTAGTGATGGTATGTCTCACAGCTGACATAAAACTGTTTTCTCTTCCTTTGGATATTACAGGACGTGGAAGTCCAAAACGACATTTGGTATAAAACTTTTCCTTAGACTTGTACTTTCGTCAACAGTATTTTTCACATCGATGACTTTGGAATCGTAAGACTTGTTGCCTTAAGTTGCTTTCTTCTGTTCTTTTGGGTATAGCACATGTGGCATATTCTTCAATAAAAGACAAAACAGTATCACCCGAATCAGTTCCAAAATTGGTTGCATCCTTGATCCATATTAGCATATGTATATGAGGAGCACCTCTAGCTTGATACTCCTTTCTCCAAAAGAACTCCACAACATCTCCAAGAGGAGGATTCATTTTATTGCAGATAAAAGACATCACAGCTTCAAACCTATGATTGAAATATCTGCATACATTAAAAGGATCCATAGAGCACAATTCTCCAGGTGTCTTGTATTCAATAGTTTTTATATTCAAATTTGCCTCTCGAAGAAATTCAAGTAAATCATGCCAAGCGTATTCAGCACAGCTTAGGGTAAGAAACCACGTAGGAGTTCCTAAGTTCCTTAGCATGCATTTAAGTTCTCCATGATGACGGTACCAATATTCATTAGTACCACGCTGACATGCCAACAAATGAATCAGCTGAGATTCTAAATGATCATCTCTATGATGTACTTTATCCATAAATTCCTTTGCAGAAACATTTTGTAGATGTACTCCTGTGTTCAAAATGTGGTTGACTACATATGAAAGTCCAGACAAGTCACTCTCAAACAAAAGATGAAATATATATGAGATACATTGTGTCAAAATCTCAGATCTTCTGCATACAATCTTGTTGTCTGATATTCAGATGCAGGAATCTGTACAGATCGTTCATTATATCGTACACCTTTTCCTGTTTGGAACAGCTGCGGAAAACAACGAGGTGTCAAACTTTTTTCCCATACACTCATGGGAGTACCCTTTGCTTTTTTCATTTGGAATAATTCAATGGTATTCCCCATCACTACTTTCGAATGAAGTGGATGTACACTATAATGTTCATAGATTTCTTCACTTTTGGACATGTCCACTTTTTCAATTTGACCACTTGACATTTCAGTATCATCTCCTAAAAGTATTTCTTCTTCTCCCACATGCACATTTTTGTAGTAATCATTGTTTTTTATCAGTTATAATGTTACCTTTTGCACTTTCCTAACATCCACTAATTCTTGCCAGATTTTCTTACTCTTAGTAGGAACAACATTAACTAGAATAACTAGTGGTTCACTTTCTACATTCACTACACCAATAGTTTCAATATTTTCTTTAAAGCAAGGGGTAAATATACAACTCTTCCTTTTAATTCTCTCTGTAAATCTGTAATCTGCTCAACACCCGTTCGGTCCACAGACACGCCATTGAACTTTGGAACCTACTCGACACCACATCACCGGATGCCGCCTTCCTTACAGAAACCTGGATGAACGCCTCATCAGGTCCCGACATCGCCATAGCTTTCCCGGACGACTACAAGATCATCCGAAAGGACCGCAACAACCAAATAGGAGGAGGCATCGCCATCGTCCATAAGAACACCATCCGCATCACGACCAGTTCAGACGATAACCTCGCTACCGCCGAACACCTTCACTTCCAGATCCACACCGACCCCAAGACCACACTCAGAGGCACCCTCATCTACAGGCCACCAGGACCCCGCACACAATTCAGCGAAGACATCACTGACTTCATCAGCCCACACGCCCTCCCCTCCGAGGACTACATTCTTCTGGGAGACCTCAACTTCCACCTGGAAAAGAAAAACGACAGCAACACCACCACCCTTCAGGCCAACCTGGCCAACCTCGGACTCGAACAACTTGTTGATACCCCCACCCACTATGCCGGTCACACGCTCGACCCAATCTTCACCTCCAGCAAACACATCTCCTTCAATCACACCACAGCTCTCCATTGGACGGACCACAGCTGCGTTCACTTCAACTACAAAAAGACCACGACCCACAACCTCCCACAACCAATTCCCCGAAGAAACTGGAACAAAATTACCACCGACCAGCTTTTCTCATCGCTTCACCAAAACCCTCCTGCCAAACCATCGGACCCAAACCAAGCACCCACCAACCTCACACAATGGATCACCCACAGCGCCGACGAACTAGCACCCTTGAAAAACCATCAAATCAAGCAGTGTAGCAAAAAAGGCCCCTGGTTCAACGATGACCTTAAGAAATCCAAGAAGTTCTGTCGCACCCTCGAGAAAGCATGGAGAAAAAACCCTACCACTGACAACCTCACCACCTTCAAGAACGCCACCCGCAAACACCACCAACTGATCCGATCCACCAAGAAATCAGCATTCAAGGATCGACTTGACAACAAGGCCCACAACAGCAAGGAACTATTCAATATCGTCAAAGAATTTACCAACCCCACCGCCGGCACCAACGACATCACTCCCTCCCAAGACCTCTGCAACTCCCTAGCATCATTCTTCCACAACAAAATCGCCGACATACATAACAGCTTTGAAAACCAGTCCGGAGACCAGTCCACTCCACCCACCTCCGAACCAAAACCCCCCTCTAACAACCTTTGCGCCTGGAACCCAATCACCACTGAAGACACCATCTGCCTGATGAACTCCATCCACTCAGGATCGCCAACCGACCCATGTCCCCATCACATTTTCAACAAAGCAGACTCCATTATCGCACCCCATCTACGAGACGTCATCAACTGCTCCCTCAACTCCGCTACCTTCCCGGAAAGCTGGAAACATGCCGAACTCAGCGCCCTTCTGAAGAAACCCACAGCAGACCCCACTGAACTTAAGAACTACCGCCCCATCTCGCTCCTCCCATTCCCTGCCAAAGTCATTGAGAAAGCCGTCAACAGTCAGCTCGCCGCCTTCCTCGAATCCAACAAATCCCTCGACCCATCACAGTCCAGCTTCCGAGGCAAACACAGCACCGAAACCGCCCTCATCGCAGCAACAGATGACATTCGAACATTACTGGACAACGGAGAAACAGTTGCCCTCATCCTACTTGACCTCTCCGCAGCCTTCGACACAGTCTGTCATAGCACCCTCATACAACGCCTCAGCAACGTCAGAATACAAGGAAAAGCATTGGACTGGATCATCTCATTCCTCACCGGAAGAACCCAGAGAGTCCGCCTCCCCCCTTTTAGATCAGAGGCCACCGAAGTCATCTGCGGCATACCACAAGGATCATCACTCAGTCCCACCCTCTTCAACGTATACATGATTCCCCTCGCACCCATCGCGCGCCAACACAACCTCAACATCATCTCCTACGCAGACGACACCCAGCTGATCCTCTCCCTCACCAAAGACCCTAACACCGCCAAAACCAACTTACACGAAGGAATGAAAGATGTAGCCGAATGGATGAAAAACAGCCGTTAAAAACTGAACTCGGACAAAACGGAAGTCCTCATCTTAGGCTCATCCCCCTCTGCTTGGGACGATTCATGGTGGCCACCGGCCCTGGGAACCGCACCCACACCAACGGACCACGCACGTAACCTAGGTTTCATCCTGGACTCCTCCCTCTCGATGACCAGACAAGTCAACACCGTCTCATCATCATGCTTCAACATCCTACGCATGCTCAAAAAAATCTTCTGTTGGATCCCCACCGAAACAAGAAAAACGGTCACCCACGCACTGGTCACAAGCAGACTGGATTACGGAAACACCCTTTACGCCGGAACCACAGCCAAACTACAGAAAAAACTCCAACGCATCCAAAACGCCTCAGCCAGACTCATACTAAACATCCCCCGCCAAGCTCACATTTCCGATCACCTGAGAGACCTCCACTGGATCCCCGTCAACAAAAGAATAACGTTCTGTCTCCTCACCCACGCACACAAAGCCCTCTACGACCTCGGACCCAAATGCCTCAACACGCGCCTGTCCTTTTACACCCCCACCCGCCAACTACGTTTGTCCAATCAAGCCCTCGCCGCAATTCCGCGCATCCATAGATCCACCATGGGGGGAAGATCCTTCTCCTGCTTAGCGGCCAAAACCTGGAATTCTCTCCCCACCCACCTCCGCCTTACACAGAACCACCTCTCCTTCAGAAAGCAACTAAAAACTTGGATATTCGATAAGTAAAGTACCCCCCTCCCTCAAGCGCCTTGAGACCCTCTGGGTGAGTAGCGCGCTAAACAAATTTTGAACTTGAACTTGAACTTAGGAGGCAATTTACCTGTTTTAGGCTCCATACGAACAATAGCTAGAAATGGGTGCACACATTGAATCAGAATAGACTCATACGTATTTAAATCTATCAGTTCAGGAGGAACAGTTACCAACTCTAGATTATTATGGACAGCTCTAGCGGGCATTTTATTCTCATCTAATATGTTATAACAATATTTGCAAATACGCTGATCAGAACCCAAATCAAATCAATTCTCTACAAACAAATAAGTTGCAAATTCCTTTCACTTATCATTATTTTCTCTTTCACATTTTAAATACAGATCAACAGTCCTAGTCTGATTTTTATAGTGAGTTCGCTGGCAACAAATACAAGAATAATTTGTCCTTTCACCTGGAATCAGCTTAAACTTTGTAATTTGTACTTCAAATTTTTTTGTAGTAGTGTGTTGCACATTCTCCTCAACATTTCCTCTATTAATGTGTCAGTTTCTGCACTCTCTTGTCCAAGAGCAAAGTAAGAAAACTCAATTTCATCACAAACCTTCTTCACATCTGATACTGACCCACGCAAAAGAGCACTGTTCAACTCATTTAACATTAGTGCTGGACTTCTTGTGTAATACAATCTTCTGACTAACTTCGCATTTGAGAATGATGTACTGCTAACATCCTGAAATGATGAAAAAACACTTTGACATACTTTTCTAGAAAAAAAGCCAGAGAATTACCTTGCAAACCAGTATTTTTTCTCATTCTGCAAGGATCTAGTCCTTGCAACATCTTAATCTTTTGTTTAACACTTTATTTTACTATATTCTTGCGAAAAACATTAATAGATTCCTGTCGTATACTACAAATACTACTGCAGTCCCAAGAATACACTCGGGCTTTGGAACATCTCCCTAGAACTTCATCAACTATCACTTGTTCTACAGTTCTGGGAATCATAATCCCTTTGTCAATTGGACAACCATTTCTAACCTCATAAGCTCGATCACTGGTATCAACTGCATGCAATAAATTAAAGATATGCTCTGAACTTGAACTGTGTTTCCATTCACCCAAAAAAAAATCACAACAATTAGTTCTGTTAAATACTCTTTTCTTCTTACTTTTGGCCTTCACAAAATGGATTGGTTTATCTAGTGATTGAATTCTGTTGAAAACTAAAATGAATAATTTCCTTTTTAAATAAAAAGCCTTTTCAACTAGAATTTCAATATGCTTCTTCTTTTTATAAAATAGTGCTCTTTTTTATATTTCCTCACATCTTTCAACAAACTAAAAACAACTCTATTATAAAAAATCTTTTTTCTGATTTCTTTATACTGACTCTTCCTTTCTTTTACGATACATTGTGTCTTTTGAATGTAAATTTCCAATTTTTCTATTGATTTTATTCATATTCTTTTTTCTGGTCGAAGCATTTTTTGTATTTGCACAATCTGCACACTGTTTCTAGGCTTCGAAAGTTTTTTAATAAATTAAGTTTGTTCTCTTACCGGAAGACTTCTTGTGTTTTCCCACATGTTGTCGGTCATCCAATACTTGTTGTTGATTTTTCTTCAAATAATAGTCCTTTTTCTGTCCCTTTTCTTTGCTGATTTTTTTAGGCATGAGAAGTTTTTTTTAATGATGATGAACAATATCTGTAAAAAATAAATATATAAATTCATTTTAATAAATCTATAAATTGTACTTTTCTATTACTAAACAAACACATTGTATATAAAAACCATTTAAGCACTTTCTTTTGTATTTACTAATTTAAATTATAATTGAAGGTGTGAAAGACAAGTGTGTAGGTTGTTAGAGGACTGCAGGTGTAATGCACAAGGGTTTGTACCAGTGCATGTGTCAAGGCCTGGGACATTGTATGAGTACTTAGGTACTAACTGAATGATTAGAATACTGCAAGGAGAGTGCCTGCATGAATTTATAAGTGTTTGGGTTTTGGCGCAGTGTTTGGATTAGTACATGGTGCTGAATGGGTTACTGGAGGAGTGCAGGGGGAGTGACAGGGTGTATGCTAGAGTGTATGGATACTAACTAGGGAATTAAAGGTGTGAAAGACAAGTGTGTAGGTGGTTAGAGGACTACATACGTAGTGCACAGGAGTTTGTAGCAGTCCATGTGTTAAGGCCTGGGTCACTGCATAAGTACTTGGGTACTGACTGAATGTTTAGAGTACTGCAAGGAGAGTGCCTTGGTGAATTTATAAGTGGTTGGGTTTTGGAGCAGTGAATGGATTAGTACATGGTGCTGAATGGGTCACTAGAGGAGTGCAAGGGGGGCGACCAGGTGTTTGCTGGAGTGTATAGATACTGACTGGGGAATTGAAGTTGTGAAAGACAAGTGTATAGGTAGTTAGAGGACTTCATGCGTATTGGAGAGGGGTTTATAGCAGTCCATGTGCTAAGGCCTAGATCACTGCATGAGTACTTAGGTACTGACTCAATGATTAGAGTACTGCAAGGAGAATGCCTGAGTGAATTTATAAGTGGTTGGGTTTTGGCGCAGTGAATGGATTAGTACGTGGTGCTGAATGGGTCACTAGAGGAGTGCAAGGGAAGTGACAGGGTGTTTTCTGGAGTGTATGGATACTGACCGGGGAATTGAAGGTATGAAAGACAAGTGTGCAGGTAGTTAGAGGAGTGCATGCATATTGGCCAGAGGTTTGTAGCAGTCCATGTGCTAAGGCCTGGATCACTACATGAGTACTTGGGTACTGATTCAATGATTAGAGTACAGCATGGAGAATGCATGGGTGAATTTAGAAGTGGTTGTGTTTTCGCAGTGCATGGATTAGTTCATGGCGCTGAATGGGTCACTAGAAGAGAGCAAGGGGAGTGACAGGGTATATGCTGGGGTGTAGGGATACTGACTAGGAATTGAAGATGTGAAAGATAAGTGTGTAGGTGATTAGAGGACTGCATGCATAGTGAATAGGGGTTTGAAGCAGTTTATGTGCTAAGGCCTGGATCACTGCATGAGTACTTGGATACTGACTGAATGATTAGAGTACTTCAAGGAGAATGCCTGGGTGAATTTATAAGTGGTTGGGTTTTGTGGTCGATATTATGTCAGTGATCCGTGAAAGACAAGTGTGTAGGTGGTTAGAGACTGCATGCTTATTGGACAGAGGTTTGTAGCAGTCCATGTGCTAAGGCCTTGATCACTGCATGAGTACTTGGGTACTTTAGAGTACTGCAAGGAGAATGCCTGGGTGAATTTATAAGTGGCTGGGTTTTGGCGCAGTGAATGGATTAGTACATGGTGCTGAATGGGTTACTGGAGGAGTGCAGGGGGAGTGACAGGGTGTATGCTAGAGTGTATGGATACTAACTAGGGAATTAAAGGTGTGAAAGACAAGTGTGTAGGTGGTTAGAGGACTACATACGTAGTGCACAGGAGTTTGTAGCAGTCCATGTGTTAAGGCCTGGGTCACTGCATAAGTACTTGGGTACTGACTGAATGTTTAGAGTACTGCAAGGAGAGTGCCTTGGTGAATTTATAAGTGGTTGGGTTTTGGAGCAGTGAATGGATTAGTACATGGTGCTGAATGGGTCACTAGAGGAGTGCAAGGGGGGCGACCAGGTGTTTGCTGGAGTGTATAGATACTGACTGGGGAATTGAAGTTGTGAAAGACAAGTGTATAGGTAGTTAGAGGACTTCATGCGTATTGGAGAGGGGTTTATAGCAGTCCATGTGCTAAGGCCTAGATCACTGCATGAGTACTTAGGTACTGACTCAATGATTAGAGTACTGCAAGGAGAATGCCTGAGTGAATTTATAAGTGGTTGGGTTTTGGCGCAGTGAATGGATTAGTACGTGGTGCTGAATGGGTCACTAGAGGAGTGCAAGGGAAGTGACAGGGTGTTTTCTGGAGTGTATGGATACTGACCGGGGAATTGAAGGTATGAAAGACAAGTGTGCAGGTAGTTAGAGGAGTGCATGCATATTGGCCAGAGGTTTGTAGCAGTCCATGTGCTAAGGCCTGGATCACTACATGAGTACTTGGGTACTGATTCAATGATTAGAGTACAGCATGGAGAATGCATGGGTGAATTTAGAAGTGGTTGTGTTTTCGCAGTGCATGGATTAGTTCATGGCGCTGAATGGGTCACTAGAAGAGAGCAAGGGGAGTGACAGGGTATATGCTGGGGTGTAGGGATACTGACTAGGAATTGAAGATGTGAAAGATAAGTGTGTAGGTGATTAGAGGACTGCATGCATAGTGAATAGGGGTTTGAAGCAGTTTATGTGCTAAGGCCTGGATCACTGCATGAGTACTTGGATACTGACTGAATGATTAGAGTACTTCAAGGAGAATGCCTGGGTGAATTTATAAGTGGTTGGGTTTTGTGGTCGATATTATGTCAGTGATCCGTGAAAGACAAGTGTGTAGGTGGTTAGAGACTGCATGCTTATTGGACAGAGGTTTGTAGCAGTCCATGTGCTAAGGCCTTGATCACTGCATGAGTACTTGGGTACTTTAGAGTACTGCAAGGAGAATGCCTGGGTGAATTTATAAGTGGCTGGGTTTTGGCGCAGTGAATGGATTAGTACATGGTGCTGAATCGGTCACTAGAGGCGTGCAAGGGGAGTGACCGGATGTTTCCTGGAGTGTATGGATACTGATTGGGGAATTGAAGGTGTGAAAGCTAAGTGTGTAGGTGATTAGAGGGCTGCATGCATATTGGACAAAGGTTTGTAGCAGTCCATGTGCTAAGGCCTGGATCACTGCATAAGTACCTGGGTACTGACTAAATGATTAGAGTACTGCAAGCAGAATGTCTGGGTGAATTTATAAGTGGTTGGGTTTTGGCGCAGTGAATGGATTAGTACATGATGCTCAATGGGTCACTAGAGGAGTGGAAGGGGAGTGACAGGGTGTTTGCTGGAGTGTATGGGTACTGACTGGGGAATTGAAGGTGTGGAATATAAGTGTGTAGGTGGTTAGAGGACTGCATGCTTATTGGACAGAGGTTTGTAGCAGTCCATGTGCTAAGGGCTGGATCACTGCATGAGTACTTGGGTACTAACTCAATGATTAGAGTACTGCAAGGAGAGTGCCTTGGTGAATTTATAAGTGGTTGGGTTTTGGAGCAGTGAATGGATTAGTACATGGTGCTGAATGGGTCACTAGAGGAGTGCAAGGGGGGCGACCAGGTGTTTGCTGGAGTGTATAGATACTGACTGGGGAATTGAAGTTGTGAAAGACAAGTGTATAGGTAGTTAGAGGACTTCATGCGTATTGGAGAGGGGTTTATAGCAGTCCATGTGCTAAGGCCTAGATCACTGCATGAGTACTTAGGTACTGACTCAATGATTAGAGTACTGCAAGGAGAATGCCTGAGTGAATTTATAAGTGGTTGGGTTTTGGCGCAGTGAATGGATTAGTACGTGGTGCTGAATGGGTCACTAGAGGAGTGCAAGGGAAGTGACAGGGTGTTTTCTGGAGTGTATGGATACTGACCGGGGAATTGAAGGTATGAAAGACAAGTGTGCAGGTAGTTAGAGGAGTGCATGCATATTGGCCAGAGGTTTGTAGCAGTCCATGTGCTAAGGCCTGGATCACTACATGAGTACTTGGGTACTGATTCAATGATTAGAGTACAGCATGGAGAATGCATGGGTGAATTTAGAAGTGGTTGTGTTTTCGCAGTGCATGGATTAGTTCATGGCGCTGAATGGGTCACTAGAAGAGAGCAAGGGGAGTGACAGGGTATATGCTGGGGTGTAGGGATACTGACTAGGAATTGAAGATGTGAAAGATAAGTGTGTAGGTGATTAGAGGACTGCATGCATAGTGAATAGGGGTTTGAAGCAGTTTATGTGCTAAGGCCTGGATCACTGCATGAGTACTTGGATACTGACTGAATGATTAGAGTACTTCAAGGAGAATGCCTGGGTGAATTTATAAGTGGTTGGGTTTTGTGGTCGATATTATGTCAGTGATCCGTGAAAGACAAGTGTGTAGGTGGTTAGAGACTGCATGCTTATTGGACAGAGGTTTGTAGCAGTCCATGTGCTAAGGCCTTGATCACTGCATGAGTACTTGGGTACTTTAGAGTACTGCAAGGAGAATGCCTGGGTGAATTTATAAGTGGCTGGGTTTTGGCGCAGTGAATGGATTAGTACATGGTGCTGAATCGGTCACTAGAGGCGTGCAAGGGGAGTGACCGGATGTTTCCTGGAGTGTATGGATACTGATTGGGGAATTGAAGGTGTGAAAGCTAAGTGTGTAGGTGATTAGAGGGCTGCATGCATATTGGACAAAGGTTTGTAGCAGTCCATGTGCTAAGGCCTGGATCACTGCATAAGTACCTGGGTACTGACTAAATGATTAGAGTACTGCAAGCAGAATGTCTGGGTGAATTTATAAGTGGTTGGGTTTTGGTGCAGTGAATGGATTAGTACATGATGCTCAATGGGTCACTAGAGGAGTGGAAGGGGAGTGACAGGGTGTTTGCTGGAGTGTATGGGTACTGACTGGGGAATTGAAGGTGTGGAATATAAGTGTGTAGGTGGTTAGAGGACTGCATGCTTATTGGACAGAGGTTTGTAGCAGTCCATGTGCTAAGGGCTGGATCACTGCATGAGTACTTGGGTACTAACTCAATGATTAGAGTACTGCAAGGAGAATGCCTGGGTGAATTTACAAGTGGTTGGGTTTTGGTGCAGTGAATGGATTAGTACATGGTGCTGAGTGGGTCACTAGAGGAGTGGAGGGGGAGTGACAGGGTGTTTAGTGGTGTGTATGGACACTGACTGGGAAATTGACGGTGTGAAAGACGGTAAACAGTCAAAATATCGAGTAAAAAATATCAAATGGACATAATATCGAGTTTAAAATATAGAATGGACAAAATATCAAATGGACAGAATATAGACATCAAAAATATCGTTTTTAAGGTAAGTAATATAATATCGAATATTAAAAATATAGAAGGTTAAAATATCAAAGTATATAATATAGGTTATTAAAATTATCGAATTTTTAATAATATGGAATTTTTCATAGTGTTTTTATGTTATTATATGTGTGAAAAGTGTGTATTTATGTTATAATTTAATTTAATTAATGAATTTTGTTTTTTTAATTTCTGCGTAGTTTAATTCTGTAGCGGGTTGTGGGTTTATAGGGGAATAGGGTGGGAAGTAATTTGATTATAATTAATTAAATATGTAAATGTATTTATTGGTATTAATTTTTAATTAATTGTTAATTAATTTATATTTGGTAACTAATTAAATTTTAATTGGCAATTAATTTTAATAATTGATTAATTGCTAATTATGTTAATTTTACTAATTTATTTTCTGTAGCGGGTTGTGGGTTTATAGGGGAATTGGGTGTGAAGTAATTTATTTATAATTAATTAAATATGTAAAATTATTTAATGGTATTTATTTAGAATTAATTGATAATTATTTTTTATGGTTAATTAATTAAATTTGAATTGCCAATTAATTTTAATTAATTGATTAATTGCTAATTATGTTAATCTTACTAATTTATTTTCTGTAGCGGTTTGTGGCTTTATAGGGGAATAGGGTGGGAAGTAATTTATTTATAATTAATTAAATAAATAAATGTATTTAAATGTATTTATTTGAATTATTTGTTAAATAATTTTTAATTGTTAATTAATTAATTGTTAATTTGTAAGTAATTCGTATTAATAGGTAACTAATTGTAAAAATTTATTTTAATTTGTAATTTTAATTGATTAATTATTATATTATATTAAATTGGTAATTACTTTTAATTAATTTTTTATAGATATTAATTTAAATTTTTTTAAAATAATATATGAAGTATTTACTTTCCCTACTGTTGCGCTCTCTGGAGTGGGAATAGTAATTTTTACCCCTACGCTATCCAACGCTTTCCCTACTGTTGCACTCTTTGGAGTGGGAATAGTAATTTTAACCCCTACGCTATCCAACGCTTTCCCTACTGTTGCACCCACTGGAGTGGGAATAGTAATTTTTACCTCTACGCTAGCCAACGCTTTCCCTACTGTTGCACTCACTGGAGTGGGAATAGTAATTTTTACCCCTAAGCTATCCAACGCTTTCCCTACTGTTGCACCCACTGGAGTGGGAATAGTAATTTTTACCCCTACGCTATCCAACGCTTTCCCTACTGTTGCAGTCTTTGGAGTGGGAATAGTAATTTTAACCCCTACGCGATCCAATGCTTTGCCTACTGTTGCACTCTTTGGAGTCAGAATAGTAATTTTAACCCCTACGCTATCCAACGCTTTCCCTACTGTTGCACTCTTTGGAGTGGGAATATTAATTTTTACCCCTACGCTTTCCCTACTGTTGCACTCACTGGAGTGGGAATAGTAATTTTTCCCCCTCGCTATCCAACGCTTTCCCTACTGTTGCACCCACTGGAGTGGGAATAGTAATTTTTACCTCTACCCTATCCAACGCTTTCCTTACTGTTGCACTCACTGGAGTGGGAATAGTAATTTTTACCCCTACGCTATCCAACGCTTTCCCTACTGTTGCACCCACTGGAGTGAAAATAGTAACTTTTTACCCCTACGCTATCCAACGCTTTCCCTATTGTTGCACTCTTTGGAGTGGGAATAGTAATTTTAACCCCTACGCTATCCAACGCTTTCCCTACTGTTGCACTCTTTGGAGTGGGAATAGTAATTTTTACCCCTACGCTATCCAACACTTTCCCTACTGTTGCACCCACTGGAGTGGGAATAGTAATTTTTACCTCTACGCTATCCAACGCTTTCCTTACTGTTGCACTCACTGGAGTGGGAATAGTAATTTTTACCCCTTCGCTATCCAACGCTTTCCCTACTGTTGCACCCACTGGAGTGGGAATAGTAGTTTTTACCGCTACGCTATCCAACGCTTTCCCTACTGTTGCACTCTTTGGAGTGGGAATAGTAATTTTAACCCCTACGCTATCCAACGCTTTCCCTACTGTTGCACTCTTTGGAGTGGGAATAATAATTTTTACCCCTACGCTATCCAACGCTTTCCCTACTGTTGCACTCACTGGAGTGGGAATAGTAATTTTTACCCCTACGCTATCCAACGCTCTCCCTACTGTTGCACTCACTGGAGTGGGAATAGTAATTTTTACCCCTACGCTATCCAACGCTTTCCCTACTGTTGCACTCTTTGGAGTGGGAATAGTAATTTTTACCGCTACGCTATCCAACGCTTTCCCTACTGTTGCACTCATTGGAGTGGGAATAGTAATTTTAACACTCTTGCTATGCTACGGTAATAATATTGTATACTTTTTTAATAATATTATGTTAATCTATATATATGTTTTAACAAATAAAATTGTAATTTTTATAACTTAAATTATTTATTTAATAATTTTAAGGTTATTTAAGTATTTTTAAGTATATTTTAGTTTTTTAAAAATATTTTTTAATATTACATTATTTTAATAAATTCTATATTTTTACAAAGTACATATTTTTAAACTATATTTTTGATTCGATATTTTTGTACTTGCCTGTTTGTAGATAGGACTTCGATATTTTTGTAGTCGATATTTTGGAGTCGATATTTTAAATGCCTATATTTTTTTGGTCGATATTATGTCAGTGATCCGTGAAAGACAAGTGTGTAGGTGGTTAGAGACTGCATGCTTATTGGACAGAGGTTTGTAGCAGTCCATGTGCTAAGGCCTTGATCACTGCATGAGTACTTGGGTACTTTAGAGTACTGCAAGGAGAATGCCTGGGTGAATTTATAAGTGGCTGGGTTTTGGCGCAGTGAATGGATTAGTACATGGTGCTGAATGGGTCACTAGAGGAGTGCAGAGGGAGTGACAGGGTGTTTGCCGGAGTGTATGGATAATGACTGGGGAATTGAAGGTGTGAAAGACAGGTGTGTAGATGGTTAGAGGAGTGCATGCATATTGGACAGAGGTTTGTAGCAGTCCATGTGCTAAGGCCTGTATCACTACATGAGTACTTGGATACTGACTCAATGATTAGAGTACTGCAAGGAGAATGCCTGGGTGAATTTATAAGTGGTTGTGTTTTTGCAGTGCACGGATTAGTACATGGTGCTGAATGGGTCACTAGAGGAGTGCAAGGGGAGTGACAGGGTGTTTGCTGGAGTGTATGGATACTGACCGGGGAATTGAAGGTATGAAAGACAAGTGTGCAGGTAGTTAGAGGATTGCATGCATATTGGATAGAGGTTTGTAGCAGTCCATGTGCTAAGGCCTGGATCACTGTATGAGTACTTGGGTACTGACTCAATGATTAGAGTATTGCAAGGAAAATTCCTGGGTGAATTTATAAGTGGTTGGGGTTTGGCGCACTGAATGGATTAGTACATGGTGCTGAATGGGTCACTAGAGGAGTGCAGGAAAATGACAGGGAGTTTGCGGAGCGTATGAACACTGACTGGGGAATTGAAGGTGTGAAAGACAAGTGTGTAGGTGGTTAGAAGACAGCATGCTTATTGGACGGAGTTTTGTAGCAGTTCATGGGCTAAGGCCTGGATAACTACATTTGTACTTGGGTACTGACTCAATGATTAGAGTACTGCAAGGAGAATTTCTCGGTGAATTTATAAGTGGTTGGGTTTTGGCGCACTGAATGGATTAGTACATGGTGCTGAATGGGTCACTAGAGGAGTGCAAGAAAGTGACAGGGTGTTTGTGGAGTGTATGGACACTGACTGGGGAATTGAAGGTGTGAAAGACAAGTGTGTAGATGGTTAGAGAACTGCATGCTTATTGGACAGAGTTTTGTAGCAGTATATGTGCTAAGGGCTGGATCACTGCATTTGTACTTGGGTACTGACTCAATGATTAGAATACTGCAAGGAGAATGCCTGGGTGAATTTATAAGTGGTTGGTATTTGGCGCTGTGAATGGATTAGTTCATGGTGCTGAATGGGTCACTAGAGGAGTGCAGGGGGAGTGACAGGGTGTTTGCTGGAGTGTATTGATACTGATTGGGGAATTGAAGGTGTGAAAGACAAGTGTGTAGGTGGTTAGAGGACTGCAAGCATATTGGACACAGGATTGTAGCAGTCCATGTGCTAAGGCCTGGATCACTGCACCAGTACTTCGGTATTGACTCAATGATTAGAGTACTGCAAGGAGAATGCCTGGGTGAATTTATAAGTGGCTGGGTTTTGGCGCAGTGAATGGATTAGAACATGGTGCTGAATGGGTCACTAGAGGAGTGCAAGCGGCGTGAGAAGGTGTTTGATGGAGTGTATGGAGAATGACTGGGGAATTGAAGGTGTGAAAAACAAGTGTGTATGTGGTTAGAGGAGTGCATGCATATTGGCCAGAGGTTTGTAGCAGTCCATGTGCTAAGGCCTGGATCACTACATGAGTACTTGGGTACTGATTCAATGATTAGAGTACAGCATGGAAAATGCTTGGGTGAATTTAGAAGTGGTTGTGTTTTCGCAGTGCATGGATTAGTTTATGGTGCTGAATAGGTCACTAGGGGAGAGCAAGAAGAGTGACAGGGTGCTTGCTGGAGTGTATGGATTCTGACTTGAGAATAGAAGGTGTAAAAGACAAGTGTGCAGGTGGTTAGAGGAGTGCATGCATATTGGATAGAGGTTTGTAGCAGTCCATGTGCTAAGGCCAGGATCACTGCATGAGTACTTGGATACTCACTCAATGATTAGAGTACTGCAAGGAGAATGCCTGGGTGAATTTATAAGTGGTTGGGTTTTGGTGCAGTGAATGGATTAGTACATGGTGCTGAATGGGTCACTAGAGGAGTGCAAGGGCAGTAGAACCACATGCTTTTGTCACAATGGTTGCAGAAGTGGACACAGACTCACAATGTGATTCTAGACAAGCAGGACTATTGCCTGGACTTTACCAGAAGAGACTCACTAGTCTGGAACAGGTAAGGTGACTGCATACATTCTACACATTTCACTACTGCACTCTAGTGTGAATGCCTGACTCATTCTGCGAAAGCATACGCAATGACTGGGTTCTAATACTATTCAAACTTGACAACAGGATAGGTTTTTATGCAGTTATGTGTCAGCAAAGACATGAAGTAACCACATGCTTCTGTCACAATGGTTGCAGAAGTGCACACAGACTCACAGTGTGATTCTAGACAAGCAAGACTATTCCCTGGACTTTAGCAGGAGAAACTCACTAGTCTGGAAGGGGTAAGGTGACTGCAAACATTCTACACATTACACTACTGCACTCTAGTGTGAATGCCTGACTCATTCTGCGAAAGGATAAGCAATGACTGGGTTCTAATACTATGGAAACTTGACAACAGGATAGGTTTTTAAGAAGTTATGTGTCAGCAAAGACATGATTCATGAAGTAACCACATGCTTCTGCCATAATGGTTGCACAAGTGCACACAGACTCACAGTGTGATTCTAGACAAGGAAGACTATTCCCTGGACTTTAGAATGAGAAACACAGTAGTCTAATTAAAAACAAAGGCACCACATACAACACCTCACAAATTAATAACTCACCTTTCAAATTGATTTGTAGATTATGAAGTATCTGAATGACACACCAGATTTTCTTATACAGAATGTCTGTAGTGCACTGCTCTTAGCAAAACCATAAAATGGCAAACTTTCCCTCTCATTCTGCACACATATACATGTAAATATCAAATCACGATGCTTCCCACAATAATTCAAAAGCTAAAACACATTTCTATTGGTTACACATTTCAACCCTTTCCAATTGACATAACTTTGAACCCTACCCCATTCACGGCGCCGGGAAACCCTTGTTGGGTAGCTGCGCGCCATACAAATGCAAAAAATAAATAAATAAATAAATAAATTCTGCGTAATGCATGTTACAATAGTAACAGTTGATGGAACACTCGACTGAACACACAGGTCACAAGTTCAGCACACAATGTTCCAAATTCAAACAGCAAGTGTGCTTGACTTTTCAAAAAATCAGCTTATCCTATGTAATGTTCCTTTCAAACAAATTTTATTAACCAATAAGAAATATGCTTTTAAAACACAGAAACATGCACCTTATTTTCAGTCTATAATGTTTTCAATCAGCCAATCATTTCTCTTCTTTTTTTAAAACTTCATCTTATCCACCATTTCAAAAAAATCTTAGTTTTAAAACTTCCCATTTCACATACAGACACCTTCTGAGTGCATCCAGACCTCCCTTCAAGATGCTTAGAGTTTGGATTTTGGGACACAGCTATATTTTCTGGTTGAAAAGGTATGCTGAAAGCAGAGGTAGTGACAAAGATTTAGCTTTGCCAAATATAGACATTAAATGGATTGGACAGAGAGGATTTAAGTGGCATCAATTGATGCCATTGGTTACATCCTTTTTGCATCTCCAACACCCTGACCTCATAATTGTCCACTGTGGTGGCAATGACTAGGCACTTTGACTGGGTTAGGTCTGGAAATGCTTATGTATGACACCTTTGGAGAATTTATATCACTTTTCCCCCAAACTGCCTTTGTCTATTCTAACATATGCCAAAGACAGAAATGGAACTGGTCCAATCAATTTTGTCCACAGATGAGAAAGCTTGGAAACATGTCAATAAAGCTGATTCTGCTTATCTCAGAGATTATAGGATGGGGTCCATTTACATAAAAAATCTGTGTTTTAATATGGATGGCATCTATAGGAGAGATGGTGTACATTTTACAGATGAGGGTAACAGAGTCTTCCTCAACAACAACTTTAGACTCTGCATAGGTACTTACTTGTAGGTACAAAAATCTCCCAATAAACACAAGGGCTCTTTTTAGAGCTACACAAGATCTAAACACATAAGCTTGATGTATATTTAAAAATATTCTTTTTTTCTGTTGAAGTCGCACACCCACGCGTTTTTGAGTCGCGCACCCAACGCGTTCATGCCAGGGATCCACGCTGGAAGTCGCACACCCAACGCGTTCACACCAGGGGGCCGCGCTGAGAGACATGCACTCAACACGTTCACACCGGGGGGCCGCGCTGGGAGTGGCGCCCACTAACGCATTCACACCAGTGGGCCACGCTGAGCGCCGCGCTGGAGTCGCGACTCCAAATTTTCCTGTACATTTTTTTTAGCTCCTACCACTAATTTCTATTCTTCCCGGGGATCCCATCCCCCGGTGCCTATATACAATGGTGGGGACCAGGGGGGGAGCCCCAACGGTCCCGCCGGCTCCACGCATCCTTTGGGAGCTGGCAGTGCTTTTCCATATGTGGAGCTGCTAACATGCAGCTCCCCGTGTGGAAAACCAATCTGATTTGCATTTTGAAAGAGAGAGCAGATTTCCTGCTCTCTCTTTCAAAATCCAAACCAAGTTTGCTATGGCAGGGCGGGAGCCTTGTGGCTCCCGCCCTGCTAGAGCAAGCTGCAGTGTCTCGGGTGTGGGCACCCAGGGACACTGCAGGAGCCGGCCTGGGCCACCATTGGCTCCAGGAGGGGGGCCGTGCGGCCTCCCTCCCCAGATTATCAAAGCCCCGGGGAGGTGGTGGTCCACGGTGCTGGGGTGTCCGTCACAAACCCCCCAATTTTATTTAGGGCCCCCGGGGAGGTGGCGTCCCCGGGGCGTGTGGGGGGCTCGAGCCCCCACCCAGGTTATTTAAAAAAAATTATCTAAAACACGCGCCCGGGGGAGGCGGTCCCCGGGGCTGTGGGGTGGCCGTGAGCCCCCGCAAATATTATCTTAAAGCCCCGGGGCTGTGGTCCCCAGGGCTTGGGGGTGCCTTTGAGCCCCCCACCCATTTATTTTCAAAGCCCCAGGGGGTGGCGATCCCCAAGGCTGGGGGGGCTGTGAGCCCCCCCGCATAAAATTTTATAAAGCCCCAGGGGTGGTGGTCCCCGAGGCTGGGGGGCCCCTCTTGGCCCCCATTACACTTAACAATATTGCCCCGGGACTTGGCCCCCAGGGGCTAAATAGCAACGAAAAGCAGGAGCCCACGCTTCGTGTTTTTTTTCTCTGCAGAATCCGCACACCCTGTGCGGATTTTGCCGATTTAAAAAAAAAAACAATTGGACCCCCTAAGCAGGCCTAGGGGGTCAGGGTGTTTCTACCCTGCCCCCTTTTTGCGTTTTGCGCCCCAGTTTGGCTGATTTTCTGTTCATCACCACCCCCTTTTCTGAATCTGTTCTACCGAGGCACAAGATGGCTGCCAACACTTCCTGGTTTGGATCCACCGCGTCCATAGATATCACTATATTTATTCCTTAATTTCTCAAAAACTACTGAACGGATTTACACTATTTTAAAAAAGATCGCTTTCTGAGCCAGGCAGTACTTTTTTGCCAAATTTGGTGTAATTCTGTTTTGCTATAACAGTGTCTAAAGTTTCCTATGGAAAAAAGATTACTGAACGGATTTACACCATTAAAAAAAAAATGGGTGCTTTCTGAACCACTAGCTACCTTTTTGCAAAATTTGGTGTATTTCCGTTCAGCAGCCGCGTCTAAATTTTCCTATGGGAAATAACATGGTGAAACGCGTTTTGAGAACCCCCTTTTTTCTCGGCCCCCGTTTGATGAATCTCCCCGAAACTTTCAGAACAGGAGCAACTGGAATACCTCACAAGTTTTGAACATTTAGCGAAGATTCGTCAATCGGTGCCAAAGTTTTTGCTAATAGAATGTTGCGGATTACCTATGGAAAATAGGTCCTAACTATAACTACCTACTAGCGACCGCCAGTAGGTAATACATATATACCCTATCACTATCTCCTTCTGTATCAGACAGAGTCCCCGAGGGAGAGTTTGCCTCCTTATTTTATTAGCCACTTTCACACAGAGAAGTGTTTTGGCAACTAATTACCTTTTTCAATCTGAATTGACATCATAATTGATCAATAATTGCAAAAATTCTCTCCAGAAAGACAGATGAAATACTCTCTGTTTGTTGGTAACATGCTGGCTCATCATAATAAATGCAATGCGTGCAAATGTCCCAGTTTGCACAGTGAGTATTTAAAATGCTCTTTGAAAAAAAGTAATATTTATAAATGTATCTACAGTAATGTATACATTTCTTAAGCAGACCTAAAGAATATCTATGTATTTTAAAACCATTGTTTTTATGCATATTTATACAAATAATTCCACATATCTAGATACATACATATACTCAAATTATAAATGTTTACAAATACAGTGATATGATGTACATTAAGTTTGAGTATGGTGGTTGTGTAGGAAAGAGCAACTTTTCTGAAGGTACTATATTTATCTATGGCGCTTATGTTTGGGGGTAATGAATACTATAGTTTGGCTGCTTGAACAGAGAAAGTTGAACTACCTATGTTTTTTTTCTTGTATGGTCGGATTTTTTGAGGATAGGTGCCAAACTTGAGCAGAGGTTCCTTTGTTGAATGTATGTGGTGATTTTATTCCTGATGAAAAGCGGTCCTGTTCCATGTATTGTTCAGTGGGTGATACAGCGCAGCTTGATAGTGGATCTTCTGGCAACCGGTAACCAAAGTAGGGTCCTCAAGGCAGGGGAGACGTGGGCTTGTGCTTTACATGTATGAGTAATCTGACAGCAGAATTCTGAATCTGTTGCAGTCTTTTCATAGTTGATAAAAATGAACTGTAGTAGAGGTCATTGGCATAATCAGGTTTACACTGTATAAGAGAAATAGTAGCCTGGACCTTGTGTAGCAATTCCAGGTGGGGGAAGATGCGTAGTAGAGTTTTCACAGTAATGAAGCTTGATCTTGCTAATTTTTCCACTAGGGCATCCATTGATAGATTCATTGATGGAATTATCTTGGACTTCGTGTCCATGGTAATTCCAAGCTTTCCTACTTTCTTGGATACTTTAGGAAGGGGTCCCAGATCGTCGGGCCAGGTGCAGAGTGGGTCATCGTCGGGCCAGCTGCCAAGTGGGTCATAACGTTTCCAATCGGCACATGTGAGTATTTCAGTTTTGAGAGCATTCAATTGGAGATGGCTATATGTCATCCATTGATCAACGTCTCTGAGGCATCTGAAGATTTGTGTGTTTCCAATGACGTTGGTGCTTTCCAGTTTAAGGAGTATTTGTGTGTAATCTGCATACTTATAGCACGTGAGCTAAAATTCATTAATCATTGCCGGTAATGACTTCATGTAGATGTTGAAAAGCATGGGTGAAATGATAGAGCCTTGAGGGACCCCAGCTTTTGTGAAGTACGGTTTGGATGAGAAAGGAATGATTGATATTTGTTCTGTTTTAAAGGTAGGTTGTTGTGGTCCAGTCGGAAGCAGTCCCCTCAATTGCAGCTTCGTACAGTCTTTGTATTGGAGTGTCATGGTCAACTGTGCCGAAGGCAGCTGAGCGGTCCAAGAGAAGTAGTGCAGCAACCCCATTCATGTCTACTGTTTTTTTAAAGTCATCACACATGGTGATGAGGGCAGATTATGTGCTTCTTCATGGGCGGATTCTTGTTTGGTAATCTGAAAGCATGTAGTCACCTTCAATGAATTGTGACATCTGAGCAAATGCTGCTCTTTCCATCAGTTTTCCCAGGAAAGGTACATTTGTAATTGGTCAGTAGTTGTCGGGGTAATGTAGGTCTAGGATAGTTTTCTTTAATAACGGGTGTATGTATGCCCTTTTTAGTCTTCTGGAAAGATTCCCATAGTTATAGAATTGTTGATGATTTGTAATACTGGTGTGGCAGCAGAGGCAACTAAAAAAAGTTCTTGAAGATTTGTGGTGGGCAAGGATCAGAACGGCAGTGCTTGCTTTGACCCGATAGGGTTGGTGCTGGTGGTTTTCCTTTGTTTTAAATAGGAGTCCAATGTGTCTGCTCTGGTTGTGTAATGATTGACCAGTTTGTCAGTAAATTCTTGAGTAATGGGATGAGTTACTTCTGTGCATTAAGGCTTACGAAATTCATTGAGAATTCTTTTTAATCCTTTTTTGCACATTTAGCATTTTGAATTCTGTCTGAATAGTAACAGTTTTAGCTTTTTGGATTATTGACTTGTATTTTCTGTTAGGTTTGTTCTGATTGCTGTTTGTTTCGAGCTGGGTTCTTTGCAGCTTTCTAATTTGTTATTTTGTCTTTTTTTAGTTCTGTATTTCTCCAAGGTGCTTTTTTTCTTTTGTACTCTTTATGTTGTTCTTCGTGGTATTTGGATACCAAAAGCTTCCTGTAGCCACTAAAAGTTTTTGAACAGAATTTATAGTGTGTAGATCTGTATTGGATATGAGTTGTTTTTCTAAGTATTCAAAAAGGAGTTCTTTCCATGGTTCTTTCCATGGTCAATTGGTGGATGCATGTAAAGTGGTGTTAGGTGTGTTATTTTGTGGTGTTTATGTTGAAAAGCTACCAAATGGTAGTCTGATCATGTGACTGCAGTAATTGTTTGAATGGTAACTAGTTCTGGATTTGCAAAACTTACATCAAGGATGTGTCCAGCGATATGTGTGGGTTTGTGCACGATCTGATGCAGATTTATTGTGCCTAGGTCAGTGATGATAGTTTTTAGATTGGGCATATTGGGTTTGCCAAACCAAATGTTTGGTTATCAAAGAATGCATAGGTTGGATTGAAGAGTTATAAAGTTTGAAGCAGTGTCTAGAAATGTGTCTGGAAATGTTGCATTGCTAGGTGGTGGTTTGCAAAGGAGGAGGAAGTTCAGGGCCAGACTGGGAACCAAAACCTCTCCTGGCAAAGAGCTAGTGGAAAGCTTTGTGCCGCTTTTGTGTTGCTGGGTGCCGATATTGCCGGTATGCTGCAAAATCCGCCCCAGTAACAAAAGCGGTCCCCCAAGAGTCAAAAACCATCCCCACCATCGCGGCGCACTGGGGAAACGCCCAGTGCCCGCTACCCCCAGTCGGGCCCTGAGGAAGTTACAGGAGGAAGTTGGTGTAGGGTTGCATCTGGAGATTAGGCCCTCACAACCTTGAATGGAAATGTTGGCAGCTTTGGTGAGATTTATTGTTTCCTTGAATATAATAGCTAGTCCAATTCTTCATTTGCCTATACAATTATGTATGATAGTTTGATAGCCTGGAAGGACGGCTTAATGCAACAACGCAGCCATGTTGAGCATTTATAAGTAAGCAGTTTAGAGACTGTGATTTGATGATGGCGTGACTTTGTTGTCTAGAAGACAGAGCAGTATGTTTTGAACTTGTAGCAGGTGTGTCATCAGTGCTGTTATTTAATGTATGAGTATAGCAATCTTGTTGTTTTTCTACATCATATTCCTCTACCAGCAGACTTAGAATGTACTTTGTTGGGTTTGCATGTGTAGGTGGTGGAGATAGTGGTTCAGAATGAGTTGGTAAGTTGTGTTGTTTTTGCAGACTAGACTTGTTGTGTAATAGACATGGACATGCAAAGTTGTGAAGAGTGGCATTTATTTTGTTTGCGTCTGTTCAGGGCAGAAGGTGTATGGGTTGGGGTGGTGATGGAGCATGTGGGTCATGTTTTAACACTTTGAGTGCTGAGGGCGATATGGTCTCATCCTCAACACCCTTGTGGCTGGCCACCCTGAGGACAAGACCATCTCAACCTTAGCCCTTAAGTGCTTAAGGCTGTAAATTGTGCAATGGATGGGAGTCAGGTGAATAAGTGTTGTTGTGTTAAAGTATTTGTGGTAGGTGTTGCTGAAGATAGAGAATTTGGGAGTTAAGATTGTGTAGGATGTGTATTATTTGTGTAGTCATGAGGGTGAGGGTGGGTGTATGCTTCTAATTTGTTACAGAATGTATTATGAAACTGTGTGTGTAAAATTGTGTTGTGCTTTTGAGTGTGTTCTGATTTGTTTTTGTGCAGTAGTGAGAGTAGATAATGATGTAGTGGTTTTCTGAGAAGGATTTTTGGCGTGTGGAAGTTGAATTATAAAGGCGGTGGTGTGTTTTAGGAAAAGGTGTAAGTGGTGTGTTAGAGGTTGTGAACAAGAGTTATGAGTCTTTGTGTTAGATTTAATAGTTGGAACAGGTAGTGTGTGATGTAGTCGAGTGAAAGGTTTGTTTGGTTGTGTGTTTTAGGTTGAAAGAGGAGGAGGGTGTTGGCGGATGATATGATGGAAGGCTGAGTATAGGTTCGGTGGTGACAGAAAGGGGTCTGTTAGGAGCAAGTAGAGGGTAAAGCCAGTGTTTTGTATGAACAGAGGGTGTCTGTCTGGATGTTTAATGTGGCTTTGTGTTGTGCTGGTGATGTGTGGATTTGTTAGTGGTATAGGACAGTGATGTTTTGTGTGCGAGTGATGGTGCCATTGTGTGGTAGGTAGGGTAAAAGGGAGTGTTTTTTGTGGTTGGTGAGACAATGAAATAAGAATAAGGTTTGTTTGTGTTAGGTAAGTAGTGTGCACTTACTGAGAGTGTGTTACTATGTTTGTGGATGTGGCTGGCCTAAGCTGGTAGTTGGCAAATGGATATAAAGTGTATAAAGAGCAGCATTTCTGACCCAAAGCCTGACCCAGTTTGAACAGGCCCAAACAGGCAACTGCCCTTGCCTTCTCCACCAGTAGCCTCTCCTCCCGGGCTGAGACGACCTGAGCCCTAACGTTTTTAAAAAAGAATCTTTATTTATAACTTTTTCGAGACATGAAGAATCACAGATTTGTTCACAGTGCTTTAAATACATCATTGATAACAGTGAATCATAATGTCAAGTCCATTGTGCATCCTCACAGCAATTACAGGGTTCAGCCCTCAACCATGGCAATTGGATACATCTTCAGCAATACCTGCTATTCAAGGCAGTAGTACAGTAAAGGATAACCGTCAGAAGCAAGCAATGACATCATATGACAATGCACAGTATAATACATCCGGCTTCTCAAACCATTAGATAACAGATGGCAGTACGACTGGATATGCGTCCCGACCCCAGACCCGCCCATCAGTAGCATAAGCTATTCCATAGAGTTCACAGCAGTATGTGTCACACCGAACCCTCCCCAACCTCAGGCATAGATACAATCCCCTAAGTGGGTACCTCCTAGTCCTTATCTACAGTACGCAAAGGATACTCTTGCAGTGGTCCCCATATATCTCTGGGTCTAGAGGCAGTTGGCAGTGTCTCTGCATGGACAGCATTTTGTTCTTGACAATAGGTGACATCCCGTATCCATGACTTGAACTTCGGAGCCCGTCTCCGGTCCCAACGACAGGCCAGCCTGCGTTTAGCGAACAACAAAGTGATATCTAAAAACTTTCTGAACTGTGGAGGTATCAAGGCAGTATAACCCAACAGCATAACTAAGAGGTCTCTCTCCAATGTAATTTCTAGCATGCTCTCGAGGGCCTCATGTACTTGTGTCCAATACTTCGCTACACCGGGACATTCCCATGCTAAATACATAAATCCCGCCCCAGCCCTTCTACATCTTTCACGTCTGTCATTGTCTGATAGCTTAAATCTATATTTTTTGGCGGGAGTATAATACAAACGTTGTAAAAATTTATAATGTATAATTTTGAACCGACAGCTGGCTGAAATACGGCCCGTGAGCTTACAACAGTATAGCCATTGCTCATCAGAGTTCACGCCCCAGATCCTTGCTCCAGTATAGGGGAGCCGAGCTTACAACCCCTCTCTGATGTAACCGTATGCTACTATATATACCTGATACTAAGTGCTTCCCATCCATAGAGCTGAGCATAAGGTGTAGTGGAGGCAACGTGTCCGGTTCACTAGGGAAGTCAGGCAGTATGTCCCACATCCCCTGTCTCAGCCGCACATATAGAAATACCTCCAGGGGCGTGGGACGCGTATCCCCAAAGAAAAGATCCAGGGTCCTAAATGTCCCTCCCATAAATAGGTCCCCTCATGTAATAACATTAAGCTTTTTGCACAGTGCCTAAAAATCCTTTTTCCTGCAGCAATATCAATTTCGGGTAATAGGTAAGGGGGAGCCGTGGGGAATACAAAAGCGGAGCATGTAAGACTTTTGTCACGCGTCACCAAGCGTCAACCGTACAGGTTACAGTTGTAGGCGGTGTCTCTATCACTCCGACAGGTCCATGTATAATACCGTTTAGGGGAAGGGGATGTGCCAGCCAATCATCAGTTGCTGTCTGAGGCAGGAAGGGAGTAGATATCATCCAGTGATATGCAAAATGTGCCTGCGCACTTATATAATAAAGTTCGAAATCCGGTATGTCGAACCCGCCCCTATCATATGGTTGTGTAATGATGGCCCTTGTAGGCGTGGCTGCTTTCCACCCCATAGTAGCCTAATAAGTTCCGTCCGCAGAGTCTTAAAAAAAATGCACCAGGGTAGTAAGGAATATTAAGAAATAAATATAAGAATTGAGGGAGAACGACCATCTTTATAAGCGAGGCCCTCCCTGCCATAGACAATGGTAATGAAATCCAGCGTGTAATTATGGCCGCTAATTTCGTGATTGTTGTGCCATAATTCAGCCTAAGCATTTCTTCCCTGTCCCTAGAGACCTCTATCCCCAGGTACCGAAGATCATCATGACACCATTCAAGAGGAAAATCTAGTGGGAAGTCGGGGACTGCAGGCGTTAGAATTGCGTCTTGCCCCAATTTATATTGACTCCTGAATGCCTGCCAAACACCATAAATTCACACAACAGGGGATTTATATTTTGCTGCGGGTCTTTACCATACAACGTGACATCGTCCATATATAATGATATGAGGATCTGACGCTGGAAGCATTGAAACACTCTATCTTTACGCATTTGTCGCAATCTACACGCCAATGGCTCTATCGCTATAGCAAAAAGCAGGGCGGAAAGCGGGCATCCCTGCCGGGTACCCCCAGATATGGGAAGGGAGGGGGACAGATGTCCATTAATCAGCACCTTAGCAGTAGGCTGGTGGTATAGCAACTGTATCCATGAGATAAACATTCTGGGGAACCCCATTCTCTGTAAGACCGCAAATAAATAATTCCATTCCACGGAATTGAATGCCTTTGAGGCATCAAGGAATACTGCTGCCATTGGAAAATCAGGTGCCACCGTTTGTATTAGGGAAAACAGCGTTTGTAAATTGTGATTAGTGGCCCTACCTAGGACAAAACCAGATTGGTCTGGGAGTATGATCCCATTCATCAGGAGGGACAACCGATTCGCCAGCACTTTAGCCAATATTTTTGTGTCGCTGTTAATTAGAGACAGTGGGCGATAGGAACCACAGGCCGTTGGAGATTTACCAGGCTTCAAAAGAGATGTAATAACCACCTCTCGCATTGATTGTGGGAGTATCCCTGCCTCAAGGGATTCTTCGAACACCTCCCGCAACACTGGGGCCATGATGTCGATATAACATTTATAAAACTCGGCAGGCAAGCCGTCATGGCCCGGTGCCTTGCCATTCTTCAGTGCCATGATAGCTTCTCGTACCTCTTCTAGCTCTATAGGGGCACTAAAGAACTTCCTGTGCACGTCGCTTAGCCAGCATAAGGCTACATCACTCATAAACCCCTCAAGATCTATCTCATCCGTGGTCTGTGTAGTGTATATACTGGAGTGATGCGATGTAAAAATATCCGCTCCCCCTCCCCGTATCTGCGCGCCACCCAATACCGCCCTCAAATTCAGAGAGTTTGGCCCTAAAATCTGTCTGTGCTTGCCCCATATCTCCCCGCACCATTAAGTCCTTTAGCTTCTTCAAATCTTGTTCTAGTGTCCGTAACGTACGCTGTATATCTCTCAACACTCCAAAACTTTTAGCCAGACTGTAGCCTCACATTGTAACGTTAAAAGCTTCCCATATTATCTCTACGCTATTCACTGATCCCTTATTGCGTGAGAAAAAATCAGCAATTTCCTCCCCCAGCTCAGTCTTGAAGACCGTGTCAAGCAAAGCAGTTGGTCGCAAGCGCCATGCCGGCCGAGGCCTATCAAAGCCAAGCAAGGCAACCATGACCTTAACAGGGCAGTGATGCGAGTAAGTCCTAGCCAGATGTATACCTGTGCAGAGGCCTGTGCTCAGCCCTCTAGTGAGGAAATAGTAATCTAACCAGGCCCATGTGCCACTATACGATGTGAAATGTGTTCCGTCCTTTCTAGTAGGGTGCATTCTTCTCCAGCTATCCACTAGAGCACCTTCTTCCACTATACCCGCCAACATATCCCGAGATTTAGTGTGATAATGGGTCTATCCTGTGCAGGGACTAGTGCTAGACCTGAGCCCTAACGTGGCCAATGGAAACCCTAGCCCTAACCAGTCAGATCCTTAGCCCTAGGACCAATAGGTGACAAGTCCTTTTCAACGAATCACAGCCCTAAACCATGCAACCAATCAAAAGCTAAACCCTAAATCCAATAAAAACCCTAGCCCTAGGAGCAACTCAGAACTACAGACCAATCAGCCAGTCAGAGCTATAACCCTAAGCCCAAAAGAAACCCTTGCCCTAGAAGTCAGTCAGAACCCCAGACTTAAGGGACAGTCAGAACTCTAACCCTAAGCCCTTAGTCCAGTAGAAACCATGGACATAGGAACCAATCAGAACACCAGACCCATCAGCAATTCAGAACTGTTAGCCTATGCCCAATGTCCAATAGAAACTCTAGGCATAAACTGTATTCTGCTAAGTCTTGAATTCTTTCTAAAATGGGGTTACAAGTGCTGAGATGTTAACATCCTAGTGTAAAGTCAATTGAGAACTGAAGCATGGCAAATTAAGGGTTCTGACACATTATGGCCTCCATGTCTTTGCCTCAGAGAGTTAATGTTCCTTAATGACTCGATTAAACAGAAAAGGTGCTTGGAGCTGCCGTCTTAAGTATCGGCAGAACATTTCAGTCTCTTAAATCAAGTAGGCATACTTCTCAGGTTAAAAATGGGGAGAGGTATTGACCACTAAATAAGTCAATGAATTGGTAAAAAATGACTGGCTTAAACCATCTTTATATGCAATATAATTTTGAGTAATTAGTGTTTCTTTTTTATTATTATCAAAGAGTCCTGGGTCACTAGCCAGTAAACATGGTTGAAGTGATGCTCCTATGTACCTTATTACTTGCAGTGTGGCTAAAATGTTCAAATATTTACATCTCTGCTGAGAATTAAGTTGAGAGCATAACAGAGGTCTTGTGCAGGCTGACGAGGAAGAAGCATTGATCGTGTTGTTAGGGGTGCATTCTGAAATGCCACATTCAGCTCTTGGCTGATCTTCCATGCTACCAGAACCAAACTGGTGTGTTCATACTCACGATTGCCAGGAGAGGTGTTCTGTGAGCTTTACGAGGTCAGGAGACGAATGGTGGCAGCAGGATGGTAGAATGCAGTACTGGTAGAATCATATCAAAGTTAGGCCTCTTCTTCGCTCCCAAGTGAACCTGATGATTTCCACAATTAGAACTTAGTCAAACTATATAAGCGGTTATTTCCACTATTATAGTCAGTTAATTGGCTGTTGTCTGAGGCTCCAAACCCAAGTTAAAGTAAGGTATATTTCCTGTGAAATCAGTTTCTGTTAGATCATGACATGTATAAAGAGCCACTCCATTTTTTTTTATATATATTTTTATTGGGAATCAAAATGCATTACAGAAATAGACACAGAACATTGATAAATTAGTCCGGACATAAAAACATAAAATAATCAACAAGCTTAATGTATAAATATTCTCTACAGATGATACAAAAGGTTCAATAAATAGATATTTCCTACAGATAGTACAAAAAAATGCATAAAACCTCCAACGGTGAGTTTGATCAAGGACTGAATCAACTAGTTCAAAGTTCATGGAACAAGACTTAGATAAAACCTAATGATAAAACAGGTAGAGTGCAAAGATGCGACTCAAGCTATTAGCTTGGACTGCCTCCAATTTGTAACCGGGGCCCAAAACCTTCTTCCAAAGTCCCGTGTTTTCCGCCCCTTTCGCTCATACAGACATGTTTCAATGTTGTGGATTCCAAGAAGCCTAGAGAGCCACATTTGAAAGGTAGGTGCTACAACATCCTTCCAACCTGCTGAAATCAAAATCCTGAGCACAGCCATGGATATAAACACCAAAGCTGCTTCATCTTTCCCCAGATTTAAATTAGAGTCTGTTCCCAAAATCATAAGGGTAGGGGATAGATCGATCTTATGACCTAGCAGCCCCTCCAAGAATTTTTCAATCTCATTCTTTACTGGGGTCAATAGTCTGCAATTAAAAAACATATGCAATAAGTCAGCTTGTCCATCCCCACATCTTGGACACGTATCATCTGCACTAACCCCCCATGCGAATAATTTCGCTGGTGTATAATACAGGTTAAACACAGTTTTATAATGCTGGGCTCTTAAATTTGTGGCTCTAAAAACCTTTTTATTTAATAACAGGGCCAAGTCAACATCTATATCTGGGTTTCCAGTTTTCTAGACCAAGCTACCTCAGTCTTGTCAACATCGTCTTGTATCTCTTGGATAAGAATGTTATAAAGGGTCCTGATTTTTTTACAACCACTCGACAAAGCATCTAAAAGGGGGCTGTCATCGGGAGGAGGAGGTCTTGGTTTTATAGCCTTCAAGGAGCGAGCCAGTTGGACATAGACAAACCAATGATTACTTGGGATTCCGAAACCGTTTTGTAAAGCCTCGAAGCTTACAATCCCTTCTCCGTCCAATAATTCCCACAGAGTCTTAATGCCCAGCCCACTCCAAACTTTTAAGATCCTTTCTGCACCTAACCCTGAGAAAAGACTAGCATTATATATATATGAATATATGGATTAAATTTGGGGATGTTACACAGATTTCTACAAGCCTTCCAGACCCTCCAAACACCATCAATAATCTTAAATCTTGCTTTTTTATAGAATCTTCGATCCACCTCACAAAGCAACAAACCCATTGCCTTTCTACCTAGCAATAACTCAAAAATAGAAGGGGGCTGCTGTACTTCGGGGCTTAAGTCACTGTGGGAAGCCACTGGCTGGAAAAGCACGGTCATTTGGGTCAAGAGGCATGATATAATCTTAGATTAGGCAACGCTAGTCCACCCCTTTCTTTTGGAAGAGACAAAAGGTTTGTGGATCGCCTTACCTTCCCAAATTGCCAAATAAATTTGATAAAAATTGATTCAAGATTCGCAATTATTTTCTCGTCCAAAAATAGAGGTATGGCCCGGAAGAGATATAATATCTTAGGGAACATCGTCATTTTAACAGCATTTACCCTTCCAATCAAGGAGAGATGTAGCCCATCCCATCTTCTCAAATCAGCCTCTATTGATTTAATGAGCGGTAAATAATTTCCTTCCACTATCTTCTCGACTGTGGCATTAATTGTCACCCCTAAATATACAGCGGCATCCACATATCTTGAATCTAGTTTAACCATATATTTCGTGCAGATAATCTGGGTCTTTGCTTCATTTAATAAATACCCTGAGCTAGCACCAAATTGTTTTGTCAACTCGGACAGGATAATCATTGCCTGTTGGGGATCGGAGGAAAATACAGCAAGATCATCAGCATATGCTAAAATCTTGTTCTCAAACCCATTAATGACAACTGGTCTTAGTCTAGAGCACCCTAAGATGGCCTGAATAAGAGGATCAATATAAAGAGAGAACAGAATCGGAGAGCAAGGGCATCCTTGACGGGTTCCCCTCTTTATAGAGATCAGTTCCGATTTCTCGCCCATGACCGTAACTCTAGCAACTGGCTCTTGATACATCGCTCTGAGCGCTCTGATGGTTTTCTGCCCAAAACCTCTTTTTGCCAAAACCCCCCAGAGAAAGCTCCAGACCACACGGTCGAAAGCCTTCTCTGCGTCGAGCAGGATCATGGCCATCTCCTCTCCCCTGGCGTCAAATAGAGCAATCGCTCTACTGGTATGATCCGTCGTGCCACGACCGGGGACAAACCCATGCTGCCAAGGGGAGACAAGACCGCCAATAATCCTGCCCAACCTCAAAGCCCAGATCTTAGAATAAAGCTTGGTATCGGAGTTGATCAATGAGATTGGTCGGTATGACCCCGGATTCTCACTAGGTTTTCCCTTTTTATGGAATAAAATGATGTTCGTCTCTTTCCAAGAATCCGGGATCAGCCCAGTACAAACAATCCCATTAAAGAGATCTACCAGCAAACCAATAATTTCTGATTCAATGCGTTTAAACACTTCCAAGGGAATGCCGTCGGGTCCGGCGGCCTTCCCTGAGGCTAACTCCTGAAGGGCAGTCCTCACTTCCATTTCGGTGATGTCCCTATCAAGTTCTTCTTGAAATGAGGCTTCCAGGCGTGGACCTGTGTCACACATATTTACCTGCTGTCCTCCACTTCTTGTCTCCTCGTCATATAATCTCTGATAAAAATCTCTGAACACCTGTAAAATCTCTTTTACTTCTGTATATTCCCTACCGTTTTCAACTATCTTCGTGATTACATTTTTAGACTGCTCTTGCCTAAGACGAAGAGCCAGGGCTCTACCGGCGTGTTCTCCTGTTTCGTACCGGTTGGTTCTTGTTGCCTGGTATTCCCCAATCGCCTTCTGAGTAATAATTTTCTGGAGCTCCACTTTAATGGCTGTAAGTGCATTGTGACTGTTGTTACCATCCCCACCAACAGAGATAGCCTTGACATGCTCTTCTTCAATATTTGTAAGCCTATCTAATAATTGAGTTTCAGCCATCCTGTCCTCTTTCCTCAGTTTCACTGAAAAACTAATAGTTTCACCTCTCAAGGCCGCTTTAAACGAATCCCACACCATATTGCGGGATGAGCTATACCTATTGGCAGAGAAGTAATCATCCGACCAGCTCTTAATATGTGTAACAAATCTGACATCCTCCAATAATCTCCTCTCAAAGGACCATGGAGATCTTGCCCTTTCGCTACACAACCTTTTATATATAATTATCAGGGGATTGTGATCCGAGAGCACCCTCGGCAGCCTAAATATGACAACTCCATTAATTTCAGAAGAGGAAATAAACAAATAATCCAACTTGGAATATTTCTGAGTTGGGTTTGAGAAATAAGTAAAACCAGGGTTTTGGGGCTCCTTAGTACCCCAAACATCCACTAAACCCAGCGATTCCATCAATGCTCTAATCGCCCTAAAGACCCGGGGTTTCCGGCCAACGTAATTTACCTTCTCGTTCCAGTTAGCTGAGATATTTAAATCTCCACATACTATTACAGGTGTTAGCCAGCCAGCTAATTCAACCTCCAGAAGATCAAAAATCTCTGGGTCGTCCCCATTTGAGCCATATATTGCGCATAGGGTAAAGCCCAATTCAAGTTCTACAATCCCCCATCTGCCACAATTGTCTGCCTTCACCCTTTTAACACCTCCCAAAGATTTCCTAACCAAAATGGCTACCCCTCTGATCATTGAGGAATTGCGATGAACAGGCAACCAAGTCGAACCCATTTAAAAACAGAAGGTTCCTCTTTGCCCAGGGGAGATGCGTCTCCTGGAGACAGAGAATATCAATTTTATTAAATTTAACGAAGTGAGACAATCTTTGTCTCTTCCTCCAGTCATTTAGCCCCCCCACATTTACTGTACAGATTTTAATGTCTGACATCCTGGCTTTTAATTTCACATATCAGCAAATCATGAACCTTAAGTCCGTTAATCATTATCAACTGCTCCCCATGTCCGAATACATTCAAAACCAACGTGATGCATTTTAAACTCCCTTTTTCGATTTTCAGCTTTTCACACCCCTCCACCGCCACCCCCCTTCTCACCCCCCTCCCACTCAGTGAGGCGCGCAGATCTTGTCTGTGCATGTGACGGATGTGCAGTTTATGCGGTGAGGACAGTACAAAAACTCCTCTTTAGTACCTAAAAGCCCATATACCGGAAAAAGGAAAAACTGAAAAATATCCACGCATTTGAAGCCCCTATCCAATATCTAGTATCCTCTTTCCACCCATTATACTCATTAATACCAAACTGGATAACCCCCCAAGAAGTGAATCTATTGTCTGTATCTATTTGCCCAGATTATCAAGATATTCCTTGGCCTTAACTTCCGATGAGAAGTACATTGTTTTTCCTTCATTGATAATCTTTAGCTGGGCAGGATTTATCAAATAAGCCTGTAGTTTCTTGTCTTGAAAGGGCTTTATCAACCCCCTAAGACGCCAGCGTCTTTCCACGGTCGCGTGGCAAAAATCTGGGCGGACGAAAAACGACAGCCCATCGCAGTTTCTCTTGGCATCCGGTCTTGCTCTCTCCGCTATCGCCTGTCTGAGTACAAAGTTGCCCAAAAATATCAACACCGCCCGGGGTTTGTCCCCTTCCTTAGCGTTCCTTCTTAATTTAAAAGGGGTGCGGTGCACTCTTTGTAGCTCCTTTTGCCAGTCCCAACTAGCCAGCTCAGGGAAGGCTTGCTGGAAAAGTTTTATGATATAGGCTCGGATGTCTGATCCTTCCACTCCCTCCGAAATTCCTAAGACTCTCAGGTTATTTCTTCGTAGCCTATTTTCCATCTCCTCCAGCTTCCACTGAATAGCATTGAGCGTCGACCTTGGATACAGCCTCTGCCATCTCGGTTTCAGTAGCCACCACCCGCTCTTCCAAATTTGACACTCTGTCCCCCGTAGTGGCACAAGCCTTAGAAAGTTTCCAAATTCTCATTGCTAGTGGGCGCGGGCTTTACCACCTCTGTTAGGCCATCAGCTACAGTCACAGTTATTTCCTCGTGCACTTTGGTTGGTTGGGAGGGGTATAGTATGAGCCCCCAAATCATGAGCTTCATCTAAGACATTCCCCTCTCCCAAGTCCTTAGACCCCTTCTCCTTACCCGCTTTGACCAGCATTTCGAAAACGGAGGCAGTTGCCAGCCGGGTCTTAGGTGCTCCTTGCTGTCTCTTTCTTTGCTGATCCGGTTGGGGAAATTCATCCCCGCGTGTAGCATCTGACGCTAAAATATCAGCTTCCTCTCTTTGTGCTTTTTTCTTTGAATTGCCTGTCTTCGACCCCAGGTTCTGTTTCGGTGCCATCCTACCCTGGAACCACAGGAGCCAATTCCTCTGCCGGCTACAATCGCCTGCAATCTCTTTGTACGGCTTCACCTCGCTCCTGCAGTTGCAGCGGGTCCGTCGGCTCCGCGTCGTGCCCAGCGTCCGATTCAATCGCTGGCTCCACCCTCCTCCCGAGACGCAGCAGTCAGGAACGAAAGCCTCCAGAACCCGCAGAACCGCCCTCAATGTCCGCTTCGCTGCACCGTGACAGGTGATTGCCACCAGCATTGCACTTAACCCAGCCGATCCAGCATACAGGAAGCCTCGAACACGGGTACGTTATCATCCGCGATTATACAGAAGCAGGCTTTGTCATGCGCCAAACTTTTGGACTTTCATCAGGTCGGCGTCCTCACCGCAGCTCTGCACCGGCCACTCAAGCAGCCGCCATCTTGCCTCCGTATAAAGAGCCACTCCAAGTGACGGATGATTTGTAACACGTGCTTCATCATTTATTATCACATTTTTGTCCTCTTGTTTCCATTTTTGGTCCTTGGAACTGGCTCTTGTCTCCTTTCTTTTTCTTCAGTAAGAATTCGGTGCTGGCAACGCTCATCATTTCTATTATTCATCTTCATTCAAATTCATAAGATTGCTAAGGAGGTTTTTCCCAGTTTGTGCGTGTGAGAAGCTGGCCTTGTTTGTGATGTACACTAATGTAACTGGGCACCTTGCACCAAGACAGACAAGGGTGATTTAAGAAGTCTTAGACAACCTTAGAAAGCTCTCTAAGTGGTAGCGGTGGAGAGCAGCCTTCAGGACAGTCCAGAAGGAGTGTAAAGCAGATTGTTTTACCAGAATGCAATCTTATAGTATAGATTAAGTGAAAAAGAACCACACCAAGTATTTTAAAAAATATGTATTTATTATATAATACTCTCTAGTAAGTTTCAATATCTCCAGCATGGAGATAAACACAATGCACACAATACTTTAGCCAAGAAACACAGTAAATAGCACAAAATACACAGTAGCCCAGGGGTGGGGGGACCAAAACATATACTAAGAAAGTGGTATAAGAACCAAGACTTGAGTCAAAACAGTGTCAAAAGGATGTAGAAGTGCTGGGACCCCACAGAACAGCCTAAGTTGAGTAGATAGGGACCCCATCGGGAGCGTGTGCAGTGTGGAAACACGACTGCGTGCTCTGTACAACTCTAGCTGGAGTTTTAAAGATTAAGGACCCTTCTCAGTGGACCCTGAAAAAACCCTGTGGAAGATAGAAGGTTTGAGAGCAACACCACCCGTGGATACCCTAGTATCCACATTACCTACACCAGGGACTCTGACTCTGCAGCTGTCAGGACCAGGCGATGCCAAGGAGGACCAGGAGCTGTGCAATCAGCTCCTGTGCCAATCAAAAGATGCAGGTCACAATGCACACGATGCGGTCTGCCTGAAAATTCTGGTTACTGGGGGTTCTCCAGGTTGGGGCTACTAGAAACCTAAAAATATTCTTGCAAAGAAGCCAACAAGCCTTTACAACTGCAAGTTGAACGCGGTGCACAGGGGTTCAGTTATTACAACCCCCACTAGGGATACTAGCGTCAAACTTGGTGAGAGGGCAAGGCAGGCCTGCGGAGCTGTGGAAAACTACCACCTGTGTTGCAGAACCCACGGAGTCTGGAGGAGCTCAGGATCTGCAGACCGGTCAACTTAGTTGTGGTGCCTGCAAATGCAGGGGAGTGCCTTCTTCATTCCAAAGGAGATTTCCTCCGGTGTCTTTGATGCTTCACAGGCCTTTGGATGGTTTCTGTATGATGCACAGGCACAGGCACAGGCACAAACGATGCAGCAGACTGAAAGGAAGACAAAGTCAGGCCCAAACGAAGTCCAGAGTGCCCAGACAGTAGAAGTGTAGTCGTGTCTAATCTGAATCTTATCCTACGACGAATCTTGGGACCTACACCCAGGTAAGCCCTTAAGTGCCAAGGGAACGGGTTGGAAAGATTCAGGGGTCACTCCCAGGGGTAGATTTCTTCTGATACAGCCCCAAATGAAATAGCCTATGGGCATTCTGCAAGCCGAGACCCCATCACAGCTACAATGGATAGGAGCACTATGTCAAAAATATCTTACCTGTGGGCAAGTCCATAGGAAGTGGGCCAGAGAACCAATGTCTCCACAACCTCTTCAACAAAGTGCTCAGCCTCAATGAGTTTAGTGGGAATAGCGTTGGTAACTCATCCTTCACAATATATTTCCTGGAACCAAACTAGGCAACATTAACTCCTAATACATGTGTGTTTCACCTTGATCCAAGATGGTGGCTACCCTGAACATTCAGGCCTACACTCTCTAATCTAAGATGGTGATTGATGACCTATTTAGGAACGTACCTGTCAGAGGAGATGGTTCAGGATAAAGGTCCTACGATTTGTATAGCAAGTCACCTGCCAGCTGTACGTCTTGATAAGTATTCTGCATCCACTCTAGTTTATCACCCAGCATCTTCAGAGACAACGCACTTTCTTATTATGTCACCTCCCTCAGGATATATCTTGACTGTACTTTATTCAAGTCGATTAAGGCTCCTTCTAAATCCTTTCCTAGATTTCATTGTGGCTCATGGTGAGTGTTAAGGCTCCAGTGTTTCCAAATTGAGGTTTGCGACCCACTGGTGTGACACGAGTCGATGTTTGGTGGGTAGCCAAAGTCCAGGCAACATTTAAATTCTGGCGCAAATTTATAATTTCTGATGCAACGGTGCATTGCATAGTGTTGCATCAGATTAATTTGAGCAGTGTTGCAGAATTTGTCTGCACCATGGATATTTATCATACAGCGCACCATGGTGCAGGGTCCCAAGATGCATCACGCATCGTGACTCAAAGTTGTTGATAATGACGCAAAGTTTTGTAACACAACTACTACCTACGTGACGTAAAGTAGATTTGCATGTTGTAAAACACTTTTATGTACCACAAATCAGCATGCCTCGTGCAGGACTTCATTGCATCGAAGAAACACTTGCAAAAGCAATGTACACTACCAATATTAACCAATAACTACAGCATGGAAGGAGCCTCAGGAAGCTAGGAGTACAACAAGCCTTACCCTTAAGACCTGCCAACATCACAGGGAAAAAGGAAGAGGAAGTAAAATTTCAATCATGAGGAGAACCTAATACTTATCAGTGAGGTAAACAAGAATGAGCCCCTACTATTTGTCAACTCCAAATTGCCATTAGCAAAGAAGGATGCTATCTGGCAATCTATAGTGGACAAGATGCAGTGAGCAAACAAGAAGGACTGTAGTGAAGTGTAAGAAGAGGTGACACGACTACAAACATAGGACCAAATAAAAACTGGCCAGGAACATAAAGGTAGCACTGAGGACCAGAGGAAGACGAGAGTTCTAAGTGGAGCTGGACCCATTGGAGGAGCAGGTGGCATCCCTCATTCGAACAGAGTTGGTATCTGGAGTGGAAGGTCAGGACAGTGCTGATGTACAAAGACCAGCAAAACACTCAAGGTGATGGACGGAATGTTGCACATTGGCAAAACATTTCAGAAATGGCCATATGCAAATCAGTCTTGACCCTGTGCCTCGTGGGAACAGTCCACCGGAACTGCCAAGCCATGTCTTCCCTGGAATCAAGCACCCTAGGACCGGTTTCTGGCTATCAGCCGACATCAGCCAGGATAGCTTGACTCCAGTGGCGTAGTGAGCACGGGACCCACGTCTGGGCATACCCTTCCCACATAGGGCGAACAGCAAAACACACAAGGTGATAGACGGAATGTTGCACATTGGCAAAACATTCACCCCCAGTCACAGATCAGGGTTTAATCCATCGTTATTTTGCTCACCACGCCATCCCAGTTCAGACATGGCCATATGCAAATCAGTCTTGACCCTGTGCCTCATGGGAACAGTCCAGCCCGAACTGCCAAGCCATGTCTTCCGTGGACCGGAATCAAGCATCCTAGGACCGGTTTCTGGCTATCAGCCGTCATCAGCCAGGATAGCTTGATTCCAGTGGCGTAGTGAGCACAGGACCCAAGTCTGGGCATATCCTTCCCACATAGGGCGAACAGCAAAATACACAAGGTGATGGGCGGAATGTTGCACATTGGCAAAACATTTACCCCCAGTCACAGATCTGGGTTTAATCCATCGTTATTTTGCTCACCACCCCAACCCAGTTCAGACATGGCCATATGCAAATCAGTCTTGACCCTGTGCCTTATGGGAACAGTGCAGCCCGAACTGCCGAGCCATGTCTTACCTGAACCGAAACCGTTCCTAGGATGCTTGTTTCCAGTCCACGGAGGACCTGGCTTGGCAGTTCGGCTGGATTGTTCCCATGGGGCACAGGATCAAGACTGATTTGCATATGACTGGGTTCAAACTGGAAAGGCATGGTGAGCAACAAAACAATGGATTCAGGCCCAGATCTCTTTACTGGGGTGTATGTATGACATTGTTCTGCATTCTGTCCATCAACTGTTGTTTTTACAGATGTACAAAGACCAGCATGAAGTACAGGGTGAGTGTAAGCAAGGGCCCTTAGTTATCAAATTTTCAAACAGCTGCGTGAAAGGGAAAAGGCATGAATGCCCCATATTTAACATTATCCATCACATTGCTGTCCTTTCCTAGGGCAGTTGCAATATTTGCAGCCTAGTGCCAACGTAGGCCCCCTTGCACCATTATGCAAGTGTCTATGTTGGGGCTATCCAGGAAAAAGTGTAACGCAATGTGGCTTTGTTTAGCGTCAACTTGTCACATGAGAGGGTATCCAGGTGCTGAGTAGGTTCTCTGCAGGTTGGATTACTTGAAGAGCCATGTGTGCAGTTTCTTGCGATAAGTGATGCAGCTGTCCTGATGTGCTGGGAGAGGTTGTTCTGGGTTTAGTCTGCCATGTAAGAGAACGTTCTACCTCCTGTCTTGCTTCTATGGATACGGAGGGTGTGGGTGAGCCAAGTGATGCAGAGCAGAGATTCCTGGTAAGTTGGTGGAAGTATAGATGGTGGATGAGGTAAGTGTACTTGTAGTGTGGTGCCATGTAGGCTTGGGTGAGCATCTTGACCTGGCAGATTTTCTGAATGGAGATTTTCTGAGGTGAAGTGTGAAGAAAGTTCGGTGAAGAATGATGAGTACTAGTCTGGCACTATTGTTTTGGATAGTTTGCATCTAGTGTTGCAGGTGTGCAGGGATGCTGTAGTAGAGGGCATTGCCATAGTCTAATCTCCTAAACATGTGAAAGCAGGGAGAGTTGACGGCATTAATTTCATGCCTCATGGTGAATATCTGCTCTTCTGTCTTGTGAGATTGAGTATGTGGTAGTTATTTCTCATTGAGTTGGCCACATTGGTCAAACATATCGAATCTACTTATGATGGTGTTGGTGTCTTCTGAAAGGGATAGAAAGATCTGGGTGTCATTGGCATAACAGATGATGTTGAGTCTGTTAGTCTGAATGATGCTTGATAACGGCATCGTGTATACATTGAAGAGAGTGAAAAGCCTTGCAGGTCTCCGCAGATGAGGTCCTTGCTATCTGAGGTGAATGGAGGAAACTAGACCTGTTGTGTTCTTCGGGTCAGGAAGGAGGATATTCACTTGAGAGCTGGTCCTTGAATTCTGATATTATGGATTCAGGAGATGACTGTTTCTGTGCTAGGAAAGGATAGGATTGCTATGTAAAATCTGAAATATAGCACATACATGCCCTTCACCTTTCATGCAGTACAGCAAGGTGGATTGCTGTGTAGTGCTGTGTGCAGGTTTGAACAATATGACCCCTATGGTGTTTAAATGCACAAACGGCATGCAATACAGTACAGCTAGGCAGCTTGGTGTGATGTGGTGCGTAGAAGGTAGTGTGCATTAATTTGTGAGCTTTAACAATTTTTGGTGCATTACATCTCTCGGCTAGGGTTGGGGCACAAACTGATGCCTAAACAAATGCAGATAACCTTGCAACATGGTGCAAGAGTGCCTGCCGATGTGTTAGGCAGAACATTTTGCATCAGTGCTAGTATAAATCAGGAATGCACTATATAATGTTGAAAGTGGCCCATTCCTGCCCCTTCCCTTTCAGACAGGGGAGCACATCAAGCTACCTAGTTGTGTTGCGTTGAGTGACAATAAAATGAATATGCCCCCTCGTGCATAATGAGGGTGTGCGATCAATGTAGATGTATTGCCATGTGAAAAGTACCAATAATATAACATGGACTTATTCACTTGTAGAAACATAAGTTCTACATATCCCTGTTTACTTGAAAGTTAAAGAAAATACTGTTCGAATGTATCAGAAATCACTTATGTCATGTCTAATAATGGAATCTGTGTAACATATCCCTATTTCTTTCCGGAGGGGCAAACAAAATCTCCTGGAGATCAGCCTGCCTGTGATGTTCAACTTATTGATGACACCATTCTGCCCCCCATGGATGAAGACACCTTCCAACATCTCCTGGACACATTTGAAGCATCTCCTCCGGCTTTGGCTAGGGAAGGCTCCATGAGATTGACGTCTCCCTAGCTCACATCACTGGTGTTATGATGCAGAAGGACAAACAACACCAGCCTTGAACATCTGACACTAGTGATGTTGTTACACAGCTGGGAGCCATGAATTCATGCTTCCAGTCCTTGAAAAGAGGACTTGGCCCCTAGGTAATCATTTGGAGACTAAGATGGTTTCCTTCATGGGATCCACAGGTACCCTCAATAGCAACATCGTAGCTATATGGTCCAACCAGGAAGCCCTTTCCCGGGACTACCATGCTGCCTTACTAGCATTTAAAAATGTAATTGGGTACATGGGAATTACATCTTCTGCCTCTGATGTTGTGAGGCAAGTTCCAACACTCATCTGCCTACCATTCCAACAACACAACTACCAGTGAAAGCAGAACATTCATTAGAGGAGGAAGATGTACAGTACCCCAGTTTCTAAGCCAGAACTTCCCGATAAGCATGTGTGAATTACTCCTGGTGAGTTTGATGATCTGTCCTATGTAGGACTTCATGCCATTCTTTGGAATCCACTTCAGTGCTCTAAGTTTGTGGAGTGATTGATCTTGTCCACCAGTTCTTATCAAGTATCATCCATAATTGCTAATAGCAATATGTTCCTCAACACTTCTCATGTAACACATGTCACCATTCTTCTTATGTGATGTAATGTGATAATCTGAACCTGGTAATAATCAAAAATATAAAATAAAAACATTACCAGATTGGTATGGTCTAATCTCAAATGTCTTCATACATACTGTACAAAAACACCCAAAAAAATCCTGAAACCTAAAGAAGAGAGGCCTAAAGTAAATAGGACATGCTATCTTTAAATGTGCAACTTTACAATGACATCAATTGCTATGGTAGGATGAGCAATGTGTAGTGCCTCTACGGAATGTCAGAGTGAATCAACAAGCAACATCATCTTGCTGGACACACAGTGAGATGATTATAAAGTACACAAATACTTACCACTTCTAACAAAAGATATGTGAGGTATGTGACCCCAAAACGCTGTTCCATTGATCCATATCTATGCTGCTAAGTAATTAGCCCAACATCATTACATAATTGTATACCTCATTGCTCACACAAATGTTAATTATCAATACATGACTCTGGATGGTTGTACCAGTACTAGCGAGATACTCATGCCTACGTGTCTTATACATTTGCATTGCACTTGTGCCACACAAGGAGGCACAAGGGCAATGCAATACCTTGAATTAAAGTTACCAAGCCATGCAATGTCACCTTTGGTGGCCCTGTGTGTCTTAATAGATGTAAACTGAAGAAACCAACACCAGACACCAACACCCTCAGCTGCTACAGACCCATCTCTCACCTACCTTTTTCAGCTAAAGTCATGTCAAAAACCATCAATACCTAACTCACAGACCACCTAGAATTCCATCAACTCCTAGATAGCTCTTAATTATCCTTTGTCACCAATCACAGCACACAGACAGTCATCGTTGTGGCCACCAATGACATCAGAAGCATCCTCGACAAAGAAGAATTGGTCGCACTCATCTTCTTCGACCTCTCCACTGCTTTCAATATTATCTCCCACAAATCACACATCAGAAAACTACAGCACTTGAGTATCTAGGGACCGGCCCTCACGTGGATATCTTCCTTCCTCACAGACAGAACTCAATAAGTTAGATTTCCCCCCTATACTTCAAAACTCATCTGCAGAGTCTTTCAAGGATCGTTGCTCAGCCTGACACGCTCTTCTATCTACATGACCCACTCGCAGGCCTCGTCAGAGCCAACGGCATCAACAAAGTATCCTATGCCGATGACACACAGCTCATCCTCTCCCTTACTGACTCAACCAGCACCACCAAAGCAAATTTGACCAACTGCATGAGCAACATTGTTGCTTGGATGTAAAACAACTGCTTCTAGCTCAATAAAGACAAAACCGAAGTCTAATCTTTGGCAACAACCACTCCCCTGGGATGCCTCTTGGTGGTCCTCCAAACTTGAGCCCCCACCCAGCCCTGCAGACCATGCCAAGAACCTCCTGATCATCCTGGACCCCAACCTATCCATTAGCAGACAGATCAACACCATCTCCTTATCATGTTTCCACATCCTGCAAATGCTATGCAATATTTTCAAGTGGATCCCACTGAACACCACATGAATGGTCAACCAGGCTCTTATCACAAGAAGTCTTGATTAAGGACATGTCCTCTTCATAGAAATTCCAGTCCCTGTCTTACATCGACTAGAAGCCACTTAGAACGCTGCCATCAAGCTCATCCTGAACTTCGCGCATCTCGCCTCACCCAACCCTACAAAGTTCTCCATAACACCGGCTCAGCCCACCTCAACTACCACCTCAACTTTTACCAACCCACCAGACACCTTTGTTCTGTGTCCCTGGAAGAGAAGACCTCTTTCGCATGAAGAAGACCAGAAGGAGAGGATGCTTCTTCTCATAGCTTGCAGCCAAGTAACACCTCAGAACTTCTGCCTCCTTCATGGACTTCCAAAGGAACCTCAAGACATTGCTCTTCCTGATGAAACAGCACCCCCTTGGGCCTTCTCTAGTCAGCACTTGGATAACCTCACTGGTGATTAGCAGCGCTCTACAAATTCACATAACATAACTGTTGGAACTGGCATGTTATGGTTGGCTGAGGTGAGGCCTTAGCCAGGCAGAACCTACAACTCCCGTCAGGGGCAGGTCTTTACACTCACTGCATAACCTGTGCTCTCTCTTGGGTAGTTTGCACTGAGCAGCCAGGCTTATCACAGAGGAAATGTGTAAAGCATTGGCACAGCACTCTCACACAATAAATAAAATGAGCATCACAAAAGAGACTTCACACATAGCATATGTAAATACATTTTGTATTCAACACACACATTAACTAACACAAGATGAACTTAATGTATTTCTGGGCATAAATCACTTTAGGAAATATCACTAGCTGTACTAGGCCCAACTGTGTTAAGATTACATGTCATTTTTCACACTTGGAAAAGATCCTACTTTAACCCTCAGCACCCTTACGAAGTGTGAAACGTTGTCAGACTGAAGCCCAAACCTGGCATGTATTATAATTCAATACCACACAGTATCACACAGTTGTAGGGTGAGGAGAGGACCGTTGGTCCGCCGCAGTGAGGACATGAAAGGAAAAATCGATGAATGGGGGATGAAGCGGGGAAGCTTCTCGGAAGAAAGAGGCACCACAGAACACTAATCCGCTCCTCTGCACCTCCCTGGAAATTAGGCATGTCTGGTGCACGTTGCTGCGAGTCGCACCAGACAATTCCAGCCAGACGCATGAAGAGTTGCAAATTCCGTACATCCTTTGAGATGAGGCCCAATGTCTACTGCACGTTGTACTGAGTTGCACCAGACAATTGCGGTCGCACACAACGAAGAGTTTCACGTTCTGAACCTCCCTGGAAATGAAGCACAATGTCTGGTTTGTGTTGTTCTGAGTCGTACCAGACAATTCTGGTCACACACAGGCACAATTTCAGCAGTGCCGCACGAGGAAGAATGAGGCACTAATACCTTCGATGTTTGCAACTTGTGAATCAGACAATGCACACGATGAGCATGCAGTCGGCATGTCACATGAGAGAAATGCTGCACGATCGAAGAAGCGAGCCAAGTGTGTGTCCTGCAACTGGTGACTCTGAACACCGCCAACAAGATGCTTATGTATGTTGAGGCCCCACGATGCAGACCCACACTACATAGATTTGGGCAGTATTTTTTGGGGCTCTGCACAAGGCAATCCGGCCTCCAGGCAAAATTCTTAGTTCTACGCTCACAACGCATTATCAGCGGCAGCCCCTCCATTAGACTGGAGGATTGCCGCCTCCCCCCCCACCAGGAAATAAAACGGGTTCAAAAACGTTTTATTTTCGTCTTATTTCTAATCTTCTGGACACATCTCCAGGACTCTGACGAGTCTTGTGGGCAGGTCCAGATGATGACACTGCTGGTGGGGGAGTGGTGGGCGTCCCTTTATTGTGCATGAGGGTTTGGCTAGCTTTTTCAGGCCGGCCAAACCCTCATGCACAGTGAAGCTCTCTCCAGCCCCAGCAACACAGTAGGTACATGCTCTCAGTCTCCCAGGTAGCACAAGTTGCCGGTGCTCAGGCCAATCCTGAGCTGCTCTCATGGGAGAGCAGCTTCAAGATTGGCCGCAGGGCAGGCTGGGAGCTTGTGCCCAGGGCAACAAGCAGGAAGAGAGCGATGTGGCGGGAGACGGCGGCTGTAGCGTTAAGGTAGTTTATTCTTTTTTTTCTTCCCCGAACCCTCCTCACCTCCCTCCTATGGCACTTTGGCAGGGGATGGGCCACTACCGTGCACTACCAGTTGGGACCCAGCAGATAATGTGGGCACTGAAGAGGGCACCGATTTTCAGGTTTCACAGGTAGATGGTGTGGGTCCCTTGCGGGAGGTCTTTGATGTCCCTGAGACCTCCACCAGAGAAAAAGCCCTAGGAGAGCACACTTCAGGGTGCCACACAGCAGTAGGTAGTCATCCCAGGCCAGCCACTATTCAGGAAGGGTGTATGGTCCCTTCCAATGGCAATAATTCTCCTTGTGCAAAATAGATTCCTCTGGCAGTGTGCACCACACAGTTTCAGGATTTCTGGTCCTTCATCTCTACAAATGTATCTCTCCCCTGCTGAAGTATGGCATCAGTAGTTATACTGTAGTGTTCCTTTGAAGTTGAGGATGGTTCAGAGGGTTTCCCTTTGAACTACAGATAGCTCTCCTAAATTTCAGTCCTATCTACCATGGGTCCGCAGAATGCAGATCTAATTCTGGGAGTGATCTGCCTCCCAGGGGTCGAGCATCAAAACCTCTTCCTACAACCTATCCAGCTAAGCCCTCATATGGCAGAGGTCTGTCATTCCAGTTGCATGCCCAGTGTTTATTGCTATCTCTGGGGAAAGCACAAATGTGTTCCCCCATCCTCCAATGTAGACGGAAGTCAAACTAAAATGCACACTATGTTTTAGTGCAAAGAAATGCCCACTCTCTAGAAGTGCAAAAAGAACAATTGATGGACAGAATGCAGAACAGTGTCTTTTACTTTCTAGAAGTGGTATTTCTAAGCTATTAATGACAAATCCCTCTTTACCCCACGGGAGAATTTGCCATTGTGAATCCAAAGATAGGAAATATTATGAGGCTGCTCCACAGTAAGCCACATTTCCAGCTTGAAGTAATTTCAACCACTCTCCCATGTTAAGCTATGAGAAGAGCAAACCTCAGAGGTAGTGAAAACACACATGGGTATTCTTCACTACCTGGGCAAGGAACACACATGCACATGCCCTGCCTTTCACCTAATACTTGCTTCACCCCCTAAGACTTACCCCAGGGGAGCCCAAGTGGTAGGTCCCCTCAGGATTGGCCAGTGGTTTAAAAAGGGCAACATGAGCATAAGTGCAATTGCGCACACACAGGCCTGCAGTGGCAGGCTTTGACACATGTTAAAACACCATAGGTGCAAGTGTGCACACACAGGCCTGCAATGGCAGGCTTGAAACAAGTTTAAAAACATCAGGTAAGCATCGTTACCAAACACATATAGAAAAGGTGCACACGCCTTAACACTGCATTTACAGTGGGAAAGTGCCAGGGCCTTAAGACCCTTAAAAGAGAATCAGCAAAACGAATACGTTAGCTCATGGGTAAAGCCGACCTCCTACATAGGGAAAACCCATGTGGCATTCTTCACTAACTGGGCAGGGAATACTCTTGTGCACCTGCCCTGCCTTTCACCTATCACTTGCTCAACCCCTCAGGGCTTACCCTAGCAGTCCTGTAGTGGTAGTGGAAGGCCCACTCAGGGTTGGCTAATAAGTTGAAAATGCTAACCTGAGCATGGGTGCGACTGTACACGCACAGGTCTACAATGGAAAACTTGATACACGTTTGAAAGGCTATTCTGGTGGGTGGCACAACCAGTGCAGTACTTGCCCGGGTTATGGGGTCTACTATTTTACAGGGCACTCACAGATACAACACCAAAACCAATCAAGTAATCACTACTGCCTAGCATGCGTAGGCAGGATGCGTGTGCTTTCATATTGCATTACAGTGGGAGTACGACCAGAGTCCTAATGCCAAGGAAAGAGAATCAGCAAAAACAAGGAAAACCAAAATGTTTTTGGGGAAATCTCCTAAGAATGACCATGTCCAACAACAACATAACAATGTGGAGAAATGCAATGCAGAGCAAAATAGCAGGCTTTTGTTACTGTGTCCCAGAAAGGTGTTACATGTGTTGAGTGTGTGTATCCACACATTAAATAAATAGCACACACAGATTTCGCATAAGTGGTAGACTTGGGAACCTGCAACAATGCTACACCTCCCCAGGGGAGAGCTAGTGAGGAGATATATGGTTAAAGCTTCTTGTTGTGGTATCTTTCAAAGTGAGCTGCATTATGCTGCACACTTTGCTAGAAGTAAATGTCAATCTGAATTAGTTTTGTCCAGGCAGGTGTCACTTCCTGCACAAAAATAATTCCAGGCAACAACGCATGCCCCATTACACAATGATGCAAGGGTGTCTGCATTAGCGCAAAGCAGCGGTTTATGTGCCAGCGCAGCCAGAAACCAGCAACCTGTTGTATCATGTCAGATTCAACACTTTCCTGTCCTCTCCCTTTCACACAGCACCCTGCAGTAAGGAGCCTACCTGTATTGTGCTGTGTGCCAAATAGAAAACTGAGCACAATTTCCAGTGTTTAAAGTTTGGATATGGGTGCCTTCATTACCCCAATGTGAGGAAGACCTACAGTTGTCAAGAGGAGTCAGATAATGCAACATTTTGGTATTATACATTTCGGACTATTAAAACATCATATTTTCCTCTAACTTAACAAAAGTAACCTATAACAAAAAGTACCATTCACTTAAAGAACCGTGAATAACGTATTTAATTGAAAACATATCACATAAAAACATCACCTAACCTTATCTAAACTACACTGTCTATCATTAAAGCTATCCTATCATACCTAATCTACCACTTAACCTATCTTAACAACTAATAACACTTGACAACATAAACATCAACCCGCACTCCCTTAATACACATAGGTCAATAAAACACAAACATAAACTACATCTTAAATATTTACTATCTAAACATATAAGCCTAAACAAATATATATTTGTTTGTATTCATTTTGTTATTTTTTATAATTTCTATTTTGTAAATACAAAACATTCACCCATCACCCACTAAAAAGCTTATACATTATAAATAACTTTCACTAAAAGCTAACCTAATATCTTACTTAACTATTTCTAACCTACACTATCCGTAAACCTACACTAAAGACTAACTATGAACACTTAAATAACTATATGAACAGGTGGGGGCGCTAGGTGGAGCTAATCCAACATGGCCGCACCGTTGTGAGGCTCCCGCCGCTACGGGTGAATTTCTAATCATAAACTCCATCCTTTTCAAGAAATACGATCCTTGAGCACCACCTTTGCGTAGCGGCATGCATCCTGCTGCTATGGTCCGAAATTTGAGCCAGTAGATCGCTGTGAGCCAGCTGGATAAGCCGGGGAAGCTGACGACGGTGTGAGAGGTGAACGGACTGGAGCGCTCGGCTGGGTGACCGCATCACGCGAGGCCGCAGCGGATTGGGCCATATCACGGAGCTTGCTGCGGGCTGGCGACGGAACAGCCTTGAAGGTGGACCCCCCTCCTCCTCCCTCCCACCCCCCCTGGCGAGATACCACCCTGGTGGGAGCTGGAATTGAGAGACCCGTGACGTGGGCCCTGGCGCAGGCCGTAGCGGTCGGAAAACAGCAGCGGTACCGGGGGACTGGTCAGAGTGGTACAGTACGGCTGGAAGTGCTCAAGGCAAAAGCGGCACAGAATCCAGTGACACGGGACTGCGCGTGGGGCCCCACAAGTACGAGGAAACTGTGGGGATCTAGTCAAGCGCTGACATCCGACTACGCCATATCATCTACACTTGGCTGCCATTTTCTACATACACGAGCCGCCGTCCCCACCAGTCCTGCGAGAGAGCAGACGAGGGCGGAGGACAGTGGTAGGCTGGAGGTCCCGGACGTGAGAAAGACTGCGATGCATCAAGACAGGGGAGGTGGAGGTTATGGGTGGATGTAAGCTGGCGCGATTAATAACGGACTGATAAATAAATCGCTTTGTAGGTGCTGATACACCATTTGCCACGCTAAGAGGCTGCAGCCCGTCCCACGCTCCGTCAACAGTGATTGAAAACCACACAGCAGAGGACCCTGGAAAGAGAGAACTCCCACCCTCCCTGAGACACCAGTGGGTACTCAATCTGAAATTACCGCATCGCCCATTTCAGGACCCCCCTTGTCCCCCCTCAATATACCTGGTGGGAAGAGGATCAAAAGCGGCCTACAGGACGTTGGGGGAGAATACGTGGTAGGTAATCTCCCGGAAGTGACTGACACATTTGCCTTTTAAGCAACACCTACAACGAGTTGGGCAGTAAGTCGGCAGACATGGGGAGAACTGAACCCAAACAAGCGAAACTCACATTTGAAACGGCCGGCTCCAGCTCAAAAGAGTGCGAAGACGAGGACCCACCGGAGACGAGAGATGAGGGGTGGAAAGCGCTACTAGTGAGAATGCAACAAAGCCTCACGTCAATTGACGCCAAGATGGATGCAATGAATAATAGGCTGGTGTCGGTTGTAGCGAAACTCGACCAGCATGAAGAGCGATTAAAAGAGGCGGAACAGAGGGTGTTGGGGCTGGAAGATGGAGCGGTAGCTAACAAGCAACATGTGCTACAAATGGACAAACTCCTGAAAGTTATTGCAGACCAGAACGAGGAGTTGGAGGCCCGTTCCCGAAGAAACAACGTTCGCATGCTGGGCCTTGCGGAATCTACCAATACTGGGAACCTGGAGGACTTTCTGGAAAGCCTGCTGGTTGACCTATTTGGGAAAACTGCCTTCTCAGTGCACCTGGTGATTGAAAGGGCTCATTGATCCTTATCGGCACGCCCCCCCCCCTGGGACTCCACCGCGCCCTGTGATAATGCGATTCTTGAATTATCGTGACAGGGATGCTGTGTTACGACTGGCACGCAAAAAAGGTACAATCCACTAGGAGAACACCACCTTAGCCTTCTACCTAGACTTTACGCAAGCGGTGCAAGACGCCCGCCGTAAGTTCACAGCAGTGAAGAAGAAGTTACAAGCGCAAAAAATTACATATGCTATGTTATACCCTGCGAGGCTGCGGATTCACCACCGGGGGAAACAACATCTTTTCAACTCTCCTCAACAGGTGGAGGAATACCTAAAACACGACCGTAAGTCAACATCCTGAGAGGATCCTGCCCAGCGGCGCTCTAGATCCCACTCGCCGCTATCGGAACCCAGCTGATGCCAAGATACTTACCAAACTACAGACAATGGCAGGGAAGTGACCGTGGACATACTTGACGCTATGCCGAATGGTGATGTATGACTGCACAATTTATTGATTGCTTGACTGATGGATTCGCCCGAACACTCACCTCTGTCCTGTCAGAACGATCCCTAAGATATCTGGGGTTGTGGATGGGTGAAATAGAGAGGCTGAGTGGGTGCGGAGAAGGCCCCCAGCGGCCCCCAGATGAAGGCGTCCCCCCAATTTTGAGCTTTGGTTCTTAATTTATTCGGTGTATTGTCTGAACTATTCCTGGGGTGGGCTTAACCCCAGACACCCCTTGAGGGAAGGACTCCAACGTGTTTTGTTTGTAACCTCGGGTGGGAAGGGCACATGCCCGGCTAGTTGGGGTGGCCGGTGTGGGAGGGAATGGGAGGATGGGAGGTGGTAATTGACATACCATTGGAAAGTAAAAATTCTGTTGGGGAGATTTGGGGGGAGGGTGAGGAGTGTTTTGCCTGGCAAGTTGGGGTAGCCGCAATGGGGGGGGGAAGACATTTTCTTATATAGCTGCATGGTTACCAATTCTTGTACAAATGTCACAATAGCACAATTGAGGATGTATTACCTTTATAGTGGAAATGATAGACGTTACAGGTGATAAGCACATTGTTACAATACTATCATGGAATGTCCGCGGCCTAAACAACCCGAGGAAAAAGAGACATGTGCTGAGCTACCTAGACCGTCATCATATCTCAGTTGCCATGTTATAGGAAATGCACTTAAGTCCCGAAACCACGCCCCAGTTCGCATCACGATGGGCGACATATCGCTCCTTTGCTTCTTACTCTACTTATGCCCAGGGAGTTACGATTTTAATTAAAAAAGGTTTATCTTTTGTGCTGGGAGGGTCCGAGTCGGACAAGGGAGGCCGCTATAGTCTCCTGTGGGGGAGACTAAATTCCTATGATGTGACCTTCGCCAACTATTACGGCCCCAACTATGATGAACCCCACACACTCCTTCAACTCTGGGGTAGGATTCAAGAGATAGGTACCACATACGTTATCTGGGGGGGTGATTTCAATACTGTGCTGCACCCGCACCAAGATAGGTCTAATGCATGCCCTGCCCATTACACCAACACCTGTAATGCGCTGCAAGACCTCACGAAAGATAACTGCCTTGTAGACTCTTGGAGGCACGTGCATCCCACTGGGAAGGAAGGTACACACTACTCGGCGGTGCATTCCTCTTGGGCCCGACTAGACAAAAAAAAATTATCGGCTGGAAAGGCACATTGGATAGTGCGGACGACACACTTGGCACGAACATATTCCAACCACTGCCCTGTACTTGTTGACCTACAAACCCCGATGCAGCAATCCCCTTACAGTAGCTGGCGCCTTAATCCCAACATTTACAAGACGCTGTTTTTAAGACAGACCTAGAGCAGGATATTCAAGATTTTTTTGAGCGCAACATCGCTTCAGTCCCTAGTATTACTACAGTATGGGAAGCCTTCAAAGTTACGATTCGTGGTTGGTGCATATCAAGAGGTGGAGGGGTATTGAGGGCTCTGCGACATGATCTTAACCGGCTAGAACAGACACTCAAACAGTTAGAACATGACATTGCGGCGAATCCTAACGAGCATGCCCTAAGGGCCAAGATGCGTGACACTATGTCTGAATATGAGGAACTTGCTCATAGAGAGGGCAAGTTCCGTGGCAAACCATATGTGGCTAGAGTGTATGGGGAAGGTGACCGACCGGTGAAGGCGCTCGCCGCCACCGTCCAGCCCCCTAAAATTCTCCAATTATGTTACAACAGTGACGGATGCTCAGGGCAATCATTGCAGAAACCTCCCTGACATACTTCATACTTTCAAAAGCTTTTACAGCACACTGTATTCCACACAGAGAGGGGACCCACTAGACCTATCGTCCTATCTGGACGATAAGGCTCTGGCGTGGCTGGGAGACACCCAAAGAAAAATTCTCGATCATGAACTTGAATTAGACGAGATAATGGAGGCAATAATGCACATGAAATCGGGACGAGCCCCGGGATCGAATGGAAATACCGATCGAATTTTATAAAATATATGTCCATATACTTGCTCCAATCCTCAAGGAAGTATTTTACACAGCGCAAGAAGAAGGTTGCTTGCCAGAGTCTATGCGTCAAGCAGTTATCACTTCCTTGCTCAAGCCAGGGAAACCCCCAACAAGCTGGACTCATACCGACCACTATCCCTACTGAATTGCAATATCAAAATCCTGGCAAAAGTCATAGCGACCAGGCTGAACCTCCTCATGCAAAAACTAGTACCGCCCGACCGGCTCGTGCTACAGCTCATAATCTCAGAACTCTGGCCTCAGTCATTCAGGATATTGATCCTAATAGCTCTACAGTGGCAGTGTTTTTAGACATCACTAAGGCGTTTGATTCCCTGGAGTGGGACTACTTAATGGGTGTACTGAGCCGCATGGGTCTGCCCACCTCTTTCCTTCAGTGGATCCAACTCTTGCATCATCGGCCAACAGCATCGGTGCTACTAAATGGTGCAAGATCCCCCTCTTTTTCCATCTCCAGGGGAACACCCCAAGGGTGCCCCTTATCCCCAATCCTATTTGCCTTGGCAATCGAACCTCTCGCTGCAAAGCTGCGCCAACACCACAATGACAAGGCTTTGATTTACCCGTCCAGGCAGCTACTTGTCTCCCTCAAAGTGGATGACATAACCCTATATATGCGCAAACCTCATGAAAATTAAAATCCCGTTCTCAGAGAAATCACCAAATTCGGAGCCATATCTGGCATCCAGGTTAACTGGTCTAAATCTTCGGTTTCCCCCTAACAGACGATACCCTGCAACACCAATTGGATTATCCATTGGTTTGGGAGATGGAAGAAGTCAAATATCTTTGCATCCACGTTAATAGAAATAAAGATGCATTAATGAGGGCTAATTACGGTACAGCCATAGATAAAATCACTGATAACATTACCAAATGGTTGAATCTGCCCCTATCCATGGCAGGGTGGATTTCATCGATCAAAATGGTGCTACTGCCCAAATTACTATACCTTTTCACCAACATCCTTTACCACCCCGGCAGCTTCTTTTTAAAAACACTTAGAACGCAGCTTTCCAGACTCATATGGGGAGGGAAACACCCGCGACTAAACCTTAACACTATGATGTTGCCTTACTGTCAGGGAGGGTTTGATGTGCCCAATTTTGAATACTACTTTTATTGTGCACAGGCCCATTTTGCGACATACTGGTTCCACCCTCCGCCCTAAATAGCCCCATCTCGCTGTGGAAGACGTGGGCGAGACCCGTCCACGGTAGACTGTACGGTGAGAGCCTGGCAGAAAATAGCCCAAAAGCTGTACGCCCCGATGTTATACTCTCCCAATATGCCTTTGAAACGCAATCATCTGCTAGCTGTCACACAGGAAGGGATCTGTTGCAAGATGCTGGAAAACCTGAATTATTCCACTTGGGGTGATCTATATATTGGAGGGAGATTCCGCACCTTAGATCAATTCTTTACCCAGCACACACCCACGACTATGGACACATTCCTCTACACTAATCTTTTTTATTGAGAAAAGAAGAAAAAAGCAGCTCATACAATAACAAGGATGGAGCACGGATCAATTATATGTAGGCTGTGGGGTTTTAGGTTTAAACCAATAATAACTGATAAAACCCCACTGAAAGAAAAATAGCCCTCACCGGTGAAAACATATAAACACTGAAAAAACACCTGGACAATCACAAACTAAATGCCATTCAAAGAAAGGAAAAAGAGAGTGAAAGAGTCATTATTTTCTTCCTGAAGGGGTCAATACAATGTTACTTTGTTATACAAGCTAGCAGAAAGAAAGACTGGCTAACATTATTCTGCTTGGGTTTTGTTCTTTAGGGATGCCACTAAAATATTGTTTCTTCTTCCTTTTACTTTTTCAGCACCGGAAAAACACTTTTTCTGTTGTTTTTAGTGGCACGAAAATGTGTAACCACTGAGAACAACTGTTTTTTAAGATATTGAAATCACTGAAAACACCCCACCAGAATTTACCAAAAATAGAAACTGAAAACAGGAAAGCCTAATTATATGCTATAAAGCGATAATGGCATTGAGATGCTATGGCCGCAATCAAAATACAACCCCAACGCTTGTCGATATTCGCCCATATCCGGAAGTGCCATAGGGCTGAGTCTGCAACAGTGGGGGAAAAACAATACCCCGTCCCTACCCCCCTCCCTCACCCCCCAACCATCCCTCGACCTACCCACCCCCACACCACGTTCCAGGTCCGTGATCCCCATGCACAGAAACATTACAAACAGCCATCCATCCCAAAGCCCCTCAAGGTGGAACATGTGACCGACGAAGTAAGCGCAAGTACCGGGGGCAAGTTACCTCTCTGAACTCGGTGGCCAGCAAGGCCAGGAAGGGCTGCCACAATTCTGCATATTTGGAAACTTCCCCAGCTTTAATTAAGGACAGATTTTCTATGCCAAGCACTGCCCAGAGGCGAAACAGCCAGCCCTGGAAGGTGGGGGTATGTGCGGTGCGCCATAAAGAGAGAACATTCTGGACTGCAAAGCTTAGGGCAATAGCAATCAGCCTCCCCCTATGTGATTTCAAGGGGTATGTCAAAGCATTCGGTAGACCCAACAAGACATAGGCAGGGAACCTTGGGATCTCAGTGTCAAAGTGTGTGTCCACCTCGTCTAACACCAATTTCCAATAACTTTGGATCTGAGTGCAATCCCACAATAGGTGTACCAGCGTGCCCCTTTCACCACACCCCCGCCAACAGGTAACCTCCCTTGCCGGGTCCATTTCGTGCAGTCTCTCTGGTGTATAATACCAGTACGTCGCTAATTTTGTAAAGGTGTCCGTCAAACCCATGTGGTATGCTGAGTGACGTGCCCGGTAGTAAATGTCCTCCCATTCTTTATTGGTGCGCGCTCGTCCAAGCTCCCTCTCCCAGCGGGCCCTACTAGGATTGTATACCAGGGCATACCTTGCTAACAGCATGCGGTACACGTCCGAGATGAGACGTTTATCCGTCTTCCGTGTGAGCAACCAGTATTCATAAGTACTAAGTTTCCGATCCGCCTCAGTTCGCACCCGGTCGTTAAGTGCCCAGTGCCGCACTTGCAAATAGCGTAACCGCTCCGTCTCTGGTAGACCGTATTCCCGCCGCAAATGTTCAAAGGACGCAATCCCTTCATTCGTGTACAGCTGGCTCAGAGCTCTGCACCCTGCAGGGCGCCACTTGGCAAAGGCCTGCGCATCGCAACCTGGCCCAAACTCAGGGTTGTCTGTCAGTGTTGTGAGCGGGGAAGGAAACGTGGTCAAGTCGTGACTCACGTTAGTCTGGTCCCATACCTCCAAGGGCACTCGCGTGATGAACGAGGCATACAAATTAGGGGGCCGGTGTGCCCTACGGAGGAAGGGGACTTCCTGCAACGTCCGGCCCGCCACAGCCTGATCCTGGAAGAGCCAGTGTTTTCCTGACTCCCACCTGCTCCATTCCACCAATGTCCGGAGCTGAGCCGCCTGGTAGTAGAGCCGCTGGTCCGGGAGGCCCAGACCTCCCTGTTCTGGCGGCAACATGGCCAGTCTGAGCTTCATTCTCGGACGTTTGCCATTCCAGATGAACAGAGCGAGTTCGGACTGTATCTGCTTGATCCAGCCCTCCGGGGGTCGGAGAGGAAGAGCCAGAAAGACATAGAGGATCTGCGGCAGAATGGTCATCTTAACCGCAGCCACCTTGCTGAGCCAAGACAGAGGGAGATGCTTCCACCTACCGAGCTCCGTCCGTATCATCTGCCGTAACCTGGCGTAGTTGATTCGGACCGTGCCAGACAGAGTGTCCGCCAACTGAATTCCCAAGTAAGGGATTGCCTCCGAGGCCCACCGAGAGGGGAAGCAGGCTTGCAAGTGGGCCCGCGTCTGTCCATCTAAGGAGAGATCCAATGCCTCAGATTTCCCCATATTAACCTTGAAACCCGCCGCCTCAGCAAAGGATTCCAAGATCTCCACACACGCCGGCATTGAGGTTCTGGGGGAACCTAACGAAAGCAGGATGTCATCCGCATATAAGCTGATCGTGTGCGTGAATACGCCAAACCTAATGCCCTGTACCCTCGGGTCAAGTCGCAGCGCCTGAGCTAGCGGCTCCATGTACAATGCAAACAACAGAGGCGACAGCGGGCATCCCTGTCGCGTCCCTCGTTCAATGGGGAAACTCGGAGATGAGCATCCATTGACCCTCACCACCGCCGTGGGGAAGGTATAGCAATTCAGGACCCAGGTCCTGAATTTCACTCCGAATCCTGCCTTTATCAGTACACTCTCCAGGTATGGCCAGTGGACCCGATCAAAGGCCTTCTCGGCATCGATTCCAAGCAGCATATACTCCCCTTCGGTACGCATCGCCTTCTCAATCAGATGTAAAGCTCTCTTAGTGTTGTCCGTCGTTTGGCGTTCCGGGATGAAACCCGCCTGGTCCGGGTCTATCAGCCCCTGCAGAAGTGGGGCCATCCGTGCGGCCAATATGCCCTTGTAAATTTTAAGGTCAACATTAAGGAGAGGTATGGAGCGATACGCCCCACACTGTGCTCGGTCCTTCCCTGGCTTAGGGATGACCGAAATGGTGGCGTCCAGCAAGTCCCGTGGGATCGCTCCCGGCTCCTCGAAGGAATTAAACAACGCTGTCAGCAGCGGCGCCACCTGAGGGCAGAACGTTCTATAAAAAAGAGAGGTAAACCCGTCCGGGCCCAGCGCCTTGGCCAACTTAAGGCGCTCGATCGCTGAGATTACCTCTTCAGGACGGATGTTACTGTCTAGCCGTTCCGCCAGGACCTTTGACAGGGTCGGGAGGGGAACAGACTCCAGAAAGGCCTGGCCTATCGCAGGGTCGAGCCGTGCCCCCGCATAAAGGGAGGCATAAAAGTCACTGAACGCCGCCGCAATGTCGCAGTCTTCCGTGACGCGCCTACCGTCCGGCGTGGCGATCTCCTGTACCGCGCGCCGCTGCTGGGTTTCCTGAAGCGCGCGGCCCAACAGACGCCCGCACCTGTCCCCTCCTGTATAATATAAGTGCCGTGTCCTCAACGTCGCAAACTCTGCCCTATCCTGGTCCAAGGCCGCCAGCTGCTGTCGCACTTGGCGGAGCTGTCGCCATACCCGAGGCGCCCCTGTCCTCTGGTGCATCTGTTCCAGTTCTCTCTTCCGTAGCGACAGCTCCTCGCGCTTACGCGCTCTCTCAGAGTTTTCTGCTGCTGAGATCGCTATAAACTCCCCACGGAGAACCGCCTTGAGTGCCACCCAACGCGTCGCCAGAGAGGTGTCCGAGGTGTGATTATGTGACAGAACATCTTTGATAACCTCAGTAATCTTCTTCACGTTGTCCGAGCGGTGTAGCAATGTATCGCGCAATCTCCAGCAACGTGCTACTCTAGACACCGGCGGGAAGGAGAACACCGCCGACAGCGGTGCATGATCTGATAGTGCCGCCGCCCCATATTCTGCCTCTGTCGCCAGCGCTGTGAGTGACCTAGAAGTCAGGAAGTAATCTAACCTTGCGTAAGTTTTGTGGGCATTAGAGTAGTAGGAGTAGTCTTGGGTTCCCGGGTGAAAGCTACGCCAAAGGTCAACCAACCCCACCTCCTCCAGCCTGGCCAGCCCCTCCCGTGAAAGAGTGCCTGCCTGTGTGGTGCGTTGCCCTGATGTTACATCCTGCTTTTCTTTCTTCTCTGTCCTTCTTTAATGTTTGTTATAACTTGCTCAGCATACATCTATGATGTCACATAGAATGCTGGTTGTGTATGCTTGAGATGAGAGTCAGTTACATCTGAGGCTGAGCAGCAGTCCAGCTGCTCCTGGTGGGATTGTATTTGGACTTACTTATGTCTTCATTATCATCTTGATCTGATACCAATCTTCAATAAATCAAATATAATTTTATACCCTGAATTTATGGACATTAATTGTTACACCTGATCTATCTAAGTGGGTATCAAACACCAGATTCAGGTCACCCCCGATTAGAACATGCCTGTCAGGTGCCGCCGCCGCCTCAGTGAGTGTCTGGTGGAAGAACTTCTCCTGGCCTTCATTAGGAGCGTAAACTGAACAAACGGTGAAGGAGGAGCCCCCTAAAGTAAAGTGATAGGAGAGCAATCTGCCTCGTATTACCGCTACCTTCTGCCCAACCTTCCCTCTAAAATGCTGGGCCACCAGGATTGCCACTCCCGCTGACTTACTAGGCCCTGAGGAGAAGTACTGAAGCGGAATTTCAGTCTAAAGCAGTCTTTGGCTAAAAGGTGCGTTTCTTGAAGAAGACAGATGTCCGCCTTTGAATTCTCCAGGAAAGAGAGGACCGCTCGCCTCTTCACCTGGTTATTTAAGCCCCGGACATTCAAGGTAAGGAGGCGCAATTCAGTTGGAGGCATAGGCAATCATAAACCCCGGGCTCTGTGTTCCTCCATGCGGGAGCGCGTCTGCCCCCCAGCTCCCCCTCCCTCCGCATCGCAGCTCATCAATCATACAGCCATTCATTCGTGGACCTGGAACCACCCAACCCCATCCTCAACTACCCAACCCCTCAACCCCCCCTTTGAACAGGAGAACCCCATCCCCCAACAGAACGGATATAGTCAACAGTATTGTCCATCATCCTAGGATGTACGGTAGAAGAAATAGTTTGGTCCATCATCCACTAGTGCCGATGCACAGGAACAATCAAAATTGGGTGGGCTGAGGCCGAATCCATCATCTCCCCTCCCGCCGCCGGCCATCTCACCCCTTCGTAGCCCCCCCAGAGACGCTACAGAGTGTCAGGATCAGTGTTCAGCCGCTGTCAGGGTTTGCCAGTTCCATCGCCGCAGTCTCCACCGCTGCCCGTTGACCTTCCTTGATCTCCATCGCAGGAGGACGTTTTGGCTTGCGCCTTCTTCGTTGCTGTTGCCACTGCCCGGTGTTGTGCACCCCAGTCGCTCCCCGGCCAGACGTCTCCTCCTCCTCGTTCGGCTCTTCAATGCCCAGAAGACTGCATGCTTCCCGGAAGGACCGCAGCTGGCAGACCTTATTGTCCAATTTAAACACCAGGCGGAAGGGGTGGCCCCAGCTGTATGAGATGTTGCGCCGTCTCAGCTCCGCGGTGACCGGCTTGAAGGACCTACGCTTTTCAAGGGTAATGGCCGCTAAGTCCTGGTATAAAGACGGCGCGTAGGCTCCAAAAGAGATAGTTCCCATCTGCCGGGCCTTGTTAAGGATCTCCTCCTTGGTACGAAAGTCCTGCACGCAGACTAAAATGTCAGCCGGCAAGGCCGATGCGGCCCTGGGAGGGCCCGCCCGGTGCGCCCTATCGAGGCGGAGGGCCGAGTCCGCCGGCCTTCCCAGGATGTGGTTGAAGAGGCCTTGCGTAAAGTGGAAGAGATCTTCCGTATCAGGCGTCTGCTTCACCCCACGGATCCTAATGTTATGCCGCCGGGAGCGGTTCTCTAGGTCCTCCACATGGGACTGAAGGTCCACCTGTTGGTCGTGTATACGGATGATTTCCTTCTGTAGAGCCTCTATTTCGACGTCGCGCCCCTCGCCTTTGTTCTCCAGATCCGCTACCCTTTCTCCTATGGCGTCGGTATTGTGACAAACCTCTCTAATCTCTTTCTGCAGTTCCTTCTTCAGAGCATGAATGTCCTCCCGCAGGCCACTGATGAGGGATTCTAGAAAAGCCTTGGTAATGGGCTCCTCTGCACTCAACGCTCCAGAGGCAGGGGTGCCGGCGGGCGTCTTGTCTGTGCCGGCCCTCTGGCCTGACGCAGTAAGGTCTGTCCGCTCCCCATCGTGCTAGGAGTGAAAAGGTCCTTAATGGTCCTGTGCTTCCGGACTCTTGCTGTGTACATGACCCGGGGGGGGCCCCCCACTGGGTAGCTGCTGGTGCTATGCGGTGGGCCTGATCTGGGCTGCAGACACGCGGGAGGGTCCGCGCGGCAGGAAAGCATCCACCCCGCCTCACACAGTCCGCCGGGCCCCCGCCACTCTGACCGGACTCACGCCTCAGTCACCCGCGTAGAGCTCCAGCCACCAGTCCTGATGTTGGCTGTACCGGCCCGGGGAGCGCACCCCCGCCGGTCCCCGCCCAGTATGCTGGTGTCCAGATACTGTCCCTTGGGGCGCCCCACTGAGGACGGCCCGCCGCTTGATCGGTTGTCCGTCGTACTGCCCAAGATGGCGGCCACACGCACACAGTCCCTCCGGCCGCCTCCGGGTCACCCACTGAGCCTCGGTACCCGTGGGGGACTCCCTCCACTTCAGGTGGCCCCCTCGTCCAAGCTAGTGCTCCAAAAGTCCGGCGACGGGGGCCTGTGCCACGCCACAGTGTCCCGCTGGCTCTACAGGCCACGTGTCTGTCCGGGCCCCCGCTGGGTGATCCCCACGCCCTTGCTGCGCTCCTCACCTCAGGCCTCGTCACCCCCTCCTCCGGCCAGCTGCGGCCACGATCGCAATGCCGGTCCCAGGTGACGGTGGCGGGTCCGCAGTAGCCTCCGGGCGAATCCCCTCCGGGGGCCTCGCGCTAAGATCGCGCAGGCCAGACTCACCGCCCACGCACCGGCACTCGCGTAGCGCAGTCCCAGCCGAGGCGCTCACAGGCCGGGCGCCCTCCGCCAGCAGCGTCGGTCACGCCCCTCTGCCTCCACACACCGCTAGGCCAAGCTGGGCCGCTCCTCTCTCCGCGGCCGCAGGAGCCCCTGATGGTCCGCGAAGCACCTCGCTGGCACCAGAACCACCAAGACAGCAGGCACTCTCCGGTGGGGGCCCAAACACGGGGGAGAAGGTGCTATAAATTGCGCTATACTACCGGTCGGCGGCGGGAGCTCCGGGAAGCACGTCCGCTCACCCCGCCATCTTGGCCACGCCCCCACGATCTCCTGCAGATATTTTTAGAGAAGGGACCCCCCAGACATGCAGTGTCCTTGCTTTACAGACACACTCAAGCAGCGCAGACACCAACTGAGAGCAAAGCTAGGCAGGAATGGGACAGAGATTTAGAGGTTACACTTTCTGATGAACAATGGGAGCGCAGCTGCACCCACACAGAAGCTGTCACGGGAAACAGTAGGCTGCGATTGATACACTTCAAATTCCTACATAGGCTGTATCATACCCCCACAGGGCTCCACAGAATCTACCTTCGAGAAAATGACAGGTGCACCAGAAGTGGCGGGGAGGGCGCGGATTTTCTCCACCTGGCGTGGACTTGCCCACAAGTTACATTATTTTGGACGCAAACGTTGAAAGGTCTATCCACCATGTTGGGGATCACGCTTATCCCTTGCCCATTAGTGGGACTCTTGGGCCTCTCCTGGACATCAATACTCTGCATAAGAAATACCTTGCTATGGGCCTGATCTTGGCGAAGAGGCAGATTGCATGCCGCTGGGGGAGGGGGAGAGCTCCTAAGTTTAAAGATTGTATTGAAACCATGACTACATGGCAGGAAAATTTAGGGTATTATGCCGAATCGCTACCCACGCAGTCCTGCCCGAAGCATATCTGGGGCCCATTGACCAGTTATTTGTTAGCACAAGGGGACACTGCTGCACAAAGACAAGATGTCACAGAAGCGGGGAGGGTTATGTACGATGCAGCTCAGGCCGAACTCTCTTAGGGGGTCAAGGTGCATTGGTTGGAATGGGCGGGCATTGTCGGAAGGCCAGATAGCGAGTGAATGCTGCTGGAAATGTTGTGCTGGGGTCCCCAAAGGTAACGAATCGGGGAGATACTACCTGAAGAGATTAATGAATTGCTGGATCATGGTATGAGACTGCATATTGTTTAAGGATAAATAAGATGACGAATTATCGATGTGTAGGTAGTCTATTATCGTACTTGCAGATTTATCCTGTTGACTGTGACATTGGAGAATGAACTGTCATGCAGAATAATAGAGGGAGGGGATGCTGTTGCTGAACTTTGTAGATACCGGAAGGTGTACAACATTGTTATATAATGCAACTTCTGGATCCGCCGTAATGTTTATTACACTGATGTACCGTACCAAGTCTCAATAGAGCTTTTTGAAACTTTAAAAAAAAAAAAAAAAAACGAAATGAACAGGTATAAAAAATAGGGATGGGGCTGTTCTGAGGGAGAGTCGTGGTTCATAATTGTGTTGCAATGTTCAGAAGGGCCTCCTGGAATTCCAAAGATATGTTTATTAAATTTGTGTGCAGCATACAATGTGAGATAGCACCATCACGCGGTCCCACGCAGGGGATCAGAAAGCCTCAGCAGGACTATGAAAGTTGAACAAAATGCATTGATCGATATAAACCAGCTCCTCTTCCCATTAAGTAGTCCGAATGGTGAGTACAGTTTCTAAACGTACTAGAGCTTAAAAATGAGACAATACAGAGGTGCGATGCAAGCAAGTAGTTCTATAAAAGACTAAACTTCCTTCTGCGGCGGTAGCTAGCTGGAGTGCTGTACGTGGAATAAACAAAAAGCATGGACAAACTTATCCCAACGTCTTAAATATAAGACAAAAAAAAAGACTCCCAATACCCACCCCCCACCCTACCCATGGTGGCGGCAAAACTCATACAATCGAGAAGTTGGTCGACACTGGAACTTTAATCAAAATTGAAAGAGATGGAGGGCTCTTATGGTGGAGGGACACACAGCAGATGGGAGGCCTCTGGAAAGGAAGGAGATAAGGGGTCCCCATTTAAATTCAAAATTCTTATAGTTATCGCTAAAAATGTCAGCCATACGCTCTAAGCTAAGCAATCTCCACAGACGAGAGTGCCAGAGGGAAATAGCTGGAGCCTCCCTCTTCTTCCAAGCGGCTGCCAAAGTAACCTTAGCAGCTCCAATGCAAAACCACGTAATCATTTTATCAGCTCGAGTCTGGTGTTCTAGGGAGGAGTCCCAAAGTCCCAAAAGAACTCCTGCCATGGTAGTGGGGATGGGATAACCCAGCATGTCTTTTATGTGTGCCAGAATCTCTTCCCAGAAGGGGCGGATAGCCGGGCAGTCCCACCATATGTGTTGGATGTCCCCCAGAAGCCCGCACCCTCTCCAACATCGATTCGAAGAGGTGGGGAAGATCTGCCAAAGTTTGGATGGGTGCAGATACCAATCCATCATGGTCTTCATGTGTGCTTCCCTGAGTTCTGTGGGATTGAAGCGTGGGATATCGGACCATAGGTGTGTCCATTCCTCATCAGAAATAGAGCGGTGAATCAAGTTCTCCCACATGTGTATATATCTGGGGCGTGGGGATAGAGCTGTTTTAAGTAGGAAGGTATAAATAAACAAGATCACCCCTTTCATATTAGTAGTCTTGGGGCCAGATGTAGGTAATCCCAGATTACCGATTCTTAAATACCGAATCATACCGATTCGGTATTTAAGAAGTGACAATCGGGATGTAGGTATTTTTACCCATTCAATTACCGAATCGGTAAGATTCGGTAATTACCGAATCGGTATTTACCGATTCGGTAATTGCTATTGATTCCTATGGGCTTTGAGGCTCACAGGAATCAATGTCAATTACCGAATCGGTAAATACCGATTCGGTAAAATTACCGAATTTACCAGGGGGACAGGGTGTCACTTTGACACCCTGTTTCACCCCTGATTCTGGCTTGTGTGCAATGTGACTCCTTAGGGCTTGTATGTGTGCCACATGGCACCGGTGTACATGCACAGATGTGCATGTACACAGAAATTAATTATTTACCACCAAGTATTATTTGGTGGTAAATAACGAATACCTAAGGGCCTGTGGCACTGTTTTCAGTGCCACCTACATCTGGATTTACAGAATCGGTAAATTTACCAATTCAGTATTTTACCAAATCGGTAAATATACCGAATCTGTAACTTTACCGATTCTGTAAAGTTAGGCCCCCTACATCTCAAACTCCAAATACCGGTCGGTAACGGCCGAAATCGGCCGTTACCGACCGGTATTTGGCGACCTACATCTGGCCCTTGGTGAGGAAGGACTCAAATTTTGTGAGAGGTCGAGTGGCAGCCTCCCGTACTTGAGGAGTAAGGGCCCAATGCATCAATTGTGTATAATGGTATCTTTCCGTGTTTTCTAGTTCATAGTCCCGTTAACAGTTATCGGAAGTGAGAGGGTCAAAGTTATGGAACAAATGTGTTAGAGCTAAGCAGCCTCCCGTTCTCCAGGCATCAAAGGGTCCCTCATGCTGGGCCGGGGGGAATGCTGGATTGAAGTGGATCGGAGTAAATGGGGAAGGGAATTAAGTCCACCTATCGTTGCCGGAGATTGAATCCCATACTTTAAGAGTGGTGCGAGTGGGGATGCTAAGGTATGTGTTCTGAGGTCTGTCCCTGTGAGGGCGCCACACCCGGTCCCAAATGGTTCGCCCCTTCATGCTGCGATCCATATGTAACCAATGTTTCTTGGATTCCTGTTAGGGTGTCCCCCAGCGGCACAAATTATAAAGGTGTCCTCCGCGGCACAACCTATCCAAGTGCTCAGAGTAATGAATTCATCCGCGATGATGATTCTAATAATTATGACCATGATGATATTGCCTCAGAATTCCCTGACGAATACATCCTTGACTTGGATGAGGATAACCAGGATTTTGAATCCTTTGATGATAATTTACCTTCCTCTTCAAAGGATAGCATTCTAGACCCTCTAGGCGAGGAGATGTGTTCACCTCTTAACATCAGACATCCTAGAAGCTCTGATTGGGTTCCTCAGGACCACGTTGGTAAATTTATTACCAAATAGATCAGGAATCCTCTGGAGAGAGACACTCGTAATCTCTTACGAGCAGAATGTTCAAGACCTTCTATCGAGGGCAAAGTCTGCCAAACACCTAACCTTGATCCCGAGCTGATAAAATATCTTTTCAAGCTCGGTAGGGATCCCAGGAAGGGTATGGAGAGGTCCCTTAAAATTTGTCAAGACCGACTTCTTGATATTTTAGGTCCCCTCGCTAAAATTATCGATGCCGCTGAAGATAGTCATATTAATGGCTCCAGCTTGAACACTGATCTTATCCGTGGTTGGAGTCAAAGAGCACTGGTACTTTTGGGAAACGCAAATGCCAGTCTCAATGCTGAAAGGAGAAGAGTCATTCTCACTAAGATTAGTCCAAAATTAAGCGACTTGGCCGATAAAGAGCCCTCACTTAATCCTAAAGACCTACTTTTTGGTGAGGACCTAATCAAAACATTAGGTAAATACGTGTCCACCTTTACGGCCCTGGATAAAGCCCATCAAAACATGAAAAAAGTCTTCAACAACAATAACCTTTTTGCCAGGGCCGGAAGAAGGGGCCAATCTTTCAGCCGATTTACTCGTAGGCCCTACGGTAGATCCAGAGGTTACAATGCAAGAGGTGGCTACAAGTCCTCCTACCAACCCCAATTTTACCCTCCAAGGGGAAGAGGCTTCCGTTCAAGAGGTTTGAGAGCAAGAGGGGGACCTAACGACGCAAACCCACAAAGTAAGTGCTTTGATTCCTTCCTCCCCTCCCACGAAAGTGGAAGGCAGATTAAGATTCTTTCTACAGAACTGGAAACTAATCACTCAGGATCCTTGGGTTCTGAACACTGTGGCTGGTTTTACAATAGATTTCATAGATACTCCAATTCAGGTTTCTTTCCCAAGAGAAATGTCTCTCTCTCCGGATCAAGAGAAGATTATAGAAGAGGAGATCTCTTCGATGCTCCAGAAAGGCACAATCGTAGAAGTCTCTATGGAATTTTTGAGGTTTGTAAGCACTCTTTTTCTTGTAGAAAAAAAGGACAAAGGTTGGAGACCCGTCACAAATCTCAGGGAACTCAACAAGTACCTTGTTTACAGACATTTCAAGATGGAAGGTATCCCTCTTCTGAGCGATCTCTTGTTAGAGGGAGATTGGTTGGTCAAACTAGATCTCAAAGACGCCTATTTTACCATCCTTATGGCCAAGGAAGATCAACCCTTCCTACAATTTATTTGGAAGAACCGGCTTTATCAATTCCAAGCTCTCCCTTTCGGCCTGTCATCAGCCCCTTGGTGTTTCACCAAAATAATGAGAGCAGTCGCCTCATCTCTAAGAGAGAAGGGTATTCGTATGATTATATATCTGGACGATATCCTTATCATGTCCCAAGATCATACTCAAATTCTTCAAGATCTCAAGACTGTAATGGATCTTTTAGAAAATCTAGGATTCATTGTAAACAAAGAAATATCAATACTGTCTCCCTCAAAGTCCATGGAATTCCTAGGCTTCGCTGTGGACACCACCAATTGCCTTCTCCTTTTTCCTCCGAAGAAGATTTCCAAAATCAGAAAGGAGATAAGACATGTCCTCAAACATCAAAATCTTTCATTAAGGGAACTAGCCAGACTCCTGGGTCTTCTCTCATCCTCCATTCAGGCTATCTTTCCAGTCCCTCTAAATTAGCGGGCCCTTCAAAGGATAAAAGGAAAAGCTTTGAGATCCGGTCTCTGGTACGGAGACCGTGTTTCCCTGAACCAAGAATCCATTTCGGAAGTAACCTGGTGGTTAGAGAATTTGGATGCTTGGAACGGCAGAGTAATATTTGGTTCAACACCAGATTTTATTTTGGAATCAGATGCGAGCCTTCATGGCTGGGGTGCCTGTCTCCTAGATCAAAATACTGGTGGAGTTTGGTCTCAAGAGGAGTCTTCTCACCATATAACCTACCTAGAACTGACTGCAGGCCTTTATGCTCTAATGAGCTTCAAACACTCTCTTCAAGGCAGATCAGTTATTCTAAAAATGGACAATATGTCCGCTGTTGCCTACATAAACCGCCTGGGTGGAACAAAGTCGGAAGACTTGTCAAATTTAGCCAAAAAACCTTGGATCTTCTGTCTGGAACACAAAATATCTCTAAGAGCAGAATACCTTCCAGGGGAATCCAACCTTTCTGCAGATTGGAATTCGAGATTCCTCTTGGATCATTCCGATTGGAAACTCAACACCTTAGTGTTCAGATCCCTCAACTACTTCTGTGGTCCCTTTCAAATAGATCTTTTTGCGAGCAGGTTGATTTTTCAGTCAACGCTTTTCTCCAATTATGGGTGGGAGTCAACGCTTATGCCTTCCCTCCCTTTGCCATGATCCAGAGGGTCCTCCAGAAAGTGAGACATCAACATGCCTCCATTGTCCTGATAACTCCCTTTTGGCCTTCCCAAGCCTGGTTCCCAACTACTCTAGAGATGTCTTACGATCTTCCTTTCCTGATTCCTTCTCTCAACAACCTTCTCACCGACATAGACAGTCAAATTCACCCTCTTGTTCAAATAAGGAAGTTGAACCTTCTTCCCTGGAGAGTGTCAGGAGATCCAATGATCTCGCAAGGCTTTCGTCAACAGCTTCAACTCTCCTCGGAGAATCTTGGGCCCCGGGAACACACTACGGGTATAACAACATTTGGAAAGTTTGGTTACGTTGGTGCTTGGAAAGGGACTTGGATCCCGTGGAAGCACCTATCGTTGATATAGTCAATTTTCTCGGAGAACAATTTGACAGGGGTCTAAGTTATAGATCTATCAATTGCTATAGATCGGCTATTTCTGCTGGTCATTCCTTGGTCAACAGTAAGACGGTAGGTAAAAATCCTATTATTTGTAGAATCCTTAAAAGTATCAGACTTAGAAGACCTCCAAAACCTAGATATCAATCTTTGTGGGATGTTAAATTAATTCTTGACCTTTTCTGTAGTTGGCCAGATAACTCACTTTTGAACAGAAAGAACCTTTCTATCAAATTAGCTACCCTTCTTTGTTTAATTTCATGTCATAGAGTTTCTGATGTTAGAGCTCTAGATATTTCCTACAGGTCTTATGATATGTTTGGCGTTAAATTTGAACTCCACAGAAGGACTAAAACTATGTCTGATTCTATTTTCTATCCTCGTTTTGATATTTGTAAAAAAACTTTGTGTTGTGGATTGTATGAAACAATATGATTCGATAATGCATGCTCTTCGCCCTTGTGGTGTTAATCAGTTGCTTATATCCTTTGTTAAACCTCATAAGGGTATCTCCTCTGCCACTATAGCAAAATGGGTCAAAATTGTTATGAATTTTGCTGGTGTTGATCTAAATATCTTCAAACCACATTCTATCAGAGGTGCTATGGCCAGTAAGTCCTTTTGGTCAGGAGGTAAGTTGGATGATATTCTTAAAGCTGCTGATAGGTCGAATTCTAGAACTTTTGCTCATCATTATTGTAAACCAATCACTCATATGTCTGATGTTGTCTTACATGGCTACCAACATGCATAATGGTAGCCTTAGGTCTTGTAATGAAATTGCGATTCTCCTATTAACATGACTAGAGAATCTGGATTTCATTAAAGACACGGAGGATAACATTATCCCTCCCACCCTTCCCTGGGTGGTTGATGGTTGATTTTTTGCTTACTGTTTATTTAGTGTAATGGTGAACTTGCTATGACAATAAACATATTTTAATAAAATAAATGTTTATTTGAATTCTTAATGTTCCCTGTCAGGATTAATCTTTGTTTATATTTCTGGATTTATTTACGCTTCTTTTCTTTTCAGATAACCTCTTGTGAACTCATGTTCCTGATTCTTTCTCTAAGGATCTTGAGATTTCGTTTGTCCTTCATCTACCTTGATTTTGTGAAGTCTCATCGTTGAAGTTTTTATTGGGACATTTCCTTTCTCTCCTTTACTCCTCATTTAAAAGAGGCTGATGCCTAGTGCTTACTGGAATTGTTTTGTTAAGAATGTTCTACATGGAACTATTGCTTTGTGACATATGCAGCTGCTTGGGGTCTGCATTAAAAGTTATATCCATAATGGTAGCCTCCGGTCTTGTAATGAAATCCAGATTCTCTAGTCATGTTAATAGGAGAATCGCAATTCCTGTTGGGACCATTCAACCAGGACTCTCAGCTGCGTCGCTTTGTAGTATAAGAGGATGTCTGGGAGGCCTACTCCCCCGTCAGAACGAGAGCGGCGCAGCAGAGAGTAAGAGAAGCGGGCTCGACCTCCCTGCTAAATAAAGCGTAGGATCATGGCCTTTACTTTCCGAAAGAAATCATTCTCCAGCTCAATGGGTAAGGCCTGAAATAAGTAGAGAAGCTTGGGCAGGAGAATCATTTTCAATGCACGTATGCGGCCCAGCCATGATAGGAAAAGAAGTTACTATTTCGTAAGTTCTGTTTGAATGCGCGCGAGGATGGGAGGAAAGTTGGGAGCGTATAGCCCCTCAAATCTCGGCGTAAGTTGGACCCCCAGATATTGGATGGATGAAGAAGCCCATGATAGCGGGGTAAGGGATTGAAGCCTGAGGACTACCGTCTGTAGGGGAGATTAAGGATGTATGATTTGCCTAGATTTTTTTAAAACCCTGACACTAGTTCAAAATGCTCGAGTTCCGACTGTAAGCACGGGAGAGACGTCGCAGGGTCAGACAGGGACAGAAGAACATCGTCTGCGAACAGAGATATTTTATTGGACTCTCCTGTGAATGGTATTCCCTGAATATCAGGGTTATTCCGGACCGCTAGGGCTAGGAGCTCAATGCTGAGGGCAAAGAGTAGAGGTGAAAGAAACACCCCTAACGCGGGCTTCTTGAGTGGAGAAAGGTAGGTGATTGTATCCCGTTGATCACTACTCTGGAGCGGGGGAGACAGTAGTTAGCTCTTATCATATTGAGAAATTTGGGTGCAAAGCCGAATGCGGTAAGTGTGTGAAATATAAAAACCCAATTCACCCTATCGAAGGCCTTCTCGGCATCTAAGCCCACTAAGACCGCAGGGATTTGATGTCTATTGGCCTTTTCTATCAGGTGCATGATTCTATGGGTGTTATCATGTGTTTGACGTCCTTTGAGAAAACCCGACTGATCCAGGTGAATGAGGGCGGGCATGAGGTCATTAAGGCATTTGGCAATAATTGAAGAATACAGCTTAGCATCCAGATTCAATAAGGCAATCGGCCTATAGAAGGCGCAGAGCTGGGGATCTTTCCCCGACTTGGGAATCACTGAGATCACAGCTTTTGACATGGTGCCGGAAGTTGTACCTTCTTCCGCTATTTTGTTAAAGAGATGTACAAGGTAGGGGGAAATGTCAGGGGCAAATGTCTTATAAAAAAGAGCCGTATAGCCGTCTGGCCCAGGAGCTTTGTGAGATTTCAAGCTTTTAATGGCCATGATGACATCGTCTATGGCAATAAGAGCGGTGAGCAGGTCATTCCATGCATCAGACACCTGGGGCAGAGGCAATGACTGGAGGTATTCCTGTTGAGCCTCTGTGTCTAAAGATTCCCCTGAATATAGGTTTCCATAAAAAGTCCCAAAGATCTGATCCCTATGTGTAATTTCCCCCGCATGACCCAAAATGCCGCCTGCATATTCTTTCTCCTGTTTGTCCTTTAATTGTCTGACAAGATGTTTACCAATTTTATTGCCCCGGGTGTATGATAAGTGCCGTAGCTTAAGAAGTGTGAATTCTGCCCTTTTATTATAAATGGCCCCGAGCTTACCTCTGAGGGCTGTGAGATTGCGTAACGTTTGCCTTGTGGGGTTAGCTTTATGGGTACGTTCAAGAGCGGTCAGTTCGGTCTCCAATAACTCTCTCTCTCTCGCGCGCGCGCAGCCTATTCAGTGCTGCATTGAGGGAAATACACTCCCCCTGAATAACCGCCTTCAGTGTATCCCACGTGGTGAACCCTGAGGTGTCTTCTGGCCTTAATTTGGTGCAGCATTCCTTATCACGAATAAGCGCCGGTGGGAAGTACCATCTGGGAGTGGTCGGGGCATTCCTTAGCCAATTAAGACAAATAGAGAACAAGCTATGATCGGATACTGAGAGGGGGAAGATCTTGGCGTCCTGTAATGCACCCTGCAGGGGATGACTGATGAAGATGTATTCCAGTTGGGAGTATGTACGATGGACATGTGAGTAAAAAGTGTAGTCTCTTGACTGTGGGAAAAGTGTGCGCCAGGTATCTAGGAGGCCCAAGTCATGTATACGTTGTTGTGTCTCCCCAGAAATGGAGCCCATGTCTGACCGCTGTGTGTGTGTGTGCAGTCCAGATCTTTTTGCCATATCAAGTTAAAATTACCCATGAGAATTAGCGGGCCTTCTGCAAAGTTGGTCAATTTCCCCAAAAATTTGTGGAAGGAAAACTGTCTGACCAGTGTTAGGGGCATATATAACCGCAAAAGTACAAACCTTCCCTCTTAGCAGCCCTGACCCAGTGCCCATATCTATCACTCTGAACTCCCAGAGGTTGGAATTGTATAGAAGCGCGAAACATAATAGCCACCCCCGATTTTTCGTGTGGGCCGAGGATCTATAAATTAGTGGAAAAGGTTTGTGTCTGAGACGTGAATCTTCGGCTCGAGCTAGGTGCATCCCTTGCAGAGGCACGATGTCGAGGTGGTGATCTATAATATATTTCGATACTTTGTGGCGCTTTTGGGGGGAGTTGAGACCTTTAACATTCCAGGTTCCAATAGTAATCAGCATCATATCACATGAAAAAAACGACATCTCTCCCCAAGCCCGAATGATCCCATTGCGCCCCCACTCCTAAGCTGCCGCTCTGTGGTAGTGTAAGATCAGAGCCCACTGATTGTGCCTTCCCAGAATTTTGAAGATCCCACAAAAGCATTGTTAAAAAGTTGCCACCACCACCCGCCCCAACCCACTCAGAAACCCCATCAAAAAATAAGAACAAATACAAACAAGTAAACAGTTCGAACATGACTTTCGGTCCCTCAATGGGGTCGAGATGACCCCCCTGAGACCCTGGGGAACAACAGGTCCGAGGACCGCGTCCACGCCCGTCTCGGCAGGAAGTTTAACCAGAAGCATATTAGTTCGGTTCTCAAAGAAGAAGCAGGTACAAAAAGGGCCAGACTTAATGTTAGCCCATGTCTAGAGAAACACATTAAGAAGTTATTCACATTATTAAGTATAACAATTATGAACTTTATGGATCACAGTCTGTATCCAAAGGCTAGAAAGTTCTCGATTGGAATGCCCCCTTTTCTATAATCAAAAGAAAACAACATCAGTCTTACTTATAAGGCCTACAAGATCCATGAATCCTCTTCCTTGCTAGGGAGTATCCGTGGCTTCAGAAACAGTGGCCGCAGGTGGGCACAGAAAACTGACATTCCTGGCTCTCCCGGTTGATGCTGGCCCCTGTTGTGTATCATCAGAAGTGTCTAGTGGAGAAGTGTGGCTCACTGGTTAGAGGAGGCAGACCTGGAAGCAGAGGTCAGCCTGGGACCAGGGTTCAATTCCCAGCTCGGCGGGGTCTTGAGTCCTAAAATGTCCATGGACTCGACAATTCTCGCACCGGTGCCTACTCGATTCACGGGTTCACACTCTGCGACTCTGGGCAATAGCTTGCTTAATCTCCACAACGGCCCCTTGCGGCGGGATGCCTGGCTTTCACCTTGTGGATACCCTGCCGGGGTTATCTCACAGGGGAATACCAGGACGGGTTCCCTAAGCAAGCGCTTAGAAACCGCTCGGTGATTTGCGCTATATAAATTCCTGTACATTTACATTTACATTTACATCTAGAGACATCAGCCCTTACTACGGGTAGGCAGGAGGTTGCAAGGAACAGTCCACAGAGCATCCACGAAAAACGCTCAATGTCTCCCCCTGTGTGACCAGGCTGAGGATGACGAAGCTCCTCTGGCGGATTCACCAGTTTTGCCTTTGGCTGGGGCCTCATCTCCAGAGGGAATGCCTAGCAGATCCAAGCATTCCTGAAGGTCGGTGATATGCCGTCGTTTGTTCTGAAATTCAAAACTGAGTCCAAAGGGATAAGTCCACCTGTACCTAATCTTGTCATCACGTAGCTTAGTGGTAACGGGTCTGAGCAATTGTCTCCGAGCCAGAGTCGATGGTGCGACATCCTGGTAGATGGTGCAAGAATGATCTTGGAACGTGATGGACTCCCTAGCTCTGGCCGCCTGAAAAACCACCTCCTAGACATTATAGGAGTGAAATTTTGCCAAGACGTTGCGCGGCCGTTTCTTCTCTCCTTGTTGTAGAAACCCCACTCGATGGACTCTGTCCAATTTTATTTTGAAAGTCTGTGGAGACAAAATCTCTGAGAAGAGACATACCACATACCACAAATGCCTCCAGGTCAGGCCCTTCAGCGCCCTCCTCCAGGTCTCTGATGCGTATGTTCTCCCTTCGGGCCCTGTTCTCAAGATCTTCTGCCTTGAGTTGTGACTGGAGAAGCTGCTCTTTAAAGGAGTGAACATCATCCCGGAGCTCGGTAGAGAGTTGCTCTTGTTCCTGGTGGTGTTTTTCGAGGTCAAGGAATCTAGTGCCTACTGAGTCCATGTCCTGTTGTAAGGAGGACAGAGGATCTGACAAGTCCGTCAATGGAAGATTTGATGTCTTGGCCAATGTCCTTGCGTGATTCAGATTTGAAATCTTTAAACATGGTCAAAAGATCTGCTTTTGTAAGAGCCATCGTTGCAGAGCCTGCGTGTCCGCGTAGCGTGGATTGTTTTTCTGCGGTCGCGAAAAAATCTGAGACCTTGTTGGGAGTCTTGGCCGTTGCCTTCTTAGGCGGCATGGAGTGAAACCTTCAGAGTTGCATTGTCATTTTAAGAACTAGGTGCACTAGTTCCTGATTGGGCAGCATCCTTAGATGGTGCCTAGAGGGTCAGCCTTCTTGCCCTGAGAACTCGCAACTTAAAGCCGGCGGAGAGGCCCTCTCAGGAGCTCATCCAGTTAGTCCCCGAGGGTATGAGGGTGGCACCACCGCTGTGTGGAAGCGTAAGGGTCAAGTGTGCATCAGGGCCCTTTGTGGAATCTTGATGGTTTGCTCCTGTGAACAGATGATACAGTGGGAGTAGTAAGGCGCCAGCCTGTGATGAGCAGAGCACAGGAAGAGGTCAGCTGATAATAAGCGCTGGCGGTCCCGCAGGTTGGGGGAGATGTGGAAACCTGGCGGTATCAGGCAGTGGCGCGCAACAGGCCCCAACCCCTCAGGCCATATCCCGATAAGTACCTCAATGCCCAGCAAGAAGGAGGCTCTGAGTGCAGCGTTCAGGGGGGCCCTCTTACGTAGAGCTAGCAGGCGAATCCGGGCAGCAAGCTATTCGCACGAAGTTCCGCTGCCATGAAATGGAGCGCGGCCTCCATTTTAGAGTCAGGCACACGTGGGGAAGATGGGAATCGGCCGATTGAGCCCGGAGTATGGGTTACCGCTGTTGTCCCCAAGCCGTCCAGTACTTGCCTCGCTTGCCGCTATCCAGTTGAGGGGTGTGTGTCTTCACCGGTGGCGCATGAGCGGGAATCGCTGCAAAGGTTGCGCCGCCATGTTAATCTGACGCGCCTTCCACTGTCCAGACGGCAAAGTCAAATGGAGCAGTTCCCGGGGTGCTCAGCGTGTTTCGACACTCCTTGCCGATTCCTCACATCCTTACACACCTGCAGCTATAGTTTGCGGTAGGTGTAGGTCACCACAACCGCTGCTATCTTCACCGAGACAGCGCGTGGACTAGGAGCTGAGATGGGTTACGTCCGTTCGGCCATCTTGCCCGGCCACGCCCCCCTCCTTGAAGATCTTGCTCTGTTTCCTCTCTTCTTTTGTCATCTTGGCGGGTTGCCTGTCCATTCTGCCCATTGTTGTTTAAAGTTTTTTTAACATTTGGTCCGCAGCACGTCCTTTTTTTCGGTGGACTGTAGGTGTTGATTGCTGTACACCTGAGGGTCCAGGGATGAGCTGTGAGCAGCTTTGCACCTGAGTTGAAACCCAAGTGTAGGTAGTTACCGGCGGTGTCTTTTTGACCTGTGAGCTTATTGAGGCAGCCCATGCGCCTGCTGCTCTTTCTTTGTTGTATGTACAGCCCATTGTTTTAAAGCCATGGGGTAGTTTTCTGATGCGCCCATATTGTGCCATTCGCAATGCTACAGTTTTGGCCATATCTGCAGAGGGGTGAGCTAGGGAGAGAAAAGCACATCATATTAGGTCAAGCTATGTATGTATATCTCATATTTCCATAACTAACTCAAATTATTATTAAATAAAAATGACCAGTCAATACATACAATGAATATTGGTACAGATAAATGTTCAATATACCTTGATTATAATGACATTTCCAATTCCAATTTGTCAATCTTTTAAGATGAACATCAGTGTAGTAACATTCTCTGTAGTCGCAATATACAACTATGCATTTCACTCTTATCAGTGATCCCCAATCATACTGATGTTTGAATGGAAGAAACCCATGGGTCAGATATATGAAGTTTTGAGTTGACCTTGAATTGTGCAATGGGAGACAAGGCCAAACCCTACGTGAGATGTGTTAATGTAAGCACCTGAGTTGACACCCAAGTGTAGGTAGTTACCGGGGGGTGTCTTTTTGACCTGTGAGCTTGTTGAGGCAGCCCATGCGCCTGCTGCTCTTTCTTTGTTGTATGTACAGCCCATCTTTTTAAAGCCATGGGCTAGTTTTCCGATGCGCCCATATTGGCCTTGAATTGTGCAATGGGAGACAAGGCCAAAACCTACGTGAGATGTGTTAATGTAAGCAGGGGCCACCTGTGTGGATTTGCGTGTCTTGAGTAACCTAGAGTTAAGCAGGGCAGTGCAAATCACTGATTTGCCTTACTCTGCGGCAGGGACACATTCCATGGGTGAAGGGTCAGTGTCTCACCGCATTGACCTATGGATTTTGACAGCTTCCCAGATTTAGCATTAGTGTAGACCTGAACACTTGTAAAAAATCATCAAGTCCTCAGGTGAGCCTTAACTATGAGAAAGAATCTAACTTCCCATTCTTTTGACCTCTTTCTACCTTTCACATAAGGAAAGGGGAAAACACCTCTCAGGAGTGTGTTTGTGCATGCATGTGAACCTTCCTGCCCGAAATGTATTCTGCCTACAATGCAGACCCCTTGTACCACGATGAAGGGTTGCCTGCACTGGCACCAGGCAGCCAAAGTACACCACCACTAGGAAAGGACAGAAATATTTATAATGGAATTACAGTGTATTCCTGCCCTTTCATGCAGAGCAGCAATGTGGCTAGCCACATAGCGATGCATGGATCATTGAGATATATTTATGTAAAACAAAGAGAGAGAAAGGGATGTGCCACAGCATGGAGGGGAATACTCCTGGTCCCCTTAATGGTCAGATAAACAAACAAATAGAGGAGTACTACCCTAGGAATTAAAAAGGTCATTGAGATATATGCCACATAGCTTAGAGACTGCCCATGAGGCTGGTACTGAGTTGTCAAAATATGTCAAATCTAGTGCTTATGTTCTGCTGGGCAAACTTAGGCCAATGCATTTGCTGTGAGGCTTACTGAAGCTGGAAAGGTTCATCATAAATGATATAGGCACTTTATGATCTATCAAATACATTATTAACTAAGATATGCAGGATACCATCTATGAAACATCTGCTTGTCCACAGCACAAGTTCCCTGCCATGAGGACATATACCCTCATAATGTGCATAAGACCGACTGAGACCTATTATTTTGTAGCAGACTTTGAATCAATACGTTAGCTGCCCTACATCCACACAGGCTTGAGAGCATCAGTCTAATGGGCCACTGTCACTCCATTCTACATAGGTCTGACATGTACACCTCTTATGGAGGATCAGACACCCCTGAGGTAGGGTTTCAATGGCTATACCTCAGGTAAGTGTGTCGTGTAGTTCCTATAAATCTATATAAGATCTGCACGTTTAGACAGCACAAACTGTGGGATTGGTGTCCAGACTGATTCCAGACACACCTACCGGCTATGTTAGCCTGTATACCTAGCTAGCTCAAAGTGCCACTGTAAACTCATCTTACCAAGGAGGGAATAGGTTCTGGCAACTATCGAACATGATAACCCTGTCCCATCAGGGATCGTGGAAATAGTACAGGACTCTTCGCTTAGTCACTCATTCTCACTTTGTCTCAGAGAGATACACAGAATAAATGGTGGGGGAAGTATCAATAAGCATTTATTGAACCAACGTCTTTCTAGTGTATAATAGGCGTGCTGAAACAACCATAAGACAGAAACAGAAATAAATGATTATAAGCACCAACAGAGTAAATGGATGGTAGCTTTCTACTATAGTGCTAAAATAATGAATATATGCAAGCATATGACAGTAATAATGCGAACTCCTACGATGCAACCCTAACTAGATGTACCTAGCATATATGTAGGTATAGAGCCAAGAATTCCCCGAGGCTGGAGCCAACCTCATTACATGTAGTGAGAGACTGTGGGACACCGGCATGGTCTCGAGATGGACCCCAGGGAGGGATGTCAGACCACTGAGAGCTGGAGTGTCTGCTTGCAGGAACCTCAGCGTCTCGCGTCAGTGGGTCAGCATGGAAGTCTTTCTCCTCTGCCTGCCCCAGCAAAGATATGGTGTATATATATACCCAAAAGGTACCCTCAGTTCTACCTTGCTGTGTCATGTCAGCCGAGGATGACAAAAGGGATGACCCTTATACCTAGTTATTATGCAGAAGATGGTAATCCTGCTCTGATTTTGAGAATCCTCATGCATAAATAATAAGGCTATTTTTCCGGCAAGGACCCTTCATTCACATGAACATGGCTCCTTGTTTGTTACACAATACGCCTAAACTTGAGATGTTGTATTTGCTCAATAAAATTGAGTGCTTTGTTTCCAGGTGAAGAATACCTTGGCATACACATTACACTGTTCCTACTATAATGAATCACACACTCTTGTTACAGAGCTACAACTGTGCTGTCATGACACTTACTTTCCGCATCAGTATCCCTGAAAATCCCGAGAAAATGGGCAGTGTCCACCTAAAAGCAAATATGGTAAAATTACCTTACAAATGGAGCTACTAAACACTATTCTAATTCTAAATTATGCACTATTACATACCAGTGTGATTGCACATTTAGGCGCCTTTACACACACATATATTTATAGATTTTCAGACCATGGAACGCAGCTAGTCACCTAGCAGGGCAGAGCTTCTTTAAAGTGAAAGGCTCTGCATGTGCTGTTGTAAGAACTACTGCCTAGCAACATTGTGCAAGGGTAATTGTGTTATAGGCATCACAGATTTGTTTGCTGGATGGCAATACCTTCCCACAACAATATGTTCTCTGAGCCCTCTTGATCTTCTACGTGTGCTGCAGTATGCCACACAGTTAGCCATTAATTTTTGGCCCAAAGGCACAGACACTGGCAACAGTTTTAGATCCTATACCCATTAGAGATCTAAGCTCTAATTGGCAAATTAACCCCTTCCGTGCTGCCGTCGGCCATTGGCCGATGGCAGCACTACCTCCCCGGTGCTGCCGTCGGCCAATGGCCCTGCCCGTTTTGCGGAAGTACCGCACTTCCGCAAAATCGCAGCCGCCATAAACGGGTTAAGCAGATCTATTAAGGTAGCTGATGTTTCTCTAGCAATCTAAAATTGCCCTTCAAGAAAACCCCATGACCCAATAGAATCCCCTCAGATATGTTTAGATTCCTACCACAGTTTTGGGCTCCTCTAATAACTAATGTCCTAAGATATGCAATCATCGGGCCTATGGTCAAAACCTGGGAAGATGCCACTATTATTCCCATTTTTAAAAAGGGAGATAAAAGCCAGCCACATTGCTATCGGCCAATTTCACTCTGGATAGCACAGTAAAAATTCTAGGAATGGACATTATAGCCAAATTAGAAAGCTGGGTTGCAGAGACTCAGGGGCTATCAGACCTACAGTTTGGGCTTCGGCCAGGCCTGGGAACAGTGGAGCAGACTCTAAATCTGTCCCTTATAGTCCAAAAATATACAAAGGTGAAAAAAAGGATGTGTCCGTCTTGCCTTTATAGACCTAACATGTGCTTTTGACACAGTGGATCGCCACAGATTATGGTCAATAATTTCTGATTTAGGTATAGAGTGCAATAATCTCTTTTATATTTGATATTTGATATTTATTGATTTGTATAGCGCCGAATCACCCATGAGGGTATCTCGGCGGTGAGGAACATCAAGGCCAAGGGGAGGATTTAGAAGAGGTGGGTTTTTAGCATCTTTCTAAATTGGGTCAGATTGAGTCCCGAGCGTAACTGGGAAGGCAAGTTATTCCAAAATAGGATGGCAAGATAGGAGAATGCATTGCCACCGCTGCGTGCCTTTTTGATTCTGGGAATGGTGAGCAAGTACTCAGTGCTGGACCTGAGAATTCGTGCAGGGTTATAGGAGGAGAGCTTGTTGGTGAGATACAAGGGCCCTTGCCATTATGAGCTTTGTAGATAATACAGCCTATTTTAAATGTTACCCTTTTCTTTGCTGCATAGGCTTCACATACATACCACAGTCAGAGTCTGTTACACTATGAACAGGGATCTTTCAGAAGATTTTCCGTCAGTAACAGGCGTTAGGCAGGGCTGTGTCCTGGCCCCATTCCTTTTTTTAATTTACATAAATGCCCTTGGTGACCACTTAGTAAAGGCCGGAAAAGATATCCCCAAAATCAATTCACAAGAAATTCCTGTCCTGCTCTAAGCAGATTATACTGTCCTAATTGCTTGAACAGCTAATGGTCTCCAATCTTTGTTAGATGCTTTTAATAATTCTATGGACAACCTAGGACTTAAAACTAACCGAACCAAGTCATTCATAATGAACTATGGCCCAAGAATTTCAAATACCAGAAAGTGTCTGCTTGGTGGAGAAGAAGTGGAAAAAACCTCCCACTTCACTTGGACATCTCCATTGATACTGATTTTAATTGTAGGTTTTATTGAATGTCAGGGTTTTATAATTTCAAAGGGCATTTGATGCAGTTTTTAGATCTGCAAAAAGGCTGAGACACAAACCCATAAGTGAGCTGCAGCTTATTTTTAAAAGTAAATGTCTATTGGTTGTATCATATGGGGCAGGTATCTGGGGGCACATAAACTGTAAAGCACTCCAGACTGTACAGAATAAGGAGCATATTTACAATGAAGTGACGGAGTATGGCGTTATCCTTCCTGGCTTAACGCCGCCCTCTGCCACTTCAGAAACGCAGGGCTGCACAATATTTACAATATGGTGCAGCCCTGCTTTTCCCCCTGCACTGGCGCTAAACTCAGCAGATTATCGCCAACGCAGGCACCCTTGCACCATAGTAAGGGAGTCTGTGTTGCGGGAAGATTCCTTCCTGCACATAAACAATCTTTAAATGAAGTTTTCTTTTTTTTTATGTGTGCTACTAAATGCAGCACACATAGAAGTTGCACAATGCTATTTTTTTTTAATGTTTATGTGTAGGAAGTTGCACCTTTCGCACATAAACAATCAATGGCAATTTGCAGTTTCTATGTGTGCTGCACTACGCAGCACACATGGAAACAGCAAAAGCAAGGAGAAATAAGGCATTTCTCCTCGTTTCTCCTGTTTGGGACCAGGGGGCATATTTACAACAGAATGGAGAAGCCTGGCATTAAGCAAACATTGCTAAGATATGCTTCTCCATTCAGAAAATACAGGGACATGCCGTATTCACAAGAATGCAGCACACCCCTGTGTTTCCCCTAGCACTGGTGCTGAGTTCAGCTACCTAGCGCCAACGAAGGTACCCTTTCACCATAGTGCAAGGGTGCTTACGTTGGGGGAAATGATTGTTTATGTGCAGGTAGTTCTCCCTTCCTGTACATTCATGGCATTTTGAAACTTCTATGTGTGCTGCCTAATGCAGCACATATAGAAGTTTTAAAACGTCAAATTTTATTTTAATTGTTTTTGTGCAGGAAGGGTCACCTTCCTGTACATACAAAATCAATGGCAATTTAGCTGTTTCTATGTGTGCTGCACAAGGCAGCACACATGGAAACAGCAAAAACTAGGAGAACTAAAGAATTTCTCCTTGTTGCACCAGGGTTTTCCCTTGTCTTAATTTTGGGGCTGTCTCCTATTTACGCCACCCTTGTAAATAGGGGGCAGCATCAAAATCAATGGGTGTTGAGGTGGAATGCCCACTTCAACACCCATTGCCCTCCCCTTTCACGCTGAGTACAACGTGAAAGGGTGCCTTATTAACAAGGCAGCATTAAACCAAATTAAGTAGCTTAACGCTGCTTTGTAAATACGTTGAAACCCCTATCACCAGCGCAACGTCACTAAAAGTGACGTTGCGCTGGTGATAGGGGCTTGTAAATATGCCCCCAGGTTTCCCTGGACTTAATTTTGCCGCTGCCTCCTATGTACACCACCCTTGAAAATAGGGGGCAGCGTCAAAATGAATTGGGTGTTGCGGTGGAACGCCCACCTCAACACCCATTGCCCTCCCCTTTCACACTAAGTATAGCGTGAAAGGATGCCTTATTTACAAGGCAGCGTTAAGCTACCTTATTTAAAAAAAAAAAAAATTGGCAGAGTTTTATATAGTGCGAACTAGAACCGAACGGAATCAGTTATCAGAGCGCTTTACATAGCACCAGTTACGTTACATGAGGACACACTTTCATTTTAGGCACGGGGAGATTAAGTGATTTACCCAGAATCACAGGGGGTTTTTGGCGTCGTTACCGAGACTCGAACCCAGATCCCCAGGTCCAAGGTCGAGCGCCTTAGTCGTTAGGCCAACCCCTCTCACCTTAAGTGGCTTAACGCTGACTTCTAAATAAGGCGAAAGCCCCGATCGCCACCACAACGTCACTTTTAGTGACGTTGTGATGCCGATAGGAGATTGTATATATGCCCCAAAGTTTTAAGAAGACTTCTGGCTATCCCACACTCCACTCCTACATCATTTTGCCACAAGGAGGTAGGGCTAAACTACCTGGAGGATTTCATCAAATTACAACCCCTCTTACTGTGCCAGCGTATTTGCAAAAACCCAAAAGCCCAATTATATAGATCTGTGCTGTCAGATTGCATGAATCTGGACAATTGCTTAGACATCCCCTGGCTCAAATCTGTTAAAAAGGGCTTTGAAAGTCTGGGCATCCCAGCTCTTTATCTTAGCCTGGCTCTTTTAACTAATAGCTCCTCTGCACACATAAAAAATCTCTTTTATCAATATGCGCAAAAAACACGGCAGGGCGATAGCCAGGAAGAGTGAAGAGTGAACTTTCGTGCCCCACTACTACGCCCAGCACTTTATTTACAGCATATTGTAGATGAATTACAGACATTCTTACTTACAAGGATTCGACTACAAACCATACAATTTTTGGTGGCCTAGCCCATCAGAGTTACTTGGTTTTCATCTTTACCCCTTAGTCATTGTGAGATCCCAGTCGAACAAAGAACTTTGCACTTTACTTTATTTTGCACATTTTATCTACATCAAAGTAAGCCGTTCCTGAGCCCCATATTTGGTGCTTTAGATTCTAGATACCATATAGCAGCCTTTTCTTACTTGTGGTGCCTGGGAAATTAAATTGTTATTATTGCTGTTGTAAATTAGACCTTAAGTTCCTTGAGACTACGATCGAAATATTGAAACTTCTCGGTATCTTTTTGCTATCACACTATTTAATGGACCTTATCTGAAGTTCTTATGGTGTATTTTTCTAAAAAATAATTTTTATCCCCCTGACTTTTTAATCATGCATAAACCCCTTTCTATCGTGTATTTTATTATATGACTTTTATAGTTAGCTAGAGCCTAATAAAGAATTTGATTGATTCACTTGCACATACATTTGTCCCAATTTCACCTAAGATGTTCTTGCTTGTCCACATAAGTGTTGTACAGCCTTAGATTAATTGAAAGAAGTTAGCATGGATAATTGCTGAGTAACTCTGGACATTATTCAGCATGTTACATGGAAATTTTTATTGGGACTCTTCATACGCCACCTCATGCTTTTGCACTGTAAGTTGTCTTGGTGAATTTAGAATGATACATAGGTATTGCAAGGTAGCCCTTTTTTGTATGAGCCCAAATGATTTTGAAATTAGTAACATTGCTCTGCAGGTATGTCCACAACACTTTCTGTATATACATGTATGCATGAGATGTTTCCTTGTTTGTGATTTTGCACTTATTTGCCTTGATCCTTACACCATTTCGTTAGCATGAGTAGGTTCTTTTTTATTTGGAATAGATTGTAATACTTTACCTTAAGTTTTCCCAATGTTCTTCCCTAGTGTATCATATCTTTGTAAGCCTATATATTCATGATGTCACTATTACTTCGGTTAACTGAGAAGCAGGACATGTGGGGAACATTAGGCAATAAATTAGTTATCTATCCCATATCCAGCAATTGAACAGCAACAAATACTCCACTATAATATACTCACCTGGGACCATAAACTCACAGTGGGTAAATCCCTAGGGTCAAGTTTATATTTTCCACTGTATTCAGGATTAGTTACTTAATATTATGTTAAGGATTAGTTATTTAATACTCCTAACTATCCTTTCACTGATCAAAAAGTTATTTCCTCTGGTCAATGGACCATTAGGTGAACTAGTTGATTGTGAAAATGAACATAAAACTAACTGTTATTTTATGCAATCTAAATAACCCCAGACTCTGGAAAGTTTTAAATCTTTATCTAAATTAATGCATGTGAATCATTTTAAAATACAGTGCAGTCGATGAGATCACTCTTGCAACCAAGATGGCCGCTTAGGCTCCCGGCTCCGCTGACCTCCGTCCCCCGCCGGATAATCCTGCTACAAATCCTGAATTTACACCCTGCCTCCGGGTGTGTGATCTGCTGTGCTGTACTTTGGTGCGATCCCGGGACTTTTCCCAGCTTGGTGGACAGAGATACTTTGAGTTTTAGTTTGGGGCCTACACCAGCTTGTGAGCCGGGGACTCGGGTACTGGCCCAGCCGGGTTCCAGTTGAATAACATCGGCTGTGGGTGATCGGCAGGGTCCGATCCTTGGATGTGGAAAATTTTCTAAGCCCGATTCTGACGGCGGTTGTTGCTCTGGCCTACAATCCATGGAGGGTTGACGAGGCACGACTGTGGCCGTGGGCGGGGGTCCCTCCTCCAGGTCTCTGATGCGTATGTTCTCCCTTCGGGCCCTGTTCTCAAGATCTTCTGCATTGAGTTGTGACTGGAGAAGCTGCTCTTTAAAGGAGTGAACATCATCCCGGAGCTCGGTAGAGAGTTGTTCTTGTTCCTGGTGGTGTTTTTCGAGGTCAAGGAATCTAGTGCCTACTGAGTCCATGTCCTGTTGTAAGGAGGACAGAGGATCTGACAAGTCCGTCAATGGAAGATTTGATGTCTTGGCCAATGTCCTTGCGTGATTCAGATTTGAAATCTTTAAACATGGTCAAAATATCTGCTTTTGTAAGAGCCATCGTTGCAGAGCCTGCATGTCCGCGTAGCGTGGATTGTTTTTCTGCGGTCGCGAAAAAATCTGAGACCTTGTTGGGAATCTTGGCCGTTGCCTTCTTAGGCGGCATGGAGTGAAACCTTCAGAGTTGCATTGTCATTTTAAGAACTAGGTGCACTAGTTCCTGATTGGGCAGCATCCTTAGATGGTGCCTAGAGGGTCAGCCTTCTTGCCCTGAGAACTCGCAACTTAAAGCCGGCGGAGAGGCCCTCTCAGGAGCTCATCCAGTTAGTCCCCGAGGGTATGAGAGTGGCACCACCGCTGTGTGGAAGCGTAAGGGTCAAGTGTGCATCAGGGCCCTTTGTGGAATCTTGATGGTTTGCTCCTGTGAACAGATGATACAGTGGGAGTAGTAAGGCGCCAGCCTGTGATGAGCAGAGCACAGGAAGAGGTCAGCTGATAATAAGCGCTGGCGGTCCCGCAGGTTGGGGGAGATGTGGAAACCTGGCGGTATCAGGCAGTGGCGCGCAACAGGCCCCAACCCCTCAGGCCATATCCCGATAAGTACCTCAATGCCCAGCAAGAAGGAGGCTCTGAGTGCAGCGTTCAGGGGGGCCCTCTTACGTAGAGCTAGCAGGCGAATCCGGGCAGCAAGCTATTCGCACGAAGTTCCGCCGCCATGAAATGGAGCGCGGCCTCCATTTTAGAGTCAGGCACACGTGGGGAAGATGGGAATCGGCCGATTGAGCCCGGAGTATGGGTTACCGCTGTTGTCCCCAAGCCGTCCAGTACTTGCCTCGCATGCCGCTATCCAGTTATGGGGTGTGTGTCTTCACCAGTGGCGCATGAACGGGAATCGCTGCAAAGGTTGCGCCGCCATGTTAATCTGACGCGCCTTCCACTGTCCAGACGGCAAAGTCAAATGGAGCAGTTCCCGGGGTGCTCAGCGTGTTTCGACACTCCTTGCCGATTCCTCACATCCTTACACACCTGCAGCTATAGTTTGCGGTAGGTGTAGGTCACCACAACCGCTGCTATCTTCACCGAGACAGCGCGTGGACTAGGAGCTGAGATGGGTTACGTCCGTTCGGCCATCTTGCCCGGCCACGCCCCCCTCCTTGAAGATCTTGCTCTGTTTCCTCTCTTCTTTTGTCATCTTGGCGGGTTGCCTGTCCATTCTGCCCATTGTTGTTTAAAGTTTTTTTAACATTTGGTCCGCAGCACGTCCTTTTTTTCGGTGGACTGTAGGTGTTGATTGCTGTACACCTGAGGGTCCAGGGATGAGCTGTGAGCAGCTTTGCACCTGAGTTGAAACCCAAGTGTAGGTAGTTACCGGGGGTGTCTTTTTGACCTGTGAGCTTGTTGAGGCAGCCCATGCGCCTGCTGCTCTTTCTTTGTTGTATGTACAGCCCATCGTTTTAAAGCCATGGGGTAGTTTTCTGATGCGCCCATATTGTGCCATTCGCAATGCTACAGTTTTGGCCATATCTGCAGAGGGGTGAGCTAGGGAGAGAAAAGCACATCATATTAGGTCAAGCTATGTATGTATATCTCATATTTCCATAACTAACTCAAATTATTATTAAATAAAAAAGACCAGTCAATACATACAATGAATATTGGTACAGATAAATGTTCAATATACCTTGATTATAATGACATTTCCAATTCCAATTTGTCAATCTTTTAAGATGAACATCAGTGTAGTAACATTCTCTGTAGTCGCAATATACAACTATGCATTTCACTCTTATCAGTGATCCCCAATCATACTGATGTTTGAATGGAAGAAACCCATGGGTCAGATATATGAAGTTTTGAGTTGACCTTGAATTGTGCAATGGGAGACAAGGCCAAACCCTACGTGAGATGTGTTAATGTAAGCACCTGAGTTGACACCCAAATGTAGGTAGTTACCGGGGGTGTCTTTTTGACCTGTGAGCTTGTTGAGGCAGCCCATGCGCCTGCTGCTCTTTCTTTGTTGTATGTACAGCCCATCTTTTTAAAGCCATGGCCTAGTTTTCCGATGCGCCCATATTGGCCTTGAATTGTGCAATGGGAGACAAGGCCAAAACCTACGTGAGATGTGTTAATGTAAGCAGGGGCCACCTGTGTGGATTTGCATGTCTTGAGTAACCTAGAGTTAAGCAGGGCAGTGCAAATGACTGATTTGCCTTACTCTGCGGAAGGGACACATTCCATGGGTGAAGGGTCAGTGTCTCACCGCATTGACCTATGGATTTTGACAGCTTCCCAGATTTAGCATTAGTGTAGACCTGAACACTTGTAAAAAATCATCAAGTCCTCAGGTGAGCCTTAACTATGAGAAAGAATCTAATTTCCCATTCTTTTGACCTCTTTCTACCTTTCACATAAGGAAAGGGGAAAACACCTCTCAGGAGTGTGTTTGTGCATGCATGTGAACCTTCCTGCCCGAAATGTATTCTGCCTACAATGCAGACCCCTTGTACCACGATGAAGGGTTGCCTGCACTGGCACCAGGCAGCCAAAGTACACCACCACTAGGAAAGGACAGAAATATTTATAATGGAATTACAGTGTATTCCTGCCCTTTCATGCAGAGCAGCAATGTGGCTAGCCACATAGCGATGCATGGATCATTGAGATATATTTATGTAAAACAAAGAGAGAGAAAGGGATGTGCCACAGCATGGAGGGGAATACTCCTGATCCCCTTAATAGTCAGATAAACAAACAAATAGAGGAGTACTACCCTAGGAATTAAAAAGGTCATTGAGATATATGCCACATAGCTTAGAGACTGCCCATGAGGCTGGTACTGAGTTGTCAAAATATGTCAAATCTAGTGCTTATGTTCTGCTGGGCAAACTTAGGCCAATGCATTTGCTGTGAGGCTTACTGAAGCTGCAAAGGTTCATCATAAATGATATAGGCACTTTATGATCTATCAAATACATTATTAACTAAGATATGCAGGATACCATCTATGAAACATCTGCTTGTCCACAGCACAAGTTCCCTGCCATGAGGACATATACCCTCATAATGTGCATAAGACCGACTGAGACCTATTATTTTGTAGCAGACTTTGAATCAATACGTTAGCTGCCCTACATCCACACAGGCTTGAGAGCATCAGTCTAATGGGCCACTGTCACTCCATTCTACATAGGTCTGACATGTACACCTCTTATGGAGGATCAGACACCCCTGAGGTAGGGTTTCAATGGCTATACCTCAGGTAAGTGTGTCGTGTAGTTCCTATAAATCTATATAAGATCTGCACATTTAGACAGCACAAACTGTGGGATTGGTGTCCAGACTGATTCCAGACACACCTACCGGCTATGTTAGCCTGTATACCTAGCTAGCTCAAAGTGCCACTGTAATCTCATCTTACCAAGGAGGGAATAGGTTCTGGCAACTATCGAACATGATAACCCTGTCCCATCAGGGATCGTGGAAATAGTACAGGACTCTTCGCTTAGTCACTCATTCTCACTTTGTCTCAGAGAGATACACAGAATAAATGGTGGGGGAAGTATCAATAAGCATTTATTGAACCAACGTCTTTCTAGTGTATAATAGGCGTGCTGAAACAACCATAAGACAGAAACAGAAATAAATGATTATAAGCACCAACAGAGTAAATGGATGGTAGCTTTCTACTATAGTGCTAAAATAATGAATATATGCAAGCATATGACAGTAATAATGCGAGCTCCTACGATGCAACCCTAACTAGATGTACCTAGCATATATGTAGGTATAGAGCCAAGAATTCCCCGAGGCTGGAGCCAACCTCATTACATGTAGTGAGAGACTGTGGGACACCGGCATGGTCTCGAGATGGACCCCAGGGAGGGAGGTCAGACCACTGAGAGCTGGAGTGTCTGCTTGCAGGAACCTCAGCGTCTCGCGTCAGTGGGTCAGCATGGAAGTCTTTCTCCTCTGCCTGCCCCAGCAAAGATATGGTGTATATATATACCCAAAAGGTACCCTCAGTTCTACCTTGCTGTGTCATGTCAGCCGAGGATGACAAAAGGGATGACCCTTATACCTAGGTATTATGCAGAAGATGGTAATCCTGCTCTGATTTTGAGAATCCTCATGCATAAATAATAAGGCTATTTTTCCGGCAAGGACCCTTCATTCACATGAACATGGCTCCTTGTTTGTTACACAATACGCCTAAACTTGAGATGTTGTATTTGCTCAATAAAATTGAGTGATTTGTTTCCAGGTGAAGAATACCTTGGCATACACATTACACTGTTCCTACTATAATGAATCACACACTCTTGTTACAGAGCTACAACTGTGCTGTCATGACACTTACTTTCCGCATCAGTATCCCTGAAAATCCCGCGAAAATGGGCAGTGTCCACCTAAAAGCAAATATGGTAAAACTACCTTACAAATGGAGCTACTAAACACTATTCTAATTCTAAATTATGCACTATTACATACCAGTGTGATTGCACATTTAGGCGCCTTTACACACACATATATTTATAGATTTTCAGACCATGGAACGCAGCTAGTCACCTAGCAGGGCAGAGCTTCTTTAAAGTGAAAGGCTCTGCATGTGCTGTTGTAAGAACTACTGCCTAGCAACATTGTGCAAGGGTAATTGTGTTATAGGCATCACAGATTTGTTTGCTGGATGGCAATACCTTCCCACAACAATATGTTCTCTGAGCCCTCTTGATCTTCTACGTGTGCTGCAGTATGCCACACAGTTAGCCATTAATTTTTGGCCCAAAGGCACAGACACTGGCAACAGTTTTAGATCCTATACCCATTAGAGATCTAAGCTCTAATTGGCAAATTAACCCCTTCCGTGCTGCCGTCGGCCATTGGCCGATGGCAGCACTACCTCCCCGGTGCTGCCGTCGGCCAATGGCCCTGCCCGTTTTGCGGAAGTACCGCACTTCCGCAAAATCGCAGCCGCCATAAACGGGTTAAGCAGATCTATTAAGGTAGCTGATGTTTCTCTAGCAATCTAAAATTGCCCTTCAAGAAAACCCCATGACCCAATAGAATCCCCTCAGATATGTTTAGATTCCTACCACAGTTTTGGGCTCCTCTAATAACTAATGTCCTAAGATATGCAATCATCGGGCCTATGGTCAAAACCTGGGAAGATGCCACTATTATTCCCATTTTTAAAAAGGGAGATAAAAGCCAGCCACATTGCTATCGGCCAATTTCACTCTGGATAGCACAGTAAAAATTCTAGGAATGGACACTATAGCCAAATTAGAAAGCTGGGTTGCAGAGACTCAGGGGCCATCAGACCTACAGTTTGGGCTTCGGCCAGGCCTGGGAACAGTGGAGCAGACTCTAAATCTGTCCCTTATAGTCCAAAAATATACAAAGGTGAAAAAAAGGATGTGTCCGTCTTGCCTTTATAGACCTAACATGTGCTTTTGACACAGTGGATCTCCACAGATTATGGTCAATAATTTCTGATTTAGGTATAGAGTGCAATAATCTCTTTGATATTTGATATTTGATATTTATTGATTTGTATAGCGCCGAATCACCCATGAGGGTATCTCGGCGCTGAGGACGGTGAGGAACATCAAAGCCAAGGGGAGGATTTAGAAGAGGTGGGTTTTTAGCATCTTTCTAAATTGGGTCAGATTGAGTCCCGAGCGTAACTGGGAAGGCAAGTTATTCCAAAATAGGATGGCAAGATAGGAGAATGCATTGCCACCGCTGTGTGCCTTTTTGATTCTGGGAATGGTGAGCAAGTACTCAGTGCTGGACCTGAGAATTCGTGCAGGGTTATAGGAGGAGAGCTTGTTGGTGAGATACAAGGGCCCTTGCCATTATGAGCTTTGTAGATAATACAGCCTATTTTAAATGTTACCCTTTTCTTTGCTGCATAGGCTTCACATACATACCACAGCCAGAGTCTGTTACACTATGAACAGGGATCTTTCAGAAGATTTTCCGTCAGTAACAGGCGTTAGGCAGGGCTGTGTCCTGGCCCCATTCCTTTTTTTAATTTACATAAATGCCCTTGGTGACCACTTAGTAAAGGCCGGAAAAGATATCCCCAAAATCAATTCACAAGAAATTCCTGTCCTGCTCTAAGCAGATTATACTGTCCTAATTGCTTGAACAGCTAATGGTCTCCAATCTTTTTTAGATGCTTTTAATAATTCTATGGACAACCTAGGACTTAAAACTAACCGAACCAAGTCATTCATAATGAACTATGGCCCAAGAATTTCAAATACCAGAAAGTGTCTGCTTGGTGGAGAAGAAGTGGAAAAAACCTCCCACTTCACTTGGACATCTCCATTGATACTGATTTTAATTGTAGGTTTTATTGAATGTCAGGATTTTATAATTTCAAAGGGCATTTGATGCAGTTTTTAGATCTGCAAAAAGGCTGAGACACAAACCCATAAGTGAGCTGCAGCTTATTTTTAAAAGTAAATGTCTATTGGTTGTATCATATGGGGCAGGTATCTGGGGGCACATAAACTGTAAAGCACTCCAGACGGTACAGAATAAGGAGCATATTTACAATGAAGTGACGGAGTATGGCGTTATCCTTCCTGGCTTAACGCCGCCCTCTGCCACTTCAGAAACGCAAGGCTGCACAATATTTACAATATGGTGCAGCCCTGCATTTCCCCCTGCACTGGCGCTAAACTCAGCAGATTATCGCCAACGCAGGCACCCTTGCACCATAGTAAGGGAGTCTGTGTTGCGGGAAGATTCCTTCCTGCACATAAACAATCTTTAAATGACGTTTTCTTACTTTTATGTGTGCTACTAAATGCAGCACACATAGAAGTTGCACAATGCTATTTTTTTTTTATGTTTATGTGTAGGAAGTTACACCTTTCGCACATAAACAATCAATGGCAATTTGCAGTTTCTATGTGTGCTGCACTACGCAGCACACATGGAAACAGCAAAAGCAAGGAGAAATAAGGCATTTCTCCTCGTTTCTCCTGTTTGGGACCAGGGGGCATATTTACAACAGAATGGAGAAGCCTGGCATTAAGCAAACATTGCTAAGATATGCTTCTCCATTCAGAAAATACAGGGACATGCCGTATTCACAAGAATGCAGCACACCCCTGTGTTTCCCCTAGCGCTGGTGCTGAGTTCAGCTACCTAGCGCCAACGAAGGTACCCTTTCACCATAGTGCAAGGGTGCTTACATTGGGGGAAATGATTGTTTATGTGCAGGTAGTTCTCCCTTCCTGTACATTCATGGCATTTTGAAACTTCTATGTGTGCTGCCTAATGCCGCCCCCCTCGCCCCCCCCTAGCTACGCGGCTGATACGTTGAAACCCCTATCACCACCGCAACGTCACTAAAAGTGACGTTGCGCTGGTGATAGGGGCTTGTAAATATGCCCCCAGGTTTCCCTGGACTTAATTTTGCCGCTGCCTCCTATGTACACCACCCTTGAAAATAGGGGACAGCGTCAAAATGAATTGGGTGTTGCGGTGGAACGCCCACCTCAACACCCATTGCCCTCCCCTTTCACACTAAGTATAGCGTGAAAGGATGCCTTATTTACAAGGCAGCGTTAAGCTACCTTATTTTTAAAATTAGTTTTATATAGCGCAAACTAGAACCGAACCGAATCAGTTATCAGAGCGCTTTACATAGCACCAGTTACGTTACATGAGGACACACTTTCATTTTAGGCACGGGGAGATTAAGTGATTTACCCAGAATCACAGGGGGTTTTTGGCATCGTTACCGAGACTCGAACCCAGATCCCCAGGTCCGAGGTCGAGCGCCTTAGCCGTTAGGCCAACCCCTCTCACCTTAAGTGGCTTAATGCTGACTTCTAAATAAGGCGAAAGCCCCGATCGCCACCACAACGTCACTTTTAGTGACGTTGTGATGCCGATAGGAGATTGTATGTATGCCCCAAAGTTTTAAGAAGACTTCTGGCTATCCCACACTCCACTCCTACATCATTTTGCCACAAGGAGGTAGGGCTAAACTACCTGGAGGATTTCATCAAATTACAACCCCTCTTACTGTGCCAGCGTATTTGCAAAAACCCAAAAGCCCAATTATATAGATCTGTGCTGTCAGATTGCATGAATCTGGACAATTGCTTAGACATCCCCTGGCTCAAATCTGCTAAAAAGGGCTTTGAAAGTCTGGGCATCCCAGCTCTTTATCTTAGCCTGGCTCTTTTAACTAATAGCTCCTCTGCACACATAAAAAATCTCTTTTATCAATATGCGCAAAAAACACGGCAGGGCGATAGCCGGGAAGAGTGAAGAGTGAACTTTCGTGCCCCACTACTACGCCCAGCACTTTATTTACAGCATATTGTAGATGAATGACAGAAATTCTTACTTACAAGGATTCGACTACAAACCATACAATTTTTGGTGGCCTAGCCCATCAGAGTTACTTGGTTTTCATCTTTACCCCTTAGTCATTGTGAGATCCCAGTCGAACAAAGAACTTTGCACTTTACTTTATTTTGCACATTTTATCTACATCAAAGGAAGCCGTTCCTGAGCCCCATATTTGGTGCTTTAGATTCTAGATACCATATAGCAGCCTTTTCTTACTTGTGGTGCCTGGGAAATTAAATTGTCATTATTGCTGTTGTAAATTAGACCTTAAGTTCCTTGAGACTACGATCTAAATATTGAAACTTCTCGGTATCTTTTTGCTATCACACTATTTAATGGACCTTATCTGAAGTTCTTATGGTGTATTTTTCTAAAAAATTATTTTTATCCCCCTGACTTTTTAATCATGCATGAACCCCTTTCTATCGTGTATTTTATTATATGACTTTTATAGTTAGCTAGAGCCTAATAAAGAATTTGATTGATTCACTTGCACATACATTTGTCCCAATTTCACCTAAGATGTTCTTGCTTGTCCACATAAGTGTTGTACAGCCTTAGATTAATTGAAAGAAGTTAGCATGGATAATTGCTGAGTAACTCTGGACATTATTCAGCATGTTACATGGAAATTTTTATTGGGACTCTTCATACGCCACCTCATGCTTTTGCACTGTAAGTTGTCTTGGTGAATTTAGAATGATACATAGGTATTGCAAGGTAGCCCTTTTTTGTATGAGCCCAAATGATTTTGAAATTAGTAACATTGCTCTGCAGGTATGTCCACAACACTTTCTGTATATACATGTATGCATGAGATGTTTCCTTGTTTGTGATTTTGCACTTATTTGCCTTGATCCTTACACCATTTCGTTAGCATGAGTAGGTTCTTTTTTTATTTGGAATAGATTGTAATACTTTACCTTAAGTTTTCCCAATGTTCTTCCCTAGTGTATCACATCTTTGTAAGCCTATATATTCATGATGTCACTATTACTTCGGTTAACTGAGAAGCAGGACATGTGGGGAACATTAGGCAATAAATTAGTTATCTATCCCATATCCAGCAATTGAACAGCAACAAATACTCCACTATAATATACTCACCTGGGACCATAAACTCACAGTGGGTAAATCCCTAGGGTCAAGTTTATATTTTCCACTGTATTCAGGATTAGTTACTTAATATTATGTTAAGGATTAGTTATTTAATACTCCTAACTATCCTTTCACTGATCAAAAAGTTATTTCATTAGGTGAACTAGTTGATTGTGAAAATGAACATAAAACTAACTGTTATTTTATGCAATCTAAATAACCCCAGACTCTGGAAAGTTTTAAATCTTTATCTAAATTAATGCATGTGAATCATTTTAAAATACAGTGCAGTCGATGAGATCACTCTTGCAACCAAGATGGCCGCTTAGGCTCCCGGCTCCGCTGACCTCCGTCCCCCGCCGGATAATCCTGCTACAAATCCTGAATTTACACCCTGCCTCCGGGTGTGTGATCTGCTGTGCTGTACTTTGGTGCGATCCCGGGACTTTTCCCAGCTTGGTGGACAGAGATACTTCGAGTTTTAGTTTGGGGCCTACACCAGCTTGTGAGCCGGGGACTCGGGTACTGGCCCAGCCGGGTTCCAGTTGAATAACATCGGCTGTGGGTGATCGGCAGGGTCCGATCCTTGGATGTGGAAAATTTTCTAAGCCCGATTCTGACGGCGGTTGTTGCTCTGGCCTACAATCCATGGAGGGTTGACGAGGCACGACTGTGGCCGTGGGCGGGGGTCCCTGACCCGGGGACCCGGTTTGCCGCCGCCGGTGTTTGCCGGGTCGGGGTCCACGCTTGTGGTACCGGAGTCTGGTGAGTCCTCGGTCTCCCTCCTGTGACAGTCCGTCCCCAAAATTTGCCGATTCCCCCGGGGAAGGCCGGGCCTCAGGGGGACGTGAACATGGTTGTCTCGGAACATGATTTGGCAGGATGGACTGAGTCTGAACCGTCGATACGGACTGTACTGGCAGCTATTGGGGCACTACATTCCCATGTTGAGTCCATTGTTCGGAAAATGATTGCGGTCACACACGGACATGGACAAGTGGGGCCGGACCCTGATCCGTTTCAATAGCCTGATCAGCCTATACCACCCACGGAGGTCCTTGTAACGGCAGTGGGCCCTGTACCACAAGGGGTGTCGGAGCTTGATGACAGTGTGATGGCCGATGACCGTGTACTCGATGTTCTCTACGGATTGCCAAGCCCACCATCATTGCCTACTGTGTGTGGACTAATTGGTGCTCCCCTTCCGGATACTCTTGATGGGAACTGTCTACGGAACGAATCAGTGTTTTTCCCCTCTCCGACACCTTTATTACGATTGCAGGGACAACGACGTTGGGAGCTCATGTTGATGAGGGTCATTATTGATGCCGACAGAGTTCCCAGTGACTTTAAAACTTTGCCTCGCCTCGGACGGAACTTTACTGAATGGTTTCTACGCTTTGACTATCCTGCGGAGGCGATAGCCTGTCCGGAAGGGGCTCGTATGATTGATCGGAAGGGCCAAGGATGAGACTGATTGTCGGGGTTTGGCATCATGGGTTTTCTGAAGTGGGATTCGTTACCATTGTATTTACGGGAGGTCGGGTGGTGGTTACTGTTTCCCCTGTTTAGTTTCAATTTCGATTCTTAATGGAGTTGTGCGTTTTATTCCGGGGATTCTTGGTTCTGGCGGGGGGGAGAAGGGACCGGGAGCCCGTAATGAGATGTCCTCCTCCACGTTTACGATATTTAGTACTTAGTTAGATAGGGCGACAGGCACACTGCTAGTTGGGGATAGGCGCAAGCCATATGCAGGGGTGGAGGGTGGGGGAAGGGGTGTTTGTCTAGTTAGTATTTGTAGTTTTTATGTTTGAAATCCTTCATAATCCTGATATAGGTGGTCTTATTGAGTAGCGAATTAGTGTTTTGAGGTTGATGGGCTCTGGTTGAGGTATTATCTGCCTGAGTTAGCCAATTGTTGTGTAATTTATCATTGTATTTGGTATGCGGCTGTAATCTCGCACCCCCTTTTATTGCTGCACCCTTCCCCCTCCCTTCTACTCTGGACTGGTACTCAATGTTTATCTTGTTTTCCGGGGGAGGTGGGGTTGGTGGTAGACATCTGTTTGAATATCCTGAACGTAGTACGGCCGCATACCTGATGTAGCTTGTGAGCAGGCTTTATTGATAGTTCTCCGTCCACTATACCCGGTATGTATATTGTTTATCCTTTAATTCCGTGATGTAAGCCACCTGTTATTGTTTTTCTTATCTTGATTATCCAATAAAAAGATTTTTTTTTAAAATACAGTGCAGTCACCGTCATTCATAGGAGAGAAAATTCAATTCATAAACACCAATCACATACTTTAGACTCATACAATAATCAATGCTCAGAAAGGGAGGGGACAGAGAGAAAAGGACATCAACAATAACCAATAAATAATAGCTACCAAGGATGGTGTGAAAGACCAACCCCCTGGCCAAAGGGCTGGTAAGGCTCCCCCAGTATAAGGCAGGAGACAAAGACTTCAGGACAGGAATCAGGACAGGATAGTTGACCTCTGTAGAATACCGACGGTTGCTTCGCACCCCTCTCTGACACTCTCTTCCTCCTCGAGATTCTTCTGCAATCTTCTGATCTAACCCAATTACTTAGGATAGAAAGTTCTGTTTCAAGTTCTGCATTCAGTTCTTCTCACAGCATCTCTCCCAGCAACAGCATCTTGTGCAGCAACGACAGCATCTCAAAAACTGCTGCACCCTCTGTTCTGTCTAACTAACTAAAACTATCTTAATTCTACCTTTCGTTTTGAATATTCCACCCACTAAAGTTTCAATATCGTAAAAATACAAAATCTGATTGGTCAGGCAAGGGGGGAAGCTCCATCACACCATGCTTACATGTCATTTAGATCAATTCAACTATTGTTCATAAACCCCTCGCCTTAAATTTTATTCATAAATGTTATTCCCATCCACTACATGTATCTATTTTGAAACATTAATGACACGACGATGAATAGAACATCTCATTGCTGAACTCTGCACCATCCGTTCCCATGCTTGTAACACTCTATCTTGTCTCCCGTTCAACATCTTAGTCATGGCCTTCATGGCTTCACTCAGTGAGCATGCTTAGGCAGCGCGTCACTTCATTCAGTCCGGTTATGCAGTTGAGGCACAAATACATACTAGTAATAAAGTCAAAAGACAGATGTTACTTCCACAAATAAAATGATCGCACTGTATACCACCCACCTCTACTTTAACCCAGTTTATTTATTTATGTCTTTTCCCGCATTAGCATTAGTAAAAACCCCTCAATTTAGTTCAAACAAGCAGATGCCATGCACGCGAGTTTTCAAGACTCCATTTTAGTTTCTTCTGCTCATGCACCATGTTAGAAATGGGATTTCGGGTTGGCTAAGGCTTGCGCCAAAGCCAGGCAGAAACCATCACTCTAGTCAGGGCAAGAGAGTTACACGCCAAGATAACCCCTGCTCACCCCCTTGGTAGCTTGGCACAAGCAGTCAGGCTTATCCCGGAGGCAATGTGTAAAGCATTTGCGTAACACACTCACATCAGCAACACACTACTCACAGCACAAAAAGGAACTCCACACAGATTATATATAAAAATAGCCTTTGTATTACCATAAACACATTAGATCATAATCACACAGATACACTGTGCTAACTGGCACTAGGCAGTATTTACAGGGGATTAGATACACATGACAGAGCCACGTGGGCCACTGTCAGAATCAGCACTTAGTTGAAATAGCACAAAATACCACTTGTAGGACACACCCAGTAACCACTAGTAAAAGATAGGTACACACTACGCAATACTAATCACCATAGGCATAGATCACGCAGGGACAAATAAACTCACTAGTACAACCTATACTAGGCAAAACAACCTCCTAAGCATGATACACATTTAGAGGTATAAACAGGCATAATGGCATTGCACATTACGCATAAATCACATTAGGCAAGTATTCTCACAAGCACAGTAGGCAATCACATTGCGCAAAAATCACATAAGGCATATCCATGTACCGCATGCAAGGGCACAACACATGAAACTGTCCCAAGGCCAACTTAGCATCTCAGGGGCTCAAACGCACTTTGTCCAGCAGAGTCAGAGGTAGCAGCTGCAAATGAAGCGATGCGCAGGCCGCAGGGCACCACCTAAACGTTGCAGCTAAGTGCTGGGCAGCTGGGGAAACTGAGCCTGGCACCAGCGTGTCTCCTGGCTCTCCTCTGGGGCTCCTAAAGAAACAACAGTGCCCCCAAAACAACGTGGGAGCCTCGAAGGCTATAAATCCTCAAAATGCCCCTAAGTGTTGGAGCGCGCTGGCGCTTTAAATAACTAGGCACATGGGGTGGGGGGCACACGGGGCTTGTAAGTAGCTTTGCCCCCAATGAAGCACATAGGCTCCTAAAACAATGGAGGCCCCTTCACTAGCACTTCTAGCAACAAATGCCAACGTTGGAGCGGCCCTCTGGCTCAAGGAAGAAGCTCCGGCACCAACTGTGCCCGGTAAACCACAATGGCGACCCCCGATGTTGGAGCGGCCCGCTCCCTTTGCGGACCGCTCAGGCACTGTGCCCTTACTGGCACCAACGATCTGATAGCACCAGGAAATGCCCCCAAGTACTCGTGGCCTCTAAAGAAACAAATGCTCCCCACGTTGGAGCGAGCCCCCTATCAGGAGGGGGCCACTCAGGCAGAGTAAATGGTCCTGGGCCTCGCTGGGTACCCAGAACATGGAGCCCCCACTCACCGGTCTGGACGCCTCGCCGGTCTCTTTTCCTCGCCGGTCTGCTCTCTCTCCTCACTGGTGGCGGTGCGGCGGGGGCTGCAGGCGGGGTTGGGGAGCCCTCAGGACTCCGTTGGTGCTCTCCTGTTTCTCCGCCGGTGTCACGGTGCTCTCCCTCACTCTCTGGAGCCCCGCTGGGAGACGCCGGCTCCTTCTTCGCTTTTACCGCAGTGGGGGCAGGCACCGGCAGTGTGCCCCGCGCCCCCTATGCCGTCGGACTGCACCAGGGGCGTCTTCCAGCACACTGGTGCTGGCTTCACTCCTCCGGCCGGGCGAGCTGTCTCCAGGGTACAGGAGCACAGGGTGGGCTCCCGTCCGCTTCCTGTTTTCTCCTTTGTGCTTCCGGGTCGCCGTGGGCAGAGCGGTGGCCCTCCGTATCCTAATTCACGTCGGCTGCAATGCGGGGTAGGCTCCCGATTAAAGATAAGGTCCCTGGCGGGGTGGGCACCCGCTAGGGTTTTCTAGGCACGGCAAGGTCCCTGGCAGGGTGGGCACCCGCTAAGGTTTCTAAAAATCAGCAAATGTGGGGTGGGCTCCCGCACCGAGAATACCGACTTACGGGGAGCTCCACAGTGCAGCTCCTCGCTGCAGTTAAAAACAGAAGCGCTGCTCCTCCTGGAAGCACAACAAGGGGGTTCCTGATGGGAGTAGAAATACAGCGCTTCCCAGGCGCTTCAGTCCAAGAACAAGTCTTTCAGCAGGCAGGGGGCCGAAGGGTGGGCCCAGGGGCCAGCTCACCCGGCCCTCCAGCAGCTAGGCAGTCCCCAGTGGCGGTCCTCCTGGCGCCCAGCAGCAGCAGCAGGCCCCCCTCAAGCTAGGTCACAGAGAGAACACTTTACAAGGGGTCACAGCCCCTTTTTATACATACATTTTCTTGTCTCAAGAGTCAGGGTTAAGGTGAAATCAGATGCAACTGGTTTTGGAGCACTTTGTTGTGGGACATCAGACGCACCACAGGGGGTGGAGCCAGCATTGGCGAGGGAAGGCCCAGTCCTATTCAGGTCCCAGGTGGACTCCTCCCCCCCATCAACATGCAGATCTCTCCATTCACCACCGGGACAGACCCATCCTGACTCCTGGAGCCAGGCACACCAGCCAGCTCCAGCCAATCACAAGCCAGACAGTCAATTCACATTTACTACACAGACATGTCAACTTCTAGAAGTGGCACTTCACACCAGACACATTAAATCTGCGCACACCATCGCGCAGCATTTAATCTCATGAGTTCGCACATGCCAAACTCTCCCCTGCACTCCCCACACATCAGGAACTACCATGGACACACACATTCCCCAAGCATTCCTATGGGAGGGCAGGCCAATCTCACCACACGCACTCAGACTGCGCATGCACTTTACACTGGGACACAGTGTTAAAGTGCGCAGAAGCCAAAAACAAGTAACACCAAGTCACCTTAAAAAGCAAAAAGTTTAGGGGTGAACCTGCCAAAAGGGCCAAGTCCAACACACCAGAATCTTCATTGTTATCCGCATTAGTACACACATAAGCAAGTTTCACTAACCTGCGTTTTCAACGTGGTGCGTATAAGTTATTTACGAAACATGGTTTAAAAACTTGTTAGTGAGTTAAACGAGAGGATTGCTCTGAGTAAGTCTCTTTTCTATGAGTCCTTGCTCCATCAATCCCCTCTCTGATGGCATTTTTGAGCCATCACAAAAATTACCCATCCCAACCAGATGCCAACTTTAGCACATCTCAGTTTCTTTTCCTTGCATCTGATCTTTGTCAGTTTCTCCTTTCCCTTTCAAATGTTTGATCTTTTTATATATCTTTCCTTTTATCTCTTCCAGCTGTCACTCTTCATATTCCCTCTTTCATTTCTTTCCCTTTCTAAATGTATTCTTTCTTTTCGCTTGCTTCTACAACACTTACATGTAATCATTATTGTCAAAACTATTGTCAATATTACAACTATTGGTAATATTATTTGACCTAGAAAACTTTTTCCAAAATTAGTAAACCATTTTCCTATTGATGTTATACTCTTTGTTAGTTTTCGCTACACACTGTCAACCTCCAGTTGGGTCAAATCATCATGCATTCTTGTAATATTTCTAACGTACCCTTTAATTTCCTGACTTTTGTCAGGAATATAAGTGCAGCAATGTTGAATTTTCAACATACCACAGACTTCGCACTCTTTTGCCAATAAAACATCAAGAGCAAGACGATTTTGTAAAAGCATAGACCTTATCGCAACCATTTCTGTATTAATCATTAAGAATCCCCCAGCAGTATCCGTCGAAAGATGATCAACTACTGTTGACAATTTACAAATTTTCTTTGAATTTAGAATGACTCCATCTGAGGGTATCAAGGGACCAAATATGTATCCCACTATTTCTGAAAAACTAGCTCTTCTTCTCCGTTTTAGTCCATTAGATATTTCATTGATTCCATTGATTCTGTCCACATGGTAAATACTATTCCGAAATAACAGCTCATGTACTATCTTGCAGGTAATCTATAATAGGCATTATTCCCGCATACATAATAAACTCCTGGAAATACAGGATCGGTTCCCCCCTTTTAGTCCCCATCCGCCTAAAATTAAGAAATTGTGTTGACATTCACTGGAACCAATGAAAATGTTCTATAATCTGTCCTTAACCTATGGAGGCAGAATTTTCCCCTTTTCACAAAGTCTAGGGACATCGCAGCATGAGACTCACCCTTTGCATGAATTCCCTCTTTCTCGGCCCATGGAGGTACATGGGATTTCTGTTCAGCAGCTTTCTTTACTAAATTCTGTCTCCTTTCTTCTACTAGATTTAAAAACTCATTTTCTACTTCATGCAAACTACATGTTAGGTTAGCTCTATGTGCTTCTCGCTATATCTATTGAACTCATGGTTAAGAAAAATTCACCCATAAACTGTGCATCCTTACTACTAAGTACTGGATTCATATTCTTTCTAATGCGAAGTTCTGAAAAATCTACATCTAAATTTTGAATAAAAATACTGAAGCTTTCCGGTTACATAAAATAAACTTGATTAGGCGCTACATGACACACCATCTGTTAAAGGTATATGGTGATAGGTCACCCCTTCTGATACAGATGACAGTAACTTCATACAGACATAACAATCACTCATTTCCATTGTATTTACATACTGAAATAACAACTAAGTAAACACATTTAAAGACGAATCAGTGTCTGATTCATTATGATGATAGTCTTTTTCATCTTCTACCCCTATTTCTATTTTAATTCCCTTTATTCTACCTCCTTTCTCTTTAGTAATTGTATTATTCTTGTTGCTTGTTTTCATTAACAAAGGTACTCCCATTGTTAGAAATAACCACACTAATCCTACCAGTAAAATACTACATAGGCAAAAACCTAAACACTTTTGTTTAATACTTCTTTCGGTCGTTCAGTGACTCTAACTTCTGCCATTTTCGGTCTGAGAACATTTATTTTCTCTTTTCTTTCTTTATTCACAATTTACTCTCTTTATTTCTAAGGTGGTCTTAACCTGTTGTCATCAATCTGTTCAACACGCACTTCCTCTGATTCTTCTCCAAAATCTAGATTTTCAAATTCTTCTAAAATTGTATTTGTATTTTCTGTTCAGAGTCCTCAGACTTGGACTTCTTCGAGTAAATTTTGCTATTGGCTGTTTGGATTTACTTTGACTTGAAACTTCATTTACTTGTTCTGGTTGCTTCTCTGACTTCCTTAAGTAATATCTTAATCTTTTTACTCCACGGGCCAATTATCACCTTTTCTAACTCTTTTGACCTAAACTGCACTTTCACCTTGGATACTTTGTCCCCAGGAGGTAGGTTTGCGAAGTCTGCTGTTCTCACAGTAGACCGGATAGCACCAGTGTCCAACAGAAAAGGGATGTCATTACCTTCAACTTTTCCATCAATAAATGGATCTACTGGCAAGGATGAGCCAAGCATGCACTCCTCTTCCTCCCACCTCATGCACCGTCATTGTGCATAGTCCGATTCATTATCATTCTGCAAAAAATATTGTAAACCACAGGGTTGTTCTTACCAATTTCTCCTTGAAATCCGGTGTTTCACTGTCTTTTTAAATGTTCACATGTTTTGGCGTAGGAGGCTGGACAAGTGATACTGTGGAGTAACTACCTGCTGCTGCTGTTTCACAGCCACTTCATTCTGTATCTGCGGATTTAAATTTTGATTTGTCCCATTATTATTCTGGACAACCTTACACTCGTTCTTCCAATGTCCAAGCTTTCCACATGCATGACAAGGAAATTTCTTCCTTGCTTCCTCTCTCTCCCTTCGTCCTTGTCCTTTACCACCACTCGACACTTGTTCACCTTGATTCTGATCTTTCATCTCATTATCAGTCTGAGAAATTAATTTTGCTTCCTGCTGCTCTGCCAATTTCACCTGTGTCCACATCATTTTCTCTTATAGCTTTCTATGTTTTGCCTCAATGTCGTTGTCACAATACTTTGCATATTTTAATATTTTGTCTATTGTCTTACTCTGTCTGCACAACATATACTGTTGAATCATCTGACTAATCTCTGGTTTCAGACCATACACAAACTGATATACAAATTTCCCATATCCTTATCACCAATGTTCTCAAATCCACTATACGGCTTAAAGACCTATAATAACCTTTCATAGTACACATGTACAGACTCTTTTAGCTCCTGAGTTCTTCTATCTATCTTAACCCACTCTGTCTCTTTAGGAGGAATTTTCCCTTTCAAGAAAGTAATTACTTGGTGATATTTCTTCATCACCTCCTCTGATGGAGCTCCTGTTTTGGAATCTCTTGCATATTCTGCATTTGGCCAATCAACTGTAATCTTACACTCCGTCCATGAATCAGCAGGAAGCACAATGTCAAATAAACCATCCAAATCTTTAAACAATACCTTTGAAACTAAACTTTCACAAACCTTTCCACTTGTTTGTACCATTCAACTGGTTTCTCTCTCAAACTTGCAGTAATTTAGATAACGTTTTAAAACGTCCCTGAGGCTGTGGGTATTTACATTGAAGAAAAGAACAGTTAGTTTTATGGTAATTTTCACCATCAACTAGTTCAACTAATGGTCAATTGATCAGAGGAAAGAACTTTTTGATCAGTAAAATGAAAGTTAGGAATATTAAATAACTAATCATGAACACTGTGGAAATTATAAACTTGACCCCAGAGGTTTTACGTACTGTGAGTTTATGGGCCCAGGTGAGTATATTATAGTGGAGTATCTGTTGTTGTTGAACCGCTGGATCAGTTTTCTGGTAGCAAGGTGATGGTTATTATTGACTAGTTTGGTGACCAGTATCGATTATTAATAATTGATTTATGTTTAACAAAGAAGTTAGTGTCTTGTTTTATGTTGTCTAGAAGCACAGGTACAGAGGTTCCCTGGGCATCCCGGGGAATTGAATAGCGGGTGGTGATAGAAGCCATACTGCAGGATGTTACTCGTCTGTTTTCGTAAACACTGCAAAGCTATGGAGGGCTGGCAGTGCTGTAGTAGGGATTATATTGTGTAAAGGTAGAGTGCGAATGGTAGCAAAAGTGGTTAGCTGGTGAAACTTTAGCTTATTTCCCAAATTGGGTGACACTGAAGGAGTAACAGGTTATTCTGAGATTGAGTGAAGGGTAAATAGGGGTTTTACTCTAAGTGGAAGGAGTTTTGGAATAAGTCATAATCTGTCCTGATTTAATGCAACAGAGTAGCAAATGTTTTTATGTTGTTACTAACAAATTTACATTAAGAAAAGTTAAAGAAATACGTTTTCGAATTACTTTGTGAAGGGAGGGTCAGTCGCTGGAGAATACTGACCTCACAAAGAGCCGCTCTGGGATTGGTCGAAGCAGCGGGCGTGAGAAAGGAGCAGATTGTAAAGGGAGGGTCAGTAGTGAGGAGCCTCCCTTGCATAAATTATTTTCCTGAGTGATGCAGCCAGATTTAGCACAGTAGTTGCATCATGCAATTGACCGAAAACTACGCATTTGGCCTCCTGCTTCTCTTGATTCATTTAACTTACTGCTTGCATCTTTCTTGTCTCACACTACGTAATGGAAGGCCGACACAAGTCTTGATAAATTTGCCCCTCTGTATATATCAAGTCACCTTTGCTGCACTTCAAAGACAGTGGTTAAATGTCAGGTTATATCTTCTGGGACTGCTTTTTTTAACACAGAGACTTGGGTTTACAAACACCTCTCACTTTGCAGCCAGAGAAAGAAAAATAAAGGGAATTATGTGACAATCCTGCTAGGGTACATGATGTGTAAAAGGAAAGCAGAAGTTTATGTCATTTTTTCCTACCACACAACAAAACGTAAATACCTATAAGTGAACTATACACATTCAGCAGTTAGGAAGGCAAAATAAAGCACCTTTTTTGTAGAACTGAAATGTGATGAAAACAAAGATTTTAATAGGATCAAAACAAATCAAGACACCTTACTTGGTGACGGACAAATAATAAATATTCACTGAAAAAAGATTTCCACACATTATCATTTCTGAGCAATATATATGTATCTGTAAAACTGTATGTCTGTGAAAATGTAGTGACCATTTCAATGGAAAATGCGCTGTTTTTAAATAACAATGCGCTACCAAACAATGCTTTATTACATTATAAAATATTGCCCACCTCATGTCCATTATAGCTAGGTGGTTCATGAAAGTTTGTTGTAATAAAAAGTGGGCTGTGGTTCTTAAGGGGTTGGGAATCACAGCCTCTAGACCATACGGTGCCATTGAGGTGTTGGAGTATCACACATCAGTTCACCTTACTACGTCTTTCTTCCCTGATTCCCCTGGGTTCACACTGTAATACTTTTCTGTTTTACAACATACTTACAGTTTTGGCTCTTGTGAGGTAGGAGTCAGACGGCTTGCATCCACTATGAAATTTATGGCCCTTAGTCATTGAAGACCTGATGCCAGCTCTAAGTTGTTGCCTGCAAGTTCTCCAGCTGGTTGTGTTTCCTTCCTACTCCAGCAGAAATCACCTGGCCATCGAAATGAAGCAGGCTTCTCCTCATCAGGCTCAGCTATGTTTCCCAAACCATGTATCAATTTGCTATATCTCTAAACCTAATTGTAAAATGTTACATTGCCATACATCACCATTTCAAATCCAGACCTATTTGCTCATTTATCATTTCACTCATAGCAATTGCTGTATTGTCATTCATGCCAAATTTTGAGTGTCATAATTTCCTGTGATATTAGTACGTATGCTGATTAGACCTTACTCCTAACAATTTTCTAAACTTGAGAGCTCTGTCTTTGAAACAGTCAAAGGAATAGTACTGCTTAAATGTTACTGCATTGACAAATGTATAATTACTTTTAACATACATGCTATCAGCAAGTAAAGATTGTGATCGCTTAGTCTTACTGCCTGTCCACGCTACCCCGCTCTCTGTCAATGATCTGTGGACTTACGATTAGCAGCAGCTGGAGGTTGCGAATCTCGCAGGGCGGCCGCACAGAGTTGGTTCGCTGCTGTGGACACTGGCTGCTGCTCGGCATCAGGACCCCAGTATCAAGGACCAGTGCTAGGATTGGGAAGGGGTCGAGCGGGAACGGAGGTGCAGGCGTAAGGTCAACCATGACGGGGCACGGAGAGAAGACCACAAAGCCACAGACTGCCAGATCAATAACAGCAGGCGGGGCAAGCTTTGGAGTGGCTTCCGCCGCAACCAAGGATCTCAAGCTGCGAGAGTGCTACAGCAGAGCCAAACGGGAGCCTGGTGGGTCCAAAAAGCAACTACCAAAGGCTCTTCCAGTAACGGGTTGCATGAGGGTCAGTCCATGCAACCAACTATTGCTTCTTGGCTTGCCCCCCTATGGCAGGAGTGGAAAAGAAGGTTGGTGATCCCCTTATTGATTTAGGTAAAGATGCCCTCAGGCAAGGGCAGGGGATCTCAAAACACAAAACCCCCAAAGTGGTATCTAAAGGACAAATCGGGAAGAATGATATTGGAGACAATGGAAAATGGAAATTACCCCCTAGCAACAATGTAAGCGCAACTTCGAGTCATAATCAGGAAGCTGCCTTGGCTCTGATCAAGGGGGGTGGGGGGAGGGCAGAGGAGGCCGCCTTAAGAGGAGTTAAACTCATAGAAATCACACCGCTGGGACCAGGGAAATTGAGCTATCAGCTGATAGGAATTCTATCCCCTGAGTGGCCAGGGGGGAGAAGCTTTTCTCTTTAACAGACGGATCGGAGAGCTCATCTTCCAACAGTGAAGTTCCTTTGGATTCAGACAGTAGCGCCTCTTTGGATGACCCGCAAAAGATGAAAGGAAAGAAGACCTCAAGGAATAAATCTAAGAGGGGTGAGGGGGAAGGCACAATAGGGAGCAGCAAACAACAGCTGAAATGGGACTATTTGTTATATTTATATGTTACGTGGTTCAAGGGTGTAAGCAGTTGAAAACTCATCCTTCTCCATCACAAGGAAGTAAAACCAGTTCACAAAAGAAGATTCTGTTATCTACGTTCTCATTGGTTAGTTGTGAATACTCCTAACAAGCACTCTAGGACTGTGCTGTCACCTACTGCTGGAAAGTTGTAGTGCAAGCCATATAATGGATGTAAGTACTTCAATAGTAATTCCAACAGCTTTCTTGATGTCTCCAGGTGAGCCTAATATTGAATGGGAGGATTGGATAGACTGCTTCGAGAACTATTTAGTGGCCTTGGATGGTACCAAATTCCCAGCTGCAAGAAAGAAAGCATTACTGTTAGGTAATTTAGGAAAAGAAGGGCACCATATTTTCAAATACCTGCCGGATGGAGAGGATTTGGATGATGTATATAAAGAAGCTGTCATGAAGCTAGAAAAGAGGTTTGCAAAGCATGTAAATGTGGCTATGCAACGGAGAGGATTTGGATGATGTATATAAAGAAGCAGTCATGAAGCTAGAAAAGAGGTTTGAAAAGCATGTAAATGTGGTTATGCGACGGCATAAGTTTTATACTCGGCCCCAAAGAGAAAATGAAAGCATTGATGAGTTTGTTGCAAGGCTGAGAGAACTATCGGCTAAGTGTCAATTTGGTGCAATGCAGGAGGAAATGATTCGTGACCAATTAATAGTTCAATGTCATTGCAAAAAAAAACGCAAGAAAGACCGTGGGCCTCGAGTGATCAAACATTAAAAGATGCTATTGCCATTGCAAAAGTGGTTGAGGAATCAGAAAAATGCATGAAGGAAATGAAAATAAGTTCAAGCAACAATAAGGAAGTCTCAATTGTGGAAGAGAATGGGGAAAGTGTATGTGCAGTAAAGAACAAGACTCAGAGCAACCATAGTAATGGAAACAAGTTTCAAAAGAATTTCAAGAGAACAATAGGAAAAAACGGCGAGAAACATTGTCTAAGATGTGGGAGCACATACCACTTGGTGGATTCAAAACAATGTTATGCAGTTGGGAAAGATTGTCTTAAGTGTGGTAAAAAGGGACACTTGGCACGCATGTGCAAACAACAGTATGAGAAAGTGGCATGTGTGAATGATTCAATACCCACTTATAGAGTTGTCATTGTTGATGGTGATGTGGATGTGATGGATGTCGGTGGTGTAGAGAGAAGAAGAATACGACCTGAGGCGAATTTTGAGATAAATGAGAAAATTGTTTCATTGATGGTGGATACAGGTTCACTATACACCATCATGCCACAAGAAATCTATGATAGGACATGGGGGAGTGGGACATTATCTAGGTCTGATGCGAAACTTAAATCATATCAAGGGAATGATATTAACGTGGTAGGTTGCATGGAAGCAAAGATAAAGTTTGAAGGAAGAGAAACTCATGGGAAAGTTTATGTGGCACAAGAAGGACCACCAATTTTAGGGTGGCTGCACCAATTTGACTTGGGAATTAAAGTAGACCCCACAGCGGAATGTCCAGTCATGAGTGTGAATGCAAGTTATGCTGACAATCTGGATGATGTGTTGGATAGGTTTAGTGGTGTATTTGAACCAAGACTAGGAAAGTTAAGAAGTAATCAGCATGTGATCAAATTAAAAGAAAATACGATCCCTGTAAAGCACATAGCCAGAAGAGTTCCCATTGCATCAAGAGGGAAAGTAAAAGAAAAAATACAACAGCTATTGGATGACAAGGTGGTATTAGAAAGAATTGCAAAGGCTGGATTGACGTTAAAAAGGGAAAAATGCAAGTTCAAAACACATGAGGTGGAGTATTTGGGACATTTAGTCACTAAAGGAGGCATAAGACCAAAAGAAAACCTAGTCAGCACTATTGCAAATGCAAGAGTGCCACATGATAGAGTCTCATTGAGATACTTCATGGGTTTAGTGGAATATTACTCGAAATTTGTGCTGAAATTTTCACAAAAAACTAAATGTTTGAGGGAGCTAGTAAGAAAAGGGAAATGTTTGTGGGCTGGTGAGTGCCCCAGTGCAGTTTATGTTTTGTTTTGGGAATGGTGATAAGTTTGTGGGGTAGTCAGTGCCCCAGTGCGGTGTATTTAGGGAGGTTAGTGCCCTATAGTGGTGAGTTTTGGGGTGGTGAGTACCGCGTGCAGTTTGTTCAGGGTGGTGAGTGCCCCATTGCGGTGTATTTAGGGTGGTTAGTGCCCTATGGTGGTGAGTTTTGGGGTGGTGAGTACCCCATGCTGCTTGTTTTAGGGTGGTGAGTGCCCTATGCTGGTGAGATTTTGGGGTGGTGAGTATCCCGTGGAGTTTGTTTTAGGGCAGTTAGTGCCCCAGTGCGGTAAGTTTGTGGAGTAGCAAGTGCCCCAATGCGGTGTATTTAAGGGGTTAGTGCCACATGGTGGTGAGTTTTGGGATGGTAAGTACCCCGTGCAGTTTGTTTTAGGGTTGTGAGTGCCCAATGCGAGGTGGTGAGTACCCCGTGCAGATTGTTTTTAGGGTGGTGAGTGCCCCAGTGCAGTGTATTTAGTGCCACATGGTGGTGAGTTTTGGGGTGGTGAGTACCCCGTGCAGTTTGATTTAGGGTGGTGAGTGCCCAAGTGCAGGGTGGTGAGTACCCCCGTGCAGTTTGTTTTTAGGGTGGTGAGTACCCCATTACAGTGTATTTAGGGTGGTTAGAGCTCTATGGTGGTGAGTTTTGGGGCGGTGAGCACCATGTGCAGTTTGTTTTAGGGTGGTGAGTGCCCTATGTTGGTGAGTTTTGGGGTGGTGAGTATCCCATGAGGTTTATTTTAGGGTGGTGAGTGCTCTATGTTGGTGTGTTTCTGGGGTGTTGAGTATCCCATGTAGTTGGTTTAGGGTAGTTAGTGCACCAGTGCAGTGTATTTAGGGTGGTTAGTGCCTTACGGTAGTGAGTTTTGGGGTGGTGAGTACCCCGTGCAGTTTATTTTATTAGTGTGATAAGTACCCTATGCTGGTGAGTTTTTCGGGTGATGAGTACCCCGTGGAGTTTGTTTTAGGGTGGTGAGTGCCCTATGCTGGTGAGTTTTAGGGTGGTTGTAGTAATTGAATCCAAGCGTAGGTTTGGAGTAACAGCTTTTATTGTAGGAATGACAACTTGACATCCACAAGTAGAAACAGGCAGTTAACACAGGAGCAGCTCACAGCAGAATGAGCTCTAGACACAGCAGCATTCTAAGTGACATCAATGGTTCTAGAAATGACATCAAATAGGAATACTACACACCTCCCACCGAAAAACAAAAACAAAAAAAAAAAACACAATAAACCTTACAATAGAAATTGAAAGAAAGAGAAAAAGAAAAAAAATTATTTTTTTTGAAACATTAAGAGCAAACGTAATCTTTTAGCTTTACAGGAACATGCTTTACACGAGAACTACAGCGTAAATTGGCAGGCTGGGGAGAACATGCCTGAGAAGCAAAATTTTGAGAAACAACATCAAAAGTATCTTGAGAAACAGTATCATGAGAATTTTGAGACTCAACATCATGAGTGTTGGATAGGACAGTCTGAAAAGGAATATTGTTTGTACGATTTTGGGGAAGGGGAGCTTGGGAAAAATGCAGATTATCAAAAGCTTCATGGGAACCTTGAAAACTAGAATCAGATGGATTGGGATCAGAATGGACGAGTCTCTCATTCATAACATTTGACTTGCAAACAGAGACACGCCTAAAATTCCATATCTTACCACCCTCAACCCTGACAGCTTTGCTAAAAACCTCTGTCACCTTGACAGGCGAAGACCACTTGGAAATGCCTTTGGGGATGATGCCGCCAAACTTCACTCTGACTAAGTCACCAACTGAAATTTTGGGCGAAACAAATTTGGGGGAAGAGTTCCTAACCATTTTGTTTTGGTATTTACCAACACGGTCTCTAATTCTATTCATATCCAATTCTAAATACCCAGAGTCTTTTGACTTCAACCACCAAGGGAAAATTTTGGTACCAGGTTTCCTGCAACGCAACATTTCAAAAGGGGACAAACCAGTAACAGAGTTGGGGGACATACGATAGGTAAACAAAGTGGCCTGTAGAGCTTTTTTCCATTTTAAACCGCTCCGTAGAGCCAACTGGCAGGACTCTTTAATTACTCTGTTAAAGCGTTCTACCTGGCCATTAGATTGGGGAGAATAATTAGAAACCCTTTTGTGGAGAATGCCACAAGTATCAAGAAAAGCAGAAAAAACTTCACTAATAAACTGCGGTCCGTTGTCAGAAACAATTTCTTCAGGTAGACCTTCTCTACAGAATACTTCGTTTAGAAATTCAACAACGACTTCAGAATTAACTTTATCAACAATTTTGAGCTCGGGCCACTTGGAGAAGTAATCCACAAGTACTACATCAAACATATCTTTTCCTGACTGGTAATTAAAAGGACCGATGATGTCAATACCTAACTTCCTCCAAGGTCCACAAACAAATTCGATGGGAGAAAACCCAGAAGAAATGGGTTTCACAGATTTGTCGCTTAAAGAACATGGGGAGCAATTCCTTACCCACCTATCCACCATGGCGTCTAAACTAGGCCACCAATAATACTCTCCGATTCTTCTTTTAGTGGTGGACATCCCCATGTGACCTTCATGGGCCAACTTACAAATGGTTTCACGGACGTTGAGGGGTGGGACAATTTTGTCATCTCTGTAGACCATGTCATCGATTGCTGATAGTTCATCTTTTACTTTGTAGAATGAAGCTAAATCACCACACAACTTCCGCTCTTCAGGCCAACCAGCACTCAAGTAAGACTTAACTTTGGTAAGAACCTCATCGTTACGCATGGCATCAGACCAAACACTTTCAGTGATGGAATTTTCTAAACCTTTACCACAAATTAAATTAACATCAGAGAGAGAGAAAGCAACATCACATTCATCAGAAATAACCGTATTGGAAATTTCTTTGACAGGAAGGCGTGACATGCAGTCTGCATGTACATTAAGCCGTCCTGGAACATAGACAACTTCACACTGGTACTCCTGCAGTTTAGCAGCGAGGCGAGCCAAACGGGCGGTGAGAGTTCTACCACCCCCAGCCGACAACATGTTGACAAGGGGTTTGTGGTCAGTCCTTAAAGTGAATTTCGTGCCCCAAATGAATTGTCGAAAATGCTGTGTAGCCCAAGTACAAGCAAGGAGCTCCTTTTCTATAGTAGAGTAATTAAATTCAGCATCTTTTAGAGTCCTAGAAGCATAGGAGACAACATATTCACCAAAACGATCCCTTTGCATCAAAACGGCACCAAGTCCTACATTGCTGGCATCTACGCAAACAATGCAATCTTTGTGGATAGAGAAGGGTTTGAGGAAAGGGGCATTTACAATTTTGCTTTTCAACGAATCAAAGGAGGTTTGTTGTTCTGTACCCCATACGAATTTGGCTTGTTTCTTTAGCAAAGAGCGTAAAGGATGTACAATGGTAGAGTAGTCTTTCACAAATTTTCCATAAAATTCGGTAAGTCCTAAGAAGGATAATAGTTGTTCCTTCGAAAGAGGGGTGGGAGCATCAGTGATACTTTTTACATGATTTAGTTTAGGTTTTATGCCATCACTGGAAATTTCATGTCCTAAGTATTCAACTTTGGATTGTCGGAATTTGCATTTGTTAAACTTTAGAGTAAGACCTTTCTTTTGCACATTGGTCAGTACACTATGCAAGTTGTGATCGTGTTCCTCGACATCTACACCAAAAATTAAAATATCGTCTTGGAACGCAATAGCTCCTTTACAATTAAGAAGAACCTCTTTCATCAGGCGTTGGAACACAGAAGCAGCACTTGCGAGACCGAAAGGCATTCGCAAATACTGGAACATGCCTTCCGGAGTAACAAAAGCTGTAAGTTTCTTAGAATCTTGGTGTAACTCAACCTGATGGTAGGCACTAGCTAAATCGATGGTTGAAAAGACGGTAGCACTTGTGAGGGATGAAATTAATTCATGGATGTTGGGGAGAGGATGCTTGTCTACCCAGATCTCCTTATTCAAACTGCGGAGATCCACACATAGACGAAGCTCGCCAGAACTTTTGAGTGATAAAACAATGGGGGAAACCCAAGGGGACGATTCTATAGGTTCAATAATTTGTTTAGATACAAGATCACTCAAAATGTCTTTTAACTTCTCCCGATAGGCTAATGGAACATTCCTGACCCTGTGTCTGACAGGAATAGCATTGTCATTAAGCATAATTTTATGCTGAAAGTCTACAAATTTACCCAAAGTGTCTTTAAAAACATCAGGAAAACATTTTTTTGTGTTCTCTACAAACAAAGAATTATCTTCAGCATCGCAAATACTTAAAACATATGGTTCTCCCAAATATACTGAAGGATTTGCATTGGGGTCAAGTTTAATGCCGAGTAAGCGTTGATGTGGCCAACTAAAAATAGCAACACCTTTGGTGGCAACATAAACTTTTCCTTTGGCAAAACGATCAGCAACTTGAAAATCAGCCCAAAAGAAACCTTCGATATTTATTCTTTTACCAGTGTAACCTCCTGGAGATATGTCTGAGGTCAATAATTTCCTATCCCCCCAGAGACTTTTAAACAGATTCAACCCAATGATGGAGTACCATGAACAAGAATCCATCATTAAAAGAATGGGCTGGTTATCAACTAAGATGGTAAAAGAAGGAAATTCTTTCTGTTCAGAATCATCAACAGATAGAATACAATTAAAACTTTGTAAAACTTCTTCTTCTTCTTGGGAGATGTAATTGACTCTTTGGGAAGAACGACAAACATTAGCAAAATGTCCTTTCCTTTTACATTTTACACAAACTCTATCCCAAGCTGGGCATCCTCTGTAATTTCCAACATGGTTTGAGCTACCGCACCTGTAACAATAAATATTTTTCCTGTAGGAGACTTTATTTTCAGCAATAGTTTTATTCTCAACTACTTTCTTCTCATTGTCTTTTCTAGGAAGTGACCTGTTGGAACTGGCTGAAAAATTTTGATTTCTTACTAATGCAACTTCAGTTTCAGTGACTTGAGACTTGGATGGTTGACCTCTGATTTCTGAAACAAACAATTCGGATTGCTCAATGCCTTTAGCAATATTGATGACTGAGCTTAAAGAAGATTCTGTACCTAACCAGAGTCTTTCTTGGATTTTCTTGCTCTTGGTGCGCATCATAATTTGATCTCTGAGAACTTGTTCGTAAGAAATGGTCTCAAAAGCACAAGAACAAGCTAGAGATCTTAAAGCAGAGACATAATCCTCAATAGATTCATCTTGTTTTTGAATTCGAGAATAAAATTTGAAACGTTCCATAACAGTATTTATCTTTCTTCCAAAACGAATTTTCATTCGAGCACAGGCTTTCTCAAACACATCTAAGTCTCCAGCATCATCAAGTGGTGGAAGATTGTCGAATTCTTTAATGCCAGCTCCACCAAGACAGTGTCTGAGAAGAGCTAATTTGCGTTTAGCGGAACACCCATCTTTCTCTAAAACCTCAACATAGGCTAAGAACATTGGATGCCATAAATCCCATTCGATATTGGGATCACCAGCATTTTGTAAGAAATGAGGTGGCGCAGCAATATTGGACATGCTTAAGTATTTTTTTTTTTTTTTTTTTTTTTGTGACTAGGATAGTCTGGAAGATGATAATAAAAATGAGTGAAAAAGAAAAAATTAAATAATTAATTGTAAGAGTATGTTCCAGTACCTTAATGTCAGTAAACTGCTGGGAAATGGGTCCGCTTGAAAAACGAGGCAAAATGAAGGAGATATGAAGGAAAGAAGAGCGTCTTCGTGAGTACTGTTTTTCGATATATTATGTAAATAAACAAAATGGCGGCACGTCGTGACGTCGGACGTCTTAAAGTTGAAAGGTGATACCCACAATGCAGTGGAGTTCCGGGAATAGAAGATCGGAGAACGAAGATGGAAGCTCTTCAGCGTTGCTAGGCGCTTCTGAGTTGTCTAGATGCTGCGGGTGCATACAGAGCGGGAGCAGAGGTTCCGTGTGATTCGAAAAATGCGTGTAACGGAATCCAACACCCGGTAAGAAAAATATTTACCAAAACTGAAAATTTAATTGTAAGACTCACGGGTGGCGTTTCAGCATCGGAGAGTGGTAACATCAAAAGTCGAATTCAGCATTGTAAAATTGAAGGCAGGAAACAAGTTTTCCAGTAGCAAAGGTGAACGTTGTCATTCAAAAAGTCCTTATCTTGAAAGTAGAAGCTGTAGGTACCCAGTCGTCGCCAGAAATTATGTAGTAATTGAATCCAAGCGTAGGTTTGGAGTAACAGCTTTTATTGTAGGAATGACAACTTGACATCCACAAGTAGAAACAGGCAGTTAACACAGGAGCAGCTCACAGCAGAATGAGCTCTAGACACAGCAGCATTCTAAGTGACATCAATGGTTCTAGAAATGACATCAAATAGGAATACTACAGTGGTGAGTATCCTGTGCAGTTTGTTGTAGGGAGGAAAGTGCCAAGTGCGGTTTATTTAGGGTGGTTGGTGCCCTAAGGTGGTGAGTTTTGGGGTGGTGAGTACGAGGCAGGCACAAAACTTCTTCCTTCATGGATGCGTAAGCCTCTGTATAGGGTGATTCACCGTGTTACAAACAGTCTGTGTTTGAGAAGTGTTTAAAAAATGGAGTGTAGGTATGATAATGAACAGTGTTCAATATGGATGCTGATGAAGGTCTGGGGATTTTCGAATAAACAAGGTGGTGAGTCTTTGCTTTGTGATGTGACAATTGCTTCTGATAGTGATGCCATACCTGCAAGGCAGGGAGATGGGTCTGGTGTTTCATGCATTTTGAGAGATGCAAGTGAGAGAAGAATACCTGCTTATTTGAATGTTTATGTTTTTTGATTTTACTTTTGTTTACTTGTTATGTTTCAAGCTTTATTTAATACATGTTAATTTTTATATTCGTTGTGTTGATAAAGGGGAGAGATGTGTTATATTTATATGTTATGTGGTTCATCACTTTATCATTACTCACATCTTTCACTCATTAGAATGTTGCTTTCTTATGATGCCTTAGATAGTTCTAAGATGATGTCATGCCTGTGGCATCAGTGAGCAGTTGGTCCAGCTGTGTCTGGCATGAAGATGTTCAGGTCTTCCTTTGAAGAATAAATCCACTTAGAAATATTCCCAGACCTTCTTGATTTATTTATCATAACACTATTCCAATGCCCATTTATCATTCCATGATCCTGGACTAAGTGATAAGGACAATGCCGAAACAGGAATAGTAGTAGGAAGACAAGAACCATTACTTACCACTATTTTCTTATCCCTTAAACAAATGCAGGGAGAAAACCGAAGTGAAAGCCAACGGACAAGATTGCCTCTAACAAACTGCAGGGCGGGATCTAAGAAACTGCAGGGGGGGATGCGAAAATTGAATAAAGTCTGTGGAGAAAAATTGGGAAAATTAACTCCCCTGATTTTTTGTTGAAGCGCTCCGTTTCCTCTTCCTAGATGTCGGCAGGTATGCTCCAGGGCATCCAGAAATCTTAAATGTGAACAAATGACAGGCATTTTGATTTTTACCAGAGGAAGATGTCAAGTCAATTCCTGCTAACTTTTATTAGGGCTGAGAAAATTTTAAGCAAAGCAAAGCTAAACTTACATAGTCTCCCCAGCTCTGTAACATACATGTTTACAGACCCAATTCAGTGGGGGAGACTCACGATTTTTAAAGCCAAAACTGGCTTTAATTTAGCTTTCTCGCCGTGAAGGTGCCCCCTTTCCTGTGCAATTTAATGGAATAATTAAATACCCAATTTTTTTTTAATCTCTCAACTTTCTTGACGTTGGCATGTATGCTGACAAGAGACACGCATCTAGGGTTAGTCTAATGCATTTTAGTAGGTGTATCCACAGCACTGCACTAAAATGCATCTCAGCCCAAGCATGTGTGTAGCCAGTGCTAACCTAATTTTCCACTGTTTTGAAATACATACGTTTACCCTACTATGGTTTAACAAATAAAAGTAAGAAATTGTGGTTTCAAAAAATCATCCTAGTTAGTAAATGTTATTTTTCTCTGCGATCGCAATTTGCTTTCTAAATGTATACCCCTTATATAGCAAAGGTGGCATTGACGTAGTCGTTCTTTTATTTCAATTCGTGCTTCCACTGGTGCCCCTAGTCCCCCCCCCCCCCCCCCCGCCCCGTGGCCGTTGGTCCTGCTTCTATGTCTACTGCCTGTTTCAGCTTTTTTTTCGGAAATGTAGTTATCCTGTGGAAATGTGTCTCAGTGGCACTGACTGGCACACAGCTCGTCCCACACGCATGCAGGTTTGTAAATGCCACTTGTAGAACCTCTTTTCAGAACATTTTCTATGAGCAGTTCATTTGACGTTTAAGAATGGTTTGACTCGTTTTGGGTGGAACGGGGAACCTGCCTCCAGTCAACTGTCAAAGATCTAATATACCTTACGTCTTCCGCGCGCCACTCCAAGTTCACCAATCACCAGGAGACGCACACGTTCAGCAACATTTCACACCCCCGAGCACTTCCGCAATGACAGTGGGCTGCGTCAGACGCTTGCGGAAAGTTAGAGCAATGTTGAACAGGGCTAAAACTATTCGATGAGGAAGGGCACGGCCATATCTAACATGGGCGACACCTAACATGGCCGTTGCCCTCGCCGTTCTGCTCTGCAGCCTGACGCCTTGCGTCGGCCTTGATAGGCTTTACTCTGCGTCCGAAATAACGATCCCTCGTAGGTTGCTGCCAAAGAGTGACGAGAGGACAGATTCCTTGCTCTATGCAATAACCTTTGGACGTGAGAAGCACTTTATTTACTTGGAAAAGCAGAACTTCATTCCATCCGATTTAAGGCTGTACCTCAACGGCCAGCCATACAACTCACCACAAGACCTTCAGCCTTTCAAGAAGGACTGCTACTATCAGGGCTACGTCCTGGACAGCCCGAACTCAGCTGCCACGCTCAGGGCATGCACAGGTTTGAGGGGGCTAGTGGAGTTTGCAAACATCAGCTATGCTATTGAGCCCTTTCAAGTACTTCATGGCTTCAAGCACTTGCTCCACCGACTGGATAGCTTGGGCAAGGATCTGCTTTTCCCGGACAATGACACAGACGCACAGAGCAACCGAACTGTGGAGGAGCAGCTGTCCTCCAGCATAAATCCAGCCTGGCCTGCACCAGCTAGCCAGACAACTCGCTTTCTGGAATTGGCGTTGTTTGTCACAAAGGACTTGTTTGACAGTTTTGGGTCAAGTGTTTCTACTGTAACAGATAACATGGTCCTGCTAGTGAGTTATCTCAACACCAGGTTTAGTCCCTTGGATATACGCATCTTTATGACATCCCTGGATATCTGGGCTTCTTCAGATCAAGTGGACCTGTTGAATGGCACTACACTTGAGAAGCTTGACATATTTGTGTCTTGGATTCACTGGATTTGGCCCAAACCGATGAGCTATGATATTCCAGTCTTATTCTCATATGACTCAAGCATGGGTCGTGGGTTGACATTCTTTGGAAGAATGTGTTCCCAACAGAATGGGGCAATAATAGTGTATCCGCAGGATCAAGGTATTGAGAAATTTTCAATACTAGTTGCCCACATGTTGGGCCATAACCTTGGTTTAATTCATGACAATTACAGGGACTGTCAGTGTTCTGGAACAATGTGCGTAATGAATACAAACATTGGCAACACGTTTGGTGCTGCCACCTTTAGTAGCTGTAGCGTGGCAGATTTAGGAAAGTTTGTGTCAATCTTTAAGGCAGCTTGCCTCCTGAATGAGCCAGCTCCAAGGGTACAGATGTATCCTCGAATCTGTGGAAACAAGATTGTAGATGATGGGGAAGATTGTGACTGCGGAACAGCTACTGAGTGCTCAACTGATACATGTTGTGACAGTAATTGTAAATTAAAAGAAGATGCCAACTGTGCATGGGGAGCATGCTGTAATAATTGTCAGATTCTTCCCCAGGGCACTCTTTGTGGGGATGTAACTGATGAATGTGATCTTCCTGAGTATTGTGATGGGATATCACCAGTTTGTCCGGATGACTTCTTTCAACAAAATGGAAATACATGCGGTGATCAAAAGTGGTACTGCTACAAAGGTAAATGCCAAAATCCAGATGCACAATGTAAGAAAGTCTTTGGAGAAGGTTCACATATAGCTGATGCTTCATGCTTTGTGCAAGCTAATATTCGACAGGACAGGTTTGGCAATTGTGGTTCTGCTATTAAAGGATCCTATTTCGGGTGCACTGTTGAAGATGCTATGTGTGGAAAGCTGCAGTGTGCATATTCAAACCCTTTGCCATTCAGATTTGCAAAGGCCCCCGTAATTTACTACCCTGCAAAATCTTCTGTCTGCATGTCTATAGACAATTTAAAGAATTCTGATCTAACAGACCCAGCTTTTGTTTCAGATGGATCAAAATGTGATAATGAGAAAATATGTATACAGCAGAAGTGTGTCCATATATCGTCTCTAGGAAATACGTGTTCTGCATATACAACATGCAGTGGCAAAGGAGTATGCAACAATAAAGGTAACTGTCACTGTTCTACAGGCTGGGCCCCTCCAATGTGCAAAGATAAAGGAACTGGTGGCAGTCTAGACTCTGGCATCCAGAAACTCGAATTTGAGAAAATATCAGAGGATTTTGACTATCCACTTGTCACAGGTCTATGCGTCAGTCTTCCACTTCTTGTTATAATTGTTGTGATTATTAAAATCATAAAACGTGGTGGCTTTCAATGCATGAAAAAAGATGAAGACTATGACACTGATAGTGAAGGCCGGCCTAGCAGTACTTCACCTGCTCCTCCCACTTCTCCAACAAGTTCGCTTCACTCTCTGTGAAGAAAGTTCAAACTTAAACACAAAAAGAAGCAATCAGGATATGTAAAATCAAATGATTCTACATTCATTTTGTAGAGATGAAGGTATACATGAGCTAAACATGCTTGATATACACATTTATATATCTATGTTGCATCTACTCGACATTTCATTAGAGATGACTTGTGTAAGTAATCTGTGTAGTACACTATATAAAAACTGTCTTTTTCTGTTGAGGTTGAAGTTTAATGTAATGTCCTTTAAACTTTGTGGCTGTTTACTTTAAGAACGTGCTACATTGTTGTTCCATCAGCCACAGTTACAACTGATCAACATTCATTTTCCAGAGACTGTTACTGACGTCTCATTTTTAATCAAATTTCAGAATGATGTTTAAAACCCGGCAGAATTCTGAAAATGTCTTTAAGAATAATCTGCTGGACTTGCCAAGTGACTAAAAATTCAAATGTCAACTAACACCAGTTAGAGATTACTATTTTGTAACAATTATCCATAGACCTAGCCTGTACATACCATATACCATAATGTAATTAGGCAATTGGCTTCCACTTTATTCACTTTCAGAGAATATATGGGGAATTCACAAATTCACAGTGTTACCAATTAGCCATACATAACCGGAATATAACAGAAACATACTGCAATCAATAACAATTAAGTTGAAACAACTGAAAATATTAAATGTGTATTAATCATCAGCCATGTGGAAGATGGAACTTTAGTAAGATTTAATGCTGCACAGTTATTTCTGCTAGAATTAAATACTTGCAAACTGATGTTTGTGAACTCTGGGCGAACGTCTGCAGACACTGGCCCCTGCAAACATTGTTGACTACTGGCCGTGCTTCTGATGGTCATTATTTAATTTATTGATCATAAGTCCTCTTTTTAAAGATTGTAACACCGTTATCTGTACTGATGCTTAACTTTAAAAGACAGTTTTATCATCTTTAATAGAACTTGGTGAGGATTGAGGTTAATTGACGGCTGGAGGGCAAAATTCTAAAGGCTGTGATGAATTTACCCACTTAAGATCTTGGTCGTTTACTGGTCGATTCAAACTTCAGCTTTATATTTCCAATTCCTTTTGACACTCATTCCAGCCCTGCTCCAAAGCCTACACCTGGGTCAAAGAACTGATAACCCTTATTAGACCATTTGTGTCTTGTTCCTAAAAGGTTGTGTGCCAGAATATCGAGGACAAACATATCGCCACATGAAAATATTGACTACCTCTATAGCATGAAGGTAAGTATATAGTGATAAGTATAGATTAACTATTCTTAACTCAATATATATGTACTTTGACAATTTATAAACCATAGAGAGTAAATAGATGTTTGAGTTATCTAGTAAAGGCATACTTATCCCTATATACTTTACTTCACAATATTGTGGTTATCGATATTTAATCCTCGATATTCTGTTAGCAAGCCTTCTTAAATGAGAACAGCAAACCCTTATTCCATGATATGAAAGCAATCTTCATATGAAATTAAGACCAACATTTTAGAACTAACATTGTGTAACAGTATAGCCTTAAAGAGACTTGAATCGTAATACAAAATAAAAATTCTCATAGAATATATCTGAAGGGGTGGTGCAAAGTGGGATACATCACCTTTTTGATATGGTGGCGCTCTATTTATCAATTGTTTCTAAATTTGAGTTGAATTCTGCCTTTAGTGGTATTCATTTTTAGTTATATTTCTTAATATGTTGGTCAAAGCAGTGACATCAGCTGGTGTACCAGATAGATTGATTTCTTAGCAAAAAGACATTTAAGGGCAGATGTTAGGGTTTGATGGATGAAACAGTGTCCTTCATGATGGCGGAGGAAATTCTCTCTGCAATCCTGACAGAATTTCGTCTGCCAAATTTAGAGATGACTGCTGCCCAGCGGTCATCTCTGAAAACTGAAAGGAACCACCTTAATGGAGGTTCCAGTTAATGTATGAAATGTTTGATGGACGTCCGTCGTCAGTTTGGACGTCCGTCCACCAAAACCTTTACTTATTTTTTTCCCCTAAAAAACAAACTCCAAAGTGGGAGTTTCTGAAAAAAAGACAAACTAATCCTCTTATACCCCCCACACTCCCTGTGAGTTTTGTCCAAGGTGTGGGAGAGTCGTTATGTTTCATTCCTGTCCTTCACATCCAAGTTTGTCCTGGTGGTGACTGGCAGGAATGAAAGAGTCATTACACTGGCCAACCTAAATAGTGTCTGTGATGTAATGCCCTTGCTCATATGACTACAACTCATGCTGGCCATCAGAGAAAGTATCCCATCAAAGGAGCTATTCGGGCTCTAATAAAGGAATACTTAACATGTGCTAGTCTCTGAAGAAGGCGGGCATAGTGAGCGTTTGTCAGGCACCACTTGCATTGGGGTACACAGTCTGCCAAACTATAAATCCAGCCATTTTTCATTGTGGTGCTAAATTCAAGTGACAAGTGCATGCTTTAATAACATTAATTTGAAAGTGGAATACTGCTAAAAGTTTTAGCAGCCTGTTCAAAATCTTTATATTAGTATTATTATTTCTTTGTAATAGTTCAAGCACACAATATATATTCGAAAGGATTTAAAATGACAGAATTAAATCTGTGAATGGAAAATATGCAAAATAGATTTTTTTCTCCACCATAAATGTTTTTGTAAATTTTCCCACAAAATGTTTTATCCAATTTATAATGCTTCTAGTTGTAATCTCTTCTGTGCTTCCTCTTTTTTAATGTGTATTTTCTTTTTTACATTAAATACACTAGCACACCATTATGTTGTTTAATTAAGTTGTTCCCCACAATCACTTCTCTGCAAGTCTTAATAGATATGTTTTACTTCTGATTCTTTCAGAAGTATGTTACCTTATGCTCTCTGCTCCTCTGCTTTTGTCCCATTGTACACCATATTTCACATATTTGCTCTGTCCCTTTGCTTAAGTCTGTCCTTACTTTGTTTGCCTATCCACTCGATCCTCCCACTTCACTTACATTTACCTTTTCATCCTCTTAGTCTAGTGCTTTCTTTCCTTTAATCCATCCTTTCCTTGCAAATGACACACAGATCTTAAATGCTGTCTACTCTTAAATCGATGCTGCTGTTGAATGAAAATGGGGGGATAACCTTTCTTTTTGCAGCCCTGGTCTTGTATGTTGGCTAATGACTAAAGGTTGGTCTCAACAGACACTTCAGTGAAACTATTTAATGTTTTAACTGTAGTAGAGCTGCTCTGGGCGTATGGTACGTCCTGTCCCTAATAAAGCAGCTATTTATAATTATTATGTTGCAGAAATGGTTGGTGTTAGATATTTAGTTTCTAGTTGGCAGAGGTATGCACTCTGTCCAAGCAAGAACCACAATCCTAGTCAGGGTAAGTCAGATACACATTGTAAATTAAACTATGCTCACGCTCTGGTAGCTTGGCACAGTACAGGTACACTTAACTTAGGAGGAAATGTGTCAAGTATTTGTGAAACACTTCAAACAGTAACATACCGAAAACACCACATACAAACTCCACACCAGTTTAGAAAAATAGATTATGATTTTATAAATAAAACACCAAAACAACAAAAATCCAATAAGTAGAAGTCAAGATATGAATTTTTAAAGTATAAAAGTGAAAATAGCTCTTACAAGCATTAAGCGCCTTTTGGAGTTATCTGGTCTTGCTGGACCCAAGCAAAGTGACGTGTTGAGGCCGACCATAATGGAGCGCGGGCCTTGTACAGGAGCCATGCGAAGCCCACTGAACAAAAGTACTTTGATCCTGGTCGAAACAGCACGAAGCGGGGTGCAGCCGAGGTGATGCGTTGATGTTCTCCACGCAACGATGGCGAAGCGTAGAGTCCAAGATGCGTTAGTTCGGAAGACGATGCGTTGGGTTTCTCCACAAAGTCAAGGGGATGCGTACATCTTCTCTCACTGCAGCGGCAGTGATGCAGTGGTTCTGATGCGTCGGTTCCAATGATGATGCACTGGTTCTAAGTACGATGTGCTGTTTGTGTTCCTGCAACAGCAACAATGCATTGGTTCTGCTTCACGCACCAGAGGATGTCATCTCCACTGAAGCAAGCTCCTGGATCCACTTCCATTGTACCAGGCACATGAGCAAGGGGTAAGACTTTGATATCCCTGAATCTTAGAACAGGAGGCAAGCCAGCATGCCACTCAAGATCACCCTTGCTTTAAGTCGGTCAGTCCATTTCTTCCTCAGCAGGGCAGAGGGTAGCAGGCAGCAGGGAAGTACAGCAAAAAAAATAGTTCTACCAGAGCAGCAGTCCAGTAGAATGGCAGTCCATATAGCAGCACACCAGTCCTTCCTCCTGGCAGAGCTTCTTCACAGATCTAGTAGGGTCTAGTAGTGTGTTGTTTGAATGGGTCAGTGGAGGTGACTTCAAAGAGGGGTTTTGAAGTGCACAGAGGTCCTACCTCCCAACATGGTTCCAGACTCACTTTACAGGTTATGTGGCCCTTTGTTTGGGGTCGGACACTGCCTATTCAGCTGTAAGTGTCAGCTCCTCCCTCCCATCCTTACCAGGATGACACGTCAGGATGTGGATGTGTAAATGTGTAAATGCCACTCAGTCACACCTATCCTTCCTTTGCGAGTGGCTGTCTAGAGGGAATGCACAAATTCCAGCTGCCACCGGACATGTATTGAAAACAGGCTGCAGGTACACAGAGCGAAGAGCAGAGAAAGGCCATCTTTCTAAAAGTAAATAATACAGAGGTTGGGCCTATTTATTGTCAGCAAGGATCAGCCACTCTATACTTAAGAACAACAGGAAAATGCCAGTACTGACACAACTAAATGTGAACTTTTTAAATGACTGACAACGACTCATAATCAACGTGATCAAAACTAATTTCTTTAATTCATCACTGGTATTAATTAGAATACTTAAATATTTGTCAAAGTGTATGTCAAATACATCAAAACACATAATAGAGATTTTTAAACACATTTCAGAGCAATTTTTACAGAAAAGTGCAACACATAATTAACACAAATTCCAGTACAAAGCACCATAATTCTCATCAGGAAGAAACAACTGAACATATCCCAGTTCTCACATTTTTCACTCAAGAAGGGCTCCTACACTTTGCTGAATTAGCATCGGCCCACTAATGGTGAGGCGAAGCACCAGGTGTACTGCCACATCCCTTTATGTTACTAGGCTTTCCAAAGGTACATGAAATCAAAATCAAAGTGTCCATGAACCATTGTTCCCTTAAGGCCGGGTTGGTGCTGCTTGCAAAAAGACTTCTCTGGTGGTTCTAAAACTTGTTTACTCATTTCGAGCCCTACATTATTTGAGGGTTCTCTTGAGGTTATTGAACTTGGGGGGGGGGGTCACTAAAATAAAGGGGAAAAAACACTTATTATGCTATACACTTCTTTTTTATGTGAAAAAACTGTACACTCTACTCTAATGGTCTTAAAACTGCTTAATTTTCTGACTTAATTAATGGTATTGGGCCATAATGGTTAGTAGGAACCGTGACTATGAACGTCAGACTTCTCTTATGCGGTTAAATACGTTCAATAAATCAAAAGGTGCGGGATGAAATAACTGGCGATGGGTGTTTGATGCACGAAAATAAAAAAAATATCATATGGTTCTTATGCAATGAACCCACTTTGTTATTAAGTAATTGCTGATTTTATATTCAAATGTATTCTTTCACTTCCTTCATCACCTCGCTGCAACTTAATTCGTAGGCTTCGGTGGATGATCTCAAAGTGAGTGAGCGGTCATAAAAAAAGAAACAGTGGAGTGCATTGTATGTTGAAAAAATACTTCCTGGCGTTCGTGCTGTTTTGATTCTCCGGACAAGTGACAAAGGTGTGGCTGCGTGGAGTGGAGCGCTGGTGCCGTCTATTTTGACCGAGGGATAAAAGGTATCGGGCTGTATTGTCTCTTCCTAGTCAAAAGGTGCGTTGCTGAGAAAACAGCATAGTGTCCACACGTATTCTATGTATATTCACTAATTTAATGAAGCCGGCACTTCAAGAATGTTTTTCTTATTGTTTAAATGCCAGCGCATCTAAAATGTGGATACGTTGAAACACACGCATGTGCTAGGGAAATACTATGGCCACGACTTCCTTTATCTTCGGCACATTGTCCGTAGAATCATTCCTTCCTGCTTAAACCATGTCACCATATGAAAACCATGGGTTTCTACTCCACAGTTGCTTGTGTGTTTTTTCAAAACAAGTTACATCTGAATGAATGCTTCCGTCATTGGTCAACATTCTTCCCACCTATCTCATGTAAAAAGAGAGTTGATTGCATCCTGGGAGTTGTGGTTCATACTTTTCTCTTTTTTTATAAGAGATAATTTTAATAACAGTTAGATTGGCAAAAATCATCCTGGAGTGCAAAAACAAATATCAGAGTTGTTTAACAAGCTGCAGTAGCACCAGGTCACAGATTTTGGAGTTCATTCATTTCGTTTAGACCATTCCTCAATTTCTCAAAACAAAGTATTTCATAAGCTTCTTTTTGAACCAGTCTACGTTCAAAGTTACCTCCCCCTGGGTTTTATAGATGCCAAAATCATCTACTTGAAGTCTTCTTCAGAGTGATTTATTTCAATTATGGTTCACTTGTGGTGCTAAACATACTGTTTTCATATGCACGGTTTATGCTGTATAATTCTTTGGTGAATTTCCTGGTTGGTCTTTCCTATATACAATTGATGGCACATGCAGATAATGCCATACACCAAATTTTTTGTTTTGCAAATTGAAAATGAGGTATGTTAATACCTTGTAATATTGTATTCAAAATAAGTTCCCTCAATTGTTTGTGCATATGCAACACAAGTGCCTCATTTGTGATAACCCTCTAATGATGGAAGCATCCAAATCTGTCTCGGATCAGCTTTCTGTGTAGGTTGAGGAATGTAAGCTCGTACTATCTACCTTCCGATGCATTGATCTTTTTTGAGAGCAAATGGAGGATGCTTAAAGGAGGAATTCATATTAGAAAGTAGAATTAAATTCTGAAGGATTATTTTGTTAAATTGATGTGTGTGCAAACAGTAAGTTGAGACACAGACTAGATGTTCTAAACCTGGTTTTAATTGTTTTTCCAAAAGAGTTTCACGAGGGGTAAACCATGCTTGTTTCATAGAGTTTTTTAAGTTTCCCGGGATATCTATGCACACCCAGTTTATGAAGTAAATTGTTAGCATGGAAGAAATAATCATCATTACTTGAACAATTATGCTGTATCCTTAAAAATTGTCTCTCAAACTTTTGAATGAAATCCGGAGTAATAGAGGGCTTTGTTTTAGTCCGTGGGCTTCTGATATAAAGTTGTTAGAACATTTTCTCCTTCAGCAAAAGCTTCTACATCCAAGAATGCAATTCTTTTCTTGTTTTTGGTCTGGGGACCTTGAGTTTAGCCACATGAAGAAACAGGGGGGCGCAATATGATGTTGGGCAGAATCACTTGCCCACTGATAACGTCTCGGTCATGGGACCGACCGACACACAGTCAGCGGCCCGACAACCCCATTAGAATGCGACCAAACACTGTTCGGTCGCATTCCTATATTTCACTATAGGAGCATGCATTACGGCCGTAACCTGCCATGATGCATCCTCCCACAGAAAAATTGAGGTGCAGTTCCTCCCTGCACCCCACGGGGTGCCGGGATCAACAGTGCGGCATCATAGGTTTCCCCTCGGCCTCCAAACGGAGGCTGTGCACCAAAGTGGACCTGCCAGAGGCCCCCTAAAACGCTTTCCGACATGGTTTCTATTTCGGACAGAACGGCATGGAAACCATGTCTGAAAGCGAGATTGTAATCTCAAGAGTGGAAAGAGCTGCCCTCGAGATTACAGGTCGGATTCCAACTGGAACACGTCGGAAGCCAACCGGAGTGACCTGCTGGTTTCTTTTCTGACTTCCTCCATCATAATGAGTCTGTCGGAAGGACTCAGACAGGACTCTGACTGGCCCATTACGATGCAGCCATAAAGGCGTCTAGAATGGGACGCCTAAGGCAGCTGCCGAAGTCAGTCGCACATCACAACGACCATCTGGGTCATCCTCTAAATGGCAACCTTTTTTTTCATTTACGCACAAGAACCATTGTTTTTTCTTGTAATAAATTATGATCAGGCATTTCAGGTGCATGTTTGACAACCGCCCAGGAATTCATTAGTGGTCATGAGGTAGAACTGGTGGATGGGGGGCAGAGCTTGCCGAGGCTCAGGTTTGCCGTGTGTTGAGTGTGCTCCACGAGCCATCGTCATAATTCGTAAATTATCCTGGCATCTGTGTATTTTCAATCAATCAATCAAGCATTTGTAAAGTGCACTGTTCACCTGTGAGGGTCTCACAGCGCTGGGGGAAGGGGTGGAGGGCGCTTCTACTGTTTGAACAACCAGGTCTTGAGGAGTCTCCTGAAGGTCAGTAGGTCCTGCGTCTGTCGTAGGTCGATGGGGAGGGTGTTCCAGGTCTTGGCGGCGAGGTGGGAGAATGATCTGCCACCGGCGGTCGTTCTTCGGATGCGTGGGACTGTGGCGAGGGTGAGGTCAGTGGAGCGGAGCTGGTGGTTCGGGGTGTAGAAGGTGAGTCATGTGTTGAGGTATGCCGGTCCGGTGTTGTGGAGTGCATTGTGAGCCTGGGTGAGGAGCATGAAGGGGATTCTCTTGTTGACCTGGAGCCAGTGCATGTCTCTCAGGTGTTCTGTGATGTGGCTCTGGCGAGAGATGTCGAGGATGAGGCGTGCAGAGGTGTTCTGTATGCTTTGGAGTTTGGCCATGGTTCCCGCGTAGAGGGTGTTGCCATAGTCCAGTCTGCTGCTGACGAAGGCCTGGGTAACCGTCCTTCTGGTTTCGGTGGGGATCCATCTGCAAATCTTGCGGAGCATGCGGAGGATGTTGAAGCGGGAGGATGACACGGCGTTGACTTACTGGGTCATTGATAGCGATGAGTCTAGGATGAATCCCAGGTTGCATGCGTGGTCGGTGGGTGTCATGTGGCTCCCACGGTGGCCAGCCACCAGGAGTCGTCCCAGGGGGAGAGGGTGGGTCCGAGAATGAGGACCTCCCTTTTGTTCGAGTTCAGCTTCAGGCGGCTGTTCTTCATCCATTCGGAGACGGCCTTCATTCCCTCATTGAGGTTGGTCTTGGCGCTGGTGGGGTCCTTGGTGATGGAGAGGATCAGCTGGGTGTCGTCGGCGTATGAGATGATGTAGAGGTTGTGTGATCAGACGATGTTGGCGAGCAGTGCCATGTAGATGTTGAAGTGATGATCCTTGGGGTACGCCGCAGATGATCTTGGTGGCTTCTGAACGGAAAGGGGGAGCCAGACACTCTATGTTCTGCCAGTGAGAGAGGAGGTGGTCCAGTCCAGAGCTTTGTCGCGTATCCCTGCGTTGTGGAGGCGTGTGCATTAGGGTGTGGTGGCAGATGGTGTCGAAGGCGGCCGACAGGTCCAGGAGGTTGAGTACCACGGTTTCGCCGTTGTCTTGCAGGGTATGATGTCGTCAGTGGCGGCGATGAGGGCAGTTTCTGTGCTGTGGTTGCTTTGGAATCCTGATTGGGACGGGTCCAGAGCATAGTTCTCTTCGAGGGAGCGTGTCAGTTGCTTGTTCACAGTTTTCTCGATGACGTTCACTGGGAATGGGAGCAAGGATGCGGGCCTGCAGTTCTTGAGGTCCTTAGGGTCCGCCTTGGGTTTCTTGAGTAAGGCGTTCTTGCACTGTATCCCATAGGGGGCTCGAACCGGAGCTAAAGCCTCCGTGGGTCCCGCCATCTTGCTTGAGGAGCTGGGCGAGCAGACTAGTGCTCTGCCCCTCCCGCCCCCACGTGCTTAAAAACCCGGATGATACCAGCACCCCCACTGATTCAAGAGTGTGTGTGTGGAAGGGTACGGTCTTGAGGCAGAAGCCGGGACCATAGCGATTTATTCATTGTACTGAGAGCTTTTAAATAACTTTTAAACTCCTTATTGTGCCTTATTGTGAATTGTGAACTGTTTTTAAAAACTAGCGTTTTTGCACTGTATCCCATAGGGGGCTCGAACCGGAGCTAAAGCCTCCGTGGGTCCCGCCATCTTGCTTGAGGAGCTGGGCGAGCAGACTAGTGCTCTGCCCCTCCCGCCCCCACGTGCCTAAAAACCCGGATTATACCATCACCCCCACTGATTCAAGAGTGAGTATGTGGAAAGGTACGGTCTTGAGGCGGAAGCCGGGACCATAGCGATTTATTCATTGTACTGAGAGCTTTTAAATAACTTTTAAACTCCTTATTGTGCCTTATTGTGAATTGTGAACTGTTTTTAAAAACTAGCGTTTTTGCACTGTATCCCATAGGGGGCTCGAACCGGAGCTTAAGCCTCCGTGGGTACCGCCATCTTGCTTGAGGAGCTGGGCGAGCAGACTAGTGCTCTGCCCCTCCCGCCCCCACGTGTATAAAATGGCACATCGACATAGGGAGCGCAGCGGACGGGCGCAGCGGGCGCGCCGCAGGCGCGCCAAAGGCGAGCCCGTCTGCGCCCGTCCGCGCCGGACCCGCGCCTAGGGCCAGAACCTCTGCCCCGATCGATGGCGACTCATCCCCGAGGCTTATCTACTCCAGTAACACTCTTAGCACTTGGAGTTGTAGATCTAACTCAGCAGCCTGCACTATTCTGAAAATGGGGCCCAATATAGGGAAGACCCGTGGCATATGCCCCAATTGCTCACAGACTTTGCCAAGACTGAGCTGGGATCCGGTTGTGCCCCCTAGGGTCAACAAGGAAAAGCCTCCTAGGAAAAGCCAGAACTCGGTGAAATGTCTTTTGCTCAATGCCAGATCCCTGGTCAAACATAGTATTGAAATAGCGGATTTAATCCAGGACTCCGGAGTGATGATAGCCTTCATCACAGAGTCATGGACCGATACCGCCTCTGGCCCTGACATTGTCAACGCCACCCCACCTAACTATGTTTGTCACACACAAAATAGAGAGAAAAAGAAAGGTGGTGGCCTAGCCATTATTTACCACCACTCATTTAGAGGGTATTTCCATCAGGGACCCGTAGGCCCAGACGAGTCTCTTCTCTTTAACTTCTCCCTATCTGACCATCAAACTTTTAGAGGTTGCTTGGTTTATAGACCGCCCGGGCCGAAAGCACCTTTCTTTCTAGCTCTAGGTGAAATCATGGAAACTGCCGCCACCACCCAAACATTCACTGTACTGGGCGATTTTAATTTCCACCTTGAATGTGGTTCGGACCCAGACACTTCTGACCTAACGGACCTGCTCCAGGGGTTGGATCTGAGGCAACTGGTCAGAGGTCCCACCCACAAGGCAGGACATACCCTGGATGGTATTTTTTCGAATCACCCGACCCTTAATGTACTTTCAATCCAGCCCTTATCCTGGTCGGACCATTCAACTGTCTACTTTAATCTGGCCTTAGCCCCACCGGGAAGACCGGCTAGAATTAGTCTCACCCCACGACAGATTAGGAAATGGAATGGCATAAAACATGAAAAACTGGAATGTGTTCTAAAGTCCACTCTGGAACCGTTCTCAGGAAATACGGAACAAGCAACTCAGGCCTACACGAGATGGCTGGAGGCCGCATGTACACAACTTGCCCCCCCTAAAACCTTTCTCCCCACTCGGGCCACTCCCTCCGCCCCCTGGTTCTCAAAAGAGATCAGGGACCTCAAAATTGGGTGCAAAAAAAAAGAAAAAATCTGGCGGACAACTTTTAGTGAGTCTGATAAAAAAATTCTAAACCTTGAACAAAGAGCGTACAAAGATAAGATCCAGCAGGCCAAGCGAGCTTTTTTTACGAGGAAGGTTAAAGAAGACAGCAACGCCCCAAAAGAGCTTTTTCGAACGATATCCACTTTGGCAGTCCCCAATACCATAGAGGTACCTCCCAGTCTCCTTCTTTGTGAGAAGCTGGCTACCTTCTTTCGCGAAAAAGTTGAAAACATCTTCTCTCCCTTAGATAGTCAAATAAAAGCACTTGTGGAACCCCCCACTAACATAGCGGAATCAGACACCGGCCTAGAAAAACTGCTATTTTTCCCCCAAATTAGTGAGGAAGAGGTCATGAGCCGACTCCAGAAGATAAAATCCGGCTCCCCTCACGATCCTTGCCCGGCCTCCATTACCAAATTAGTGCCAGGCTCCATTGCAGTCGGGCTCACCCCCCTCCTCAATCTTTTGCTGGATAGAGGGGAATTCCCTGCAAAATGGAAATGTGCCTCCATTTTACCCCTCCTAAAAAAAAACAATCTGGACATAGCCGATCTAAACAATTATCGGCCCATCGCAAGACTGCCCCTTCCAGCTAAAATTATTGAAGGTTTTTTAAATACCCAACTAAGCACCTTCCTGAGAACTGGAGAACATCTAGCTCCCAGCCAACATGGCTTCCGTGCTGAACACAGCACGGAATCTGCTCTAATTAAATCAGTGGAAGATATTAGAAGAGTGCTAGATGGAGGAGGTAGAGCTGCCCTGATCCTGCTGGACCTCTCCGTGGCCTTCGACACGGTCCACCACACATTGTTGGTGGACCGGTTGAGGGCCTGCGGAGTTCAAGGCAAGGCGCTGAAGATCTTACAGGCCTTCCTTTCCAACAGGACTCAGGTTGTGACACTGGGAGATTTCGAATCATGCCCCTTCACACTTCCTTGTGGAGTACCTCAGGGCTCGTCCTTGAGCCCTACCCTTATTAATGTTTACGTTTCCACGCTAGTCCCGATAATTCGAACATTTGGCTTCAACCTCACAGCCTATGCGGATGATACACAGATAGTGGTGTCTCTGATGCCAGGGGACATAGACAGCACTGCGGACAGGTTCAGAGGTTGCATGCGCGAAGTGGGTGCTTGGATGGCCCAAAACTGTCTTAAATTAAACTGCTCGAAGACAGAGGTACTACTCTTTGGCGCCAAAGACAATTTCTGGTCTCCGAGATGGTGGCTTGAAGAAATGGGAACCTTGCCCACCCCTGTGACAAAAGTGAAAAATCTTGGCATTTTGGTGGACGATCTACTGTCTTTTAAGCCTCAGATTAATGCCCTGGTATCATCCACCCATTTTGCTCTCAAAACAATTAGGAAAGTGCTACCATTCTTGGAGCAAGAACATAGAAAAACAGTGGTCACCGGTCTAGTTCTATCCCGGCTAGACTATTGCAATAGCCTTATGCTGAATGCCCAAGCTGGCATACTAAATAAACTTCAAACATTACAGAATGCGGCCGCACACCTGATAACAGATACACCCAAGTTCGCTTCCGTGGCACAAGACCTGGCAAAACTTCACTGGTTGCCAGTGCGGAAACGAATCATTTTCAAGTCGCTCTGTGTGGTCTTCAAAGCAATCCATGATCTGGGCCCCAGATGCATGAAGGAACTTTTCTGCTGGCACAAACCGGCAAGATCTCTTAGATCTGGTCAGCAGGCACTGGTATCAGTCCCCAGAGTTAAGAGAGCCAGATGGGGAGGCAGGAGCTTTTCCTTAGGAGCAGCAGTAGCCTGTAATGGGCTTCCCCTTCACATCAGACAACTGCCCAATCTTCTATCCTTTAGAAAGGCACTGAAGACATGGCTCTTTACCCATTAAATCACCTTCCACTCACACCAGTTTTAATCTGTTAGCGCCAGGACACCTCCGGGTAACAGAGCGCTCTAGAAATGCAAAAAATAAATAAAATAAATAAATAAATCTCAGCGTGCTTCCAGCTCTCTGGGAAGGTGGCGGTCTCAAAGGAGGTGTTGATGATCTTCCGGAGGTGGGGTACGATGGTGGTGCTTGCTTTGTTGAAGTTGTGGTGTGGGCAGGGGTCGGACGGTAAGCCGGAGTGGATGGTTCTCATGGCTTTGATGGTGTCATCGTCGTTGACGTGGGTCCAGGAGAGCAGGAGTTCAGTGTGGCGGCGGCAGTGATTCTGAGGTGTCGGAGGCTGTCGGGGGGGGGTACTGGTTGTTGAAGCTGTCGTGGATGTCTGCTTTCTTGCTGTGGAAGTAGGTGGCAAGCGCGTTGCAGACGTCTTGCGAAGGCTGGATGTCCTTGGAGCTGGTGTTGGAGAGTTCCTTTGCGATGTTGAAGAGCTCTTTGCTGATGTGTGCGTTGTTGTCGATGCGGTCCTTGAAGGAGCTCCTTTTGGTGAGTCGGATGAGTTGATGGTGCCTGCGGATGGCGCTCTTGTGGGCTATGTTGTTATCTGGTGTCTGTTCGTGGTGCCACTTCTTCTCAAGTCTTTGGCAGGTCTGTTTGGATGCTTTTCTGTTGGTGTGTCAGTTGGAGGGTTTCTTCATCGGGCGAGAGTGTTGGCGCAGTTGTCAATCCATTGCATGAGGTTGCGGGCGTCGGCGGAGTCGATTGGTTGGTTTCAGGCGAGGCTGGTGATTAGCTGGTGTTCGGTGACCTTGGTCCAGTTGCGTTCGGGGGTCGTTGAGGGTGGTGATGTGTGGTGGGTTTCTCAAAGGTGAAGTGGACGCAGCGGTGGTCGGTCCAGTGGAGTTCAGTGGTGTGGCTGAAGACGACGACGTTGCTGGTGGAAAAGATGGGGTCGCGTATGTGTCCAGCGGAGTGGGTGGGGGTCGAGACGAGCTGTTTGAGTCCGATGTTGGTGAGGTTGTCCAGCAGGGTGGTGGAATTTCTCTCAGCGTTCTCGAGGTGGAAGTTCAGGTCCCCGAGGAGAATGTAGTCCTTGGATGCGAGGGCGATGGCATCCCTGAACTTTGGCTGGGGGGGTCTATAGATGAGGGTTCTCTGAGCGTGGTGTTAGGATCGATGTGGATCTGGAAGTGTAGGTGTTCGGTGGCGCTGAGGGTGTCATCGGTGCTGGTCGAGATTCTGAGGGTGTTCCCGTGGACGATGGTGATCCCTGCGGGAGATTTTGTAGCCGTCCGGGATGGCGATGTCGGGCACTGAGGAGTGGTTCATCAAGGTCTCCAACAGGAAGGCGACGTCCGGGAAAGATGAGTTGAGTAGGTCCCAGAGTTCAATGGCATGCTTTCCCTGACCTGGAGAAAGTAAAGCGCTGGAGCTGCACTTCCGATCGGTGTGCCCGTTCTAGAGTGATCACCATCGCCGCTGAGGCCTTACCGCCGGAAGTAAGCCCTGGAGGCCGCGAGGGCTCTCGAAGACTATCTTGCCTGGGTGCGGCTACTGTGGTGACGTCTGCCCACGGATCTTAGACGGGCCAGTGCGAAGCGCAAGGAACTAGAAGGTATGCACAGGACTGGCGGAATTTCAGATACACAGCCCAGCTGGGACGCGGTCCCTGGGGTGGGCCCCCGTAGGCCGCAATACTGGATTTGTGCGACTTGAGCGTGTGCGCGGCCCGTTGAATGTGAGCAGAGCTGACAGGCACTGGCTGTGACCTCCTCCCCGCCATCGTAACCTTGGGCCCGGGAGTGGAGACACACAATACTGCAGTGTCTGGAAGAGGGCACCAGGCCTACGGCCCCTGACGCGCCTGCACTGCTGCTGCTAGCGGCGATATTGACCCACTGATTTGGTGCCCGAAGTATCTCCTAGCGCGACCGTCCTTGGTTCGATTCGGCGACACCAAACGCCTATTAAGCCCATCCATGGTGGAGCCGCAGCGGTGAAGATAGCTGCAGAGTACGGGGGCGTGGTGATCTCTCCCACACAGCTCTGCAGAGAGCTGACGGCACAGGACCTAAGGGTGGCAAATAGAATTGAGAGGTGTCCAGTGTCCGGAGAGCGTCACAAAAGAGAGCACACACACTGTAGACAGCATAGCTGCCCGGAGAAGTCCTGTCTGTGCCTATAGGAGGTCCTTGGGGCCCGGTTTGCGTTTGGTGCAAACTACCTTTAAGAGTCCATGTGAATGCTGACATGAACTGTGGCTGTGCGGCCCCTATCTGTGCCCTATAGAAGCCCTCCCAATGCGTGGTTAGTGGATCTCATCACTGGAAGTCTGGAGTGCCCGCTCGGCCCGTACCTGCTGGTCCAACACTGGGTTTGAGCTGATGCTGTGCGAGGTCGGTTGATACCCCTGATTCCACTAACGTAGCTTGGGGCAATCGTAATTTGGAGGTGAGAGGCTCCCACGACTCCCCTGGTTTCAGTATGGGCAAGGTGGCTAAATCTCAAACTATGCTACAGTTTGAACAGAGAAAATCGAGGAATAGGGAGGCGGAGGAGGTCGGTCTTCCGACGAGCAGACGGACGAGTCAGATGAGGCGGCTGGTGACATTAGGCTTTTCTGCATCACTGCCAGGATCTGTCTATCAACTATTGATGGGAAGATCGACACCTTGGCATATCGCATGGACAGAATGTCGGACCACCTCGACAAGCACGTTGAACGCATTGACATGACTGAAAGACGTGTGTCGGAGGTGGAGGAGGCGCAATCAGAGGCCGACACTGTCCAAAAACAGCTGCCGAAAACTCTTGCTGCGCTGCAAGACAGGGCAGAAGATTTGGAGGCTAGGTCCAGGAGGAGTAATATACATATTACGGCCCTGACGGAATCTACTGCGATGGGCAACTTGGACGTGTTCATAGAGAAACTCCTTGTCACATTACTGGGACATGAAACCTTCTTGGCAATATTTGTGGCGGAGCGTGCTCACCGCTCACTTGGCCCTACGCCTCCTCCAGGTGCCCCGTCGCACCCTGTGATTGCAAAACTGTTAAATTATAGAGACAGGGACGCGGCCTTCAAATAAGCTAGATAAAAAAAAGACCTGAAATACGAAGGCTCCACGATATCTCTGTACCTGGACTTTACCGTGAAGGTCCAGGCAGCTAGACGACAGTTTGCCCTACTGAAGTGACCCGTACGTGAGCAAAACATGGACTATGCCTTGCTCTATCTGGCCAGACTTGGAGTCATTATGAATGGCCAATCAAAGATCTTCTTAGATCCGAAATCTTTACAGAAAGCCCTACTCTAAGGCTGAAGGGCGGAACAAAGAGGCGGAGAGACTGGACAAGGCGGCTGGTGGTGATATGGAGAAGCAAGACTACAGATGACATTGATCAGCAGCTTTTAACTCTTGAACCAAACTTTAACAGTGGGATTTGTATATATGATGAGCAATTCACACTGGGCTTTGCCTGACTGTTGTCTTCAGACAGATCCTTTGAGGCCGCTACTAATGGGACGACAAAGTCTGCATTTCGCAAGTACTGTTCATGCTAATTTGAGAAGCCAGGAGGGAGGGCCACATTGGATGTTAAAATTGGATGTTCTGATTTTAGGAATACTTTCACACGGGTGTGGGAGGTAGGGGCCTTTCTACCCTTAGTGACAGGAATGTGTTATAACGACTTTACACGGATGCCTCACATGTGTCCCGATGGCATTACTACGTTTCTGTTTCACTGGTGAACTTTGCGGTGTCCTGGAACATCCGCCCCTGTGTGTTACTCACTACATGGCTTTATGCCTTGTGATCTCTATGTGGAAGAGAGGGGAATGTTTTTTTGACTATGCTAAGTTGGGGTCTGCATGTCATGGGAAGTTTGGGGAATTCCTATGTAGGTGTTTTACTGTATTGTTTTGTCATGGTCACAATACACACAGCGTATTCAATAACTCCGGCTGGGGTGACCTGTGATAGGAAAAATACCTGGGGTGCTTGTTTTGTCAGGCCTAGAGGAGGCATTACCAAGATTATGAACCTTTTCTTAGACTTTGGGGGATAGGTTGCGGCTGCTAACCTGGAATGTCAGGGGCCTAAACGATTTTAGGAAAACTAGAAAAGTGATCACTTATCTCAATAGGCATAGTATAGACGTAGCCCTCTTATAGGACACTCATCTGCCCATAGATAGCCTAGTGCTAACTTGTAGATGATTACATGGTACATTTCACGCTGCAGGCTTTTCTACTCATGCGCGAGGGGTGTTCACATGGATTAACCCTAGAACTGGTATTTCCCTCGAAGCTCTTGAGACAGACAGGGAGGGCAGATACGCCATCTCCAAATGTAAAGGGAAAGGAATAGAGTTCATCTTTGTAAATATCAATGGCCCTAACTTAGATCACCTGCAATTTTATCTAGAGCTCCTTGATCGTTTCAGATGACTGACGCTGCTTCCACAGTTATGGGTCGGTGATTTTAACTGTGTCCTTAACCCGGCTCTGGACCGCTCCGGGGGTCCTGCTTGGCATCAGACGTTAGCTGCTAGGGTAATGGAGGATGCAATTGCAGAGTTGGACATGGTGGATGTCTGGCGCTCAAGATCTAGCGGGGCAGGGGGCTTCACGCACTATTCAGCCCCAGATGACCTGTATACTAGGATCGATTATTGGTTAACTTCTGGTTCCTTGGGCCCTGCGATTCGCGGCTGCGAGATGCAACCATGTTCATATTCAGACCACTCACCTATATAGTTAGACTTCGAGAGCCCACTTAAAAGACCAGTCACTTTCACTTAGAGGTTCCCACCCTACGCACTCCTAGATAATGTATTCAAGACTGAGATGACAGAAGCTATCAAGACTATCTTTGACACAAATATTGGGTCCGTAACCCAGTTTGCTACAATATTGGAGACCTTTAAGGTCTATATCAGAGGGATAGCTATGGCCAAGCAGTCAGGAGTGCTCAGGTCAATTAGAGGGCAATTAGAAACACTTGAAAAGAAATTGGCTGCCTTCGAGTGCGAGGCCTTGGAGGGAGGGGATGATCAGATCACGGAGGAGTTTAAAAAAACTCTGGAGGAGTACCATGAGGATGTCGACAGAGAGGTAAAGCTTTTAGGGAAGTACGCCGTAGCTAAAACATACGGGGAGGGGGAGCACCCAGGCGCAACATTAGCGGTCTTACTGAGAGGCAGACGGGAGACTGCTGGTGTCACAGAACTCTGTGCAGCAGCAGGTGAGACGTTACGAGACCCTGATGCTATACCGGACAGATTTAGTAATTACTATTCAGACTTATATCAAACTAGGTTGGCTGGCAAAGATACCGTAGTCCTGGAGTGTCTGGAACACATCAAACTTCCGTGGCTAGCCGATGAGCACAGAGACTTCCTTATGAGGCCCCTTGAGGTCTGGGAGATCCAAGAAGCTTTAAAATCCATGCATGTTGGTAGTTCCCCAGGACAGGACGGCTAAACCGTGGCTTTCTACAAGGAGTTCAAAGATCTACAAGTTTCCCACTTAATCACACTGTTTGAGGAGATGGGAGAGAGTGGAGTCATGCCCCCAACCATGCGAGAAGCTTTGCTAGTCACTCTCTTGAAGCAATGGTAAACCTCCTTATGCATGCTCATCATATAGACAGTTGTCATTATTGAATGTCAGCACTAAACTATTCTCCAAAGTTTTGGAAAAAAGCTTGGCCCCATTAGTCCCGACATTGGTTAGACCCGAGCAAGCACGGTTTATCCCTGTGTGCACCCTAACTCATAACCTGCGCACATTATTTGACACTATCCAACACACTAAGCCAGAGATCAAGGCAGCTGCGATATTTCTAGACGCCGAAAAGGCCTTTCATTCTGTTGAATTGAAATTCATGATGCTAGTTTTAAGATGGATGGGTGTTGGCGACCTCTTTTCTCAGTTGGTGGCATAATTCTCCAACTGCTAGATTCAGGGTGAGCAATCTGGTAACCTCTCCCATTAAAATTTCAAGGGGCACTCATCAAGGGTGCCCGTTATTACCCCTACTCTACGCTATTGTGGCCGAGACTCTGGCATGCGCCCTCAGAGAGTACCACAGCCATAGAGGGATACGGTTCCCCGGATACAACTTAATAATCTTCACATATGCAGACGACACTCTCTTATACATCAGAGATCCGGAGGTTAATCTATCCCCAGTGTTAGGGAAGTGGTAAGATATGGTGAATTCTCCGGGCTTAAAATTAACTGGAATAAATACACCATTTTCCCTCTTAACACAGCCATGGAGTCGATAGAACTGGAATTTTCCTTGACCTGGTCTACTGGTACTGCATGTTATTTGGGTATTCAAGTGCACCCAAGCTCGGAGATGGTATACAACGAGAATTATGGCAGGGCAATCGCTAAATTGGATGACGATGTCAAGAGATGGGTGCGGCTTCCATTGTCCCTCTTTAGAAGTATCTCTTTGATGAAAATGGTAGTTTTACCTAGATTCCTGTTTTTGTTTTTAAACTTACCTATGGTTCTTCCAGCCCACTTCTTTAAATATATCAAGTCTTTATTGGTCAGATTAGCTTGGGCAGGTAAACAGCCTCGTGTCAAGTTTGATATCCTAACACTCCCATATTCCATGGAAGAACTCAGTGCTATGGATCTGGAACTCTACTACTGAGTGACGCAGTGTTCTCACACCTTTTACTGGCTGCACCAACAATCCCTCCCGCAGCACCTACATATAGAGAGAGTTGCGGCTGATCCCTCTCACCTGACTGCATCACTCTTTCGGGCGCCAGCCAGGCGCGCAGGTACTTTGGATTCTGTAAATGCCACCACACACGCAGAGCCGAATCTAATGAAACAACAAGCCATCTCTATTTTGTATTCCCCACTCACACCAATTGAATGGTGCTACTTAATATCTTCAAAATGGGCAACTTATTCGAAAGGGTAAGGGACGAGGATGGGATGAGATAGTGTCAGAAAAGCAGGATATCACTCCGTTTACGATGTTTCACCTCTATAGGGTCAGGCATGTGACGTGCTAGGAGAGGAAATGATGGAACCACCTGAAGTGGCCCCCTTCTCCCTAATGCTACGTGCAGAATCCCCCTGTAAAATAGTCTCCAGTATTTATAGTATGGTGCAAGGTTACCGGAAGAATTTTTTCATTAAAGCCAGCCTGGAGTGGCAGACTGATTTGGAGGTCACGCTAGATGACGACACATGGCGCTATTGTTGTGAAGCTAGACAGAGTATCTCCCTGAATGGAGGACACCAACTCCTCCAATTTAAATTTCTTGATAGTCTATTATACCCTAGCTAGATTGCATAAATACAGTCTTCGGGACACAGCGAGGTGTGAAAGATGTGGTGTGGAACCAGCAGGATTCTTGCAGCTAGGTTGGTTGTGCTCCGACATAGCGAATTACTGGATATTAATATTGCAAAAATTAAGCGATATTACTGGAGAGCCTCTGACACCGGACCTCTCCTTGGTTATTCTAAACGGATACGGAAAGATATACGACGTTTAGCTGTAATGGGATTGTTGATAGCTAAGCAGGGAGTTGCTAATCGTTGGGCTCGAGGACCACCTCCCACTATGGTGCAATGGTCAAGGGATATGTTGTATTGCAACACGCAATCTGACATCTATAGTTATGGAAGCTGACACATTGTTGTATAATGATTCATATGATGTTCATATTGCTTCCTAGAGTGTATAACCCTATGATCTGTATACTGACATCAGAGATGCCACCTTATTTATACGCATGATTTGTATGATTTTATTTTTGCAAACTTCAATAAACAAATAAAAAAAATAAAAAAGTAGAACTGGTGGATTTATAACTTAATTACCTTGATGGATGCTCTTTAAAGGCCTTCACATATTGAGGATTGCGGCAGAAGCAACGGGACTACACTTACTGCCAATTTCATGTCTCAGGGAGAGGATCGGGTTTGTTCATACTTACAAAATAGCGTTATACTGGCAACAACAGCAGTGTTTTGCCACCTGCTCGGCAAGTGCATGGATGGACATAGATAAGCTGACAGGGTGGCTTGTGCACCAGGTCACATTTAAAAAGTGCCGAGGAGGTTCTCCTGATGTGCCTGAAGCACTAGAATGCAAAACTGGAAGCTCAGGAAAACCCTACCAAGATGGCGCCACTTGCCTTAACCCTGACCAGATTAACGCATATTCAGTAGAGGGAGGATAGCCAATAACAAGTTAAACGTGACTTTGCCTTAGATACGTCAAAGTAGATGAAGAGAAATTCTCAATGTAAGATATGATCCTATCAAAAGGTAGATAGGCTTAGCGTCCTTAGGGTAACAAATATCCTGATGCAAGTACTAAGACGTATAAAAAACAAATGCATGTTAAAATCAAGTAAACTCATAGTTAAAAAGAAAGCAGGTAATGATTTCAAGTGTTTCTTTTGCATATTTGTTCTTAAATAACTATACTAATGTTTAGTGAACCGATTCACATCAAAAGTACAGTATGCCCCTGTACACAATTTACATTATGAGTGTTATTACTACTCGATAATACATTACATTGTGAAAAATGGAGGCACTTCATGGCAATTTTACAGAGTTTAACTCCTTAGCTGCGCCGAACGTTCCCCGCTAGTGCGGAACGTTCTTTTGAGTGGGCAGGGTTGCGTCGGCCAACGGACGTGCGCAGCACTACAAAGGTAGTGCACGTGACGCCGTTGGCCGACGGCAGCAGCTATGAGGCTAACAGGCAAAGCATGTTTGTTTGAAAATAAGTAACTGCAGCAAAGTTGTGCTGGGAGCTAGAGAAAAAGAGCTCAACCAGGTGCACAAAAGAAGTGAAAGATGTCTTTGAATTGGTGAAACTATGAGGCCCAGCTCTTTAATTTAACAACCAAAACAAATTGTCCCCCCTCCATGTGTGCCAGCACAATGGCATAGCATCAGACAGTGCTTTTTTAGGTCTCGCCTATGCAGCGCATCCGTTGCATAGGAAGGAGACCTTTAGCCATTAATTTGCCTTTTGAGCCAAAAACGTGTATGCGTTGCATTGCCTTTAATGGCAACGCGTGCACGTTTGACGATTCCCTTGCGGGAGCGAGCAGGAACCATCTGTTAATAATTACAAACAGATGTTTCCTGCTCGCTCCAGCAAAGGAAACCGGCGCAGGCCCCCTCCTCTCTCCCTGCTGCCATGCGAGGCACACGCGCTCCCGCTTGTTGTTATTATTTTTTTTTCTAGTTGAGAAACTGTTAATTTTAATTTTCTCAACAAGCTGCTCTAAATAAGCAATGCAGTATTTGTGTTGTTGTTACAGCCTCAGGTAATTCCATAATGAAGGGGGCGCTTGGACCCAAGAGATGTTTTATAACCATTTCAGGAGGAAACACAAAGATCGGTCTTCATCCTCCTCTTTGTTTTTTTTTTTTGTTGGGACACTGAATTAGAATGCCATGGTAAATAACGTAGTACTCTTTAATAGATATTACATATCCTTCAAATAACAATAACTCTCGACTTCACAGTATACCTTCAAAGGGGCCTCCTGGAGGCCGGCTGCTGCTCAGGAAAGGTGGTCCTTAAAGCCTCTGGTAACAATTCAAATAGGGGTCGAATTTTTACCTGGTTTTAAATCTACAACGTAGTAGATATAATATGTACAGCTCGAATAATAATAGTTTATCACAAGGAATGTAATAGTGTTATCCCACTTTCCATGGTTCTATGTTATAATGAAGTACTAGTAGCTTGTGTGCTACTTGTAAACGATAGTGATGTAGGTAGTGGGCATTATTGTGCGATAATTGCCCACTGCTTTAATCATGGCACTCATTTGAAGACGATGGGCTCTTACGAGGTCGAAGGGCACGTGTCTTCATAACAGTGCGAAGTGTCAGGTCCCTACCTTTAATATATAGTGTTTACAAGGAATGTGGGGGGAGCACACGTGTGTGCCTCATTTTTCCCCGGCACACATTGTGATTTCTGTATATGATGTCAAACTGGACCATTAAATTAAACTTGACTTATGAGCCGAAGACATCTCCATACACCCCCTTGCTCGAACTCCCCAATGAGGTGACATCCCCCCTCAATCATCCACAGCCATGTTGAAATGCGTGCCTGACTTAAGGAATCAGCAACCCTGAGACAATTCCTGCTAGTGCTAGGCTCACCCTAGTGAACAAGTAGACCTTTTGCCTGTGCTCACTTGTAATGTGCGTGCTTATTGTAATAGGCTAAAGTATTGTATACAGCTCGGTTCGTTATAATGAACTAAATATAGATCTAAACATAAATTCAGACCTACCTAGCTGGACAAGTAGGGTAGCTGCTGAAGGCGTAAACAGACCAACGTTATCATCCTAGCAAGTTGGCTCAGCCTTTCATCATTACTAGGTTGGCGAAGGATTGAGTTAGGAAATAGTAATCAACTTTTACAGCCCTTCCATACCCGAAGTTTGAACCCTTTATTAGAACTATTTGCTGAAATGATTCAGGAGCAGTAGTCTTTATTAATAATGCGGCTGCAACTTCAACGACGTGATAATGTGGATTTTTATAATATTTCTGATGGTATTTTAAATGGATGGCTTTTTATCTCATTTTGTGTCTGTGTTCGGAAACCCATTGCAGATCCACGCTTGCCATGTTTTATGGCATTGCAATTCCATGTACGAGATGAAGCACGTGAGAGCTCTCCCGGGCCCTGGCAGTGATTATTTATGTACTATTTATGTTACAAAGTCCTCACTTACCAAAGCTTCGTTCTCATCTGTCGCAATTAAGAGTTAATATCTTTGATGTGAGAGGTTCTGCCGTGAATAATGTATTCCTTTGTTAATGTACACACTTCCTGCAGACCACGCTACATTTGATTGGCTGTCAGAGACAGACAGGCCCGTGCCTTCAGTGCACTGCATAAGGTGTTCATTTTTCAAGATGGAGCATCAATTATCCTGATTTTAAAGGGGTGTGTTATTTGTATTCTTTCCCTTTGTGCTAGATGGTGATGCCGCTAGTTGGTAATTACACTATAAAGTAAAATTAATAAATGAAATAAAGACAGCATTTTAAGACATTGCATATAATGTGCAATAAAATGAATGCACACTACAGAGATGTCGTTACTTTTTATTAGAATCTAACCCCATTGATACTGGACGCCCAACTCTCGAAGTTTGTCGGTTGCAGGTTTGAGGTCCCTGCGGCGTTGAAGCATGATCCGGGCAAGGTCCTGGAAAAGCTGTATGGGAGAGCCCTTGTAGGTTAATTCTGACTTGGAATGCGCTGCCTTTAAGATGGCCTGCTTTTCAGTGAAGAAGTGGACCCTGGCCAGTATATCAGGGACCAGACCGGAGCGACCAGAAGGTCCAGACACATGGTGGGCTCGATCAAGTGCAGGCAGAGAGGCATCCTCATCCCTACCTGATTTGTGGAGGAGATCTGCAACAAAAGTCATGATGTCAGAGCCCACTGCACCCGCCGGGACCCTTCTCAGGTGCAGATTGTTGCGGCGGCTCCGGTTTCTAAGTCCTCCTGCTTAATTTGGAGCTCAATATGCTGTTCCTCCAGGAGAGCCAGTCGCTGCCAAAGTTGTTCTTGATCTTCAGTGTGAGCGTCAACCATTTTCTCCAGGTCTTCCACCCTCCCACCACTTTCTGTGATGTCTCGCCTCAGCTCCTTGACGCAAGATTGCACTTCATTTTGGAGAGAGACAATTTTGGACTTGAGCTCTTGCAGGAAATTGGCCATAAAAGACTGAGTGACAGGGTCGGAAGGGCCCCTGGTCGAGGTAGCCATAGTCGCAGCAGAGGAAGAACCAGGTTTATTCCACAGGGCCGTCACAGGATTATCCTTCAGAGGTGCAGCTGTGTCCTTTCCCACTTTAAAGCGTGGCATGACCACTTCAGCACCTATGCGCAGAATATGGAGCCAGGGTAGGAAGGCGTAGCAGGAGGCCGAGAGCCTCCCCCTCAATGCGGTGAAGGCTGCAGCTGCGTGGAGGGGCAGAACAGTTGCAATAAAGGGCCAAGGAGGGAGGGCTTGGCTTATCTAAGGCCAAGAGCACTGGCAGGATGAGAAGGCAGTCGATAAGCATGGAGTGAGACGCAAGACACAAGCCGCGGGAACTCCGGTCCGTCGCAGCCAACAAAAGCTTTTCCCGCAGCATCAGGGCTTCCTCGGCAGCACTGTTTGGTGCACTTGAGTGTAGGATGCCCGCAGGAGCCTCTGGCCTGAGTATTCCCTGCCTCAGACTGCTGGTAGTGGTGCTTTCCGTGGCGTAGGTGTTGTAGCCCGGGCCGGGTCCCTGCAGCCGCCATTTTCTTTTCCCCGGAACCTAGAGCCTCTCTGGGCGGTGTAGCCTCCCCCTACGTTTCCTCCAGGTCTTCCTGGGGGCCTTGCATGGCTTGTTGGAGCCCGGAACGAGGGTCCGGCAGCCGGCCCCATTCTTCAGAGGAGCCAGGGGTGTTTGGCCCCGAGATCGAGGTGGGAGCGGCCATCTTGCTGCACGGCGGAATTCACGAGCAGCACCCAGAGTAAGACTTTTTGATTAGCAGAATTACCATATGTATAGATATCGACTCAGAATAGTGTCATTAAATTTGTTATTGTCCGCATATGATCCCTCAATACAATAAGATTTACCTAAATTGAAGATCCAAAAGTCAGCACAGGTTGCATTAGTAAAAGCCAAGGCAAACTGTCAAGGTGAGCTATAAGTTTCTAAGTTGCATCCCAAGGTCATTGGTCCATTTACTATTTGTGAATCCTATAGCTGAACAATTAAAATTGCTAAAACCTTGTCCAGCCAAGACATGTCTCTAAACCGGCAAACTTTCAGGTGAATGCTGAAAATGTGGATGAATTTTAAAGGATTTTAGAGGCAGTTGCAGTATTGAGTGGATTTTAAGGGTTTTGGCACTGAGTAGCAATGATAAGTATAAGATCTTTATGCTCTGTTTGCTGCATGAGCTCTGTGATAGTAATCCAGATAAACCAGAGCCTCTCGGACTGCAGGTGTTCATGAAATTGATGAAGGTGGTCACAGTAAAACTTTGTAGGTTGGGAATACCAATCTTCCCCTACCTTGACGACAGGTAGTTGAAGGTGGGTTCTCCACAGTTAATCGTAGACCATTTACAGATAATGGTAAATGTCATGATATCATTGAGGCTCATGAGCAACGAGCCAAAGTCGTAGTGACTCCTTCGCGGAGGTTGAATTAATTATAGCTATCCTAGACACAGGACAATTCCACTGCAACAAGCTCATGACATTTGGGCTATGATCCCAGTGTTTCAGCCTTAGTCCTGGATCTCAGTGAGAGCAGTTTTGAGACTTTTTGAAAATCTGCAAAGTTCTTCGTGGTAGGTGCCATTATGTCTATTTAGCGCCGGGACAGGCTTTGGAGTAGCTGCACGCTGTATAAATTGCAATAACATAACATAACAGGGACATCTCTCTTGATTGGTCCCACAAGAAATTTTGGTCTGAGTCATTTCCATGGACAGCCTTCACCATGAGTAGGCACTGTTTTGTTATCTATTCTAAAGTGAGGGTGCTGCTGTTAGAAGTATCCATTCGAAGAACAAGCTACTTACCTGTAGTAAGATCTTTCTGATGGATACTCTAACCTCAGATTCTTCGCCACCTCCCTGTGCTGTGGAGCAGCCACTTTTTAACATCTATAAAGGGGCCAAGTTAGAAATCTTCCCACTGGGATCAACAATTTCGCTATGCACCTCATGTAAGGGCGCGGAAATGGTCATGCAAGCAACTGACATCAGAGCGAAAGGATGACACATATGCAGCCTCTCTCTGTCATTATTGAGGTTGTGCCAGCGCTGAGACGCATGACGCCACCGAGTAGTGCACGAGAACACATGTCTTGTAAATCATATATAAATATGCTTCTATACTACAGACACTTTCAAATAAATCACTTAAAGTTGTTTTAAATACGTTAATAGTAAAAAAAAAAGCAAGTATCTAAATTCACAGTCTGCTGGGCGTGGCTCAAGACTATGCCAACCAGTCTTTGTCAACCGGCAGCACTCAGAACAAGCTGGGCACAACCAACAGACGTGCCCAGCTAGCTCTGGTTTTCAGGGTGTGGGTGAATGTTATGACTAGTATACATTGCCTGTGTCTTGTACCCAGTGGCAATCATGGCTGCTGGACGTGGCTGCTGAGGGCAGGGGTATAGAACAACATGTGGCTGAAGTTCATACTTTGTTGCTAGTGCCCAGTGGGCACTGACACATTGAGTCCCGGGACATGGGTAGTGAGCAGACAGTGTTGCTTTTGTCCATGCTCTAAACAAAGTGTGTACAGAGCCAGACTAAAGGCATTACACAGCAGGCACTTATGGCAGTGGTATATGGAAATGCTTATAGATATTCTCTTCGCCTAGTGGCAGCTAGGCGCTGCCAGAGGTGAAACCCAGGGAGTGCTAGCAGAAACATCTATAGTGTGAGCATACTGGGTAGAAGTCTAGCCCAGAGGTCATGCACTATGCTGATAGCCTGTGAAATGCCCACAGACTGTGCTCACCGTGGTTTGCATGCAAGGGTATCTGGTGTGGGGTTTTACTTGCAAGTACAAAGGGCAAGGGCTCTTGGGTGCAGAGTATGGCCAAGACCTACATCAGCAGCTTAAGAACAGGGCTGCAGGCGGTGCCAGTGGCCTGTAAGGTAAGAATACTGCAAGCAGGGGTCACAAGACATGCCCGGCATGTACAGAAATTCACTGAGAAAAAGTTGCTAAAGAGAAGCTATAACTGACCAAGAAGATCACAAATTAATGGTATGAAACTCCATACTAATGGACTGGGTAAATCTATGTTCATTTCAAGTTCTGCTTACCTATGCAATCAAAAGACCCCAAATGCACTACTGATGACCTCACACGTGACATCACAGATGGCATCCTCACATACATTGTTTGACATCACATAACATGAAGAAGAAAAGCTGTAGTTCCATATGGTGCCCTCGGGGTCCCACAGAGAGTACACTGAATTGAACGTCTGCAGCTATTTTGTCAGTCAACAAATGATTTTCTCGCGGGATTCTTTTGCGTTTTCACTGACAACCAACAAATGTCCAGGCAGATACTGCCTGGTGCTAATAGGCACACATTATAATTAACACTGATAGCCAAAAAAGGCCCTCGCCATGATGGCACATCCAGGGACATCTTGAACATCTCGTCACAGAGATAACGATACGTGAAAGAATGCTGTTTCCTTCACAGCAATTGTATGTAAAGGATGGTGCTAAGTTAGTATACCTCCCCAAATAAATCAAATCCACTCAAAGGGATATCGGTCCATTCTGAGAAAAAAAGATGCTTTTGTTCCACTGACTGCCACCTGATACTCTGGCAGGTATTACATGGAGAAAAAGATAGCATTTCATGTAATAGCCAATACATTTTCTCACCAGCATTATGATTGAAAGGACCTTGGTATGCCAGAGCATTGTTGTCACTTTCCACAGAAGTTGTATTTCCCACATAATAAATGACTCCTCCTAAAAGACCTCGCATATGCATAGATTGTGCAATTATATGTGTATGTGTTTAAATGCAATCCTATGGCACATCACTCATATCATTAATGATATAATTTTTGATGTCATCTGTGATATCATTCGATATCATTTTTGTTGCCTCTCCCTGTTCCCTTGGGCTCACTAATGGGGCATGTGTGTAGCAAATGAACACGTCTTTTTCAAAGGTGAAAATGAATAAATATAAACATGATAAAAATGCACATTATTAATAAAATATACATGTACACCTTCACATGCCAGAACAGCCACTTAAATATGTTTTAGTCTCTGCTGTATACAGAGTGTTAGAAATTGTTTATTTGGTTAGCAGAAATATGCACTCTGTCCAAGCAGGAACCACAGTCCTAGTCAGGGTAAGTCAGATACACACCCTAAATTAGCCTGTGCTCACCCTCTTGTAGCTTGGCACAGAGCAGTCAGGCTTAACTTAAGAGGCAATGTGTAAGTATTTGTGCAAGTCTTCTAACAGTAAAAAAGTGAAAACGCCACACAAAAAGATACCACCCCTGGTTAGAAAAATAGAGCTTAATTTATGAAACAAAACAAGACCAAAACAACAAAAATCCAATGATTAGAACAGAGTTATGATTTTTTAAAGATTATAAAGCAATGTAGTACTTTAAAGCATGAAGCTCCAACTGGGGATATCTGGTTGCTTTAGGCTGGGTTAAATCTAAATGTTCAGGTTGACCGCGATGGAGTTTGGGTTGGCTACAGGGATGACCCTATCCCGCTGCAAATTACCTTACTTGCATCAGCGATGGAGACCCAATGCGTGGAGCCAATTCGCCGGTCGGAGCCACACAAAGCTGTGGATGCACTGCGCCAACGGCGAAGTGGTGTACTTGATCCTCACAGCAGCTGCAATGCATCGTCGTCAAAGGTCATGTGCTGTACCCAACGATGCAACAACTGTGATGCATGGATTTTGGTAGTTGCAGCCCTTTATACCGACTTCCAAGAGCACAGGACTGAAATACCACCACTTGGCAGGGCAAGGCGCCCAGGTGGTGAAGACAGATGGGTTGGAAGCCTTGATTTCCCTGAGACTTCAGAACAGGATGCAAGCAGACTACCCCCTTGTGTCACTTTGGTTCTGGGTTGGAGAGATGCAGGTCCAGTCCTTCTCACTCCCAGGAAAGAGGGCAGAAGGCAGGAGTCCAGCAGAGCGGCAGTTCTTTCAGCAGTGCAGCAGTCCTTCTTCCTGGCAGAGTATTCAGAATTCCAGATGTTTACTGAGTTGATGGTGTCACTCAGTTTTGCCTTTGTAGTGTGGGAGACGTCAAAGAAAGGCCTTTGAAGTACACAGAGTCCCTGCCCTTCCTGACCTGGCTCCAGACTCACCACAAGGGGTATGCAGCTCTTTATATGGGGACAGGATGCAGCCTATTCAGGTGTGTCAGCTCCTCCCTCCCATCCTTTCCAGGATGGCTGTTATATCTTCTGTTTGCTTTGCGCGTCTTGTTTTCACACGCTGCTTTTCTCATGTTATTCACGTGCTTACATGCAAGAGTGTCTTCTATGTATTTATTGTTGTATTTGTTGCCTTTTGAATTGCTCTTAAGCATGGCACGATCCATGTGTTCCACGCTCTACCATGGATCCGGGCCGTTGGTTGAGAGCAGGCCAAATGGACAGTTTCTTTGAGCATTTGAAGACCTACATCCCATCCTCGTCGCCAAATTGTTAAATCCAAAACCATGCATGTTAAAATAAGTTTATTATGCTTTGAGCATTTGAAGACCGTCAGGATGCCTTTACCCATTAAAGAAGACCTTTACAATGAGTGGGATGATTTACACATCGCTATGGTGCATGATGAAGAACCTTTGTCAATTGACAAGGACTTATGGTGTCAAAAGTTTAATAATGATGTCATTCTGAAACAAGTTGCTTTTCACATTTCCAATGATTGGCCTAATACAAAATATATTGGTCCAGAACTGAGGAATTATATGGTCTGGGACTACCGACTACATCCTCCCTGTTCTGTGCACCACCACCTGCACCCTTAAAGCAATTAGCCATACGAGGAGTTTTCTTTGGAAGGCGGGGGATCTCGCGACCCCCCCGGCCGTATTTATTAAAATATTAAAACAAATTAAAATTGCTGAAATAAAACATTATTTATACAAGTTTTCATATGCAAAATTCCGACATTAGATTTACAGCAATGTAGACAGGTGTAAAAGGGGCTAACCTTAACAAATGTCTAATACAGCGTGTTTCCTAACCAAATCTAACATCCTACGGATGAATTTTGCATCCTAACAATTTGGGCCTACGGCAAGGTCGCTAACCGGTGTCAGATCCTTATTATCCAGCTACGCCCTCACGTCTGAGTGCGCATGCGCGACAGGGCCCATCTACCGGGAGAGTACGTCCCTCTCCCGGTTACCCCGCACGCACGACAGGGCCCAGCTACCGGGGAGGGTACGTCCCTCTCCCGGTTACCCCGCATGCTCCGTGAACTCCATTAAACCAAAAGGAGGACCCTTTCACTCGCGCCATTTGATGACGTCATAGTGAATGTGCGGGGAGGCTAACAGGCCAAGGGGAGCGTGGCTCCTTCCCCCGCACCCTTCCAACCAAGCGGATATCCTGCCCCTGAAGTTCTAGGAGAGACCATTGGCCCCTCCCCCTGGGCGACCCCATTCGAGAACGGTGACGCCCCCTAAGGACCTTTAAATTGCTGCTCACCGATCATGACCTTACTGCCACAGTCCAGCATAGTTGACCGACTATCTGGCCCCCCCAAACCTCCTACTCTGAAAGGTCATACCTACCTCGCACAACCCTCCGACCATGCCAAAATATCATCATTACCTGCCTCAGTCAAGTGGACCCCCATTCTGTAAGTAGAAATGCCCCCCCCCCCTCCTCAGCGGCGGGGTGTGCCTATCAAGTAATCCTCCCTCCCTACTCTGGACAGACAGGCACCATCTTAGGAATCCCAGGAATCGATGTGACAGGGCGTATCTTGGCCCTAGACGTGTGGACCCAACCCAATCCCGTATCCTGCTCCAATTGCAGGGTCTGAAGCTGGGGCTGGCCTCCTCGTAGGCACCTGACACCCCTTCTTGTAGCCACTATCTGGCCTCCATCTTCAGCCTCATGGTGCACCGGATATTTACACCTCCCCTGTCAATGCTAATCGCTGCTGGTGAAACCCTACCCTTGTAAAGCCAAGCCCACCAGATGGGCTTAAGGTAATAGTATTATGCTGCGCCCGGTAGACACTGCGCTCTTGACGCTGCCACCCACTGACAGTGCAACTGAAAAGGCTAACCGTCAGTGTACGTCTACCTCCTTACTATGGAAGTCCCCAAACGTGCTGTGTCTACTAAGATGGCAACTGGGAGCCCGGGCCCCAGTGAAGGCAGAGTACAGCTTCACGCCAAGAAGGGCTGAGGTGTTGCATAGGCCTATTACTCCAGGCTTTGGCCAGGAGGTGGCCCTGCGAGCACAGGCACCGTTACTGTAGCAATAAATTTTCCCTGATAATGAGCATACTGCCATTTTATTTGCAGCAACATCCTGCTACATTACTGCGGCCAGCCAAATCTGGGGTTAACACACCAATAAACAATCAACCCAGTGTTTGCACCTCCTGAGACCTTCATCGATCGCCCATCACACTTAGCGTCGTTGCTTGCCATTCCTGTACCTGACGTACGCGTCCCTTTGGCTGTCCACCTGTTGCAGCTGTTGCGGTGTGGAGCACTTCCCAGATATCCGCCATGAACCCGGCCATGCATAAATGGAAAAGACAAACAAATGATTAGTGTTTCTGGCTCCCTGACGAAAGCTGCAGTACACATGCCCGTATTACATCGCCGTCACATACTAAGCCTTAGCTAAGATTAGCACCAGACACGTTCCAATAAAACTTGCAACTACAAGTGTTTAGCATAGCATCAGTCTGTGTCACATGCGGAGTATTTGAATTAGAGTTACAGATATGGTGCCCGATAGTATGACCCTTGGTAAATAATAGACCTGGGGTCCCTAGTGAACACAATAGCTCCTTCATACACTTCGCAGGTACCCTCTGCGGGTGGCCCTACCTGTGATTCAAGCCCACTACCAGCATTTGGCCTACAGGCCCCGGGACACCCCCTTATAACTCTAGAAAAAAACCCACAAAAAAACGTAAACTAATTACTGTTAGAATTTCCACCTAGGGCACCTGTCGTATCTTCAATAGCGCCTTGACGGATACTTAAGCAAGGTATAGCGTATAAATTGGAGAACTTTTGGTCCCTTAGGAAAGATTCCCCCCCCACTAAGTCCAGTACTATTTCCCTTACATGAGTAACTTCCCAATGAGAGCGCTTGCCCTTAATGTAAAATGGCTCTTTTCGGGACTGGTTAACCCGAAGCAAAGGGACTCTGAGCGTTGTGAGTCCTGTGGAGTTGAATAAACAGGATGTTGAAAGCCCCTAACATCCCTTCCGATTTCTGCTTTTCTATCCAAGTTGTTAGGCATAGGATATAAGATTGAAAGGGACAGTCTTTTGCCATTTCAGCAGCAAAGTCTTTAAAAATTAGGATTTCCACAGTGCTGTCCATGCTGGGCTGTAAAATGGCCCAAGAGCCTTTAACCGCTCCCAGCACACCGTTACCCCTTTGGCTTTTGGTAGAATACCAAGCCAACCTGACATGATCAAAAGCGACACCTGACATGTGTTTCACCCTCCTCAGAGAGGTGTAACTCTGTCCATACCCAAGTGCCCACCCAGTTTAAGTCTAAACAAAACCCGTTCAGAAATACAGTGCTGGATAACATGTCCTAAAACAAACGCAGAGTACTCTAGGTAGTTCTCAAGTTTAAGTGGAAAGCAGCTCCCATATAGCGCATTCCCAGCATCAGTATCAAACTGCGTTTTGAACTCCCCCTAATAATAAATGAGGAAAGAGTCTTTTACCCACTACTGCTTTCCCAAATTGAATACATTACCAGGCCCACCACGGTGTTATTTGCCTTCAAAATGAAATATTCAAGTCCTTTGTTTACCGTTTTCCACTCCATGCACAACATTACAGCTTTGGCTTTTGGTAAACTACCATCCCAGCTGACCTGACGTGATCAGAAGCAACCCCTGACATGTGTTTCACTCTCATTAGGATCCTCAGAGAGGTATAGCTCTGTCCTTACCCAAGGGAGCACCCAGTTTAAGTCTAATACACATTTCACCCAGCAACAAATTAATTAGAGATGTGTTGCGACCCAACACGATTCTCAGAGTTCAGGGGCAATAAAGAAGGATGGCCAATGTTTGTGAAACCATGATTCCAGTGGTGAAATGAAGTAGCCAGAAACCCAAGCCACCCCAGACAATGCCTTTCTAATAATATTGCTGCTGTGTCAATACCGTACACATACACTTATTTTCTTTGTTACAAAACATTAGCTGACCGTCATTGTGAGCCACACGACCCATGCGCGGCACTCCTGTCAATACCCCTAGATATATGTGACCAGTATCATACCTAGAAGCCAGAACGTTTGGCTTTGTCGGTGGCTGTTTGCTGCCTAAGATAAATAAGCAGCTGCCATGGCTTGCATATAATATTGATAACACGTACACTTGACACGCTCTTCTTTCACGTAATATACCTATAGGTCAGGACTATTGGCATTGCCATTGGCTGTTCGTTGTATAAGATAAATAAGCAGCCACCATGGCTTGTATGTAATATTTTGGGTTTGCACTCAGGTATCCATAGCCTGACTGTGAGCGCCCCACTGATGAAAGAATGGAAGTATCCGGTGCCCTGCCCACGAATACAATATTGTGTTCTTGGTTAGGCTAATGTCATTGACCCATCCTGGGTAAAGTAAATGCTTCTAACCCATCCAATACTACCTACTGCTTGGTCCCACCAAGGCAGAGTTCATCTATGACCGGCTTCCTTGTGCGTGAAACACATTGGGGGCATTCTTATCCCTAGTGAAACACGTAGAGTATGTAATTTACTGTCAATACCTGGTGCGCCCATAGCTTGTCTGCTCTGTACCCTCACTTCATCCTACAAACTGTCCAAGTTATTATGTGCCCCTCGTCTTGATTTAACTGATCCAAATATATATTTATCTAGTTCTGTGTGGTGATACCTCGCACTTTGCGTGCACACACTCATATTACACATGCCCTTGTGTGAACCTGCCAGCAAGCTATACGTTATTGCTGCCCGACCGACTCAGCTACTTAATGTTCGCCACTGAAATCTGCAGTGCTCTGCAGGTCACAAATCGAAATAGAAGGAAGTTCAATTCAGCCTTCCTAACCTCTGCTAAATATATAAGTTGTTCATTATTATGGGCAACAATAAAACCCGTTATTGACATGCTTTGAACAGCCGAAGTGAGGTATGAAGCACTGGGGGGGTGGGGGCAAGACTACAAGTTAAAGACTTGTAAAGTTGTGCAAGGGTACCATCATCACCAAGTGAGTGCACTGCAGTATTATACATTACATCAACTTTTATGTGTAAAGTAACTAAAAAGGAAGACAGACTGTACTCTGCACCTCGGAAATTTGTTCTGCCGTATTTGTAAGCAGTTTAAATCAATGTTTAAAGCGACCAGAGAGCCCTGTGTGCATACAGCCTGTTACCAGAGAATAAAACGACTGCTGTACGAGGGTGGCAGGTAGCTAACTAATAATTATGTGCTATCATATTCAAAAGCTCATGTCTGAATACTGCCTCCACATTGCTGGGTGGTGCCACATTTCTCGAACCATGCCACTTGCGTTCATACCGCTGCTGAAATACTTTGCCTGAAGCGCCTGATTAAAATTCAAAGACACTCGTCATGTACACCCTGTACTGGCCCCAAATTATACAGCAACCACAGTTTTATGAAATCACACTGATATTTTTATGACTTGTAGTCTGAACCCATCTCTCAATATGCGGTAATGAAGAAAATTGTGCCCCAAATCAATATCTACTTGTATGATTAGCCATTTAATACTGCTAAGCATTTGTTTGCATCCTCTGATTTCTCACACAAAAACGGTTTGACCAACAGCTAATGCCCCAGGAGCAGCCTGCATTCAGATGAGCCCTGCGTGTTAGTTAGTTCTCTTTTCGGGTTATTGTTCAAAACTGGGGCCTTCTTAAGGGTGATATCCAGCGCTGTCGAGGCAGTATGCCGTCCCTAAGCAAACATTGCACGGCACTAGAACATTTGTAACTCTCGTCGTGCGGGAACTATTTCTGCATCATGTGGCGTTTTGCACACAAATACACCACGATCCCTGCCACCACTTATTTGCTAACAAAACAGGTTCGGGGTTGTAATATTAAATGAGACGCTTCACATGAACAACGGTTGTAGGTACCTTTATTATCCCGGAGCGCCGGGAGCAACTGCTTCAGGGGCAGTGGTCGGCGCCAATGACCAAAGATGGCCGCCTTCCGCTTCCCGACTACTACTTCCTGTCGGGGGACAGAAAGACTAGACCGCCACTACATATCTCCCCCCTTTATGCATTTACCCAAACATGTAATCAAGTTCTTACTTCCAGTTCATGTCATAGTCCTTAAACTTCTCTGGTACCTTCACTCTCCTCCCCACACGGGTCTGAACTCCCTCACTGCTTCCTTCTCCTTCCGATGCCTTGTTCTCTGTTCGTTCTTCTAAATCACATCCTTCACTGTCCATCACTTCCTCTTCATTTCCTTCAGGGCGTCTATTTCTCTCTATGTCCCTTTTTCTCCTTCCTCCTTCTGCCTCTGCCACGTGCTGCTCTCCTTCGTCTACATTCTCTCCATACCTTCCTCTACATTCGCTTTCGCCTTCATCTTCTACATACTCTGCCCCTTCCATCGTCTCTTCTTCCCACTTCAAGATTTTACTGCACTTCGCCATTCTGTCCAGTGAGCATATCTTGCCGTCACTAAGCAATGCCGAACGGGTGTAGGGCTCTACCACCTTCAGGGGAGGTGAAAACTTGCTCTCTCCCTTTCTCTTCATGATGGCCAGTTTTACCCTAACCCACTCGCCTTTCTCCAAATTCGTGTTCTGAGTGTTCCTTCTTTTGTTGTAGTGAGCAGTGTATACCTCCTGTGCCCTTTCCAGATTTCTTCTGACCACCGCTGGTGACCACTTACTCTGCACAACTAGTTTCCTCCATGCAGTGTTATCTTTCGTGAAGGCCTCCCTTCCTCTCAGAACCTTGAACGGGCTGTATCCTGTGCTCCCAGGTGTGATGCGGTAAGCCCAAATCATCTTCTCCAACTCTTTCTCCCAGTCCAAACCATCATCTATGGCCGCTTGAATGGTCCCCATGATCACACGATTGAAACGCTCCACTTGACCATTTCCAGCTGGGTGATAAATTGGTGTGTGTTTCACTTCAATTCCATTTCTGTTGGTGAAGGCCGTCCACTTCGCTGAAGTGAATTGGGGTCCGTTGTCGCACGTAATAATCCTTGGGATTCCTTCCCTGACAAACGTGGCTCGTAAAAAACGTACCACAGCTTCCGTGTCAGCATGTTCCATAATCTCTATTTCCGGCCATTTAGAGTATTTGTCAATGATTACCACTGCGTATTTCTGAGTCCCTGCTTTGTCGAGGACAGGCCCCATTATGTCCACTGATATCATTTCCCATGGCCCCTCCGGGACCGGAAATTTTCCCAAGGGCGGCCTCAGCATGCTCTGTGACTTGTCCGCCTTTGCACATGACTCGCACTTACGCACATGACGTTCCACTTGCGCATCGATGGCCGGCCACCAGTACGCTTGTCTGGCAAGGGCTTTCGTTTTCGTTATTCCTTGGTGCCCTTCATGTAGTAATGACATCAGATGATCTAGAATGTTCTGTGGTGGGACCACCTTGTCACCTCTGAGTAAGAATACCGGGTTCTCCGCCAGAGACAGCTCATCTCTGATCTCCCAGTACCTCCTTAGTTCTTCCTTCAAGTGTCTTTTTTCCGGCCATCCATGGACGACATACCCTTTCACTGCCTCCAGATCCGTGTCCTCCTCGTATGCTTTTTCCCATTCCTGAGCACTTATCACTCCTTCTGTGTCTTGGATGGTGGCCACTACATATCCTTCCCAGTCCTGTTTCTCTCCGCCGCTCGCTTCATCCATGGCCGCTGCTCTACTTAGGAAGTCAGCAACTTTGTTCTGCGGGCCCGGAATGTGCTCTACTTCATAGACGAAGTCCAACAATCTGAGAGTCATCTTGGCAATCCTGGGGGTAGCGTGATCGTGTCCGCTGGATGTCAGTACACGGACCAGTGGTTTGTGGTCTGTTTTCACTAGGAACTTGGCTCCCCACAAGTATTGCCTGAATTTTTCCATCGCCCAGACAACTGCCAGCATTTCTTTCTCCACAACACTAAACTTCTCTTCGTTAGATGCTAGCGAGCGAGAGGCGAAACTGACCGTCGACAGTTCTCCAGACGCTGACTTCTGCATCAGAACTGCTCCAAGGCCACGGTCACTGGCGTCAGTAGTGAGGATGGACTCCGCACTCGGGTCAAATCCCTTGAGGGGAATGGCGGTGCTCATCTCCTGCTTGAGTGCGTCAAACTCCATTTGCTCTTCTTTTCCCCACTGGAACCTGTTCTTTTCCTTGAGTAGTTGACGGATAAAGTGCGTTTTCGTGGCGAAATGGGGAATGAATTTGCTGTAATACTCAGCCATTCCCAGGAACGACCGAACATCTTCTTTCTTCCCTGGAGTGGGTGCCTCCAGAATGGCTTTCATGTTTGTCTTCTTAGGAGTGATTCCTTGTCCACTCACCTCGTGACCTAGGTACGTGACTGATTGTACTCCTAAATTGCATTTGGACCACTCCGCCGTAAGCCCATTGTCTTACAGCCTTTGAAGCACTTTATGGAGTTTCTCATTGTGGTCTTGCCTCGACTTCCCCATCACCAATATGTCGTCTTGAAAGAATAGGACATCCTTTAAGTCTCTTAGAAGTCTGTGCATAATTTTCTGGAAGACTGCCGCGGCTGAGGCTAGGCCGAAAGGCATCCTCACAAATTCGTAGCAACCGAAGGGGGTGATAAAAGATGTGAGATGGCTGCACGACGGATGTAGTTTCACTTGATGATAGGCGGATGACAAATCTACAGTGGAGAACCACTTGACATCCTTTGTCTTCGCCAACATTTCATTGATTCGTGGCAGGGGGAATTTGTCTATGACGATGTTTTTGTTCAATTCTCTGAGGTCCACGCAGAGCCGGACTTTGCCGTTCGGTTTTTGGGCTACCACCAGGGGTGAGAGCCATTCCGCACTCTCAATCGCCCTGATCACTCCTTCTCTTTCCAGTCTGTCCAGTTCCGTTTGCACTGCCTCTCTACTGCGGAACGGGATATTCCTCACTCTGTGCATGACGGGCACTGCACCCTCCTTTAGCTTGATGAGATGAGTGTATTTGCCCAGTTCGCCGATCTGGCCATTGAACACCTTGGGGTATGCCTTCTGCCACGACGTCACATCTTCCTTGTTTTCCATGTCCATGAGTAAGATTTTCTCGATTCCTCCCGGGTTGAGTTGGATTCCCAATGCACCCTGGTCCTTCCAGCTCAGTACCGAAGGGCCTTTCTCCGCGACATACAGTTTGCAACTTGCGTGGCGGCCCCTGAATTCGAACAGGAGTGGACAGTACCCCAACATGGGAATCTTTTGGCCGGTGTACGTGACTGGTCTCACATCCATTGGTAGAAGGGTCTCTTTGATCCTTGGGGTGAATTTGTCTTCCCAAACTCTCCTTTGAACGATGGATATGGGCGCCCCACTGTCTGCAATCATCTCCAGCGGTATTCCCCCGATGTGCATGTCTAGTCTGGGTTTATCCGAGTTCGAACCATCCATTTCCAGTACTTGGACATCTATGTACAGGAACTCCTCCTCTTCTACTGTGTCTTCTTGGTCGCTTGCATCTTCCCGTTGACCTTGGTCCACTAACCGTACCATTGCGTTCTTGGGTTTTCTTCGACACACCTTTTCGTAGTGTCCGAAAATGTTGCAGTAAGAGCATTTGGCCCTGAACGCAGGGCACGCCTTGTCATTTCCCAGATGGGCATTGCTTCCACACCTGTAACAGTGGGGTCTACCTCCTTTGTTGGGTCTGCTGTCCGTTTGATGTTTGGAGAAGCTGTCCGATCTTCCACTTGCCTGATTCCTCCGCGTGTCGCTCTGCCTCGAACGGTCATTTCTAGTAGGCATCGTTATCTTGCATACCGCTAGTGACTCTATGGCTTCTTTCTTCGCTGCTTGGGCACACCTCCTTGACAATTCTGCTTTCTTGACCATCGCCCAGATTTCTTTGAGTGGAGCATCAGCATTCGCCCACAATTTTTCCTGTATGTGAGAACTGGAAGTGTGCATGATAATCTGGTCCCTGATTAGTTCATCGTGCAGCGTCCCAAACTTACACGTGAGAGCCAATTTCCGCAACGCTACGACGTATTCATCCACCGTCTCGCCACTTTTTTGCTTCCTCTGAAAGAAGTTGAATCTGTCAATCGCGACGCACACCACCGGTCTGTAGTGGGCATCAAGGTCCGCGATGGCGTGATCAAATACTTCTGTGTCCGTGGCGACTCTCTCACCTTTGACTATGGTGTCGTACACTCTGATCCCTTCTGGACCTAAGTTGTGTAGTAGGATCTTCTTCTTCCTTTTACTCGTGAACGGGGTATCACCTTCTTCTTCCAGTGCCTCCAGGTAGTTAAGGAAGTACCGCTTCCAATCTTCCCATTTCCTCTCCGGTTCGCTGCTCTTTGTCAGGAATGGTATTAGCTGGGTGAGGGACGTAGTCTGGTTCGCCATTCTGGGTTCTCCTCTCCTGTCCGTCGCAGTCTTGACCATCCGGCTGGGTGGACTACCCGGCGTGTGCTGCTTTGCCGTGTCCTCTTCACTACCCTCACCGTCACTCTCCCCCTCCTTGATGTTCCTCGTGGTTTCCGACTGTCCTTGGGTTTCCACCTCCCTGACGTGGTGGGAAGTGCCAGGCGCCTCAGGTGCTCCCTGCTGTTCTGCCAGGGTGCCTGAAAGTACTCACAGCGCAGGAGGTGGCTCAACGATGATGTCCTCTACTTTGTGTGCTTATAATGCCCCAGTTGGGCACTGAGACTCTTGATGCCTGTAAGCCCCGTTTTCATGCACAGATGGCAGCACTGGTGGCCAAGGCCTTCCTCCCCGCACTGGACGCAGGTCGCTGTGCAGTGATTCGCACTGGGGTTTGCTTCGCCGATTTTCGCGCCTTAAACCTGGGCGCCCGACGGCTCCTCTGCCGCGCTCCGGGAAACTCCGCCTCTGCACACGCACAATGCGTGAGGACTGCTGCCGAGTGATTTCCGCTGGGGTTATACTCCGACACTCGTCGCCATTGTAATATTAAATGAGACGCTACACATGAGCAACGGTTGTAGGTACCTTTATTATCCCGGAGCGCCGGGAGCAACTGCTTCAGGGGCAGTGGTCGGCGCCAGTGACCAAAGATGGCCGCCTTCCGCTTCCCGACTACTACTTCCTGTCGGGGGACAGAAAGACTAGACCGCCTCTACAGGGGTTGATTCGAACCCTGCCCCAGAGGGGCTGGCAGGCGACGCCCAGCCCAGCGGAGCTACGCGGGAGAGTGCCCCTCAAAGCAAACAAAATGCCAATAGCATTCACCTGTCCATTCGCGACGGGGACCACGTTCCTCCGGACATTGAGCCGCTACCACCGGCACGAGGTTCTCCGTCTCCCGCTGCACAGACCGCATTACAGGGAACTGGTAACGCCGTCTCTGTTCCCACCGATGTTCTAGTCTAAGATGGGACTGCGCCGCCACCGGGAAAACGTGTCGCACACTCTTGTTTTGCTCCTCCGACCTGACCTGCACCGGGAGACAAAAGGAAAGTCCTCGACCTAAAAAACAAAAGAAAAATTATTCAGCCCCCTTGCTGGGTGGTACGGAGCGGGTCGGGAGAGCGTGGGGGCAAGAGGGCGAGTCATGTCTTCTCCTGTCAGATACCTTCTGACAGTAATGAGTTTTTGGATACCGAGGCAGTAGCCTTATTACTCCATATTCATTTAGAATTTTGTAGTCGCTGTTTAGGTTGTCTTATTGGTGTGTGACGCTTTGTCACAGGAGGGCGCCTCTCGTGCTCTCCCAGGCTTTTATCCCATTACTGGCCCGGGGGGCTGACCAGCTCTTGCTTGGCCCGCCCCCTCGGCCCCTCCCCTTGCCCCGGAAGCGATCCTATCGCTTCCGGGTCAATGGTGAACCAGGACCAATCGTTGGTGGGGCGCCCCCGCCGCGTCATTAAGACGCGGCGCACAAAGGGGGGGGCACGCCCCACCACCGAGGACACAGGAGGGGAGGGGCAGCCGGCGCCCCGTAATACGTGTGTTGGGGCCAAGCGGCCCCCCTTTCCTGAAGTGAGTTATCCTGCGAGAACAATTTAGTTAAAAGAGGAGATTGAGCTATTCCTCCTAGTAAACTAAGGCGTTCTATAGTTTTACAGGGGCATGATGGACATAGTGGTATTGTGAGAACAAAACAAACTGTTAACATTTTTTATTGGTGGCCCGGGATGGATGTACTCATTGAACGTATTGTAAGAAATTGTACTGTTTGTGCCAATTCCGATAAGTCACTTGTTACGCTTAAACCTAATATGGGTAGTCATATTATTCCTGAAAATTCGTGGTACAGCATAGCTATGGATATTATGGGGCCGATTGGTCCTAATTCTAAATTTATTCTAGCAGCTATTGATATTTTTTCAAAATGGCCTGTTATCAAAATTGTAGACAAAATTGACACTGATTCTGTCCTGATGTTTTTGGGCGAAGTTTTTACTGAGGAAGGTTTACCAATCAGGCTCATTACTGATAACGGTGTTCAATTACTTTCGAATAAGGCAAAAGCATATTTTAGCAGAATTGGTGTTATTCATGCCACTACTTCTTTGTATAATCCTAGTGGAAAAGGAGTTATTGAGAGATTTAATAGAGTCCTTAAAAATGCAATTCAATCAGCTGGTATAGAGAATGACAAATCGGAATTACAGGTTCATACAACTGTATGGATGTATAGGACAACTATTAATTCTATGACAGGTTGTTCTCCGTTTGAGCTCATGAGAGGGAGACTTGCAAGAACTAAAGCCAACCCTTCTTGGTTATTTCTTTCTACTTCATCTACTCTAGATTTAAATGTTGTGAAAGAAAAGTTAGCACAAACTCATGCAACAAACAAGAAGATTTTTGACAATAGAAAGGGTTCAAAAGTGGACCCTTGTGTTAAAATTGGAAGGTTAGTCAAAGTAAAGAAACCTTAGAAAGTCAAAAAAGGCGAAAGCCAATTTATGGGACCATTTGAAGTTATTGAAGTGTTAAAAAATTCTGTGCAACTATCTGACAACAAGGTGTGGAATTTAAGCAGAATTGCAATTCTCAAAGCTGACAAAAAAGTATATGTTTGTTCAGATAACAATGGTGATAGTAACTTCAATAATATTACCAATAATACAGATTTTTCTTTTTTAGATGAATTAAAGAAGTCTATCTGAAAATTGTAGTGTGCCAAACTCAGTTGAAAATCGTACTCAAAAAAATGTGTTAGATAGAAATGTGACCAATATCAATGTATCAGATCGAAGACCTGTAAGGAAACCTAAATGGATGTCTGATTTGTTAAATAATTATTATTACCTTTAAGAGGGAAGGCGTGTTATATCTTCTGTTTGCTTTACGCGTGTTGCTTTCACGCTCTGCTTTTCTCATGTTATTCACGAGCTTACATGCACAAGTGTCTTCTATCTATTTATCTTTGTATTAGTTTCCTTTTGAATTGCTCTTAAGCATCGCACGATCCATGTGTTCCACGCTGTACCATGGATCGGGCCGGTGGTTGAGAGCAGGCCAAAGGGACAGTAACTTTGAGCATTTGAAGGCCTCCAGACCTTCTCCGAAGTGCTTCTTTATTATGGAATAAACTTATTTTATATAAACCTTCATGCTTCGTTTTGGATTTAACAATGGCCTATCAGGATGTGAATGGTCCATCAGTCACACCTAAACTCTCTGGCTGTCTAGAGGGAACGTACAAAGCCCAACAGTCACCCACCCCTGATGTGTAGTCAGAGACAGGCAAAAGGCACCAAATGGCTAAGGTAAGGAAATGGCAACTTTCTAAAAGGTGCTTTTTCAGAATTACTATTTAATCCGACTTCAACTTAAGTTGTGATTTTAAATTGTAATTCCAGAGACCCCAAACTTGGGGATCTCATATCTTCCCAATTCGAAATTACACTTATAAAATGTAATAAGGTAATCCCAGTGCTATCCAATGGGAGAGTTAGGCCTTGCAGTAGTCGAAAACAAATGTATGGGTTTTTTACTATCAGGACATGTAAAACATAAAAGTACAGGCCCTGCTTTTTAAGTACCTAGCACCCTGCCCTTGAGCTGTCCAGGGCCTACCTTAGATGTGACTTATATTTTTTAAAAACGAAGGTTTGGGCCTGACAAGAGAGTTAACTTGCCAGGTTGACATGGCAATTTAAAACTGCACACACAGGCTGTTCCACGGCAGGCTGGAAACCTGTTTAAAGGGCTTCTTTGTTGAGTGGCACAATCAGTGCTGCAGGCCCACAACAATAAGAAACCATATGGGATACAGTTTTGCATGCCGCCAAGCTAAAGGATTCAAAAAGTTTTGTAAACTGATTAATTACATTAATGGCAGCTTATAATGCAAATATAAGTAAGGACATGTCGGCAAAGCACTTAAAGTCACATTTTTCAGGAAGCATGCATAATGTGGCTGGCTCAGTATGACCCCAGGATATTTCCAGGGCAAGTGCTCCCTCAGAGCCGCTGGAGTACAGGGCTTCTGCAATAGTTCAAATTATCTCGACATCTGTTCTGATTGTGCCCCAGGCTCGAATGGAATACCTCAAACTTTCTTCAAATAGCATACCTCGCAATGGGCCAACTTTCTGGTTGGCATGTTCAACACAATCTTGGCCGATAGGTCCATTCTAATAAGTTGGAAAGGTTCAATCATTTATCCAATTTTTAAAGGAGGAGCCGCCACATCCCTAGGCAATTATTGTTTAATAGCATTTTTGGATACAGACCTTAAGTATTTTCCAACACTATTGCTTCAGGACGTAGAGGCATGGCTATTGAATATAGGCAGGCTTTCGCTGAACCAGACAGTTCACAGGGAAGCAAGGCTCGCCAACTAACCTCATAGCTGTAACATTAATCCTCAGCATAGCAAAGGCCACTAACACACCACTGGACATGTGTTTTATGGATTTTAAGGCAGCGTTTGACATTATCCCATGCGCATTGGTCTAAATCAGGGGTGTCTCCTTGTGCCACTTCTATTTAATCTATTCATTTTGGACTTTTCCATTGGACAAGCTGGTATCACATGCCCGACTCTGGGTGGCTCCCCGCTGTTGAACATCTTATATACAGATGACCTGTGGCTGCACGGTAACACCAGGGTAGGTCTGCAGAGATTGATTAATCGCTTAGCAACATGTATAGCTGACAGTCGGTGGGAGATTAACCTTAAGAATATGAAAGTTATCTTACTGAATCGTTGCATCCTAAATCAACACAAATGGTATCTTAACAGAGCCATGATAGATGAGACATATGCATACTTTTATCTAGGCGTTTAGATAGATTCTAGTGCATCTTTTGTTCCGCAGAGGGAAGCAAATATAGAAAAAGCCATAGCCTTAAATTTTGCATACATTACCCTGGCACAATCTCTTTAAGGGAACAATCTCCAGCCACTGGCTGCAGTAATGAAGTCACGACTGATACCCTACCTCTGAATATGAGGTGATTTGATGGCTGTGCCAGCCAACTAGGCAAGATCATAACAAAAAGCTACAAATAAGTTTTCCGGCTGCTGAGGTCAGCATTGCCTTATGTCAGGCTAGAGTTCTTGTTGATGAGGCAAACCCTGGCTAGGCCTGGGGCATTTGTTAAAAGTTGCCATAAGCTAAGATTTACCGTCAAGGGCTCGCTAGCTAGTCTGCTTTGGTTTGAAATCAACCTTCAAATGGGAACGGGGAGGGGGTTTTATAAACAGTACCTTAAGGATAGCATAAAAAGCTTTGGGCTCGGCGAACTCTGGTCCCTGGATACATCTGCCCAAGCATTCAGAAGGATGATAAATAAAAGCATTACTCTGCAAAGTTGGCTAGAGGACAAAGGAGCGGTAGCCAAACCGTCACGTGGGTGGCTGGTACTGAACTCTTACAACGACCACCTTGTCTCTTGTAAGCTACCTACTCCCTGAATAGAAATTTAGACATTGCTCTAAAATGGCAGGAAAAAGACCAATGGGTGCACATGAAATGTTGTTTGTGCCATCAGAGAAATTAGCCGTTGTTACATATTCTATGCATTTACCCCTGCTTAGACCCCTGCTTAGACCACCCGGGGAGGTTGGTTTGAGCCGTTGGGGACAAGGTCTTGCAGATTGGCGGAAGCAGAATCCCTAGATCCATGGTACACAATGCTTAACATTCGACTGGTGCAATTCTTAGACAATTTTAAGGACCTGGTCATAGAGGATGCTCTGGTAGTGCTAGGGCACTCCTATGGTTTGAAACCACGTGATGACCTTTGACTACCATAATTTTAATTGAATTTTGGTGTTTTATTTTACCCTAGGCTGAATGTACATTATAATATCCCTGCATGCGCATTTTCCCTTGAAGATTTCTTTTGTGTAATCTTTTAAAGTGGGAGCTGTCACAGAGTGGAACAGCCTTACCAGGAACAGAACGTGTGGGATGTGCATTTGAAAGCATGAGATAGAGAGATGTGGAATGTATTTCTTGGTCTCGAAGTGTAGTGTTATGAGCAGTGGTGCGCAAATGTGCATTGTGTTGTACATTGAGAGATAAAGTATGTGATGCTATAGGCAGTGGCGCACAAATGTGCATTGTTTTGTACTTTTGGAAGTATTATGACGTTCTTACTATTGGCTTTGACATACCCTCATGTCATCTTGGATTCTGACCCTGTCTTGCTTGAGCTTTTTGCGCGCACAGGCAGGCCCCCCAGATTACTCAAGTTGGGGGGGCGCATTGCGCTGCTGGTTGCTGCACAGAGGGGGCTGCAGAGGACTCCAAGCCCCAGGACGCAGCGGGGGTCGGAGCGGAGGTCTCGCCCCTCCCCCTTGTTACCGGGGGTATTTGAACTTCTCGCGTCTCCCGCTCTGCGGGACACGCATCGCGTTGCTGGTTGCTGCACCAAGGGGGCTGCAGAGGACTCCAAGCCCCAGGATGCTGTGGGGCTCGGAGCGGAGATCTCATCCCTCCCCCTTGTTACCGGGGGTATTTGAACTTCTCGCGTCTCCCGCTCTGCGGGAGACACATCGCGCTGCTGGTTGCTGCACAGAGGGGGCTGCAGAGGACTCCAAGCCCGAGGACGCTGCGGGGCTCGGAGCGGAGGTCTCGCCCCTCCTCCTTGTTACCGGGGGTATTTGAACTTCTCGCGTCTTCCGCTCTGCGGGAGACGCATCGCGCTGCTGGTTGCTGCACAGAGGGGGCTGCAGGGGACTCCAAGCCCCAGGACCCTGCGGGGCTCGGAGTGGAGGTCTCGCCCCTCCCCCCTGTAATTGGTGGGTTAAAAGAACAAGCAGTCCCTCCCGCCACACGGGACGGCCCGTTTGAGCCCGTTCGAGGCTGGGCTGGGCCACCCCTCCAAGATCCAGGATCAAACGCCGAAACTAACCTGTCAGTCAGTAGGTCTTTTTCATCTGAATCCAATACCTGATTAACTGTGAATACTCCTGCCCCGCTAAATAGGAATTGCACTGACTATTTCAAAATGACAGCACGTGAGGGTCGGGGGAGGAAAGGCACAGGATTGGGTTATGTAGCTGGTACTCTTGACCAGTTTATAACCAGGGCTTCATCTGTACTAGCACATGAGATTGCATTAATGGAAAGACGCCTGTCTTTGGAGCCGGCGTTCTCCAAACGCTCGTCCCTGGAAAGCATAATTAATGCTCGTACCCGGGAAAGGCCATGCGACACTGTTGCTACTATGGAACTGCAGCCGGAGAATCCAGTTGCACATCAAGTCCCGACTCAAGCAGTGACCAATATGGTAGGAGATTCTCTGAATGTAAGGGAGCCGCAAGGAGGAATTATGCCGGCCCAAACTAGAAGCACACAAGTTTGCGTGGCAGAAGTCCATAATGAACGCTCACAATCAATGGACCTTACAAAAGGCGAGGGCGGGAAGAGAAGAAGAGGGGGCAATCGGGGAGGACTGCAGCAAAAGGGAAAGAAAGCAAAGATTGCCAAGTCAACTAAACAGAGTAGGTCACCGCCCACGGCCACGTCATCAACTGAGGCCCCACAAGAGACTGTACCTATCGTAACTACTGCCGGAGCAGATGACACCATAATCGACTTAGTGGGCTCTGAAGACATCCACCTGCAGAAATTGGGCGATCTTGTATTATCACTATTGAGGCCACTAATGGATAGATTGACACTGATTGATAACTGACTGGGGAAAATTGAGGGTTTGATAATGCCCACTCTAGGACGCACTGAAAACGGTGCGGAGACTGGGTGCCGGGGAGGGGAAGGAGGGAGGGATCCTGTCGCCTGCTCCAGTAGGAAAACAGCCCCACTCACGGGCCCAGTTACTCGACCCGTGGGTCAAGAAAAGATAAGAGGGGAGGTAGTGAGCAGAGGTCACATAGTACCACAAATGGAACGAGGTATTACCCATGGCAAGGATAGTGCCACGGAGAAGCAGGAGACGAAGATTTTGTGTCCTCACCTAGACTTGCCCCCCGAATGTACTCCCTATGTGGTCGTTTTAACTGGTGTGCCAGTACTGAGGAAGGGCATATTCGAATCTCATGAGGAACTAAAAAATAAAACAACGCACTGGTTAAATGTAAACAGATCATTGCCCCAAGACACACGGTGTAAAATTCTCTCAGTAAGGAGAGTTAACTGGGTAGGAAGTAGGGAAAAAACTACTATAGGCGACTGTATCGTCATTAATTTCAATGACCCCAGGGTGGTGGAGTACATTTGCTGGGGCCCTTGGAGTAATGAACGTTGTCGTGTCAAAGCCCGGAATTTAAGATACTTCTATACTCCACTGGTCTGTAGTGCGAACCCTGAAGGCTATAATGAGGATAGGGGTAGTCTTGCTAGGATAAGTAGACCCATTGAAAGGATGAAAGGGGTGAGGAATGATGCCTGGTCTGGTAGGCCAGGAAGAAGGAATACTCACGTCCAGCAGATAATGCCATCGGGGGAGGGGCTTGGGTTGACTCTCCCTTTGTACAATAGATATGCTCCGCTGCAATGGGGAAGACACCTCAGTGAGGTGGACTGACTCCAGGGGGCGGCAGCGGGGAGTGAGACTGTTTGGAGGCTGGCCGCTACATACATAAACCTGCAGGTAGGGGCGCTGGATAGGGAACCCAATTCAAACATACATCAGACTGCTCCCCGTATAATAAGGATTCTTGAAACATTGGCCAACCCAAGCAAAGAGAAACTTAGTATAGGCCCTAGTCCCCCCGCTGGGTGCACAATTAAATTAGTCTCATATATAATATCGCAGGATTGGCATCTAAATTCCAGAACGTGGAGTGGCTGGAATATACCACAAAGTTCCAAATTATGTGCTTCCAAGAAACCTGGGCTGTTGATTGCACTGAGTATCATATAGTGGGGTATAAATCGTTTTCGATACCTGCTTGCACTTCGCCAGCCGGAAGAGCAAGGGGTGGCCTCTCAATTTTTGTAGATGTGTCATTAGAAGGGAGATGGGTCGATCTAAAATGGAACTCGAAAGACTTGTTGGGGCCTGGATTTAAAAGTAGGGATTTTAACATAAACGTGGTCAATTTCTATAATGCAAGAAGCTCAAGAGTTAGAGAATTAGAGAAGAAATTAACCCACTTGAAGGAGCAGAAGCAGGGCCAAATGGCACCAATGCTCCTGGTTGCGGGGGATTACAACTGCAATTTGTGCCCAAACCTGCTACCGATTAACGAAGTCTGGTCCTCTTGTAACGTCGAGGATGGACCACATTTCGTGCACACGCTGGATGGCAGGGAATTGAGTAGGTTGATGGGTAAACACGTGCTCGAGCATACAATGGTGGATCATTTGGCCGTAAATCCCAACAAGCGGGCAACCCCAACCTTTAAAGGGAGGGGACGGAGCCCATTTATCGATTTTATCCTAGTATCCCATCAGCTAAAGAACCGGGTAAAAGATTTTGCCATAGAATCAAGCAGTTTCAGTGACCACAACCCCCTAGTATTGTCTTTATCAGCACCAACTGTAAGTAGGGTAAACACGAGGGAGGGGGTTTAAATAGGGTAAAAATTATAGATCAGGGCAGGCACCTGAAGTGGGCAAGAATTAATGGGGAACACTTCTATAGCTCACTTGTAAACAAGGGCGGACATTTTTTAGAGAAATGCTTTGACCTATTAGTGGAAGGAACAGACTTAGTGGCTGCTTTTGAAGAAATGGGCCAAATAATAGATGCCCTTCTAAAAACATTGGGTCAAGTAAAATTAACAAAAGACTTGCGTTGGTTTGATAAAGCATGTTCCCTTGCACGAAAAAAGCTGAGAGCTGCCCTGAAGAGTCACCCCAGGGATAAACAACGGGTGGTGCAATGTAGGGCAAAATATAAACAGGCTATTAATCGACGTAGAAAAACCCTCCAAATGCAAACATGGGAGGACCTTAGAGAGGCGGCAGAGTGAAGGATACAATGGCTTTTTGGAATATAATTAATAACCCTTGTTTCCAAGAGCCCAATGGCCCGCAGATAGGTTCAAATGTTCTCCCAGAACAGTGGGTGGTGCATTTTGGAGCCCTCTATAATAGAAGGCACAAGGATGAGTTACAAAAGGGTGAGGGGTCCGGGCGGTGGAATGTAACACTACAATTTTCCCTAGAGGAGGTTACCGCTGGCATTCAAGGCCTAACTAAAAATAAGGCATCAGGACCAGACGGGATCCCACCGGACCTATATTTAATTAAGATAGACCTTTGGGTCCCAATTTTAACAAGAATCTTAAATGCCGCCGTAGCCACAGGGCTTCCACGCTCTTGGTCCACGGCCAGAATAGTGCCCATCTTTAAGAAGGGCAATAGAGATAATCCCCAGTGTTATCGCCCAATCTCCCTCATAGATGTCACTGCCAAAGTTCTGGGACGTGTAGTTCTTAACCGTCTTATGGACTGGGCGGAGGAAGAACATATCATCACTGACGTTCAATATGGGTTTAGGGCGAACACATCGACCACTGATCAATGTTTAAACCTCTATTTATTGGTGGCCAAATACACTGTGACTAGCACCGAAACTGTCTATTTAGCCTTTATGGATCTCACCGCAGCATTTTACTGCGTTAATAGGGAAAAGCTGTGGGATCTAATGAGTAGGCTGAGGGTAAATCAGGACCTTGTAAGATTTTGAAGGCCCTACATTGGAATACGACAGCCAATGTAAGATATAACTTGGAGGGCGGATGCACAGATTCTTTTACTTGCTCAAGTGGCGTAAGACAAGGTTGCATCCTGGCACCATTTCTCTTTTCGCTATACATAAATGGCCTAGATCAAGCGCTATTAACCCTTAATGTGGATTCGCCAAGAGTAGACAGAAGAGCAATCCCAGTCTTACTTTACGCCGATGACGCGGTACTGTTGGCATGCACGCCACGATGTCTTCAAACACTAATAGATGGCTTTGTCGGTTTTATGAATAATTTAGATCTATCTGCCAATTTGACCAAGTCATATGTCATGGAAGTAGGGTCAAAACCAAAAAAAAGTTTTAATTATAGAATAGGAGATCACAAATTGGAGAAGGTAACAACCTTCTCCTACCTAGGTATTTTATTGCATGGGCATTTTTATTTTAAAGCTCTACAAGAGGAGCGTAGTAATAGGATACTGTCCAGTACAGGGGCAATAATGAACTTTGCCCGCAGACTGGGAAGGTGGTCCCCGGAGCAAATGATGATTTTATATACCTCCATCTGCTACTCCAAGGTGGCATATGGAGCGGAACTCCGGGGGTTCACCAACCTAGACAAACTGCAGGTGGAGAAGAACAATTACATGAGAAGGCTGCTTAGGGTCCCAAAGGGTACCCCCGCCTATATTGTTCATGAAGAACTGGGAGGGGCATTCATTGAGGATAGGAATTCAAATCAGACCCCTGTTAGCATGGATAAAGATCTGGGATAACCCGGAGGCTGAGCTAATGAGGCAAATAATTACTGACTGTCTCAGTAGGGATAAGGGAATGGAAATTCCATGGCTTAAGTCCATTAAGGCTGTTTGCGGAAAAATTGGCTGTATAGAACTCTTCACAAACCCCACTGGGGGAGCAGTCTGGGATAACACCACTGTAAAGAAGAGTTTCATCAGACACAAAACAGCCCATAGAGAGGAAAAGGAATATGGCAAACAGTCGGTTAGAGCTTATATTCTAGTGAGGACTAGCGAAAGAATGGAACCATACCTGGCCCTTACACACAATGCACAGGATAGATTTTTAATCACTCGTTTTAGGCTCAACATTTTACATTATTTATTAGCTGAACCGGCAGGCTTTAGTGTTGAGCCAAAGGGTCCCTGCGGATGCGATCATCGATCTCCGCAGGATACCCTTCATTTTGTATTACTTTGCCCTTTTTATTCATTGCCTAGGCGCCTGTATTTAATAAGTTTATTTAAAAAATTGAAATTCAGGCATGCAAAGGTCACCCTTTTACATTTACAAATGGCGCAAGATCCATTTACTCTGCTTACCATTACCAGTTTTTTAAGGGTTGCTTCAAAGTTAAGAGAGACAAGAGGTTCCATGTACAGACGTGGAGGGTTGATAGGGGATTAACAAACTGTAATGAATTGTAATGAAGATTCTTCTTTTAAATACTTCTTTTTACCTGTATAGATGATAATTAAGTGTGTATTATTGTGTTTTTATCTGTAACTTTTATGATGTTTTGCACAATGTCGAATAAAGGAAATTATCTATCTATCTACTCAAGTTGTTTAGGTTATTCACATTCAAGGTTGCTTTGGTCATTGTTAAATGTACCGTGGGAGACTTTCATAAGCTACATTAAGATAAAGGATGGAACATGTGAGAATGTAGAAAGAATGTGAGTACTCCTTTGCCTTCGGTATGCTTGCATGGAAAGTGGCCAATTGCAGTAAGTTTCCTTGGCGGAGAGGGAAGGCCTCTCAGAACCTTCTAGTGTGTTTTGAGACTATAAAGCTGAGGTTTGTTGACTTAGAGTATGAATGGGGATGGACGCATCTACTTCGGTACAGCAGAACCCGGTTTGCTGAGGCACTTAACCCCGACTGTGAATACCCCAGTCTGGAGTGGGCTAGGATGCAGGGTTTGCAACTGGTGAGGTTATTTGTGTTTGAGTATTGACTTTGTGATTTGTGAGTGAATCTGAGTGCACATCCAAGTTAATCATCTGATATATTTAGTGTATATATATCTTTCTGATTTCTTGCAGAACGCCAAGTATAACTTGCTTGTGTTTTTTTCCTGCTTGTGTTTTATATTCCACACATTTAACAGTAGCATTTGCTAAGTGTGTTATTATTGCCTATATATATTAGGACCTAATTTCCATAGGTAAAGTGTTTTTTTGTTTCTCAATATCTTTGGCGCCGGTTAACAAATCTTCGGGAAATTTTCAAAACTAGTGGGCCACTCTGGTCAGCTCTTGTCTTGATAGTTTCGGGGTGATTCTACAAGCGGGGGCTGAAAAAAAAGGGGTCCCAAAACGTGTTTTCCCCATGTAATTTTCCATAGGAAACTTTAGACACAGCTGCAGCCCGAACTGCTGAACTGAATTACACCAAATTTGGCAAAAATGTAGGTCTTGTTTCAGAAAGAGACCTTTTTGTTAAATGGTGTAAATCCGTTAAGTAGTTTTTTTTAATATTAAAGGAAAAATAACTTTATATATCTGGGCAGAGCCTAACCACACATCTCATTGTGAGATCTGATTGGCTGTCAGCACTTCATCCAAGAAGTGTTGGCAACCATCTTGGGACAAATATACATGATAACACCTCATTAAAAAGCATTGCAGTGAATGGAAGGTGTTGAACTTGGCCCTTTTGGCAGGTTCACCCCTAAACGTTGTGCCTGTCTCCTAGTCTTTTCCCTGTGCAGTTTTGGTGGTTTTAGGCCTCTAGGCACTTTAGCACTGCTGTCCAGTGTAACGTGCATGCACCCTCTGTGTAGATGTAGTAAGATTGGCCTGCCCTCTCATAGGAATGCATGGGGGATTCCCTGATGAATGTGCGTCAGTGGTAAATCCTGATATGAGAGGCGCAGCTTTGTCAAGTCTGGTATGTGTGAAATGGTATTCATAAATGCTGTGCAATGGTGTGCGCAGATTTATTGTAGTTATTTCGGAAATGCCAATTTTAGAAGTTGGCATTTCTGTGTGCTATGGGCCTGCTTCCCTGATGTGAATTGCATGTCTGGCTTTTGAGTGACAGGGGCTGGTGAGGTGTGGGTGGCTCCAGGAGGGGCAGGGTGAGTCAGTGCTAGGCTGAATGGGACATCTACATTTTGAGTAGTGAGAGGAGAAGTCTGTGGTCCCTGAATAAGAGAGTGCCTGCCCTAGTGAATGCTGGCTTGCCCCCCTGTGTTGTGTCTGATGACGAGCCCCCACTTAACAATAAGGAAGAGGAGCCTGGTAAACAAAGTGCTCCAGAACCAGTTGGAACTGGTTCCCTCAAGCCCTGTAATCTACAGACAAAGGACAATGTCCTATAAATGAAGGGTCTGTGACCCCATGAATGTTGTTGTGCTGTTCCTGACTTGGGGACCTGCTGCTGGGCTCCAGGAGGAACCGCCAAGAGGGACTGTCTCCCTGCTGGAGGGCCCTATGTGCTGGCCTACCTGGGCACAGCCTTTGACCCCCCCCCGGACTTTGGACTTTAGTGCCTGTGCACGCTTTAATTTTAGTGGGAAGAGCACTTTTTGCTGAAAGAAGCATTTTTTGGCAACATTCTGTTATAGAAGTGACTGCTGAGGGAATCCCAAGCATAGGGATCCCCCTGCACTGCTGATCGAGTGAGAGCCTACCCTGCGTTTGCCTCTGCTTTTGCGGGTGCCCACCCCGCATTTGTGTTCTCTAGCCGGTGTCCACCCCACTTTATGCACATGTTACGAACGGGTGCCCACCACGCATTAGTGCCGCATTTGTGTTCTCTAGCGGGAGCCCACCCCGCATCTGTGCTCGACTGGCGGGTGCCCACCCCGCAATTGCCTTTATTTTAAAGCGGGAGCCTACCCACATTGCCGAGATCCAGAGAAAAATCACCGCTGCAACCCGAGTGCCGTGGAGCACGAAACTTGAAGTCAGGCCCTTACATTTCCGGACATAGGGCATTTGAGCCCCATTGGAAGGCCAGTTGGCCAGGGGGTCAGTTGAGTATTGGTAGGGAGCAAGGCCCTAATGTGATGCTCCATGTGTTTATGTGATGGTGGTTATGCTTACAGGTGTTGCATAATGTAATTATGCTTGTAATGCCTACTGTGATGCCTAGTACCTAATGTGTTATGCTATTGATGTTTGGGCCTAATGTAGTTTTATGCCTAATATGATTCATGCGCAAGGTGATTTGTGCATCCTATGTTTTATGTCGCAGGATGATGCTAAATTCCTAATCCCACCAGTAGTTACTGGTTGTGTTTATACGTACTTACCTTTTCTGATGGTTCTGACCGTGACCCGATTGGCCCGGTCCTGTATATAATCCCCTGTAACTACTGCCTGGTGCCAGTTTGCCCAGTGTATATTGTGTGATTACTATTCTATGTGTTTATGATAATACAAAGGCTATTTTATATAACCTTGTGTGGAGTTCCTTTTGTGGTGTGCCTAGTGGGTTGCTGCTGTGTGTGTGAGAGTTGTGCAAACGCTTTACACATTGCCTCCGGGATAAGCCTGACTGCTCGTGCCAAGCTACCAAGGGGGTGAGCAGGGGTTATCTTTGGCGTGTAACTCCCTTGCCCTGACTAGAGTGGTGGTCTCTGCCTGGCTTTGGCGCAAGCATTAGCCAACCAGAGATCCCATTTCTAACAGAATGTTTTGAGGGTGTTGAGAACGTATGAAGGGTGATAAGACTTTAGTTACATTAGAAATTATTTGTTGATGGTACCATACTAACTTTAGGAATTGTGGTGTGTTCTAAGGTGATTTTACCCTGTGAAAAAGCCTTTTGCTTGGATATCATGAATCATGTTTGAGAGAAAACTAATTTCTCATACTTTTCCCTCAGCGGTTTGGAAGGTGATCTAGGAGCTAAAATGAGAGCATATTTTCTGTAAATTCACATTATCTTTCTCTGTCATGTGAGAATAAAGTCTGACATTCTCAGTAAAACATGTACATCCAACAAGGGCAGCGACTGTCAATGAAAAATTTCCTAGCTAACAAGAAGGAAAGTTTCAATTCTATTAAGGTCTAGGAGGCGAGGATTATGAATATCTTTCTCCAGTTTATTTGCATAGCAGTTCAAAGAAAATGTAATTGCACAACCAGTAAACAAAAGACTACACAGCCCATTAACCATAGAGGGGGTTGTCTCCAAGGCAGCAATAGTCTACTAAGATCACAGTCCATAGTATATAACATCGTGACGCCCCTTCCGCTTCCTCTTCTTCACTGGAGGAGTTAAGCTGGGCCATTGTTTCATTCAAACTTTTGGTAATTTCCTGAAAACACAGAAACACTTCCGTTATCCCGTTCAACAGCATACTGAAAAACTTTACAATGATCATGAATAAAGTATACTATGTAGAAAACAAATTTTCGACATTTTGAAGATTCAATTAATTTGACATTTCCTTAACAAGAGAACATGAAATCAACAACTAATTGAGAAGCACAGTATCATATCACAATGACATTCACAATATCCTAAAAAATGTTTCCGAAGTCACTACTTACTGAAAACGAAAGGGACGAGATTAAAAGAAAAAAAATCTCAAGGAGTGATAATCCTCATGTCCTAGTCCTTAATAGAATTGAAATTTTCCTTCGAGTTAGCTGGGAAATTTCTCATTCTATGGAAGGACGGAGGCGAAGATTATGCATGTTCAAAGCTTTCATACGACCAGGGTCGCCGCCTCTGAAATAGGTTTAAAATAAAACTTCTTGAAGGTAGAATCATACGATTAATCAGCCGCATTCATAATATCCTCCAGTCTACCACCTACCTGAATGGCTTTTGACACCATAGCACCTCTTGTGGAATGTGCACCGAATTTCCGCACATCCACACCGGCCTCCATCGTACCCATCGTACCCACCTGGCAATGGAAGGGGAGGAAACCGCCCTAAAAGGCTTCTGCATGGCAATAAGCAATTGTCTCTCCCCTGGAGGATGGCTCTCCGAGGTCATCTCCTCGTACGCTTTAATGCACCTGACCACACACAACTTAGGATGTTCCAGAAAAGGGGGGTAAGATACTGACCTGGTATTGGTCTTCGTTCGTCGAGATATAGAAAAAGTGACCCCTTCTGGGATAAAAACCCATGCTCTGATGTCTAGAGCCCTGACATCAGAAACTCGTTTACAAATATGAGGCATAGAAGAATGGCTAGTTTAGCTGATAACTCCTTCCTGGACAGATATTGGTTGTCTTGCCAACTCGAGAAGTCTCAGAACATGGTTAACGTCCCACAGCCCTGAATATCTAGGCTGTGGAGGTTTTGAAAGTCAGATGCCTCGCATCAACTTACAAACCCAGGAATGTTCGCCTGCTGGTTTACCATCAATCTCACAATGCCCTGCAGAGATGGCTGAGCGAAAAGAATTAATCGTTCAATAAGCCAGACCCTCATGGGACAGTTGGGGAAAGAAATTCAGAATGTGTGTAACTCCTGCCCCCAAGGGATTCACGTGTCTCTCCGGACACCAACTATGCCATTGTCTCTAAGCCGAGCGATATCGCTTGACCGTAACTGATGCCCATGCCTGCTGGGTGAGGTTTGCAGCGTCTGCTGAAAGATTTTTGTCTTTCCAGCGTCCCCTGAAATCTTCTATTCCATGCCATGAGATGCAAGTGTCGCTGGAGCACGAGAGGATGAAGGTGGGGATTTTTGAGAATGGATGGGAATGAGGACAACCGTATTGGACAATCCCACGACAGTTCCATCAATGTCAGAACCAAGTTTGCGCCCTCCAAATCGGTGTGACCAAGACTATGGACGCTGACCGACGGCGAACCTGAGCCGCTACTCTGGAAATCATCACGAAGGGGGGAAAAGCATATGGGTGTTCCCTCGACCAGTCCTGGAGAAAAACGTCCACCGCTGAAGCTTCCGGGTCCGTTCTCCAACTCAAGTACAGCGGAAGTTGACGGTTCAGACGTGAGGCAAAGACCCCATATGTCCATCAAAGCTAGGTAGACTGCCCAATCTAGCTGCCAGTTGCTGTATTCGGAGAAGATCCTGGAGTTCCAAACCCCAACCTTGTTCTGCAGTCCGGGAAGGTATTCCGCCGTCACCAAGATTTGTCTCTGGAGGCAATAGTGCCAGGTTGGCCAAAACCCGAGAGCGGGGGCCTCCCAGGCGATTGATGTATTGTTGCGCTGAGATATTGTCCATCCTCAACAAGATACAACACAAAACCCTGTACTTGGTATGGGATCTCACCGCAAAGGATCCCGCCAGCAACTCCAGACAACTGATGTGCAGTTGCAACTCCTCCTCCGACCATCTTCCCCCCCAGAGATATTTCTCCACATGGGCTCCCCAGCCTAGCCTGCTGGCATCCGACTCTATCACCAGGTCCGGTGTCGATCCGCGGCTCGCACGCCCATTCCAGGCTGCCATGTGTTCGATCCACCATCGAAGCTCCGTCCTGGCTTCCTCCGTCAGGGAGATAATCTGTGAGTAGGTAAGTCCCCTCCGTAGATGTTGAGCTTTAGTCTCTGAAGGGCCCTGTAGTGTAGTGGACCCGGGAAAATGGCCTGAATTGATAAGGATAAAAGACTCAGCGATATTCTGTCCCTCCGAAGAACTTGAGAGAGTTCCTTCCGTATCTTGTTCACCTTTACCGCTGACAAGCTCAGGGAGGCTGAGACCAAATCTATGAGGAAGCCCAGGAAGACCATCTGCTTCGCTGGGCGCAGTTCCGACTTCCGTGCGTGGATGACAAAACCCAGGTCCTGTAACAATGCAATAGCCAAGTTCACGTTGTAGGAGAGATGAACCAAAGACTGATACATGATAAGGATATCGTCCAGGTAGATGATCATTCGTACTCCCCACTCGCGGAGCGTCTCCACCACCGAGCGCAATAGCTTTGTGAAGCACCACGGGGCGGAAGAGAGTCCGAATGGCAGGGCTCTAAACTCGAAATCCTAGTGTTTCCAGGCGAATTGAAGAAATCTTCTGTGAGGAGGGAAAATGGGAACTTTTAGGTATGCATCCTTCAGATCGAGACTGACCATCCAGTCCCCCGGTAGAAGGATGTCTCGCAGTAAGTGTATTTTGAAGTGGCGGTAGACCAGCCACTCGTTGAATACCCTCAAATTGATTACAGGTCTGAAACCCTTGTCTCTCTTCTGTACTAGAACCAGGTTGCTGAGGTAACCATTTGGATGAAGTACCGACCTACAAATAGCCCCTATCCTTAAGAGTTCCAAAATTTTGGATTCTATCAGGCTCTCCTCCTCTGCCGAAAACACCAGGGGTCGCAGTCGCACCACCTGTGTGGGTGTCACGTAGAATTCTATGTGGAATCCCCTCACAGTCTGTAACACCCAAGTGTCTGTGGTGATTTTTCCCCAATTGTGCAAGAAGAGAAGTAGCCTCCCCCCCAGCTCTTGAGGGGAAGAAAGGGTAATCCCTACCAGAGGGTCCTCCAAGAGCATTGGCGCCTCCTCTGTTGCCTTTTCCTTTTCCTCTCCCGGAACCCCTGCTGGGATAGAAGGTTCCTTGGCAGCCCTCTTTACAGCCATTATTTCTCCGCTGACCTTTGTTGGAGGGGCCTTGCTGTTGGACACGACCGGAGGAGCGACCCCTACCTTGTCCGGTCCCAGCAAAAACCCGCCCTGGGAATATCTTTTTACTTCAAGTCTGTTTTATTATAAAGAACAACACCCATGATAGGGTTTCAGAAACACAGCGTTAAGCCTACAACCCCAGAGCGGGGCCGGCCGTGACAGATAGCAGTAATCAAATCATAGGTGCCATACAGAATGAGCTATCGAACACAGCGCCTTGCCTACAACCCCAGTGGGGCCGGCCGCGTTGCTTAATACAAGCTGTCATAACAATATGGTGTGCATACAACCCAGATCTCGTGGTCCTTGGGGATGATGCATCAGAAGATTGATCTAATATACTTTAGACGCTCCAACAGTGTCCCACGATCACAGAAAAGGTCAAAGAGCGGAATAGGAAGAAGAAAGAGGTAGGGGGAAAGCGTAGAAATGTAGAGAAAGAGAGATCTTCGTGAGGACTGGATAAGCTCGTGCCGCGTGGGGGTCAGCCTGGGGAGGGCAACCTAGATAGCTTCTATGGTGTACAAGTGGGCTAGGGGAGCAGTCTGTTGGGGTCTATACGGGCAACAGCATCATCAAAGAGGTGCAGGGTTCTAAGCCTGGTAGGCATGCAGCGCGCATGTTCTACTGAACAGAGATAGCGGGTTAGAGGCTTCCAGAACGCTCCAAAGCGTGTGTCTCTCGCTTGCAATCGTGCAGTTAGGAGTTCCATCGCTAGAACGTGCCAGAGTCGTGTGAACCAGGCTGCTATGGGTGGAGCTTCAGGCCTTTTCCAGTATAGCGCTATGAGCTGTTTGGCCGTCCCCAGCATTTGGAGTGTTAGGATCCAATCGCTACGGGTGAGTGCCTTGAGAGTAGAGGGCCTAATTCCAAGTAGAATAGTGCTCACAGCTTCAGGCAAGGGAATCCCCAGGACCTCCCTAATGTGGCTGAGAACTTCCTTCCAAAAGACAGTTATGATCGGGCACGCCCACCATATGTGGACAAAATCTCCAGTTTCTGCCTGACACCTCCAACACAACGGGGAAGTCGCAGGGAACATCTTGTGTAGCCTTAAGGGTGTGTAATACCACTGGGTCAGGAGCTTATACGCATTTTCCCTCTGCAGGATGCTCCGATATATCTTGGGTATGTCTCTCCTCCACAGTCTGTCCCACTGCGAAGGTGTGATGTCCGACCCAGCCGCCAACTGCCACTGACACTGACACGGGTGGGCAGGATCAGTCGACCGTTGTTGCAGGATTTGATAGATCTGGGAGATTAATCTTTTTAATCCCCCCAGGGAGCGCGCCAGCTTTTAAAAAGGAGCAAAGTCTTGTGTGGCTGCCTAAGTCATTTCCCGGTCCGAGACCCAGTGGCGCAATTGAGCGTACTGCAGTTTTGCTTCTGCTGGTACTTGGTACTCCTCCCGACAGTGGTCGAAGGTTTTGAGTGTACCCCCGTCATAGAGATCGCAGATCACTCTACAATCCCCTTACGTCCATTTATCAAACGCTCTGGATTGAAAAGCCGGCGGAAAATGCGGATTCCTGGCAATGGGGGTATGCGGGGAAGGAAACGTGGTGAGCCCCCTGGATACAGCTACACTATCCCATATGTCCAGGACCGTCTTCGTGGGTACTGCCATATAAGCGCTCGTAGAGCGGGCTGTCCGATGGAGCCACAGCAGTTCCCAAATGGTGCGCCCCGTCACTGCCCGATCCATATGTAGCCATCCTTTCTCGCTCTCTCGCACTTCCCACTCCACCACAAAGCGGAGATGAGAGGCCCAGTAGTAATGTATTAGGTCAGGGCAGGCCAGCCCCCCCCTGTCCCATGGTGCCATGAGGATCTTCTGTGAGAAGCGGGGTCGTTTCCCTCCCCATATGAAGGACGTGAGCACGCGTTGTAGACTCCATATGCAGTGAAGCGGGATCGGGGTAGGGAGACATTGAAACACATAAAGGATTTTGGGAAGGATCGACATCTTAACAGCGTTAAGCCTACCCAGCCATGACAACATCAGGGGCTTCCATCTGCGCAGGTCTTCTAGGACCGCTTTCTGGCATTCCCGCCAGTTTACCGAAGACCATGCATCCAGCGAGAGGGTCAAGATGAGGCCCGGGTACCGAATATGGTGTTCAGCCCATTGGTAGGGTGCAATCTGTGTCAAAGAGGGCAGCTCCTCCGCCGGGATGGTAAGGTTGAGGGCCCAAGACTTGTTGTGATTGATCTTAAGACCAGAGGCCTCTTCGTAAAGGCAAAGCACCCTGTGTAGGGCTGGGAGGGACTCCTGTGGTCTAGTAAGCATGAGGATCAGGTCGTCCGCAAATAATGCCACTTTGTTGACCCGTCCACCATGCACGATCCCATGGATGCCCGGTACGCGGCGTATCATTTCCGCAAGGGGCTCCACTGCAAGAGCAAATAGCAGGGGTGAGAGGGGGCATCCCTGCCTCGTGCCCCTCTGAATAGCTAGCGGCGGTGTCAAACGGCCATTGACCCGGATCCTGGCTTGCGGCCCTATGTATGGGGCCATAATCCTAGTAATCATCCTGTTGCCCGATCTGGAGTAGGGGGTTGTCATGTATTTGCACATTCCAGGAGAACGTGGCGCCGCCCATCATATGACCAAACGGAGCGGTCCATGTAGGGTGACTAAGTTGATCTCTCCGTGCTACTGGGGGCGCCCCAAGAGCTGTACGAGAAGGGGCCATCCTTTGTGTTTTGCAGTGCAGCAGCGTTGTCGAGAAGGGATGCCTATAGGCAGCAGAGGGCACAGGACATTCACGCAGCAAGGGGATCAGAGTCGTTCCCTGCAGCGGTGGTAAGTGTCATGTGTCGAGGCAACTCAGGGAATAGCATCCCGTCCGACTTCTGATGTGTGGGTAGGTTGTCTCTATAAGGTTGGCCATAGCTGCCGCTCATCTCTGCCAGATCCGGGGGGTAGGAGCGACGTCCACAGTGTCAGAGCCATAGAGGCATTGCTCCCCGCTGATCCCCAGGTCACGGGGTAGATGGATGCGACGCCGGTCCGTCACGTTCGCCCTCGAGAGATCGGATGTGCGCTATAATGTCCTGCTTGGCCTGCGAGGCAGATCTCTCATCTACCGGGGGGAGCGGCGGCGGCACTGAACCGTGGTCCAAGCCGGGCGGGCCGGGATTCTCTCTTGGTGCCTCGGCCGAGAAGGGCTGTACGCCGGCGATTCCGACAGCTTAAGCAGCTGCGCCGCTTCAAGGCAAGACCGTATGACCCTGCGTTTATCCTCCCAGTGGAAGATGAGGGCGAAGGGGTGGCCCCATTGGTAAGAGATGGTAAGGGCCCGCAACTTCTCCGTCACCAGTCTGAAAGCCCTCCTTCTGCGCAGGGTGTTGGGGGCCAGGTCCTGGAAGATTTGGATCTTGTGGCCTCCGTAGCTGAGGTCTGGCTTGTCCCTCGCCGCTTTCAGAATAGCCTCCTTCTCAGTGAAGTAGTGCACTTGTGTCAGGATGTCCTGGAGTAGGCCCGCGGGCCCGGAGACCCGATGGGCACGGTCCAAAGTCGGTGGAGAGGCGTGTTTGTCCCCCCAGACCTAGTGGAGGAGTTGCGCTATGTAGGTCATGATGTCTTTTCCCTCCGCTTCGACTGGAACACCCCGAATGCGGAGGTTGTTCCGGCAGCTTCTGTTTTCAAGGTCTTCCTGCTTGACCTGTAGCTCAATGTTCTGTTCCTCCAGCGCCGCCAATCTCTGCCACAGCGGCTCTTGGTCATCTGTGCGCTCATCAACTATTTTCTCAAGCCCGTCGACCCTATCTCCCAGCTCAGTAACCTCCTTTCGTAGTTCTTTGACACATGAGTGCACCTCAGAGCGTAGGGAGCCTATCTCCGTCTTGAGCTCGGACATGAAGGAGGCCATAAAGGCCTGAGTCACCGGTGGCGAGTCCTCAGCAGTCTTTGAGGAATTCTCAGTTGGTGCCACCGCTCCAGCCTTGCCCCACATGGCCACCACCGAGGTGTCCCTGGACGTCGCCGCCGAGTCCGCTCTGCCCCCCTTGGGCCGCGTCATTGCCAGGTCTGTGGCTGAAGTCGGCCAGCGTGCTCCGCGCAGTACGGTCAGGATGCAGCACCGAAAGGCCCAAAGAAGCAGAGGAGAGGGGGGGCTCCGCCACCGGTCGTGCCTCCTCAGAGCCCCTCGCCTCTCTGGCGACACTCTCAGACTGCAGCTCCAATGTGTCAAGCAACAGCGATGTATAGGCCACCCAGTCTGTTAGGCCCCGCTGGACACCCCAGGCGGCAACAGCATGAGCAGCAGGGACAAGGGCTCACAGGCCCACCCCGGGTCAGCGCTGAGGAATGCTCCGGGGGCACACAGTCATAGCACGGCCACTAGAGTGACCCTGGCAACTCAGGGCAGTGTCCAAGCTGCTGTGTAGGGGGATAGAGGGGCAGGGGGCAGGGATTCAGGGGACAGCATCACGTGAAGTTCGTGGCCCCAAACCACCAGTCAGAGCGCTGTGTCCAACACCGCCTCAATTTCCACCATTCCGTGTCTATATTCAGGGTGGGTCTCACCTCCGCCACCAAGGGCCCGGATCCGCGCCGCGCCTCTCCCCCAGGAAGCTCGTAGCAGCCTGCCTCCCCTCGCAGCTCACTTCGCCTCTGACTCTGTCGCTGACTCTGTCTCCCAGGGCCTCAGCACTCCCACACCGACTCCCCACGTCCTCTCCGTTCAGCCAGGGCCCGACGTCCAAGCTGCTGCATAGGGGGGACAGGATGCAGAGTCCCAGGGAGCTACACCACGTAATGTCCCGGGCCCCAGACCACCAAGTAGAGTGCTGTGGCCAATATTGCCTCTGTCTTCCACCACACAGCGACTGTAGGCAGGGCGAGTCCCACCTCCACCACCAAGGGCCCAGGTCCGCGCCGCGTCTTTCCCCCGGGGGCCCGCAGCAGTCCACCGCCCCTCGCTGCTCCCCTCAGCGTCAGTCCCCAGGGCTCCCGGCAGTCACAGCCCACCGTCGCCTCTGCACCCTCACGCCAACTCCTCTTGGGTCCTCCGTGCAGCCTGGGCCCGATGTTGTGTTCCGCAGGGTGCCTCCGCTCCAGTGAGGGGCGCAAAATGGCGGGCGCAGCTACTCCCCGGGATGCCGGCGCACAGGACAGCTCACCTCTCGTTTCCGCCGCCCCGGCCTCCAGGCAGGCCACCAGCGGTCCGGCCGGGAGCCTCTGCCCTCCAGGAGCCCCCCGACTGTCCCAGGGGGCTGCAGCGCCAGGCCCGCTCACCCGCCCAGCTCCGAGGCTACTGTAGGCCGAGGCTTCTGTAGGCCGCGCCGGGCCCCGCGACCTTTGCCCAGGCACCCGACACCACTGGGCTTCTTCAGTGCTCCCTCCGGCGACGCGGCACTCCGGCGCCCTCCTCCACCCGCCCGGCCTCCAGCCGGGACCCGCTGACAGCTCACAGCCGGGTCCAGGACGCGAGGGCCCACTGCCATTCAGTCAGTCAAAATGGCGGGCTCGGCTACTCCCAGGGCCTCCGCCGAGCACCACCAGCTCCCCAGGCAGGGCAATCAGTCGGTCTCCGCACTCTGCAGATGCCCCCACTTTCCGGGGGTCCCCACCGTTCTCGGGGTCTCCGCTCAGCCCCCAAACTCCGCCAAAGATTGCTTAAACTAGCAGCGGGGCACCGGAGCTCTCAGAAGGCACGTCCTGGCTCATCGCTTCCAAAGCAACGCCCCCTGGAATATCTTTTTAACAAGACAATTCTCCAAGACCTATCAATTCCTTTCTTGGGGTCCCGCATATACTTTGAGAAAAAAGTACAAAGTTTCTCGTCAATTTCTCAATTTCTGGTGTGTGCGCCACCTTCCAGTTCAGTAAGGTCCTGGGGCATTCTCCCCTCATCCTATTCCTGACCTCCCTTTCAAGGGGTTAACAGATATGCCCCGCTACGTATGCTGCCTCTTTGGCGTCAGGGATCCACTCTGCCGACCTAGGATTATAAAGCTGGGTAGGCTCGACATGTCCGAGTGGACCCCGTCCCTACCCGGACACTGAGAGGAGCGGGACTATGGACGGCAGGGACGCCCCGAGTCCTTATCCTCATCGGAGAAGAAATCGTCCTCCGATACACCCTCTCCCTCTAAGGGTAAACCGCCATCGGGGTCTACATTAGTGGTGACAGCGTCGCAATTTTCTCCGGGCTCCTCCTCCTCCCAGCAGGGTGCATGTATTAGCGTTTGCGCACTCTTGTGGAAGGTTTCTGTAAGTCTATCAAATCCTTCCAAGTGCCCCACGTTACGCTTAACGGCCCTTTTATTCCCCATCTGGGAGCTACTGGGACCAGCCACGGCCAGATCTGGGTCACTGAACACTCCCAGGTTGCTTTTTGCTAACTGGTCAACCCGATCCCTAAGAGGAGCCAGAGCCCTAGAAATAGCTTGAGAGAAGGCTTGGTCCAGTGCTGGAGGGAGATGTTGGGGGGGCCATTCCTCCTCTACATCCTGGTAGAAGGAAATGATATGATCCTCCGAAGAAGACATGTAAGTAGAGGGTATGTGCACAGAAAAATGCCTGTAAAATACAAAAGCCAACCCCCTCGCTGGTGCTCTAACAGCTGAGCTTTCCCCGAAGCTGCTATAAAAAACTGAGGCGCCATACCAAGTTCCGCCACCAGATGGCGCTGGAAACCACTGTGATAATGTGGCAAAGTCACCGCGTAGCGTGTCAGAAATAGGCGAGGGTTGGTTGGGAAGCACGCGGGCACTGAAAAGTGATCGGAGTCCCAAATGCGCGTCAAGACCGGCGGGAGCGCTTGACGGAGCTGCCTCGCTTGGGTCAGACGTGCCTGACGGGATCTCACCGCGCGCAGAGCGCACAGCAAGAGACACTGCGAGGGGGAAAAAACGTGCTCGGGCGAAAAGCCTACTGCGCAGGAACTATGACAACAACAAGGCAATTACCAAAAATGTGCACGATAAACCGCTAAACAAATAAAGACACATCAGATTAAGCCAAGAATGTAAGGAATGCACTTAACTGACGAGCAGTGAAAAAAGAGGAAGCGGAAGGGACGTCACAATATTATATACTATGGACTGTGATCTGATTGGACTATGGTTGACTTGGAGACTACCCCTCTATGGTTCATGGGCTGTGTACTCTTTTGTTTTCTGATTGTGTTATTACATTTTCTTTGACCTGCTATGCAAATAAAGTGAAGAAAGATATGTATAATCCTCGCCTCCATCCTGCCATAGAATGTATTCCTTTGTGTTCTACTGCAGCTTCCCAGAATGTTCTAGGAACAACTAAAACGCTAACCGTCTTACTTATGACAAGCGTATGGCACACCTGAAGCCATCTTGATTGGAATAAAGTGGAAACACTTAAAACATTTAATTTGCATAGGAACAAAATGAGGGGGTTCATTTTGCCATAGAAATTATGATTAGTGCTTCAGATTTCATTAAAACATTCTGACATGCAGACTGAAACATGCCCTTTGAATACCAGCAGCAGACTTCCCTGGTGAGCAGTAGCTTTACTACAGTGATCTAATGAGCAACTAGAGTGCTAACATTCTGAAATTATGGCGAATGTGTGACACATCTGAATGCCTTCTTGATGGAATCAAAGTAAAACACTGAAAGTGTTTCCTACTGAGGAGACATAATAACAAATAAGTCTTCCAAGATGGCCACCAGAGACAAAAGAGCCCAAATGTAGCACAATTATCATCCAGATGTAGCCCATGTATATAGCCCAATGACAGAATGTCCCAGAGTGTTCTAAAGAACAACTAGAGCGCTAACAGTCTTACTTATGACAAATGTATGGCACACCTGAAACCATCTTGATTGGAATAAACTGGTAACACTTAAAACATTTAATTTAAAAAGGATCAAAATGAGGGGGTTCATTTTGCCATACAAATTATGATTGGTGCTTAAGAAAGAAAAAGTAGGGTACATTTTGAGTGACTTCTCAAATCCTCTTCTATTTCATAAAAAAATTCTGACATGCAGACTGAAACATACACTTTCAGTACCAGCAGCAGACTTCCCTTCCCTGGTGAGCAGTCGCTTTACTACAGTTGTCTAATCAGCAACTAGAGTGCTAACATTCAGAATTTATGGCAAATGTGTGACAATCTGAATGCCTTCTTGATGGAATCAAAGTAAAAAACTGAAAGCATTGGAGACTGCAGTAAATGAGGAAATTAGGAAACTTCAGAACAAATAAATCTCCCAAGATCGCCACCAGAGACAAAAGTGTCCCAATGTAGCACAAATATCACCAAGATGTAGCCCACATGTAGCCTAATGACAGAAGTGTGCAATATACTTTTTATTTTTTGTGTTTTTGCAGTTTTATATAGTGCAGACTGGTCAGGTATTGGAGTCCTTAACATGAGCATTGGTTACATCACACAAGAACAAATTCATTTTGGTTGTAGACATGGGGAGATTAAGTGATTTGACCAGAATCGCAGAATGTCAAGCTGAAGCAGAAACTCCAACCTGGTTCCCCAGTTGCAAAGTCTGCAGCTGTGGAAGTAACACCACATCCTCTCCCCTAAGTGCAACATTTAGTCATGTGATCAACTAGATAAAAAAAACATAAAGATAACAAATAATTTAAAAGTGCTTTGTCGCTATTTGAAAACTCAGAAAATATGTCCTCATTTTAGTTTTTTAGAGCACTAACCATAATTTTTGGGCAAATAAGACCCTCTCATCTATGTAATTTCTAAAGGAAATGCTATAGGTATTACAGTTTTGATTACATCAAGATGATGTCAGGCGTGCCACACTTTTGTAATAAATATAGAATGTTAGTAATCTAGTTGTTCATTAGGATACTATTGAGAGGCAGAGACCAGGGGCATGGACTCAATCAATCAATCAATCAATCATATCATTTGTAAAGCGCACTACTCACCCGTGAGGGTCTCAAGGCGCTGGGGTGGGGAATGCTGCTACTGCTCGAAAAGCCAGATCTTGAGGAGTTTTCTGAAGGTCAGCAGGTCTTGGGTCTGCCGTAGTTGTATGGGAAGCGGGGGACTGTAGCAAGGACGAGGTCGGCGGAGCGGAGCTGGCGGGTGGGTGTGTAGAAGTTGAGTCGTCTGTTGAGGTACGTTGGTCTGGTATTGTGGAGTGCCTTGTGTGCTTGGGTGAGGAGCTTGAAGGTTATCCTCTTGTTGCCCGGGAGCCAGTGCAGGTCTTCCAGGTGGGGTGTGATGTGGCTGCAGCGAGGGATGTTGAGGATCAGGCTTGCAGAGGCGTTCTGGATGCGTTGGAGCCGTCTCAGGAGTTTGGCGAGGCTCCTGCGTAGAGGGCGTTTCCATAGTCCAACCTGCTGCTGACAAGGGCCTGGGTGACTGTTCGTCTCGTTTCAGTGGGGATCCACTTGTAGATCCTACGGAGCATTCAGAGGGTGTTGAAGCAGGAGGAGGAGACAGCATTGACCTGTTTAGTCATGGAGAGGGTGGAGTCGAGGATGACCCCTAGGTTGCGTGCGTGGTCGGTGGGTGTTGGAGGGGTTCCCAGTGCGGTCGGCCACCAGGAGTCGTCCCAGGCTGAAGGGTTGGATCCGAGGATGAGGACCTCCGTCTTGTCCGAGTTCAGCTTCAGTCGGCTGTTCTTCATCCATTCAGCAACGGTCTTCATTCCTTTGTGAAGGTTGGTTTTGGCGGTGTGGGGGTCTTTGGTGAGGGAGAGTATCAGCTGGGTGTCATCGGCGAGAGGATGTTGAGGTCGTGCCGACGGGCGACGTGGGTGAGCGGTGCCATGTAGATGTTAAACTGGGTTGGGCTGAGGGATGAGCCCTGGGGTACGCCACAGATGATCTCGGTGGCTTTGGAGCGGAAGGGGGGAAGATGGACGCTCTGTGTTCTGCCGGAGAGGAAGGATGTGGTCCAGTCCAGGGCCTTCTCTTGGATTCCAGCGTTGTGGAGGCGTGTTCGTAGTGTGTGGTGACAGACCATGTCGAAGGCGGCTGACAGGTCCAGGAGGATGAGGGCCGCCGTTTCTCCGTTGTCCAGCAGGGACTTGATGTCATCGGTGGCGGCGATGAGGGCATTTTTGGTGCTGTGGTTGCTGCGGAACCCGGACTGGGAAGGGTCCAGGATGTTGTTCTCCTCGAGGTAGCGGGTCAGTTGTTATTTGACGGTCTTCTCGATGACCTTTGCCGGGAACGGGAGCAGGGAGATGGGCCGGAAGTTCTGGAGGTCCTTGGATTCCGCTTTGGGTTTCTTGAGTAAGGCGTTGATCTCGGCGTGCTTCCAGCTCTCCGGGAAGGTTGCTGTCTCTAAGGAGGTGTTGATGACTTTCCGGAGATGGGGTGCGATGGATGTGCTGGCTTTGTTGAAGATGTGGTGTGGGCATGGATCTGACGGATCCGGAGTGGATGGTATTCATGATCTTGATGGTGTCATCATTGTTGATGTTGGTCCAGTAGAGCAGGCTGTTGGTGCGGATGGTGGTCGTGGTGGCGGAGGTCTCAGTGGTTGTCGGGGCCGTCGTGGCGTTGAAACTGTCGTGGATGTCTGTGATCTTGCGGTGGAAGAAGGTGGCCAGCGAGTCGCACAGGTCTTGCGAGGGTGGGATGTCGTTGGTGTTGGAGCTGGGGTTGGAGAGTTCCTTCACGATGTTGAAGAGCTGTTTGCTGTTGTGCGCGTTGTTGTCTAGGCGGTCTTTGATGGAGGCCCTTTTGGCGGATCTGATGAGGTGATAGTGTCTGCGGGTGGCATTCTTGTGGGCGGCGTGGCGGTCTGGTGTTCGTTTACGGAGCCAGATCTTCTCCAGCTTTCGGCAGGTTTGCTTGGAGGCTCTCCATCGAACAAGCTGGATTTATTGTTGGTATGATTGTTGGAGGGTTTCTTGATCGGGGCGAGGGTGTTGGCGCAGTCGTTGATCCACTGTCTGAGGTTGCGGGTGGCAGTGTCGGGTCGGTATGGTCAGCGGGTGGGCTCTGGGCGAGGGTGGTGGATAGCTGGTCTTCGGTGACTTTGCTCCAGCAGCGGTGAGGCATCTGTTGGGTGCGGTGGTGCGTGGTGGGTTTCTTGAAGGTGAAGTGGATGCAGCGGTAGTCGGTCCAGTGGAGTTCGGTGGTATGGTTGAAGGAGACGTGGGGGCTTGCGGAGAAGATGGGGTCAAGCGTGTGACTGGCGGAGTGGGTGGTTGTTGTGACGAGTTGTCTGAGTCCTTGGTTGGCTAGGTTGTCGATCAGGGTGGTGGAGTTGGTGTTGTCATTGTTCTCGAGGTGGAAGTTCAGGTCCCTGAGGAGGATGTAGTCCGTGGAGGCGAGGGCGTGTGTGCTGACGAAGTCAGCGATGGAGTCGCTGAACTGTGGTCGGGGTCCGGGCGGTCTGTAGATGAGGGTTCCTATGAGGGTGGTGTTGGGGTCGGTGTGGATCTGGAAGTGCAGGTGTTCAGCGGTGCTGAGGGTGTCGTCAGTGTTGGTCGAGACTCTGAGAGTGTTCCTGTGGACGATAGCAATTCCTCCTCCCGCTCTGTTGGTGCAGTCCTTGCGGGTGATCTTGTAGCATTCCGGGACGGCTATGGCTACGTCGGGTGCCGACGCGGGGTTCAGCCAGGTCTCCGTCAGGAAGGCGACATCTGGAGAAGTTGAGTCGAGTAGGCCCCAGAGTTCAACGGCATGTTTTCGGGCTGTGCGGGTGTTGAGAAGGATGCATCTGAGGTGGTTGGGTTATTTCCTGGTCAGCAGCATGGTGGGGCGGATGCTTGTGAAGCTGCAGTTCCGGCAGGTGAAAGTTCCGTGGGTGCGCATCGGGGCGGCCAGGAAGCAGGTGTGTGATCGTCCGGTGTTGAGTGCGTCGAGGGTTCTGGCATCGTAGCAGTGTCGGGCGTTGTGGCGTTCGTGTTGTCCAGGGGTTCCATATGAGGGGATGTGGGAGGGAGGAGCAGCTGGGAGGCGGGAGCGGGCAGCGAATGGGATTGCAGGTGGGCAGGGCCGCAGGGACCCAGCAGCGGGAAAAACGGGTGGGGGCCGTGGGAGACTGGGCACAGGAAGGAAAAACAAATTTAGGCAAGAAAACAAGTACAGGCAAAGAGGAATAAAAACAAGTCTGGGCAAGAAAGCAAGTTAGGCACAGGGGAATAAAAACAAGTCTGAGCAAGAAAGCAAGTACAGGCACAGGGGAATAAAAACAAGTCTGGGCAAGAAAGCAAGTACAGGCACAGGGGAATAAAAACAAGTCTGGGCAAGAAAGCAAGTACAGGCACAGGGGAATAAAAACAAGTCTGTGCAAGAAAGCAAGTTAGGCACGGAAAAAATACAAGATTAGGCAAAAACAATGCAGGCAGTCGTGCATCAGCGTGGGGAGCGACCTGCCTGCTAGCAGGGTCATAGGTCGCTCCTTTCACCGATGCGCGGCTTCCATATGAGGGGATGTGGGAGGGAGGAGCAGCTGGGAGGCGAGAGCGGGGCGGCAAATGGGATTGCAGGTGGGCGGGGCCGCAGGGACACAGCGGCGAGAAAAACGGGCGGGGCCGCGGGTAAACTGGGCACAGGAAGGAAAAACAAGTTTAGGCAAGGAAACAAGTACAGGCACAGAGGAATAAAAACAAGTTTGGGCAAGAAAGCAAGTACAGGCACAGGGAAATAAAAACAAGTCTGGTCAAGAAAGCAAGTACAGGCACAGGGGAATAAAAACAAGTCTGGGCAAGAAAGCAAGTACAGGCACAGGGGAATAAAAACAAGTCTGGGCAAGAAAGCAAGTACAGGCACAGGGGAATAAAAACAAGTCTGGGCAAGAAAGCAAGTTGGGCACAGGGGAAAAATACAAGATTAGGCAAAAACAATGCAGCCAGAGCCGTGCAGCATCGTGGGGAGCGACCTGCCTGCGAGCTGAAAAGCAGAAAATTTAAGGTAGGTAGGAGGTTGCAGAGGCAACAATTTGACCACATTGGGCAGGCAAGAAGGGCAGTGGCAGCACAACAGACTATGGAGGGCAGTGGAAAGGGGGCAGGGGCAACAAAAATACAATGCAGCACAGGCAAGAGAGGCTGTGGCAATATAATAGACGATTGGGGGCAGAAGGAAGAGGCAGTGGTACTACAACCATACATGCCAACAGACCCGATTGAGCCAGGAAACGCCCAATGTTTTTAAGTCCAAATGGGCTTTATTTGATCTGTCTCCTGTCTACCATCTCCTCTTTTTCAATGTTAGTCAATGAGGAAAATCAGTACCCCAGTTTGTTTTCAAAATCTCCCTCTTACCAAGTTCAAAATGTTAGCAAGTATGGTACATTGAATCATGGAAGGCAGAAGGGATTGGGCTAGGGACATGGACTTGGATAACAGAGGACAGGGGGGACATGGAGAGGTCCTGACCATACTTGGCAGGCATCAGGGTTTGCAGCAGCACAATACAACACACAGGGCATGCGGGATGGGAGTGCAGCACAATAATCTATAGAAATCAATAGGGAGGGGACAGGACCATGTGCATGGACAACAGAGAACAGAGGAGAAAGAGGCAATGGCAGCTAGCTGACCATAATGGACAGACAGGAGAGAAAGCATAACGGACTATAAAGGGCAGGAGGGAGAAATCAGGGGCATTACAATGGAACAGACAAGCCAGGAGGGAGGGAATAGGTGTCTGCATATGGAAAACTGAGGTCAGGGGGCAAGGGGGCAGGAGCAGCAAGCTGACCATGGAGGTCAGGCAGGACGGGCACTAGAAGCAAGACACACCATGGAGAGCAACAGTGTGACTATAATAGCATTCACACAGACCATGGAGGGAAGGTGGGAGGAGGTCAGGGACCACACAGGGAAGGTGGCATGGGCTGTGGCAGCACAGAAGATCATGCATGGCAAATGGGTAGGGTTTGTGGCAGCACAATGGCCATGATGGGCAAGAAGTAGGGGTCAGGAACATGCACAAAGGACCATGGAGGGTAGAAGGATGCGGTAGGAGCTGGGCATAGGGTAGAAGGATGGGGTAGGAATTGAGCACACACAAGAGAGTTCAGGGGAAGTGGCTCACAACAGACCATGCAGGGCAGGCAGGAGGAGCAGTTGCAGCACCACAGACCAGGTAGGACAGAAGGGTGTGGCAGTAAAATGGACCATGGAGGACAGGAGGAAGGGGCTAGGGGCATGGAACATGGACAGGCAGGGTGGAGGTGGCAGAGACAGGTTACAGTCATCTGACAATGCTAGGCAGGTGGGAGGGGAGTGGCAGTTCAACAGAACAATCAGAGTAGCTAGGAGGGGCAAATACATGGAACATGTTGGGCAAAAAGGATGGAGCAGGGGCATGTGCACAGACATCAGAGGGCAGGGGGAAGGAGAGTAGGGGCAGCAAGCTAAGCACAGAGGCTAAGCAGGAGGTCAATGACGGGGCATAGAATTTGGCAATGGAGGGCAGGAGGAGTGGACTGGGACATCATGCTAAATGGAGGGCAGTGGCAGCACATCAGATGGCCGGAGGGGGGAGGTTTGTGCATGGATTCAGACAACAGAGGATAGGGAGGAGGTGGGTGGGCCAGCAAGCTAACTGGGAAGGCCAGTGGCAGAACAACTGCCACACAGGGCTGTAATAAGGGAGCAGGGACATGGACTTGGACAATGGATGTTCCAGAAGGAGGGGAGGCAGGAGCAGCAAGCTTGGGTGGGAGCAACACAATGCACAATACCAGGCTAGACCCTGCTTCTAACCCCCACCATCCATTGTGATATGCATCTTACTTAACGTTAAAAAAAACTAGAAATTTGCTGAAACAAACAAATATTACAGGGATGTTATAGTTAGACTCAGATTTTACTCATATCCAACCAGTGAAATTCAGCAGTTATAGTTACCTGAGCTAACTAACCTACGCCCCGCAATGTACTGCGTACTGCTAATGACCTCAGACATTACATCATTCATGGCATGGTCAGTTACATCAATCATGACATCACTCATGACATCTCAAATGAGCTGTGAATGGAATGGAACTTTAATCGCTAGAACTTTATTTAGGGATAGAGTGTGTTTATTAACACCATAGGTTTCAGGGGCATTATAGTTAGGCATAATCATTTAAAAAAAACTTTGACATTCACTGAAAAAAACAGAGGTTTCAGGGACGTTATAGTTAGAAATTAGCATTTAAAAAAACTCAGGTATTAACACATGCAGTGCTACAATCAAATGTGCACTATCCATGCAGTACTCTAGCGACCTCCACACTTATGAAATGAAATGAAAAGGGCTCTTATAAAGCGCATGGCTACCCGGAGGCATCCCAGCGCTGTAGCAGTAACCAAGAAGGGAACTCTCTTCTACAGAAAAGCCAGGTCTTTAAATGTTTTTGGAACGTGAGGTGGTTTGGTTCTTTACGGAGGACGAGAGGGAGGGCATTCCAGAGTTTAGCCGCGTTGTAGGAAAAGAGCCGTCCCCCGCTTCTGGCTTTCTTGATCGAGGATGTTGCTGCTAGATGAAGCTCATCTGAGCGTAGCCTTCTGTTGGCTCTGTAGGGGCGGATCACATTTTTGATAATAGGTGGTCCGGATCCTCTCAGAGACTTATGAGCTACACATAGGGCCTAGAAGTGGTTCCTTTCCTGCACCGGGAGCCAGTGGAGGGCACGCAAGGAAGGTCTGGCTGAGCAGCGATTGGGGGTCCCCATAAGCAGCCTTGCAAGAGTACGGATTCACTCCTCCAATTACCCAAGTAGTACCCATGCAGTCCAACAGTCACACTGTCACTCTCCGTCCACTCCTTCAATCATCCAGCCAGTACCATGTACTAAGCCAATCACTCTGCCAATACCCAAGCACTTATGAATTCACCATGCACTCCCATTGCGGTACTCTAATAATATAGTCAGTACCCATGTACTCATGCAATTACCCAGGCACTTATTCATGCACTTCTACATTCCTTTGACTGTTATCTATACAGTTTACTAATCTCCCTGTTATTACCAATGCACTCCTGTTACTCAGCCAGTCCCATGTCCTTATCCAATCAGTCTACCAAAAGCCAAGCACTTATAAATTCGCCATGCACTCTCCTTGCAACACTCTAAGTATCCAGTCACTATCCATGTACTCATGCAATGACCCAGGCACTAACACATGTAGTGCTACAATCAGATGTGCACTATTCATGCAGTCCTCTAACCACCTCCACACTACTAATTCACTCCTCCAATTACCCGGGTAGTACCCATGCAGTCCAGCAATCACACGGTCACTTTATATGCATTCCTCCAATCATCCAGCCAGTACCATGTCCTTATCTAATCACTGCGCCAATCCCGGAGCACTTATACATTCACCATGCACTCACATTACAGTACTCTAATCATCTTGTCAGTACCCATGTACTCATGCAATGACCCAGACACTAACACATGCAGTGCTACAATAACATGTGCACTATCCATGCAGTCCCCTAACCACTTATACACTGCTTATTCACAGTTTCATTTTCCCAGGTAGTACCCATGCAGTCCAGCAATCACACTGTCACTCCCCATACACTTATCTAGTCACCCAGTTAGTGCCATGTACTAATCCAATCACTCCATTACCCAAGCACTTATAAATTCACCATACAATCTCCTTGCAGTACTCTAATCATCCAGTCACTACCCATGCAATGACCCAGACACTAACACATGCTGTGCTACAATAACATGTGCACAATCGATGCAATCCTCTAACCACGTATCGTATACACTGCTAATCACACCTTCATTTTCCCATGTAGTACCCATGCAGTCCAGCAATCACACTGTCACTCCCCATGCATTTATCCAGTCACCCATATAGTACTATGTATTAATACAATCACTCCATTAATACCCAAGCACTTATAAATTCACCATATACTCTACTTGCAGTGCTCTAATCATCCAGTCAGTACCCGTGCACTCATGCAATGACCCAGACACTAACACATGCAGTGCTACAATAACATGTGCACTATCCATGCAGTCCCCTAACCACTTATACACTGCTCAATCACACCTTAATTTTCCCAGGTAGTACCCATACAGTCCAGCAATCACATTGTCACTCCCCGTGCACTCCTCCAGTCACCCAGCCAGTACCATACACTAATCCAATCACTCCGCCAATACTCAAGCACTTATAAATTCACCATACACTCTCCTTGCAGTACTCTAATCAGCCAGTCACTACCCATGTACTCATGCAATGACCCAGACACTAACACATGCAGTGCTACAATAACCTGCACTATCCATGCAGACTTCTAACCACATATACAGTGCTTATTCACATCTTCATTTCCCAGGTAGTAATCATGCAGTCCAGCAATTACACTGTCACTCCCCATGCATTTCTCCAGTCACCCAGCTAGTACCATGTACTAATCCAATCACTCTGTTAATACCAAAGCACTTATAAATTCACCATATACTCTACTTGCAGTACTTTAATCATCCAGTCACTACCCATGTACTCATGCAAGGACCCAGACACTAACACATGCAGTGCTACAATAACATGTGCATTATCAATGCAGCCGTCTAACCACTTATACACTGCTTATTCACAGCTTAATTTTCCTAGGTAGTACCCATGCAGTCCAGAAATCACACTGTCACTCCCCATGCATTCACCAGTCACCCAGCCAGTACCATATACTAATCCAATAACTCTGCCAATACCCAAGCACTTATAAATTCACCGTACACTCTCTTTGCAGTACTCTAATCAGCCAGTTACTACCCTTGTGCTCATGCAATGACCCAGACACTAACACATGCAGTGCTACAATAACATGTTAACTATCCATGCAGTCCTCTAACCCCTTATACACTGGTTATTCACACCTTCATTTTCACAGGTAGTACCCGTACAGTACAGCAATTGCCCTGTTCATCCCCATACACACCTCCAGTCACCCAGCCAATACCATGTACTAATCCAATCACTCAATCATACCCAAGCACTTGTATATGCACCATACACTCTCCTTGCAGTACTCTAATCATCCAGTCAATACCCATGTTCTCAGTCAATGATACAGGCAGTAACTCATGCACTGCTACAAAACTCCATGCACTTTCCATGCAGACCTCTAACCACCTACACACTACTCATTCACTCCTCCAATTACCCAGGTAGTACCCATGCACTCCAGCAGTCCCCCTCACACTTCCCACGCACTCCTGCAATCATCCATGCAGCACCATAGACTTATCCAAACACTCCGCCCATACCCAAGCACTTATGAATTCACCATGCAGTCTCTTTGCAGTACTCTAATCATCCAGGCACTACCCATGTACTCATACAATGACCCAGGAACTAATTCATGCACTGCTACAATCCTCCATACACTACTCATACAGACCTCTAACCACCTACAGACTACTGATTCACCCCTCCAATTACTCAGCAAATACCTATGCACTCCAGCAATCCCGTCACTTCCTATGCACTCCTCCAATCACCCATCCAGCACCATGTACTTATCCAATCACTCCGCCAATATCCAAGCACCTATAAACTCACCATGCACTCTCATTACAGTACTCTAGTCATCCAGTCAGTAACCATGTACTCATTGAATGACCCAGGAAGTAACCATCCACTACTACAATCACTTGTGCACTACACATGCACTCATCTAATCACTTACACACTATTCATGCACTCCTCCAATTACCCTGCTATTATCCATGAACTCATTCAATCATGTTGCCACTTCTCAAACATTCATAAAATAACCATGCACTATACTTGCATTTCTCTGATCACCCACAGTGTCCATACTCTCATGCAATCACACATGTAATTTTTATTTTTTTAACCAGTAGATGTGGTTCCGTAAGCACCGGGTTTTTTTGGAACAATTTTACATTTCTTTTGTATTTTTTTATTTTTTAGAACTTTTTTTGTGTTTTTATTTTAAAAATAACAGAAAAATTAGGATCAGGAAATGATCTCGTGAACAAAAACAAAAGCGCATTATAATTTTTTTTATATATTTGTGCGCTTTAAGAGCAGCAGAGATGACATCAATGCACTGTTCGTCAACACAGAGCTCGGTGGAGCCCTTAATGCGACTAACTGCTGCATTTAAAAATTCAGGCATGATATGAGGCATTGGTGCAGATAAAATCTGTGCAGAAGTTGATGGTCTTCTTCAGCAGCAGCATTCAACTGTCTTTCCTCTCTTGCAATGTGTACAGGGTGGATGGTCTCCATATGCTTTTTCATACTACTAAGAGTACTTTTTATCGGAGCCTCTGGACAGCACTCTCTCACAGATAATGCAAGTTACTTTTCTTGCATTCGCCTTTTTTTCTCCCTCCGGTACACTAAAAACGGACCAAACAATGCTTTCCTTTCTTTTCTTCTTCTGCTGCACCATCTGTTCTTCCTCCTCTACTGCAAGTGGATCAACTTCGGTAAAACTAGAAGCCATATTTGTATTAAAAATATACAAACACACAAAAAAGGTTTATAAATATAAAGAGAAGCAAGAAACAGGTCTTCTCTCTATCTAGGACAAAAAGTAAGGGAAATATCAGAAGGATGGATCATCCTTCTTTCACAATGAAATTGATTTCAACCAATCAGATTCTTTTTTTCTTTTGCTGACATGAAGTTGCATAGGGTGCGCGCACGCGTCAAGCACCCTTTGCGCACCCGCGAATATCATATATATTATTATACACTGTAAATAAAAAATTATTTAAGCTTTTAATCAGTATATTAGCAAAACTGTTCAGTCTAATATCATATTCAAACTTTCTATATTCATTTTTTTTACTTTAAAAATACGCTGAAGTCGCGACTTCGGCGCGATCACGGCGCATACCTGAAATACATGCTGGGAGATGTTGCGCACAATAAGCGGCTACACCGCGCATTTCGTAACTTTTCTTTTGTCGAAATTATATTGAAAATAATACTTTAAAAATACTTTTATTAAGAAATTTAGACAAATATCTAAAGGAAAACTTTTAATTAATTTAAAGATATTTCATTCTTTACAAATTACGTCAAAGTCGATACCCCAGTGCGACTTTTCAAAATAGCTACTGGAATGCGTGCAGCCATCGTGTAGGGTGCTCGAAGGGTGCGCAACTTCTGAATGAATATAGTTTTCCTAACTAAACATTATTTACAATTTTTTTAATATATGTATATGTATAGAAAATAAAAAAAACATAGGATTGAGGTACATTAGACTTACAAATTTTCATTTAAAAAAACCTTTGAAATTTACTGAAAAAACCACAGGTTTCAGGCACGTTATAGTTAGTTGGACATTTCACTCAAACAAAACCATAAAAATTCTGGCGTTATAGTTAGTTCAGCTAACTATAACTCGCGCCCCCGCAATGCACTGCTGATGACCTCATATATTACATCATTCATGACATGGTCAGTGACATCACTGATGACATTACTGATGACATATCAAATGACATGGTCAGTGACATCACTGATGAAATCACAAATGACGTCACTGATTACATCATCCACGTGAACATCTGATGCACCTCCTCACACCTGAATATAACCTTTGATGCACCCACTCTAAAATACAGACTACCATTTTCGAAATAATAGACACATCAATACCAGTTACCAAATATGCACTGACTGATTCCTAGATCTACGCACACATCCACTCATTCACCCATACAGTCACTCATACATGCCGTCACTCATCAATATAATGCTATCATATGCACTTATACAACTATACAGACACTCACACACTGCCACATAGCCAGTTACTCTCACACCTTGTCAGTCATGCCAAGAATCAATCATACTTCCATTTACTCACCTATATAGTTATACAGACACCACCTCATTTATTCACACATAATTACTCTCTTATAGAATCACTGAAACAAATACACACTCATCCTTGCAGCCACTCTCACAATTACTGACTCTCACATATGTTATGTTATGTTACTATAGTTTTATATAGCGCAAATCACCACTGGTCTCTAAGCGCTTTTAACCCCTTCACTGCGGCGGCTATTCCGCCGCAGTGCTAAAGGGGGAGGGCGGGCGAGTGGCGGGCACATGCTGGTGACGGAACCGCTCCGTCACCAGCGTCGGTTGCGCTGTGCTCATGACGTAGCGGTTCCGTCACGGCCCCGCCCGCTCAATAGAACGCGCCGCGCAGGTGCGGCGGCCGGGCCATGACGGAACCGCTCCGTCATCAGCACAGCGCGACCGCGGCTGATGACGGAGCGGTTCCGTCATCAGCAGGGGAGGGGTTAAAGAAAAAGGAACACAACAAATACCCACCGGTAAACCGCCGGCGACCACACATAGTTATGTATATACACCATCACTCACATTTACTGCCTTTTACATATGTAGTTACTTGCACATGTACCACTGAGACATCCATTCACTCACCAACACACCCATACACACACTCACCCACCCATACAGCTGTTTCCACATGCACTCTTGAACCCATACACCCAGTGAATCAATCACTCACACATCTATGCACAGAGTCACACATACATACACACACACTCAGGCAGCCATACAAATACTCAGGCAAGCATTCAATAACCCATATAGACACTCATGCAGCTACTCACCAACCCATGCAGCAGCTTACACAACAACATTGAAAAGAGAGCTGGAACTGTACTAAGCACTGAAGCAGTTTAATTTACCAGACTGTTTAGATAGCCTGGGTGAGTCGCTGATGAAAAATGTGGATAACAATAAGCTGCAGGTTAATTTACAATGCTCACAGGATGTTTTAATTATGTCCCTGAAACCTATGTATTTTTAGTGAATTTCTAACTATAACCTAGTAGTCACGTTTGCAGAGTGGTGCAGAAAGGGGCCTGGGCCTCCGACCAGCGCTCATAAATTCCACTGTGTAGGACTTACCGGAGGTACCAGGAAGGCTACTTGGCCCCCAATTCCCTCAGGAATAAAGTGGACTTCATCCTCCAACCAGTAGTGTGCCAGGAGGCGCGCTTGCAGAGTGGTGGAGAAAGGGCGTTGTGGCCTCCGAAGACTTCTTAGCAATCCCACTGTGTGGGACTTACTGGAGGTAACAGGAGTGGTAGTTGGAAGGACATCCTTGGAGGCCAACTACCCCTCCTATTACTCCAGTAAGTCCCACACAGCAGGATTGCTAAGTTCTCATAGCAGGCCATGCCCCTTTGCACAAAACTCTGCAAACGCGCTCCCTGGCACTCTCTTGGTTGGGAATTTAAGTCCCCTTTGTTGCTGGGAGGCACTAGGAGCGAATTAGCCTACTTGCTACCTCCAGTAAGCACCACACAGTGGGATTGCTGAGAGGTGGACACAGGTCACACCCCCTTTCCCCATCACTCTGCAAACGCGCCTCCTGGTGCGCTCTTGGTTTGGGGATGAAGTCCCCTTGCCTCATGAGGGTCCCTGGGGGCCAACTAGTCCCCCTGTTACCTCCAGCAAGCCCCTGAGAGTGTTCATAGGCCATGCCCCCTTTTTACACCACTCTGCAAACGAGACTCCTGGCACACTGCTGCTTGGGGGATGAAGTCCACTTTAGTCCTGAAATCCTCAGGACACAAGGAGACATCATCGCCCCACCAGCAGTGCTCCGAGAGGCGAGTTTGCAGAGTGGTGTAAAAAGGAGCGTAACCTCAGACCACCTCTCAGCAATCCCACTGTGTGGGGCTTACAGGAGGAACCTGGTGGGCTAGTTGGCCCATAAAGACCCTTAGGATTCAAGGGGACTTAATCCCCAACCCAGGATGCGCCAGGAGGAGCGTTTACAGAGTGGTGCAGGGAGGGAGCTGGGTCTCTGGCGAGATGCCGGCTTCTCTTTCCTGTTTTTTTTTTATTTTAGAAGGGGGCATGGGCCCCACTTCTCTTAATATTTTTGTGACCCTGGAAACCCCATCCCCCAGGGCCTGAGACATTAAAAAATATAAATATTTTTCTTAAACGAGAAGAGGGACCCCCGGGGCACGGCCAGTTTTTTACCCAAAAAGACTGCATGTAAAGGAGGGGGCTGCCTAGTCCTCCTCCTGAGGCCTTGTTTGGCACCGGGGACCCCATCCCTGGGAGCTTTGCCTCTTTTTGATGATTTTTTTTTTTACGGGAGTGGGCCTGCGTGGCCCCCCTCCCCTGTAGTCCCTCCCTACTGACATGCAGCTCCCTTTGCCCAAAAGCAATTCTGCTTCACTTCATGGTAGCAAGAGCGGTTTTCCTGCTCTCGCTTCCATGAAGCGAAGCAGAGGTTTGCTATGACAGCCCGGGTGCAGTGTTCCCACCCTGCCATAGCAATCTGCAATGTCCAGGTGGTGGGCAACCTGGGACATTGCTGGAGCCGGCCCAGCCGGCCCTGGGGGGGCGATCCCAGGGCCATGAAGGGCTCCCTGAGGGAGTCGCGCAGCCCCACTCCATCACAAATAAAGCCCCGGGGAGGTGGTGGTTCCCGGGGCAGTGTGGGGGGGGGGGCAGGAGTCCCCCACTTGTTTATTTCAATTGAAGCCCCGTGGAGGTGGGGGTCCCGAGGGCTTTGGGGGGGTCCAAGAGGCACCCCGCACATAATTAAAGTAATGTCCGAGGGAGGTGGCAGTCCCCAGGGCAGCGTTAGGGGCAGAGGCCCCCTCAAACATTTTTTCTGAAAAGCCCTGGGGAGGTGGCGGTCCCCGGGGCTGCGGGCCCCCCACATAACAATTATACATGGCCCCCCAGGTGCTTAAAAGAAATGAAGCACAGGAGACTGCCCTTCGGTTTGTTTGTTTTTTCGGCGGGATTTACGCATGTTACGCAATTACTGCTGAAAATATTTTTTAATGCTTCTTTTGGCCCTGGGGTTCCTGGGGTCAGGGTGTTTCTTCCCTGCCCCCTTTTCTCTGTTTATCATTTTCTTACCATTTTTCTTGTGACTAGCTCCTATTGAGTCACAAGATGGCTGCCAACACTTCCTGTTTTGAAGTGTTGGCAGCCATCTGAGTCAAGCTTGTGATCAGGAGGGTTCAGCCAATCTGATCTCACAATTCTCAAATATCTGTAAATGTGTACATTTCTCAAAAGCTACGGAACGGATTTATATCCTTTAAAGAAAAGCGTGATTTCTGGACCAAAAGCTACATGTTTGCTAAATTGAGTGTAATTCCGTTCAGCAGTTCAGGCTGTAGCCAAGTCTAAAGTTTCCTATGGAAATTAACATCTGACCTGAGCGGCCCATTAGTTTTGAAAATTTCGTGAAGATTCGTCAACCAGTGCCAAAGATATTGTTAAAAGAAAAAATGCTTTCGGAATAGAAACAATGTTCTAACTATAGCATCCCCTGGCCAGGAGGCTGCCGTACCACTGACTAACGGAGGAGAACGCAGAGCGTGTAGGGCGTGCTGACGTGGCGAGGCATAGCTGGTCGCAGGTGGGAGGAGCTGGGCCGAGCAAGCAGAGCAAGTGGAGGTCAAGGAACTGCCGGTGCCGTTTTTACGCTACCGGGACTGGGACCGCCGCAGACCTGGGGACGAGGCGGGACGAGGCGACGGCGGTGTGGAGAAGCAAAGACCAAGTAAGTCAACAAGCGAGGGGTGGTGAGCGGCGGCACAACATAGCCATGGATAGGTCGTGAGCCAAGCCCGGGCTAAGTTCAAGACCTCGCTCCCCCCCGGTCGCATGGTGCTTCGCCCTGCCTGCTTAACCTAACCTGCCCCCAAGTTACTCTCTACAGGTCACTTACAGAGGGCATTTACCAAGCATCCGGTTCTTACCGTGGCTTGGTCCGGTGTAACGGGCAACGGGCACCAGCTCCACTCTGCTCTGCGTGGTCCCCCCCCACCTGCCGCTACCTACCTCCCCTGCCGGTTGGCCGCTTAGGCTTTGGCTAAGCCCCCCAGCTTTGGTTCTGCTCCCCCCGCTCCCCCCTCGGCTCCCCAGGCTCGTTGACATCCTGCCGGCCCCGCCGCCCAGGTCGGAGACCAGGCCGTGACGGTTTACGTATTCCCCCCCCTACGTGTGACCCCACCTGGCTGGCTGAGGTGTCGCATCTGGGAGGGGTGTCTCTGAGCCAAAGCACGGATCCTAGGCCTCCGCTGTGGTCGCTTCGGTGGACAGCGAGCCGGGGGAATAAGTGAGCGGTGGGGCGCCTTCATGCAAAGCACCAGCAATAGCAATAGCAGCAGCATTTGATATCTGACCTCCTGCCACGAGAAGACAATCCAAAGACAACCCAAGATCAGAAAATTCGCGGGGGAGACATTAGGGTTCCTCACGACCCTTACGATTCTCCAGAACCTAGTAGAAATACCCCAGCGCAGGTCTGGAAGAAGGTCCCACTACATTTGTCCCTACACCGGCTGGCTCTGAACAACCACGTCCTTCAATAGAAGGGATGAGATCTGGGAGAATAAGAAAAGCTGCCATCGCAATAAAACAGAAGAAATCAAAACAGTCGGCAACCGACGAAGAGCGCCCCCTGGCTAACCATACGAGCCCTCTGGCCCTCCAGGATACACTGAAGGCTCTAAAATCGCCCCCAAATGGAAGGCAATTCACTAGCAACAGCAGCACGCTCCTTCCCTGTGTACCAGCCCCGAACAGACTAAAACCCTTGACCCTCTTGGACTACTTTAAAAAAGCCCCGGACATGGCAAAGTCTTCCTCTCTCCCTCAACCCCTGGAGGCAATCAGGCCCTGTGTCTCAGATCAACCAGCAAAGACAAGCACGCTCCCGCCGCAAACGCTGTTAACAACAACTAAAAAGCCTGCTTCAGCTCCGGAAGTTTACATCTTTGGGTCTGCATCTAACGACCAGATAACTACCCGGGAGGGCTGTGGGAGGGCCACTCAAAATCCCCCACCAAGTTATCAACCCTCATTGAGTCAGTTTCTTCCTCCTTATGCCATTCACAAGCAAGAGGCCAGCCCCACCCAACCACCTCCAGCGAGCCCTACTCACAATTTAAGCCCCCTAGCATGGTAACCATCGCAATCGGAGACCCCATTAACATTGCCATCTCAAAACACTGCAGCGCTAAAGGAGGTTACCCCAGTCCCTCACCTTCAACTAATCTTCCCACAAATTCATGCACAAAATAACCACGCACTTAATAATGACATACTTAGCCCCCCCTACTACATATCCCTAGCTCTCCAAAGGGAAGCTTGGACTTGACCAGTCTCCAACAATGCTTATTCTCACCACCAGCAGCAATAACAATTTCACCAAAATCACCTAAAAAACCTGACTCAAATGATCAACTTTTAGCGGACCTGTCCTTCTTCTTTAAAAACCCTCAAAACTCTCCTAATCTTACTCCAAAATCGAAGTCATTTCAAGAAGCCCCTACAATATCGAGTATCTGTCCTCAATTACTCCAAACCTTTCAATTGACAGTTACTGCCTTAAATTACCACTCTGATAAATTAGACACGCAGGTCGACCTACTGAACACTTTAGCATTGTTCACAGCAGGGATCGACAATAAACTGGATAAATTGAACACCTTAATCACAGGAGCACAATCATCTTCAAAACTAATACAGTCGGTCTGTTGCTGCTCACCTATCATTGACTCACTCTCCTCGCTGCCAGGCTTTCTAACCACTGTAATAAAGGAGGTCAAGCTGTTGAAGGGAGGCAGCCCAGATGAAACCTCCCGCCAGCAACCCCAAAAACCCTCAAATCTGATCTCAGAATCAGTTAACCTCTCGACAACTCCTGCTATTGGGACTCAGCTGAGTGGGGAACAAGACCCCCGATCAAGTCAGATCAACAACCAAATAAAACTCCACCAACCCCAACCGCTTCCAATGTCATCAGCGTCGAGGTGGGTGGTTTGACCGACATATATTAGGGCCCGGGGGCAAAGAAGTGCGTATATCACATCGGAGCTGTTACAGTTTGTAAAGTGTGGCAGTTTGTAAGTTCTGTTGTTGTATGTAAAGGTTGTTCCCTCATGGCACAGATCGCACGCTTTGCACTATCAATCAATCAATCAATCAGTCATTTGTTAAGCGCACTACATACCCACGAGGGTCTCAAGGCGCTAGGGGGTGGGGGCCGCTACTGATCGAACAGCTAGGTCTTTAGTATCCTCCTGAAGGTCAGCAGGTCTTGGGTCTGTCGTAGGCTCAGTGGGAGGGTGTTCCATGTCTTGGCGGCAAGGTGGGAGAAGGATCTCCTGCCAGTGGTTGTTCTTTGGATGCGCAGGACGGTGGCGAGTGAGAGGTCGGTGGAGCGTAGCTGGCAGTTGGGGGTGTAGAAGGAGAGCCGTCTGTTGAGGTAGGCTGGGCCGGTCTTGTGGAGTGCCTTGTGTGCGTGGATGAGGAGCTTGAAGGATATCCTCTTGTTGACGGGGAGGCAGTGCAGGTTTCTCATGTGAGGGGTGATGTGGCCGTGTCATGGTACATCGAGGATCAGTCGTGCCGAGGCGTTTGCGATGCGATGTCCACATTTGCGATGCCTGTCACGGGCGGGAGGCCCAGGTGGCACCTCAGGTCCGTTTGTTAAGGGGTTTCCAGGAAAGCTCTGACAACTGTATCATTGATATTTCTTCCCCTCTTGAAGGCGAACATGGGGTCTTGGTTAGTATGTAACTCACTTGCAACCAAGTTCCAATACTTCTTTACAATCTTTTTAATGTCGTTACTCTTGGTACTGAATGTTATTACGCAAACAATATTGCTTGCTTCCCTAGGTCTTTCATTGACCTCCAGCAGTTGGTCATGGGGACAGTACCAGGCTCCTTTCTTAGCCCGTTTCAGTAATCCGGTCGGGTATCCTCTTTCCTTTAGATGGGTTGTTAGGGTTTGTGATTCTTTGAAGAAGTCTTTCCTTCGGGAACAATTTCTTTTCAGCCTCAAGTACTGTCCACAGGGCAATTTATCCCTCCGGTTTCGAGGGTGATGCAAACCATACATTAGCAATGTGTTTCTTTCCATTGGTTTGCAGTAGAGGTCACACTATAGTAAGCCATCCTCTACCCGGAATGTCAGGTCCAAGAAATCTATTGCTTCACTATTGCTTGTCATCGTAAATTGAATATCCCTTGTCCTGGTATTCAGCCACGCGTGGAAATCAATCAGCTCATTTGTATTGCCGGACCACACCATTATCACGTTGTCGATATATCTTTTCCATACCTCTATCCTGTTGAGGTATGGATTGCAATGACTGTACAGGTGTTCCTCCTCGTAGTGGTCCATGAAAATGTTTGCTAGACTTGGTGAGGCAGCGGCTCCCATCGCCACTCCTTTGCACTAATAATAGAACTGTCTTCTGAAGATGAAATAGTTCTCTTTCATTGCAATCTCCAGTAGTGAAATCAGAAAGTCTATTGGGATCCAGTATTGTCTGGGTCGTGAGTACAGTGTAGTCCTGATGACCTCCAGCGCTTTGTCTTGAGGGATTGATGTGTACAGCGAGGACACATCTAGTGTTACCAGTAACAGTGTACGGACATCAATTGCCTGGCCCTCCAGCAATTGTATGATGTGCATACTGTCTCTCACAAAGGATTTCGTTTTGGGGACGCAAGGTTGTAAAAAATGGTCAATGAATTGGTTCAATGGTACCAAAATCGAACCACAACCAGACACAATTGGTCTGCCAGGCGGCCTCTCTAACCGTTTATGCACCTTCGATAATGTGTATAACGTTGGGATCCTTGGTTCCTTTTTGTTTAGGAAGTCGTATTCATGACGACTCAGGAATCCATCTGACAATCCACCTTTGGTTACCTCTTCTATCAGGGTTTTGAGATCAGGGGTTGGGCCCCGCGGGGTCGGTTGGTAACTCTCCAGTACCCCCAATTGGAGTTCTATCTCTTCTACATAGTCATTTGTGTTTTGTAGCACCACTGCACCGCCCTTATCTGCTGCCTTGAAAACAATGGAGTGATTGTTACCCATGGAATGTAGTGCCAATTTCTCGTCCTTACTGATGTTATATTGTATGCATTTTCTTCCATCCAAGAGTTGCATAGTTTCTTGGAGAACGATTTTCTCAAAAGCCAGTATTTTCTCACTCATCTGAAACGCTGCTGGTGTAAATGTAGAGGCAGGTCCGAAATCTGTTGCCGCATGTGTCAGGGTGTATGTATTTTTATTGAAGAAATACTTCAGTCTTATTTTTCGAAGAAACGCTGAAGCTCAAGTCCTTGGTCAAGGTTTCCTGGTGGGTGATGGCCATGTGGGTGCCAAAAAAGGTTGGCCCTTCCAAAAGCGTTCCATCTCAAGATGGGTTGCCCTTTGTATAAATTTTGTTTATGCTTTAGAGAAAAAAGAACCTCCAGTGGGGCTGCATGCTCATTCCACTAGGGCTACGGGATCAACTACTGCATTGTCACGTGGAGTCCCACTCATTGACATCTGCCAGGTGGCAATGTGGCCATCTATGCACATGTTCACCAAACATTACTGCCTGGATAGTCAAGTCTAAGGGACAGCTATTTTGCCAGTTCTGTCCTCCAGGACTTTCTGGTGTGAACTTGGTTCACAGACCCTCCTCCGGGGTTAATATTGCTGGGGTATCTATTCTAAGATAAGGAATCTATAATTAACTGTCTCTTTCAGATGAACAAGTTACTTACCTTTGGTAATGATGTATCTGTAAGAGATGTAGGATAGTTATAGATTGCTTACTCATTGAGCGTATTGAAATTAAAAAAAGTGGGGCATTAGTCTATGGACAACGCCATTGATCAAACGATACGCTTCACAGCCCTGAATCAAGCTGCAGTGGTTCCATTGCCTCATTTTTTATGCTAGTTATATATATAACTATACCATAAAAACATAGTATACCTTCTGATGAAAAAGAGTACTTAAAATCAAATATTCAATATTCCCACAATAGACTAGGTTAAAAACCTGATTATGGAATTATTCTATTAAATTGGACTGTATCTTTAGACCTTTAGCAACAATTCAACCATAATACAGTTATATTTTACCAGTGTGGGGTCCAAATGGTTTCCTGGCACCTCAACATATAAATCCTGTCCATTAAAATGCCTTACGTGATTAGGACAGGTGAAGCTTTAATATATTCTGACCTGGACCCGCCCGGGAAGGGATGGCTATAAGGCTTAGACGGAACTGGTAGGTTCTCAGAGAATACTTGCGTGCACCTAATATCCAGTGGTATATGATACTGGGGTAGAGGGGTAGGACTTTCCACCATTAGCAGGATAATTGTTAACAGGTTTCAGGAAGATCCAATTGATCACCTTGTTTCTCTGATTAAAATTCCCGCACCCACACATGCCCCCCAAGTAACCTGGTCATACCCCACAACGTGCACTGATTTAACTTGGGTCTAGATAGCAAGGCCCAAGAATGACTTGCGCGAACACCACATGAAATACAAAAATCTTGAGACTGCAAATATGATCGGTTGTTGAGTATCGTATTTCAGAACCCTAAATGCTTCTGCACAGTAGGAGGTCTCCAGATTTCTCAACAGCTGTATCAGCCATCTTAATCTAGCTTTTTCATAGCCAGGACAGAAGAAGAATACATGAAATTCAGTTTCCTTAACATTTCTGCATGCCGGACAACTTCAGAAGGTAGTACCAGCCCATTTGTTGGAAAATAAGCACAAGGGGAGTGGCCCATGCCTGAATTGGACATACACTTTTCTTGCTATGGCTGGCTGTATTTCATCTAGGAAAGTCTCCACATTGTAATGGTCTTTAATTCTCATAAAGATTACTGTTAGAGAACCTAGTGTTGAGCTCCCCTGAAGGAGAGCAAGTTTTCCTCCCCTGTAGCTCCTAACAAGTTCCCTCCTTGTTGCTGCGGGACATGACACTTCTGAGTTGCTCCACTTTCTCGTTCTTCCTATGCTGTGGATTGGGTCCCTGATGTATGTAAGCCAGGCTAATTCTCCTGCCCTGGGGAGACCCATTACCTCCTTTAACTCAGACCTGTATGCAACCAGTCCAGGATATGCCCATATATGACACCAGGAGGTTAGCGGTCTGAGGCCTATTTCTTCTGCGATCGGTCTAAAAGCTAGATCCAATCATAGGGGGAAATGTGGGGTGCTGGGGGAGTACAAGTAACTACCTAATAAAATTGTTTTCAATCTTGGTTATATTTTACGCTGGACAGTGCCCCAAAGTTCATCCCCATACATAGCGGCACCCCTGGCTTGCACTTTATAGATCTCGGCAACGGGATCAATGGGTTTACATAAAGAGGTCCTATAAACTTTGGCCAGCCCACTGTTGTCTTTGCTAACTTGAGGCTCGTTTTGTCCATTTGTGTTGTCCATTCCATTTTCTCTGTTAGGTTAACCCCAAGATATTCTAACACGGATACCCTCTCATCTGGGGTACTGTTCAGGCAAGGATTAGGGATTGTGCTTATTGAGTTGAAGACCATATATTTTTTCTTCTGGATATTAATCTCCAGCCTTCTATTGCTGCGAAAAGCACCAAAAATAACCAGAATCCTCTGAATGCCCATTGGTGACTTGGAGAACAAGAGAGTGTCATCAGGAAACATCTCTGCCTGTACTTTGTTTTGTGCAGTCTTTGGGGCATCAGTGTCCCACTCCTTATTCATTGAGTCTACCAGTGCATTGATATATAAACAAAACAGGGTGCGAGCTAACACGCATTCCTGTCTGAATCCTCAATTGACAACAAGAAGCGTGGTGAGTTTGCCTTGTTTCCCTATATAATTTGGGCATAGTTATCTTCATGCAGTCTCCTAAACATATGGCAGAGATATGTAGGGACTCCAATGTCACTTAATACAGATCATAACTTGTCCCTGGGTACAAGGTCGAATGCAGTTTTTATATTGACAAATATTAGATAAAGGCAACCTCCTTCTTGAATCACTGTTTTCCAGTGTAGGAGCTGGAGCCTGAAAATGTGATCTACAGCAGAGGTGCTTTTTCTAAATCCTGCTTGGAAAGGATTCAGGATATTATGATTCTCCGTCTAGTCCTGGAGGCGTGTCAATAGTACCCGGGCAAAGACTTTCTGCATTACATTGATTAAAGTGATGGGTCTGTAGTTAACTGGTAAGATTTCAGCTCCAGCTGAAGTTTTGTTGGTTCTGAGCGGAAAAGATCCCCATATATTATGTCTAGACCCAGTGCTTTTTTAGGGGTTATTTTATTTATAGCACTTAAAATCTCAGTCAGTGTTATCTCTAGAGACACTCTGGGTATATTCTGTTGTAAATTGTTATTTAAGTGTACAGAGTTACCCTTAACATCAAGTGTGGTATACAGGGCCTGGTAATGATATTTCCAGGTTTCTGCTGCAATGTTGGGCTTGTGAACCCGTTTACCTTCTCTGCAACCTGAGTTAACTATGTTCCAAACACCCTTATGATCATTATCTGACTAAGCCCTTCTCACAATTCTAATTATCCTTCTCCAATCTTTTTTTTGCCAAAACAACAATTTCTCTATATGAGGCCTGATTAGATTTAATGTGTGGCCTGTCTTCAGATTTGATGGCGTCTAGCAATGACAATTTTGCCTCCTGGCACCTACTATCAAACCAGGGGTGTGGGGGCTTCCTTTTGCCTCTAGCATGCCCTGCTGGAAAAAATATGCAGGCTAGTTGGGTCTTTGCAGCCCCTATTAATGAGGTACTTTTACTGTCTACTGTTATGATCTTGTTCACGTCCTGTGAAGAAGAGCCAACAGCTTCGTATATGGCAGCCATTATACCAGGGGATTGTTGCATTACCGACCAACGTATTCTTCTGCTATTACTCGTGAGTATTAGTCTCTTATCTGGGGGGATATTTGCTGGCGATCCAGTTCGAGTGACCGGTAGCTCCAGCTCCAGAGTAAATGCATTGTGGTCACTGTCATGCCGAGGCAACACAGCAAAGTCAACACCCCTATGTCACATCCTGGTTTCCACCAGGATGTAGTCTATCCTAGAAGAAGGGCCCACCCTGTTGAAAGTATGCTTCCCCCGGGAGTCCGATTATGTATGCCCATTACACACCCTTACTGAGTAGTTTAAGGTGAAGGATTTGATGTGAGGGCCAACGGAGGCCCTAATAGGTGGAATATTTGGCTCGGGAATATCTCATATCCTATCTTCTTCACAGACAAAGGGTTTATCTAGGGGCTCAAACTTGCATTGAAAATCACCTCCTTTAACCATAAAAGGGATATTCATGAGGACATGAGAGAGGCCAGTTGGTCCTTAGTCAAAGATTCTTGTCCTGACCTTACAGGTGTAGACATTGGCCAGTGCTATTTTAAACTTAGGGGTAATTGTGAGTAGGACACACTGGATATAATTGGAGGAAAACTCCATCTTAGCCCTGCATCCGAAATGTGTACCTACCCATATACAAAGACCACCAGACAGTCTGCCCTTCCCCTGGTAGTAGTAGCCGTTGTGAAATGTACTAATCCCACCTGCAACACTCCTCCCTAGCCCATGTTTCCTGGAACTGACATATGTTGGGTTGGTCGACAAAGGACCCCCACTCAGAGGAGTCCAGTTTGATTTGTAAACCAGCGACTTTCCAGAATCATACCCTCAACGCTGTAGGTGCTCCATGTATATCTAGGTTTGGTGGAAGGGTATCAATATTAGAGGACAATATCAACCTCTGAGGCTCACAGGGCCCCCTCCTCCGATCCTGACTGGGTGCCACTGTTGGATGAGGTGTTGATTTGAGGACATAGGCCTTTCAGCGTTCCTGAGCTGTTGTCCTGTTCTGACATCGTTAGGGTTGGGTGTTATTATGGGACTGGCTCTTATCCACTGATCCTTCCCTGACCCCTACCATTTCCCTAGCTACTTCTATGGATTCTATCTGCAACTTTAATCTTCCTTCCCATCGATACTCTTTGAGCTACACAGCTGTGTGTTGTGGCTTACCCTCTCCATTGGAATCCCTTCAAGATTTTTTATTTGGTTTAACTCATATTCTTCTGTTGGTCAATCTACCTCCTCCAAAGCCTCAAACCTATTTGTTGTGGTTAGGTTAAATTGCAAGGGTCTGGGTATCTGGGGCATGGGTCCAGCGTGCTGATGGTCTGGATTCCACGTGCACAACGCAGCGCTATTATGTGCCCTCATGGATAATGCTTTGGGTAGTTTATTAAAAAAAACAAGTCGGAGGGACCTTATCTCTGTGCCCAGAACCTGATTGGGATGATTTTTATGCAAGAGACTATGGACAGTCATTGGGTTTCCCAAATTGATCAGAATATAGTCCCCTTGCCTATCTTTGGGACTGTTTTCCTATCCAGCTATCCCTACGGGTCATGAAAATCTCTCCTGCTATGTCATATGAAAACTGCCTATGTCAGGCTAGCCAGAACAGACATTTGTTTGTTAATTCATACTGGGTTTCGTTCTGACTTGTTGTAATCGGGGGTACTCCCGCTAGTACAATAACGTATGGCGATGAGGCAGGGGGTATGTTAATTGTGGGAAGGCATAACTTATCAGCTCTGCCAGACTCATTCCCTTCCCTCTCCCGTCTGCTCTTAGAATCACACGGTGGGATGCGGTTTTTCAATAAAGCCTCGTTGGAGTCAACCCGGCCACCTGCCATATCCCCACAGTTGTTGGTGATGGTGTTAATGGTGGTGGTGCTATATTGTACACTTGATGTGTCTATCTTTGGGACTATCATTGTACTGGGGTTGACTGTCTTGCAGAGGGTATCAATTCCCCTTGCTGTGTCCACAGAAGGCCTTTCGCTACACCTTTCAACCAATTTTTCACAGAGTTCTGACACCTTCTCTAGGCGTCCAACAAGGGGGTCTGCTCCTGAATGTCCACCAGCAGGTTTGCCACCTATGGGGGTATTCAATGTCCACTTGTATACTGTTAATGTGGCTGGGGTCTATCTCATTGGTGCAAGGAATGTTATCAGGAGTTCCATCATTTTGCTTCTTTCGTTTGGCCACCCCTTGATTCGTATTTTTCAGATTCGTCATTCTTAAAAAGGTATAAAAAAGATATCACCTGCCTTCTGTGAATGCACCTTGGGTACGACCCTATGCATGGTATAGTCGTCATGTGGCGTCAAAGGGTGATTGGAATTGGTACAAGGGTTAGCTAGAGGGGGGTCAAGGCTGTTGAAGAGTGTCAAGGGTCTGGTGTTACATACTGCTGTCTTTCTGTGAGTTCAATTTCCGTTGCCTCTAATCCTATAGCCCTCTGTAACATTATATTGGTTGATGTTGGTGGCAGAGATGAGGTTAGTGGCTGGATCTGCGCTGTGCCTTTTCATAGCAGGCCCGCTTCCCATTAGTTGCCTAATAATATCAAAATATCCAAAGGATACTGTGCAGAAGAGAAACAAATGGGGTGAAAAGATAAAATATAGAGTAACAAGCATTAGCATAGCCAATAGGTCTTGCATTTGGGACCTTATAAGTGTTTAACCATGCAACAGTTGGTGTTGTTGCACCAAGGATATTCTGCTGCATAACTAAATACTTATAGTGTCCAAAAAGAGAGACCTATTGGCTATGCCAATGCTTATTTGTTTTTGTTGCCGTTTTGTTTAAGTTGCCAGATCTACAATAGCTGGACATGGTTTTTGTTAACAGTTCTTGGCATCAAATGAACTTGTTTTCATTGCTCTGAATGTTGTTTCCATTCTGGTTGTAGGAAGCAGTCATTCCTGGGGATGTGGGGGCTGCCTATCTGTGCGCATGCGTCAAATTTGCAAATGAGAAAAAGCCTGGTGCTGATGCAATTTACAAGTGTGGAGTGAGTGAGCTCCGGGCAGCATGACTCACTCACACAGGAGTTCCTGCACTGCACCTGCATACTCAGGATGGTTTAAGGAAACTCAACCCACTTCCTCCCAGGCATGGAACACATATTTACCAAGAAACTTCTGAGAAGAGCCTGCCTGCTGCACTGATGGCTGTTGGTGTGTGTGCCTGGTGAAAACGTGCACTGATGGCTGCTGGTGTGTGTGCCCGGTGAAAGTGTGCACTGACGGCTGATGGTGTGTGTGCCTGGTGGAATCGTGCACTGATGGCTGGTGGTTTGTGTGCCTGGTGGAAGCGTGCACTGACGGCTGACGGTGTGTGCGTACGGTGAAAGCTTGCACTGACCGCTGGTGGTGTGTGTACCCGGTGAAAGCGTGCACCGACGGCTGGTGGTGTGTGTGTGTTGGACTTTGGCCCTTAGGGCAGGTTCACCCCTAGACTTTTTGCGTGAAATGGTGACCTGGCAATGGTGATTTTTGGGATTCTGCGCACTTTCACTGTGTCCCAGTGGAAAGTGCGTGCGCACTCTGAGTGCATGTGCTGAGCTAGGCCTGCCCGCCCATAGGAATGCATGGGGAATGTATGTGTCCCTGGTAGTTCCTGATGCGTGGGGTGTACAGGCTTGAGTCTGGTATGTGTGAACTCGTGTGAGTGAATGCTGCGCAACGGTGTATGCAGCATGTATGTGTCTAGTAGAGAAGCGCCATTTCTAGACATGGCTGTACGTGTGCTGTGAGGGTGCTGGCGTGTGATTGGCTGGAGCTGGCTGGCATGCCAGGCTCCAGGAAGTCTGGATGGGTCTGCCCGGTGGTGAGTGGGAGATCTGCATGAGTGATGTGTGGGAGGAGTGTACCTGTGTCCTGGATGGGCTGGGTTTTCCCCACACAATGCTGGCTCCGCCCCCCTGTGGAGAGTCTAATGACCCAAGCCCTGCCAGTGAATAGAATGGGTGGTTGGGCCATCAGAGTACTCAAGAACCAGCTGCGACTGGTTCCGCCCCCACTCTGCACCCTCAGACAAAGGGAAATGGTGTATAAAAATGGGGCTGTGTCCCCACTGAAGTTGTTCTCTTCCAGGATCCTGAGGGGGCTGTTGCTGCTGCTGCTGGGCCAGAGGACCGCCACTTGGGGTGTCTCCCTGCCTGGAGACCCAGTGTGCTGGCTCTGGGCCCAGCCTTGCCCCCTGCCTGCCCTGAAGGACTTTTGCTGGACTCTGTTGTCCCTAGCGCTGGTGAGCGCTTCCTGATCTTCCTAGCGCCTGGGAGCGCTTTGTTTTGCTTATAGCGCTGAGCGCGCTTTATTGCGACCCCCTAGCGCTGAGAGCGCGCTCTATTTCCTGCAAGCGCCTCGGGGCGCTTTATTGTTCAGAGCCGGTGCCCACCCGGCATTTGCCCCGATCGCTACTGCATTCGCGAGTGCCACCTCGCTTATTTGGGATTAATTTGTCCCCTGGCAGGTGCCCACCCTGCCCGGGACTTTGCCACTCATTTCTGCCCAGGATCGAGTGCCCACCTCGCCTGGGAGAATCACCGCCGCAGCCCGGAGTGTTGTGAAAACGTTGCCGGGCCGCTGCCAAGTGCGACCCGGAAGTGCCCGCCTCCCTGCGAGGGGCCGCGCTGCGATTGGCTGCCTGGCCGGAAGCCAGGCAACCCGTGGGCGGGACTGCGGGACAGCCGGAAGCAGCCTGCCTTTCCTGCCCGGGGCTCCCAAGTGAGGAGCGAGCCCCGGACTCCTGCAGCAGCCGGGGAGGAAGAATCCTGCAGCCGGCGTCTGCTACGAGGCTCCCTGAGTGAAGGGAGAGCCCCGCAGCCAGCAAGGAAGCCGAGGAGGAGCCCACACCCCCCAGAGTCCCGGTGAGTGCTGCGCTGTGTCTCCGGTGCTGGGGGGGGGCGTCCTCTGCTTTTCGAGTCCCCCGGAGGGACTCCAACGTGTGGGGCATATCTGTTCTGAGCCCTGAGAGGCTCCACGGGCCCCTTTTGTCACGAGCCCTGAGAGGCTCCAACGTCGTGGGGGCAAGTCTTGCTGCAGAGCCCTGAGAGGCTCTGGGAGGGCCATAATTGCTTCGAGTCCCCAGGAGGGGGGCTCCAACGAAGGGGCAGTCCTTTGGTTTAGAGCCCCGAGGCCCTTGAGTGCCTTTCTATTTGTTGGTTGAGCCAGAGAGGCTCGAGGGGGCAGTCCATTTGTTTAGAGCCACGAGGGCTCTAAGGCCATCAGTATTTTGAGCCCAGAGAGGCTCTGAGGGTGCCATTGGCTTTGAGAGCCCACGAGGGGCTCAAGTGCCACAAGTATCTTTAAGAGCCCAGCGAGGCTCCCCCATTGGCCCCATTGTTGTTCTTGAGCCCTGGCAGGCTCAAACATTGTTGCAACAGTTGCCCAGCACTTTGTGGGCAACTGCCACGTTTAGGACCCTGACACTTTGGACACAGGGCGTCCTAGCCCCAACAAGGCCAGAGGGCCTAGGGACAGTCACAGGTGGTGACTTACGTGAGTTTGGCACAATTGTACTTTCTATGCACCTCTGAATGAATGTTATGCATTGCATCATGTGTTTTCCTCTTACACCCCTACAGGTATTGTGATACATAGGTGGTTGTTTTCTCCCTAGTACAGGTGGTGCTAGTGAGGTCCTGTTACCAGTAGATACTGGTTGTGTGCTATTTTGTGCTAAAGTACATTTATATTTTACCTTCTAAGTGCTATTTCTGAAAGTGCTACTTCTGATTCCTGACAGTGGTCCATGTGGCCCTGTCTTGTAAATATCCCCTTGTAAATTCTGCCCGTGCCTCTGGCACATTGTAAAGTGTGTGTGTTTTATCTAATGTGTTTTGGTGTAATACAAAGGCTATTTTTATATAACCTTGTGTGGAGTTTCCTTTGGGGTGGGCCTTTGGGTGTTGTTGCTGGGGTGCGTGCGCAAATACTTAACTTACATCGCCTCCAAGTTTAGCCTTGCTGCTCGCGCCACGTTACCTAGAGGGTGAGTAGGGGTTATCTTGGCGTGTAACTCCCTTGCCCTGACTTGGGTGTGGTGGTCTCTGACTGACTTTGGCGAAAGCCTTGGCCAGCCGGGGATCCCATTTCCAACATTGGCGGCAAGCGGTGGGATAAGGATTTGTGTTTGCGATGTACCAAAGTGGCAACTGGCTGCACCACAAAACTCTGCATTTTAGATAAAAACATTGTGGGGATTATTGTTTTAAGTTTGCTGAAAATGTCATTTCTGTGGAAATGTGTTTCTTGTGCACTTTGAGTTAGGTGTCCCTAGCTCGGGAGGGTAGATCATCCCCCTAAGTGCAGTGTGTTTTCTGGATTCACCAGAAGGGTGGGATCCAGTGGTGGCAGCATAAGTGTGTCCAGTGCATGTGTCCCCCGTCCCTGCCCTGGAGTAATGGTACCTGTGTCAAGTGTGGTCAGGTTGAGAAGTCAGGGGTGGTAGAAACTGCCTTACCAGTCTGGGGAGGGGTGTGTGTGGATGAATGGTGTGTGGCACTGGATGTGTTTGTGAGTTCTCTGGATGGGGAGCTTGCTGAATGCTAGTTTTGTTCAGATACCTAAGTCCTTTGTGTTGAACTTTTCCCAAGAACGTCTGCAGATAGTGGAGCCTGCTTTTTGATTTCTGTGGTCTGTTGAGAGACAGAATTTTGGAGTTGGTAATGTTCTGGGAGGAGAGAGGCATAGGGGATGGAGTGATTCCAAAAGGAGTGTCTGAGGTGTCTTCCAGCCCAGCGTGGTGGAAGAGGTTCAGTGTAGCCCAGCTAGGTCTCGGTGTAGGGGCTCACGTCCTGTCTCAAGAGGAGAAGGAGTGGGTGGGACTGCATGTCTCCAGGTGCCCGAAACCCAGTGTCAGGGCCTGGAGTGTTTCTGAAGGGAACATCAGGTCGGGGGCCTAGGCTGTACCAATAGGTCATTTGAGGAGGATCTTCCAGAGTGTCTGGAGAACGTGGAACCTCTGTAACCAGGGTTCCAGTAGTTCTGGTGTCTGGCAGTACCGCTCCAGTTGGGAGGGTGCAGAAGTCCAGATGGAGGGGTGCGAGGGGGATAGGTTCCCCAGTGGAAGAGCCAGTGGGTCAGGGGCCAGCCAGAAGGGTTGTGTCGCCAGTGAGTGACCATGGTGATGCCACTTCTGTCCTGAGTGTCAGGCAGACTTGTACACGACACATTAGTTGTGTCACCCTCAAGGAAGTCCTGGTGCGCCAGGCATCTGACCAAAGAGGTACGTCCCTTGGTTGGGGAGCCAGTAGCCGGTGTTTCCGGATCTGGACGTAAGGGCAACTGTATGTAGTGTCCTGAAGTTACAAGAGGGAACTCCTGCCTGAGGAGAAGGAACCGGGTAAGCTGTATGGGGTATTGACCTGCAGTGGTTGCCTTGCTGCTGAAGGAGGAGAGAAAGTCTTAGATTTTTGTTTTCAACTTGTAGAAGTCCTGGTGCGCCAGGCATCTAACCAAAGGGTAGCGTCCCTAGGTTAGGGAGCCAGGTTCAGGTGTTGCCTGTCCTGGACGGCAGGGCGACTGTAGCCAGTGTCCTGGCCGGTTTGTCTTCTAGGGGTACCCCTGTGAACACAGGTGGGGCTCATCTTAAGTGAAGAGACCCTGTGTTTCCCAGAAGGGGTGGTACAGGCCTAGCAGGGATCTTTAGGGTTCTTGGCTGAGTGTTGTGGTACTACCCTGAGAGCAGGTGGGGCCTACCTTAAGTGGAGGGACCCTGTTCTACAGTGGGAGGGTGCAGAACTCAGAAAGGGGGTCAGAGGGAGTCTGACCCCTGTGCATCCGGTGAATTTGAATCCCAGGTGGTAGACCAGTTAAGGGAGTGGTGACCTATCTGTCATGACCAGCCTGGTGTCCTGTAGGCACCGCACTGAGCCGCGTCTGCCTTCGGCCGCGCAGTCTATGCCGCTCGCCGTCCCCGTCTCGACGCGGTCCGCGAGCCGCCGCCTGCGCCGCATTTGGCAGCCCGCAAAGTGCAACGCCTTACTACACCGATCTTGTGCTGGTCTGACTGTGGTCACTGCTGCTGAGGAAGTCGGGTCTTAAACTGGTGGGAGAGTTGTGTTCTGGAGGGTGCTTCAGAAGTAGAGGTAGGGTGGGGCATTCTTTCCCGTAACCTCTGGTCAGCCTGAGGGTGTGGACCCTAGGTTGAAGGATCAGTGGTAGTTTGGAACTACACTGAGAAAGGGAGTGGAGAATGGCTAGTGCAGGCCAGGGGTTACTACCCCCCACTCTGTGGATTGGCAAGGACCAGTGGTATCTGGGTGGCCTAGGGCCTGGTCCTAGCCGTGGACAACTAAGGAGTACCAGTGGGGTAGCCTAGTTGGGCCTGTGTTTTTTTTAAGGATGTGCTTGTCTTATGGATCAACTTGGCGTAGAACCGGAGGGTGTCCCTGCAGTGCGGGCGCGCGTCCGTGTTCTATCGCCCCAAGCAGGGAAGTCCATCACGGTGGTGATTGGCCTACCCTGCGTTTTGGCTGGAAGGGGGTCGTGTTGGACTTTGGCCCTTAGGGCAGGTTCACCCCTAGACTTTTTGCGTGAAATGGTGACCTGGCAATGGTGATTTTTGGGATTCTGCGCACTTTCACTGTGTCCCAGTGGAAAGTGCGTGCGCACTCTGAGTGCATGTGCTGGGCTAGGCCTGCCCGCCCATAGGAATGCATGGGGAATGTATGTGTCCCTGGTAGTTCCTGATGCGTGGGGTGTACAGGCTTGAGTCTGGTATGTGTGAACTCGTGTGAGTGAATGCTGCGCAACGGTGTATGCAGCATGTATGTGTCTAGTAGAGAAGCGCCATTTCTAGACATGGCTGTACGTGTGCTGTGAGGGTGCTGGCGTGTGATTGGCTGGAGCTGGCTGGCATGCCAGGCTCCAGGAAGTCTGGATGGGTCTGCCCGGTGGTGAGTGGGAGATCTGCATGAGTGATGTGTGGGAGGAGTGTACCTGTGTCCTGGATGGGCTGGGTTTTCCCCACACAATGCTGGCTCCGCCCCCCTGTGGAGAGTCTAATGACCCAAGCCCTGCCAGTGAATAGAATGGGTGGTTGGGCCATCAGAGTACTCAAGAACCAGCTGCGACTGGTTCCGCCCCCACTCTGCACCCTCAGACAAAGGGAAATGGTGTATAAAAATGGGGCTGTGTCCCCACTGAAGTTGTTCTCTTCCAGGATCCTGAGGGGGCTGTTGCTGCTGCTGCTGGGCCAGAGGACCGCCACTTGGGGTGTCTCCCTGCCTGGAGACCCAGTGTGCTGGCTCTGGGCCCAGCCTTGCCCCCTGCCTGCCCTGAAGGACTTTTGCTGGACTCTGTTGTCCCTAGCGCTGGTGAGCGCTTCCTGATCTTTCTAGCGCCTGGGAGCGCTTTGTTTTGCTTATAGCGCTGAGCGCGCTTTATTGCGACCCCCTAGCGCTGAGAGCGCGCTCTATTTCCTGCAAGCGCCTCGGGGCGCTTTATTGTTCAGAGCCGGTGCCCACCCGGCATTTGCCCCGATCGCTACTGCATTCGCGAGTGCCACCTCGCTTATTTGGGATTAATTTGTCCCCTGGCAGGTGCCCACCCTGCCCGGGACTTTGCCACTCATTTCTGCCCAGGATCGAGTGCCCACCTCGCCTGGGAGAATCACCGCCGCAGCCCGGAGTGTTGTGAAAACGTTGCCGGGCCGCTGCCAAGTGCGACCCGGAAGTGCCCGCCTCCCTGCGAGGGGCCGCGCTGCGATTGGCTGCCTGGCCGGAAGCCAGGCAACCCGTGGGCGGGACTGCGGGACAGCCGGAAGCAGCCTGCCTTTCCTGCCCGGGGCTCCCAAGTGAGGAGCGAGCCCCGGACTCCTGCAGCAGCCGGGGAGGAAGAATCCTGCAGCCGGCGTCTGCTACGAGGCTCCCTGAGTGAAGGGAGAGCCCCGCAGCCAGCAAGGAAGCCGAGGAGGAGCCCACACCCCCCAGAGTCCCGGTGAGTGCTGCGCTGTGTCTCCGGTGCTGGGGGGGGGCGTCCTCTGCTTTTCGAGTCCCCCGGAGGGACTCCAACGTGTGGGGCATATCTGTTCTGAGCCCTGAGAGGCTCCACGGGCCCCTTTTGTCACAAGCCCTGAGAGGCTCCAACGTCGTGGGGGCAAGTCTTGCTGCAGAGCCCTGAGAGGCTCTGGGAGGGCCATAATTGCTTCGAGTCCCCAGGAGGGGGGCTCCAACGAAGGGGCAGTCCTTTGGTTTAGAGCCCCGAGGCCCTTGAGTGCCTTTCTATTTGTTGGTTGAGCCAGAGAGGCTCGAGGGGGCAGTCCATTTGTTTAGAGCCACGAGGGCTCTAAGGCCATCAGTATTTTGAGCCCAGAGAGGCTCTGAGGGTGCCATTGGCTTTGAGAGCCCACGAGGGGCTCAAGTGCCACAAGTATCTTTAAGAGCCCAGCGAGGCTCCCCCATTGGCCCCATTGTTGTTCTTGAGCCCTGGCAGGCTCAAACATTGTTGCAACAGTTGCCCAGCACTTTGTGGGCAACTGCCACGTTTAGGACCCTGACACTTTGGACACAGGGCGTCCTAGCCCCAACAAGGCCAGAGGGCCTAGGGACAGTCACAGGTGGTGACTTACGTGAGTTTGGCACAATTGTACTTTCTATGCACCTCTGAATGAATGTTATGCATTGCATCATGTGTTTTCCTCTTACACCCCTACAGGTATTGTGATACATAGGTGGTTGTTTTCTCCCTAGTACAGGTGGTGCTAGTGAGGTCCTGTTACCAGTAGATACTGGTTGTGTGCTATTTTGTGCTAAAGTACATTTATATTTTACCTTCTAAGTGCTATTTCTGAAAGTGCTACTTCTGATTCCTGACAGTGGTCCATGTGGCCCTGTCTTGTAAATATCCCCTTGTAAATTCTGCCCGTGCCTCTGGCACATTGTAAAGTGTGTGTGTTTTATCTAATGTGTTTTGGTGTAATACAAAGGCTATTTTTATATAACCTTGTGTGGAGTTTCCTTTGGGGTGGGCCTTTGGGTGTTGTTGCTGGGGTGCGTGCGCAAATACTTAACTTACATCGCCTCCAAGTTTAGCCTTGCTGCTCGCGCCACGTTACCTAGAGGGTGAGTAGGGGTTATCTTGGCGTGTAACTCCCTTGCCCTGACTTGGGTGTGGTGGTCTCTGACTGACTTTGGCGAAAGCCTTGGCCAGCCGGGGATCCCATTTCCAACATTGGCGGCAAGCGGTGGGATAAGGATTTGTGTTTGCGATGTACCAAAGTGGCAACTGGCTGCACCACAAAACTCTGCATTTTAGATAAAAACATTGTGGGGATTATTGTTTTAAGTTTGCTGAAAATGTCATTTCTGTGGAAATGTGTTTCTTGTGCACTTTGAGTTAGGTGTCCCTAGCTCGGGAGGGTAGATCATCCCCCTAAGTGCAGTGTGTTTTCTGGATTCACCAGAAGGGTGGGATCCAGTGGTGGCAGCATAAGTGTGTCCAGTGCATGTGTCCCCCGTCCCTGCCCTGGAGTAATGGTACCTGTGTCAAGTGTGGTCAGGTTGAGAAGTCAGGGGTGGTAGAAACTGCCTTACCAGTCTGGGGAGGGGTGTGTGTGGATGAATGGTGTGTGGCACTGGATGTGTTTGTGAGTTCTCTGGATGGGGAGCTTGCTGAATGCTAGTTTTGTTCAGATACCTAAGTCCTTTGTGTTGAACTTTTCCCAAGAACGTCTGCAGATAGTGGAGCCTGCTTTTTGATTTCTGTGGTCTGTTGAGAGACAGAATTTTGGAGTTGGTAATGTTCTGGGAGGAGAGAGGCATAGGGGATGGAGTGATTCCAAAAGGAGTGTCTGAGGTGTCTTCCAGCCCAGCGTGGTGGAAGAGGTTCAGTGTAGCCCAGCTAGGTCTCGGTGTAGGGGCTCACGTCCTGTCTCAAGAGGAGAAGGAGTGGGTGGGACTGCATGTCTCCAGGTGCCCGAAACCCAGTGTCAGGGCCTGGAGTGTTTCTGAAGGGAACATCAGGTCGGGGGCCTAGGCTGTACCAATAGGTCATTTGAGGAGGATCTTCCAGAGTGTCTGGAGAACGTGGAACCTCTGTAACCAGGGTTCCAGTAGTTCTGGTGTCTGGCAGTACCGCTCCAGTTGGGAGGGTGCAGAAGTCCAGATGGAGGGGTGCGAGGGGGATAGGTTCCCCAGTGGAAGAGCCAGTGGGTCAGGGGCCAGCCAGAAGGGTTGTGTCGCCAGTGAGTGACCATGGTGATGCCACTTCTGTCCTGAGTGTCAGGCAGACTTGTACACGACACATTAGTTGTGTCACCCTCAAGGAAGTCCTGGTGCGCCAGGCATCTGACCAAAGAGGTACGTCCCTTGGTTGGGGAGCCAGTAGCCGGTGTTTCCGGATCTGGACGTAAGGGCAACTGTATGTAGTGTCCTGAAGTTACAAGAGGGAACTCCTGCCTGAGGAGAAGGAACCGGGTAAGCTGTATGGGGTATTGACCTGCAGTGGTTGCCTTGCTGCTGAAGGAGGAGAGAAAGTCTTAGATTTTTGTTTTCAACTTGTAGAAGTCCTGGTGCGCCAGGCATCTAACCAAAGGGTAGCGTCCCTAGGTTAGGGAGCCAGGTTCAGGTGTTGCCTGTCCTGGACGGCAGGGCGACTGTAGCCAGTGTCCTGGCCGGTTTGTCTTCTAGGGGTACCCCTGTGAACACAGGTGGGGCTCATCTTAAGTGAAGAGACCCTGTGTTTCCCAGAAGGGGTGGTACAGGCCTAGCAGGGATCTTTAGGGTTCTTGGCTGAGTGTTGTGGTACTACCCTGAGAGCAGGTGGGGCCTACCTTAAGTGGAGGGACCCTGTTCTACAGTGGGAGGGTGCAGAACTCAGGAAGGGGGTCAGAGGGAGTCTGACCCCTGTGCATCCGGTGAATTTGAATCCCAGGTGGTAGACCAGTTAAGGGAGTGGTGACCTATCTGTCATGACCAGCCTGGTGTCCTGTAGGCACCGCACTGAGCCGCGTCTGCCTTCGGCCGCGCAGTCTATGCCGCTCGCCGTCCCCGTCTCGACGCGGTCCGCGAGCCGCCGCCTGCGCCGCATCTGGCAGCCCGCAAAGTGCAACGCCTTACTACACCGATCTTGTGCTGGTCTGACTGTGGTCACTGCTGCTGAGGAAGTCGGGTCTTAAACTGGTGGGAGAGTTGTGTTCTGGAGGGTGCTTCAGAAGTAGAGGTAGGGTGGGGCATTCTTTCCCGTAACCTCTGGTCAGCCTGAGGGTGTGGACCCTAGGTTGAAGGATCAGTGGTAGTTTGGAACTACACTGAGAAAGGGAGTGGAGAATGGCTAGTGCAGGCCAGGGGTTACTACCCCCCACTCTGTGGATTGGCAAGGACCAGTGGTACCTGGGTGGCCTAGGGCCTGGTCCTAGCCGTGGACAACTAAGGAGTACCAGTGGGGTAGCCTAGTTGGGCCTGTGTTTTTTTTAAGGATGTGCTTGTCTTATGGATCAACTTGGCGTAGAACCGGAGGGTGTCCCTGCAGTGCGGGCGCGCGTCCGTGTTCTATCGCCCCAAGCAGGGAAGTCCATCACGGTGGTGATTGGCCTACCCTGCGTTTTGGCTGGAAGGGGGTCGTGTTGGACTTTGGCCCTTAGGGCAGGTTCACCCCTAGACTTTTTGCGTGAAATGGTGACCTGGCAATGGTGATTTTTGGGATTCTGCGCACTTTCACTGTGTCCCAGTGGAAAGTGCGTGCGCACTCTGAGTGCATGTGCTGAGCTAGGCCTGCCCGCCCATAGGAATGCATGGGGAATGTATGTGTCCCTGGTAGTTCCTGATGCGTGGGGTGTACAGGCTTGAGTCTGGTATGTGTGAACTCGTGTGAGTGAATGCTGCGCAACGGTGTATGCAGCATGTATGTGTCTAGTAGAGAAGCGCCATTTCTAGACATGGCTGTACGTGTGCTGTGAGGGTGCTGGCTTGTGATTGGCTGGAGCTGGCTGGCATGCCAGGCTCCAGGAAGTCTGGATGGGTCTGCCCGGTGGTGAGTGGGAGATCTGCATGAGTGATGTGTGGGAGGAGTGTACCTGTGTCCTGGATGGGCTGGGTTTTCCCCACACAATGCTGGCTCCGCCCCCCTGTGGAGAGTCTAATGACCCAAGCCCTGCCAGTGAATAGAATGGGTGGTTGGGCCATCAGAGTACTCAAGAACCAGCTGCGACTGGTTCCGCCCCCACTCTGCACCCTCAGACAAAGGGAAATGGTGTATAAAAATGGGGCTGTGTCCCCACTGAAGTTGTTCTCTTCCAGGATCCTGAGGGGGCTGTTGCTGCTGCTGCTGGGCCAGAGGACCGCCACTTGGGGTGTCTCCCTGCCTGGAGACCCAGTGTGCTGGCTCTGGGCCCAGCCTTGCCCCCTGCCTGCCCTGAAGGACTTTTGCTGGACTCTGTTGTCCCTAGCGCTGGTGAGCGCTTCCTGATCTTCCTAGCGCCTGGGAGCGCTTTGTTTTGCTTATAGCGCTGAGCGCGCTTTATTGCGACCCCCTAGCGCTGAGAGCGCGCTCTATTTCCTGCAAGCGCCTCGGGGCGCTTTATTGTTCAGAGCCGGTGCCCACCCGGCATTTGCCCCGATCGCTACTGCATTCGCGAGTGCCACCTCGCTTATGTGGGATTAATTTGTCCCCTGGCAGGTGCCCACCCTGCCCGGGACTTTGCCACTCATTTCTGCCCAGGATCGAGTGCCCACCTCGCCTGGGAGAATCACCGCCGCAGCCCGGAGTGTTGTGAAAACGTTGCCGGGCCGCTGCCAAGTGCGACCCGGAAGTGCCCGCCTCCCTGCGAGGGGCCGCGCTGCGATTGGCTGCCTGGCCGGAAGCCAGGCAACCCGTGGGCGGGACTGCGGGACAGCCGGAAGCAGCCTGCCTTTCCTGCCCGGGGCTCCCAAGTGAGGAGCGAGCCCCGGACTCCTGCAGCAGCCGGGGAGGAAGAATCCTGCAGCCGGCGTCTGCTACGAGGCTCCCTGAGTGAAGGGAGAGCCCCGCAGCCAGCAAGGAAGCCGAGGAGGAGCCCACACCCCCCAGAGTCCCGGTGAGTGCTGCGCTGTGTCTCCGGTGCTGGGGGGGGGCGTCCTCTGCTTTTCGAGTCCCCCGGAGGGACTCCAACGTGTGGGGCATATCTGTTCTGAGCCCTGAGAGGCTCCACGGGCCCCTTTTGTCACAAGCCCTGAGAGGCTCCAACGTCGTGGGGGCAAGTCTTGCTGCAGAGCCCTGAGAGGCTCTGGGAGGGCCATAATTGCTTCGAGTCCCCAGGAGGGGGGCTCCAACGAAGGGGCAGTCCTTTGGTTTAGAGCCCCGAGGCCCTTGAGTGCCTTTCTATTTGTTGGTTGAGCCAGAGAGGCTCGAGGGGGCAGTCCATTTGTTTAGAGCCACGAGGGCTCTAAGGCCATCAGTATTTTGAGCCCAGAGAGGCTCTGAGGGTGCCATTGGCTTTGAGAGCCCACGAGGGGCTCAAGTGCCACAAGTATCTTTAAGAGCCCAGCGAGGCTCCCCCATTGGCCCCATTGTTGTTCTTGAGCCCTGGCAGGCTCAAACATTGTTGCAACAGTTGCCCAGCACTTTGTGGGCAACTGCCACGTTTAGGACCCTGACACTTTGGACACAGGGCGTCCTAGCCCCAACAAGGCCAGAGGGCCTAGGGACAGTCACAGGTGGTGACTTACGTGAGTTTGGCACAATTGTACTTTCTATGCACCTCTGAATGAATGTTATGCATTGCATCATGTGTTTTCCTCTTACACCCCTACAGGTATTGTGATACATAGGTGGTTGTTTTCTCCCTAGTACAGGTGGTGCTAGTGAGGTCCTGTTACCAGTAGATACTGGTTGTGTGCTATTTTGTGCTAAAGTACATTTATATTTTACCTTCTAAGTGCTATTTCTGAAAGTGCTACTTCTGATTCCTGACAGTGGTCCATGTGGCCCTGTCTTGTAAATATCCCCTTGTAAATTCTGCCCGTGCCTCTGGCACATTGTAAAGTGTGTGTGTTTTATCTAATGTGTTTTGGTGTAATACAAAGGCTATTTTTATATAACCTTGTGTGGAGTTTCCTTTGGGGTGGGCCTTTGGGTGTTGTTGCTGGGGTGCGTGCGCAAATACTTAACTTACATCGCCTCCAAGTTTAGCCTTGCTGCTCGCGCCACGTTACCTAGAGGGTGAGTAGGGGTTATCTTGGCGTGTAACTCCCTTGCCCTGACTTGGGTGTGGTGGTCTCTGACTGACTTTGGCGAAAGCCTTGGCCAGCCGGGGATCCCATTTCCAACAGTGTGCCTGGTGAAAGTGTGCACTGATGGCTGGTAGTGTGTGATGGCTGGTAGTGTGTGTGCATGGTGAAAGTGTGCACTGACGGCTGGTGGTGTGTGTGCCTGGTGGAAGCGTGCATTGACGGCTGGTCATGTGTGTGCCCGGTGAAAGCGTGCACTGACGGCTGGTGGTGTGTGCACACGGTGAAAGCGTGCACCGACGGCTGGTGGTGTGTGTGTGCCTGGTGAAAGCGTGAACTGTTGGCTGGTGGTGTGTGTGTGCCTGGTGGAAGCATGCACAGACGGCTGGTAGTGTGTGATGGCTGGTAGTGTGTGTGCCTGGTGGAAGCGTGCACTGATGGCTGGTGGTGTGTGTGCCTGGTGGAAGCTTGCACTGATGGCTGGTGGTGTGTCTGCCCGGGGGAAGCGTGCACTGACGGCTGGTGGTGTGTGCCTGATGGAAGCGTGCATTGACGGCTGGTGGTGTGTGTGCCTGGTGGAATCGTGCACTGACGGCAGGTGGTGTGTGTGTGCCTGGTAGAAGCGTGAACTGACGGCTGGTAGTGTGTGTGCCTGGTGACATCGTGCACCGACGGCTGGTGGTGTGTGTGCCTGGCGAAAGTGTGCACTGACGGCTGGTGGTGTGTGCCTGGTGTAAGCGTGCACCAACGGCGTGTAGTGTGTGTGCCTGGTGGAAGCGTGCACTGACCGCTGGTGGTGTGTGTGCCTGGTGAAAGCGTGCACTGATGGCTGGTGGTGTGTGTGCCTGGTGGAAGCGTGCACTGACGGCTAGTGGTGTGTGTGCCTGGTGGAAGTGTGCGCTGATGACTGGTGGTGTGTGTGCCTGGTGGAAGCGTGCACTGACGGCAGGTGGTGTGTGTGTGCCTGGTAGAAGCGTGAACTGACGGCTGGTAGTGTGTGTGCCTGGTGAAAACGTGCACTGATGGCTGCTGGTGTGTGTGCCCGGTGAAAGTGTGCACTGACGGCTGATGGTGTGTGTGCCTGGTGGAATCGTGCACTGATGGCTGGTGGTTTGTGTGCCTGGTGGAAGCGTGCACTGACGGCTGACGGTGTGTGCGTACGGTGAAAGCTTGCACTGACCGCTGGTGGTGTGTGTACCCGGTGAAAGCGTGCACCGACGGCTGGTGGTGTGTGTGCCTGGTGAAAGTGTGCACTGATGGCTGGTAGTGTGTGATGGCTGGTAGTGTGTGTGCATGGTGAAAGTGTGCACTGACGGCTGGTGGTGTGTGTGCCTGGTGGAAGCGTGCATTGACGGCTGGTCATGTGTGTGCCCGGTGAAAGCGTGCACTGACGGCTGGTGGTGTGTGCACACGGTGAAAGCGTGCACCGACGGCTGGTGGTGTGTGTGTGCCTGGTGAAAGCGTGAACTGTTGGCTGGTGGTGTGTGTGTGCCTGGTGAAAGCATGCACAGACGGCTGGTAGTGTGTGACGGCTGGTAGTGTGTGTGCCTGGTGGAAGCGTGCACTGATGGCTGGTGGTGTGTGTGCCTGGTGGAAGCTTGCACTGATGGCTGGTGGTGTGTCTGCCCGGGGGAAGCGTGCACTGACGGCTGGTGGTGTGTGCCTGATGGAAGCGTGCATTGACGGCTGGTGGTGTGTGTGCCTGGTGGAATCGTGCACTGACGGCAGGTGGTGTGTGTGTGCCTGGTAGAAGCGTGAACTGACGGCTGGTAGTGTGTGTGCCTGGTGAAATCGTGCACCGACGGCTGGTGGTGTGTGTGCCTGGCGAAAGTGTGCACTGACGGCTGGTGGTGTGTGCCTGGTGTAAGCGTGCACCAACGGCGTGTAGTGTGTGTGCCTGGTGGAAGCGTGCACTGACCGCTGGTGGTGTGTGTGCCTGGTGAAAGCGTGCACTGATGGCTGGTGGTGTGTGTGCCTGGTGGAAGCGTGCACTGACGGCTAGTGGTGTGTGTGCCTGGTGGAAGTGTGCGCTGATGACTGGTGGTGTGTGTGCCTGGTGGAAGCGTGCACTGATGGCTGGTGGTGTGTATGCCTGGTGGAAGCGTGCGCTGACGGCTGGTTGTGTGTGTGCCTGGTGGAAGTGTGCACTGACGGCTGGTGGTCTGTGTGCCTGGTGGAAGCGTGTACTGACAGCTGGTGGTGTGTGTGCCTGGTTGAAGCATGCACTGACAGCTGGTGGTGTGTGTGCCTGGTGGAATAGTGCACTGACGGCTGGTGGTGTGTGTGCCTGGTGGAATCGTGCAGGTGTTGTGTGGGCCTGGTGGAAGCGTGCACCGACGGCTGGTGGTGTGTGTGTGCCTGGTGAAAGCGTGAAATGACAGCTGGTGGTGTGTGTGTGCCTGGTGGAAGCATGCACAGATGGCTGGTAGTGTGTGACGGCTGGTAGTGTGTGTGCCTGGTGGAAGCGTGCAATGATGGCTGGTGGTGTGTGTGCCTGGTGGAAGCTTGCACTGACGGCTGGTGGTGTGTCTGCCCGGTGGGAGCGTGCACTGACGGCTGGTGGTGTGTGTGCCTGATGGAAGCGTGCATTGATGGCTGGTGGTGTGTGTGCCTGGTGGAATCGTGCACTGACGGCAGGTGGTGTGTGTGCGCCTGGTAGAAGCGTGCACTGATGGCTGGTAGTGTGTGTGCCTGGTGAAATCGTGCACCGACGGCTGGTGGTGTGTGTGCCTGGTGGAAGCGTGCACTGACCGCTGGTGGTGTGTGTGCCTGGTGAAAGCGTGCACTGACGGCTGGTGGTGTGTGTGCCTGGTGGAAGCGTGCACTGACGGCTGGTGGTGTGTGTGCCTAGTGGAAGTGTGCGCTGATGGCTGGTGGTGTGTGTGCCTGGTGGAAGCGTGCACAGATGGCTGGTGGTGTGTATGCCTGGTGGAAGCGTGCGCTGACGGCTGGTGGTGTGTGTGCCTGGTGGAAGCGTGCGCTGACGGCTGGTTGTGTGTGTGCCTGGTGGAAGCGTGCGCTGATGGCTGGTGGTGTGTGTGCCTGGTGGAAGCGTTCACTGACAGCTGGTGGTGTGTGTGGGTGGTGGAAGCGTGCACTGATGGCTGGTGGTTTGTGTGCCTGGTGGAATCGTGCACTGACTGCTGGTGGTGTGTGTGCCTGGTGGAATCGTGCACTGACGGCTGGTGGTGTGTGTGCCTGGTGGAATCATGCACTGACGGCTGGTGGTGTGTGTGCGCCTGGTGGAAGCATGCACCAATGGCTGGTGGTGTGTGTGCCCGGTGAAAGTGTGCACTGACGGCTGGTGGTGTGTGCCTGGTGCACCAATGGCTAGTAGTGTGTGTGTCTGGTGGAAGCTTGCACTGACAGCTGGTGGTGTGTGTGCCTGGTGAAAGCGTGCACTGACAGCTGGTGGTGTGTGTGCCTGGTGGAAGCGTGCACTGACGGCTGGTGGTGTGTATGCCTGGTGGAAGTGTACGCTGACGGCTGGTGGTGTGTGTGCCTGGTGGAAGCGTGCGCTGACGGCTGGTTGTGTGTGTGCCTGGTGGAAGCGTGCACTGACGGCTGGTGGTCTGTGTGCCTGGTGGAAGCATGTACTGACAGCTGGTGGTGTGTGTGCCTGGTGGAAGCGTGCACTGACAGCTGGTGGTGTGTGTGCCTGGTAGAATAGTGCACTGACGGCTGGTGGTGTGTGTGCCTGGTGGAATCGTGCAGGTGTTGTGTGGGCCTGGTGGAAGCGTGCACCGACGGCTGGTGGTGTGTGTGTGCCTGGTGAAAGCGTGAAATGACGGCTGGTGGTGTGTGTGTGCCTGGTGGAAGCATGCACAGACGGCTGGTAGTGTGTGACGGCTGGTAGTGTGTGTGCATGGTGGAAGCGTGCAATGATGGCTGGTGGTGTGTGTGCCTGGTGGAAGCTTGCACTGACGGCTGGTGGTGTGTCTGCCCGGTGGGAGCGTGCACTGACGGCTGGTGGTGTGTGTGCCTGATGGAAGCGTGCATTGACGGCTGGTGGTGTGTGTGCCTGGTGGAATCGTGCACTGACGGCAGGTGGTGTGTGTGCGCCTGGTAGAAGCGTGCACTGACGGCTGGTAGTGTGTGTGCCTGGTGAAATCGTGCACCGACGGCTGGTGGTGTGTGTGCCTGGTGAAAGTGTGCACTGACGGCTGGTGGTGTGTGCCTGGTGTAAGCGTGCACCAACGGCTTGTAGTGTGTGTGCCTGGTGGAAGCGTGCACTGACTGCTGGTGGTGTGTGTGCCTGGTGAAAGCGTGCACTGACGGCTGGTGGTGTGTGTGCCTGGTGGAAGCGTGCACTGACGGCTGATGGTGTGTGTGCCTGGTGGAAGTGTGCACTGATGGCTGGTGGTGTGTGTGCCTGGTGGAAGCGTGCACTGATGGCTGGTGGTGTGTATGCCTGGTGGAAGTGTGCGCTGACGGCTGGTGGGGTGTGTGCCTGGTGGAAGCATGCGCTGACGGCTGGTTGTGTGTGTGCCTGGTGGAAGCGTGCGCTGATGGCTGGTGGTGTGTGTGCCTGGTGGAAGCGTGCACTGACAGCTGGTGGTGTGTGTGGGTGGTGGAAGCGTGCACTGATGGCTGGTGGTTTGTGTGCCTGGTGGAATCATGCACTGACTGCTGGTGGTGTGTGTGCCTGGTGGAATCATGCACTGACGGCTGGTGGTGTGTGTGTGCCTGGTGGAATCATGCACTGACGGCTGGTGGTGTGTGTGTGCCTGGTGGAAGCATGCACCGATGGCTGGTGGTGTGTGTGCCCGGTGAAAGTGTGCACTGACGGCTGGTGGTGTGTGCCTGGTGCACCAACGGCTAGTAGTGTGTGTGTCTGGTGGAAGCTTGCACTGACGGCTGGTGGTGTGTGTGCCTGGTGAAAGCGTGCACTGACAGCTGGTGGTGTGTGTGCCTGGTGGAAGCGTGCACTGACGGCTGGTGGTGTGTATGCCTGGTCGAAGTGTACGCTGACGGCTGGTGGTGTGTGTGCCTGGTGGAAGCGTGCGCTGACGGCTGGTTGTGTGTGTGCCTGGTGGAAGCGTGCACTGACGGCTGGTGGTCTGTGTGCCTGGTGGAAGCGTGTACTGACAGCTGGTGGTGTGTGTGCCTGGTGGAAGCGTGCACTGACAGCTGGTGGTGTGTGTGCTTGGTGGAATAGTGCACTGACGGCTGGTGGTGTGTGTGCCTGGTGGAATCGTGCAGGTGTTGTGTGGGCCTGGTGGAAGCGTGCACTGACGGCTGGTGGTGTGTGCCTGGTGGAAGCTTGCACTGACGGCTGGTGTGTGTGCGCCTGGTGAAAGCGTGCACTACCGACTGACGTTGTGTGTGCCTGGTGGAAGTTGGAGCATTCACAGTGATAGAATACACAAATGAAACTGACGAAGAGGGAGGGGAAGAAGGGAGGGGTAGTGTGAGCAGAGGATGAATCTAGAAGACACAAATGAAGCTGAACAGGAGGTAGGAGGAAAAGGGAGGGGGTAGTGCAAGCAGAGGAACCTGATTACAGCAATAAAACAAGCATTGGCATAGCCAATAGGTCTAGCCTTTGGGACCTTATAAGTGTTTAGTTATCCAACACAATATCATTGGTGCAAAAACATCAACTGTTGCATGGCTAAACACTTATAACGTCCCAAAGGCGAGACCTATTGGCTATGCTTGTTTCAGCTTTGGGGCCTATTTCTTGCGTTTTGGCTGTAAGTTTGCAAGTTTCAGACTGGTTTAGGCGGACGGTTCAATCATAGACTCATTTTCTTTAGTTGTTTCTGAGATTTGCTGTGTTCAAACATTTGCTGCCAGCTGAGTGTATTCTTTTCTCACCCTCTGTGAATTAGGGCAGGTGGTGTTGCCCTTTTGAAGTTTAGCTGTTTATGTCTTTATGGTTCTTTTTAGAGTTGGTTGCTGCTTTTCTGATCTTAATACTGCATGTTCTGCATAGCAGGAATCATTATTCCAAAGATGTGGCCTGGGGTGCGATGAATGCACTGAAACACTTGTTTTACAGTGGAAAGAGGCATGACATATATAGGCGGTAGCTCTCTAAAAGTGTATATCTGTTTACAATTAACAACTTAGGTGCCCCAATCTATGTCTACACATTCTGCTGTGAAGTACCTGCAATCCTCATTACTGATGGAAGTATTTTCTTTAAATATGCAAACGTGGGTGATAGTTGGAGCCTACATAGTCCTCGGCTGGCAGATCTGTGCAGAATTGTTCTTTAAGCGTGTTTTGCTGGCCAGAAGTATAAGTAATTGTTGCACTTTGTATGTCTTGCACTTTACACGTGACAACGAAAATGAGTGCACTTTCTGTGTCAACAGTAATGTACAGCAATGTATACGTCTTTCCACTTGAACAGCAATCAGAGCAATTGCGGGGATGTGCACGCGAACTGGGAGCCTTAAGAACTCCTCCCTGCCACTTCCGAGGGTGTCTCCACTCTCAATAATGGAAACTGTCCCATAGCGCCGTGTAATGCATGCGCGCATTCTCACAGTGTTCTTAACCAGGGCTTCTTCCCAGCTCAGTGGTAAATCATTCATCGAGCTGAAACTTTTGATAGCAGGAATCGACAATGCTGTAAGGTGTAAGCCTTTGCCATGCATGAGGTTCAATCAATGTCACCAGCAACTTGTTTAACTCACAGCCCTCTTCATGACAATAAACATTAGCTATCGCGTGAACAGAAACTGTTCAGTTAAGGACTCACAGATATGTCTCTGCAGAACCATTGTCACCAACATTCGAGGAGTATTCGGCGATGTTTTGGATGGTGGCAGAGCTGTCATCGGCACTCAGGAAATATTTCAAAAGGTTTGTATGCATTTTTCTGTGAAAGTGGAGGGAGTGGCATTGGAAATAAAAATGAATCCATATAGCAGTACAGATAACTAGAGACAAAAAATTATGAGACATGGTGATTTACTGAGAAGATTTGGAGACGTCTCTGTCGATAAAAAACTCGTCAAGACCATGAAGCGCTATAATAAATAATACAGTTCGGCTACCAGGAAAGCGCTTTAGCCTGGGCAATGGCTGTTAAAAGAGCTTGTTAAGAAACAGGTTTACCCCTCATGTGTCTAGTGTAGGGAGATAAACTCTACAACGGACACGAACATAGCTGCGTCTAGAAGAAGTAACCACCCAGTACTGTTGTATTTGGCACTTGGCGCAGCCGGACACTGCTTCTGATTCATAGAGATATCAGCAAAATTCATGGGCTTGACTTTAAAATTACACCGGGAAAGCAGTTTACGACGTATTTGTCAATTTGCAAACTTCAAGCATGCACAACTACTGAGCTAAAATTCCACCGAAAAGTACTGCTCGCCAGAGTGCCGATTTCTGTTTCCATACCAGTACTCTTGCATAACTTCCTTACTAAGCGCCTTGTGGGTCGTGTTGGGAACCTGAGCTTGTTTCCTTGTTTCTTCACTTCCCATTACAACTAGCTTCCCATGAGTTTTACTTCTTCTTAAACACACGTTTTAGAATTCGGATTAAACCACTTCGCAACACTTCTGACCCCACCAACCGCAGTTCGTGTTAATTAGGTAATCCCAAAACACCGCTGGCCTGAATGCAGTGCTCGGCCTGTCCCTCTCTGGCAGGGGGCACTATCTCGCTCATGCGGAATGCCCCGAAGAAGGCCGTGGTGAACGCTGCCCTGAAGAGCAGCACCTCGTATCTGTCTGTTGTTACGCCCTCCAGTGCCTCCAGTAGTGCTCTAGCTTTTCAAAATCTATTGGGTGCCTCGTGTCCACTGTCTTTCCTTCCTTCTCCAACCCTTCATTGCTGTCCTGATGTAGTGGGTTGCAGCTTGGTTGTGACCGGTTTCCAGCTTTGCGTAGTGAGCCACGGCTGCCAAGTGAGCCTGTGCCCAAGACCTAGACCTCTTCCCCTCGTAGGCCCAGCCAATGAACTGCTCTGCCGCCCTGCGAGTGTCTCCGTCGTTAGCTAGTGATTGGATGCCCCCCGCTCTCATCACCATTCCTACGTATTTACTGTAACGTTTGGCTGCAGCTGGGGCGAGTATGTGTGTAATCAGTTCTGAAAGATCTACCCTGCCAGCTCTCAGAGCTGGTTCAGGAAGGGGATCATGTTCATCTCTGCCCTGGGTGCCAGTTCCCTGAATTTGCACATCTTGTTTCTTGATAGCGCGTCTGCTATTTCGTTCTCCACCCCTGGCACGTGCCTTGCTCGCAGCTCTATGTTGCCTTCCAGCTGTAAGGTAACCAGACGTCGCATTAGTCTCTGTGTCTGGGCACCTGGCCGACCCTCTGTTAATCACCTGCACTACGCCCTTGTTCTCAGACCACAGGGTAAGTTTCTTGTCCCGGAGCTCCTTTTTCCAGATTACTAATGCCACTACGATGGGAAAGAGTTCCAAAAATATTATGTTGCCCGTTATGCCTCACCTGTGCCAGCTGCTGGGCCACTGTCCTGCGCTCGACTTCTCCCTCAAAATTGCTCCAAACCCTGTGCTCCCTGATGCATCGGTGTACAACTCAATTTGTTTACTGGTCAGCCAGCCTTCCCTCCATATCAGCACCCCTTTGAAGTCCGCCAGGAAGGTATCCCACATTCGCAGGTCCCTCTTCACTTCGGCCCCGATCCGCCCCTGGTGGTGTTTGTGCGTGAGGCCCCGTGTCAGCTGTGTCAATCGCCTAGCGAACACTTTGCCTGCTGGTATGACCCTCGTTGCAAAATTTTATTTCCCTATGAGCTGTTGTATGTCCCTCAATGTGGCCTTGTCCCGCCCGCATAGGTTCCTTATGTCCTGTCTAAAGTGTTCTACTTTCTCAGGAGGTAGCCGAGATGTCCCTGTGAGCGAGTCCAGCTTGATCCCCAGAAAAGTGATCTTTGTGGTTGGCCCCTCCGTCTTGTCTTTGGATAGTGGGATCCCCAGCTCGCTTGCTAGTGTAATGAATGCCGTCAGTGTGTCCTCGCACTCGGGGGACGCAGCTGGGCCGGTAAACAGGAAGTCGTCTAGGTAATGCAGTTTCCCGCCTGTGGGGTGACTATCATGTAGGGCCCACTCTTTGAATGTGCTGAACAGCTCGAAGTATGCGCATGACACTGAGCATCCCATTGGCATTGCTTTGTCGTGATATAAATGTCCCTCCCATTGGAAACCTAACAAGTGGAAGCTATTGGGGTGAACTGGGAGTAGGCGGAATGCCGACTCGATATCTGCCTTTGCCATGAGAGTCCCGCTGCCTGTAGCCTTTATCAGGTCTATCGCATCGTCAATTGTGGAATAGGTTACTGAGCATACCTCAGCTTCAATCCCATTGTTTACTGACATGCCTTCTGGGAATGAGAGGTGGTGGATGAGTCGGAATTGCCCCTGTTCCTTTTTTGGTACCACCCCCAAGCAGTGACATGACCAGCTCCCTACCCCTTGCGGCCGGGAGGGGGCCCTCAATCCTGCCAAGTTGTCTCTCCTTCTCTATCTTTTTGGCCACCACCCCTGGGTGTTGCATTGCTGATTTCAAATTTCTCTCGCAGCTGGGAGGGAGGGGGCTGCTGAAGGGGATGGGAAAGCCATTCTCAAAGCCCTGTACCAGTGTCTCTGCATCCGATTGGTTGTGGTATCTGTTGGCTAGCGCGCGTAATCTTTGTGTGTTAATGGGGGACTACGCTAGCGGGGTGCTGTCCTGTCTTGCTCCCCCCTCTTCGCCCCTTCCGCTTGTCTCATTGCTTCTTTTTCTCCCTTTTGTCGCGTTTTGGGTCGTCCTTGCGCCTACAGCTTGACGCGGGGTGCCCCCCCGCATGTTGAACATATGTGTTGGAATTTACAGGCTGCCCCATATGTACATTCGCTGGCCTCGAATTTCCATATAGCTGGTGGCCCGTTGGGGTGTGCTCCTCTCCCTGCACTGGCGTGCTTGTGCTTCTGAAAAGGCCTCCCTCTTCCCTTCTGAAAGGGGGCACGAAAGGAGTGGTCACTCCTTCCCCCCCATGTCCTGACCTCCTTCGCCCCCATCTTCTTATGGATGAACCCGGAAACGTCCTCCTCATTCCACTCCATCTCAGGGTGTGTCTGCATCTTTAGCCTGAAACCCTTATCATATTCTAGCCAAGCGTCGCCCTGGAACTGCCGCTGTGCGTTGTGTATGTTGGCTTCGTAAAGCCCTAGCTCGGCCGTGCAGCGCGGGAATTTTTCAACTATGATGCATGCCACGATCCTGAGTGCGTCTAACCAATTATCGAATGTCCGCTCCTTGCGCTCTCTTCTCCTCTCCCTCCTATCTTCCTCCTTATCGCATGTCGTCAGATCCAAACCCTCCAACTGAATTTCAAGTAAAGAAAATATATCTATAAACTCCTTCCTCCAGATCCTTTCTTTCACTGCTAAGGGTATGAGGCTGGCTATCCCCGTGGCCCTGGTGGTCATGGATGCCAGACCCGGTGAGGGTCGTGCGTACGCCTTGGGTAATGGTACTGCTACAGGGGGTATGATTGCGGGTGGGGTGTTCCCCCATGCCACCATGGGTGACCCTATCTTCCCTTCTGCAGGTGCTAAGGCCTGGTCCCCTAACCGGTGCTGCCGCGCCATCCCTGGGTTGACCAGGTGCCAGGGTAACCCTGTGGCCTCTGTCCCCTGTGGGTCCGTGGCTCCCCCTGTCTGCCCCGCCCCCTGCCTTGTGCTCGCTTGCGCCCCCTGTGTCACTGTGCTCTGCACCCCCAATCCTTTCAATAAAATGTGTGCCATAGACCTGCAACATTCCTGAAGGATTGCGCTAATATGCTCACTGTTGGTTGTTGCATCCTTGTTCCCCTGGACCGGTCCTGCCGCCGCCGTGCTGGCTGCAGGTGGCTGGATCCGCTTGTTTGGTGCCTTCGTAACCTTCACTGCGTCCGCGAGTTTTGCTGGCGCCCTCCTACTCCTCGTTGCTGCCGGTGGCGTGCTCGCGCTGCGTTGCTGTTCGCTTGTCCCCTCCTCAGGGTCACGGTCGAGTTGTTGCTGCAGGCAGCCGTCCCCATGCACCGCCGCGGCTGCCCGCATTCTCCTCAGTAGGTCAGTCAGGTCCTCCTGACCATGCTGCATGCCCCCTTTCTTGGCCATGCGTCCTGAGCGGCGTGCTGCCGCAGTTGTTGTGCACAATAAAAAAAAAACTTGTGGTGGGGCGGGGTGCTGCCGCCAATGCCCCTGTACCGAACTTGACTGTTGTTGTTAGCACCAAAACGGCCTTCTCTCTGCTTCTGCTGCTTTCTTGCAGAAGCTTGTGCTTGTTTGGCCCTGGGTCCTGCTTTCCGCCTTCCCACTGCTAGAGGGCGCCTGGTGCTGCTTTCTGCTGCCTCCTCTGGGCTCCCACACCGAGGGTGCTGTAACTCGCACTTCCTCGCCTGGAGTGCTCACTTAGCCCACACGCAGCACAACTGGGGCTCGGAGGAAACAAGCGGTGGCTGAGCTGATTCAGGTGGGTGACCTCCCCAGATTTTCCCCCAAGACCGAAACTCCTACGGGTCTCTATGCAGTCTTGTGTCTCTCCCCAGATGCCCTAGGGGAGCGCTCCACGCCGGCCGCAGCTCTCCTTAGTCCCGCGCTGACCTGATGGGCTCTGGTCGTGTCGGGCGAGTTTGCTTGGTTGCTCACTCACCGGGTGGACTCTGGTTGAGTCGGGCGCATTACCCCCGCAGTCCTGTGCTCGCCGGGTGGGCTCCGGCCGAGTCAGGTGTGTTCCTCGCTGGGGCCTAGGCCTCGCGTCGTCCCACACTCGCCGGGTGGGCTCCGGTGCAGTCGGTTGTGTCTTTGGCACGCTTTACCGCACTTGCCGGGTGGGCTCCGCTGAAGTCGGATGCAGCCCTGCGTCGTCCCTCACTCGCCCGGTGGGCTCCGGTGAAGTCGGGTGCCGGCCTCCCATTGTCCTGCACTCGCCGGGTGGGCTCCGGCGGTGTCGGGTGCAGACCTCACGTTGTCCCGCACTCGCCAGGTGCGCTCAGGTGGAGTGGGCGTCCCCTGTCCTGGTGTGCCGCGGGGTAGGCTCCAGCTGGTCACTACCCCAGTCGCTGCGGCGTCCCTTAGAGGCTCGAGTTGCCGCGGGGTAGGCTCCCGCCGGTCGCTAACTTGTCCTGCAGCTGCTGGGCCGGTCACGGATCGCGGTCGTTGCACAGCTCGGCATCCCGGTCTACTGCCCACAAGCTCTTCGTCTTCCGCCGCGCTGCTCCCCCGCTCCTGGATGATAGGAGCCTACCTGGGGGAGCCGTGCTATTAAGCCTCCCCCGTCTGGCGCTTTGGGTTCACGCCACTTCCCACTATTGGGGGGTTTGAATCCCGCGTGCCCCCCATTGGCTGCGGTGACGTGGGGGGGTGACCATTGTGGGCTTTCCCCACACCTTGCTAGGAGTACCTCCTTTTCGCGCCAATCCGCGTCCCCCTTCTTCTGGGGCTCGACGCCGGGTTATAGCGCCGGCTCCTAAGCCCCCTTCGGGGGCCCGCCTTTGCAAAAACAGCTGAAGGAATTTCTACATACAAAGCCCTCGGACATGTCTCTTTCCTGCATATCACCTATTGTGTGTTATTCCCAACTTCAGCCCAATTTTTCCACCGGCAACCTACTTTCTTTTGTACGAAATTACGTTTTATTGCAGTGTTGAGATGTAAATGTGGTCATTTTCAACAGATTTAATTTGAGAATTCTGCGAGACAGTTCTGGTGAAATGAAAAACAGCTCCAGAATCCCTTCCTCCATCTACAGAATTACAACAAGTCTTTCAGATCTGATATCGTTCTACAATAACATTTATTTTCACATTCGGAAAAAATTACCAAGCTGTTTCTAAAACAAACGAAAGTGCTCGGTTCTGCCCGCATTTTGTGGAAGAGCATCTTCTAAGTAGGCTCGAATAGTTCGTAAATTGAAAGAAAAAAAATGAGTAAACCTCGGATATGGAAGTTTATTCACAAATCAGTGTTTTTCCAGAAATTTCCCCAACACAGAAAGTGTTACCCCATTTGTGTCAGGCTTTTGCGTGCTCGAGGTCAAACTGGGCACCCCGTTCTTTCTTACTTTGTAGGAGTTTTTTTTAACAATTACTGGGCAAACCTGCTTCAAGCGAACTGCAGAAGTATAAACTTCGCCACCGAAAGCAAACTTTTTTCCAATATTTTATTTAGCGAACAGATATAATAGGTATTTGCGATTTGCTGCAATCTTGCTTTTTGATCGGCGCCTTGAAACAGGGAAGTCTTCATAAATAAGGATACAAATACTGTGAATTGGAGGCGTCTATGTAGTTCCTTTGGGGGTTGGAAGAACCCCTTATGGCGGACGGGCTCGAGCAGTGCTTCCTGTCCTCGTGGGTAAGCTCCTCGCAGAAGTCAGGGTGGCCTTCAAGCGCATCATTTGAATTTCTCCAGTCTGCTATCGGACAGTGCATGTTCTTTATACGTTCCTGCTATGTACACAAGGGTCTTTAGTCTCTGGGCCGGCTCTGGCCCCCGTAGGAGCCCAGGTCCACCAGGCTGAAGGTGAGCGGCCCGAGCAGGGAGTCCTGCAGCTTGTGGGGGTGGCCCTGCAGGCCGTGCCCGCCACCCATGGAGTAGCCTTGTGCCCCCGGGTGTCCAAGGCCACCTTGTAGCAGCTGCACCTACGCCTGGCCCAGGCTCTGCAGGGAAGAGAAGTCCTCCTCCGACCTGGATATAAGCGACTTGCCTCCGTCCAGGGGCGAGAGAGCTGGTTTTGCTTGTTGCTGGCTCGGACACCTTCTAGAACGTGAGTTTAGGACAACTAACGAACTGCTGCGTAGAAGAGTTTAGTTGCACATTTGAACTGTTTTCTAATTGTTTGTTGCAACTGGTTTTACATTTCCTAAATGTTACTAGCTGCGAATTAAGACCAATTTTATAAAATCCCATTTGCCCAATTTGCAACTGATTCGGTAGGATTTCCAGGGTACCGACCAGTACGAGCTAAATCTTATTGAAAAAGATGCATAATATGAGACACTCAGAGGCAAAGTCTCAAACAGTAAAATTGTTTTTCTATTATATTCATGGGTAATCTATTCCGCCGCGTAATTTATCTCGCCAGATCACTTGTGTACATTATAAACAAGCACAGCAGCAGGGGGGATGAGGGGGGCTGTGCGATTCCCTTGCGAGAGCGATAATTGCTACCATATGGCGGCGCTCGCACCCGCAAGGGAATCGCCACGCGTGTTGCCATTGAAGGCAATGGAAGCGTGCGCGTTTTAGCCTGAAAAAGGCAATCGATGGCTACAGGTCTCTTTCCTATGCAGCACATGAGCGCTGCGTAGGCGAGACATAAACAGAGATGGCAGCTGTGCACGAGCTCGTGAACGCAAGCTGTAGGCCAGCAAAAGCCTCTGGTGGCACTTTTAAAAGCCACTTCCTAAATGTCTCGAAGAGACATCTCAGGCGAGACCTAAAAAGGACAATACAGAAACAACACAAGCAAGGCCGTTCCACTGACCGGAGGCTTCACCCACCACTGCAGGGGCAGCCGGGCAAAGTCCTCGGCAAGTCTCGATGCGGTATTTGCAAATAAAATGGACGTGGCCCAGCCCAGGTTTGTCCCTGGCACTTCAAAGAGTTGGGGAGGAGTTGACTCCGCCTCTCGAGACTGCGAGCTGCTGGGAGACCGAGTCCCACCCCAGAAACAAGGTAACGATCTTTGCGGGCTGGATCTGCCCGATCTAAGCATTCTTTCCTGATCCCCGTCTTGGTTCAGTAACCTTCCTTTCCCCATAATGTGGCAAGCAATACTATCTAAAAATTACTCACAGGTCTGCAGGCTTTTCACCAAACAAATGGATCCGATGGATGAAAGAGCAAATCCAAAGGGGTGGACCAGCTCAGCCTCGTCCCCTAGCCCGAGCTTTGCCCGCGTGCGTCCAATGCGCTATATGGCGCCTAGGTCATAAGCAGAGGCAGATGTGGGTGATGAAATGGCTGCCTACAGTGCCTCATGATGGCTGAAATCCCATCTACCATAATGCAGCAAGCCTGTGTTCAAATGCTGGAGCCCGATATCAAGTATCACATTAGATGCAGAAACTCAACATTGAATAAGTTTCACTTTAAATGTAAGTAACCCCCAAATACTTCCCAAAGTAGGCACTTCTAGGAAAAACATTAGATCATGAAGAAACTGTAGGGCACATCACACCTGCGCCTGCACGCCTGCTGCACTTCATATGGTACTTTGTTGGATGCACTGTGTCAAGTGATGAGCTCGCGGTGAAATGTGGAACAAGTACATTACCTTCTATTCAAGGATTTACTTAGGGCCTTAAGGTACGTGTGTGGGGTTGAGGAGTAACACCACAAAGCCTATGAGTTGCCAATGTGAGAGTCCTGGACCCTTGCGACCAAGAACTGGCAATTAAAGCTACCTGTGAGAGCGCAGGGCTGCAACGGTTCCCCACCCAGGTCCAGTCGGTCACAATACCTGTAAAGCGGGGCACGCCATTACCTCGGCTACCTGAACCCCAGCGAGTGCAGCTGATTTGCTGATGCTTGCACTCTGCTGCCAGGTGTGTGCAGACCAAGGACAAATCTTTGCTGGACGGCGGGACACTGGTGCGTACTGTGGGACTAAGGCCTGCGCTCGGTGATTCTGCTCTGACTCTAGCCTCCCTCTCACTACAACCCCAATACAAGAAACTGCAGCACTAAACAGGCCTGCTGCAAGTGATTAATGACGCGCTGCAGATACTCAATTGGGGGAGTCTTGTCTTCTAATTCTCCTAGACCTTTCTGCAGCCTTTGACACTGTCAATCACAACACTCTCCTTGTTAGAATTGGGGGTCTCTAGTTTGCACAGGTAGGTACTTGTGACAACTAGGGACCCTCTCCTCTAGTCAGGATAAGGGGATTACACTCCTAAAATAACCCCTGCTCACACCCTTGGTAGCTTGGCACGAGCAGCAAGGCTTTATCTCAGAGACGTTGTAAGTTAAGCATGTGTGACCACATACAGTAACCCAGTGACAACACTACAAATGGACACCACACAAGGTTTTATATAAAAAAAGTATATTTTATATATAATTACTGCAAGACCAATAAAGGACAATAATAATCCACAGTACTATTAGATTTCAAGAGTTCTGGTTAAAAGGCTTAGATCAAGGTTCTGTGCGAGTCGGTAGCCCTGTCTGGCTACAGTGTTGTTGAAATAACACAAAGTATAGCAAATCCAGCGGACCGCGTCAGTCCGTACCCACTCAAATGTCGACAGACTCAGTCACAGTACGTTTTATTTGAGGCGGCCGACACGGATGTGCGAGCCGGTTCCGGTGTTCGTCGCGGTGCAGAAAGGAAAGCGTTGCAGGACGCGTTGTCCCTCGATGCGGTGCAGGCAGCGGCCCGGTGACAGAGTCGGTGGATCCAAGTTGTGCGTTGCAGGGCGAGACGGTGCTTCGATGCGGTGCTTGTAGCTTGCAGTGCGGTGACCCAGCCGGAGTTGGGGAGCTGGCGTCATTCAGTCCGAACAGCGGTGCGGGTCGGGTGGTGCATCGCGAAGCGTGCGAGGCGGTGCCCAACTCCGGTGTGTTCACAGGACTCAGAGTCAGCAGCTCTGACCGCATCTGTCAGACCAGTACGAGTCGGTGTAGCGAGGCGTTGAACGTCACGGTGTCCACAAGTCGCGGTGCAGGCAACGGCTCGGTGACGGCGTCAGGATGGAGTCGGTGAGCTCAGAGCTTGCGGACGTTGCTTGATGCGGTGCCTACAGGACACCGGGCCGATCGTGAGAGTCGGTCACAGCTCCCTGCCTCTGTATCCACTGAAACAGCGTTTCCAGCAGCAATCCACAAAGGCTGGTGAAGTCTACTGGTCCTGAGACTTTGGTCAAGGGGCAAGCTCTCTTCCAAGCCCTTGGAGATCCTCCACAAGTTGAAAGTAAAGTACACAAAGTTCTTTCTCCTTTCCTTGGCAGTCAGGCAACCACTGCAGGCCAATCCCCCAAGCAGCACTTCAGCTTGGGAATAGTCTCCTCAGTTTCTTCAGGATCCTCTCCTCAGCAAAGTTTTTGGCTTGTAGTCCAAAAGTGATCTAATTTCTTGGGATCAGGGTCCCAATATTTATACCCCAAAATCCCTTCTTCTCTGAGGGGAGAGGGGCCTGTGCCCATTCAAAACAAGTTCTGAAGCACTCCGTTTACCAGACTTCTCCTTTCATTTCACAGCGGAGGGCAGGCACATCAGACGCCCCACAGGAGGTGGAGCCAGCATTGTGGAAGGCAAGTACAGTCCCTGAGCACTTTGTTGACAGTCTTCCTTCTCTTCTTTCAGTGTGCAGGGCAGAGACATCAGACGCACCACACGGGGTGGAGTCAGCACTGTGGGGGATGGGCACAGTCTTATTCAGGTCCCGGGTGCAACTCCTCCCTACCATCTAGATGCAGATCTCTCAATTCACCACAGGGCTGACTCATTCTGTCTCCTAGAATCCCCCAGCCCTGTCACTCAAACTCCAGACAAGGAATACACAACCTCGCAGAGGCTGGCTTAAATGGTTAGGCAAGCAAATACCTACTTTCTAAAAGTTATTTTTGCAAACACAGAATATTAAAATAAACTTCACTAAAAGATGTATTTTATTATTCTGAGTCCAGGCATACTAAAGTCGAATTTCTACCATGTTCTCTGAGTCTGCTAGGTTTATAAACATAAAATCTAGCAGCCCATTCTGGCCTATGGAGAACAGGTAGCCTTGCAATAGTGAAAAACGAAAATGGCTGTAATTCACTATTAGGACATACCACACACATCAGGGCTTGTCCTACCTTATACTTACAATGCACCCTGCCCGTGGGCCTACCATAGGGGTGACTAATATGAAGAAAAGGGAAGGTTTAGGGACTGGCAAGTGGGTGCACTTGCCCAGTCAGCATGACAGTTCCAGACTGCACGCAGTCCAACACTCCTTAACACTCTTCAACAGAGAATGGGCATGGAGGGCACTGTGCTTAAATGGTTTGCTTCCTTTCTCTCTGATAGATCCCAAATGATCAAAATAGCGAACAGTCTTTCATCGCCTTTGGCGGTAGGTCAGGGTGTTCCTCAAGGCTCTATACTTGCACCCACTCTGTTCAACCTCTATTTGGAACCATTTTGAAATCTCCTAAGTAAATCTGGGATCCTCCTTCATTTCTATGCAGACGACACTCAAATCTACCTTAAGGTGGCCTCCACTCACGATCTCTCCATCCTAAACTCTACTCTCAACTCCATTCAAAACTGAATGTTAACTCATCAACTGATTCTGAATACCTCCAAAATTGAATTCCTCCTCCTCTCCTCCTCACTTTCTCCTCCTCTGGTTCAATCAAGTATGGATCAGATGAATCTACTTAACAATAAACCCATCATTGTTGACAGCGCAAAATCCCTTGGTGTCATACTCGACAAAAAACTCAATCTACTTTCCCACATCAACTCCATTGCAAAGTCTGCTCGATACCAACTGCGCCTTCTTTGGGGGATTCGTCGCTTCTTCCCAAAGCAAGACCTTAAAACCCTGGTCCAATCGCTGGTTCTCTTTAGATTGGACTACTGCTATTCTCTTCTTACTGGCATCCCCAAATCCCACCTGTCCCCCCTTAAATCTGTTATCCATTCAGCAGCTCCTTTCATATATGGGCCAAAAGAAGCAACCACATTACACGCATTTTATCCTCCCTCCGTTGGCTTCCCATTGAGGCAAGATCAATCTACAAGACTGCCTGTATCACCCACAAAGCCTTGCACTCCTCCTCTCCTCGCTACCTGGCATATAAACTGAAACTCTCTAGAGGCTCTAGACCATCATGTAATGCAGAAAATGTATTGCTTGAACCTCCCACTTTCAAAAAGGAAAGATCGATGGCCCAATCCTTTTCAGGCAACGCGGTGAGAATCTGGAACTCACTCCCCCCTCAGTTCCGGACCACCATCATTTCCTGGTCCTTTAAAACTTTCTGGCCTATGGAGAACAGATAGCCTTGCAATAGTGAAAAACGAAAATGTCTGTAATTTACTATTAGGACATGCCACACACATGAGGCCTTGTCCTACCATATACTTACAATGCACCCTGCCCGTGGGCCTACCATAGGGGTGACTAGTGAAAGGTTTAGTGACTGGCAAGTGGGTGCACTTGCCCAGTCAGCATGACAGTTCCAGACTGCACGCAGGCTCTGCAATAGCAGACCTTAGACACGTTTCTGGCCGTTTAAGGCTGCTTCTGTGGGTGGTCCAACCAGTGCTGTAAGCCCACTAGCAGCATTTGGAATTACACGCCCTGGGCACACTCAGTGCACTGTACTAGGGTCTGACAAGTAAACCAAATAGTCAATCATGGAATCACCAATTAATATATTCATTTACAATCGGGAGAGCATATACACTTTAGCACTGGTCAGCAATGGTAAAGTGCCCAGAGTAATAAAATAGCCAACAACAGGTCGGAAAAAATATAGGAGGAAGGCAAAAAGTTCAGGGATGACCCTGCAAAAAGGGCCAAGTCCAACAATCCTTAACACTCTTCAACAGAGAATGGGCATGGAGGGCACTTCTGCTTTTGTTAATATTCTCACCAAGTTGAAGTTATGTTCTAGGTACTGATATTTAATATAGTGTTCTCCATAATGCTTCAAACCGAGAGTCTGTGATCTACCTTGTAGTGCCATATACATTTAGAATGTTATTATTAGGCATGATAGTGCTAGGTACTAGACTGAGCCAATATATATCCCAGGTATTAATATATTTTGTAAGGCATTCACTCACCACTCTGCTAATTAGAAAACCTTTTTCGAAGAATAGTTTGTGTGCATATGTGAAAAAGTAGCATTCTGTGTAATAGGGGTTGCACTCTCCAGATATCAGTCTAGTCAAAGTCCTTGATGAGTTGTTCTATTTTTGTGTGTGTTTTGCTAGGTACTTATTGATTTATCTTTTATAGGGGCTTAGAACAGATACAAGTTGTCCACGTTATACAGGTAGTCTCTCACAAGGACACTGGACTTCATTTTATCTCAGAGAAAGTTAACGAAACACTAGAAATTGCTTTGTGCAATTAGAAACCCCCACAACCATTAGCCTCTGATTTGCACTATCACTTCATCACTTTTGTGGACTACCTCCCTTAAATACCTCTTTTCTTCTTAAGAACTGTCAGGGCTCATCAAGGGATGTAGCGGGGCATATATTCAGGAGGCGGAACAGGCATTTAAATCTACAATTCCCATCATGCCGTGCGCGCGCCACCTGTAGCATCGTGCTACAATAAATACAGACACTTGGTTTCATCTAACTGGAGCTTTATTAATTACATCTTGCTCGTGCCCTGTCCCTACTCTAACTGTTCCCTTCCTGTGTCCACTCCTCCTCTTCCTCTGGCCCCCTAGCTCCGCCCACTCCCAACTACTAGTGTGCTGACTTCACAACATCTCCCCCCTTTGTAACAAAACAAACAAAACATACTGACTTCTCAGTCCATCTCTACGATCAGTCTCTTGGGTGGACGTATGTCGCAATGAGGTCGTGGCGACCTGACTCTCGGACTATTAGTACTCAGTGTCTCAATGATCGGAGTAGTGCTCTCACGATCATCTGAATGCAGTTCATCCGAACTGGGAGTGTCCATTTCACTCATCAGGATTCTGGAGGTGTCCTGTGACAGTTCCTTACAGTGTGAGATGTTTCTCGTGACTCGCCGCTGCTCGGACTCCACCGTCAACATGGTTCCTTTCCTTTTCGTGATCACCACTGGTTCGTCCTTGAATAGACAAGCTCTGCTGCTGAAGTCTGGACAGATGGAGCCTTCAGTGTCTGAGGTGCCAGTGTCTGAGGTGCTTATGGAGAGCTCAGTTTGATATCGGCAGTCTGTCGTCCTTTGTGACTCGTGCTCACGTGACGCTCGGCCTCTTTTCCAAGGGGATGTAATTCTAGTTCCCTTCCGAGTGTCTGCATGTATTTTTACTTCCTTTTGCCTTGTCAGGTTAAGAACCACACTGTCTTCCTGTTTCGAGTCTGGGATGCCAGCCGGTGGGGTATGAACTGGGGAGGTCATCTTGGTATGGCTTGGAGATTGATTGGCTGTCTCGGGTTGTCTCTCCCACTCCTGCTCGCGCCTAGAACAGACAACCCTTGGAACCGGCTGGGTATTTGTGTGTTTCGTTCTTATCCGATGATGACTTGGCTCTCCTGACGTGTCCGGCTTCCTTTGCAGATCGACTGGTTGGTCTGTCTTTATTTGGGTGCTAATGGCCACGATGTCTGTTTCCACTTTATAGGACCAGGACCAGGACCTTCGAGTCAGCCTTGCTGCCCCTACCCGGCGTGACGGTGTAGTATTTGTGTCGCGATGCACCTGTGATCGATGTGACAGGTTGTCAGGTGGAGTGATCGAGTGTGCATTGACATTGGTGTGAGACATGTCGCTCTTGACAGGAAGAGTGTCCCTTGGTTCGCTGATGTGTTCAGGTGCCTGGCGCCATGGCCGTTGTCGGGACCACGACTCTGTCGACTCAAAGGATCGGACCGACATGCTATCTGAATCAGAGGGGTTCTCCGTCACTTCCCTCTGAGAATGTTCCTTTAGGAATGTCTTACCAGGTGGTCTTCGGAACCGGGTAGTCCGTGACGAGCTGCTTTCCACCTCGGAATTGTCTTTGAAAAGCTTCTCCGTGTGTCTTTGTTGGAACATCTTCAATGTTGTCTCATTTGGGAGATTGTTTGAAGATTCCGTGTTTGTTCCTTGTGCTTGATCCCAAGCTTTTGCCTCTTTGTCCTTCTCACTTGAGGTTACCCATCTCCGCTCTGTTTCTTCGTTGTCGCGGGGCCCATGGATGCATGGATCTTTTCTTGCTTGTTGTTGTTGTGAGGGACTAGTCCGTCTTGTGCGATCTGGTTCTCCTTCCCGATTGTTTGGTGCTCTAATATTTCTGATCTGTTGGAGGTGTGTGCTCCTGCTAGCTGTTTCCTCTGACTCATCTTCACTCCTTGGCGATTGATGTTCCGGCGTCGATTTCCGGTGTTGACCATTGTGGCCCTTCTTCTATGGTTTGTCTTTCTCCCCCACTTGTTATGCAGAATGCCATCTTGTCCAGGAGTGCAATCTGTCCCACTGGACGCTCCCTCCTCGTCAGAGTAGCGTGTGCCATACTTTGAATGACTCCGGGGAGTTGTTATTTGGATGGTTGACTCTGAGTAATCTTTGGTTGATTCTGAGTGGTCGGACGCTGAGTAATCTGACTCTGAGTACTCCTTGTCCCTTTCCTTGTCACAGTGTCTCCCCCGTTGTCTTTTCGCTGGTCTGCCTTCTCTCTCTCTCCTTTTGTGTTCGTTGGATTTCTGGGTTCTCTCTTCCCAGGTATCTCGAAGTTTTGTACTCAGATGCACATCCATCAGTTTGTCTCTTGCTTGGACTTGCATTCCAATTTCGGCTTTCTTGATAATTTCCTTTAGCGACCAATGCCCTCTCAGTATTTTGAGCCTTGGTTCGGGGTTTTCACAGCCTTCAATTATTCGGAGCCGAACAGCATCCTCATTTGTAAACGTCTTGAAATGGCAGCCTTGAACCATACTTTGCAACCGAGTGATGAAATGCGGCAATGGTTCGCCTGGTTCCTGCCGTGCTGTGTTGAAGACCATGCGATTATGATCCACCTCAGCCTGTGCATTGAGATGGGCACAGAGCTCCTCTTGGAGTCTATCATAGATGTCTGCTTCTTCTTTGGAAAATGTTCTAATTGGGCATCGGCCCCCGGGACCCACCAGATGGAGGAGTAGCACCAGACATTTTCTTTCTCTTTGCTCACCGTTGGCTTTCAAGAAATTGTCCAATGCTTCTAGCCACCAGTGCCGTTTGAGGCCCTGGATCCAATCGTCAATCCGTGCCGCTGGGGGCGATGCTTCAAGGTGTGGAATGAAACGTTGAGCTACGTCTCCTCCCGCCATGAGAGAAAAAGGTCCTGATCTGTCGTAGACGCAGGGCATTGTGCTGTCCATTTTTCTTTGGGTTTCATTTGCTTCTGCTTGTGTTCTAGCTTGAGCTTGATTGTTAGTTCTTCCTTCAGTGCACTCGTGTTTGGTCAATATTGCACCCTTGAATTTATCCATGGTTAGTGACAATGTTGGGTTTCACTTGCTTGTTGTGTGTGTTCATCGGCTACTCCACACTTGCTTTGGCTTGTGCTCGTTCCGTTGTAATTATTCATGCGTTGTCTTTGTTTATGTTTGCTTGTCGCTTCTGTTAATTTATGGACACGCGTTACTGCATTACATTCGTCGCTGCGCATTCGCTTGCGTTTCTCACTGTTCGCGTTTCCATCCGTGCTAACCTTTGTTTTGTCAATGCTTGTTTGTTTTCGCCAATGCTTGTTTGGCCTTCACCAATGCCTGTTTTCTTCCTTTACCACGATTTGTCCGATGCTTGTTGATCTGCATGTATCAGTGCTTGCGTCTCTTTGCATGGATCAATGCTTGTTTCTTTGCACGTACCAATGCTTGTTTACTCTTCGCCAATACTTGTCTTTGCATTTGTCCAAGGTTTGTTAATTTGCATGTGTCAATGCTTGTTGATTTGCATGTATCACTGCTTGTTTATTTGCCGGTATCAATGTTCGTTTACTTGCATCTACCTTACGGTTATCAGTGCTTGTTGACTTCCTTTTACCAATGTTTATTTCTTTGTTCTTGCCAATGCTTGTTCACTTTTGCCAATGCTTGATGATTTCTTGCTGTTGCCTGACTCCAAGATGGCCGCCTATGGATCACACAGGGTATGTCCTTACAACCCGCCTGACTCAAAGATGGCCGCTCGCCTGAAATCTCACCCCTCACGAGACTTGCTTTCATTCAGTCTGCCACTCACAGGAATCTCCCCGGCACTCACCGGCAGCCGGTCCCCTTCTAGGCAGCAACTCTTCTTGAGCCTTGCACGCTCCTGGGCCTCCAGCACATCCAGGTAGGATCGGGGCAAACTCCCTCGTTACCGGCATGCCATTTCTCACGCCTCGGGGTGAGGTTTTCCATCGGGGCAACACAATTTCTTTTGGCGGGGCAGCGCTTCCTCTCACAGCGCTCTCACAGTCTCCGCTTTGCGTCCTCACACTCAGGCAGCACGGCAGGGTCCGGGTTGGGCTCCCGATCCCTCGCACAGTCTGTTTCAGCCCTCACCTCACTCGGGCACTTGCAGTTTCTTTTGGCGCGAGCAGCGCTTTTGCTTCTGGGCACACCACGGGGCTTCCACAGTGCCCCAGGCGCCTTCTTGCAACCAGGGTATTAGGCAGGATCGGGGTGGGCTCCCAATTCCTCCTTACTTTTGAGTTTCTGCTTTTCTTCGCCGACAGCATGCCAAACCTCACGCATCGGGCGTGAGGTTTTCCGACGGCATTCGGGTCCCGGTTTCGGCGCGTTTAGCCGCGCTTGGCAGCAGGCTCTCGGGGACAGCGTCCTCTTCACCAGGGCACTTCTTCACTCACTGTGTGGCACTGTACAGGGTCGGAGTGGGCTCCCGACTCCTGCTTCTTTCTGGCTGCTGGGTTACACACAGTCGGCGGGACTCGCGCTTTCAGCGCCACAGGGTTTCTTCGACCGAGCGTTTCAGCGCTCCCAGGTCGGGGTTTCCTCGGGGTTCCCTGGCTTCTTTGGAGTCGCAGTCACTTGTTCTGGGCCACAATCATCAGGCCTCAGCTTTACTTGGCAGCGGAGCTCTTCCCTCGACGCTGCATGGGACAGGGTGCCTGTATGTGGTCTCGTGGGCTGCAGTCAATGTCATCCCACCCTCGTCGCCAGTTGTAGCATCGTGCTACAATAAATACAGACACTTGGTTTCATCTAACTGGAGCTTTATTAATTACATCTTGCTCGTGCCCTGTCCCTACTCTAACTGTTCCCTTCCTGTGTCCACTCCTCCTCTTCCTCTGGCCCCCTAGCTCCGCCCACTCCCAACTACAAGTGTGCTGACTTCACAACACCACCCAGGATCGCACTGACGCTACCGCGCTCGCTCACGTCTTGTAATCAATGTGGTATAAATCAAGATGGCGCCCGGACGAGGACGACGATTATTCCTAATGATCTTGACTCCTGCACTGTTCCGGACAGTAAGGGTGCGGTTGCACCACTTTGTGATTACCTTGGTGCCTCTTATGAATCTCGGAGTCGCCCGAGATTATTCCAGTTATTGTTCTTCCCTTTGACGAGACGCACGTTTCCAGCGTGGTCTCTTGCGGGAAGAAGACCAAGTATTCCTTCCTTTCCCCCCTCGTTGGCGAGACACACATTACATTGGCAGTCTCTTGCGGAGGGGAAAACGTTATTGCCTGGCTTTCTCCCGTTGGCGAGACGCACGATACCTAGTGGTCTCTTGCGGGAGAAAGAAACTTTGTTTGCTTGCAGCTCTCATTTCTTAACTTTAATCTCAGAGTGGGATGAACTACAAGAGCTGTTATCTTTCGTATTTAACCTTTTGTGTTGAGGATTCCTTCCCTTGCACTATGAAGGAATAGTGTGATTGGAACTCCGGCATTCATGGATTATGGTCTTCTCTTTCAATATGCATGGTGCAGATATTTGCTTTATACTTCATTGGATCTCTCACTAAATCCAAGACTGTATCTTCTTTTGTTTCTAGGGGAGAACAGTTGGGGGTATCCTGGGCTAAGCTGTTGCAGTTTAGTGAGGGACAAGCATGAGTCTTAAAAGGTGTGCACCAATACATTTTTGGGTCAAGAAACTCTGAATGAGATGAACCATTACTTTCTTATTTTGTTTATGAAAGCCTGACTTTATATCTTCTTACATTAGATATGTGCTGATACCTTGTGATTACCCCTCCGGGCTCACCCTCAAGTATAGCCGTCATTATTTTGTTTTACACGTATATAGATATATATATATGTAGTGAGATAAGTGGTTATTTCAATCCAGCCTGATAGAAAAAACCAGATGGGAGTTGGATATCCCAGTAATACTGTTACTTTTTCTCTTAGGTCTCCCTTCCTGCTGTTCCTACCATTTCCTTCCCTCGCTTGACCCTCCACTAGTCCGAGAGGATTTATTCTATCCGGACTTGGGGCTGTTGAGCAGTGGACCCCATTGAGCTTCAGCCTGATTCCGAGGAGAACCTGGTGCCATGACAAGAACAAAGATCTTTGTAGTATTCCTATAAAGGACTGCAACCCCATTATTTGTTGTTTCCTGACCTGCTTTCTGGCTAGCCCAATCCAGGATCAGTTTTCTGAAAGTCTCTCTTGGTTCCAAGTTTTTTTACTACTAGATCACACCTCCCTTTGACTGTCATTGCATCAGAAACAACTTGCTTATTCCCAGGAGACTTAAGACCATTGGCATTCAATGATCTTAATTCAAGTTAATTCATAAGACTTTCATTTGGTGTATTTCAATATTTTTTGCATCAGCATCTTCATCGCTCAACATTAGTTTACTATCTTGGATAGCTTGGGGTTCTTCTGTTTAATGTATTTATTGTTATTTAAAATGACAACAGCCTTCTAATTTTCATGGGTTCCCTCCATACCAGTTCTTCATGGGATGTGCCTTACCATTTGTCAGAACCCCTTTTTCAGGGCCATGGATAAAGCGGGTGTTACTTGCCACAGGTGTGGGTATCGTGGTATTTTACTCTTGATGTCCCAGGGTGCAACATATTATGGGCCCAGGAATCTGACCAAGTACTACTTCTTCGGCACTTGGCTCTCAGAGGTCGAGGAGCCCAAAACTTACCAGAGGGAAGTAAGAGTATGCTCATAACTGAAAATGCCCACTTTGACCCCAATAATATCAGTCTCCACTCCAATACTTTCTTATAGTAAGAAAAGCAGTATGTGGGCTGCACTCAAACATAGCACACTAAATAAGTACCACAGAATGCCTGTCAAGACTTGCACCCTAGGGCTGATCTGGGCCTTGTTACCCCTGTGTGTCTTCTTGCCCCCTCCTCAATGCTAACAAATGTGTCTCTGCGAATCTTTGGAGGTCACCCCACTGGTGCTGCCCCCATTACTGATACCAAAACCAGCTTTCCCCTTAACATTTTCTGCTCTTCGGTAACTAATCTGTCGGGCTTATGCAAGTCTCCCAAAGGGCTTGCTGGTGTCTCACCCAACCACGGTTTCAGAAGAGTTCAAGAGCCAGGGCACTTCTTCCTGAGCTCCGTTAACGATCAGCTCGCAGAGGAGTTCTGAGACGGTTGACGGCAGCAGCTTCTGGGTCCAGCAGCGGCTTCTTCTTTGTGGTTCCTGTCGGCAAGTTGGTGGAACATAGGCAGTGCATCAGGACAGCTTCTGACCTTGCTTCCGAATCCCTCCTCTAGTTACAGGGACTACTCAGACATAGACTATGGCCCAAACAGTCCCAGTAGCCCCCTATGGCATACAGTAGTCACAGACACAGGTGATGGCCCAGCACTCTCAGTTACACTGGGCAGTGCACCCAGAAAGTTTAGGGCAACAGGGGACTGCCCCAGCAGTCCAGTGGCTGTCCCAGCTCTGGTATATGTCGGTTTTGGATATGGGGCCCCAACGCTGGCTGGTGCACAAGGCTGCGGCTCGCAACTTCAAAATAGCCCAGACGAGGGATGTCGAATTGCGCCAGAGAGTAGACTGGTCCTGTCTGGAGACTGATTGCCTCACACTCTGCTCAAGAAGATTCCACTGGACCTCTCACCCTCCAAACTATCTGCTCCTCCTTAAACAGGACACAGGTCTTGGAAGGCAGACAGAAGTCTGGTTCTCTAGGCACAGGCATGCTTCTTGGCTTCCTGGGTGATGGCCCCTCATCCAGGTGGGAGACTGGTGGACCTTGATCCCCAGTCCTGGTTGCAGCGGCTCAAATTCTTGGATATTTTCTTTGTGCTGTTGAACAAACAGTGGGACTCCCACGTTTATATGTGCACATCCAGACACAAATTGATTTAGTGCCTGAGCCTTTGACATTTGGACTGTGCTCTTCAGCTTCTTTGAAATGCTTTCTCCTGTGCTTTGCCTTTGTCAATGGGACAATCTGCCGCAGCAATAGTGGCTCTAATCTGATTGAGGCAGGCAGGCTTTCGGCCTCAACATAGCACAGAACTGGTAATGGCCACAGTTGCTGACGAGCTGAGAGTCCAGGCAGACAATAAACAGCCTTGTGCCCTGATTCTATTGGACTTGTCTGTGGCGTTTGATAAGGTCAGCCACACCATCTTGCTGGACCGTATCAGGAAGCTAGGAATAACAGGGCAAGCGTTCAAATGGCTTGAATCTTTTCTTACGGGTCGGACCCAGAGAGTGGCGTTGGGAGATCAGCTATCGGAGGCAGATGCTGTGGCCTGGGATGTACCCCAGGGGTCCGCACTATCCCCCCTGCTTTTCAACCTCTACCTTCAACCTCTTGTGGAGGAGTTAATGCATAGGAACTGTCAAATCTTTAACTATGCCGACGATACCCAGCTACTGGTTCAGCTGGAGGATTCAAGGGAAGCGCAGGAATCGGTAAGGAATCTGCTTAGATTCACTGTAAATTGGATGACCAACAACCTCCTGAAAGTGAATGCTGAAAAAACAGAGGTGCTGGTCCTGACCAATAAAGTAAACCCCTGGTTCGATTTGTTTTGGCCCCCAGAATTAGGGACTACACCTATTCTTGGAAGGGTCGTCAAAAGCCTGGGGTTTTAGATTGATGCAGACCTTTCTATGGCTCCCCAAGTCTCGGCAGTGGTTGGGTCTTGTACTGGGGTGCTTAGGCAACTCCGGAAGTTAGTACCTATTCTATCGGCCCCCACACTACAATCCATAGTGTCAGCCACAGTCATCTCGCGGCTGGACTATGGGAATACCTTGTACTTAGGCCTTTTGCAGAAGCTTTTGAGGAAACTGCAGGTTGTACAGAACGACGCAGCAAGGCTGATCTACTCACTACCTAGGAATTCACATGCAAACCCCTTGCTCCGGAAGCTGCATTGGCTGCCCGTTAAATTCAGAGTGTAGTTCAAATGTCTTTGCGTGGCCCATAAAGCCATTTTTGGTAAAGCCCCGGAATATATTAAACAGCGTTTGAGGAAGTACATTCCAGGTAGAGCCTTGCGCTCGAGTAAAACCTCCAATTTGTTTCAACCCAGATTTAAGCTAAAATCCAAAGGGGGCAGAGCTCTGTCCGGACTTCTCCCGCAAATCTGGAACGAGTTACCAGCCAGCCTGAAGGAAGACTCGCAACTACTGTCTTTTAGGAAGAACTTGAAGACCTATCTGTTTAAAAAGTTAACATCCTCGCCCTAATCTGGGCCGAGGGCAGAGTGATTCAGAAGGCAGCAGGTTATGTACCTTTTCTGTGTGAGCGCTGAGAGACCAGTGGTGATTATATTTAAGGTATCATAAATAGTCCATTTCACAATTTAATTCATAAGGAAATTGTCACTAAGTTACTCTGAAAGATCCTTTTGTATCCAAATGATAGAGCATCCGATTCTAAAAGAGAAATGAAAATGGTGTGGTCTTTAAATTGTTTGTTTAGTATTTAGATTATGCTTGCTGTATGTCTGCAGATGTATGTAAATGGGAACCCATACATATTTCGGTCCATGCGCCCAGTAAGCTTAGGGCTTTTCAGATTGGCTGTAATTTGGCTGGTTGAGATTTCCCTCTAACACTATATAAATGGTCGTGATGAAATTTTAGTTACTCTTTTTACTATTTATTTTCGTCTTTTTTTGCATAGGAAGGTGAGTTCCTTCGACAATAGCATCCGTTCTCATCTGAAAGCTGCAGGCTGAAACTTTCAGTTCTTATTAAATCCTAAACATAATCCCTGCAAATGCACTTGTTTCATTGCTACTCATTTCTTCATTTGATCATTCACAATTTAGAAGCGCGGCCTTTGTCTTTTTGCTGGGTCCACTAACAATTTAGGATTATTGAAGCTTACTGCTATTAAGATATCTACCATTTCGGTAATTAAAATCAAATCCTATTCATCGAAGGATGTAAAAAAAAATGTGGAGAACATATTGCATAGCACCACACTTCACTTTTGTGATGTAGGGTTTCTGGATTTATTTGTCACAGTTCAGTTGCTCCTCCACTTGGGTGGATGAGATGGCATTCCCCTCATGCAGTACCGATATGTTCATGTTACTAAGCATGGCTGGGCTATGCTTTTCCTTCCATTACCAGTGTGCCATGCAATTAGAGTTCAAATGTAAACACTTATACTGCCTGCAGTCCATTAAAATTATTTTTTGATTGCTTATGAGTTTAGCTACTTATGATGAATCTGCATGAAATATTGCAAAGCAAAACGTTATAAATTTGATACGGGACTTTTCTGGTCAGATTTGTCATAAGAGATGACTCTAATTTGTTCATGTTAAATACAGTTTATTTGGGATATGACAAAGTAGAACTGCTGACAAAATGACTTTTGTTGCCCTCAGCAGACATAAATACTGGACATTGTCCATTGGCCACTAGACAATATTTTGGCTTCTGACCAGGATGTACTCTGGAAAGGCACTACCGATAGTCAGTGTTCTTCACCCAATTCTCTGTCTTTTGATCTCAAAAGACAATGGCAGTGGGTGCTGTAGGCTGGGATTTTACCACAGGGCATGCCCACATCCTCTGAACCATGCCCTGTGCCTGCTACATACAAGTGTGCCCATTATCTCGTTAAGTAGGTTTGGAGGCCGAGTTTAATACACCATTCATATACAGCCCGGCTGCAAACCATGCCCGATGCGACCCATGCCTTTGTATGTGGTCGTGCAGGGTATTGTTGAAGGCCATGCCATGTGCCTGGTAATTGTGCTGTACGCAAAGAGCATCTCAAAAGGCCACATTGTATTTGTTCTACATGCAAGATGTGGGCACATGCTGTGCACGATTTGCTTTTGTATGTATTAGGCCGTATGCACAGATTGCTGTATGCCATCCAATCTGTCCAATACGGCCAATATGAAAAATATGAAAATCTGAGCATGCCTTTAGTGACTGAATTGGCGGTGTTGTCTTATTTTAAACAAGCATTATCAGTACCAATAAGTTTTGGATTCTGAATGAAAGTTCTTTTCGTGTCTTTGAGTTTAGGCACACAATAAATCTTCATCCTAAATGAACTCTGTCACTCTTCTTCACACTCATGCAGGCATTCTTCCATCCACTGCCTCGTTCTTGCATTCACCATCACACACAACTGCAATGAAAGATTCAAACAAACTCAACAAGATATGCAAGATAAATTAAAAGAAAACAGCTGTAAAGCAGAACACATGTTGCCGTCTAAACAATGCGCATATGCTTGCGATAAAGAAACTAAACATAGCAGCAGGTGTCCATCCTGCAAAAGTATTGTCCGTCTTGCAAAGGTATTGTAATTAGTCTATTGTTGCTCTAAAGTTCAAGCATGGCTGCCACCTTTAGAACCAGTGTGATGGCGATCTTGGAGTGGTAAAACAATGATACTCATTCCATAATCGTCTCACCCTTAGATGCCTTTTGATTTTTGAATATGTTTTTCTAAGTTATTATGTCAGGCCTAATGCATTTGTCACAACATTTGAAAATAAACATATCAGACCTATGGTAACAGAAATAATCGTTCCTAGTGAACCAGTCATGCCTGTTGCTGTTATCATTGGCGTATCACCATAACCAACTGAGGCCTCCTGTACTGAGCATAAGGTTTCCCCACAAGTCAACCAAACAGCCATAAAATTACATAATATAATAATATACTAAATTGCAATTGGAAAAGTAAAATATTATTTCCCCGAAGAGGGTCTAACAAGGATTCTGACAGTACAAATCTTCTATACCAACGATTTGTCAAAGGGGTAACTAGTACCAAAAAACTTTGCCTACTATAATAATCTCAGAGATGCCATACAACAAAATACCTATTTGTAGGTTTCAATACAGAGTAGTTACAATCTACCATTAAATGCCCGTTTACTTTAACCTTTGCTTTTCACAATGAGTGTCAGCCCTACTGCCTTTATTACAGCTTTTCATTATAGACATGAGGCCTACAACAGTTATCATTGGCTTGTCACCGTTACCACTCAGATCTACTATGTTGGTTCATAAGCCTCACCAAAATGCAACACTAGGCATACCGTAATAAAATGAAAAATATGTACAAAGCAGAGTTGTCAAAACAATATAAATTCTATGCTAATAGGGCCTAGGAAGATTTACTATTGTGCAAATAGTCTGTCTCCATAGTTGTATCAGGTGGGCCGCCAAAACTCTTGCCATCTACAGTAATCTTAGAGATTTCATGTAATGAAATACTTGCCTACAAGGTTAATAACAGTGTAGCAACAATCCACCCTTAACACACGCTTTTCACAATGAGCTGCATACTTGCTTTGTCATAACTTTTTATAATGAACTGAGATTACCTAGTGAACCAAAAGGGCCTCTAGCCTTTACTAGTGGATTGACACTGAATACAATCCAGGCCTACTGAAGAGTGCATAAGCTGGCACTCATCAGAAATACTTTCATAAAATGACAGATAAGTACATAAATACAGACTGCCAAAAAACATACAATCCCTCTCAACAGGGCCTAACAAGACTTATCACAGTGAGAGTCTACTCCTAGGGTTTGTCAGATTGGGTGACTAAAATCTGTTAGATTACAAGTAACCGTCCACGGTAATAGCCTGTAACATAATGTGGTAATAATCCACTTTAGGAGGCCTATTTTCTTTGCTGTATGAATTTTACAATAAATAAGGCAGGCCTACTACTTTGGTAATAGCGTTTTATTATAAACAGGCCAGGCCTACAGCATCAGGCATCAATATGTCAGGCCTACTGCCTTCATCTTAACTAACCTAAAAAATGACGCATTGCTGGAGTGTGTCACAAAAGTGACGCCACTTCACCAATGGGTCAGTCAACATGGGAAAGTCCCATTTCAATGTGCCTGCTTCAGTATTACGCCTGCCGTGAGGCAGGCGTAAGATATTGACGTATTTGCGTCCTAGAAGTGGCACAGTGAAATCTCATAGATTTCACTGCATCACTTCTACGAGGCTTACTTGCCTCAGAACGCCCAGCCTGCATACATTATACCTGGCACAGGTATAATGTGGCACAGGGGTTTACATAGTGACGCATCTACCTAGATGCATCACTTTGTAAATATGACGAAACATGGTGCATTTTTACGCCGCTGGTGCGTCATCAAAAAGTGACGCACCTGCAGCGCAAAAGTGACACAAGGGATCATAAATAAACCCCTATCTCTCCTAGCACAGCCTACAGGGATTATTATAGTACATACCCTATTCTATACAGTTTGTTCAGTGATCAGAAACACCAAAACCCTTGTCTACGCAACAAATTACCTTCCTACAGACTTCAGCACAGTGTGATAACAATACATCCTTAAAAGCCTACTATTTTTAACTTAAGCTTTCTAATAAGTAAGTCAAATGAATTGGCTTTGTCATAACGTTTCATAATAAACAGATTAAGCCTATGAAATCTGGCATGACTTTTCCCAGTTCACTCTTTGCCCTTTATCATTGGCTTTGCACTACACCCAACACCAGCCTATTCAAGGTCACATAAATTGGCAACCATCATGCATGCCGTTATATAAATGTATACAATTATAAATATGTAGAAAATACAGCTTGCAAAAAAATATACAACCCCTCTCAACAGGGCCTAACAACAATAATCACTGAGAAAATGACCAGGGTTTGTCAGAGTGGGTAGCGAACGCCAAAATCCTTGCCTACTATAGTATTCTGTGTGATTACATGCAACAAATTACCTGTCTAGAGCCTATAACAATATGTGATAACAGCCAACAGTTAATGGCTTACTGGCTTTAATATATGTTTTTTCACATTTAATAAGCTAAACCAACTACATTTATCTGATGTTTTATAATATGCTGACCAGACCTATGGCATTGAACATAATGTTTCCATTGCGCCAATCAGGCATATAGCTTGTCACCATAACCAACTCCGGTCTATAGTTTTGAATGTACTTTTTCCATAATGCAACCAACAGGCACATAGTCATTAAAAGTAGAATGGTATAAACAATTACAGTTGGCAAACTACTTTTATCTCTTATAATGGCCTAACAAGGATCCTCACAGAGCAGATAATCTATATATATTGTTTGTCATACTGGGTGACCAATGCCAAAACCATTAAAATACAGTAATCTGTGAGATTTCATACAACAAAATACTTATCTGTACCTTTCTGTAATAACAACCCACACTTAAATGCCTATCGACTTCAACAAATGCTTTTGACATTAAATATATCGGGCCTAGTGCCTTTATCATAACATTTCATAATACACAGATAAGCATATAGCCATGTCATTGGTTTGCCACAGTAACCAACGCACTACTGCTGTATTGAGTATAAACTTTGCTCCAAGCCGAAAAATGCATCACAAGCAGTTTTTTAAGCTTTTAGCACAAATTGAGTCCAATACAATGCTGTGCTTAGGAGAACTAACAAGTGAGAGAGACCCTCTCTTAGCAGGGCTCTGAAAGTTCTTTTTTGTTGATCACATAAGGTCAGGTGTCAGTTGCACTGTCAAGCAACACCTAAAAATCCATTTAGTGTAGCCCTGGGCACGCAATCACAAAACACACTCTGAAGTCTAAAGTAAATGAACAAACTTAGAGGCAGATTTACTACTTCTGGGGCATCTCTGATAATCAGCAGGGATGTGCCAGAAGAGTTGCGATGCATCTGGCCACCCGTGCGCCACCACTTATGCGCTGCATTTACACGCATGGATGGGCAAATGCGTGTCGCATCCCCCATCGGAAAGGCGGCGCATTGCTGTAGTTGCGTCGCAAGCGCGATGCAGCTCCAGCAAGTCTAGGGGGTACCCTATACCTAACATGCTGCGTCAATCCTCACGCCTGCTTCAAGCAGGCGCAGGGTTTTGAGGCAGCATGGCCTCAAAAGTGACTTGAGTGAAATCTTGTAGATTTCACTCAGCCACTTTTAGGATGCTTTCCTGCGCCGGAACGCCCCACCCCCCCCCGCGCCGGAACGCCTACATGTTTGCGCAGGGCTTTACAACGTGACGCATCTCCCAGATGCGTCACGTTGTAAATACCCCGCAAATGGTGCTGGCTTTGCGCCTCCGCTGCGTCACAAAAGTGACACAATGGCGGCGTAAAAGAGGCGCAAGGGGCTTGTGAATCTGCCTCCTAGTGTTAGAATAAAACACACTTTTTCATCAGTCCACATTGGGGAACATGCAGTTCCATTGATAAGGCCTCTGCCTCCAGTTCAGCTGTCAAACTACCCAGGTCAGATACAGCGGGCAATGAGATGCTTGAATAAAAAAAACATAGACAATGACTCTAAAACCTTTGGCTTATTCAACACATATAAAAAATTCTGTTGCTCCTGGATTTAATTAGGTGTTATACATCAATTTAGCCTGCTGTCGAGAGCTATTTTCCGACTCCGCTCTCATCTTGCCCTCCATGATGAGTAGTCCACGGGGGGGGGGGGTCCATTGACCACCAATATATGGACTTTTGCCTCCCCGTGATTGAGAGTGAGTTCAAAATAGATGTTATCCAGCTCAGCCATGTGACCTGAGACCAAAATGCCCAGCAGACTGCTTAAGGTGTCTGTCTCATCCTTTCCAACCATGGTAGATCAGCCGGAAATGGATTGAAGAACAACAGATGGCTGCCTCCTCCACTCCTGGTTAGGAATAGAGGTTAAAAACGTCCTCCTTGTCTTAGGACTGAGGAGGAACACTGCACATGTGCCTCGCACCTGGTGGTAAGCACTCACATTATCATCCAATCACTGCAGTTTCCTTGGATGACCCCTGTCATCGGTACCTCACGTACCCATACATGCTTTTACATGCCCTTAGTAGATATCGTGGAGTAGCAAGTGACATAAAAGTTCCTAATGCACCCTAGTATCTCCCTCTTGTTTGCCTTGGTGCAAGGGAGCTTGCAAATGGCTGCTAATTATAAAAGGAGGAGGCGAGAGCTCTCCAGAGGAATATGAGAAACTAAAATAATACATTTTACATTGAAATACCAGGACCATGAATTAAAGAATACACATTTTAGAGTTTTAATACTTTCAATAAAAAAATATATGAATTGGCAATGATTCGTCATTAGGAATGGGTTTTACCCGCTGCGGTGCAATCAGCCCAGAAGTGGTTCGGACAGACAAGAACGAAACGAGTTGCCTACCAATGTATTTTCCTTTTGAAAAATAAAAAATAAAGTTTTATTAAGTGGATTGTATTCTGACGATCTTTTTTCTGAATGTGTAGCATAGAATAGGAGGAAGGGATGGAGAAAAAAACAATAATCATGTTTGAGGTAAGTAAATGATTGATACAAAGAGACTTGCACGTTAATTTTGAAGTAAAAGAGATTTGTTTTAATCAACTGAATGTGGGTATTAATATACTATAACAGAGTACAATCCGATATCTGGTATTGTTCATTTTATCATATGGGGGTGGGGTATAACAGCATCCGGTAACCGAGTTTTACAGCGGATCCTAGATGGTACTGCACCTTGAGAGCATAAAACATAATCCACAATATGAATGTATGATTTATTGTCCACAGCTGCTCTTTGTGAACTTTTTAAAATATGATGGCACATTTTGGGCACATGAGTGCACATTTGGTGCCTGTGATTGACATATGTGGGTATATGAAGCGCTTTTATGTCAAACAGTGCCACTTTTAGGTGCATCGGTGCAATTTGGTCCATAAAATGGCACTTCCTGGGCATATGGCATTTATGATTCACTCACATGTTGGCCCTATCTCTTAATTGCTCACTGGGCAATCCACACGCCTGCATACTCATCTATCCATATTCACTCACAAATTCAACTACTCATCCACGAACTTACTTAGACAGTGCAGCACCTATTAATTAAAACGTAATCTAACATAATATTCATGTTAACAAGCAACACCATAAACAATATTGAACTCTCTCAATAGAAGAACACAAACATCTTAGTTATTGATAAGAAAAAGTAGTTAAACATGATGGGCTTCTGGTGGCGTGAGGTCCTTGCAACAGATTTGGCAAGACGACTCTGTCGCTAATTTTTGTACCCTGAAGAGCGTTTAGCAACTGTACAATTGGCTAGATACCTGTCATACGTACACAAAATAATAACTAGCTGTCACAGTAAGCGCAACATCATCATAAACCTCCTGGAAAGAGAGAGTTCCTGTATCTCAAACATCTTGGGCACTCAGAAAGAATTTTTTGCAGGTGTGGCATGATTATAGCTCAGAATTAGGGGCGCAACTAAACCCGAACTTCGAGGGGAGAATGCTAGCAGGTCTACCAATTCCTGCAAAGCTAATACTTCAAACACTGGGGTGGAACTAGTTCCTAAAGAGGGAGACTCCAACTCCTACGTTTGGACATTTAGTTTTACTGACTAGTCCTCTACTTCTACTTCTCTCCCAGCCCCCGTATCTTCAAAGATCTGCATACTTTTTTGAATATATATGTTCTAGGGGCTTGTATGCTGGACATGTACGGCCCAGCCCCCTTTCCTTGTTTTGATATATGTATTTCAATTAGATCAAGAGATAAGTTGACACAAACATACAAGTGATGAGCACAATCTTCATCAGGTTAGCTATTTAAGGTATCAGAAAGCAGTCCATTTCACAATTCAATTCATAAGGAAATTGTCACTAAGGTACTCTAAAAGATCCTTTTGTATCAATCAATCAATCAATCAATAATCTTTATTCAGATATAAAGTATCCATAAAAGTACAAAGCAATATATATCAGGGTTAAATGCTTAAAACATTACTCATAAAAACATCAACTGAATTAAGACATACAAAAGGAATTTTTGCGATATAAAAACAGTGCAATGAATCATCTTAAATTTATAAATATCACCGAAACCGAGAATACATCGGTTTATATAGCAACATCACATAATAAGGTGCAGAGTACAAATAAATTACAGGGGTAGCAGCAGAAGGAGATAGGCTAGAAGAGCCATAGATAAAAATCCACACAATTAAAACATTAGCCAAAGACCAAAGTGCATATTTTTCATCAGCATAAAAGCAAAAAGTTCATATGAAACAATCAGGTCTACTTTTGAGGGACTCATAGAGGCACGCAAACGAATATATATCTTCAAGCAGGTACAAACACGGAGTGTTACATTTTCCCAGTTGAGTTGAAGGATAATCCTGTAAGCAGCCATAAAGTCCGTTATTCCACTAGCTCTAAAGAAGGGATTCAAGAGTTGTTTACTATACTTTTGATAAACATTACAAAAGAATAAAAAATGTAACATGGATTGCGTACCTAGATTACTGAAAGGACAAGGCAGTTACTCAATATTAGTTTGGAAGCCTAAGGAGAAGCATAGCAAGTATTTTAATATGTCAGCTCTGAGGCGAAAGAGCAAACCACGATCCCAGTGGTTAATGTCTTTTAAAAGATAACTAGCTGGGAGATAAAAAAGGGAGCCTCCGTCCGTCTACCATAGATATATAACGAGCGACAGAAGGTTTCGAGAGCTCATGTTCTTGTCTTGCGTCCCGGTAATATTTATATATGGCTTCTCTAATAGTCCTTTTATTGATACCGTCTAGCTGGTCTGGGTTTTGAAAAACATGGCCAAGATTTACTCTATTCAAACTTGCAGACAATTTTTGGTTGTGGAAGATTCAAGATCGAATTGACAGCCTTTAAAAATGTACTCCGGCCATATGCCAGGTGGGCTGCCCATGATCTATTATCTCAGAAGTGTAGGCCCAAATATGGCAAAGTGCGTGTGCGTAACAAAACTCCAGAACCTAGGGTAACAGCTTTGATATGACATTTTTAAGGACCACTACACATTAAAAACGATTTATTAAAATTTGTGCAAAGGTTCAAACCATTCATAAAGGCAATAAAACCCCTAACTAACATTTGCAATGCATTTGGGGTACGACCCATTAAAACGGCATCGTCAACATACAAAAGGGCGGGCAGTTTGTTAACGTTGATCATCGGGACATCTGTGGTCAATTCGAACAACACATTATGAAGCTCGTTAATATATAAAATGAACAAGAGTGGGGCCAAAACACACCCCTGTATTACCACTCTACCAATCTCGATGTCTCCAGAGACTGCCCCACCCGTGCTAATTTTCACCCGTGCCCTTAAGTCCCTACGTAAGTATGCTAAAAAATGCACTAGAGCCTATTCCAACCCATAATTTAAAAGGCAAGACCAGAGCTGTGATCTATTAACAAAATCAAATGCCAAGGTAAGGTCCATAAATGCTAGGTAGATGGGGCAGTCCCGACCTATGGTATATTTCTCAATAATCAGGTTGAGGTTAAGGCACTGTTCCACCGTTCCAAGATTGCTTCTAAAGCCTAGCTGACATCTATTTAAAATATTTTCCTCCTCGGCCCAAAATCTGATTTTGTTAAATAGCACCCTCCCTAATATCGTAAGTGTATTGTCAATTAAAGAAGTTGGTCGATAATAACTCGGGTTGGATCTATCGCCCTTTTTAAAAATTGGAACGATAACGGATGTTGACCATGTATTGACGAAATTGGTAATTGTCAAATTATTAAAAGCATTAAGTAAAAGGGGTGCCCAGAACTCCGGCCTAACTTTAATAAGATCGATGGGAAGCCCATCAGGGCCAGGGGCCGTATTACCCAAACTTTGGTCATTAGCATCCTCAACCTCTGATATTGATATTTGAATTCGTGTGGCAACTTGATTGTCTATAAGATCCTCACACTGAGGCGTAGCGGCATATATTTTAGAGAAATGGGCTAACCAGGCTTCGCTGGTTATGTTGCAACTTAAAGGAGTGAGTGTATGGCCCAATGTTCTCATAGACTTGGCTGCTGCCCAAAAGCCATTTGAGGTATTAAGTCTTGCAGCACAAGCCAAGTTGTTCCATTGTTATTTTAAGATCTAGTCTCTCCTCTGCTTAGTCACTCTTTTATATTGGTGCCTCAATAATCTAATGAGGTTAGAATCCCTAGGGACGGCTAAGAGGGCAGCTGTAAGCTCTCAGTTTGCCCGTGAGCAGATGTTGTTGAACCACCTAGGGTTAGAGTTGGGAGCAAGTGCAGGTCTTTAGATTAATTTTTTAATGCCTGCACATAGTTGAACAAAAGCAGAGACTACCTCTGGATTTGGATCAACAGATGAGAGACAAGTATCACAGAATGATCGATACGTTTTTAACATTCTTGAAAACACGAATGTTATTGTCAATACCCTTCCATATAACCCTTACGTTATCTGTTGAGGGTGCTAAGTACAGGCCCCTGGCTCTTTTCTAATGTCGGGTCTTGGGGCAACCCTGAATAGAGCTGAAAGTGGATTGTGGTCCCCAAACGTGGTAGGTTTGACCTCTGCTTTAACCAATTAATCTTCTAGTGTGGCTGTTATATAAACTTAGTCTATTATTGAGGCGCAGCCATGGACTCTGTAAGTAGGTATTGGACTGTCCTAGTTATTTATAGCCGCGATATCCATTACATTTAATAGACTACTATTCGATAAGTGGTCCAATAATTCACTCCCCCTTTTACATGGGTGGACCAAAGAATGATGAAAGGAAGTTGAGTTGTTTTCCCCTGCGATCTTTGCATTGAAATCAGCAGATTCCAGCTAGTTTTTGATTCCCTGCGAGATTTGGTATATCCGAAATAAAATTGAAAAGATTAACAAAATTCATATTAGGTATAGTTAAAAAATAATTATTATAAAAATTAATAATACACATCGAAACCCCAGTGTATGTATCGAAGCTTGGATGTTAGCGCTTTTGGTGGGAATTGTTTTAACACTGCCGCCTGAAGAAATTTTCACCCAGATGGATAGGCCTCTAGAAGGTCGGCATTGTTTGGGGAGGGGTGCTATAATATTGAGGCATTCATACCCTTCAAGATACAGGTCTATTGTTGCCCAAGTCTCTTGGAACATTAAGATGTCATATTTGTTTACCATATTGACCCAATTATTAGTTTAGAGGCCAAGCCGGCAATGTTCCAGCTTAGAACATGTAACTTTGGGTCTCAGAATCGTTTTTTCCAAAGTGGCCAACATAAGTGTCAAAGGGACGATTTCTGTAGGTTTTACTGTATATGACGGCCAGTCTAAACTATCAAGATCAGAGAGGGCAGAGAACCTGTTTTGCAACGGATATGAGGAGATAGTTGGAATGTGCTGCTCAAGATTTGGTTTATAAAAGAAACCAAGAGGTAATGCCCAAATGTTAGTGGGTAAAAAGTTATTAGTCTCCTTTGCCATCAATATTGATCTAACAAGTGCTAGTCGGCGAAAGTTAATAACAATGCAATCTCCCTCAATAGTCTTGTCTGACAATTCAACCCAGCCAACCCTGCGTACCATTATGATCAAGAGATAAATTGACACAAACATACATGTAATGAGCACAATCTTCATCAGGTTAGCTATTTAAGGTATCAGAAAGCAGTCCATTTCACAATTCACTTCATAAGGAAATTGTCACTAAGGTACTCTAAAAGATCCTTTTGTATAAAAATGATTGGTCGTCTGATGTCATTAAAGAAAAATGAAAATTGTGTGGTCATTAAATCCTTGGAGCAATACAAGAAAAGAGTGATAAATTGGGCATTTTCAACATTAGATCAAACCCTATACATTTACAGCAAACTTGTTTTTGTGGATTTCATAATGTTTATGGGCTACTTATGGGCTACTGACAGATATATTTAAAATGGGGGCTGAGTGATTTCGCTTCTACAGGTTTCAGTACAAAGCACATTATAACCAGTTTTGCAAATGTTTATAAGACAACACTGCTTTTTGCTAATTCTTTGAAAACGTATTCTGTTAAATGACTATGTTCTCCTAAAATATTTTTTATTCCATCTTCAGAAAAATGCTCCTGTCTGGTTATTGACTAAAGGTATGTTTTCAGTCTGCTCTTCAGTACATTGCAGCATAAACTTGTTTGGGGCTGTAAACATATACATGTCTCAGAATATTCAATTCAATGCTTTAACACACCTGATTTTCAGGATGTCTGACTGGTCGGTATTGAATTCCATTCCTAATGCATTTTCCCTTCCTCCTGGACTGAATAAGGGAGTGCCAATCAGTTATCAATGTAACCGCTTGTCAATTACTCTGCCAGGAATGTGTACTATTCTAAATTAAAATAACATGTGTGTTAGTTCCCCACACTGAGCAGTTATCATATGAGATGACTGAGCTAGACCCATGCAGGAAGTCACGAGGGCTAAGAACCAGAAAAAAGGTTGTTGCCTTTAAACAACCTTTCAACATATGATCTAGCATCCAAAGGATAATGGTATTCCCGTGCACTGGAACACACAGAATGTGTGGCTAATGGGCCCTGTCCTGCAAAGAAATAGTGCCTCTTAATTGCATATGTTATAATAGGAACAACCATGCTTTCAATTCTGTTCTGAAGCCCACAGCACATAAAGCCAGTAAAATAATAATGTTGTTTTTAAATACTGCTGGGGTATTGTGCATTTTAAAATTCAATATTTTATACAAATTTCTTCAAAATTCCTTTGAGAAGAATGACCAAATTCTCTATACTTGGTTGTTCCTAAATGTGTATACTAATTCTAACAAATAGCCTAGCCTGTAGTTAGGTATCAATTATATGTCCAGGCCTCAATAAGCTGAACTATCTTTCTGTCTACCCATAAGTCAGATGTCCCACACCTTAGCTATCCTTCAGGTGACAAAGGTACTTCATTAAAGGAAGAGCCACACCCATCATTTTTGTTTGATTTCTTCTAAAATTACCAACCGCCCTGTGTTTAGTGCCCGTCAGTACCTACTAAATACACTGAAAATCTATACATGCAAAATAAGAGTTGAGTTGTAAAGTGCAACGAATGCCCTAAGGCTTCTTGGTGGTGCCAAACTGACTAACAACATCAGAAAAGATATGCCGATAATCAATAAAAATAGATGGATTTTAACAGACAGCCTTCTTAAACACAGAATGGTCTTCTGTTTTGTGCAGGCCAAGATGGAGAGCATTCAAAACAGAGGAAGCCACAAACAGAAGTAAAACACCCCTCTATCCTACCTCTGACATCCACCCAGTCTTTCTAAATCGGGAATCTAATAGCAGGAGGCAACAGCTAAAATGAGAGAGAAAGCACATACGCAGGATGGGTCTCTTTTATAATCAACCCATGGAAATTGGGTCAGTCTGATCCCCTCTGACCAAAGAAGAGAAGGATCTTAGGAAATGCAGTGGCCGGTGCATGTACTACAGGAAGAAAGGGTCCTTTGTAAAGAAATTCCAATATAAACTCATGTTACTCCAAATAATTACAAATTGATGAGATTAATTAGGTAATCCATCCATCACTTTTTTGTGTACTACACTATGAATCCCTAAGTGTGACAAGTATGCCCAGACTTGTATTCCATGCTCACTGCGCCACAGGAGCCCATCTACACCCAACTGAAGAGCCACAATCAGAGCAAAACAGGTTTTGGGTTGCTTGTATTCCAGTTCAGAGAGGGCCTGGCAGTTCAGGCTGGACTGTTCCAGTTGGAACAGGGTCAAGACTGATTTGCTTATGGCTGCGTTCAACCTGAGATGGTATGGTGTGCAAAATAACGATGGACTGGGATGTGGTCCTGAATAATTACCAGTGTCTGAGATTAATTTAAACATTGCATCCATCACTTTTTTGTGTACTTCACCATAACTCTCTAAGTGTGACAGGAATGACGACAAATATATTCCTTCCTCACTATGCCACTGGAAACAAGCTACACCCAGCTGAAGAGCCTCAATCAGGGTGAAACTGGTCATGGGTTGGCTGAGCAGTCTGTGCTGTACTGTTTCTATCAGAGCAGGGTCAAGACTGATTTGCATGTGGCTGTGTCCAAACTGAGGTGGCATAGGGCATAGTATGCACAATAATGATAGACTGGGACATAGTCTTGAGTAATTACCAGTGGTTGAGAATAATTCAAGCATTCTATCTGTCACTTTTTTGTATACTTAACTATGATACCCTAAGTGTGACAGATATTCTCAGACGTGGCCCTCATGCTCACTGCACCACTGAAGCCCAGTTGCACCAGACTGAAGAGCCCCAGTCAGGGTGAAATTGGTCGTGCATTGCTTGTGTTCCAGTTCGGGAACAACCAGACCTGGCAGTTCCAGCCATCATCAGTTTTTCTTATACTTTTTTGTATATGTCAGTTAAGAACCCCTAGCTCTAAGAAATCTGGCTTAGCTGTTGAGAATTCAGTGGGAAACTAGTTCGTTCAAAAGAGACTGAAGTGAATCATGTGAGGAAACTGAGAATCCCTTCACTTTTCTGTGGTCAGGAAGACGATTCTACACACTTTAGACTTCAAATGAATGTCATTATTAATAAAGAGAAAACCGCCGTTCTTAGTAACAATTGATTCAGGGGCCACAGCCAATTTCATAGACAAAGAATTAGTCAGGATTGAGGAAAAGCAACCTGAGGCAGTGGCAGCAGTAGATGGGAAACCTTCATCATCTGGCCCCACAATATCACACACATCTTAACCAGTGTTAAAATACTGATTAGAAAAGGGGCTACATACTGAAACTGTTAAATTCAGTGTTACTAGTGCACAGCAGAATGGGTTTATTCATTTTTTTTTATTTTTTATTTAGTGTATTTTATATAGCACACAGCTACCCCAACGGGGTGTCCCGGCGCTCCTGCACAGGTGCTGAGTCTTATCCAATGGAGTTTAGCAGAATAGAAAAGTTTTCAGCGCTTTGCGAAAAGGCAACTCTTCCTGAATCATCCGGATGGAGATGGGAAGTCTATTCCATTGTGAAGAGGCGCACACCTGGAAAGTTTTTCCCCCCGATCGGGCTTTTTTTTATCTAGGGGTGGACAGCAGGCATTTCGAGTTGGATCGAAGATGTCTGGTGTTGCTGTATGGACGGAGGCAGGAGGATAGATAAGCAGATCCCTTTCCCTTGATTGCGTGATGGGCTAGGGTGAGTGCTTTAAACTCTACTCTCTTATGAACTGGTAACCAATGTAACCTTCGGCGATGTGGCGAAATATGCTCTCGAAGAGAAATGCCACAGACCAGCCGAACAGCCACATTTTGGACTATCTGTAGCCTCTGACAAAGGCCAGAAGCAAGTCCAAGATAAAGACTGTTTGCATAATCTAGATGAGATGTTATTAATGCCTGAACAATGACTTTCCTGGTGTTGCTAGGAAGAAAGTTGATACATTTTTTAATCATCCTGATTTTAGAGAAACAGGCAGCTGAAACGGTCTGAACTTGATTATGGAAGGAGAGACTGGAATCCCATCTAACCCCCAGGTTTCTTACTGATTCTTTGGGGGAGGGGGCCGCACTCAGATCTAGTGGCCACCAGAGGTTCGAGTCCAAGGGAGAAGCTTGATGGAAAAAAAGGACCTCAGTTTTTCCTGCTTTCCTGCTTGTCCATCCAGCTGGCGATGTTACGGAGGCAGTCTTTATGTGGGTCAAAGGTGGACTGGGTAGGGGCATCATAGGAAAACAAGAGCTGAATGTCGTCAGCATACGAGGTAACCTTAATTCCTGTCTGGGAAATTAACTCAGCCAGGGGAGAAAAATAAACATTAAACAGAAGAGGGCTCAATGAAGAGCCCTGGGGGACTCCCCACTTGAGGGGGGCGACTCCCTGAGGTGTAAGGAGGAGTAAACACAGCCTGAGTCCGATTGGATAAAAAAGAGGACAGCCAGTCTAAGACCCTACCTTTAATGCCTATGGATCGAAGACGATCCAGCAGGTCGGGGTGAGAGACGGTGTCGAATGCTGCGGAAAGATCCAGCAGCACCAACACCGCTCTTGAACCCCCGTCCAACTTCCATCGTACGGAGTCAGCCATCTCTATCAGTACTGACTCGGTGCTATAACCTGGTCTAAATCCATGTTGAGAGTCATGGAATAAGCCATGGGTTTCTATAAAGCCAGCTAGTTGCTGATGCACCTGCTTTTCAAGAATCTTGGCTGGGGCGGGCAGTAAGGAGATGGGCCTGTAGTTGGCCGGGTCGTCAGGGTCTGCGCTAGCTTTTTTAAGAATGGGAATTAGTTGGGCATGTTTCCATGAGTCCGGGTATATGCCAGTCCTGAGGGAATCATTCCAGATGCCGTTAAGAATGTGGTTGAGAAGGGGGGCCAGCACTTTATATTGTTTGGCCGGCCAGGGGTCGATTGGTGATCCTGACCTACATTTTAAAAGTTCAGCAAGGGAACTGTCTAAGGTGATCTCATCGAATTCTGAAAAAACTGGGACTGACGCGGGGTGATCCACTGATTTATCACCCGTGCTCTGACTGTTGCTGCACGGAAAGGAATCATAAATGGATGCAATTTTTTTCTCAAAATAGTCAGAAAGACGAGTGCAGAGGGACTGTGACACCGGGTAATGGCATTTACACTTGCGGAGCTCATCGGAATACCTGGGTGAGGAAGGCGCAGAACAACAAGTTTTAATGGGCCTAAGGGGAGCGATGGAATCAATGGCCGAAGAGATCCATTTGTTGAAATTGGCCAGACGAGAGTCCAGATCTTGCGCGTCCAGAGGGGCCACGGAAGGAAGACGTACGGCTAAACTATCTGGCGAGATCTTGCTCCAGTTTCGGCCGACCTCCTTGGCCGGTAAACTAGGTCTGTCTTGATGAGACAGAAGAATGCTAAACGGAATGAAGTAGTGATCAGACCAGATCACCGGACTGGGCTTACTGATAGTAATTTCTGCTAGGTTTGAGCAGATAAGATCTAATGTATGCCCAGCCTTATGAGTGGGAAAGGAGACCCGCTGGTTTAATCCCCAGTCAGTCAGGGTGGATAAAAAGTTACAGCTGATAAGATCGGAAGTGTCTTCCACATGGAGATTAAAGTCACCAATCAGTGTTAAATTCGCATAGCGGGAGCTAGCCTGAAGCACAAAATCTAAAAGAGTAGGGAGGCAGGATGTACTGGACTTTGGGGGACGATAAACAATTAGACCTGAGCAAGTAATATTTGGGGCCAGTTTTATACAAAAAGGTAGTGCTTCTATGGATTCGATTTGCCCATAGGGAAAAGATGAGATGGTCCATTGAGACCTATAGATTATGGCTACGCCTCCACCATGGTTGTGACTTTGCCTATTGGCACACAAGATGTTATAACCGGGGGGAATAGCCAGACACAAAGCTGGGTTAGTATCATCACCCAACTAAGTTTCTGTGAGAAAAAGGAGGTCCCACCTATTATCCATTAAAGTCTGGGCAATGTCTAAGGAGTGTTTTACCAGAGAGCGGCAGTTGATAAGACCGGCTTTGAGAGTTAAAGCCCTTCTGTTTGGAAGGGGCGTGGCCGGAGACTGTAAGAGTGAGCATTGGCATACAGGGCTTCCTGCTTTCGGTCTAGGGCTGCAGGGCTTACAAGGGTAAGAGGTGGAAGAAAGATCCGAAGAAATGGTGTATAGAAAGGTGCAGTGATTAGGCCTTAGCGAAAGTAACATCTGCCTACTATAAGAGATGGTAGTTAGGGAGCCAAAACCGGCAGAGTCTCTGGCCCTGGCCACGTCATGGTCGCGGACGGGCGCAGATGGGCTTGCCACCGGCGCGCCCGCTGGGCGGCCGGAAAGAGGTAGACATATATAGAGGAAGAGGGTGGGAGGGAACTGGCAGCTGCACCGCTACCCTACCAGTACCCCCAAGATGGCGGCTATTGCTGTGTCAGGAACCCCGTAGCAGCACCTCAATCGGCTGCGGGGGGGGCCAGCAGAAGCTATGAGCACCGGTTCTCCGGCGTGTGCAGATGGACAAATGGGGAAGGTATTGTGCAATTTAACCTCAAAGAAAAATCCAATAAACAAATAATTTCCACAATCACTCAAAAGGTTTTAAAAAGATTTCTTCACCTCCCGGCTTTCCGCCTCAGGAGGGAAGTGCAGGCAATATGCGGCGCGGTGAAAGTGAGTCCTTATATGCGCGTCAGAGGGCGGGAGGGAACTGGCAGCTGAACCGCTACCCTACCAGTACCCCCAGGGTTCATGTTAGGGATGCCCTGGTTAGTAATACATAATCCTACCATAGACTGGGAAAAAAGGGCAATAAAATTAAATTAGATCTTTTGTCAACAACATTGCCTTCCGAATAATCCAGTCTAGTTCTTGGCAAGAAAAAGTCATTTTGGCAGATGAAAAGCACACTATCCTCCAATCATGAATTTGCACACGTTTTTAGTGAAGTCCAAGCAGAGACCTCACCTCTGCTTAGGTTTTATGATTGTCAAATTGACTTAATGCCAGTTGCTGTATATATGCTTTGTCAGAAAGTGAAAATTTACATTTGAGACAATACTTAGATAAGTATTTATTAAGTGGATTTATTTCATCATCACAATCCCCAGCAGTGTCATTGCTGTTCTTTTGTCCCAAAGCCTCACAGTTAACTCTGTCTGTGTCTCAATTATCGAGCCTGGAATTATATAACTGTCAAAAAACAATACCCACTTGCACTCAATCTCGTATTGCTGGACCAAGTTAAAAAGACAACACTATATACTAAACTCGATCTCAAAGGAGCTTATCATTTGGTTCGGATGTGACAAAGGGATGGGTAGAAAACAACATTTAACACTCTTTATGGAAAATTTAAGGGCACCAATATGCCCTTTGGACTGTGTAAGACCATTGTGTCGTTCCAATTTTTCTTAGAGATGTCCTGCAAGAATATTTGGATTGTCATTATGTACATCGATAACATCCTTATTTACTCTGAAGATGAAGGTAAATGTATATAACTTCTGTACTTTTATTTTCATTTAAAAAAACACTTATTTAGTCAGTTACGTTAATGCAAATTCCACATTTTAGAAGTGATAGTTTTTTTAGTTAAACTATCACCTCAGTGTTACAAACGGCTGAACGAAATATGCACACTGTAGCAAAATGTCTAGTTCCTAAGATAGATGTTACGTCTATGATGTACAGTGCTTTCCGCATTTTGCTAACTTTTTGCGTTGTTTTCTAGATCACTTCGGTAAGAAATTGGGTTATTGGCAGAGAGGGGAAACCCACTCAGGCAAAAACCACAATCTTTGTCAGGGATACCCACAAAAGTCAATAAAAATTAACCTGTGCTTAATCCTGTGGTTCCTGGTAAAAAAGCAGTCAGGCTTAAATTAAAAGGGAATGTGTAAAGAATGTATGCATGACACCAGTAATAAAGTGAAAACACAACACAGGAAAAATCCATTACCAATCAAGTAAATAGAGAAAATTTTAATGAATAAAATTACACCAAAATAAATTAAATCCAATTCCAAGTAGAATCGGAGGTTTGAATTTTTAAACTTTTTAGTGAAATATAACTTCTAAAAAATCAAAGTGCCAACCGCGGGTATCAGTCAGAAGTTATGGCTGACCACATTGGAGCTTGTTTCGGATACAAGGTGTAGGTTAGGCTCGGTCTCAGCTTACCTTTGGAATTATAAAAATGTCTGAAGAAAAGTCTTGGAAAAAGTAGATTACACCACGGCCAAGCAGCAGGCTGTGTCCAAAGAGGAGTTGGCAACACCGTGAAGTTGCTGGACTAAGTCTCAGTGAGCTGTTTTTGATGGCAGGAAAAAGCTCAATGCTGGAAAAGCTGGATTCCCAGGCCAAATATATTGTTGTGGAGCCCGGTGAAAATGTTATCTTTGGACTTGGACAACTTTTTAGAAGTCAAATACCTCCAGAAGGACAAAGCTGCCGGCTGCAGCCAAGGGTGGATCCACAAGGATGGATAGCTTTGCCAGGATGTCCCACTTAATAAGATTTATTGCTATGGAGAAACAGGTAGTGGGAGCTAGAGCTAAATCAGGCCGATCCGCAATGCACCTTGGTTGGACCGGCTGGCAGGTAGGTTCCAGTTTACGGTTGGTTCTCCAGGAAGTTTTTGTAGGAAAAGTTTCAGCCTAAAGGGGACAGACAAAGCGTAAATGGCATCTCCTGCTGGACAGGGACTACACTGATGATGACTGGCAGAATCTCCTCCAAACGAACAAGACTCTCTTGCGAAAAGACAAACTTAAATTTCACTATTTCAAAGTGTTGCATGGCTGGCAGTGGACGCCCCGAAAACTGCACAGTGCTGGCCTCTTACCGCATGCCTCATTCTGGAGATGTGGCATTGTGGACTGTCACTTGTTGCATATCCTGTGCCATCGTCCAGCACTCCAGACATACTGGTCCATGGTCTGGTCAACATTAGCCACTTGGACACTGTCCACACTTCCTTCAAGACATTTGGTTATTCTTCATGACAGATTATATGACCACATCCAAACACATGCAACATGGACTGGTGACGGCTCTTTCTTCAGCTAAAATGTGAATCCTTTGACACCGGTGGCAACCCTCTCTCCCAACTCCCTCAGAATGGCTTGTGGAACTGGTGTGGGGAGCAAACTGTGAGTGTCGGATCTACAAACTAAGTGACCAAATGGAATTATTCGAGACCATCTGGGAGCCCTTTCTGTACCCTGGAGGGTACCAGTTGAGAGTTGGTGGGGTGTGGCTTACATTCAGTATGCATCTCTCCTACCACCCTGTTCCCACGCCCCCCTCCGTTTCCATGTAGCGATCACCACACACCCTGCCTGGAATACCACGGTAGCAGTGCTGTCCCTTTCTCCCTCATCGTCTGCATGTTTGTACATGGCTAGTCCTGGTACAGACTTTGGAAGGGAGCACTATGGATGCATTCAGGCCTGATAGTGTAATCCTTGTTCCAGACCTATGACTCAGGCAGTCCCAGTTACTGATCATAGTAGGTATGCAGCACTGCTCTTCCTTTGTTATTTAGTTGTGCTTTTCTTGTGCAGTTGATTACTAATGGTTTTGTAACTGTACTTGACATATATGACTTTCTGTTGTGTTACAGTTGTATATTCTTAGCAGCGGATTACGCACATTCTATGACATTGTAATAGAATGTGAAACAAAAAAAATAAAGAAATGTTTTCAAAAGAAAATGTTTTTAGCCCCAGCTTTTGGAGACATACCACCAACACCACTACCAAGGATCCAGGACCTAGGGTGCACCAATTGGGGGGGTTAGGTCTCACTGCAGCAGAGGCCAGTAGAAGGGATCAAGACCTCAGGGCCGGATATGTCCCTGTAGCTCACATAAAAGGTCAGCCAACCAGCCCTTGGTGTCACTTCTGATGGTTCTGCGTTCTGAGAGATGGTCTGTTTCTCATTCAAGGCCGTTATTGAAACAGCAGGGAAGTCCCTTGGTATCCTGGGTATGGAAAGTTCTTCCCTTCTCCGGTCAAGGCTTCAAGGGGTCTGGTGTGACAAAAGACTAGTATCAAATTCCTTTGATTGGGTTGGAATCAAGCCCATTTGAAGTATAAACGGGGCCGCAAACAACTTCTCCTCCAGCCATCCTGGCAGTCTGGCCCATCCTGTCTATATCTAATCCCCTGTGCGTCACTGTCTGAGAGGATTAAACAAAACCCAACAGCACTGCCATTCACAGTCATTTGGCCCAACACACTAGACAGAGGCAAAATATTTAAGGCAAGAAAATGCCAACTTTTTAAAAGTAGAGAACAACCAAGGGCCTTGAATCCACTTCAGATGGCTGAGCCAATAAAGATACAAAGATCAAAACAAATGCCAGTACTGGGTTCTATTTACCACAACACATTACACTAGAGGCCACAGTAACTATATCAATGGTCTGAACGAAAGGTGAATTTCTCAAAATGTATTTTTAATTTCAAATCTTGCTTTTTGATTTGTAAATAATACAATTCCACACAAATAACTCACCAATAGAAAAGACAACAGTCACAGAAAACGTAGATTATTTTGTCACACCTATACTTGATAAAAAACACACCTCATCCATTCAATGTTCTCACCCATCTGTATCACATTCACTACCGATTCATAACCCACTCTACACATTCATCCAACACAGCACGGGAGAAGCCCAAGTGGATTCGCTATTGTGGGCGAGGGCTTCCCACCGAACAATACACAGCGCACTCCGTCAAACAACACTACGAAGTTGAAACCGATTCTGATGCACTGTCATAACAATTTGAACAGTTGAATCCAAAACTCTATGTGCATAAAACAAAACCATTTGAATTTAGAATGTGTTTGCTTGACTTAAGAGGGCTCAAGGTCGACGCATTTCCAGCCCTGTGATTATCAGGGTTCTCCTCAGGACCATGAAGATCTATAAAACATAAAAAGACAACACACGATCTCTTACTACTTAGAGCCATGAACTATATAGTCAAAGTGAGACCACACCCCACTTGTGCTCCAGCTTCTTACCTTACTTACAATATGCTGTAGCTTTTTCAATGTATCTAAAAATAAATGATCAAGAAAAAACTGAAATGAAAAGGACGGATCAATCGTCTTGTAGCCCTACACACTGTCCACAGAAACCACAGCCAGACCACAAAAGTGCAGAACCGGGAACTTACATAATTGTTATTGCCACATGGGGAAATAGGATAGGCTGAACTTGTGAAGAGGCTGTCCCTGGACGTATAGTTCTTCACTCTGTCAGATGGTAAAAAAATAATTTTTTTGTCAGATGGTAAACTTTTTTTTAAAAATAATTATGTCTGACCCTGTTGGTGAGGATGACAAGAGCATTAGTCAAATTTCTTCGAGGACCTACCAGATGAGATCCATTCAGAATGAAGACTGTTAACGGTAAGTGCTTCAATTCCACTTCAGGTTGCTCCATCCGGTATCATTCTGAAACATCAATAATCAAACACGGGGGTCAGACAGTGTTTTACTGACTGCCGGTCTGCCCACACATAGCACTTCAGACATTGGGCGAACGGAGTTGCAAACCTCCCTCCTGGCGATTGTACCTGTAAAGAGCTGGAAAAACGCTGTCCTGCCAAGGGGAACGAAGTGTGTTTCTCCGTCATAGCGCTTCCGCGGTCCCGAGATCCCGCGAGAGAGAGCGATACCGGCTAGCATGCTGGGAAAGGTAGTTTATACCACCAGCGCGTTGCTTAGGCAACCCAACTCTGACACTCACCTTCCCAAGTTCCCGCGAGATGAGACGTTCACACCTAGCTTGCTGGGGGGTGTGGTTTAAACCACCATCGTGTTACTTAGGTAACCCCACTAACGCTCTCACGGTTCATGATTATGCCGCCTGTAAACAACACCCGCTATCATTATCAATTAATTTATGGGACATGTAGTCTGCAACCAAGTCCTTTAGAATTAGGGCAGAAAGTAGACACACAAACAAGTCTCTCCATCCGTGGTTTCTCTCTTCTTTCAAGCAGGGTCTCGAGTGGAATACATCAAGAGATTGCGAGGTAAGGGGGATTTTAAAACATACAGCCCCTCCCACAGTCAATGTTGACAACATCATTATGAGCGATTAAATTGAACCAAGCGGTACAAAAGGGGGTGGTGATGGACGTTGCATCTGAACCAATCAAACACTCACACCCAGTCAACAGATCTGGGTTTAATCCATCACCGTTCTTTAGCCCACTATGCCACCCCAGTTCAGACATGGCCATATGCAAATCAGTCTGACCCTGTGCCTCATGGGAACAGTCCAGCCCGAACTGCCAAGCCATGCCTTCCCTGGACCGGAAACAAGCTTCCTAGGACCGGTTTCTGGCATTACAGCCGTCTTCAGCCAGGCTTGCTTGAATCCAGTGGCAAAGTGAGCAAGGGACTCACGTATGAGCATACCCTGCCAACTTATGGCGAACAAAGCGGTACAAAAGGGGGTGGTGATGGACGTTGCATCTGAACCAATCAAACACTCACACCCAGTCAACAGATCTGGGTTTAATCCATCACCGTTCTTTAGCCCGCTATGCCACCCCAGTTCAGACATCCATCACCACCCCCTTTTGTGCCGCTAAATTGAACCAAATCACTTCGGCTATTCTCGTCAACCCCCTAGAATAGGTTTGTTACGGATGCGTGCACACAGTTTTGCATTCACCTGTTGTGGCCGTACTATGATAATAAGATGTTTTTAACGACATGTCAGCATATTACATGTCCCATAACTGCCATTATTATATGGATTAAGCTGTCGCGTTTGAGCACATTCATGCAGACTAACTTGACCCATAAAAAGGACTTGGTAGCAGACTACATGTCCCATAACTGTCATAATTGTATGGACCAAGCCGGCGCGTTCGAGCGTATTCCCGGAAACAAGCTTGATTAAATGATAATGATAGCGGGTGTTATTTACAGGCTGCACATCATGAACAGTGAGAGCGTTAGGGGGGTTGCCTAAGTAACACGATGGTGGTTTAAACCACATCCCCCAGCATGCTAGGTGTGAACGTCTCATCTCGCGGGAACTTGGGAACGTGAGTGTCAGAGTTGGGTTGCCTAAGTAACGCGCTGGTGGTATAAACCACCTTTCCCAGCATGCTAGCTGGTATCGCTCTCTCTCGCTACGATGGAGAAACACACGTCGTTCCCCTTGGCAGTACAGCGTTTTTTCCTGCTCTTTACAGGTACAATCGCCAGGAGGGAGGTGTGCAACTCCGTTCGCCCACTGTCTGAAGTGTTGGGTGTGGTCAGACCGGCAGTCAGTAAAACACTGTCTGACCCCCGTCTTTGATTATTGATGGTTCAGATTGCTACTGGATGGAGCAACCTGAAGTGGAATTGAAGCACTTACCATTAACAGTCTTCATTCTGAATGGATCTCATCTGGTAGGTTCTCGAAGAAATTTGACTAATGCTCTTGTCATCCTCACCAACAGGGTCAGGCATAATTATTTAAAAAAAAAATGTTTACCATCTGACAACATTTTTTTTTACCATCTGACAGAGTGAAGAACTATACATCAAGGGACAGCCCCTTCACAAGTTCAGCCTTTCCTGTTTCCCCATGTGGCAATAATAATTATGTAAGTTAACGGTTCTACACTTTTGTGGTCTGACTGTGGTTTCTGTGGACAGTGTGTAGGGCTACAAGACGATTGATCTGTCCTTTCATTTCAGTTTTTTCTTGATCATTTATTTTTAGATACACTGAAAGAGCTACAGCATATTGTAAAAAAGGTAAGAAGCTGGAGCACAAGTGGGGTGTGGTCTCACTTTGACTATATAGTTCATGGCTCTAAGTAGTAAGAGATCGTGTGTTGTCTTTTTATGTTTTATAAATCTTCATGGTCCTGAGGAGAACCCTGATAATCACAGGGCTCGAAATCCGTCGATCTTGCTCCCTCTTAAGTCAAGCAAACACATTCTAAATTCAAATGGTTTTGTTATATGCACATAGAGTTTTGGATTCAACTGTTCAAATTGTTATGACAGTGCATCAGAATTGGTTTCAACTTTGTAGTGTTGTTTGACGGAGTGCGCTGTGTATTGTTCGGTGGGAAGCCCTCGCCCACGATAGCGAATCCACTTGAGCTTCTCCCATGCTGTGTTGGATGAATGTGTAGAGTCGGTTATGAATCGGTTGTGAATGTGATACAGATGGGTGAGAACATTGAATGGATGAGGTGTGTTTTTTATCAAGTATAGGTGTGACAAAATAATCTATGTTTTCTGTGACTGTTGTCTTTTCTATTGGTGAGTTATTTGTGTGGAATTGTATTATTTATAAATCAAAAAACAAGATTTGAAATTAAAAATAAATTTTGAGAAATTCACCTTTCGTTCAGACCATTGATATATTTACTGTGGCCTCTAGTGTAATGTGTTGTGGTAAATAGAACCCAGTACCGGCATTTGTTTTGATCTTTGTAACTTTTTAAATGTGGCATTTCCAGAATTGTCCTTAAAATCTTACTTTACCATTAAAGAGGATTTTAAATTACAGACATTTGAGCCCAAACAGCATATTTCTGCCTGCTCTCAATTCCAAGTTAGCACTTATTAAATGTAATAAGGTAACCCAGTGTTAGACTTTACAGTAATGAAAAACAAATGTGAGAGATTTTCACTAGCAGGACATGTAAAACTCAAACCCACATGTCCTACTTTCTATTTACAATGCACCCTGCCTTGTGAGCCTTTATGGCCTATCTTAGGGGTGACTTTTATTTATTAAAAAGGAAGGTTTAGACCTGGCAAAATGTCTATTTTGCCTGTTCAAACTGGCAGTTTAAAAATCCACTGTAGTCAGTAGCAGGCTTAAGACAAGTTTTCAAGTGCTGCTAAAGTGGGTGGCACAATGAGCGCTGCAGAGTGTTTGATAAAAATGTTTACTTTCACCAATGGTAAACATGGATTTCAACTATCAATAAAACAAGGGTGATACAAGGACTACCTATACAAGGTTGTTTGCCCATGAAATAAGATTACAAAACCTGTGTAAAGTGAATCCAGTGGTGTCATGAGAATCTAAGTGCAGGTCATCCTGGGATTAAAAAGACTATTTAACTACTGCTGTAAAACTTTCTGATGGTCCACACTGAATGTTGATTTTGAACAAATAGTAAAACAATGTGAAATCTGTGCATGAACTAAAGAGATCACAGCCTGCCCAGAGAACGTCTTTACCCATTCCCAACTCCAGAATAACCTTGGGAACCTGTTTCTCTGGATTTTATTTTTATCAAGAAGGTTATACCATTATTCTGGTGGTGTGTGACAGCCTAACTAAACTAGGGCAATTTATTTCCTGTAAGCTTTTAGATAATGTTGTATGCCTAAATGGTCTGCAAAAAAAGATACTGTCTAAGTCATGTTCACAATTTAAAGCGCAAATTTAGCAACCTTGGTGTTTAGTGCTCAAAATCCCCTCTTCTCTATTCACTGGTTACTACCCTCAGTCAGATTGATGGAGCGCCTAAATCACCTAATCAGACCATGAAGTAATTTCTGAAATGTTACGTCAAGGAGACCTCTGAATCCTGAGTGGATCTGCTGATAAGTGAAATCACATATACCACATTTTTTGCCTTACATCTTCTGGCAAATCCCCATTTTATAGCATGTATGGGTTCCACCCAAATTTTGCACCCAGTCTACGCCCCATTATAGGTATCCAGATTGTAGAAGTTGGCAGACGTATTAAACACATTCAGAGTGCTTTCTCCAGTGTGCAAAACGCTATCACAGACCAAGACTGACTATAATGGCTTTGCTGACAGACACAGATAAAATGATCATTGCTTCATTCGAGAGGTAGAGTTTGACGTTCAACTAAGAATTTAACTTTATAAAATAACTCTCCTTTTCTTTCAAAATTCGTAGAATTTTACACTATCACACAGCAAATTAAACCTGTATCTTTTGAATTGACTACCTGCACATTTAAAAATGCACCCTCTGTTTCATACTTTGCGCTTACAAACAGCAAAAACTGATATCATGACTACATGACTACATGACTACATGACTACACGTTTACTAGTCAAGGGTGAATAAGAATTCGTATTGAACAAGATTTTGGGCTCCACACTAAGGGGCTTCAAATGATGGTACACAATATCCAGGAATGGGTATGACCCTGAAGATATCTCATGGAAGCCAACTAGTGCAGGTTATGCTGTACGACTTATCCATTTGTTTCACTTACAACACCCCACCAAACCAGGCCCTAGAGCACACATTTACTGTCAGTACCGTCTGCTGTGCCTCTGGGGCCATGTCTGGAGGCTCTCAGCAAGTACATGAAAGTGACCCTGTGGGGATAAATTATGACATGTTCAGGTGGGGGCGATGGTGGAAGCTTTCATTGTCTTAAATTGTTCCACAAGTGATTAACAATTGTCTCCCAAATACACTCAGTTTCACTCAAGTCCCTTTCTCTTGGTCACTCTCAACTTGTATTTTTTTTCTCTTAGTATTAGTCTCAAGCAAAACCTCCAGGTCCAAGCGCCCTTACCTTCACAAGGCGAGCGCCCTTACCTTCATAAGGCGAGTGAGCCTCCTTTAAAAGAAGTCATTCTTGGACTCCTGAGTAGAAGCTAACTAGATGCTCACCTTTCGTCTGCCACCAGTTACAAAAAATGCTGAGACGTTCTGGCATACTGGCGGTCCAAAGATCTGGAAGAGCACTAGTTACTAACTGCTAGCTGGATGAGTTTGGAGACTTCATAGAAATGACCTGTTGAGGAGTTAGAGGCCTGGGAAATGGAATTTAAAATAAGAGGTCTTAGTAGCAATAAGAGACAGTTTGTAACAAATTAATTGTTGACATGTATGTGGTGCTTTCAAAGTCTGAGGTGTGTGTGTTATGTTATGTGATATTACATGGATTTGTGCAGAGTGCTAATCACACATGAGGGTTTGCAGGTGCTAGAGCAGGTGCGTAGGTGCAAAGCCCTGCAGGGTTATTCAAAGAGCCAGGTCTTCAGCTTTTTGCGGAATTCTAGAAGTGAGGAGGCGGCTGTGATGTTTTGAAGGCGGTTGTTCCAGGCTTTGGGTATGATGTAGGAGAATGAGTGACCTCCAGTTCTGCTTCTGTGGATGTGGGGTGTGTGAGCGAGTGAGAGTGTGGTTGAACGTAGGTGTCAGCTTGGCTGGTGAATGGGTATGCGCTTATTCGTGTATGCTGGGCCAGTGTTGTGCAGTGCTTATGTGTGAGGAGTTGGAATTGGCTACGTTTGTGTATGGGGAGCCAGTGAAGTTTTCTGAGTTGTGGAAAGATGTGAGTACTGCAACGGAGGTTGATGATGATCCTCGCTGCAGAGTTCTGAATGGTCTTTAGTCTGCATAGGAGCTGATTAAAGATCCCAGTGTAGAATGTGTTGCCGTAGTCGAGTCTACTAGTGATGAGTGCTTTGTCACGGTACGTCTGGTGACCTGGAACAGCCATTTTAAGATCTTGTATGGAATGCGTAGAATGTGGAAGCAGGAAGAGCTGACTGCTTTGACTTGTGGTCTCATGTTGAATTAATTTTCCAGGATGATTCCCAGGTTTCTGGCATGGTCGGTGGGCTTTGGTGGGGGTCCAAGCTCTGGTGGCCAATAGGTTCAGTCTCAGGGAGAGTTTTTGTTTCTGAAGACCAAGCACGTCTGCCTTGTCGAAGCTGAGCTTCAGGCAGTTGGTTCTCATCCCTTCTTCTACCTTGATCATGAGTTGTTGACGTTGATTCTTGTGGTGGGGGTTTTGTCAGTCAGGGATAGGATGAGTTGTGTACTTAATGCATAGGATATGATGGTTATGCCTTGGGATCTGATGATATTGATGAGTGGAGTCATATAGATGGCAGGGATATTTGCCTACAATGTATTGCCTTTGTTAAGGCCTCGCAGTGCTTTAGGGTTTGAGTATACTGTAGTGTGTTGTAGTTCTATTTGTACAGCGCCTAACAAGGTGCTACCTTGCGTTTGTGGAGTGGTAGCAGGCGACTTTGTGAAGTGTGTGTTTATCATGCAGCCTATATGGGAAGTGTTTTTTATGTCATGCCTCAGGACCAGAATTACTCTTTTAATAAGTTTTGTTTCTGTGCCGCTGTATGAATTTGAAGAGAAAATGAGCCAGAGATTGGTTGCTTATGCATTCAATTTGAATTGCTGGACACAACTGCATGAGTGTACTTGGGCCTATATTTCAAGTGTTTTTATAATAATGATTTTGTAACTCGTCCTAATGTTAATTTTATTTCATTGTTTATTTTTATTGATGATATTATGGAAGGGCATAAGTATGGGCCCTTTGATGGCATCTGCATTGGAGGGGATTTTAATGCCCATATGTATCGCAACAGCCCACTATGTAAAAACGGTGAGGAGCTGAAAAACCATCTAGCCTCCCGCGACCTAGTAAATGTAATGGAAAATGCAGGTTCTAAAGTAAATAATATAACAACACCTACTTTTATAGGTCATGGCTGTGCCTCTACGATAGATTACATATTTACATGCCCAACATTAAGCGACATAACTTCAAAAGCAGAAGTCATCTGTTCCGCTTATAGCGACCACTATCCGCTTAGAATATATATACACAATCCACAGACCATGAAGGTTGCAGCAAAGTTAGAGCTTGGGCCACAAAATCTGGCATTATCTACCAATAGATTAAGACTAGTATGGAAAGGGGTGGACAATAAGGACATTCTAGCCAGAGTAATTAAAAAGTATCCTGAGACAGTAGAGACTTGCCTGTCACACATGAGTCCTGGTAGTGATGTGGTTGATGCCTTTGGCAACTTATGTGGGGCCATTAAAAGAGAATCCTCCAAACCAGTTAGGCAGAATACAGCTCCTGGTCCCCGTTGATTTGATTCTTCCTGCTCTAAGGCCAATAGGGACCTGAGGGCTGCTTTAAAAATTATCCCAAGGGATGCTCTACTCGTGAGAGAATTAAGATTAAAATACAAAATTGCCCTACGCACTAGATCCGAGGCTATAGTGATTAACCACTGGGAATCTCTCACGCGCACTGCCACACTAAAGGACACAACAGGTTTCTGGAGAGAAGTTAAGTCCCTAAGATCTTTTGGTTCTAGCATCAACCCAATTAACTGTAATATAACGGGTGAGGCGTGGGTAGAGCATTTTTCTCAAATTTATGCCTTATCAGCCACCTCTCTAGACACTGTCCCCCTATCCAATAGCGCTGAACCTCTGACCTTTTCACTAATGGAGGTCGAGGATGCTATAATTGATAGCGCCAGCAATAAAGCCCCCGGCCCGGACGGTCTTTCTATTGACCAGATTAAATCAGAAATTAATTTTTGGGCCCCTCTACTATGCAACTTATTTAATAACCTGAGTGACAGCTCAATTCCCGAATCCTGGTCGAACAGTGTCATCGTACCGATTTTTAAAAAAGGTGACAGGTCGGACCCCGCCTGCTACCGCCCGATCTCACTGATCGATAATACGTTAAAGGTCCTTGGAAGGGTAATCTTTAAACGGATAAGGAATTGGGCTGAGGACAACAACGTTCTTCACTGTAGTCAACTGGGATTTAGAAGCCAAGTAGGCACTGTTGAACAATGTCTAAATTTAAATTTGATCATGGCCAAATACATCATTGTTAAAAAATCCCCTCTTTATTTAGGTTTCATGGATCTGAGTTCCGCTTTTGATTTTGTTAATCGTTCTAGGTTGTGGTCACTTTTGCTTGATTATGGTTTGGATGACTCACTGGTGTATTTTCTTTCTGATTTACATAGGGACTTATAAGCGAGAGTACGAATCAATAATGATGGCGATTTATCCAATGATGTTTTTATTAGCAGAGGAGTTAGACAGGGCTGCGTACTCGCCCCACTGCTTTTTATTTTATACATCAACGGGTTGAGTAGCACTTTGAGTAAGATTACTAAGGACGTCCCAATTATAAATGGCTCCCCCATTACTACCTTACTTTATGCGGACGACGCAGTATTAATGGGGCGTACCCCGAATGCTTTACGCATTTTAATTTCTGGGTTTGTTGCCTTTATGTCCGATCTTGGTTTAAATACCAATTTTAAAAAATCTTTTATCATGAATTGCGGACCAAAAAAGTACAATATTACATCAATTAAATCTGGTAATAATATTTTAAAATGCACTAGCACTTTCCCCTACTTAGGGTTGTTATTCTCCAATTCAGGCTCATGGCAGCCACATGTTCCCTATGCGAGAAATAAAATTGGCAAGTCAATCAATTCAATTTTATCTCTCCGACAACCCAAACTGGCTGATGTCGTTACACCCCTGCTCAACATTTATCGTACTCAATGCCAGCCAACTGGGACATATGGAGCGGAGGTGTGAGGTTACTGTAACAGCACGGCTCTCCAGTCGGAGGAAAATAGATTTTGTAGGAGGGTGTTGGGGGGAGTTCCCTGTGCCCCTACATTTATTTGTCACAATGAACTGAGGCTGCCATATATTGCTGATTTTATTAGGTCTAGGCCTGCTCTTTTTTGGATTAAAATATGGCTAAACCCAGCAGCATCCTTAACGCGCAGTATAATATCTGACTGTTTGTTAAGTGATAGATTCTATCACATACCTTGGTTAAATGCAGTCAAGAATAGCCTGCAGGGCGTGGGTCAAGGTACTTTATTTAGTTCCCCAAATTCTATTGTACCCGCTCATAAGCATAGTATTAAACGGGCATTGCTTGACTCATATAAAGAGGAACGAATGAGATTTGAATCTATTAAACCTGGTATTATTAGATATTTGCGCATTATTGACTCAGACAGTGAAAATCTGAATAATTTTTACAGATACTTGACAATACCAATAGGAAAGTGGAATCGGTGCCTTTTATTCAGGTTTCGGGATGGAAGCATAGTTAACTTGCTTAGCTTCCCCCTTGGCTACAACAAAAAACTAGAAGAATTGGATTGTCCCTGCCCTCATGGCGGAAAACAAAGTTTATTGCACTATCTATTCTTCTGTGGCCATTACAAATTGTATACTTGTAAATATTTAAGGCCAATTCTTCGCAAATATAATCTTAGAGACTCCAATCTCGCATTAAAATTTTTGCAAATGCTGCACACAGATGAAGTTATATATATTGTAAGCTGTTTTATAAAAGTCTGTGTGAGATCGAGGGCAAGCATGGAACATGGATAATGGATAACAGTACTAAGTTATTTGATGCATTTTTTGCACTTTATCATTCCGTTGCAAATTGACTACAGATTTAATTGTATACGTGTCTCGATACAAACGATCACTTCGGGAGTATATAAATTGAAATCTGTGATTAATGTTTCTCCCTTTATTATGTATTTTGTACTTTATACTATGTACATCGCACTTTATGATATATATGCTGCCTAAACCCAATTGGATAATCATTTTTAATTTTTTAAGATGTTTTTAATCTGTTTTAAATGTATTTTGATTCTGTTTGTACTTTTATGGATATACTAAAAATCCGAATAAAGATCATTTGAATTGAATTGAAGTGTTTTGGTGTGTGGAAGATGTGTCATAAACAAGCATAGAGCTACACCTGCTCATAGTTATAGGAGAGAAGGTCGAGGGTAGAACTGGCTGCTCAAGCCAATTCCTGCCATCTATAGAGTGATTTATGTATATGCAGTTTGAAATACATAGAATACGGTGCTAGGAAAGTGCACAAAGATAAAAGGAAATACCTTAGGGAGGTGCAATCTCAGGGATTCGGGAAGTTACATGGCCATTTATTCAATCAACCTCAAAGGAGGCTACATAGAAGGAAAAAGCCATATGAACTTCATAGTATAGCAAAGCCTACAGCACCCACAATACACTTTCTTTAAGGCAAAAACTACTTAGGATTAGAAAAGCGGACAGGCTTTACATGGATGGACGATTATATAGAATCATTGCTAACACCTTATGACAGAATATATAATTTTTGCTTTTAGTTTCTATTTTAACAGTGACTGATGTTATGAATGGGTTCAAAGCATTAAGAAAACAAAACAAAGCAACGTTTGTGCCATGACAGTACAATACAATACAATATCACAGTCTCTCTATTACATTCTGATGGAAGTTTGCATTCGCTGTCTTTTGTTGACGTTAAAGTGTGGTGAAGTACCCCTCTGTGTGTACCCCTCTGTGTATTTGTAGATGGGGTGGAGTGTAATAACTCGGTCTTTTGACCCTGATGATCTATTCCCATTCCCTTTAAGTAGTGCACCACGGCCCTAATTTCTAGTTGTACAGTACTGATGGAGTGCAAAATCTGCACCAGTAATTACCAGTACTGTGCATTGACAGCCAACCAGTGCTGTGCAATTATGAGTTAAATCCCAAGTAATAGGGAAATACTGTTCTGACCTGGATTGATCAGTCAATGTTCTGCATGTCTATGGATTTAACACACATATTTACAACCTGCTCTTAGCAACTGGTAAAAGTATGCAGGGTGCTGTTTTAAGGAGAGGTAGAGGGATGGGGTGAGGAGGGCCGCAGAGGGGTCATGGCTACAATGCAGGGTTTTTTTCCACCATGATTTTTATCTGCTGTATTTTTTGGCCAGTAAAATCAGGTTGGTTTTTCCGGCACACCCAGTTGCAGTAACACTGTCCTCCACACAGAAATTCGGTGCTGCACACTTCCCAGATGGGGCCCATTACTTTTATGAGCATTAAAAGTGTGTTCTTTAGGCAGAGAAATCACGACACCGTGAGCCATGAGAGCAATGAAAAACCAAATGTGCCTCTATCTTTAAATGGCTTTTGGATAACCTCTGTGAATGAAGAGTGTGGGATCTGTTGGGAAAGATGTTTGCAATCGTATATAATTTTGCAGTAACAGTTCCCATGCTGTTGTTAAAAAACACAACACTTCCTGAAGGGATAATACTGACATTTAAGTGCCTCTGGCTGAAAGAGGAGGGTGGGATTTCCTGTTCTGTGAAGCCAAGGTAGAGGCAGACAGCAAAAGAAGAAACAAGCCTTCTTGCAGGGGAAGGGAATGCTACCTGAAATAATTGTAAATGTGTGCAAAATATTGATTAATCAGCAACTCTAAATCTACTTTCAAGCCAGTACATGGCTTGTGGGGTGCTAGAGAACCCGCTGCAAGATGCCTGCCGAAATCAACATCCTGAAATTATCAGCGGAACTGGCACGCATCCATAAGATTTAAAGACAGCACTGTGCAGAAGAAGTCAGTGGAGCACAAATAATGAAGTTTTGAACAGCGAACACCGACCGCTGGCGGAGCTCCCAGTAAGAGTGAGGTGCAGGACTGTGACCGGCTCCGTAACAAGATGGTGGCGGGAGCTTAGGCCCGGGCCCTGCCGGAGCTGAAATGTGTGTGCTGTACCAGCCCACAGCTGTGGACCACCCTACCTGAATACGGGAGGCGAGGACTCGCCGGTCTGCCTGAAAGGTTCGGGGTGAGCCTGGGGAGTACTCCCGAACGGCACAAGTGAGTCCCCTGACAGCGGCGTCTTGCTGAGCCACACTCCGTGGTCTTGGCGCCATTCCTGGTAGCTGGCCGTGGTGCAGGGTGAAACCCCGAAACCGGTCCTAGGATGCTTGTTTCCAGTCCAGGGAGGACTTGGCCTGGCAGTTCGGGCAGGACTGTTTCCATTGGGCGCAGGGTCAAGACTGATTTGCATATGGCTGGGTCCAAACTGGAATGGCATGGTGAGCAAAAAAATCAATGGATTTAGGCCCAGATCTCTGTACTGGGGTGAATGTATGACATTGTTCTACATTCTGTCATCAATAGTTCTTTTTGAATTTTTGACCCCGAGTGGGACGGGTATGCTCAGACGTGGGTCCTGTGCTCTCCATGCCACTGGAATCAAGCTATCCTGGCTGAAGAGGGGTGATACCCTGAAACCGGTCCTAGGATGCTTGTTTCCAGTCCAGGGAGGACCTGGCTTGGCAGTTCGGGCTGGACTGTTCCCATGGGGCACAGAGGCAAGACTGATTTGCATATGGCTGGGTTCAAACTGGAATGGCATGGTGAGCAAAAAAACTATGGATTTAGGCCCATATCTCTGTCCTGGGTGCCTGTATGACATTGTTATCCATTCTGTCCATCAACTGTTGTTTTTGCATTTGTCACCCCGAGTGGGACGGGTATGCTCAGACGTGAGTCCTTTGCTCTCCAGGCCACTGGAATCAAGCTATCCTGGCTGCTGAGGGCTGAAAGCCCGGAACCGGTCCTAGGATGCTTGTTTCCAGTCCGGGGAGGACCTGGCTTGGCAGTTCGGGCTGGGCTATTCCCATGGGGCACAGGGTCAAGACTGATTTGCATATGGCTGGTTTCAAACTGGAATGGCATGGTGAGCAAAACAACGATGGATTTAGGCCCAGTACTCTGTACTGGTGTGAATGTATGACATTGTTCTGCATTCTGTCCATCAACTATTGTTTTTGCATGTGAAACACTTATGACTTCCTATGCGCTGGACGAAGTCTGCTGTGGCTGTCTATCCATGAGGTTGGATTCATTTTTAGGTCGAGCCTAGCACAGCATGCATGCGCTGCTCTGCGAGGTTTCTTGTAACTACTCTGTGTGGGTCTGACTCCCCCCACGCATTGGGTTGGCTTTTGCATGTATCATTTTCTAATCGTAGCCTGCAAATGGCTAAAGGGGGGTCCATGTCGCACCTCTTCTGAAAAGGTTCACTCCCACAGCGTTTTGCCTCGAGAGCGAGCAGCGCACAGGGCGGCAGTTGCAGTGCCTCCTTGTCTCCCCTGCACCACTCCCCCTTGTCTCCCTGTGCCCGCCCCCACCACTCCTCTTGAGCTGCTTGTTTGTTTATGCACGGCTGTGCATGGCGCGATTTCGGTTTTCGGCGCATTTTCACTTTATTAAAGATAGCTGCCGCCCGCATTTATTTGTTTATGCACAGCTGTGCATGGCGCGATTTCGGTTATCCTGTGGCTGCCGACTGCTTTTGCTCAACAGTGTGTTTTGGCTGCAACATTTATAGTGTGCAGCGTTTTAGTTATTAGTTTTTTAGCAGTGCCCTGCGCACGTCGTGTTACTAGGGCGATTTATAGCATAGTGTAATGCTAAAACCCCTCTTCCACGGCCTCGAGAAAAATTTTGCACTTCACCGAACGATGAGAACTCGGTGCAGTGTATTTTCCAAGGAGGCAAAGCACCAAGAATAATATATCACATCACTGAACACTCTTCAAAGCGTGCACCGTCCACGCTACGCTCCTGTGCATGTCCTGCATACCAAAGCACACATGGAGGGGAGGGCTGTGCTCAGCAGCTGCTTATAATATTTGGCTGATTTCCTTAACTTGTCTCTTGTGTACAGTAAGCGATTTTACATTGTACATTATTTCATGGCACAGACCAGGTATTTTGTTAGATTTGTCTGCCACAAAATAGAAAACCTACTGTTGGACTTGTGTTTTTGTTGAAGTAAGCTTTACTTTGGTCCACTTTCAGCAGCCAGGCAGTCACCCAGTGTTGGATTTTAGATATGTAGTACTCGACCCGCTAGGGATTTCTGAGAGCTCTGCGAATGATTTCACCCACAAGTCAACGGGTTGGGGCGTGGGGGACTGCTCTCGATCCTTGAGGGACTTTGTAGGGTGCGAGAACACGTCACTCCAAACAATCTGACAGCAATCAGTCAGTTATGTCATTAGTTTAATAGCTTACTGATTCTGTCTTCCCAAGTACTCTGTGTCATCCCGTGTGTGTTATTTTTTCTCATATGTTCCATGACTGCTTACTGAATCTGTGTCTTCTTGTGTATAGTCTGTGTCATACCGTATGTTCAGTTTCCTCATGTGTGTTATGTGACTGCTTGCTGATTGGGTCATCCTACTTGTTCTGTTTCCTCATGTGTGTTTTGTGACTGCTGATTCTGTGTCTTTCTGTGCCTAGCCTTTCATCCTGTGTGTGTTCTTTTTACTCTCAATGGCTACATTAGGGGCGAGGTCTGGGGCATATTTAAATGTAACACAATCCAGGCGAAAGAAGCTTATTTTTCTCCCCTTAATCAAGAGAAATAATATCACAGACTTTAGGGTAGCCTCTAGTATGCTCATTCAACTCAACAATAATGAGTCGATTTTTACATTGGTGCTTTCTTGAAAACCACTGACTGTGCTCGCCTTTCGATTAACAAGGTCTAAATCTGAATTATACATAACCAGTTCTGCTCCATGCATGGCTGTCACGTTATGGCTGTAATATCTTGGATGTTAAATATATATTTTTATGAATTGAATGTTTTTAACTATTTCTATGTTTTATTTCACATAGTATGTGTTTTTTATTGTGTTTTAACCCCTTCGACGCTGATGACGAGCTGGGCTCGTCATGAGGTAGCCTCCTGCTACGCTGATGACGAGCCCAGCTCGTCACGTAACATGCGTTTTCGCATATCTCAGCGTGCGAGCGGAATTCCGCCCGCACGCATGCGGTTAAGAGACTTTTAGGGATACCTGTGTACCCGGATAAAGATGAAATTGAATTGTGTTCTTTTTCCTCACGTGTTCTGTGACTGCTTACTTATTCGGTGTCACTCTGTGTAGTCTGTGTCATCCCATGTGAGTTCTTTTTCATGTGTTCTATGCTTGCTTACTGATTCTGTGTCTTCCTGTGTGTGTTCTGTTTTCTCATGTGTGCTGTGACTCCTTACTGAGTCTGTGTCAACCAGGCTGTAGACTGTGACATCCAGAGTGCATTCTGTTTCCTCATAAGTGTTCTGTGTCTGCTTACTAATTCTGCGCCTTCATGTGTGTTCTCTGTGCTTTCACTTTAAGGTCAGCAGCACACCTTTCTTTAGATGGGACGCGTCTAAAAAAGGAGCGTGGTGCCATTAAAGTGAAAGTGCGTCAGGTGCTTTTACAAAACAGCATTTGCAATGCAATAGGTTTTGCAATTGCGAGATTTTGAGCTTTTTGTGTTGTAAATGACAATGCCTTTTATTTGTCTGTTTTGAAAATTAACACCAAATAAAAGGCATTGTCATTTACAATGCCAATAGCTCAAACTCTCGCAAATGCGAGACCTATTGCATTGCAAATGCTTGTTTGCTATTCTCCCCATAACTCTTTCTCACGGATCAATATGTTTCTCATTAGTCATTTTCTTCTGCTGCATATTAATAAACGAGTAAATCCTAGAATATTATCGGACCATAATTCAGTATCTTTGCTTATTCGAGCCGAAGGGCCTCCCCAAACTCTCAGGCTACGAGCTTAGACTTTTGATCGGAATTTGTTCCTCGATGCCCAATATATTCATTTAATGAACAACCATCTGATGGATGAGCTTGATAGAGCGCGCAGGTCACCCGACTTATAATTTTACCATATACGTATTGGGCCCATACGATTTCAATTTACCATATTTACTAATCGGGTAACCTTGCACTCTACTACCAGTAACCCTGATTCCTTCCTATTGTTTTTTTCCAGTGTACCCGACTTACCAATCCACTGTTACGGGTACCTATGACCACAATGGATCAGGGAGCTAGCTGTAAAAGAAAGGCAAGACACCAAAATACTAAATACTTTTCTATATTTGCACTCATATAATAACCACAAACTCGGGAAGTTTTGAAAACCTTTATCTAAAATTCGTCGGTTTCATTAAGCATTAGATTTACAACCAATAAGCTGTCAATAACTAAAATTATAAAGAGCACGTATCCATATAGGAAATAAATCAGACTAACCATTTAGATTTCTAAAGGAAGGTAAAAACAGGGAACATGCTAATAAAAATTTTAGAAATTTAAGCTAGAAGTGGAGTGACTAAAGGACGGGAAAACATAGGAACATGCTAGAATATGCACCTTCAAAAAGTTGAGCACAGTACGAGAATTTTGTCAGTCTATGGAGACTTGAAAATAGCACGTGACTATACGAAAGGTGGAAAAGTGGAACACGCTAATATTTCAAAGCAAACATTGCATTTAACTAAGGGAAGGTAAAGAAAAGGAACAACTATATTTCATAAACTGAAAACAGAAATTTACTTAAAGGATGGGTAAAATGGAACATGCTAGTATAATAACTATAATGTATGACTTTTTCATTTGTCGGTGCAAAGAAAACATGGGAAGTAAATATGCAAGAGCACGTCTTTATTAAAGCAAGGAAAATAGTGAAAGATGCAGAATAGATTTCTCAGCACTATATATACCTAGAACGGTGTGAAGACCAACCCTGGCCACGGGTCAGTTAAGAACAGGAGAAACCCCAAGGATAGGGGGCCAGTAGGCCAGCAGGTGCGGAATGGACACCCCAGGACAGGACAGGAAAACCAGATTAGGATCAGGACAGGACCACCAAGGAAAGGACCAGCACCCGCAGTTCGGTAGCAACGCCTGCGTTACACCCTCTCTGCAGCTATCAGTCAAAACCCCGATTGGGTTATCGAATGCCCCAGCAAAGTGCTCCGCCAGCATTTAAGGTTCTCAAAATCCCTGCTTGGGTCTGTGGAAATTACGGACAGAGTGCTCCGCAGCTCTCTGTATCAGTCACCTATTGAGTGCGTTGGGTCAGTGACAGGTCAGCTATTCAGACAAGTCGGACAATTTCTCTAGCTAAACCTAGGCTAGTTATACTGTTTTCGGGTCAGTGTACCACCCCCCAAATGTTGCAAGTGTAAGAATTCCCAATTTCGATTGGTCCTCAAGTAGGACAGGTCCACACACCAACCAGATTCCACTTTCACAAGTCTTAAATTACATCTATTGAATTTTGGGGTTCCCAGGACTTGGGTTTCAATATTACAATAGCGCATCTATGAATTATGATACATTTAGTACATGTCAGCTTCTTCTGCTAGGCGAAGGTGCATCTTCCCAGGCACATCTTGGCTGGGACCTCGGGTTGGCAAGGGTTCAATGTCATAGAATTCATCCACTGGCAGAAGACTGTCATGCGCAGTAAGGTTGTTCAATATGGAGTATTCCCATCCCTCATGCCCATGGATTTCGATACATGAAAAGTAAGCGAAAACAAATTAAAACACAGAAAATAAATGAATACACTGTATACCAAGAATCCCTATATGACTCCCCTTACTTTATACTAACTTATAGCATTAATATTAGTGCAAACGAACAGAGTTGCAGAAAGCGATAGTGCAAGCTTCGGCATGTGAGAACACATAGCGGCCATCTTAAGTCGAGTGCGCAAGCGCAAAGATTCCCACCAGAACTGCGAGTACGTCACGTCACGTGATTGTGACCAACGCATGCGCAGAAGAAAACCCCGCCAAGCAGCGGCCATTTTAGAGGCAAATGTATTACGGTTAATAAACACATAGGCAAGCATCACTAGGATACCCAAAATGTCAGAATAAATGGGAAATTAGTAAGACAAACATGTTGGTTATATTCTATTAGGGTTATGCGAGGTTCTTGAATACAAGCAAGACGCTTTACGTGCGAATTCTTGCTCCATCAAGCTAGAGCTCAATATTGGCTCCAATGCCACTATCTATGCATGGGATGCACTCAATGCATTCTGTAGGGGGCATACCAGCCACTGAAGGTAAGAGCGCTGGCCAGTTGGTCTGGCTGGGGGGGATTTCGAAAGGCGACCACGAGGTTAAAATAATTATTTATTTAATTTTCCCTTGTGGTTGTCTCTCGAAATCCTCCCCAGCCTGCCCACCGCCCACTGCTCTTACCTGCAGAGGCTGGGGGATACATTAAACTTTGCTACTTATCAGTGGAGGGAATCCGTGCTGTGGAGGCCCGAAGGTGCTCTTCTGTTAGTTTTATTGAGCAATGTCTGATACAGAGTATAATCGGGCAAGAATGGCAAAGTACTACATTGCTTTCAGCTGCTGCCCTTAGGAAACATATCCGGGATAGAGCTATTAAAAGGATTCGGACTAAGTAATTGCTTAGCTTTGAAAATAACGAGGAGGTGGGGCGACTACTCTCCTTTAAGGTCAAGGATAGAGCTAGTACTAATGTTATTCAGAAGATAATCAATGATAAAGGCGAAAATTTTACTGTTCAGGAGTGCATTAGGGAGGAAGTTCTGATGTTCTATCATATTGAGAGGATTTTTTTGCTTCTGTGGATGCTGTCAATCAGGTTATTGACGCATATCATCATAGTAAACTAAGTTGGTTACAGCAGTTAAAACTGGAAGAGCCTAGAAGGTTGCTCAAAGTTGAAACAGCAATTAGTACATTATTAAGGGGCAAAGCCTCAGGTCCGGACCAAATTCCTTTGGAATTCTATGCGACTTTCTCACATGTTCTAACACCGGTTTTTCATGATCTCTTTAACTTTTTTTAATATCTCTGACCAGGTGCCCATCTACTGCGGGAGACTAACATTTGTAATCTTCCATAAAACAGAGAAGAACCCTACGCACTGTGGTTTCTGTAGTCAGATCTTCTTGATTAACGCTGACTCCAAGATTTATACTCAGATTTTGGACAACAGGCTATCTACGGTGATTTCCATTATGGGTTTATACTCAGACACAACACGACCTCACATATAAAGGTAATTACCGCCCTGGTGGTTACTACGGTTGATGAGGCACCTGTTGTAATGATAATGTTAGATGCTGAAAAGGCATTTTATCTGGTTTTCTGAACGTTTCCCTTGGCAGTTATGGGCACTTCTGAATTTAGTCCTCAGTTTATATCTCTGGTTCGGCAATTGTATGTAGGTCTGAAGGCTTGGGTTGTTTGTGCTGGTAGCCCCTTGTACACTATAGTAATCACCAGAGGAACTCAGCAGGGGTGTCCTCTCTCACCCCAGCTTTTTTCACTTTATATTGAGCCCCATATCAAAGCTTTTAAATCGAAGGAGGCTATTAGCCCATTAGACATACATCGTCCTGATCTGCAAGTTCAAGCTTATGTAGACGACATGGCTATTTTAACACCTACTCTGGCTGCTGCTCTAACGGCAGTAGGATCTATTGCGAGAGAATTTCATCTTGTCTCAGGATATAAGCTCAACCTCAACAAAACGTAGGTCCTGATAAATGCTTAACCCACCACATAATCATATGGCCAGGCAGGTTCTTGCTGGGTCCTTCCATGACTCACACTATCCTTTCGATGCACCTCACTCCCTTCAGCACCTCACGCCCTTCAGAACCTCACGCCCTTCAGACTGAACTTGATCCCCAACATTGACCCTCTCCTTCAACAAAGTCAGAAATATCTATCACCCAATAATACAGTATAGTACTTTCTTCACTTGCAATGGCTCTGAAAATCTTGCTAACCCCATGTCTTCTTTATGCCCCCTCCCTTACATGCACCCATTCTCCTTCTACATATTTCTCCATGATTTAATTCTAGGCCTGCAGAGCTAGTAACTTGAATAATCTACTTGAACTAACTGTAAAGCACTTGACCCATAAACGGGTCTCATTATGCCATCATTGACGAGAGAGAGAGAGAGAGAGAGAGAGAGAGAGAGAGAGAGAGAGAGAGAGAGAGAGAGAGAGAGAGAGGTGTCATGTTCTCCATGGTATGTCTAAGTGACGTGGGGATGGCATTCTATTAGAATGTCCTGGGGATTCGAGTGAGGAATGCGGGAGGGGGATTGTTGACCAAAGGATGGATGGCAGCCCCCTCTTTGTTCATCTCTTTCTTGATTCAAATAAAGTGACAAATCACCATCACGTGAGTGTCGCCATTTGAGCGTGCTCCCTTGAAATGTTTATTTTAAAAAATGATGTACGTAGAACCAGGTTAAGGCGGTTATGGGACCCACTCAGGGATGGTTACACCAAGCCCATGTCATTACTATAATGTTTTGTATCTGTGTTTCTGACGAGTGATCATGCATTCTGCACCTTTATGCTCTATTCTACCCCCTCACCCCCCTCCCAACCCCTCAACAATGTTGCTGCTCCTCTTTTTTTTCATTGTCCTTTGGCTTGGATTGGCATTTGTTACATGTCATGTATTTCTACTTGTCGATACATGTTTTTCTTCAATTAAAGAAAAGTTAACTTAAGTGAAAGAGCTGAGTGTAAAGGTTCCTCTAAAGTGTAATGTGACAAGCTGAAAGTGATAAGTCTGTATGACTCGTGCGAGGTAAAATGTGTTACTTCCGCGTTCCATATTAATAAATGAGTACAAAAAAAAAGGATTTGTCATATCCTGCCAAGCTGGCCGCTTTACATTGAGCACAGGCTTCTTTGACTGGATATATTGCATGATACAGCAAAATGGAGAACAGCATCAGAAACTTCCGGGGGATTCCAGTTACGGCTACGGCCATTTTAAAGCGTCTACAGTATTCAGTTTACAACTGCCATATAAAGATTCACCAAAAGGGGGGGGTATAATATAAGTGTTTGAGTGGGATAATTCACGTGCACCTAAATAGTCGGATGTTTAAGTACATTAAAAGTGTACCATTTTCAAGTATTAATAAACGTTGGCTCTGGTTTAAGGCGTCATCCGAGCGGTGCTAAAGTCGAGGGTCTGCCACCGCTGGCCATGGTGGGTATATACAGAAGTGTGGCTTAGGGGCGGTGCCCTCGGTGAGACTCCCCCTCCTGGGGAGGAGACGAAGGAGGAGCTACCAGGGAGGAAGTTTAATTCAGCAATCTAGGGCTGTCCAGCTGCTGCTTCTGGGAGTGGGAGGGGGGTGGTTGGTTCTCTGAAAGGGTTTTAAGCACATGGCACTCGGGTCCAGGGATTGGGAACCGGACACACGCACGACCGCTGTCACAGGAAGCCGCCATGCCTGATTCTCTGAGCGAGGAGACTTCCCAGCTGCTGGAGGAATACCTCCGGCACTGCAGCCTTGGCCCCTCCAGCTCCGGGACACCGGTCAGCCCCAAGGCCCGCACCCTCCTGAGGGTAACTGCCGAGGTGCTGGAGCCGCACCGGGACTTCTTCCAAGACTCCTGCTGCGCCCTGGAGGCCGGCGGCATCGAGCCGGCCCTCATTCTGCAGCGGGTGGCCAAGCAGCTGGGCGACGAGGGCAGCCTTAGCTGGGGCCGGGTGGTGGCGCTCATTGCATTCGCTGGATCTCTGGCCAAGAGGAGCAGCGGCTGTGCAGAGACCCCCCGCAGACTGGCGGGGGTGCTGAGCCACTACCTGGCGCAGGAGAAGCGCGAATGGCTGGAGAAGAACGGTGGATGGGTAAATATAGTTCTAACTTTGTACTGTCCGAACCGCAGGAGACAAGCGCAAAGTCCCATTCATTCATGTACCAGGATTCCTAGTCATTCATGTTCGACGAGTCCTATTCATTGTTCTTTGAGGCGTCCTATTCATTCATCTCTGAAGAGTCTTGGAGGGAATCCCATTTGTACTTAAGTGGTGAGCCCAAGGAAAGACCCGTTCACTCATCGCACACTAATTGATCCTCCTTTTTTATTGCACGGATGTTTGACATGATTGCTGTAGGGGCACTATGTATGTAGTTATTTGTTGTATAATAATCGCTGCTTACAGAATTTACTGTGCCATGGCATCCTTCATGTCGTTAGACCTGTCAGTCATTGCAAGTAATTCTCTTTCAAGTTATATTCGTAGCAACATTCATTCACGCGAGTGGGTTCGTATGCACCGCGGCATTCACGCGAAGACCTCTGGGCACGGCACCACTCGAGTGACCTAGGCACAGCACCATTCATTGCACCCACCCCCTTGTACATGAGGCATGTGACAATTCGACTTTCATACTCCATCATTCACGGGAGTACATCGCGAGAGACAACCTCGCAGCTCTAGTCCTTCGTTTTCGAGGCGCTGCACAGTACATTTATTTTTTCCCCTCACGTTTGCGCACTGGGCTTTGTTCGGGGGACCAGACTTTGAAAGCCAAAAACCGGAACATTTCACAAACATAGAAGAAAGACTACAGTTTACTCCAACCGAACACAGAAAATGACAGCGCTCCTCAGCAGAGAAATATAGAAGCACCACAAATCAAATGCAATTTTTAGAGCCAGTATTATGCCTGTACATTTAATTGCATTCGTATAAATACATTCAACTATCCCTGCTTTGGAAAACACAAGGGCACCCCCCACTGTTTTCGGTCGACCCCCTCTAAAAACTGGGTCATAAGCCAAATCTGCTGTAACAGCTGGTGAAAACCGGAACTGTACCGACAAAACCCGGGATGCCTGGTCACCCTATGCTTTGTGGTATATGTCCAGCTATAGCTTCACATGTAGCCCGCAAATCCCAGTGTTAATTAGTGACCTCTCGTCTCCCAGTACTCAGCCTAGTAGTCTTGTCGTGGCCCAAGTGAAGAACAAAGCCCTGCTGAGCACTGTTCATTCAGTTGTCTCTCCCGGCTGCACACGTGCACCCTGTGCACTTCATTCAGAGCTGGCTTTTGTTCACAGAGCACTCTGGGCGTTCATGGTGCCCCATGCCCATCAGCAGGGCAGTCTGGGCCTAGCACACCTTTGCCTCAGTGTCATTGTTCCTTAGATGTCGACGGTCAATACGAGATATCCCACTGTATTCGCTTTGATCTAATCTCTAAATGGCTTTTTAAGGTTTGTTCAGAGTGGTGTTCTTGGCGTTTGAGCTAATTCATTAGATGACTTGCTGTTGAATTGGCCATGCCCTCGCCGCCATTTGGGTCCAGTGCCGGATGACGATATATTGTGTAGAGAAAAACGATTCCCACAGGAATGTGGAGCTGTGATTCCGGTTCTTCAACCCTTAAGTAATTACATTGTCTCTGAGTGTGGAGTTTTTCCTGAAGGAGGAAACTGGAAAGCTATCGACATTACGTGGGAGCTGCAGTAGGATGGACCTTTGTGAGCAGTGTTGAGTTTAGTTAAGGGTATGTTTGCTTTAGAACAATCGGTTCCTAGAGGAGGTGCCCTTGTTGTATTTATTTAATGCACATACCCGTTGGCTGACGCGCCTGGCTGTCACCACGTTCTGCATTTAAATGTGGTTATTTTTCCTCCGTACTTTAACATGTGTTTGTTGTTCTGAAATAATATATTGTTTGAATTGAATTTTAAATTATTATACATTTAAAGTGTTACTGCCAATGAGACTGCTACAGCGCACATACCACCATTCAGTAGACGTGAGCCCGATACTGATGTATCCTCTCAATCTAGTGTGATAGCTCGGGAAGATCGGGGTGGGTGGTATTATGGCAGCTAGTATTGTGTGTTAACTCTTTATTTGATGGCCGCTGAGCCTTCCAGGCTTTAGTGGCTGAGGCATAGGTGTCAGAAATTCATTCTGTCCATTTTTGAAGTGCGACAATGACATGCACTGGTGCGTTTTGTTCTCTTGTATTTTTGTTTGGGTATGTTCGCGAACAAGGCAATGCAATATGTAGTCTAAGCTCGGGTACACTAAGGCACCTCTTACCATGGGTCTGTGTTCTGTTGAGGGATGGGGGGACATGCTTTAAGCGTTTCAGTTGGTGGAAGGTGGGTTAGACTAATCCCCTCTATTTCTAAATTGAGACATTGGCCGGCATCTTTTATTATCCCTAGCTTTCTTACCTTTGATTTGATTGGGGCAGTGGTACCTAAGGACTAGTTGAGAGTGGACTCTGAGTTTTTCATCCCTTGACCTTTTAGGATCTTTTTTTGGTGTCTGCTGCGACACTTGAACTGTTTTTTCTTTGTCAATCTGTTTCGTTTGGCCCGAAGGTAGATTTTGTGTTGGGTGCATACAACCCCAATGGCTCTCCTGTCGGTAAGAAGCTCCATGTAGCTAGTAAACAGTCTACATGTGGCGGAGTTTGTTTGGGAGGGAATAGAGTGTATACCACTTGTCTATCAAAGCTAGCTAAATTCAACAGTCCTTGCAGACTGCCGGGGATCCTGACTTTCTCTTACAGCACAAAAGTTAATTGCATATTCTTGTACATTAATTCCTACATTGGATTGGCGCATCCTATTCGCCAGTTTGTGTAAGTCTTTGACTGACTGCCTCTAGGTGTTTCTCCAGGGTCAGGGAATCACTTTGACAATCTCGTGCAGAGATTTTACGCCAGGATTTGAGAGAATAGTATGTTAATGTTACCATCTTGGTAGTGTGTAAGCAGGCATTCAGTGTTATTCTGTCGAGATAGTAATGGTCTGAATTTGGTGACTGCGATCAAGGGAAGGTTTGTGGTACAGCTAGTGCTATTGTTTAGTGAAATAATTAGTGAAGCTTGTGTATTTCGTGCAGTTTTTGACAATAAATACAAAAGTGCTTTTGATATCCACTGATACGACTACCTTTTTAAGAAACAGCTGAAAATATGCCTTTTTAAGAGTTCAGTCGTCCTTGGCTGCTGTCATTTGTGAACCTCTATCGCCGGAACACCCCTGTTGGAGTAGCTGTTTACAAGTTTCGATCTATCATTCATTCATTCAGCAGTGTTGAAGTTCCACATCGGTACAAAGACCGTAAACTTAACCTAGACGTGTAATTGGTTCTTAACCAGGGCAGAGAATGTACCAAGTTATTGTAGGTACCTAGTACTAGGGAGGAGTAACAGTATCCAACTGAAGCACAAGTGATCACCATGCTGTGCATTTCCAGAGTGCGGTGATGGCAAATACTTCTTGCCAGTTTAAAAAAGAACCACTATTGTTTGTGCTTTCTGGTGAACCCTTTTTTAAAAAAAATTCTTTAGTTTGAGTCGTGGCGGGGCACGCTCCTTGCTTCAATTTGTTTGGGTTACATGAAGAACCTTCGTCTATGGTGGATCATCATACTATTTAAAAAAACTTGGTTTACCCGTTTTGCTGTACAATAAGTAGCATAGCAGAAGATACATTTTTATCACTTCCTTTGTACTTCTGTGGCCGAATTTGCATCCTTCCTACCGTAACGCACACAAAAATATCCCATGTAGCAGGATACATGGTCAGCAAAAATTTTGCTGGGAGTACTGGCCCCATTTCTTGTACTTGCACAAAATACATCACACACATACACATGTATCAAAAATAGAATTTAGTTAAGTGTGGATAAAATGTAGGTAGTTTTGTTTGCTCACATTCAGCTGTCATGGTTACTTAGCGCGTAAAAAGTCTGTAAGGCTGCATGTTTAACATTCTTTACAAACCTCAGACAGCTTTGGTGTCCTGGTACACATTCTTGAGGCTTCGTGTTTACTTGAAAAAAACATTTTTCTGATACTTCAGATCTTGCGTTTAAAAGTGAGTTAAGAAATCCAAAATGTTCCAATAGTCCTATAGCAGGAAGTATCAGCTATTACCATTCTCTATGGACTTCTGAGATTGGTTCATCCAATCACAATTAAACGTTGACACTAACTACTGGTTTCTGGCCCTCTCCGTTATGTGGTAGTGACATGCAGACGCACAATGAGCATTTTTTTTGTGGCATAATGCAAGAAAGGCAAAGAGTGTTAAAAGCTTTATTGCCCACCAATGGGGTGGGCAATAAAGCTTTTAGCACTCTTTGCCTTTCTACCCAATTCGGGTATAAGCTGTTGGGTTCCCTCTATTCAGTAGAGCTGTCTATTTAGAGATGTGGGCTGGATTGTAAGCATACCAGTCTGGATTCTGCAGCAACCACAGCACGAAACAGCCTGCACTGCAGCCACTGACATCCGAACCCTCCTCGACTGGATAAGGACAGCAGCACTGATCCTCCTTCACTTCGGTGGCATTAGACACAGTCTATCACCACACGCTCATCGTAAGACTGCACAGCATCGGCATCCAAAGAGCCACACTCAGATGGATTGCCTTGTTCCTCATCGGAAGAACACAAAAAGTTCACCTACCACAGTTACCCTCGGAACCCCTAAGAAATTATCCGTGGAGTACCTCAAAGGTCATCTCTCCAGCCCCACCCTCTTCAACCCGTACTTGATACCTCTGGCCAGCATCATCAGATCCTACTGACTCAACGTCATATCCTACGCTGACAACGCACAGCTCATCCTCTCTTTTTCCGAAGACTCCAACACCAGAACCAACTTCCACAACTGCATGACCAGCATCGCCAATTGGATGACGGACAGCTGCCTGAAGCTTAACACAGACAAGACAGGAGTTCTGATCTTTGGCATCTAACTCACCCTTGGGATGCCTCCTGGTAGCCCGTGGAACTCGGACCAACACCAACCCTGTCTGAACTCCATACATCATCCTGTACAACAAACTGTGACGTCCTAGATCAACTCCGCCTCATCATCCTGCTTCTTCATACTACACATGCTGCACAGGATCTTCAAACGGTTACCAAGAGCTCAGGACGCCCTTATCTCCAACCGACTAGACTGCAACAATGCTCTCTTCTTAGGGATCGCAACCCACCTCCACCAAAGGCTACAGACCATACAGATTGCCGCAGTCACTCGTCCTGGACCTCTTACGACAAACCCACATCTCATCTCATATCTCCACTGACTCCCTTTTCAGAAAAAATTCCAGTTAAAAAAAACTCACCCATGCATACAAGCTCCTACACTACTGCGGACCAGTCTGTGAACCTCAGCCTGAAGTTTCACCAGCCCATCATCCGCCTCTGCTTTCTTCTTGCTTGCCCACACCCCCTGCATCTGACGCAGCAAGAACGGAGGATGCTCAATCTACCTAGCAGTGAAGACTTGGAAAGAAATTCACAGAAATTCACAGAAATGCACAATCTCAAACATCTTGATTTCTAGAGGAAGACATTCTTGTGCGGAATACCTTGTTAAGTGTTGTAGCGTGATTTCTCCCCTTCTTTCTTTGTGCCAATATTCTCCCTTCTGTTCAGCTTGGATTACTAGAATGTATAATGATGTCATGGAATGTTTAAGTGCTAGGTCTTGGTGTGAGTGTCAGTTGAAGATTGCAAGCTGAACCGCAGGGAGGCTGCTCCTGGTGGGGTTACTCTACCATCTTACTATCCTCTATATTACAATCTTGCTACATCTATAACAAACATAATAAAGGAACTACTTGGAACTTACAACTTGTCTGCATATGGATTGTCTCAACATTTTGGCGACTAGGATGGGATGAGAACCCACACGTGCAAAGCACAATTGATTAGCAAAAAGAAGACTAATACAAATTACGATAGTAACCAGAAACAAATCGAATATTGTAGAGATGTGTAATGAATGAAACCACGCCGGTGAGCGAATCCTCACCCAAATTGAACTGTTGTGTACACAGAATAGCCTGGTGCACCCCAACTGTAACGTTTAAGCTAAAACAACGGAAAACGAAGTCTAAGAATTAACAGATAAAAACCATCACTATTCAATTTGTTAACAGATAATACAAACAGGACAGATATGCAGTGTGTATCCATAACCTGGTATCATATGTATCCAAGCTGTCTTGTAGCCTCAACAAATCGCTTAACTCTATCCATCAAAATGGCTTAATAAGACCGATGACCTCGGTGAGCAGGGGACAACCGCAGTTGGGTGCTGGAAAAACAAATGATTGTACTTTTATCCACAAGCGTATAGTAGTCTCTACAAAACCCAAAATCAGAGTCCTGTTATCTGAGATCGTAGTAAGTGATGCTACTGGAGCCGACTTTATAGTGTGACTTAAAAGATGCAACAATCTCAACATGGCGCCACGTTGTCCACACCGCACAGAGTGGCTTACGGCATCAGTCCCCCAAAACGCGTGAAGAGATCGGAGTAGCAAAGGCAAAATCAGCGTCACAGAGAAGACAGACCGTTCAGCTGACGCAGGGCACACCATTGAAAGGACGGCATAGGAACAAGAAATCGCACTTGGGTCGCGTGTGCAAATTTTCTTCTTTAATTTTTCTATTTCTTGTTCCTTTCTTCAGTACATTTCTTTTGTTGATGTAAAGAAAGAGGGTACGTTTTAGCGTGATTCCTCCCCTTCTTTCTTTGCACAAATACTCTCCTTCCTGTTCAGCCTGAATGACCGTAGAACGCAGGATGATGTCGCTGAATGTTGGTGTATGGTCATGGTTAGAGTGTCAGTTGAAGATGAGAGGCTATGTAGCAGGGAGGCTGCTCCTGGTGGGGCTACTACTGATTACCATTTTATATACTACTTAACTTCTTTCTACTTACCTACATCTTGGAACCTACTACTCTGCCTATATTGGGACTTCTTTACTTACTACATTTAGCAGAGCTTAACTTCAGCCGGGGGGTTACCTGTGGGATTCCCCGGCACTCATTTCTGGAAGTCGGCATTTATTTTTCCTCATTAGACATTTGCTGAGTGCAGGCGAGGTAAATCACACGAGGGGCTAAGAAGTAAGAGAAAGACAGAGAAACCAACACAAAGGAAGAAAGCCAGAACATGCAAGAGTGAGACAATGGAGGCAGGGAGTGGATGTTGGTGGATTAAAGAGGTGTGATGACGAGATTGATTCAAACCTACTGCCTTGGTGTTCGACGCCTGGATAGTTAATAACGGAGGCTGTGAGCTTCTGAACCAGCACTCATTCTTATGCAATTTCAGCCCTGCTGGTGGGGCAGCCAATATGTCGTCCTTTTCTTAGGCAAACTTTTTTGTATTCTCTGCTCACGTCTTTTAAACCCTTCTGCCATGGTGAAGATTTACAAATAGTTCGTATTCCGTTGTTTATATAGATAACTGATTAAGTTGTAAGGTACAGATAAGTATGTGTCTAGATTACATACCCATTAGAAGCCTGTTGGATTCCTTCTCATCCCCCTCGGCACACATTCATACATATACATCTCCCTTCTTAAAGTTTGAAAAGCTTTATTATGTTGAAGAAAACAATGTAAAACATCAGTACAACAGCACAAATAAAGAGCAATAGGAGTCAAAATAATTGTGGAGAATAGTGTGCCAATAATCAAGAAAGGCCCCAAAAGGGGAGAACGTTATATAAAGAGAAAATGCTTTTATAACTTTTCATTTTGTGGGGAAGGAAGAGAGAAAGAAAGAGGGAAGAAAGGGGGAAAAGGGGGATGGAAGGGGAACAGCAATAGAAAAATATATGGTAAGAGAAATAAAGAGGTATGAAATACAGAGAAGTTCACAGTGATAATAATAACCGTAATACTAAATATAACAATAACATGTGATCAAGAGGCACTTTTAGATAAAAAGTCTGTTAAAGGGGACCAAAGTAAATCAAGTCTGTTAAAGGGGACCAAAGTAAATCACGTTTTATCAACAATGGAATAGAAGAAGCACATGCACGATCTAGTCTATGATGATGGCAGAGCAAATTCCACCAAGCGTTGTAAACCACGTTTGTAGTGTCTTTCCAATTAGTTGTTATAATTTGAAAAGCGATAGCAATGCAAAGATCAATAAATTTACGAGTATGGAGTGGGACATCCCAAACTGGGGCCAAACCACCCAGGAATACAGAAGAAATAACAAAGGGAACATTAGTAGATAAAATCTTATTAAGAGTAGACCAAATGTGGGACCACATAAGTTGGACCTTAGGACAAAGAAAAAACATGTGGATAAAGTCACCAGGAGTACATGAACAGGACCAACACTTCTTAGTGTCTAACAATTTAAATTTAAACAAATCACAAGGAGTGTAAAATAATCTATTATAAAAAAAATAAAGGGTTTGTGTGGTACTAGCGGAACGAGAGGTGGAATGAAGTTTGGACCAAATAGAATCCCAGGTAAGTGAGGGGAAAGTGTGATTGAGGTCCAATTCCCAGGTAAGTTCAAGATTAGTTTTAGGCCTGTCAGTAAGTGAGGGAGAAAGTAATTTATAAATAGCAGAGGCCTTAAGGGGAACCTGAAAGTTAGGTGGGGAGGTGAAGAGGATGAAGGAGTATTGTGTAGGATAATAGTGGATAGTTTGGGCAGAAGTTCATGAAAGTGTGTGCAGTATTTGTTAGAGATACCGAAGGAATCACGAAGTGTTGGAAAGGGTAATAAGGAATTATCAGAAATAAGATGTTGGTAAGTGAGAATTCCTTTGTCAATCCATTCCTTCCAAAAGAGCGCACGTTTGCGTAATTTAAGAGATTTATTATACCATAGTGGGGTATTCATATGAAGAGTAGATGGTACAGAGAATGATCGAAAAAGGGCAAGGGTTAAAGCTTTGGAGTGTTTAAAAATAGGAGAAAGTAGCTTGGGAGGTGGTTGAGTGAGATTGGAGGCAATAAGGAAGGAGAAGGGGTGAAGTTGAGCCAATTCCAAAGAGCTCCAAGCCGTAGCAGGAGGAGACGAGGATTCAAGAAGAAGAGGCCAAATTTGCTTGAGAGTAAAAGCAGAATGAAAGCGTGAGATATTGGGGAAATTAACACCACCAAGATGTTTAGGTTGTTGAAGACGGAGGAGAGAGACTCTAGCCTTACGCTTATTCCACAGGAATTTGGAAAAAAGACTATTGATAGACTTAAAAAAGAAATGGGGGAGAGAGATAGGAAGCATGGAGAGACAGAAGTTCACAATAGGAAGGAGCATCATTTTAATAGTGGAGAGACGGCCCCACCAGGAAAGAAAAAGAGGGGACCAACGTTCTATAAGAGAAGAGAGCTTTTTAAGGATATCGGAGTGATTAATTTTGATAGTTTCTCTAATAGTGTTAGCATATAAAACGCCAAGACATTTGATAGAGCCAGAGTTCCATTGGAAACCAGAACCCTGAAACATGTGAGGAAGACAAAATTTATTGAGGGGAAGGACTTCAGTTTTATCAATATTTAGTTTATATCCAGAAACAGAGGAATAATCATGTAACAAAGAAAAGAAAGCGGGAAGGGAAACAACAGGGTTAGAAATGTAAAGCAAAATATCGTCTGCATAAGCAGTAAACTTAATCTCAACATCTTTATAAAGAAAGCCAGAATAGGAAGGGGATTGTCGAATTTTCTCAAGGAAAGGTTCGAGTGCCAGAATAAAGAGAAGGGGGGAAAGTGGACAGCCTTGTCTGGTTCCTCTATGAAGAGGAAAATAATCAGATTGCATACCATTAATCCATATAGAAGTGGAAGGAGCAGAATAAAGCAACTGAACAAATTTAAGAAAAGTGGGACTGAAACCGTGCCAGCGAAGGGCGCCAAACATAAAATCCCAGTTGACACGGTCGAATGCCTTCTCGGCGTCTAGAGTAATGGCAGCCAAGGGACTGTCCATTTTAGCAGAAAGATGAATGATATTAAGAAGGGTTCTAGAATTGTCTGTAATGGATCTTCCCTTAACAAAGCCGGATTGATGAATGTTAACCAAATCGGGGACAATGAAACCAATCCGTAAAGCCAGAATTTTCGCATACAATTTACAATCAGTATTAATGAGGGAAATGGGTCGGTAATTTTTACATAGGGAAGGGTCCTTATCTTTCTTGGGGAGAAGGACTAGCATAGCCTGCGAAAAAGAACCTTTAGATTCACCAGAGGAGAGAAAATGGTTAATTAACTGAAGAAAATGAGGAATCAAGATAGATTTAAATTGAAGAAAGAAACGAACAGTAAAGCCATCAGGGCCTGGTGTCTTATCTTTGGGAAGAAGAGAGAGAGCAGCAAGAATTTCCTTTTCCGAAATCGGGGCATCAAGAGAAGAGAAATCCAACAGAGGATTAGGAGATTTAGGGACAGAATTAAAGAAAGAGTCTAATTGCTCTACAGAGGGGGAAGACTCAGGAGTATAAAGAGAAGAGTAAAATTGAACAAAGCAATCCAGAATTTTGGCGTCAGAAGACTGGAGCGAGCCATGTGAATCCTTAATCGAGACTATTTTCGATTTCTGTTTTTTAATTTTGAGATAATTTGCCAGAGCCCTACCAGCTTTATTACGACCACCATATATCTTCGCATTAAATTGAAGAAGCTGATTGGAGGCCGATTCCCAGGAATGTTTATTAAATTGCAGTTTAGCGGAAATGAGAGAGGACAGAGAGTCAGGAGAGTTGGAAGTATAATAAAGATGTTCTAGTTCTTTAATGCGTTTTAGATAGGAGGAAGCTTGGGATAGCGTTTTCTTTTTTTTACGTGAAACAAAGTCAATAATACAACCCCGAGCAGTGGCCTTGAAAGCATCCCAAAGATAATGAAAGTTAGAGGTGGAATGTAAGTTAGTAGTGAAAAAGTCATCCATGAAATGAGTGAAGTGTTCAATGAAAGTGGGATCAAGTAAAAGGGAGTTGTTAAAGCGCCATCTGCGGGCCTGAGGCGTGGGAGAGGGGTAATCCATATCTAAAATAACTGGGGCATGATCTGAGATGAGGATAGAGCCTAATTCTGAGTTGGTCATAAATTGGAAAGCATGGTGGGAGAGAAAAATATAATCAATACGGGAGAGGGAATTATGCACAGGAGAAAAAAAGGAAAAGTCCAGAGAGTCAGGGTGGGACAACCTCCATGAATCTATAAGGCCTCTGGAGGAGATGGCTTTGTGAAAGGACTTTTGCATTTTGTTGGGAATGTAGCGAGCTTGTGATTTGCGGTCCAAAAAAGGGTCCATCAATTGATTACAATCTCCCCCAACAATCAAATCCTCATTAGCATTAGAAGAGAGAAGGGAGGAGAAATCATTCCAAAAGGAAGAATCAATGCCATTCGGACCATAGACATTACAGAGAGAGAGATGAACATCATTAACAATGCAATCAAGGAGCAGCCACCTGCCATTAGTGTCAATAGTTTCATTTAAAATTTGAACAGACAACGCTTTATGAAATAAAATAACACCATTTTTGTGATTAATAGCAGGAGAGCAAAAAACATCCCCAACCCATTGTCTACGTAACATCGATAACTCTTGAGTAGAAAGATGTGTTTCTTGTAAAAAGGCAATTTGACATTTTAAACGAGCAAGATGAGATAAGACACGTTGTTTCTTGATAGGGTTACGAAGACCCTTAACATTCCAGGAAATGAGTCGGAAACTTTTCATATGAGGAGATTAAAGGAAAGTAAAAAGAGAGTAATACAGGTAAAAAGAGAGAATACATAGAGAAAATGGCAAGGAGAGATGGAAACGATGAAGTAAAAAGAAGAACGATGGAAATAGTAGAGGAGCCCAAGTAGAGAGAGTAAAAGGAAAAAGGCAGCAAGGCCATCATAGGAAGGTGAGATGAGAAGAAGTGAAGAGATAAAAATGGAGGAGAAAGGGAAGGAATGACTAACATCACAGTGCCAAAAGAAAGGAGGAAAGGAGCAAAGTAAGATGGATAAAGTTGAAAAAGCCGAACAGGGTAAAAAAAGGGAAGGAGAAAAAAGTGAAGCAAGAAGGAGGAGAGAGGGAGCCAAAAGCAACCCAAAAGAAGACAGCGTAAAGAAGGACGGCAAAAAGAACCAAGGTGGTTCTAGCCATACAGAACATGTAACAGAGAAAAACAATGAGGTGAGAGCGGGAGCAGCAATAAAAGACGACCGAAAAGAAGGGAAGAAGTCGAATACACAGTCCAAGGAATGAAAGAGAAAGAACCAAAGGAGAGAGGAAAAAAATGCACGGAGAACCTGGGACTGAGAACGACATAAGAACAAATGAAGGAGACTTACCAAACAGATATGCAGGAAAAAACAGCATACTGGGATGACTGAGACGTACGATAAAACAAAACAATGCAGAGGAGGACTTTCGAAACATCAGGAAACGCACCTAAGAAATAAAGGAGAACAAAAAAAGTGAGGTGATGTGAGGAGAAACAACAAGCCATAACAGACAATAAAAGAAACACAGAAAGGAAACAATAAAAGAGAAAAAAAAAAAAATTAGGAGCTGCTTTGTTCCATGGAGTCCTCTCTGTGGGAGTGGATGAATTTGCGGAGGTCAGCCGGGTCTTCGAAACTGTAGGACCGTTCCTTGTATGTAACTTTGAAAAAACAAGGATGAATCAAGCCATATCTGGCGTTCATGGATCGAAGTGTAGGTCGCAGATCCAGGAATTCCTTACGACGCGCCGCTGTCTGTTTGGAGACATCCTGAGAGAAAAAAAGTTTATGGCCAGACCATATCAGTTGCTTGTGGTGTTTAGCTGAGTGAAGTATAGTCATAAGGTCGGAGTAGAGGAGAAAATAGGCGATGATACCACGAGGTTTCGATGAAGTGGAAGATTGTTTGGGACCCAGACGGTGAGCTCGTTGAATATTGGCATCCACATGTTTCGGCAGGCCGAGTATCGGTAAAACTTGTTGTTTCAGGAATAAAATGATGTCCGACCCTTCAGAATTTTCCGGAACACCATAAATACGAAGGTTGTTGCGTCTATTACGATTTTCCAAATCCTCAGACGTCTTCTTGAGGACTTGGATCTCTTTGGTGAGGGTATCCACCTTGGCAACAACATCTTGTGCGTCACTGATTTTCTGTTCAACTTCGGTGACCCGTTTATCAAGGTTGGACCACTTATCGTCCAGCCTTTGCAATGTAGCAGTGGTGTCCGCTATAAAAGGGCGGATTAATTTGAGTTCCTCCATTAAATCCTCAAGGGTAACAGGAAGAGGAGATTTGGAGGGAGATGGTGGGTCCTTCTTGAGGCGTTTGCCCACAGGAACAGCGTCTTTGCGTGTAGCGGTAGCCACATTAGAGGCCTTAGAGGCGTATCCGTGCTCCATGATGAAAAGGCCTGAGAGAGGAACAGCTTGAGTTAAAGAAGGAGCGACGGAATATGGTAAAAGGCTGCAAAGTCTTCTGCAGAAAATAACTGAGACAGTGAAAAATGGAGACCACCGTCAAGGAGAGTCAAACTGGATATCAACAGAGCGCAAAAATGAAGAAATTATGCGTGCGGAGGAAGCAGAAAAGCAACTGCGCACAGACAAGTCAAAAGTTGAGGAGAGAAAAAACTGAAGCGGAGGTCCAGCAAGCCGAGGATAAGCAAAAAGGACTCAAAATGACATATTAGATGTCAAATAATCATGGAAGCACTGCAAAATTGAAGAAGCAAAGCCAGGAGACAAGAAGCATCAGCAGGTAGAAAAATAGAATAATTGGAGAAAAAAATCACCAAAAAACGATGAAAAAACAAAAACAAAATGGCGGCCGTTTCCGAGGAGAAAACATTTGTATAAATTCTGGCCTCAAAAAACGAAGTAGGCGTACAGAAACATACCCAGTTATGGAGGGGCAGTTCCGACGCTCAAATCAGCCGTTTTCGGCAAGAAATGCAGCCCAGAAGCGGTCTCTTCGTATATAAAGCGCCGCCGAAATCGCGGAGCTCAGGGGGGAGCGGCCATCTTGTTTGCCGCGTCGCGCGCCCTCTCCTACATCTCCCTTCTTTACACTACCACAGAAATGGACACATGTAGGAGGCTTATTAACCCAAAAGCGAGGACATTGCATTATATGCAATTTCAGTTGTTATTGACCAGACAGGGTATGGCAAAATGAGCATGTTATGGGCTTTACATTGTGAAAAATAAAATACAGCCATTTCTGTGTTGTATAGGTAGGCTCTGGTTAAAACGCCTTACCCGGCTGACAGCCAGGAGTGAACAAAATGTCACGATGAGAAGTAATCGAGGGGATTTATTTCTCGTATGTAAAGAATTATGTAGGATAATGCGGAAATAATATGAAGGATGTTTAGGTTCATTTCGGCCTTTTAATTGGCTGTATTAGTCTCTTGTGTGTATTGAGAACACACTTTACTGCTATGAAAGTCTTTTATTATAGAGCACGTTTTCTAAAAGTCGGTTTTCTCAATGTGTGGATGAAATTCTTATTTTAATTACCAAGTGGCAACATTTATCGGTAGTAATCTGCCAATCTAGCAAGACGTTTTAATCCGATGTCACGTGAATTACAACTCCAACCATCACCAACGTTTTTACAGTTGATGATTAAAAACACTACATTTGAAAATGTTTCAGATCAACTCTCATCCGTACAAATTAAAGCGCAATGAATATGTTCCTGAAGAACCGAGCGCAGAGCTTGTTTACATAGACCTCTAGCAAGCATTGTTCAAACATGAGCATCTGGAGCTGGGATGCTTCAGCCACCGATTATCTCGAATTGATCTAGAGGTCCAGCTGCTTGTTTCTTTGTTAAATATAAACTGACTTCAAGAAGGACCACACAAGCAAGGCTTATGTTATTTGAAAAACCTACCCCAGCTTTTATGTTTGGTACGCAGTCTGTAGTTACTGTTACTTGTGTGCAATGTTTCCTCTGAAGCAACTATACTCGCTATATATATAAACACTGCTTTTTATTTCATAGGGTGGTGCGTACATGCCACGTGATAAATGTGAAGAGTCTGCGTTTCACAAGTGACTCTCATACAGGAAAAGACTGGAAACCAAAAGGAGCCATATCAAAAATGTTCAGACAGGCCTACAATGTATTAGGCTTGATATTAAGGTTGGGGGCATAAGTAACAAGTATCTTAGGAAATCCTTCTTTGATGATAGCTAAAGACGCCTTTTAGACTGATGATGAACATCCTCCAAAACATAACGCTGTGCACTGAAAGCAGACTTAAAGGAGCCGTCACATGAAATGCACGTTTTTGGAAACATGGTCTGGCTACTGCATGAGATTCATAGATGAGGATCTAGGGCCAGATGCATTAAGCATTTTTCTCCTTGCAAATTGTCCGAATCGCAGAACCGGCCCGTTTGCGATCACAAAAATGCTTTTCTGATGCAGCAAACGGCAACGATTCTTGCGATTCTTAGGGGGTTGAAAATTGCTATCTACCTTCTCAATATTCATGAGGTAGGTCATCTGCGATTCCCCCTAGGAATCAGTAAAATTGTTCCACACACCTTTGTGCATTTCTGTTTTGCGATTTCCTAATTGTGAATCGAATTGGTTTATGCACCGGGCCCCATGTTTTTAAAATGCCCTCCCACCCCCCTGCCAAATGCCCTGTTTCTGAATTCATATCATTAGCGTCTCTGTGCTCCTGGCCATCAAAAGTGAGGTCCTAGTAGAATACTCAATGCTGGCATACTCATGGGGCCTTGAGTGCTTTGTATACCTTTGTGCCCAAGAACATCATCCTCTGCGTCCCTCATGGTTCATCCCTCAGCCCCACCCTATTCTCCCTACATGACACCTCTGGCCAACATAATCCGAACCCAGGGTCACAGCTTCTTATCCTATGCAGATAACACTCAGCTCATCCTCTCGTTCATGGCAGACACCTCCCCCACTAGAACCAACTACCACAATGGCATGACAAGTGTTTTCGACTGGATGAATACCCATTTCCTGAAGCTCACTGGGGACAAGATGGAAGTGCTGATTTTTGCGAAGAGCACATCCCTGTGGGAGGTATGTTACACCTACAACGCAACTTTTACGTAGCATTCCGTTACAACGCAGATTTTACAACGCGGGATCCATTACATCGGATGTCATTACAATGCATGGCATTACATCGCAGATGCTATTACAACGCATACTATTACATCGTAAGTATTGGTAAGTATTTAATTTTTTTTTATTTCATTTAATACTATTTAATTGATTTAATTATTATTAATTATAAAAAAAAATATTTATTTTAGTTTTTAAATATTATAAATTAAATATAGTGATTTTTTAAATAAGTATGAGTATAGGAGTATATGTTTTGGGGTACAGGGGTGCTTTTAGGTTTTAGGGCAGGGTTTGGGTTTTGGGGTACAGGGGTGTTAGGTTTTAGGGTAGGGTTTGGGTTTTGGGGTACAGGGGTGTTTTTAGGTTTTAGGGCAGGGTTTGGGTTTTGGGGTACAGGGGTGTTTTTAGGTTTTAGGGTAGGGTTTGGGTTTTGGGGTACAGGGGTGTTTTTAGGTTTTAGGGCAGGGTTTGGGTTTTGGGGTGCAGGGGTGTTTTTAGGTTTTAGGGCAGGGTTTGGCTTTAGGGATAATTAAATTATATTTACCATTTTAAAATTAATTGAAATATATTTAATAAATTAAATTAATTATTTTACATTAATTACATTTTTTAATTAAATTAATTAAATTAAATAAATTAATATTATTAATTTAATTTCATTATAAAAAATATGTACATTAAACTAATTACTTTTTTTAATTAAATTAATTACAATTTTTATTATATTTACATTTATTAAATAGATATTATTTTATTAAATTAATGACAATTTTTAAATGTCTCTTAATTAAATTATTTAAAAAAATTTAATTACAATAAACTAAATAACATTTTTAAAAAAAAGTCAACTTACCTATACTTACGATGTAATGCCATGCGTTGTAATAGCATCTGCGATGTAATGCCATGCATTGTAATGACATCCGTTGTAATGGATCCCGCGTTGTAAAATCTGCGTTGTAACGGAATGCGTTGTAATACAACGCGTTGTACTGACACCAATCCCTGTGGGAGGATACCTGGTGGCCCGCCGATCTCGGACCCATATCCTCATCGACAGACCATGCCCGCAACCTCCACATCATCCTGGACAGCAAACTCCTCATGAAACGCCAGATCAATGCTGTTTCATACCCTAATTCCACATCCGCCGTGTACTCCGAAAGATCTTCTAATGAATCCCCTGTCAGCACCAGCAAAAAAGCCACTCCTGCCCTTGTTACTAGTCTACGGAAACGCACTCTATGCTGGAATTGCCACCCAACTCCTGAAGAGACTGCAGACGGTACAGAACCCAGATGCCAGACTTCTTCTCAGTGTCCCCAAACGGATCCACATCACCCCCACCTTGTAGTGTAGTTCCAATAGTACCCTTTCATGCAGGACCTACGCTGTTTACGGATAATATATACTATGGGTTTGGTGGTAAACTGACTCTGTACACCCCCACCAAAAATGTCAGCCTATGTTTTCGCATTAGCTAGCTCTCAGTGCCACTAGAATCTCCTGTTATCAGAGAGATTAGTTTCTAGCAACCTCACAACATAATAACCTCAGACTCGTGGAAACCACATACTACTTTTAACCCAGTCACTCGTGCTTGCTTGTTTTGCTCTCAGAGAGATACACCGAAGAAACAGTCGAGCTTGTTTACAATAAGAATTTATTGTACCGTTGTTCTTCTCATGTAAAATAAGTGCGCTGCTACAACTGTAACACTGTCAGTCAGTGTGTCGGCCTTTAAGTCTCGGTTCCCTACAGCTTTCTGATAGCAAGAGGGGCTGTATTTATACAGTCTATGTGCGTATGTTTCCTATTGTTCAGTATTAGGATGACGTTGGGGATTAAACCTTGTGCTTCGATGGGAGAGGTGAAGTGTACCTCCTGTAGAGTGTACTCCGAAATTATTCATATGTGATAAGGATGACGTCTTAGCAATATCGATTGGGGGAAAAACACACCCTCGGCATGAAACTTGGTGAAAGGTGTAGTCCATGGAAGGTTACAGTCCTTGTAAGGCGTTATGTCCATACAAGGCAGTCTGTCCTTATTTGGAGTTATGTCCTTGTAAGGCTCATTCATATGAAATGACTGGGATATGATGTAGGGAAAGTGTACGATGTTCAGTGGACCTATATCTGGTACCAATATGAAATGTAACCTCTGGAACCTCCACTTGCTTCTCCACCAGAAGAGATTTAATTTCAAGATAAGTCTACAAGGCTCTCCTCGACCAGAGACTAGCATACATCAACCACCGCCTAAACTTCCACCAGACTCCTGCGCTCAGACTCTCTCGCACACACTCCCTGCATCCTCTGGAGCCACATGGAGGTCGTTCCTTCTCCTACCTTGTCGCCAAGGCCTAGAATTACGTTCCCCTTCACCTTCGAACATCACCATCTCTCACGGAATTCAGAAAGCTATTCGAGACCTGGATTTCTTTTTACTGAGCCCAGCGACACTTTAGCGCCTGGATACCCTCATGGGTGAGCAGCCGTACTCTTCAAATACAGACTGATTAATTGTGCCTGACTTTCTGGTAAAACCCATGTCCTGTCTTAAACCCATCCTGTGCACTTGGTTCATCGGTAATACGAAAATCAGTGTAAGGATCTTTTGCCAGAATTTGACCAAAGGCCAGCCTTGCCTCAGAATGTCTTTATTTGTTTCCTAGCCTTGTTCACATTCTCTTCTTTTCTCCATTCAGCTCCCGTTACTCCTCCAGATGATTGCATCCCTACTTCACCAACAGCCATAACATCCTACTCTTCCTTTGTGGCTCTGCTTCACAATCTGTGGGGCAGGAAGGAACGAAAGATAGCAATTTTTTGTTTGTTTTCATATACATAACAAAAAACAATCATATTTTAATTTGGAGCTCGGGCATTATGCACTGTAAATGTGAACACACCACCCAGCAATAAAATAACTAGTGGTTTGTGGTCCAGTTTGTTGCTCCTGAAAGTTCTTTCTTTCTGTTAGTGTACCTACATTGAATCTCATTCCAAGTTCTGAATTCAAATGCCTTTGTCCACTCCTGTACCCCAGAGTTCTGTGATAATAAAGCTTCAAGTTGGTAGGTGCTGGTATCCTGTGGTATCACACAGCATCCCTGCACAAAAATGCTTTCGGTGGAAGCTGAGGAAATTACTGCTTTCACACATTCAAATACTTTGTCAATCACTGCCCAATTCAAATTTCTAGCATTTTTGTAAAAGATTTCTTGATCACTGCATGACTTCTTCAGTGGCTAATATATGGAACTGGGAGACTCTTGACTGCTTCATCTGTGAGGTCTTTGGAATAATTTCTGTTTCCAAGATGGAATGACCTGAGGAATCGACTTCGGATAGGAATAATATTATTTATAAAATATAACACTCCATGTCTTTAAATAAATGCTACAGAGCTCTTAAAAACATTGAGAACATGGAGACCAGTTCAGATGGCATTGTCTTGTAGACAAATCAACCAAAAGGACAACACAACCACCATGTTCTACATAAACAGAGGGTGGAACACAATCGATGCCACGCACAACAATTGTGACATTGGGCAATTCTTCAGGAAATGAGCATTGTATCAATGCACTTACTGGTGGAAGACAATGTAGTAGCGGACAGTCTAAGCAGGCAAGCTTAATATTATCACAAATGGAAACTGAATTAGTCAGAATTTTTCAGAAAGGGGGAACTCCAGAGATGGTAATTTTGTGTTCTGCGGTATTGCAAAGAGAGCTACCAGTTCATAGGGAATGCACTGTGGATAGACTGGTCTGGGATATTTGCATTCGCTTTTCCCCAATACCATTACTTCACAAGGTGATCAGCAAATGCAGAACCAGCAGCATGAAGATGATACGAACTGTCCCACAATGGCTAAGACAAACCCGGTTCTCGGAAATAATAGCAACTTTGCGGCTGACTATTCGCAAATTGTCAAAAATTTGTTAACGATGCAAGAAAGAAGGGTGCTTCACCCAGAACCAGAGGCCTTAAGCCTGACAGCATAACTCCTGAGGACTTGGAGTTTGGACACCTAAAGTTACCGGAGAACACAATCGCAATCCTAAGAGAGGGAAGAAAGCCTACCACTAGGAAGTGTTCTAGGGCAAAATTGAAACAATACTCACCATGGTGTCTTAAGGAAGCTCTACTGAAAAACAACACAAAGGATAAAACGATGCTAAGGTACTTAATGCATTTACTGTATTGCAAGTTAACCTATGCTCACCTAGCAACAATAGTAGCATACACAAGGCGCCACATAGGAAGAAGTTTCTTCACTTCACCAGTGGTCAAGGGGTTGATAGTGGGAGCAAAAAGAATTCCACCTCACTCCCCCAAAAGGGTACCTGCACCCACTTGGAATTTAAATATGGTACTCTCTCAACTAATGAAGGCACCATTTGAACCATTACACAAGGATACGCCACAAATGCTCACGCTAAAATAACATCCTTTTTGGTAACGATAACATCACCACGCAGAGTGAGTTGCAGGCATTAATGTTACAGTAACCCTATTTTCAAATACGCAACGACCGAACTGTCATGAAAACTGATCCACATTTCATGCCAAAGGTGATCTTACGGTTCCATATAAATCAAACCATACAGATACCAAGTTTCTGCCTGAAACCAAAGGCACCTGCAGAAAGGACGTTACACACCCTCAACGCTAGAAGGGCAGTAATGTATTATATTGTAAGAACAAAGGAATACAGGAAAGCAAAACAACTCTTTATATCATTTGCAAACCGTTCTCAAAGGAGACCAGTAACCAAGAACACAATTGCAAGATGGATAGCACAAACAATACAATTGTGCCACAACGAAACAGGTGAGAAATTACAAAAGGCCCCTGGGGCACATTCAGCAGGGAAGGAAGGGGAAACTATTGCCTAGCAGACACACTACTTCAAGACAATTGCATGGCGGCAACATGGTCTTCAGTGCACATGTTCACAAAACACTTTGTGTGGACATTCAGATGAACAAAGAAGCCCAAGTAGAACAAAGGGTCTTACAACATCTATTCTCAAAGCAGCACTCCTCTTCGACCCAGTCGCCACTGTAGTAACAAACTGCTTCAAAATCGTGCACCACATGCTAATCCAGTAAAGATTCACGCTACAAATCCTATAGTTTCTTACCTGTCGGTGTAGTTTTGCAGCTTGAGGAATTTCCTGGATTCAGATGCGAACCCACCATCATCCACCAATGAAGATGGGGAAAAAGGTGGGAAGAGGGGGTAAAAAAAATAAAAAGTGGGGTTTTCAAGAGGAATCGCAGTGCCGTCAAAAGGAGGCATCAAACGGAGGTACGTTGATACCCACTAACAGAAAAAAAGTAGGACAAAATACAACAATTTCAGACCTAACCACTAGATATGTATTCATGCATAGCATGTGAATTCAGAAAATTATCCAAGCTGCAAAACTACACCGACCGGTAAGAAAATATACTTTTTCCGTCTCTCCCAGTCCCCCATTGCTTAGCTCTGCTCCTTGTTGATCATAGCTCAAGCTAACATTTAAGATCCTTGACTTTCAACTCCCCTAGTCTCTACCACTCAAGACACCCCATGAATCTCTAGGGCGTTAACCCTGGTGCACCTACAAAATCTGTGCATCATTAATCAAGAAAAAAAGCTTGCACAGAACAGAACTCCTAGATAATCATAAAACAAAAATGTTCAAAGCCCTGTTTAGTACACATGAACTATTACAGGAGTCTGCAACACAAGTAGAACCCTTTTCATAGCGGTCAGTAGTGCACCACTGTGCTTCGACAGTACCTCCCTGAGTCGACCAGTACAACATCATGATCCATTCCCCACTGCAAAAATACACGACCTGGCACCAAAAAAGTCTCCAAATGTACCACCATCCCGTACGCACCCAAGTAACCTACCCAACTGGACCATTTTCAATACTTTTAGATTCTACGTCTTTTGACTCCATTGCTACTCGCATACAAAGATTAAATACTCTAAATTTCCGTTGTGACATTCCTATCTGGAAAAGCAGTTGCACTCAACAAAGTCCACTCCTCCAAAGGACAAGGCCTCGTCCCCTGACTCACTCAAAAGAGAACATATATTCTCACCACTGAGATAAAGAAAGTTATAATCCTGGAGGGCTCGATTCGCAAACAAGGGGCTTGATGCTTCCTAATTGCTGAAAAATAGTTGCCATCTATTTTCATGACCAATTGAATAGTAACTGTCTTTGTACACAACAGTCATTCCAGATTAAGACATAAATACAGCACTGAGACAACCATCCGAGTCATGGACACACCCCATCACATCCGACAATGACGGTTCCTCTTTCCTTGGTCTTGTTGAATTTTTTTACCAACATATGGTACCATCAAGCCCCGGTTAACGTTATGTCACACATGGCAATAAGGACACCTTCTATATTGGCTTTATTCCTTATGTGAATGTTGTCAAGAAATCAGGAAAACATTTATGTATTGCAACCACTACTAGGTGACCTGAAGATTAGTTAAAGGATATATTCTTTTTGCCTCGATGTTCAACTTGTATGTTTTAGCATTTTTCCAAACCACTGTATTCAAATACCCGAATATTTTGCCATTCCTTTTGAAAGTAATGAGAGGGAGTTGAGTTTGGTGTACACAGCATATTACTGCTAGATATAATAGCCATCAGCCCTGCGTGACCTCCCAGGGACTCCCCGAGTCACGCCATTCCACCGCAAATTGTACAGCTCAGCCCTGCCTGCCCTTTGTACTGGCAGTTGATCTGTTCAGTCAAGACTGTGAAGGTTGAAGAGAAAGATAGTTGACTGAAGCGTGCTCACTGGAAAGCCATGTTAGCTGTCAATCTAAAAACACTGGACTACAGAGAAGACGTTTGTATATGATGTCTTTAATAAGAGCTCTAGACTGAGAGACCTGTTAGAACATCACCTTTTAAGTAAAGTGTAGAACTTCATTAAGGAGATTCCACTTCTACCGGACAAGCATTTACCAAAGCCGTGTTGGGACACGGCTGTTGTTTTTTTCAAGCTTGGCCTTGGGGTTCAAGGAAATGAACTAACCAGCTATTTTTTAAACCTTTTTTACAACTACTGCTGTTGCTGTTCAGTTTCTAATGATGATTTTTGACAAGATGCATAATGTTATTTCACCAATTTGCTTTGCCAGGCATCGGCGAGAGTATAGTGAATTCTGCGAGCATGTTAAGGGGCGAACCACAATTTGAAGGCCTTTGGCAAGAGAAAAGTGCTAGAGAAAGACAAGTGCAAATTGAGCCACTTTACATTTGTGCTGGACTTGATTGTAGCACTTTGAATTTGCACTGCTTTGGATGATCCAGTCAACCTTCGGTGGGAAGTGTACTTTCATTGCTCTACTCCAACGAGCAGAGTTCTTTATTGATGACACTTAAGAACATGATGTCCTTTTAAACTTCTTGTCAAACACCTTTATAATTTTCTGAGCTGATGCATGCATGCTCAGACTTCGTCCTGCTTGCTGCAATTTATTTGCAATAGCTGATCCCTACACATGCCGTGTCCATTGCCTGGAAAATAGCCATCTGGTGAGCTCCTGTTTGATTTTGAACTGGATCTGTCCCGAGGTCAATCCATAGTCTCGTCCCCTCTCCCCCACTAAATGCGAGAAAAATGCATGCCAATCATCACTTGAGAGATGTTCACTTTTACTTGTAATTCACCTAAAATGCAGCATAGCACTGTAGTTATCAGAAGTCTGTGAGAGATCCGCTGTGCCTGGCAGTACAGATTTGTTGTTAGACAGTGGAGCACACTTTCCTTGGAGGGAGTTCCTAATGCAATATTTGATCATCTAGACATCATACACAATGGCTCACATCTGAGAGCAGATGGGCACTGTTTCTAGTGCAACTGATACCTGGAGTCGCCAATGTACTAACAAGCATGCTGGCAAAAATTATTCCAATTCATTGTTTTTCTTAGACAGATGGGCAGTGTTGGGAGTTCCCTTTGATAAACTATCATGCTGAATAAATCAAACATTCACCCTTACTCGCAGTCAAGAGATCTGGGCTAAATCCATTGATCTTTTCCTCACCATGCCACCCCAGTTTAGACCCAGCCATATTCAAATCAGCCTTGACTCTGCTCCTTAAGGGAATAGTCCTGTAAAGGGAGGAACTGCCAAGCCAGGTAAATACCGAATCTTACCGATTCGGTAATACTTAACGAATATTTAGCTACATAGCATTTACCGATTCTAGAATACAGAATCGGTAAAATTCGGTATTCTAGAATTTGTAAATGTACTTTACCTACATCTGGCCCTTAATATTCAAGCCGTCGTCTGTGCCCTTTATATATTAAAAAAAATAAAAAGCATTTGTTAACCTGAATATAGCAAACTGGTTTAAAAAAAAAAAAAAGTTGCAAGAGAGCACTTAAGAAAATTGTGCTCGCAGACTAAATTAAACCTGTAGAGTAACAACATGCATGAGAGCCAGTACTAATGGGAGGGTACAAAAGGAGAACACGCGCTACTATGGCGGCACTACTAAGCCAATTCAGGAATCAAAAGCAACTATTTAGAAAGGACTGTAACTGGAGCCAATTGAAAAGATGGGTAGAAAATTGACAGAGCCTCAAGTCCTTACCTGAATACAGCATGTCTCGTAGAGACCGTGCAATCGCTGCCTAGGTGAGACATAACAACCTCATTAGTGCTGGCCATGTCATAGTGCTTGTTTAACCCGTTCGGTGCTTATGACTGTTCCCGGCTGTCATGAGTTACGGTGGGCGTGTGCTGATGACGGCCGGGAGCCGTCATGACCATGCCCGCGATCGGAATGTGCCGCACAGGCGCAGAATTCCAGCCACAGCCAGGGGGGTAAGTTAGTTTGTCTTTCTGCACCGCTCTACAGCATGGATACAAAACCTTGCTAAAGCCAAAAGCTTTTATAGGCATGACCTATTGCCTTTGGCCTAATATAAGATACATGCTATTATCAAATGCATTGGGATTCTGTGGCCACTCCTAATAAGGGCACAGGGGTCGTGATACTCCGATGTTGAGAATGGGAAAGAGCTTATGTACTTCGAGTAATAGGGTGACTGTGAAGGAAACACTTGTTTTCAAAATCTGGCTAAAAACAAAGTTGAAATGTGTTAGCAAAGAAAAGTTCCCTTTTACGTTCGCTAACCCAAGTTTGTTGTGCTGTCCACACTCCCCCATCATTAAAGAACATGGTCTCTGTTGTGCTTCCTATTACATTTAAAATAAAATGAGAAGTAGAGTCCTGCCTTCAGCCTTCTGGCACAGAAAGCTTTTATTGCACACAAGTAAGAAGTGTTACAAAATGAAACTTGGTGGATTGGTGGTAATATATAGAGAAACACTGTTGTTGACTTATTAGAAGTTTAAATAGCTTACTTTGTTTAAGTAAAACATTGCTTCTGTGCAGTGAGGGCCAGATAGGATATGGAGGGAGATGTAGCTTAAAGGTAAATGGTCCATTACACAGCTTACAGTCCATGACGTATACCTAGGCTTTCCTGTTTTCAGTTTCTATTTTTGGTAAATTCTGGTGGGGTTTTTTCAGTGTTTTCAATATCTTAAAAAACAGTTTCAGTGGTTACACATTTTCGCGCTGCTAACAACAGAAAAAGTGTTTTTCCGGTGTTTATGGAACATTTTGCTTTTATTATTGCTTGCTTTCTGCACTGAAAGAACATGGTACACAAACAGTGTATATGAGGTCCAAATACATTTTTGCAAATAAATCTTATTGTAGTACACCATACAATACTTCAGTGAGTCTTTGGGTCATGTGCGCTCGCTCTTTCCTTCCCATGTAAACTTTTGTGAAAAGGCCCTCTCAGCAATCATGGCCCCTTGGGATGAGAACCATCAGCTAAGGGACACAGTTGGGATGACTCTTTCTTTGATGCCACATAAAGCACAAAATGATACATTTTTGCGTTTTAGTTCCTGTGCATAAGAAAACAGTGCACCAGAATGGACTAAAAAGTCAATAGCATCCATCATTAACTCTGAAGATTGTAAAGATGCTTTCAGCATACCATCTAACAAATGGCAAGGATCTCCTACAGGGAATCACTTCAGCTCGGGTATCAATTTGACAGGTCATCACACAACTTTTTTATATGCATAGCTGAATCACTGCAAATACAAACAATATCACTCCAATCTTTGTTGAACTTGGAAATAACTTTTTTTGCAGAGCATTACAAGTGACACTGCGTTCCATGTTTTCCAAAAGTCTGGTGTCATGTTTTCACCACTATCCCAGATGCTTGGTGATATATATATATATATATATATATATATATATATTTGTCACTATACCTTGCATTGATTGTTTAAAGCCTGAGGTGTTGGCAATTCACCTACTATCAATACTGACCCACTAGAAACTATGGTCTGATGTATTAAGGGTTTTTACCCATTCTCTGTGGGTAAATGTGATGACACATATTAGGAAAGATTTTTATTAAATCAACCATTTTACCTATCTGCGAAAGAATCAAATGCAGCCAAAATATCAAATATGAGTTGGATATTTTCTGATTCTCTTCAGTTTATAAAATAATTAAACTACACCTAAAATATGAAACTAAACCCTGCATCTTTAGACCAAAGGCCACAAACTGGAAAAAGTAAAAGGAAGAAGAAAAAATATTTTAGTGGCATCCCTAAAGAACAAAACTCAAGCAGAATAATGTTAGCCAGTCTTTCTTACTGCTAGCTTTATAACAAAGTGTAATTGTATTGACCTTCAGGAAGAAAAAAATGACTTTCACTCTCTTGTTCCTTTCTTTGATTGGCATTTAGTTTGTCGTTGTGCAGGTGTTTTTTCAGTGTTTATATGTTTTCACCGGTGAGGGCTATTTTTCTTTCAGTGGGGTTTTATCAGTTATTATAGGTTTAAACCTAAAACCCCACAGCCTACGTATGCCCCTTTTAAGTCTTGCCCAAGTATCTGGCTTGCATATATCCGTTCCACCAGAAACTACAGCTGCTGTGGTGCCACTTGGGCTGTCCTCCCACACTAGCGGAAAAACCAGCATAGCAGTACACTGTTGATAGAAGCTGTCATCTGTGTGGCTCAAGTTTTGAAAATCTTTCTCACCTTGTATGTATTTGTCCTGAAATGGCAATGGCTATGATTCACCTTCATAAAACTGTATTAAAAAATACATGGATCTGCACATCAGCCGTCCTATCCTTGCTTACAGCCTGACAACCCTAGATTGAACTGCTGCTTTGCGAAATTCCTAAACAAACTTGAACAAAAGATATGTAAATTAGAAAATGCGGAAAAGGCCCAGTGACCACCAAGGGGGAAAAAAAACCCTATCCTAGTTTTCAGGCGGGGAACAGACATTTATATTACAACCCTTGGGCTATTCTGGCACCGTGCGACTTTATGATCTCCAACAAAGTTGTGTGCTTATGTTAATGCACCTTTTAACTCTTACACCTACACTTTAAAAAAACTCTTAATTTAATTTATCTGGGACCTCACCCAACTCATTTTTAACTCGCACCATTGGTGTATGTGCTTTACGTTTCTCTTCCTATGGGCTGTTTTAGAAACCATATTTCTTGTGGGTTTTAAAAAAAAATCATTTGTACGTTCTTTGCAAGAGTTTTTTTAACTGATACGAATAAAGTTTACTTGTATATCTTTTTATTCAGTGGCTTTCCTTCCTCCTCTTGTGTTTGTCCCTTCTCTAAAGCATAGTTTTTTAAGCATCTGTTGGATTGGATGACTTGTACCAGTTTCACTGCTCACGTTCAGGGAACTACTTTTTTTTATTTTTTATTTTATTTTTCCCCAATAGTCTTTGATGATTGCATGTTTTTTAATGGTCTCCCTTGCTTTTCTAAAAAAAAAATAAAAAAAATTTGAAAAAAAATTCCACTTTTAACCCCAAATTTAGGCGCCACCGTCAATCCCTCTTTGCTTCCCAACTGCTTCTCCATTGCTTCACAAACTTCCTTCTGCCCCACATGGCCCTTTCAATGCATGTTTTTTATTTTAAAAAGTTTTCAAGGGCTGGCAGCTGTCATTTTCTGCTGGGCCTCCCCACATTCCAAAAAGCCTTTTCTCAAAAGTACATTTTCCCCCTTTTTTTTTTTTTTTTTTTTTTTTTAAATGACTTCCAGTTACAACCACCGTTTTGGATGAGTGTATTGAAGGGAAAAAAATGGAGAATTGTGCATTCCATCAACAGGCATTTATGGTCACACATGGATGTTCCTATGTCAGCATGTATGTTCACCCATAGGTAATGAATCCACCAACATCTGCGGCTTCAGCGTGCCGTTTTTCTTCTCTCCTTTTTTATTTTATTTTTAAAAAAAATGTTTTTTTAAGATGCTGCAGACCATCAGGAAAACATGATACTTGTTAGAATTGCTTGAAATCTTGGAAGCCTACCAGTGCCTAATTTGTGAACAAATAAGTGCTGGAGCAGAATCAGGAGGCCACTGCAGCTTGCACCACCCATTGTACTGTCATTTGCAGCGCTGACAGGGGCAAACACAGCGACTAATCATTACACTCCCACAAGAGTGCCAATTCAAACTATTCCAGCCCCCCAAAGTTATAAGAATGGCTTGGGGGCAGGTATTAGTCATTTTGAAGGTGATTGAATTGACAAACCACTGTTGTTGTGCTTACCTTTGAATTAAATAAACCAAGCCACTCTGTGGCGTAGTATCATAAGGGCCAATGTTGACAATTAAGTGCTTGTGACAAGCACCGGAAACCACTGGCTCAAATTAAGCACTGGAGCCTACTAGCTGAATAAATTGAACCGTTGAATATGAAATGCAAATCCCTGGCGAGAGTTCTAACGTTCTAACAACTCTTCACGTTTTTCAAAGCCTTGGTGGTTCCACTCAGTGGCCTGCTTGTATCCATTTGTGATTTAGTTTGAAAAGTTCAGGCTGTTTCCTTTGGGAAGATGAGTGTACAATGTGGGTATTTTTTGGTGACAGTTTTTTAAATCCATGGCTACATATCTGGATTTCGTTCTTGTTGGATGAAGAAATACTGTAGAACCTAAAGATGCTTTTGAATCCAGAATGCAGGTGTCTCCAGCATGATTTGAAGTAGAATGTGTACTGTTTTCGTAGGTATTAAAAGGCGGACTCCTAATGAGTTTTGCAGTGTTAGTCTACATGCATGTCTCCTCCCTTGTGTCTTTCTACGTTTCTTTTAATAAAATGCCGAACTTAATTATTTTCGAATAATAATTGGAGGGTTTTCCTTTTTTTTTCAGGATGGATTCTGCCATTTTTTCAACAAAAGTAACACGCATCAGGAAAATCAGAACTGTACCACATACAACGCAATACTTGCAGCTGCTGGAGTTGGGCTGGCGGGGCTAGCCGTTCTTCTGTCTGTGAGATAATTCTTGTGTATGGTGGATGAGAAGAACTACGGACGCATACACGTTTCTTACGTTTAAAATTACCATTTGAAATTAATTCCGTTCATTGGGATAAATCCACACGGTTGACTATTTGAGAGGGCACCAACAAATCTTTTAAATAATGGATAAATATTTTGCATTTGAGCTGTTCAAACCAGAATAATTTCATTGACTGCGGTTAGACACGCAGAGGAGTTCAAGAACTACTTTGATCTTTCAAGAAGAATTTATTTCACCACCACGGCAGGTTTATGTTCCTCTCTTTTTTGATTGATGTGTTTTTATAGGCTATGCATTGGAAAACTATCGTTGTGGTTGGGTGTTAGCATTCCTGCGAGCACGAGGCACTTTTAAGAACCTGTGCAGATTAACTTGTGACATAAATTGAAACCTGGGGGAAAGCATTCTCTCCAATCCCGAGCAGTTAAGCTTTTCCCCATTGTTTAAATCACAAATTTTGCAAAAGGGACCATCCAGTGAAACGTTTCTCCATTATGAGCAATAACAAAAAGAAGAAAAATTGTAGAATGCTTCTATTGTTTACTGATATCTGTTAGGGGTTGAGACATTTCATGGTATCCTTCTCCGAATGGAAGGTTATGCATTCACCAAATCCATGGTCCACAATGGATTTTGAGATACCATGGAGTTGACCACTAAATTAAGCAGCAATTGGGTGCTTATTTTTCATCTTAGCTGGACATGCGTCAGTCTTTGAATCCCAGTAAGAGGACTTTGTCTGTCCTTTTCTGTTATGAACTAGGATACGCAAAGTACACTGCTGTAAATTTACCAGAATGGAAGGCGGGTGATCTTCGAAGTCTCGTCTTGGTGGATAGGCACAGGAAGAAGCTAAGTTAAGTGAAAGGGACCAAGTAAGCCTTGTCCTCGATCTACTAATGTGTGAGGTGAAGTACGTTATCAAATATTGATGCTCAACCACGTCTGGGAGTGCAGTATGACCCTTTTTTAAATTTCTTTAAACTGTGCACATTTACTCACTTGAACTTTATTGTTTACACAAAATCAATAAGATATTTGAATCATTCCTTATTTACCTAGCTATTGTTAACGGCAAATGTTTTGCAGCATATATCTGTTCATTCCAAACCAACATTCATAATTTTATGTGAATATTATTCATTTTGTTTCTTGGAGTTTGGGATATTTGGGAAAATATGAACCGTTTGCTTAAAAAACAAATGGGTGCAAGTTCTGGTGGCCCCGCTGGCACTTTTTTGTACCTAGCGTGAGACTAAATAAGCGCATTGTCTTCAGAGACTGTAAAAGTAAACAGAATTCTGGCCAATGCAAAGGATTTTAGTATTTGGAATCTTATGTAGGAAATCATATTTTAGGAAATCCAAAGTCAGCTGGAATTTCTTTGGAGATCCTTGTCAAAGCGACATTTTCATTACAAATTTAATATATTAGCCAAGCAATTGTTGTACAAAAACATTGTTTTGTATTTTTAATTTTAATAAAAAAACATTGTTCATTGATTGAACTTGTTTGTTTTTCTTCTATTCAGTGCTAAAGTCAGTTTGTGTTTAATGACATATTCGCCCACTGGTGAACAAATTGCTTTGGCATTTCATTACAAACTGCTTGTGTGTTTTGTCAACATTGATTCTGCTTTTTCCTCATAATGCTTTTTGCATTGTTTTCTGTCCATCCTAACTTGCTGTTGTCTTTGACTGTTCAATACTTGAGAACATGGCGCCTTTGTGTGCGTCCAGGCTGCCTTACAGTAAGTTGTGTGGCTATTAAAAATAGAACAAGATAAAAGAAGATCTAGTCGAGTGTGTTCTTCTTGGGCTTTTTGTTGTCTCCTGTGTTTATATTATCTCTTAATTCTAAAGTGATGCTTAAGAGTTATGCAAAAGAGCAACAGTACTAAACAAGCATTGGCATAGCCAATAGGTCTCACTTTTGGGACCTTATAAGTATTTAGTTATGCAGCACAGTATCCTTGGTGCAACATCATCAACTGTTGCATGGCTAAACACTTATAAGGTCCCAAAGGCGAGACCTATTGACTATGCCAATGCTTGTTTATTTACTGTAGCCGCCACCGAGTATTAAATGACAAAGTGGGATATGGTCATAGTATATCATCAAAAAGTATCACGTAATGCAAAGCTTAAATATATTCTATCTAACATATTCCCTTATTCACAAACTGGCTGTCCTTCACCTTAAGTAGGATTTAAACACATGCTGTAGCATTGGCCCGCCGCGACAGATTATTGGACAGACGTTCTTGATGAGCTGACAGAAGTGATGCGTCTTATCGAATGTTGTATGCTCCGTCTATACAGATGACACATGGACCACTCCCGCTGAACACTATGAAGAGCTGAGCTAGCACTCACGTCCAACAACTCACTCTCTGCATATGTATCAACGCTGGTAATGCTAGGCGCTCTAAAATGACTCCATAACAACTTTAAATATTCGTAGATAATCTAATTGGTTTGTCATCGCTGCAGATGCCGTATTCTGTGTCTGTAGTATAGCGCGTGTACTCCGCAAGTATAGCCTCGTAGCACATGTGGGCAGTGGGTGAAATACACATACGCACGCCTACCAATATTATGAAAACACTGTTTATCTATCAATGTACAGATCACTAAGAAATATTGCCATGGAGCCGGCCTGCCATACATTTTCTCGCAGCTCCACCGCCTGGATGTTAATTTAAACAATGTGCAGGAAGTGCTTGTGCACGAGAATAAACATCTGAAGTACACCTCCCTCGATCACACTGCAGGGTCTGGCACAACGTGTGTGTGCAGCTGTCTTTGCGCGCCAGTTCGCTGGCACAGGAGTGCAGCGCTGCACAGGAGTGCAGTGCGCGTGCTCCCTGTGTGCAGATACATACAGTAGTGCAGCTGCGATAGCCCCACTTAAGCTCTTTAAGTGTGGCCCATAATATGCCTCACTGGCACCAGAGCTGTCAGTGTGTGCAGTAGCCGCCACTGAGCCGATGTTTGTCCCTGCATTGCACTGTCAGTCTGAATCTCAGTGCAACTGCTGCATGTTGCTGCACGCATGGACTGGCAGCGCTGCACACACTAGCTTGAGTCAGCCCCCTATGTGCATTACATATTTCTGAGCAATTAGCTCTTCCGCGTTCTGACAGCGCACTGAGCTATGTGCACTGCTCTACATCAGTGCTGGCTTCCGTGGCAGTGGCATGACTCAGTTGCACGCACTTTGAGAAGGCTCGCTTGCAGTGGTATGAACCCCTGGGGAATACATCAGTACAGAAAGCCCTCCTTTGGGTGTTTGATGGAAAAACAAAAGTCCAAAACGAGTTGACACTGAAATGTAATGTGCCCTTGGAGAGTAATACAGTTTTGCAGTGTAAATCAGTTGTGCAGTGTCAGTAATAACACTGTACGTGGTACATCTCTAGACAAACTAATGCTCACATTAGTTTGCTAAACAAAAACAGACGAGCAAAAAAAATTAAACAGACCCACAAAGCGTTTCCCTTGTGGGAGCGAGCAGGGGAACCATCTGGTTGCAAGTTAATTACAAACAGATGTCGACCAAGCTCACTCCCGCAAGGGAATCTCCAAACGTCCACGCGTTGCCATTGAAAGCAATTCAAAGTGCGCACGTTTTTGGCCAAAAAAGCGAATCGATTCCAAGAGGCCCCCTCCTAAGCAGCGGATGCGCACTGCGTAGGTAAGACCTAAAAACACAGAAAGAAAGGTTCGATTTTGAATGGTCATTATACACCAGTGGATGGACAGTCTGCTTGGAACTATTGGCAGGTGGGAGATGTGTATTCCCCTGCATTTGCAGAACCAGTTTAGGTTGGGTGCCATATCCTGTGAGCTTCTCAGGCTGTCTTTCAGACTCCCCCTTCTTCCCCCCAGCCCCCCCTCCATTTGCCTTGAGTGATCCTCTTTAAGCAGGGCTATCGCCACTTGTAGCATGCCCAACAGAAACACAAAGCCATGTTCGCAGTCCTTGACTATCAGAAGTCACATCTGATGGTAAACAGGAAGAGAGCTGCTCCCCTTCTGAATAACTCCTCACCCCCTGACACCCTGTGGTACCGCCCTTTCCTCTGCCATTCACTAAATGGTAGTCTCAGGAAGACTAATCAGCAGTCCTCTGTATCAGAAAGAACCGGTTTAAATATCTATAGTCTCATAATCAGCAGTCCTCTGTATCGGAGCGGTTCTATTAACATTTCTTTGGGGAAGCGTGTCTCCTCCTTCCCCATGTTAGTGTCTGTGTTCCCTCCCTCCAGTCTCAGGAATGCCAGCAATAAGCTTCCACTATCTGGTGCACATGAACAGGCTAGAAGCTGCCAAAATTGAACTTTGAGGCCTGTGTCACTCTCCTTCTCTCTGGCATTCACACACTGCAAATCACTTTCTCCACTAGTATACATGCCTATGTCTAGCTGCATGTGATCTGTGCATGAGAATTCCGGGTTCACCACAAGGCTCCCATTCACATGACACAGATACAATGGTCTTGTCAGGCTATATTTATTGCGAAACACTGTATGCTGCCCCCACCACTCTACAATTGTGAAACCAGTGACCATTGTTCTCCTGTCACTGAGGGCTCACTTGGGTTACCTCACCAGGACACGTCCATAATAAATCGCAATTTAAGGGTAGGCCAAGGCCTTCGCGCACACACTGGATTAATATGAGGCACACCAAAATCCAATAGTTTGGTCACGTATGGCATGGACACAACTGAACCATTCGTGGGACATTCCTATCCCAGCACTAACAACAATCAAATATCCCGATAGATTGGCTACTGCTCCAAGCCTATCAGTGACAAAGTGGATGCGTAGGCTGCTGGTATGCTTGAGAATTAAATTCCTAGACACACCCTTTTCGTGTTTGAGGCTTTGTTGCAGAAAGTATTTTGTTATCCGGAAAGAACTAAATACAGGGTATATTGGAAAGTTATTCTTGCATAACCTTCAGGGAATTTACAAACAAGATGTCTCCTTCCTTTAGTTGTGCAGCTGCGTCACTTGGATTACATAACATTCATATGTTGCACGCTAAGCGCTGAATACAAACCCCACTGACGTTTTGCGAGGAAGATATTTGAAAGCCTCAAACCAACCTCATAGAAGCCACGTACACTAAACAAACGTTAACTCAACTGTTTTGTAAAGCAAAGCCAGATTATAAACTATGTCATGCGAGTCACTTATTTAAGACCGTGCATGCGAAATGCTTCTGTCAGTGCTACTTCCACTTTAACTCTTACAATATTTTGTGTATCCTTACCTTGTGTACTCCTATTATTTCGGGTACCTACCTAAAGTCGTCTTTGAATTTTAGCACAATATTAAAGAAGTTGAAGGGAGTTCAATGGGTATCAACATTATGGGAGGTGAAAGTAAGTGACATTGTGTGTTTTCCAGCTTACCTTGTCTAAATACTGATAGTACCCCTCTTAAGAACCCTGCCCCCCTCAAAAAACAGGTATGTGAGGAAAGTGTCCAATAAAACTGGAAATAAGAAGAAATCAAGCAGGTTCCTGGGATTTCTCCAAGGCATTAAATCTGTTCCATGCTATAAAACATTGCAACGGACCATGCTGTCACCTAGAATCCAAGATATCCTCCCTCCACCTCGTGTTCTGGATTATCATCAACCACAGGTTGATTGAGGAGTATTATTTGCAGCGGACTTTGCAGGTTTGGACCACTCGATAAATAAGCCATTGTGTAGCTAAGAGCAGCTTCATAGCCACATGTCCAACCAGTTCAATAATAAGAAAGGGACCTACACATTTAGAAGAGTTTGGGATAAGAATATGACCTGGATAAGAACTTTGTGGACAACCAGACCATATCACCGACATTTCAAGAAGGCAGTATTTGACAATGGTGATCAGCCAGATATGTATAGTGTATCTTAGCCATCAGTAAATGTTGATAAACCAAATGTCTTTAGTCCCTGTTGTGGTGTAATAGTTAATTAACATGTAGAAAACTGATGGTAGCACTTAAGGTTGTATGTCCTATGTACATTGGAATGGAGAAACATGGACCAGTTTCGCCAGTGGGGGAGATTAATTTAATCATTCCATCTATCACTTTATTGTTTTTGCTAGTAACTCATTTAAAACAACTAGCCAGGTCTATTGCGGATGGTATCAACAAAATGAAGTTTAATAGTTTTGTGTAGCAATCCACTACTAGTGAAAGTGTAGTTCCTTGCAAAAGTAAATGCAAAAGCGTAGGAACCTAGTAAGTCTGGTAATTCAACTATAAAATCCATTGATACCATATTTCAAGGTTGATGTGGTGTACAAATTGTTGCAGTAATCCTGCTTGTCTAGTATGGGGAAATTTAGCTTGTGCACTCATGGAACAGTATTGGATATAACCCTTGATGGATTTTAGCGCTCTTGGCTTCCAGAAATGTGTTTTAGTAGTTCTTTTAACAGTGGTGGCACGAGATAACTTGGCATTGGAATGCCATAGCCCTAATGTAGAACATATTGTTGTAATCCCAGATTCGGTATGTCATAATAAATAATCCTTTTTTAGGTTGAGCCTAGCGCAGCGCGCATGCGCTGACTGTAACATGACCTCTTGGAATCCCTTCAGCTTTTCAGCAAACTTGTGCTTGTGGCTTTTTCTGAAAAGCTGAAGTGATTGGCCATTGCGTGTAGCTTTCAAAAATTGAAAGCACGCAATTGGCCAAAGGCGGGTGCATGTCCCGCCTTCTTTCTAAACGTTGACACCCATGGCCTAGGGGTCTCTAGAGCGAGCAGCAGCGTGGCTGGGTGCCAGCTACATTCCTGGAATTCCGCGCGCGCACTACACGTTTTGTGTGGCTTTCCCCCCTCCCTCGTTGCGCTCACAGCACTCCCCCGTCCCTCTCCACCCTCCAAGCACACACACGGCTGTGGGTTTCTCAGGGCTACGAGACCTTGCACCTCGACCCCTCTCCACCCCCAAGCACTACCCCCGTTGACTGCCTCTCAACTCCAGCGGCGGCATTTGCAGATCGTTAACCCGTTTCCCCCATAGCCGAGCTTAGCCGGTCAGCTTGATGCTGGAGTTTGGGTTCTCCATCACTTTAAAGAGGAGGTTTCTCTTCCTCTGAATAAGTTTTGTTCCAGCCTAGAGCCCTCCTTCCCGACACGACCGTCACTCGCACTTAATTTATGACCTAATTATCGCCCTTCCTTAAGACACTTTACACAGCAGCGCAAGGAACAAAGGTTAAAGTCAGTCGTTCCTCACCTCCTCAGATTCGCCACCTTCTCCTCAATACACTCCCTTGGGCCAACTCTCTGTTTCGTTTCCTCGGGAGCAGGGCGTTTCTGCCCGTGAGTTTACCCTTCTGCGTCCAAAGGCCTGCTTGTAAGTTTCGATTCCTCACCGCATTCGATGTCATACCGAGGCAGCCGGACAAAGCGCACCCAAACAGCTGTTTAGACAGCAGCAGCTAAAGCGAGCCAAGTCCTTTCCATTGGTACCAACTTCTGTACGGCCCTGTGTCTCGAGCCCCATGATGTTTCAGCTGAGGGACCCACCAACCCCCAAGCCCAACCCCCCCCCCCCCCCCATCCCCCGACCCCTCCGATTGCAGCAGCAATGTGTCAGCTGAAGTGCAGAGAGGGCAGTGTGCAAATGAGCTAGCTGACCAAATGGCTGCATGTCACCAAGACACAAGTTTTCCAGTTCTGGGTTTTAATTTAACTTATCTTTAACTTATCAGTGCATTATGAGGGGGGCGTGGCCAAGCACGCGATGTGAAAAGACGTGCTTCGTCTGAGCTCCGAGTGAAGCTCCCCAAACACGGGCCAATTATCCTGTATTTTCTGACGGCACCGGGCCCAAACTCAGACAGAGTGTGCCCGGATACCAGACCCACCTCCGGAGCGATTTCCAGGCGGATCGGACCACCTGACCCTCCGGCCGGCAGCGACCCTCACGACTAGCCGCCCAGTGCGCACTTCCGGCCGGCGGCCCCGACTAACTGAGGCCGGGGATCCGGCCTTGCGGAGTAGGCCGCGAAACGAGTGGCCTGCAGTGCTCGGTCCGGCGCAGAGTCGGGGCTGCGTCCCATACCTTGGATCCTCAACGACGACGATACACTGCGGGGACCTCGAACACCAGTGGGAGGTCCGCAGCCTGGGCTCACGAAGGCCACGAGATCGGCCCGCCTTGCCTACCGCTGCTGGGACCACCCTGCCGGGCTCCATGATTGCCAGGGGGTGAGTGCACGAGACTACCTAGAGACCCGCATTGGCGACAACGACCCGGGGCCCCTCCGGCCCAGAGCCTATGCTACCCGGCACAGCCCCCTGGACGCCCCCTGGCCTACCTGACGCCCAACCATAGGCCCGGCCCAGGAAAAGAACCTGCGACGCGCTGCCGTGCACCTCCAGCGCCCTACCCACACGAGGACCCCAGGCGCTACGAACCCCTGCACCGCGGCGGCCCGTGGCGGACTGAATCGCCACCCCGCCGGCGCCGAACCGCGCATCCCGGCTAGACGGACACCGGTGGACCACCGAGCTGGGCCGCCACGAAACCCACACAGACACTGTCACCCCTGGCCCCGGCAGACTGCCGCCGGAGATAACGCGGCCTTATCTCCCAGGCCCCTGCACATGCCCGCCGCACAGAAGGAGTCGCGGAGCACCACCGGACCCATCTGGCACAGAGGAACCGGGACTGCGCCACGTGCGCAATGAGGCTGCAACACGTCGGCCCTCGCAGGCAGTCGACCCAACGCTGAGAGAATCTCCCGGCCAGGTGCAGAAGCGCAGATTTTCCGACTTGCACCCCCCCCACCTCTACCGAGTGTGGGCCAGACAACGTGGACCCCCATGTGGCACTAGGTGGCGCCTGGCATCGACCGACGGAGTGCATCTTCCCGGGCCCAGTGGACGGACTCACTGAGAGAGACCTGTCGTTCCGGCCCATCGAGCCGCCACGAGGCGCAGACAAGAGGCCACCAACAGTCAGGTCCAGCACGGCACTGACCGCCACGCCTGAGAGTTCTTATAACAGTTGCTACACGGTCATTTCGTCCTCCTCAGTCGGCTGTGTAACACGAAACCCTGGGGCCCTGCGGTGAGGCGGTCCTCCTCCTCCCACCTACAGCCACACGCCATTCACCACGAGTGCGACGAAGGCCCTGACCGGGAGACTAACGCGCACCGGTCCCTCCATCACGCACTACGAGAACGTACCCACCCGCTTGACAGTCCGCAAAGGCCTCCCACATGTCCGGGGGGACCAGGGCAAAGACTGGCACAGGAGGGTCATTAAACAAGGGGAAAATGGTGATACATATGGAGACGGACCAGACTACATCCAAACTAGACACTATGCTGGCAGCCATGGAACGCCTGGAGGAATCCATGCAGCTGACCCGTACGTCGCTGGAGAACAGAATCGACAAAGTGGCCGTGGACCTGACACTCCTCCGGACCGACCACAAGAAACTGGCCGACCGCACCACGACCCTGGAGCACGCGATGGCAGAGGCCACACCTAAACTGGTGCAGACGGACAAACACGTCCAGGACCTACTCAACCGGGTGGAGTTCCTTGAGGATAGAGCAGAGGACGCGGAAGGACGGGCCAGAAGGAGCAACGTGCGCATAGTGGGCCTGCCGGAACGATGGGAACGGAGAGAGACGGCGGAGCATATGGAGGCCTGGCTCAGAGAACTACTACCAGAAGGCACGCTGTCGCCGCACTTTGTGGTAGAACGGGCGCACAGAGTTCCTTCTCGCCCTACCCCGGAGGGCTCCAACCCGAGGCCGATGCTCATGCGAGTGCTGAACTACCGCGACCGAGATGCCATCCTCCGCGAAACGCGGAAATTGTCGGATATTCAAGTGGACAATGCCAAGGTGATGTTCTTCCCCGATTACACCATACAAGTTCAGAGACTACGCCAATCCTTCCACGTGGTGAAGCAACGGCTTAGACGATTGACTCTCAAATACTCACTGTTGTTTCCGGCACGCCTCAGAGTGGTGGCGCAGGACAGGACCCACTTTTTTGACACCCCAGAGGCGGCCATGGCATGGTTGGATTCGGGGGTAGACGCGAACCCTGGGCCTGTGCCGAGGGAACAACGCCGGAATCGAGGCGCACGCAGACTGAGACAACAACACACCTCGAGGGCCGAGTCACCGACCATGGCAGCGGAGATCGGCCCGACCCCGGAGCAAATCCAAATTGAACAACAGGAAGCCGTCCGCATAACTGCTGAGATTAGCGGGTCACAATCACCTATCCTGCTTTCCAACACTAGCCCACGCGGGAGCGAAGACGACGACTACTTGTTCGGTCTACCAGATGGCTCGAATCCGGAGGGCCTACCTGACGTCACGCCCCAAACATCAGACTTGATATCATGAACAATCCTCCCCCACCCAGACCTGGCTGGACCGACGTGTCTTACGTATTGGAACAGTCAGCACACCCTCAGGGATGGATCGATCAAGGGCCCACACTGACACTCCTGGAGGCCCTGGCAACCATGATCACCGTCTTCTGTGGGGCCTGTACTTTGCTGCCAAACACCACCCCCTCTCCCCCCCCCCCCCCCCCCCCGTTCACCGGACTGCCGCGGAGCTGCCGTGGCGCCGGGAGGGGAGCCGGGGTTATCCTGCCAGAGTGCCACCGGGACCATGACTTTAAGGGGGTGGACGGACCCCTAGAGGTGAGTGCCCCTTCCCCCGGGGGACTAACAGAAGCGCTCCTGCCTTGGGATCGAATGTCCGGGTCAAGTGACACTGGGAATCGGTCCTGGCCGCGGACACTATCACTGACTCCTGGCGCCCTTTTGGCCCTCTGCCCGTGGCAAGGGAGCCGCTGCGGCTCTTCGGACGTAACAAACTACCTTGTTTAACTCCAGTGCTGTATTTAGTCATCCCCCCATTGACCTTACGGATTGATTGAGCTCGATAGAGCGTTTGAGCGGCGACTTGTTTTTGTTGTTGCCCTTTTGGTATTATGTTTATGTTCATGTTATGCCTTCTGAGACTAGTGTTGGTACTGTCCTGCTATTGCGTGCATCCTTGGGTTCCGGGGCGGGGCTGTGGGGTGAAACTGCTCATTGTTCGCTACTGCTGCGCGGGTGCGGCGGGTGGGGGCCGGGGGGGGGGGGGGGGGGGGGGATGGGTGCTTGACCGTGATCAGCACTGTGATGGCTACGTTTAAATTTTGTACCTGGAATGTCCGGGGCATGCACACACCCTCACGCAGATACCAGGTATATTCCTACCTTAAAAGGCACCAGATTCAGATTGCACTGCTCCAAGAGACACACCTAGTTGCCACTGAGGTAGCGACACTTCGCCGTAAGTGGAGGGGTCAGATATTTGCTACAACCTTCTCGGCGTTTGCGAGAGGGACCTTGATCTGGGTCCGGCCCGGGGTTCCATTTGCACTAACACACAGCAATATTGACACTGAGGGACGCTACGTCTTCATACAGGGCAGACTTGACGGGCAGCAGGTAGTCATAGCCTCCATCTACGCTCCTAATGTGGAACAGGGGAAATTTTTCACACGACTGTCGGCAACGATAGCGTCATGGCCGGACGTACCCTTGATGATGGGCGGGGATTACAACTGCGTGCTAGACGCTTCCCTTGATAGCTCGTCCCTCCCGGTAGCGATCGCCCCGGTACAGGCGACATCCAGGGCCCTCCTTGACTGGGCGACGCAATGGAACTTACAGGACGCATGGCGCGTCAGGAACCCCACCGCCCGGGTATACTCCTACTACTCGGGAGCCCATTCCCTACATGTCAGGTTGGACAGATTCATGCTGTCCCGTGACCTGCTCCCCTCTGTGTCTGACACTGACTACCTAGGCCGGACACACTCAGACCATAACCCGCACACGCTGGTATATGGATGGAAGCGCCCACGCCCGCCCGTACCAACATGGCGCCTGCAACCGGATCTCCTACTTGACACTCCATTCCGAGAGGAAATCTCCGGGAAGATCTTACAGTACTTCGAGGACAATATTGACTCGACCTCCTCCCCGAGAACCGAGTGGGACGCCTTTAAAGCGGTGACCCGGGGTAGCTGCCTCGGTGTCCAAGCAAGCTTGCGTAGGCAAGTGGAGAAAGAACTGCTGCAGGCGGAAGAGGCTCTGTTGGATAAAGAACGGGAAACAGCGGGGGGAGATGATGCCCAACTCATCTCGGCCAGAGCGGACCACGCTGCTTTGCTGGAGCGCCTAAAGAATATCAACTTCGCTGCACATTCCGCACGCACCCACAATACAGGCGACAAACCTGGCAGGCTACTGTCATGGTTGGTACGACAGGACACGCACTCTGCATCGATCCTATCCATCCGTACAACCCAGGGCGTTGAGGTCTATACCCAGAAACAGATCCATGATGCGTTCACGTCGCATTACAAATCCCTGTACAGCTCGCGGCTACGGGCCACGGTGGTGGAGATCACAGACAATCTGGCGTCTTTACAGCTCCCGACTGCTACCGCTGCCCAACAGGCCGAACTAGGAGCCGCGCTTACTGGTGAGGAGTTACGAGAGGTGATTTTCTCCCTCTCCAATTGCAAAGCGCCGGGCCCTGACGGGCTCCCGGCGGAGTTTTACAAGGCCTACTCCCTGGTATTAATACCGGAACTGCTGAAAATGTATGGGGCGGCACTGGAAGACGCTGAACTCCCGGCGTCCCTGAACGAGGCTAACGTGGTCTCCCTGCTGAAACCGGGTAGAGAAGCGAGCGACCTCGGCTCCTATAGGCCGTTAGCGCTCCTCAATACCGATTACAAAATTCTTGCAGCGGCCCTTGCCCGGAGACTAGCGCCACTGGTCCCCACTCTGGTACACTCTGATCAGAATGGCTTCGTACCCACACGGAGCACGTCCTACAATTTACGCCGTTTTTTCAGAATCCAACGTTATGCGACCCTAGCCTGGCCACGCTCGGGATGCATCGTACTTGATTTGGAAAAGGCGTTCGACTCGGTGGAGTGGCCATACCTCCTCCGAGTCCTCGAGAAATACGAACTGTGGGACGTTTACGTACAGATGGTGGGACTCCTCTACCAGGCCCCAGAGGTCCGGGTCCGGACTGGACGGTTGTTCTCGGACAGGATCCGCATCGGGAGAGGTACCAGGCAGGGCTGCCCCCTCTCCCCCATATTATTCGCCTTAGCGATGGAGCCGCTGGCCGAGATGCTCCGCAACTCCGGAGACGCCTGGGGCATACCGCTGGCGGATGGCACCCACTCGGTGTCTCTATATGCCGACGATTTGTTGCTATATGTCAGAGATCTCACGCAAATACCAGCGGCGATCACGGACATATTTCAGAAATTTGGCGACAAGTCGGGGCTCCGTGTCAACTGGGCCAAGTCAGGGACCTATGCGTTCGGTAGCGAGATGCCGCAGTGTGATGTACGCGTGATGGGGGAGACGCTCCGATGGCACCCGACGGTATTTCGGTACCTTGGGATATTCATATATCGAGACCCCGTAGACCTCCTGGAGTGGAATCTAATAAGAGCCATTTCCTCGCTTACGGCCCAGGTCACGTTCTGGAATTCCCTCCCGCTCAATGTGCCCGCCAGAGTGGCGCTGACCAAGATGATAATGCTTCCCCGGCTTCTCTATTACTACACCAATCTGCCAGTGTATATGCCGGCGCGCATCTTTAGAGAACTGGACTCCCTCACCAGACGCCTCATCTGGAATAAGGGGAGGCCCCGGGTAGCACTAAAGACTCTGTTTGCACCCACGGACGCTGGAGGCCTAGCGGTTCCCAATCAGGAACTCTATTACTTGGCAGCACAGCTGCAGTGGGTTGCCTACTGGCTGAGCGGTAAGAACTTAGTGGACACAGCCACGGCTGATACCATCCTATCTCCCGTACAGGCGCTCGCCCTCTTCCACCCGTTGGCGCGGGGCCGCCCCCCCACGCACGTCCTTGTAGCAGTGGCGAAGCGGTGCCTCGTGCGGAGCCTCCGGCTCACCAAACAAACGGTGCCCTATGCCCCGAACCTGCCTCTACTGGGGACACCCCTGGGTGCAGGCACGCTGTCCTCGGCCGATCTACGCAGCTGGACTGCGGTGGACTTGGACGACCTGGGCGGCCTGTGCAGCGACGGGGAGCTGTTACCCTTCGAGACCTTGGCCACGGACACAGAGCTGCCGGTGGGTCAATTTCTGACACACGCCAGACTCCTACATGAGTTGACAAAGGCGTGGGGTGACCTCAGTCACGAGCCGTCCACACACCTACTCATCCAATACCTGCACGTGATGGTTCACACCTTGTACATTGGCTTGCACAAGCCTTACACAAGCCTTACACAGCCACACGCAATTTTCCTCTCGGAGATTGAGGGACAAGTGGATGGCCGACCGTGGCACAGACTGGACAGACAACCAGTGGAATGCTATTCTAGCGGGCGCCAGGGTCGTCCCCCGCAATGCACGATTCAAGATTATACAGTATTACATCATCCACCGGGCATATCTATCTCCAGACAAACTGAATCGTTACTTCGGACTCACTTCCTCGGCGTGTCCCAGATGCGGCCTCCAGGACTCGGACCTCCTGCATGCACTCTGGAGCTGCGCTCATCTTACCTCGTACTGGTCTGCGGTCGCGGACATGTTGACGGCGGCCACGGGCGAAACTCTTCCCAAGACTTGGGAAGTGTGCCTCTTGGGACTCTACAAGAGGACCAAACAGACCAAGATGCGGGCGCGCTTTTGGGATTTAGGCCTTATCACGGCCAAGCGTCTTATCACACGACGCTGGAAGAGTGCCGACCCGCCGCGCCCTGCGGACTGGCGCCGCTCTTTTGCCACCTGGGCCTGTGCGGAGAGTGTGTCACTTCACAGGGAGGAAACCGCTGGACTCCGGAAATACCCGATCGCCCAGGACTGGGACGTTGCCCTGATTGCGTATCACCACGCATGCACACAAGCCGAAATAGAGTGCCGTCCCGTTGCGACATAGGGAGGGCTCACTCGACTGCTGTCCGCACCTAACACGGGCTCCGCCGCCCCTTTCCTTCTCCCCCCCTCCCCTTTGCCCTCCCCCTTCCCCCCCCCTCCCCCCCCTGTCTTTCCCCCCGCTCCGCGCGCCCCCTCCCCCTCCCCCCCCGGTGACCGAGACCGTGTGTGGCGGAGACATCCCCTGCCGCATTTGCCTTCCTGCCGCCTGTGCGCCCCCCCCCCCCCCTTTGCCTCGCAGCCGCGGCGACGCCGCCTCCTCACTTGTCCCCGCCCCTGCATGGCCCATATCGGATGCACCACACACAGTTAGGATCCTGGGTACACTACCACACACACGAATGCTAGTCCAACAGTTTTTTGGAATGTTTTTCCCCTCCCCCCTGTATTAGACTTCCCAGTTCACTCTTTGGTTGACACAGAGGCCGATTATACTGTACCCCTAATCATGCCCGACCACACTTCCTCGTCTATACCTCACATGGAGCTGCTTAGATACGTCCGGGACTGGGAAGCGGACACCCAGCGACCCATGACCCATGGGAAGGTATGCTGTTGCCTCTATCCTCTGCTGCATTGTACAGGGAACTCAATTTCATGCACTGACTGTGGACTTTTCTTTTTGAACGCGCTGGGCCCTTTCTGCAGTGCTGCGAACTGCGGGCACTGCACCATGAGTCACTCCCTGGCACAGTCACTTATGTACCAATGCATTTCTACCAGCAACTGTTTATTTTCACTCATGTATAACTGCTGTGTTAACATGTGCAATCTGCTAGGTACTGTTTGTGGCAATAACCCGTTGTTCTGACACTGTATGTACACTTACTGGCTTATCTGTGAATTTAAATAAAGTTTGGGACCATTGGTCTTAAAAAAAAAAAATCAGTGCATTATGTGAGTTGTAGTCCAGGCTCATTTTGATGGCGTTACATGGACCAACACACCTGATGATGATAATAATAATAGGTAAAAGCTAATTACAGTAATGGAAAAGTGGTGTCCCTGTGACATGGAACCATCTTGTTACCATACAAATGAAGCATGTTGGGTAGTTTGGAAAAAGAAGGGGCACTGCACAGTAGGGGCAGATGCCAAGAGGGCAGTGTGCGAGCAAAAGTGGGAGGAGCACAGAGAGCAGTGTGGGTAGAAAATACCTGGTGCAAAAAGGACAGTGTGTAGAGTGCGACAGTCCAAAGTTAAAGCTTTCAGGGCTTAACTGGGGCTTGTTTATCTGCAAGCAAAGTCACCCTGCATCAGCTGCAGGTACTGGTGGGCAAACGTATTCTCCCCCGAAGAGGTTTTCTCAAACATTGTGAGTTATGACAGATTTGCAGGCGAAACAGCATCACATCACATCACAAAGTCTAGCGACGTGAAAGGACCTATCAATTTTAGCTCCATTTTCTAGAAACAAATACCTAGTAGATCATTACTTGTCAAAAGATTATTCTATATCGATCATTTTAGCAAAACACAACTTTATAAGACAATCAATTTATACCAATAATAAAAACAGATAAAATCACAAATTCTTCATTGACCCCTAGGACCATGTCTGCAAATGAGGAAGCTTGGCAGGCTGACAAAATGTTTGATGCAAGCAACAGGGGGGACTGATTTAAGACCGTGGGGGATCCCTGATTTCCTGTCAAATCAGAGAGAGCGGCCAAATCATTGGGTTAAGTTAGGAGCCAACGGTCTGCTGTTGTATTTTTTCTGCCACTTTCAGAGAAGTTGGGAACCCCACAAAGAATGTGCGGGTCAAAAAATAGCCATGAAGGGGTAGGAGCGTGTGTTCCCTTCCAAGCTGGATACATGGAGTCCCATAGACCTGAGCAGATTAATTGAGACACTGAAGATTCTTACAGCCTTCTGTTTTAACTTTCTGAGTCTTTGCACTTCTGCCAGGCTTATTGGATGGCATTTTTTGGGCCTTAGGGTATCCGAGTATTTCACCTTAGAAGGGAGTCCAGATTTCCTGATACATCAGAATGGCTCACCTCTCACTCATGTTTAACTTGTTCGGCTGTGTAAACATGCACTAGCTTAGATTGGATTCGACCAAATGAGTTTCCCATCCCACTCCTTCAGAACTGGGGCAGCCATGGCTTCTCTGGTGACATGCATGCCTCAAGCAGCGATCAGAAGGCTAGGGAGGTCAATGTCCAACTTTTTTCCCATTATATGAGACTCTATTTTCTTTAGCCACTACTACAACGTACCCTTGTGTTTCCGATCGCTTGCATATTTGCATGTTAAGCATGGATGGGGACTTTTTCTCTCGCTGTTTTTGTCTCTTTCAGAGTTCTCCACCAAGATGGGTCAATATCAATCAATGTGGCAATGCGTTAATTTGCAGAGTACGTGAGAGGTTCGGGGTTCTAGCATGGAGGCAGAGCAGTTACATGTTGTCTTAGGCGCAGTTTGTTTTGTGTTTGTGGACTCAAGCTGCACCACTTATTGGTTTTCCTGGTAAGTGCCTTGGAGGTTGGGATGATCCCAGTCCCTAATATCTTAAGGGAGACAAATACTGAATTCTTTTAGATCTAAGCTATTTAGAGTGAAGAAGCAACTCCCAAAAGTCTCAATCTTCTTGCCAGAAATTATTCCAAGGCAACATGGCTGGATGGGCCTAGCCACAGAGCAATGAATGAATTCTTGAAAAAAATGAATAATTTAGTTCAGAAGCTGTTGGCAGGTTTCTCATTGAGGAATGGTTGCTAATGTCAAGAGGGCCCCATTTTTGGTACTGGAGGGCAAATTCACCAGTGACCCCCTGGTCCTGTGGTTGAAAAATGTCACACAATGCTACAATGGGCTATTCTGGACATGTTACTACTTTTGGTGTCATCCTCTAGATGGGAATATGCCATAGGGCTAATAGGCATGTGACACGTCTGTGGTTGGTCCTGAAATCTCTACTTCTACCCGTGGGTTGTTTGTAGTGTCATTTATATGGGGCGGTGGAGAGCTAGTTATGGATATAAATCCCCAATTGGAGGGGGGCGGGGAGGGGTGTGCAATATGCCTTTACCTTGTCAGACTAGTTTTAAGCTGCTTTGTATCATGCAAAAAATATTTAGTGGCTTCAAACTTGATGTGTGTGCTTGTTGGCATGATGTGCCTTGCCCGTTTAAAGGAATGTCAATTGTTGGCGGTATGCTTCACCCCCTCAAGAGGATGTAAGTAGAACATTTAAATTGATGGATAATGTGATCGTCACGGGGTTAAGATTGCATTATGCATGTATTATAGCTCGCTCCATCCATAATGTTGTCCATACAGCAATATATACAAACTGTTTGTGTTTTGTTGTGTCTATGGCTATGAAAATTTAGTTTTAATTAAATTGTGCCAAGTCTGTAGACCACAATCCTGCGGACTCTGTCTTAGAGTACCATCAATTAGGAGGGTTTTAAACGATCCCGGGAGCAATAGGACTGGCCTCTGTGTGCAGAGGTGAGCCCACTATATAAGTGGCAAAATGTACAGGGGCGGCTCCTCCGTTTAGGCGCAGGAGCATTGCCCCAGAGATAGAAAATTAAAATGGTAATAAAGTTAATTTATTACCATTTTATTTTTATACTCCGCCCCCCTCCCCCCCCCCTCAGTCAGACATCGGCATTAAGAAGTTATGGGCAGAATACTTTAAGTCCGTGAGCATGTCCTTTTGGCCGGCTATCTTGCGACAGCCAACTAGTCATTCACATTTTAAACCTCTCTAAGCCAGCTGTCTCAAAAAGCTGAGTTAGAGACAGCATAGGGCTCCAGTGTCCTCGGGAGCAGCAAGAGAGGCCGCTCCCTCCAATCCCGGTTCTGCTCTCATGCAGCATGAGAGCAGCACCAGGATTGGTTACAGCAGTTTTTACTGGAGCCTGCCTGCCTGCCTGGTGAAAACCCGAGCGAGGGGGAGGATGTAGCCAGGAAGGTTAGTGGGTTTATTTTATCTTTACTTATTTTTTTACTTTTATTTTCGTCCTCACTACCCTGCTTGCATGCCAGCCGCCACTGAAAATGTGACAAAAAGCTACAAGGGCTAAGGTGGACTTCTATTTGTGTCATCCTCTAGATGGGAAAATGATTTGCCAGACACCGGGGGGGGCATGAGGGGGGTGCATGGAATGCTGGTGTCTTGGACCTTGTAGCTCTACACCAGGGTTGCCTGTAGTCTAATTTATATGGGGCAGTGGCTGGCTAGTTACAGTCTCCGTTGCAAATAAAAAATTAAAAAAAGAGAGAACAGGAGCCATAGAGATTTCGTTACCCTTTATTAGCTAAGGGGAGTGCGTGGTAGATTTGTTTTTTGTTATTTTATTTCAAAGTGCTTGTTAGAGGTGAGTGTGTTGAGGATGCTCCTCACAAATGCATCTAATAAGTCCTGGGTTAAGGAGGTAATTCTTTATTCTGTTCTTTACCACGCTCTAAGTTGTCCATACTGCAGTATTGAAATGCTTACTTGTTTTATTGTGTTTATGGCCAAGACAATCGTGTTTTGATTAAATTATGCTACGTCTGCGTGTAGAGCCTAAAACGATAGAGCGAGCGAAAGCATCAGCCACATCAAAACTTAGTCTCACAATTTCGATCTGATGAGACCATTACTACGAGCTGTTTTCCCTAACAAGCAGACTTTAGATTGGATCCATTTGATTTCTTCTTTGAAGGGTAGTTCTTGGCGTATTTCACAATCCGATCCCACAAAACATTCAAAGCTCTTGAGTCTACCAGAGCCAAGATAGTCACTTCTCTCTGGTGTGGTGATGTATTGGTAAAAAGAAATGACACTTGTTGATAGGCACATTATTATTTTTATGTGTACAGTCGCGTAGCCTAGATCTGCCGTCTAGGACCGAGTTTCCCTGTTTCTCAACAATGAGGGGCACTGTTGAACAAAATGACTACCCTCGTCTCAATAGAGACATGAACCAGCCTTTGCCTTCCATCCTGTTCCTCAGTAATACGGGCCTTATGAACGTCGACAATCTGCATTGATTTTTCCACATTGGTGGTTTATCCATTATGTTCAGAAGTGGGAGGATAGTCGACTGAACCATATTGTTCCTCTTCTTAACTGCTTCTTTTGAGCATCTGTTTGTAATGTCAGATCAATGAAAGCAGTTGTGGATGTAGGTCAGTTGAAAACCAAGAAGGCCTATTTTAAGTCTTCCTGCAATACTTTGTAAAAGACCCCAGATTCATCAGTTCATGCTTTTGAAATTAATTTGCCATTAACTAATATAAGACACTTACTTGTTGCTTGGCTTCAGCAAGAACAACCTAATAGCAGCTTGGGTTCTTTATTTTTTTCTATCCAAAAATGCCTTCAACTGAAAAAACGAATCCTAATTTGAGAGCCAAGTTCTTTGATTAAAAACCATAGTGGTGACATAAGCCATGAAGATACAAGAGTGGAGCGGACCACGGACTTTACTGGGCTCTGATCCCGCGTTCTTCTTTTGTGACATTGGGAGCCTTCAACTCACTGTAGTGCCTCGCCGCACCCGCTTTGCTGGTGCCGCGACGCGGCACTTACATCTACTGTGGACCTTGGGGGTGCGTGGAGGCAATCAGCGGCGGCCGGGGTGGAGCGCTGCAGGGACTCAGTTGACCAGGAGTCCCTGCTCGGCCTGCCTTACCTGGCCTGCGCACCCTGCGAGCCCCGCCTCCTGCACGTCACATGCCCTATAAATCTAGATCCCTATCGAAGCCCGTGCCCTCTTAGGCCCTCAGAGGCTTGAGGAGGCTGGGCTGGGCCTATTCTCTAACATTTTTCTTAGGACTATTTGCTTGAACTCCTTGCCTGCGTAACTATGTCACTGAACCCTGAAAAACCTCCACCGGTGCAGTCAGGAGGAACTAGTAAAGGTATATTGGACAGCTACTTCACTAAGGTTGTCCCAGACATAGAAAGGGAGACTGTACTGGCTGAGCGCCGCGGTGACCGGCGACGCTTTGTTGAGGGTATGAAAAATAGACCTCCCTTGAACCTTGTAAAACAAATTGCTCCACTTGATGGAAGCTCCAATATTGAAATTGATGATCCTCTATCGATAGACAGCGTTCCTATGCTCCTGCGAGACATATCTCCTTCATCTAATGTGTCTAATGACTTGTACACAAATGCCATATCTCTCCCTAGTAGTAATCCTACCATAGGATCAGATGTGGCAGTCGAGCCACCTTTACCAGCAGTAGGGACTGCTAAGAAGAGGAATAAGAAACCAGTAATGATTAAAGTTTTTGGCCCACCACCAAGTAAAATACGAAAGAGGGGTGGTGATCCGCCACGAATGAAGATTAGTCATTCTGATTTTGGTAAAACCACAAAGGCTATCGTAACAACTGTGCCAATTTTAACGGCCCCTATAGCAACCGTACCAACCCCAAAAGTCCCTATAATAACTGCACCAACGTCACCAGGCTTAAGTATCCCTCTACATTGCCCGTCAATGGAAGCCCTGCCTGCTGCTCCATTGGAAACTTTGGAACACTTAATTAGGTCATTCATATTACCTATAATAGGGAGGTTAAAGAGGGTTGAGCAACGGTTGGGGAACTTAGAGCTGGCTATTAGCAACAAAGCGGGGGTAACGAAGGACCTTGCAAAGTCGGCACTGCCCGCTGCAGCAACAGTGTTAACTCCCACTTCTGTTGCTCATAAAGGTGTAATTAAATCCAACAAGCCTACAAACTCTAAACAGCATGGGGCAATACCTCCCAAAGCAGTTCAAAAAAATGCATTGGTTGATGTTAGTGAAGTACAGAAGGTAGACAATAAAAAAATCTAAAACAGGAGAAAATCGTGATGAGAGGGGAAGCATTAGTCCCACTAGGGCAGGGTATTATAGGGGTCATCAAGTTGAATTACCCCCAGAAGCGGTACCTTTTGTGGTTGTCCTTACGGGAGTCCCCACATTAGTGGATGGAAAGAGGGAAGGGTTCTCGCAGTTAAAAAATAAAACTATACACTGGTTTGCCCAAAATCAGCCACTCCCTTATAACATTAATGGTGAGATCCTGCATGTCCGGCGACTTCAATGGTTGGGAAGCAGACCAAAAGATATAAAGGGGGACCTAATTGTAATTAACTTCAAGGATCCTGGAGCCGTCAGATATATTCTAAATTGGTCCCCAGGCAATGCCGGAAACTCTATTGTTCCTTATGAACTGACCTATTTCTATCCTAGTCCCTTAGTGACCCCTATAATATACCCTGGGGCTCCATCTTGCTTGCGGACTAATCCTATTATGCCTTTGTATAAACGGCAAAGGATGCATGCATTCAACCCTGTGAATCATGATAATTTATCTGGGTGGGATACTGTACCATTTAGGAGTCATAGAAATAGCAATGGAATGATGGACCATCTGCTGCTGTTTACCCCGCTGGAAGTTGCAAATAGATTCGATGCCCTTTCGGGCTTTGATGACTGCGATTGACAGACGGGGCCTCTTATTAATATGCTACCCACCACTGATAATTTAGTTGTTAATGCAAAATTAAGCCCCTTGGAAAAACACTTGGTAACAGAACGTATCACTCAGCCTGCAATTGTCTCTTTTCCTGATGACCAACACCTAGTGAATTGCGAATCTGAGCAAGGTGTAGAAGCTAGTACCTCTGCTTCCAATGACCTTCCTGGCCCCTTGGATTTTGAACACACCAAGCATGATCCGGTTGATGTTCAAGTCAAAATCTTATCCTGGAATGTGGCGGGACTTAATAGTAAACTCCTCATTCCAGAGTGGGGCTCCTTTATGGCCTACACGATATTTTTATGTTGCAAGAAACTTGGGCGCTAAAAGAAAGTGTAGCCCAGGGTTTTGCAACCTACGATATCCTGGCAAGCATGGGGGACAGGGGTAGGCCCTCGGGCGGGTTGTTTATATGGGTTGGTACGCACCTGGGAGTGATGGCAACACCAATCATAACTAACTCATTGGATGTTCAGTGTGTCTTGCTGACCTTGCCTAATGAGCCAAATATTGCCTTGATTAATGTATATTCAAGGCCAGTCAGGCGGGGTCTTGAGTCAGAAGCTATTGAAAAGCTGTTAACCCTTATGCATTCAATTGATTCCTCCACCATATTAATTTTGGGTGGAGATTTTAATTGTCACTTTGAACCCCTCATGGACCCGAACTCTGGTCATCCGGATGGTGTGGATTTGCTTTGGGCAATCCCGGAGCCACTGATTCCCCAGGTCAAGGCATGGACCCCTCTTGTTCTACAATTGCAGTCATTTGCTCTAGCTACATCATTAAGAGCAGGCAATGGGAGGGTGGAGTCCGACAGACCAGGGAGAGCCACGTTTAATCGACTGAATCAGACCTCAATAATCGATTATATTTTTTATTGAGGCTAGGCATTGGGACAGGTTATATGAATTTAGGGTCATTGAAAGGTTTGACAGCGACCATAATGCCCTAGTTTTGTCGCTTAAACCGGGGAGTTTTGGTCTGAAAGTCTCAACTTCGGTTGAGTACTGTGACACTGTGCCACTAATAATAACAAATTGTAGGCGAAGGGTTAAATGGCCTGATTTACAAGCGTCGATCACTAAACTCGCTGAATTATATGAGACTATTATCCCGCTCATCGAAGAGATGGGGAAATCCGGCCATTTGGGCAGGGCAACTGAGATTCATAACCAACTGGTTGCCATATTAAAAGATATCCTGTACCCTGTTAGAAGGGCAAACCATCCTCTTACTACGACTTCTCGATGGTTTAATACCTCCTGTCGGAAGGCCAAAAAGGCCTTGCTTAAAACGATAGTGAGGCCATCAAGGTGCATCGCACAAAATATAAAAAGGCAATTTGTGAGGCTAAAAGGGAGTGGGAAGCCACAATGTGGGAGGAACTGGGATCTGCACTTAGGTGTAAAGATTCCAAATTATTCTGGTCCATTGTCGCAACTGGACTCAGTGGGCATATGCAGGCGCTCGCTCCCAATATTGCTCCTTCAATCTGGGAAAGTCACTTTGCTGCTTTATATGGTAGTCCTGAGTCTGATGCCTCGCCTATTAGTACTCTCGAACCTCCGCAATTGCAGGGTGTTGAGGGAGCTGAGGGGCGCGGATGGTTGATCAAAGCCCATATGCTCCTCGCCCCAATCGAACCCTTCACTTTGATTGAGGTTGAGACGGCTATAGGTAAATTGCTCCCTAACAAGGCCCCAGGATTGGATAAACTGCCTGGGGATTTGTTTAGGGCACAACCTAAAATCTGGGCCCCTTACCTGGTCATTTTATTTAATGGTATTCTGCAGGGAGATGACCTGCCCCCTACCTGGCTAGGAGCAGAAATTGTCCCCATCTTAAGAATGGGCTGTCTGTTAACACCCTCCAACTATAGACCCATCAGTTTAATTGATACTTCACAAAAGCTGAAGGGGAGGGTCATCCTTGACAGGATTCTTGGATGGATTGAAGAGAACGGGATTCTCTCTATACTTCAGGCAGGCTTTAGGGCTGGTACATCTACTCTAGATCAGATATTTCGCCTGCAGGTTCTGTATTGGAAAACAGCAAAGGTAGAGGGTGGGAGCCTCTATCTTGTGTTTGTGGACCTGCGGGCGGCATTTGATCTGGTTCCGCGTGATAAATTATGGAAGGCGTTGGCAGACCTGGGACTCCCGCCATATTTATTAAATGTACTATCTAGGCGAGGTTGTGGTCAGTCCCTGAACAGGCCGCTTATAGAGCGGAATTTTCTGAGATTTTGTCTCTTCTTATATCTAAAAAGATCCCTTGGCTTCAGCACATTCGTGCGGTCAGTACCCGGTTAGGTCTTTTGGGGCTGTGGGAAAATCCTGAGACTTATTGCCTAGGGATATCAAAGAAGGAACTTCTTTCTCACATACGCATGCTGAACTCCCAGTTACTATCGAGCTCTATATCACTGGGCAGGTTGACAACTGAATTCCTCTTAGTCAAATCTGAACCCAAGATTGAAGAATTCATGGACAAAATTGAACCCCCGCTTGCTCGTAAATTATATCTTCAGCTAAGGTATGGCACCCTACCAATTAGATCTTTTACATCTAAAGGGGTAAAATCTAGCAACGAAGTCTGCCATGCATGTAATTAGAAAAATGAGAATGTAACACATGTATTGTTTTTCTGCCCTGCATACTCTGCAATTAGAAAATGTTGGTTGATCCCTATTTGTAAGAATTTGGGATTTTTGCACTTTACACACGCCTGCAGGATATTGACCCATGACACCCATCCTCCCATTGTGTTTGCGGTTTCTCGTTATCTCTTCAGCATGTGACGTAGAAGACAAACTTTTTTAACCTAATTGTACCCACTGCTTTTATCGTTGTATCTTGATAACTTTTAGTTTAATCCTGTTTTATCATTTTATGATTATTTATTGTTTTATTGATTGTGCTGATGTATTTTATGTGCACTTTTTATGGTCATTTGACCGAAATAAAGTTATCAACAACAACAATAATATAAATGCCACCTTTGCTGTCATTAGCAAAAAGTTAAAGTTTTAATAGTATATGTACTTGACATTGTGCCAAAAAGGACTGAAATTACCTGGGACACGATGCTTATTTTTCTGGGGGAGCAAATTGGGGCAGTGGGCTTATCAATGAGATTGCATTACTACTGTTTGCCCCCCTCCATTTGATACTGTAAAAGTGGTGACCACTGTGGCTGTATTAGGATTGGCAAGGAGGCGGGAGCAGTGCAAGAGGTCTGCTACTGCATGGAGGAAGTGCAGGCCAGATACGCTTGGCTGATGCCTGGATGTCTGTGGTGACTGGGGGTAGCAAGGATTTGCTGTGGTGAGGTTTGTGATTAAAGAAAAATAGGTTCTGTCGGGTAGTGAAACAACTGATTTGTCAATTCTATTTGCATGTGACATGAGCACTATTCACTATTGTCACATGTTGCACTTTTTTTTACTATGACAGTCATTTATGAATCACTTTGAACGCATTTTGAAAATATAAAGATATAAATAGTTCTATACAGGCCTTTCTTTTAATTTATTGTAAGAACCTGTTGTGAATTCCTGTCAGAGGGAGGAGGGATTATCACATGCAAATAGAATTGACAAACCAGTTGTTTCACTACCCGACAGAACCTATTTTTCTTTAATCACAATTCACCCAGGTTCTGAGGGACACAGGGTCAACCCCAGTTTTTTTCTTGAAATTGTATTAGCAGGTGCTGACCTGCGAGGGTTTTTCTTACCTTCATTCAGTTTGTATTTTCTAAATAACTTGATTAGTCATTCAGGCACACTTAACACCGGGTGCGTGATATAAAAACGACATCAGGCACTTTAACATCAGGTGCACCATATGAAAATAGCAAGAGAACATTCTTGATATGGTAGAAAAAGAAACTCTTTCATACAGTGAGGATTACATTGCTAGGCTCATACAAGATCAGGGAGCATCAAACTTTCTATTGGGGGCAAGTGGAACTTCAGTGGATACTACGCTCAATGAAAAATTGCAAAAAATAGAGCGTTTAGAAAAGAAACTAGTGAGGCCCGGCTCCACGGCCATGTTCTAACTAAATATCTGTCTGCGAATATAATTCCAAAAGGTTTGCAAGTGAAAAACGAACCCGCCATCTTCATTTAAATACCACGGTTCAGAGAAGGATTTAGCTTCGTAGCTAACAATTGCTCAAGGCACTGGATGGTGCTAGGTGTGGAGACGGCCATCGACTACGTGAAAAAACTCACACAAGAAATAGCGGACCTCAAAAAAGAAATCCTAGACGACAGTGCCTTAACCAACGCGAAAGAAGCACTTGAACGAGCAGAGAAAGCACTTGTTGAGTTCAATACTATCACCTTGAACAGAAAGCTAGACAAATTGTCAAAGGACATTAAAAATTACGATAAGAAATTGACATACCCCTACTTATCTGACGATTATTACCAACTAGATCAACAAGGGTTCTTGACAAATAAGAACAGACAGGGCTCAAGACGCTACTATACATTCTCACACTTCGGCAGGGAGCGGATCAGATTCGGAATACGAGGGTCCTTCCACCAGCAAACAATCCTTCCAACCCCCTCAACAACAGCAACATTTTTTAGACCAGGGCTACCACCAATCCAACCGGGGTGGGTCAGCCGATCGAGGTTGGGGCAATCAGAGGAGATGGAATCGAGGAGCGGGCGCCAAGAGAGGTGCAACAAGAGTGAGGTTCTTCCCGTCAGAGACTCATGGGGAGATCTCTACAAGAAAACAAACATATCGATGGTAATGATGAATCGTGTACAAGAGACAGCGGATCAATCAGACCAGAATAGTAGAGTGGCATTCTCAACAACCACAATAGCAGCAAATACATCAAGCACTATAGATGAAGTGGAAAACATGAACATTAGAGAGGCACTCTCAACAACCACGGTAGTAGCAAATACATCGAGCACTACAGATGAAGTGGATAATATGAACACACAACAAGCTGATTTGAATATACAGAATCAGAATATACCGCACCTGTTGGATCAAAACACAAGGGAGAAACTTCGAGTAACAACAACAGTAGCCAATACATCAAGCATTACAGAGGAAATAGAGAACATAAACTTACAACAACCAGATCTGAATGGACAACCTGTGTTGAATCTGAATCCTACTGATCCCATCATCAATCTCTCGGATTTCAGGATTACAACAGCACAAAGAGAAATATTGAGTAAGGGGTTATCATTCGTGCCTACCAACAAACCGGATTCCTTCACAACGAAATTGGAGCTTCAATTTTTTTTTCGGAAAGTAAGGCTAAATATTACTTTGGCAGGAACACATATATACCGAAATTCACAGCTACACCTTTCAAGCCACCGTCAACATTTACACCGAATGCATACTGCACGAGTCAACGGATTTTGGCCTTCGAACAAATTGTGATGCAGGAAGTGATGGAGACATTGAATGAGAGACAATACATAAAACACAACATAACTAGAGATGAAAGATCTGCCATAAAAGAGCTACGCGATAATCAATCGATTGTGGTAAAAGCAGCTGACAAGGGGGGGGACATTGTGCTGCAAAATACGAGCGACTACATCAGCAAAATCCAACAGCAACTAGGAATAAGAGAAAGCTACCAACTGACAACAAAGGGTCCCACGAACAGCATTAAGTCCCTCATTGGTACGTTGGCGGAAGAAGGTGTAAAAGAAGGTTTCCTCAGCCAATCGGAAAAAGAATTCTTGACTAAAAAAGAGCCCCCGAATACCAACGAAATATACCTTACCAAAGGTACATAAACGCATGGATAAACCGCCAGGAAGACCGATTATATCGGGTTTTGGCTCAGTGATAGAACCAGCCAATCAATTCATAGATTTCTTTCTTTAACCATTGGTATCACAGACCAAGTCTTATGTACGGGACACCACGCACATAATACAGCTATTGGAAAATCAGCCATTGACTCAAACACACAGTTTATGGTTACACTTGATGTGTGTTCGCTCTACACGTCAATACCGCAAGATAGAGTGATACAAGTAATCAAGGATGCGTTGGATAAACGGCCAGCACCACATTGGGTCCCCACAAGTTTTTTAGTGGACTTGTTGGAAATTGCCATGAGGAGAAATTATTTTGTATTTCAGCAACAGTTTTACTTCCAGTGCAAGGGAGTTGCAATGGGAGCTACATATGCACCAATTTTGGCAAACATCTATATGGACAGTTATGAGAAAGAACATCTCTACTCCCAGGATAACCCGTACATCAATTCTATAGCTGTCTGGAAAAGATATATAGATGACGTGATCATGATTTGGACTGGGTCCGAATCCCAATTAAAAAACTTCTTTACCTGGCTTAACCAAAGGAGTCAAGACATCCAGTTCACTACAACCCATAATCGGTATACCATTGATTTTTTGGATTTAACATTTAAAGTGGAAGATAATATCATTTACTGCGACCTATTCAGAAAACCAACAGAGAGAAATACGATTCACAAATATGATTCCTGTCACGCGTGTAACTTGCGCGACAATTTACCATTCGGTCAATATCTTAGAATGAGGCGCAATTGTACGAGAAGGACTGACTTTTTCAGGGAAACTAACACACTCACCGCACGTTTGCGAGAACGAGGTTACCCACAGGGCCTACTGAAGCAGGCCAGAAAGAGGGCATGGTATTACCCAAGAGAAGAACTGCTCAAACAGAAAGAAAAGGAATCAAATGAAAATACTCTTGTCTGTGTCACTACATTCCACTCAAGGAGCAACAACATCAAAAAGATCATCCAAAAATATTGGAACCTGGTGGCATCCGAACTTCAGACTGATGAAGGCCCATTATTTGCTTTTAAACGAGGCAGAAATCTCAAAGATAATGTGGTCCAAGCCTACCTAGAACCCCGGAAACAACCGAACTTGAGAGACCAACTGGGATTACCTCCAATATTGGGTCATTATAAATGCGGTATGTGTAAAGTACGCCCATTGTGTTTGGAAGGGCCAGTACTGATTCATGAGAATAAGACCTATAAACTTCCCTCTCTGACCAATTGTAACACTCCAAATGTCATTTATATCATCTTGTGCCCCTGCAATAAGGCATACGTTGGGCAGCGGATCTTACAGCATATGAGCCGTATCCGATGCAAAACACAAGGAGCGCCATTGGTAGAACATTTCACGACCAATAATCATCCTGTGGAAAGTCTAAGATGGAGAGTACTCGAGAAAATAACGGTTAACCCGAGAGAGGGTTCTATGTCAATTGCTATGAATAAGAAAGAGTGCAACTGGATACGCACCCTAGATTCTGTAGTTGTTGGCCTTAATGAACACGAGGAGACTGCAAAACAAATGGGTCTACTGTAACTGTAATATATATACACACTACTCATGTATTCCAAAGTCTTGTTGATATAGGCTGTGTGCTATGAACACAAACATATTGGGCACTTCTAAATACAATTTTGACCTAACTATTGTATTTATGATTTCTGTGATATATGATCAATGCCCAAAAAGCTTGTTTGTACATGGCTGTACTGAAAACATATGCCAAAAGTTTGACTGTTAGGCATGTGACTTTATACATGCATTCATCTGCTTTTTCATGCGAAAAGAGTCGGAATCAGGCACAACACACGTGTCTTCGCAATCATCTGCAATGTGTTTTGATTTGGTGTCCACATTTATGCATTTTTTGCAACTAATGTGTATTAGCTATATGAGATAAGGTCTAAAGTCGAGGACAGTATTTATATTTATGTAAACAGGTACTCTGTTTTGATTATGAGCTATCCTATCGCAATTCTAAAACTGTGCGTAATGCTAATGTGGTTATATTGGAAGGACGTTACACAAATGTATATATCTGTTCGTTTGCACAATGAATTACATATTGTTCCATGCTTCTGAGGTCTAAAATCCAAGACCGTGTTTTCATTTAGGTAAAACAGCTAATCATTTTAAGCCATGTCTTGGTCTTACAATTCTGAAACGGTGTATAATTTTTGAAATATTCACTTCCTGAAAGATACGAGGGAGACACATAAACATACATCACGTGACACCAGTGATGCCCGGACGTTAGCCAACCATGACCTTTAAAACCTTTCGTTTCCGGCTGTATCGGTAAGCTGACTAATTGCAGCGTTCCTGAAAGCAGCTGAGAATCGTATGGACGATATCATTCCCGTCTTCGGGTAAGCGCCCAAAGATAAATAAACTGTAACGTTTTTGTTAATAACCCAAAGGGCAGAGCTTCACGCGACACCACAAGTTGATGCTACCTTTGCGTACCTCAATGCTGCAACTAGTTTAAATGCCCGATGTCTTAAAGTAACAACGCGCCCTTGTGCACGCGCCATTAACGCGGGAAGTCTTCCATACAGAATTAACTGGCAACATATTTTATTGAAGTGACATTGTAACAATGTAAATGCCCTATGTCCTAAAGTAACAACGCGCCCTTGTGCGCGCGCCACTAACGCGAGATGTTTCCCATATGCAGCTTGAAATAAGATCGCACCAACTAGCAAAATATTTTATTGAAGCGGCATTGCAACAATGTAATTTGCAATTGTGGCTGCATGATACATCGCGTATGTGATCATAATGAGGCACAGAGTAATTCTTGTATGTGGCAAAAGGTAGCATCACTGCCAGCGCCGCATTGCATTAAATACATAATTACTCTTTTATCCCCCATAGATGTGATGATAACGAGGCACTCAGTAAATTCCACAAGTGCCAAGTAGTTACAACACTGATAGTGCTGCATCTCTTTCATACAAGTTAATGTAACACTCTTAGTTAAATATGGGGTAACCACTTAGTCGTAATTCAGCGCGAACCATTGTAAGCTAAAGTCTTTATTCTGTACATAGTGGTAATACCAGAGATTGACACCTCCCCTTCATTTACAGATTTGAAGACTAAACCATTTCAATCCAGTCCAGGTGACTCATCTGCACTTGAACTCCAGGGTGAGTATTATTACCGCCCACAATAATAGTCATACTATCGAGCCCCAATACCTTCCTCTGACATAATATCCTTCTGACTTATTCACAGACTGTCGTGCTTGATACACCTGTCTTGAGAAAGACCCGCTGCGACCTTATTCATCCTGGCACGCGAAGGGTCGAAACGTCGACATCATTACTATTGGCCCCAATACTCCAGAAACCCAATAGAATTGACAAGCAGCACATGGGATTCTGTAAATTTGTATTAATGGATGGCCTCTGTTGAAAATCAACCTTGTATATACCTGTATAAATTGTTTATATTGGAAATCACTAGTGTACATATTGTATATGTCACATGAGCACTATTCACTATTGTCACATGTTGCGCTTTTTTACTATGACAGTCATTTATGAATCACTTTGAACGCATTTTGAAAATATAAAGATATAAATAGTTCTATACAGGCCTTTCTTTTCATTTTTTGTAAGAACCTGTTGTGAATTCCTGTCAGAGGGAGGAGGGATTATCACATGCAAATAGAATTGACAAATCAGTTGTTTCACTACCCAACAGAACCTATTTTTCTTTAATCACAATTCACCCAGGTTCTGAGGGACACAGGGTGAACCCCAGTTTTTTTCTTGAAAGTGGTGAGGTTTGGGCCTTTTTCAAGATCCTCCTGCATTTCTATTAATGCCCATCTGTGGCTCCTCTCAACCGTGGCCATGCCCGCCATTTATTCTATCACTCTTTGCGGTGCCACACCCAAAATTCTCCTAAGCTCACTAAAAACCTTTCTCCTTCACGAAAAATGGTCGATTTAAAATGATTCATTGACCAATTGGCAGCCTCTGGTGAATTTGCTAATTTTTCTCAGTGAGCGGGAGTGTTTTAGTCCTCGCTTTGTCTCCAGAGTTGTCCTCATTAAAATATTGCCAGAAACCTCTACATTAGCTCATTTACTTGTAACTGGCTCTGCTGCTCATCACTTTTCGCAAAGATATTGTTGGTTTACAGCAGTATTGTTTGTCCTATTCATAATGAACACATAACCTTCTTTGTTTTCAAGGTCTTTTGCTTCCACTACTCCTCTTCACAGTATGCGCACAAACCCAGTGGTAATGACAATAAGCGAGTAAAAAAATACCAGACTTCTACCACAAAATAGGCGTTACCCTTAAAGCTGGAGGATATCCCGGACAAAAGTAAAAATATAAACCCATTTATAATGGACACAAATGATGCTGTCCTAGGCATCAAAGACAAATAGTCCCTCTTTGAGTCCAGAGTTGCAGAAGTTAACAGCGAGTTAGTGAGGACCAGGATGTGATGGCCAAGGTAAAATTCTGCTCAAAGAAGTTATGCTATAAAAAAACAACAGAGGACTTAAGAAACCGCAACAGATGCAACTATCTGAGAATCTATGGTATTTCCAACGGTACATAGGGGTCAGATTTGATCACATTCCTTAAGCCCAACACCCCCAAGATCCTCGTCATGAAGGATTTATCTGAAGCTCAATGACATGCCTACTGGGAAGGTTGGAAGGGGGGTGATAGGAGGGAGGGCTTTATATAGCATTCAGATTTGATTTAAGGTTGTCTAGAATGTTGGGTTACTGCACTGTACTTTCCTTCTTTCCTCTCTAGTATCATGGAGGGCGGGAAGGGGGGATACTGTTATTCATCACAAAGTTTATTATGCTCCCATATTATAGGCCTGTAACTTTGCTCTCTAGCATTCAGTTGCTATCCAGGTAGCTTTGGACCATGACTGCTTGTTTGAACCTTTGAAACTCAATAAAATGTGTTTAAAAAAAAAAACAACAGAAGGCGTGGCAAAGATGGCGTTCTTGTAGGACATTGCTTCACAGTTGCTCTGGCTCACCGACTTCTATAGCCTCTTCATTGCACTCCATGCTACGCTCTTCTTGGTGGAGGACACCGCGCTGCCTGCCTTCTTGATATCTCGCTGTGACCCACAGAGTTTGGGAGACCGCTGCGACCTCGCTGGGTACAGAGCTGAGCCGCATGAGGGCCGAGTACGGAGTGCAGCGCTGAGGTCTACCTGCTGCGGCTCGTTCCCGGACATCGGAGCCTGCCAGCGACTTTCTGGGGGCATTCCTTCCTCCTTTGGGACTGCAGTTACCTGCTGGTGCATTGTCCCCTCTCACCCCCTCCCCCCCAACTGCGGGGAAGCCTCTCCGCCTCAGGGCCGCTTTTTCGTGGGGCCTGCCGACTCTCGCCATGTGGGGTGCAGCGAGGGGGTGCTGCCATAGGTGAAGACACCCCAGCGCCGGTGACTCGAGCAGTTAGTGGTGCACACCCCCCCCTCCTATGGCTCTGCATCCTTTCATGACCCCTCACACTGGACGGATGGTGAGTTGGCTTTCGTCTGCGCAGTTGTCCATGTGGTGAAATGGCGGGCCTTGATGTAGCTCCTCCGGACACCTGATGGCCGCGCCAACGTGCATACTACACAGGAGCACTGAACTCCCTCACAGAGGTAACGACCGTTCCGATCCTGCCCACCGTGAGCCCAGTTGCTCTCCCTGGATCCGGGGCCTAGTACATCCACCGAAGACGTCACTTGGTGGAGAAGATCCTCCGCACAGGCACTGCCGGGAGCTGGGCCCCCATGGCGTCGGCACCCTAGGAAGGATCGCTCGGTGAAGGACATGCTACAAACCAAGACAGTGAGTCAAAGCTCGGAGACGGCTGCGGGAACACCGGACGGAGCAGATCCACCGGCCACGAAGGCCTTCATGACATCGCTCTTCTCAGCACTTAATGAGGATCGCCAGGAAGTCAAAGATCAACTGGCAGTGGATCTTCGTGAAGTCCGACGCGATGTCTTGGAGATTGGTGACCGAGTCGCCACGCTGGAGGAGCACGAGAATGGATGCGACAAGGAACTTGAAATGCTGCAGCAGGAAGTTCTCCTGCTCAAGGAATAACTTATCGAACTACAAGGGCAGGCGGAGGACTTGGAGAACTGCTCCCGCCGCAACAACATGTGTATCCGAGGAGTGAAACTGGGAGCGGAGGAAGGTGATCTAGTGGAATTTGTACAGGCCCTGTTTTGACATATTCTAGGCCCGGATCACACAACAGAGATCCAAGTTGACCGAGTACACCGGGTAGGCTGGTCCGGCCGTAATGCTGCTCTCCCACCGGATATCATAGTGTGCTTTCACAATTTTCAACTGAAAGAACTTATACTACGCAAAGCTAGGGACTCGCACCCCCTACAAATCCGAGGACTCACTCCAACGCTTTATCAAGACCTCGCTGCAGTCACATTGTTCAAACGGCGGGAATTCCTGACCATTACTCCGCATCTGAGGGAGAAAGGGATCACCTATGCATGGGGTCATCCCTTCCGCGTCATCTTTAAGTATGAAGGGAAACTACACCAACTGAGATCTCTGCACGAGGCCTCCTACCTTCTTGGTCTCCCGCCTCCAGTCCCGTCACGCCCACATAAGGCATTCCCACCCGCAGCGCCAGGCTGGACCACTGGCACACCGTGGGCAAGCCCCCCTCGCCATCCCTTGGCCCGGACGCAGCAGCTGGAGCAAAGGAAAGGGAAAATGTCCTGGCATCTCTGGCCGGCAGCCCAGCCAATACATCCCCAGCCTGATCCTCTCCCATAGCCTACACATGGAATTCTCCACTCTAGCAGGCCGTAGGGCTGACCACCCTACCCTATTGTCCCTATTGTAGACCTGATTCGTCACCTCCCCCTGAACTCTGTTTCCATTATGGAATTGTGTCATTCCCGCACTGTTGCGGATTTTCTCTTATTGGTATAGCAACTGACCGATATAAGTTCGGTCTGATGATGCCTTTACTACTCATGTTGTTTTGGGGATGTTTTTTTCTTTTTAGGGCCAGATGGGATTTCTCTTCAGTGAATCCTTTTGTCCGTCACGTATGCAACAATCGCACATGCTTAGCCATTCTCACTCACCACTTCTTTTCTGCCCTGTCTCCATCTTGGGGTGGTGCGCCCCTTCTAAGAGCTCAACTAACTCTTCCCTTCCCATCTGGATCTTAAAATAATCAGTCTCAACACCCGGGGTCTTAACAATTCATTTAAGCGGAGAGCGGAGTTGTCACTACTGGAAAACTCGGGGGGGGGGGCATTTATGCCTCATCCAAGAAACCCATCAGATACCCACAGCCTGCGGCACAGACCCTTCCCTCACCAGTACTGGTCCTCTATGACCAGCAAGTGGGGAGGGTGGCCATTCTAGTGGCTAAACACTTTAGGGGTTCGGTCATCGGGCCAGTCACAGAGATGAAAGGATGCCTTTTGGCCCTGCGCCTCCAACTAGGTTCTTCCTGCACTATTGCTTCTATCTATTCCCCTAATGAATGCCCAGAGAAATTCCTACTAGAGTCCTGCGCAAAGGTGCTGCATTCTCCTGACCCTGTGGTGGTGGTGGCAGGCTACCTCAATCTAGTGATGAATAGGGAGCTGGATCATTCTGGAGGTGCGGGCGCCCTTTCAGCAACCGGTAGGGACTGGCTGTGTGATGCCGGGGTGCCTGGCGCTGTCTGCACCCTAATGAAAGGGATTATTCATATTATTCGTCCGCACACAAGACATATGCTCGTCTTGACTACTTTCTAGTCACCCCAGCTGCTTGGTCCTTGGTCACAGGGTCTACTATTGAGGCAAGGGCCCTCTCTGATCATGCGCACATTACCCTGTCCTTACTTCCCCTCTGAGTGTTCTACTTCTGCTTTGCGATGGCGCCTGCGAGACTCCTTACTTAGGTCCCCAACTGTAGTTGTGGATATTAGGCGTTACATTACTGACTATATAGCAGCTAATGACGGAGGGGACAAACCACTCTCCTCGGTATGGGAGGCGCTTAAATTAGTTGCAAGCTGTACTCTCATAGCCAGAGCTGCTTATGACAACAAGCACAGACAAACGATGCCTGCGGATTTAGAGGCGATGGTTAGAGTTAGAAGCCATACATAAGCGCACGGGCGCTCCCGGAATAAATGTATGTTGTTATCCTGCAGTCTTTTCCCCCCGCAGGGAATCACAACGCGGTTGTTACAACGACTGCGTTGTGATTCCGCATACCATTACACCGCAAGTCAGACAAATGACTTGCAGAGGGTGGGGCGCTAATCTACTATTCCAACTCCAGTCTGTGCGGACAATAGGGAAGGTGTTGGATTTGAAATCCAACCCCCCACGCCCCGCCCCACCCCCCCTCTGCAAGTCGTCGTTCCGACTTGCGGAGTAATGGTATGCAAAATCACAACGCAGTCGTTGTAATGACCACGTTGTGATTCCCTGCGGGGAAAAAGATTTGGGTTAAACGTTGATCTCCCCACATATGGCGACAACTGGAGAAATAATGCCTCGAGCTTCGCCGTCTCGATCTAGTCTGCGCTCAACGCGCTTGAAACATAAATACTTTGTGGGCTTCAACAAAAGGGGCCGTATGTTGGCACACTGCCTAAGCAGCCAGCAAGAGGCTCACTCGGTTTCAACGCTCCATTAAGAATCTGGTCAATCCCCTCTCTGGCGACGCCCACATAGTATTGGCCTTTCACTCCATTTATAGCTTACTCTACGCTCTGCGTTCCTCCCTGCACCCGGATCCCTCGGACTACCTCAGAAAGGCAGCGGTGACTCCCTTGCCTGCAGGCGAAGCAGACGCTATGGAGGCGCCTATACGCACAGAAGTGATATCTGCGATTGCACGGCTGAAGCTACAAAAGACCCCAGGGCCCGATGGCTTCAGTGCCCTTTTTTATAAAATTTATTGCGCGGAACTTGTGCCTTTGCTAACCCGTTTATTTAACTCCTTTGCGGACACGGGGAACCTCACCTTCTCTATGCTGCAGGCCTTTATTTCAGTTATCCTCAAACCGGGTAAGGATCCGGAACTTTGCAGTTCCTAAGGGCCGATCTCTTTACTGAATATAGACGCCAAGCTATTATCTAGTATACTTGCACACAAACTAAACCCCCATATGCTGGGTCTTGTTGACCCGGATCAGTACGGCTTCATTCCAGAAAGGCAATGTGGGGACAATAACAAATGCATTTATCACCTCATTGACAATGTGCGCCAGTCAAAGGAGGAAGCCCTTCTCCTAGCGATTGACGTGGAGAAGGCATTTGACCATTTACATTGGCCGTACCTCTTTGCGGCTCTTGAACGCTTTGGTCTGGACCGCGATGCCGACGCTGGATTGCAAGTATTTACAGCTCGCCTCAGGCGGCTGTTTGGGTCTATGGCGTCCTCTTTGATCTCTTTGCAGTAGGGCGAGGAACATGGCAGGGTTGCACCCTTTCTCCCCTGCTTTTTGCCCTATATATGGAACCATTGGCCCAGCGACTCAGTGACAACCCCCTCACGCATGGTATCCCATTTGGTTTAGATTGGCACCTTATTAGTTTCAATGATGATGACCTTATTTTCTCAGTGCAAAACAACAGTTGATGGACAGAATGCAGAACAATGTCATACATTCACCCCAGTACAGAGATCTGGGCCTAAATCCATCGTTTTTTTGCACTCCACACCACCCCAGTTCAGACATGGCCATATGCAAATCATCCTTGACCCTGTGCCTCATGGGAACAGTCCAGCCCGAACTGCCAAGCCATGTCTTTCCTGGACCGGAATCAAGCATCCTAGGACCGGTTTCTGGCTATCAGCCGTCTTCAGCCAGGATAGCTTGACTCCAGTGGTGTGGAGAGCATGGGACTCACGTCTGAGCATACCCATCCCACTCGGGGTGACAAATGCAAAACAACAGTTGATGGACAGAATGCAGAACAATGTCATACATTCACCCCAGTGCGGAGATCTGGGCCTAAATCCATCGTTTTTTTGCACTCCACACCACCCCAGTTCAGACATGGCCATATGCAAATCAGCCTTGACCCTGTGCCTCATGGGAACAGTCCAGCCCAAACTGCCAAGCCATGTCTTTCCTGGACTGGAATCAAGCATCCGAATAAAGAACCGATATCTGAGATTAGGTGATCACATGAGTAGAAAGACTACAGTTTACAATTCATGTATCACGTAGACAAGGGTCTCCAGTTATTAAGGGCAATGTGTCCACCATGATGAGGACCTATATCCAGGGTCAATGTTGAAGTCTAAAATGCACGAATGGGTGATTAGAGTGTCCGCACGAAAGCCAGAATAGAGTCTAAGTGGAAAACGCCTAGAAAGAATGATAGTGTGTATGTAGAACACTTCAGTGTCAATATGCAAGGTATAAAAGATGGGAGATAGGAACAGGAAAGTGCTGGAGTGCTGAATTGGTGTGTTATAAGAGCGCCAAAGGAATATATAGGGGGTGCGGAGTACAACTCCTGCTATAGTGCTCAGATGTACAAATGTGCCATGGTGGTATAAAAATAACTGAGTTTATCAGACGACATTGGCCAAATAATTAAGGCAAACTGTTATTGCAACAAGGAAATACCTGTGTCGAGGTTCCAGCTGGAACGCTTGAAACACAAGTTTCTGTCACAATGGAGGATACCAGAATTGAAATTGAAACACAAACCAGGGCAGAGATGCGCTGGGTAAATTGACAAAATCAGTGTTCATGTGTGTCCTAGTCTGAAATAACCCCCAGGATGTCAAGGGGTACATAGAATAATGGCAGTGTGGCTAGAACAGTAGCAATGTAACACTGTTGCATGGAACATAAATATCACATAAGTCAAGCAGCAAAACATACAAACTGAGTGTTGACGTAGGAGAAACACCTGGACAAGCATCATCTGAGTAGTATGTTGTACAGTGACTGTGCTGAATCAAACATCGCTATTGGGGTTCTATAAATAGTTGTGTTGGTCCTCGCTGATATTGAGGCCCGCAGGCGCTTTGTTGTTATATACAGATATATATATATATATACTGCTCAAAGATAACACGGGGTACTCCGGGGCATGTTGATTGCTGCTCTAATTCAAACAGACGTGTTTTGGCAGAGATGCCTTTTCACTGTTGCTCAATTAAATGTAGCATATAGTGCACAAAATCCTCCCAATTTTAAATACCACTCCCATTTCAATTGGCTACCTAAGACAGTGACAGAGGACTGCAAGTTCTTATTGTTATTAATAATTCCTCATGTTTCAAATAGCAACCTAGGTATTTCTCCTCCGTGATTTAAATTGCAGGATACATGCCACTTTACTCCATCAGCTCCTACAAATGCAGAGAAATACTTCAGGCATCTCAATGCAATTGGCATTCACAATGTTACATTGGCATTGTACTTCAGATGCATTTTGTGCATTTTGTACATTGACATAACTCCTCACTTGCCACAACTTAGAATTCATACCTGCAGGTGCCCGTTTGAAAAACAAAGCATTCTACAGTTCGATAGCTCAGCCAGAAGCGCAGACTTCATTCCAATTAGTGATGGCCAAATTAAAATTCCTGTCTAATGATGTTTTTCTATTAAAAAAAACAAACGGAGGACTTAGAAAACCGCAACTATCGAGAATCTATGGTATTCCCAACGGTACAGAGGAGTCAGATATTATCACATTCCTTAAGTCCATTATCCCCAAGATTTTCTTCATGAAAGATTTATCTGATCTTAATATTCGAAGATTTTCTTCAGTCCGGATGTAGCACAATCTACGGCCACTTGGAGGAAAGAATTTTCGGACTTGATTCCGGCCTTCAATCTATGAATGCAAGCTATGGTCTTATTCACACTTATTTCTTCAAGGTTACGTTAAAGACAAAACGACCATCTTCGATAGCCTAGCGGATTTGATTCCCTACACACACCCCACCCTGGCACAACCTGAACTTTAATTCATTTTTCCTGATTGTGTTCCATACCATGTACATAAGTTTCTTCTTTCCTATATTTTTAAACACATTTATAGTCTACCTTTGATGTTCTGTCTGACGTGTTATCTAATCTAATGAAAGGATTTTTTCCCATAGATTTTTACCTCTAAGCTCTCCTCCCTCTATCTTGTAAAATGTGTGTGTGTATGTGTATATATATATCTTTATATATTATATATATAGATGTATATATATATATATAAATCTATCATCTCCAGAGGGGTTTGGTTGGTGTCTTGGCTGGCCTCTGCCTTTGTTTCACCCCCTTCCTCCTTTACTATACCTTTCAATTTGTTACTAACACTCACGGCTAAAGTCTCCCGGATTTTTGCCATCTTTTCTTTAATACTAACAGGGAACCTTTGTACGTACCATTTTTTTTTCTATCTCAGTATTTTCCTTCCCTCTATACTCACTTGTCCCTAATGCAATTTTTTTTTCTTACACAAATGTCCTATGCTTGTTTTTGATGTGTTTATATCTTCTATATTCTCTTGAGGTTTTTACATTAGTCAATAGTGCTATATTTGAAGTTATAACACCTAATGTTCTTAACTCATCTCTCATATGAGTTATGTGTTGTTTCTTGGAATGGTGAAGGCTTATGTAACCCCTTTAAAACCTAAAGGGTTCTCACCCATCTATCCCTACAGAAATGTCACATTGCAATATTGCAGGAAACTCACCTTAAAGAACAGGACCATATCTCTCTACGGCTAAACTGGGTGCCTTTTGCTCCCCTGCCCTTAAAATAAAAATATTATTCTCATCCATAGAAAATGTAAATTTTCACATTGAAAAAAAAGCAAAGGATGACTAAGAAAGATGTTTTTTTTTTTTTAAAACTCTTCAGCTAAACAACACACATATCTCTACTTGTAATGTCTATGGCCCCAAGGGGTATAGATCCACAGTACTTGGAAAAAATTTCAACTAAATTATCTTGCCCATCAGATAACCTTAATGTAAGGGGAGGGGTGACTGTAATCAGTAAATGGGCCCCTTTATTAATCAAAGCTCTCAGACTGAATCTATACCCACCAAAGTGCAAAAAGCTATTAAACAATCGTTTGTAGAGGACTGATTATGCATTTAGATCTTCTCACCCTAATGAACAAGAATTTACCTTTCATTCCAGATCTAGACTAGATTACATATTTTCTATCTCAAAATGTTTTTCAATCCAATTTGGACTTCTATTTTAAATCGATTCTCATTTCTGAAAATGTCCCCTTTCTAGTAGATCTAGATATCCTAACTGAGACTCCTCGTTCCAACACATGAAGATTTAATAATGCCCTTTTGCGTGATAAGATTTTTGTTGAACAATCTGAAGTTTTTTCGAATGAACTTTTCAATGTCAATCTCCCTTCCGAGAGACCGATGCATTTATTTTAGGATGCATTTAAATCAATGATGAGAGGCTTTATTACTGGTTACGTTACAACCCAAAACAAACTAAAGCCCTTAAAGACTCTTCAAATTTGCGTTAAAAAATCTAAACACTCTATCATAAATATTTTCATTCATGCAGGCAATCCCTTTGACACGATTGGCCTGAACCAAACTTCAGTATTATAGGCAACTCCTAGAAAATGCATGCAGTGTTTTACTTAAATATGATGGTCATAATAAAGCAGGCAAATTACTAGCCAAATATTTAAAAGTTATGAAGCAAAGATCGAAGATCCGTACTTTCACTGATGAACATGAGACCAGACAAAGCAGTGGCTCAAAACATTCAAAATGTTTTAATGACTTATACACTTGTCTACGCATATAGCTTTGTCTGAACTGGGGTGGCAAAGTGAGCTAAAGAATGATAATTAATTTAACCCAGATCTGTGACTGGGGGTGAGTGTCTGAAACTTTTCAGCGCCCTGTCCATCATCTCCTTGTGTTTGCTTTGTTCGTCCTAAGTTGGCAGGGAATGTCCAGAAGAGGGTCCCATTCGCACTTTGCCACTGGATTCAAGCTAGCCTGGCTGACAAGGGGAATCACCCCGAAATTAGTCCCTGGATGCTTGTTTCCGGTCCAGGGAAAACCTGGCTTGGCAGTTCAGGCTGGACTGTTCCCATGCGGCACAGGGTCAAGACTGATTTGCATATAGCTGTGTCTGAATTGGGGTGGCAAAGTGAGCTAAAGAATGATGATGATTCAAACCAAATCTGTGACTGGGGTGAGTGTCTGAAATGTGGACATAGCGCTGAAACATTTCAGACACTCACCCCCAGTCACAGATTTGGGTTGAATCCATCATCATTCTTTAGCTTACTTTGCCCCCCCAGTTCAGACACAGCTATATGCAAATTGTGATTCTCCTATTACTATGACTAGAGAATCTGGATTTCATTAAAGACACGGAGGCTGACATTATGCAATATCTTTTAATTCTAAGCAGCCACATACATCACAATGCAAAGGTTCCAGAAAAGAACATTGAAAGAAAATAAATGGCAAGAGTTGACAACAAACTGTCTCTTTTAAATGGCGATGAGAAAATAAGTACATTCAGAGGTATGATAAACTTCAGAGATTTCGGATTGAAGACTTGAAAGCTTCTAAAGGATCCAAATGGAGGCGTGAAGAAGGAAGTAACCAAAAGAGACCGTCGGTTATGAAGAAGGGTTACCTGAAAAGAGAGAGAGAGCTGTAAACAAGATAATAGTTAATTCAAAAGCACTACAGGTATCAATCTAAACAAATAAGAATGGATAAAGAAATCACAATACACTAGGGAATGGGAAGGGTGGGATAATGTCAGCCTCTGTTTTTTTAATAAAATCCAGATTCTCTAGTCACGGTAATGGGAGAATCGCAGTTTCATTACAAGAACGGAGGCTACATTATGCATGTTGGGAGCTTTGTAAAACAACATTAGACATATGTTCAATTGGTTTGCAATAGTGACGTGCAAAGGTGTTAGCGTTTGACCAGTCGGCTGCTTTGCAAATGTTATCCAACTTACCTCCAGGCCATAGAGATTTACTGGCCATAGCACCTCTAACAGAGTGAGCTTTCAATTTTGTTAAATCAATACCTGCTAAGTTCAAGGCAGTTTTAACCCATCTAGCAATGGATGTTGAGGTTATAGCTTTATGATGTTTAAGCAATTAAATAAAAAATTGTTTCTCATTTGCTGTGCGTAGAGAAGACATTTTCTGATCGTAAACTCGCATGCACTCAACAACACAGAGTTTTGGGCAAAGGTCGAAACGTGGATAGAAGCTAGAATCACACATGGTTTTGGTTCTTCTGTAAATTTCGAATTTAACTCCAAAGATGTTATAAGACCTGTTAGAGATCTCCAGAGCTTTGGCGTCAGAGACTCTACGGCAAGAGATAAGACATAGAAGAGTAGCAAGCTTTATGGAAAGGAACTTCCTATTCAGAAGGGAGTTATCTGGCCATGAACTAAAAAGCTCCATGATTAAGTTACATCCCAGAGGGTTTCATATTTGTCTTCATGAGGCCTTCTTAGCTGAATGCTTTTCATTACTCTGCAAACAATGGAATTTTTACCTACCGTTTTCTCATTGACAAGTATATGGCCAGCGGAGATAGCCGATCTATAACAATTGATAGATCTATAGCTTAAACCCGTATCAAATTGTTCGACTAAAAAGTTAACTACGTAAACAATAGGTGCCTGTAAGGAATCAAGTTCCTTTCCAGGCACCAATGAACCCAGCATTTCCAGATGTTGTTATATCTGTAGTGAGTGCCTCGGGCCTAAGACTCTCTGAGGAGAGTTGCAGCTGATGATGAAAGCCTTGTGGTTTTGTTGGATCTCCTGACACTTTCCAAGCAAGAAGGTTTAAACTCCCTGTTTGGTTTAGGGTGTGAAAATCTCCATTTACGTCTGTTAGGAGATTCTCTTGTGTAGGGATTAGGAAGGGGGCTTGCATGCAAGTTCCAGAGTGGTGGGGAACCATGCCGGAGCGGGCCAGAACGGAGTTATCAGGACTAGGGAGCACTGGTCTTGTCTCACTTTCTGTAAGACCCTTTGAATCATGGCAAAGGAAGGGAAGGCATAAGCATTGATTCCTGCCCAAGGTTGTAGAAAAGGGTTCACTGCTACGGCACCGGGATCGGGCATCCAGCTGAATTATTTCTCGAGTTGTGACATTAGTCTGCTCGTGAAAAGGTCTATCTCTAGTGCGCCCCAGATCCTGTTCAAGGTTCTGAAAATGAAAACATTGAGTTTCCAGTCGCGGTGATCTAAAAGGAATCTGGAATTCCAATCGGTAAAGATGTTTGACTTCGGGGAAGGTATTCTGTCTGGAACTTAAAATTGCACTTAAAGCAGAACATCCAAAGTCTCCTGGCTAGATTGGAGAGGTCGGTAGATCTGGTGCCTCCCAGACGATTGATGAAAGCAACTGCAGACATGTTGTCTATCTTTAAGATGACTGAACTCCCTTGGAGAGAATGTTTGAAGCTCATTAGAGCATAAAGGCCAGCTGTTAGCTCCAAATAATTTATGTGGTGAGAAGATTCCTCTTGGAACCAGATCCCACCAGTGTTCTGATTGAGAAGACATGCACCCCAACCATGGGGAGAAGCATCCGATTCTAAAACAAAAGCTGGCTCTGATCCAAAGATTGCTTTGCCATTCCATGCCTCTAGGTTGTCTAGCCACCAGGTTAGTTCCAATTGGGCTTCCTGGTCCAGGATAATCCAGTCCTCGTACCAAAGACGAGCTCTTAGGGCCCGATAGTTCAGGGGTCCTGGAAAAATTGCCCGAATAGAGGAGGAGGAGCAAATTGCCAGATGCTGTCTGGTCTGATCTGGCATGTGATTTTTATGGACCTCTGGATTCTGGACGTTATCTTTTTGTGGATAAAACAGTTGCAGCCAGGATTAAAGAGACTAGATAGTTTGGTCTCCACGAAACGTTTTGTCTGCCATTTATTTGCTCACAAAACTAAGTAATGTGGGAAAGTACTTAGGAATGGAGGGGGCTAGAACACCTATTCTCTAATAATTAAACAATAGCACCAAGTCGACCTATAAGAAGTCTTGGCTAATCAACACAATACAGTGATCTGATAATTTACCAAGAACCTCCTCGGAGATTGTGCTGCTCTTCATAGTGAGAGTTTGTCAGCCTCCATTTGTATGTCCGTAAGGGTAAAAGAGTCCAGCAAAATAGGTGTGACTAAGAATCAAGTTGTAATTTATTATCCTGCTAGTCCATGCTGAGGTGGAATAATCTGTACCTTTAGACTCGGTATTGGACTCATTCTGGCACATACATGGAGAACTGTTCACCTAAGTATATATGTGGTTAGTCAAATGGTGCAAGCACTTCATATTTGCAAGATACTGAAATGCCTGAAGGGTGAAAGTACTTGTCATTGCAAGACGACAAGGCAGTTTGCCATAAGGCAATTCCTAGTATAAAAGAAGAAAATCAGCAAGAATAATGCAGCGCCACACTGGTGATGGGGTTTTCCTCTTTTGCCCTAAAGAAATAAAATAGGATATGATGTTGGTGTGTATAGTAGTATTTTGAGTCAACATAACCATGCTGGGTCAGGTTCAGATGGTGGCTACCTAAGGGAATGTAAAACGCCAGAAATTGATTGACTGCAAGTAGCAAACACATTGAATATGCTAAAGACAGCTACCACTCTAGAAAACGCTTTTACCACCAGGGAGAGCCAGACTCTGAACTCCGATAATAATATACCAATCTCCTCTTTAGGACTTACTGAGAGGCGGAAAGATAACCCCAACACCTTGATCAGTCCAAACTGGAAAATAGGGATAAAGGGCTAAGGAAAGGCGAGGCAGAAACACACCACCCCCACCTCACGGGAGAGCACCTTTGTAGACCCTAAATGGATAGCATTGTAACAGGAAATCTCAGTCGATACTGAAGACCTGCAAGAACAAGTGGCACAAATCAATAAATATGTTGGCATCTCACGTGAAACAATAAACAGATCGAAAGGCAATAAAACCTGTTGGGTCTTCATTGAAGATGACAATAAGAAGCCCAGAAGCCACCAGGAAACACCCAGAGGTCAAGAAGCACTCGGAGAACCATCTGACAAAGCAGTAACAGCAATGGAACCAAAACAAACAAGGACCATTAAGCACAGGAATCTAACAGGAAAGGAGATTAGCAACCAGAGGAAAGGGAATCACAAATCTCAGTCGATACTGAAGACCTGCAAAGAACAAGTGGCACAAATCAATAAATATGTTGGAATCTCACGTGAAACAATAAACAGATGGAAAGGCAATAAAACCTGTTGGGTCTTCATTGAAGATGACAATAAGAAGCCCTGAAGCCACCAGGAAACACCCAGAGGTCAAGAAGCACTCGGAGAACCATCTGACAAAGCAGTAACAGCAATGGAACCAAAACAAACAAGGACCATTAAGCACAGGAATCTAACAGGAAAGGAGATTAGCAACCAGAGGAAAGGGAATCACAAACTGGGAAAGAGAAGAGCACAATGTAAGTAAAGGAAAAGCAATACAGTGATTAACTAACTACAAGCTGAAAGTTGCCAGGCATCGTTCTGCTGGTACACTGGTGTCCATGAGGTACTGCGCTCCCCCTGCTTCTTCTTGACCTGATGCTGTCTTTTTTTACTCTGTGTGAGAAAGCCAGTAGTCCACAGTTTACAACTCTTCATGGTCTTAGTGACTTTCTTAAACAGATCTGAAGAGACTTCTACTTATGTCTCTTTTCCAAAATATTCTTAGATGAAACCATGACAACAGCAAAGAGAAACTCTAAGACTCAACTTGGCTTCTAAAGCAAAATGTGCGGCTGATAGGTGTAGTGAGGCTGGATGGACTCTCACTCTGTCCTGGTCTTTAAAAAATCATTAAACAATAGCAATACAAGTGTGAGGTAGTAGGGAGATAATGAAAGGGGCAGAACAAAACTGGGATTCTGTATCAAATATTAACTGTAGTTCAAAAGAGCAGCAACCTGCAGAAGAAAACTGGGGGGGGGGAGAAATATCTAAAATCAACAATATATTTCGTGAAATCATTCCAAGAATGGAGAATATCACTGATTACTTCTCAGAAGGTTCAGGCACATTATGAGATTGCAGATCTAAACTTGACAATTGTGATGAAGATGGTCCTGTAGAAAAATGAAGACATGAAAATTAATTAGGGAGATCAAAACATTGATTTGTTAACATACTGAAGGATGTTCAAAACTCCACAAACGTAATCACATTTGTGAATAATAGTAACATCGATATTAAAATCAAAGCGCCCAATCTCATTTAAGATCTTACAATATTACGATCATTTTGATTCATGTTAAATGTTTTGAAAGCAGTTGACCCCTGTTGGATATTTCTAGTCATCTGTTGGGAACTTTGAATCCAGGAACAAAGTTTAGAAAACACACAAGACTTGAGGTATTTTAAATCCCGATGTACTCCTTGATACTGCACATTATAACACACATGCATGCACTAATTGCAGATCAAATGAGTACAAGCTCAGATTGTTCAACAATGTTGTCTCAAAGTCTTAAAGAAAAGTGAGATTGAAGTTGAAGAAGCAACTTCCTTCTTACAGAAAATAAAAATGGAGAAATAAGCCTGTAATGATCTCAGATAAACTCACACTGGTATATCTAAAAACAAATATATTAATGCTGAGAGGAACCTTGGATAATTACAGACCCTGCAAATATCTTTTGAAAGGCCAGTACCAGTATGTGATTTTATTTAGGGAGTTTAGATCAGAGGTTTGGTTTCTTTTTTTAAATCTAAAATCTGTATTTTGAGCTTGATGTTGACTCACAAAATAGTTAGAGAAATCAGTGAGTAAAGCAAGATGTAGCAGGTATAACTCGGGTTATTCCTGATAGACAGTAAAGTATCTAGTATTAGACTCCCTCTAGCAGAAACAGCACATCTTCATGTGGAAGGCCTTAAGAGGTGATGCCTATTTATGTGGGGAAGAGGGATTGTTAGGAATCAGGGATGCTCATGTCCTTTACTTATATTATCCGTAAGTCTTTTCTAATCATTTTTCATATACTAAGATTGAATGTAAACTGCTTAAATAGTCATTATAAATGCTGGTTGATAAGCGAAGAGTTTGGGACTATAAAGCTGAATAATTTGTTTACTTGAGACCACAATTGCATGCAGAGATAGGCGGTGATTGGTGCACCCGGGTTGCAGTTTTCTGGTGTGTTCCACTCAATCCGGGGGTGGCAAATCTTATTTGGCCTGACAAAGGAAAAGTTATCAAGACAGCTCATAACAGGGTCTGGAATTTCCTTCCTACATGCCCTAGTACCAGTGGAGTCACAAAAGACTAGCAGGATGTTCTTTGTGTGTTAAGTGAAAGCCCGCCCCTCCCAACAAGTCAGATTGGCCACGTCTGTTAACCCTCAGTCCCCCTTTGTGATACTGCCTGGGAGGAATACACAAAGGCCAACTACATCTAATCTAGTCTTTTGCCCACTATGCCACCCCAGTTTGGACCCAGCCATATGCAAATCACTCCTGACCCTGTGCCTCATGGGAACAGTCCAGAGCAAACTGCCAGGCAAGGTCCTCCCTGGTGGCATAGTGGGCAAAAGAAAAATGGATTTAATCCAGATCTTTTTACGGGGGGAGAATGTTTACAGTGTCAGCATTCCGTCCATCATTTGTTTGCTGTAACACTTTTCGCCCTAAGTGGGATAGGTATGCCCACACGTGGGTCCCTTGCTCACTGTGCCACTGGATTCAAGCTAGCCTGGCTGAAGAAGGGTGACATACCCTGAAACTGGTCCCAGGATGCTTGTTTCCGGTCCAGGGAGGACCTGGGCTGGCAGTTTGGACTGTACTGTTCCCATGAGGCACAGAATCAAGACTGATTTGCACATGGCTGGGTCCAAACTGCGATGGTGCAGAGGGCAAAAGAACGATGGATTTAACCCTGATCTTTTGACTGGGGGAGAACGTTTGCCTTGTCAGCATTCCGTCCATCATTTGTTTTCTGTAACAACTTTCTAAAAGTGGCATTTTCATAATTGTGTCTTAAAATCCTACATCTGCATTAAAGACGATTTTAAATTACAATTCGTTAGACACCAAACATGGTCTTTCTACCTGTTCCCCATTAAATGGTAACACTTCTTAAATAAAATAAGGCAACCCAATGTTATCCTATGGGAGAGCGAGGCCTTGAAATTTTGAAAAATAAATGTAAGAGTTTTTTACTACCAGAAAATGTACTGTGTAAAACTACATGCCAAATTGTTTTAAATATATGCCCGATTCAATGTTAAGGGCCTAACGTTGGGGTGACTTGCATGTGTGAAAGAAGAATTTAACATCAGGGAAAAAACATTTTTTTTTCAAGTTGAAATAGCAGTTTAACACTGCACAGAGGCTACAGTGACAGCCCTGAGCCATGTGTAAAAAGGCTACTTAAGTGGGTGGTACACAAAGTGTTCCAGGCCAACTAGTATCATTTATTTCCAGGCCCTGGGTACATGTTGTATCACTTTACTAGGGGTAAATTTAATATGCTAATTTGGTGTGTTTAGAAAGGTTCTTGAATTGGAGAGCATGCAGGGGTAAGGATCCAAATTTTAAATGTTACTGTGTGGTGAAGCTGGCAGAGTGTTTGTGTGTGATGTCATCTGGAGTGTTGACAAGAGCTTCATGCCATGAGTGTTCTTTATGAGGCAGTTGATTCTTGTGCCTTGGGACACTGCTGGCCAGGATGGCTCTCTGTACCCGTTTATCTTGTTAATATCCTCTATTGAACCAGTGTCTCAGCGTCTTCCCTTCACTGGAGACAGAAGACGGGATCGGACTTTCATCAGTGTGACACTTTTGCAAGATGTCGGAAGACAGAACTGAATTCTGAGCAGCCTTACGAGGTACCCGTTTGAACCATTCAGCTTGTGCTTTTTAAGCAAAAACTGTAAGTACATAATTTTTTTTTGCTTTCACTGAGACACAGATGTCTGCAGGGGTACACAGAGCATCCTCATTTTTTTACTTTACCTCAAGGCGACGCAGTGTTTCTGATTTTCACCACAGCCGATGTGAGTTCGGCTTTTAACCTTACGATCTCGCACTCAATATAGCCAACGTCGATTCCCGGTGCTTTTACATATTTTAGCACCTTTCGTGAGCTTTGGGAAACCTTCAAGGCCGCGCTGTGCTGTATCTTGTTTAGTGCTGTAACAGCTTGTCATTACTTAATCCTACCTACTTTCAGAGCTCGAGCTTGAGTCGTAGCGCACACTCGATCTTTGTTCTCTGTGTCCAAGTGCATTCTCATTTCACTGGGAGCCTTGGAGCCAGTGTTGGGTCTTTCCTTGGGGCACACAGTGCTGAAGCCTGTATCGTATCTTCTTGTGGGGCTCACAGCTTCTTTGTTTGAAAAGAGGGTTCCCAGCTCAAACGTTCGGCAATCTGAGCAGAAGAGATAAAAAGAGGACTACTGTGCTTCCTTTTCTTTAAATGAGAAAACAAAGAAAGGACTTGTTCATCCTCCGTGGTTGCACTAAAGGAAGAAAACAAAGAAAGCTCTTCATCATCCTTTATATTTCACTCACGGAAAGAAATTTAGTACAGACATTTTTTTAATTAAAAAGGACAAGAGAAAGAACTAAAGAAAAACACTTCTTTCCTTCTCTTTCATTTTTTTGTTTTTCTGCTCCTTGCTTTCTTTTCTTTTCTTTCTCTTTGCTACTCATTTTCTTGTTATTAACCAACTTCTTGTTTACAGGTATTTAATTGTCATGCAGAGTGTTACAGCTCCAGCACCTTTTATGCAAGAACCAGGAGATCCACCATTAGAATGGAAATTGTGGCTCAGGTCTTTCAAGCTTATTTGGGTTCTATTGACGGTCAAAGGTTTAGTCCTGAAAGAAAAACAAGTCTTATGTACTATCATTTAGGGATTGAAGTACAGAATGTTTTTGATCATTTACCGCCATATGACCCACCTAAAGGCGAAGATCCTGATGAATTTGAGATAGCAGTGGCTCAACTTGATAACTATTTCACAAAAACGAAAAACATTGTGGTACACAAGTACAAATTCTTTACCATAGTGCAGAAACCCACAGAACATATTTATACTTTCATCACTGCGTTGAAAGGTGAAATAGTAAAAGAATTTAAGTAAGGTTGCTAACTTGTAAGGATCCCTCTTTAGACAAAGCAGTGGATATTGCTAAAAGCATTGAGAATTCCTTAGTGGAGGCAAAACAGTTCAAAACTGCTCTGTCTAATACCACTGTTTCAGGTGCTGTTTCTAGTAAATCTCCAATTATCAAGAGTGATGATGCCAGGAAACAAAATGTGTTCAGAGGTGGAAGAAACTTTGTGCAAAATAGAGCATATAGGGCTAGATGTAGCTACCTAAATACCGGTCGGTAACGGCCGAAAATCAGTAATTATCCCGTTACCAACCGGTATTTAGCCTTTTCTAATGTAGGAGGCAGGTTTTAAGGATTCGGTAATTTACCGATTCCTTATTTTAAGGAATCGGTAAAATAACGAATCCTTAATTACCTAATCCTTAAAAGCTATGAAGGAGGCACTCAAGTGAGTGCATTTTTGCTTACAGGATTCGTTATTTACTACAAGTTGGTGGTAAATACTGAATACCTTTAAAAAAGCAAGTTTGTGCTTTTTTAAAAGTGCCATGTGGCAAACATACATGCCCTTAGGGCATGTATGTGCGCCACGTGTGCACACATGCACTATTCAGGGGTGCAACAGGGTGTCAATGTGACACCCTGCCACCCTTGAATATGCTCCCCCTATTACCGATTCGGTATTTACTGAATCGGTAATGTAAATGGCTTCCCATCCATTCCTATGGGCCTCCAGGCCCACAGGAATGAATGGGAAGGTATTCCTTAATACCGATTCGGTAAATACCGAATCGGTAATAACAAATATTACCAAATAGGTAAAATTTATCGATTTTTTACCTACATTCTATTTACCGATTCTTGAATACCGAATCGGTAAAATTCGGTATTTAGGAATCGGTAAATAGAAATTACCTACATCTGGCCCATAGTCCGAAAAGTAGTTGTTTCAGATGTGGTTCACCTTGGCATGTTTCAACTTTTAAGAATTGTCCAGCTGTTAATCAACAATGTGGGCAATGTGGGAAAATGTGCCATTTCTTGAGAGACTGTAGGGGAGCAAAAAGGAAGAATGTCAGGTGTGTTCTGAATTAATCTGAAAGTCATGATGACGATGATGTTACCAATCAACAATACAGTGTAGTGGTGAGAGATGGTATTAAACAAAAAAACATCTCTCATTGTTGATCCAGAGGTTGATGTTTGCATTGAAGGTGTTCAAATTCAACTTTTTGTCGACACAGGAGCACATATCACTATCTTGTCACAAGAGAAATATTTTATGTAGTGGGAGACAAAAGGTTTATTACCACCTGGTGTACTTACGGTGGCCTTTGAAGGTAGTCGAATTGAGCTACTAGGTTATTTCTGGGCCACTATCAGTGTTTTGGGAGAGGTCATCAAAGGCAAGGTCTATTTGGCAAGAAAGGGTATCATTGCTATTGGCTTACTACCCCAAGCTGAGTTTGGTTTAACTATTAAACCAGGTTTCGAAAGACCAGTTTTCATTGATAAAAAGTCAATGCAATGTTAACCAAAAATGGACATCTATCACAAAGGCGGGGAAAGGGTCAATAAATGAATTCCACCACCCCAAACCCCCTAATCAATTATACACACACAAAGAGGGGTGGGGAACAACAAAAAGAAGAAATTATAAGCAGACACAAACACAGGGCTGAAGAAAATCAAAATTATTTGAAAATACTTCCCTCACTTACACACAATGTGCGTGACATGCTTCATCATCGGGTCTGCTTACAATACGCCCCGCGTAGCCACGCTGGGGGCGGAGCATAGGGAGGGGGAAACAAAAAACACTACAACTCAAAACAAACAAAGATCAACACACGAGTGACAAACAGTGATCACAACAATTAGTCCGTCCGGACTGGGTAGGTGATAGACATAAAGTGCACTTAGATGGTGCTCATTAAAACTGGCTCATGGGTACCCGTAAGTGCTTTATTCATAGGTCCCACGGTCAGGATAAAAAAATATGTGAAGGATGAATAAGTGTTTAGGCAGAAAATCAAGATCCACAAACACTCCTCCTTATACTGCGGTGGCCAACATGTTTCGACCGTATTTTAGTGCCCTCAATTATATTGGTCACGTCGGTCTTCTTCAGGACAGTCTAACTGTACCAGTCCTTATATCCCTCTTACCTCAATATGGTAATTGATAGAGGAAACCACGTGGAGGGGTACTTCCACACCCGTGGATCGTTATTACTAAAAGAGAAAAAGATTTTTTTAACAAAATTTGGAAACTGCATGAACTTTGAATATGTTTCTTCCCGAACACAGGTTGTGTTCTTTGGAACTCCACCCGCCGACACCATTTCGAGCCTTAAGAAACAGTAGACTCGGTAAGATATTCATGCCCTGTAATCACCGAGTGTGCATGTCTTTTTACTGTGAGCGATGTGATATGCAGCAAGGATGTTTTTAATCACTCATTATGGGCTGGGCAGTTCCTTTGCCCCACCCATACCACTATGTTGTTTTTGACGCGTGTCTGGTAATTGTTTTGATTATCGGAGCCAGCGATTGCTGGGGGACCGTGGAAACTTAAACTAAGAAGCTTTCTATTACAGTATACCATACTGGATTCCTGGTTGAAAAAATCTTTTTCTCTTTTTGTAATAACGATCCACGGGTGTGGAAGTACCCTCCACGTGGTTTCCTCTATCAATTACCATATTGAGGTAAGAGGGATATAAGGACTGGGACAGTTAGACTGTCCTGAAGAAGACCGACGTGACCCATATAATTAAGGGCACTAAAATATGGTCGAAACATGTTGACCACCGCAGTATATGGAGGAGTGTTTGTGGATCTTGATTTTCTGCCTAAACACTTATTCATCCTTCACATATTTTTTAATCCTGTCCGTGGGACCTATGAATAAAGCACTTACGGGTACCCATGAGCCAGTTTTAATGAGCACCATCTAACTGCACTTTATGTCTATCACCTACCCAGTCCGGACAGACAACACTAATTGTTGTGATCACTGTTTGTCACTCTTGTGTTGATCTTTGTTTGTTTTGAGTTGTAGTGTTTTTTATTTCCCTCTCCCTATGCTCCGCCCCCTGCGTGGCTACGCAGGGGCGTTTTGTAAGCAGACCTGATGATGAAGCATGTCACACATTGTGTGTGAGTGAGGGCAGTATTTTCAAATAATTTTGATTTTCTTCAGCCCTGTGTTTGTGTCTGCTTATAGTTTCTTCTTTTTGTTGTTCCCCACCCCTCTTTGTGTGTGTATACCTAAAAAAGGACATCAACTCTTTGTCTAGCACTGACATAACAAGCAAGTGCTATTGATAAAGTTTTCAGTAATTTAGAAAATAGAGGTATGACCTTAAAGAAAACCAAAAGTACTTTTAAAGCAAAAGAAATAGAGTATTTAGGCTACATTATTTCAGAGCATGGCATATAACCCAGACCAGGCTTAGTTAAAAGCATTGTTGAAGCCCCAGCACCACAGAATAGAGAACAGCTCTTATCTTTTCTTGGCTTGTGTGAGTTTTATGCAAAGTTCATGTTGTATTTTGCAAAGACGACTGAATGTTTCAGAGCTCTGTTGAAAAAGGGGGGCAACATTCATATGGCCAGAGGAGTGCAAAAAGGGTTTTCAAAACATCAAATATCATATTGTTAAAGCTGGACGGTAGGCACACTGTTCTCACTGCTGATGCATGTGAATATGGTCTGGGGTAGTGTCTTTCACCAGAATTACAAATGTATCGGAAAGTGTGTGATGAATTATTCATTGAGGGTGGCAAAGTAGTTAGAGGTGATCAACTTATTACTCCAGTGTGTGTCCGGCAGAAGAGGATTTTAGCTGCACATCTGGGTCATTTAGGTGCCACAATTACTAAGAAGAAAGGTTAGAACTGATTTTTGGTGGCCAAAAATGGATTCTCAAATTGATGAGTTAGTTAAACAGTGTGTGCAATGTAACACCTGTGACAAAGCTTTGGTTTTGGAGGGTGTGGTTGCTTCTCCTTTTTCTCTCCCTGGTAGAGCTTGGCAGAGATTAGGGATGGATTCTTTAGGACTGTTTCAAAATGTGCTTCTAATATGAGGTATTTTCTGGTCTTTGTAGATCATCTGTCCAGATGGGTTGAACTTGAGCCAATCAGCATTCTAAATTCTAAGAGTGTAATTAATTGTTTGAACAAAGTTTTTCTTAGAGAAGGTTATCCTGAAGAAATCATAACGGACAATGGTGTTTAATTTGTCTTGCAAGAAATTAATTTATTTTTATGCACATGTGACATTACGCATATCACAACTCTGCTTTATCACCCTCAGAGTAATGGCAAGGTAGAACAATTTAACAGAATTATTGTGGAAAGTGTGCAGGCAGCTTTCAGTACCAAAGCCTGTGTTTTTCATGCTATAAAGGATTTAGTTTGGTCATATCGTACTTCACCGCATGTTGCCACAAACTTCACTCCTTTCGAACTCATGAGGGGAAGAAGGGCTTCGACTCAGGCTTACCCGTTTTGGATGGTCAAGACCTTTCATGCAGATTGCGATATGAAGCGTGTGTGGGAGTCTGCGAACAAGAAGTCAGTTGAAGCCAGCTCAAAGAATTGTGGATCCTCTGCTAGAAGAGAAACTCATAGACTGAATGTTGGAGACTGGGTCAGAGTAAAAAATCTAATCTCAGTTAGAAAATGTTTTTCCACATTTTTGAAATCTACACAGATTGTTGAAGTACGTAAGAATGCTGTGAAGTTATCCAATGGGAACTGGTGGAATACGACTCGTGTTGCCAAGGATCCCTGTGTGCACTACAAGATGATTGATACAACCAGGGGTGCTTTCCAGGGGGACGGGGTTGCTACCAGGGTGGATGGTCATGAGAGAGTCAGTAAAAGCACCAGGGATCATGTCAGACCCAGCAAATTACAGGATTACTTTTGATAGCTCCTTTTAATGTCTTCACCGTCTAGTCGCAAATTACATGATTACATTTGATTGCTCGTTGTACTGTTTTTACTGTCTTGTTGTTTGCGTTTTAAAGGATGTTTAATTCTCTCTGATAATTCTTTTTTTTTATTCTGTACCTTTTCCAGGTATATTTCACTACTTTGGAGGAGTGTGTATATGTAGAAATGTTTTATTAAAAAGAGGGAAGAGGGTGATGCTGACAGAATGTTTGTGTATGATGTCATCTGGAGCGTTGACAAGAGCTTCATGCCATGAGTGTTCTTTATGCGGCAGTTGCTTCTTGTGCCTTGGGACGCTGCTGGTCAAGACAGCTCTTTGTACCCAATTATCCTGTTAACAAATATCCTCTATTTAACCAGTGTCTTATTGTCTTCTCTTCATACTGTTATCCCCTCATACGTTCATACATTTTCTAGAGATTTTCTGAATAATAATTTTCAGTTTTCTAGACCCCGCGGCACCAGGGACTTCGTCAATGTGCCAACCCAAATCACAAAAACAAGTTGGACTTCAACCAATACATAGCCCAGTGAGCAATGTTTGCGTAAGATGGGTTTCTGGTGACGGGCAGTCCCTTGAGACTAAACAGGGACACTCAGTGGAAACCCAAATCTTTTTTTCAAAAATGAACCACACACTCGCACAGCACTGGAAAAAAGAATATGCATGTCAAAATTTTCATTTTAAAATCCCAATCTAATGCAAATTATATAAATTGTAACCACACAACAAACAATAAAGCAGTGAATAAATGAATAAATACCGTGAACAGCAAGAAATACAAAAAAATGGTTATTGTAGTTGTAATAGGAAGGTGGTAGGAATGATTCTTTGCGCAAAGAAACAATAATCAGTATAACATGCTCAAGGGATACAAAAACGGCCACACAACATTTTCAATGCGGAAGCAGAAGCTCCCGGAAACAGAATAAAGGTTATCCCAAGCAATTGTCCAACATAAATGCCCACAAGCTGTATTTTTTCATTTATTTTCAATCTTCAGTCTTATCCACACTCTTGTTATACACCCAAATGGTGTTGTAGCCAACCAACATGTGTTTCGTCCATGCAGTAAATCACTGACTTCCTCAGTGCTACAAAAATGAACAATACAATTCTATAACCAACTCTTAGCATTTTAAATAATCCCTAATCTAACTGGATTTGGGGAGACCAAACTAGGTCATCTTGTATTGAAAGTTAGTGCTTTTATATAGAACCCAAGCAGCAAAGAAAAGAGTAAAAATGAGAAAATTTTATTTGGGAACAAGAATTTCTTTCTTTTGGAAAAGAATCATCTATTCCAAAAAATGCTTGATTCCATGCTAAATAGTATTCCTCCTTTTGTGCACTAAATTCTAGAGGTGGTGGAGGTTAGAACATTACATGTGTGTACTTAAAAAGATAAGAAAGTAGGAAGGGGGGAACCACCAATTGTGTTAAATGCTCCAGAATTCACAGAAATGGTATACCACAATATTTACTCATGTTTGAGTTCTTGTGATCAAGGGGGAAAGTTTTACCCCCTCGCCTACACAGGCGTTCTACTCACAAAAGCTTATTTTTGTTCTGAACAGTATTGTCGTCTTTTATAAATTGTATCTCAAAGCTCTAATATCTACTGAGTGAAAAATGCACACCTTATAATCACACCTATACTGTTCATTTGGTTACAATAAGTAATCAATGTTGGATATACTACCTAAAATTTGTGGCTGCCTCAAAAATCTATTCTTCAATTATCCCACATTCCAATAGACCATGTAACATCCTTAGGGCCAAAAAATCATACAATTTTCAATTCAAGTCTCATTGTCGGCATATACTATCATACGAATGAAAAAGGCACCTTGTGTCACATCACAACCAGTCTTCTATATAACGTGTAAACTGTAAAGTCTTTCGACATAGGAAGTACATACTCGGTACTTATCATCCTACCCCTGTTATTAAACCCCAACTGAATTATCAGAAATGTGAACTGATCCGCATAAGTCTATTAGCCAAACACAATTCAGAAATGTTCTTACTGATCCTTCAGGCTTGTCTCCAAGAAGAGTACTCTTCGTGATAGCGTGCCACATCAGCATCATCTTATACCTGAATTTTGTATAAGAGCACCATCTGATCTCAAAGAGCCCTAAACATGGAAAACAGACTCCGTTTGCATTTGCTCCATACTTTATCACCATCTTGCAATAATCTAAGTATTCATACAAGTTAAGAGAAAATAAACTGATTAAATATTAACACCATAAGCCATTGTCTTATTTAGCAGAAAAACATGTCATGTCATAAAGCTTCAAAATATTTTAAATTTTTCTCGCAAATCAAAACACCACTTAATTATAAAAGAACGTAGCAGTCATGTAAGGATATGCTCCGTATACACTCCCATCGATTGGGCGTCATCTTCGTACAACCCAAGGACATTTTCACTTTAATAAAATTAACACATGATAAATTACTTAATTATTTCTCATCTCGAACCAGCACTTTATTATACAAGCGATACCTCTTAGCGATTCAAAGACCATTAGCCATGTATCTGTGGGCTTCAAATAGGAGGGAGGAAATTAAAAAAGTGGCTATATTGCTGATTCTCAATCATTTCGTTATATTTGAGAAATTACAAATAGGTCATATTTATAATTCTCTATAAGGCACACTTAATCTCCGTCTAGCTCAGGACATAACTCAGTTACGCCTAACATGGCCTAGGTCTAGACCCATATTCAAGGTCAAGCAGCCTCTTACCACTTGTTGTTTGTGCACAAACCCTGCTCACCCTGGGACAAGGCATTGCCATTTACTAAAAAACAGGCCTATACTCTACTCTCATGCCAGAGGGCAGTTGAAATTGAGCCAACCTGTGATCGGTCCTATGTTTGCAGAGAAATTCTCCCACACAGGTCCATTGTTAATTCCTATTCAGGTAAGGAGACGAGAAGAGGTGGTAAGACCCAGAGTAAGTAAAGAATAGTGCCAACGTGATAACCACATGCCACACATGCTTTATCAAGTACCTAAGAAGTATTGCAATTCCTAATCTATAGGAATGCAAACCCCTAGGGCAACTCAAATGTATTCACAATTTACATAATACATTTTTTTACATAAACATATAGGGACAACAAAACCACATTATAAACAAATACAGATGTTATTTTATTTAAACAATACAATATAAATCTTAAATTATATAATTCACATACATACTTCAATCATAACTGCATTTACTCTAAAATCATTCTACACAATAAGAAAAAGGTACACAAACAGGATAATGGCAACAAAGGTATGATGAACTGATAATATCTCGTGTTTCCTAGTATATAATAAACATTTCATCAAAGTCGAAAGTCACTGGTCTACAAACATAAGAGATAATACAATCGACTAACAATCAGTGGCTGGAACACAAATTCCTTTCTGTGCACGTTTCGGCAAAAAGTGTCTTTTTCAGGAATGCCACATAGACACTTGTGTAGTACCTGTAAATATAAAAAAAATATATGTAGTCCCAACAACAAATCAATTAATAAAAATGAGGATTTTAATGCGTTGTATTTGTTAACTTAATAGTGGTAAAGGCACAAGGAATGTTCTGGAGAGAAAGAAAAGAAAAAAAAAGAAAAATAAGTGTAAGATTAAGACCCTGATGTACCAAAGAAATGATGCAACAAACCCATAGAGAAGAAATATATGTGCATCATGCCAATATGGTGTGCAGCCAAACCGTAGACTATATATACATGCACTACTCTGTGACCCTCTAGATGACATAAAAAACTTTTTGTGCTCTTAATGCACTAAGACCTACAAAGTGACATAAAAGAAAAAGTTTAAATTTGTACCCGGGTATAGCCTCTATAAAGATCTATGAATCGATGTTCTAATAATGATGATTAAAATGTGCTTGCAAAAAGTAGAGAGCGAGGTCATATGTAGCCGTTAATTTATTTTGTCTAATAATTTAGATAGTGCCAAATTATTACCTAGTTGTGCCTTTATTGACCAGAGTGGTGTAAGGTGACTCTTACACAGGCAATCCGCAAAACCTAATGGCAGACAAACTCGAGCAGGTAGTCAAAGACACAGTGAATATGAATACCTAGGATAGAAATAACAAGGCTCATTCATGATAAAGAAAATTCGAAAAGACAAGGCTTTATTGGCAAAAAGGAGCTGTGCACTCACCTAATTCCTGATCTATTTTTAGTCCCTTACTTACTGCATGCAATTTAATAATCCGTTGGGCTTCACTCTGTCTCAACTTAGGTACTGAGTTTCTACTCCTCACATCAATTGGTATAGATTCAATCCCATGAAATCCTTTGCATGAGTTGCAATCGGGTACCTCTCATGCAATTTTTTTAAAGCTTTGAAATGTTCCACAAATTGGTTCCTGAGTGGTCAGATGGTACTACCCACATAAATCTTTTTGCATTTATAAATGATCACATAAACAACACATTTTGTGGTACTGTCCATGTGTGAACAAATAACAAATGTACGTGAATTATTGTATCCCGATTCCTTAACTCCATGTATTGACAACATGCGCATATTACAATTACCACATCTGTATGAGCCCTTGTTAAGTCTATGTAACCATGTTTACCGAGTTGTTTGCATCTTGGGATAACTAGGACTCACTATATTACGTATTGTCTTGCCTTTACGGTAAGTAATATTTGGGGGGGTCCATGATGAATTGTTGTATTGTCAAGTCTGATGTGAGAAGCGACCAGTGTCATCTAAGTATGTTATACACTTTTTGTGACCCCAAGTGATAGCCTCTGAATAATGTCTTTGTATTCTTGTTTTTTACTTTGTCCTTAAGAGTACCACTCTATTTTAGTCTTGTTTTGGCTCTTAGGATTACATCTTTATCATATCCTCATGTCAAGAATCGATGTTCTATGTCCATAATATTAAGCATGAATTCAATATCATTATGACAGTTTTTCCTGGCTCTTAGCATCTCCCTGAATGGAATTGACTCAATCTGGCTTCTAGGGTGAGAGCTGCAGGCATTAGCAAAGAATTACAAGAAGTTGTTTTCCTGCCTATTCATTTTTCCTTGGTGGACATATAACTCAACATCTAGAAATGCAGTTTTCTCACCATTATATGTCATGGTAAATTAACTTATACACATTGTTATTCATAAATTCAATTCAGGCACCAAATTGTTCAGACAAGAAAATGCCAGAATTGTATCTTAAAATCTAACTTCTCCATTAAAGAGGATATCAAATTACAAATCATTAGACACTAACATGAATTTTTGTACCTGTTCCCAATCAAAAGTTAATACTTATTAAATAAAATAAGGTAACTCAATGTTGTTCAATGAGAGAGGTAGACCTTGCAATTGTGAAAAACAAATGTAAGAGTTTTTCACTACCACGATATGTGCAACGTAAAAGTACATGTCCAACTGTCCAAAATGTTTAGGCCATAACGTAGGGGTGACTTACATGTATTAAAAAAGAATTTAACGCCAGGTAAAAATATTTATTTTGTGAGGTTGAAATAGCAGTTTAAAACTGCACACAGGCTACAGTGATGTACCTGAGACATGTTTAAAAAGGCTACTTAAGTGGGTGGTACACTAATTGTTGCAGGCCCACTAGTATAATTTATTTCCAGGCCCAAGGTACATGTTGTACCACTTTACTAGGGACTTTTAAGTAAATTAAATGTGCCAATTGGGTTCGCGCCAAATTCACCATCTTTATAGAAGTGATCTCACGCACTTTAGTGCTGGTTAGTCGTAAGGCCAGCTAAAACAAATACAGCAAAATGCGAGGGTTTAAGGCAAAATGCTTGGAGGACCACCACGCCTAGGATGTCACTTGTAAAGGTTCTTGAATTGGAGGGCATGTAGTGGTAAGGGTACAGATTTTAAATGTTACTGTTATCCCCTCACACATTTTCTAGGGCGTTGCAGAATAACAGTTTTCAGTTTTCTAGACCACACGGCACCAAGGACTTAGTCAATATGCCAAACCGAATCACAAAACAAGTTGGAATGCAACCAATACATAACCCATTGAGCAATGTTTGCCTAAGATGGGTTTCTCGTAATGATTAATCACTTGAGACTAGACAGGGGCACTTAGTAGAAACCCAAATCCTTTTTTCATAAATGGATAACACACTCGGCCAGCACTAGAAAACAGAATATATACATATCAAACTGTTAATTTTAAAATCCCAACCTAATACAAATGATGTGAATTATAACAGTGCAGAGGTGGAAATAAGAATGAATACTGTAAACAGCAAGAAATACTCTAACATGGTTATTGTATTTGTAACAGTGACATAATTGTTTGCTATTTCTAGGCACTAGGATAGCTGTAGCAGAGCGATGAATAGCAATCCTATCTGGAGTTACAAAGGTGGTGCACACTTGCATAGCTGATTCAGAACAGGACTCTTGTTCCATCTGAATAGCAATTCTGCTGTTTTTGTCACAGAGCAGCTTTGTGTATCGAAGAACAGCTGGGGCTGTAAACTGCATCATGTGGTGTTAGCAGCGTCGGAATATGCCTAGCGAGCAGGACTCCCAGGTAGTTATGTCAGGATGCCCCGTGACCTCAAGTAGTGAGGTATGGATGGTGTCCCAGTAGTTCTGTAGGGTGGGACAGTCCCAGAATCTGTGTAGAAATGCTGTGCTAGGGGTCTAGCTACAGGGGGTAGTAAAACTGTGACTCCGGGTAGTAGAGTTGAAGTCATGCCGGTGTCAGGTAGGCTCGGTGTAGGATAACAAATTGTATATTTTTGAAACAAGAGTTTCAGGATACTTTCTTTGGGAATTCCAGGGCATGCTCCCACTCTTTATCATGTAGTGGTGTTTCAAACTCCTCTTTCCTATTTCGGTCTCAGTTGGGTAAGTGATGCTAGTTCCCAGATGGGCTTGTATTTCCAAGTAATTAAGTGACGGCCAGGGCCCATGGACAGTACTGTGTTGAGCACTGGGTGAGTTGCAGGTTCACCCCATGTTTGACCTTTCTTGATAGCAGTGGCGCCAAGATCTCCTCTCTACTTCAAGCCATGTTCACTTTTATAATGCCTGATGAGAGGCATGTTAACAACTGCTAGAGTAAGCAATCAATTTAAAGAAGCTATTTAAAAAAAATGACCAAAACGTAACATCCAATCACTAACCTTATATAAACTATGAATCGCTTCTGTGGACTGTGTTACATCAGATGTGTACATATTAAACTGATTGGGTGCGGCAAAATTGTTAAAACTACCATTCAGAAACTTGAATCAGATACTGGTAGTTTTATCTAATGGTATAAGAGAGACACACTGGGCATTCGTTTTACAATAGTACTTCTTTCCCGGGATGGGTGGACAATGCCGACATTTGGTTTTGTTTTTTTAGTCTGAGGTGCGAAATAGAATGTTAACCTCTGCGGCTAGCTTTTTTGGAAGTAACACTCCCACCATTATTCATTTATGTTTGACCGAGCATACCTCTTTTTTTTCTCTTATATTCACTGATCCATAATTTTGCAAGAGTGAAGTTCAAGCCAATACATTCTGCCTTAACAATTTGGAAACCGTGGTGTTGAATGTTTGCAATACCTCCTTATCGGGGGAAGTATTTGCTTATTAATATTTTTCAGGATCATATTTGCAGCATCTGGGCTTGCAAAAGACCTTGGCACAATTAGCTGTTTAAATAAGGAAAGTATTAGAACATTTGTGAACTGCAATATTTACAAATAAGAGATATTCTGTTTAATATTGACCACGGAAAAATAAACGAGCACAACATTCAATTGATGTAACATTCAGATGGATGGTCCTCATACCACTACAATCCAACCTCTCTATCGACTATTTTTGGCAATGTTAGACTGTGATCTTTAATGCGTTGACATCTATGTGAACCAAAGATATGAATACATTGATTTCAAAGGAGGTTTTGTCGCACTTTGTTAAACTGAACCATGAGATTTTTAGAGGTGCAAATTTAAAATTAGAACATTGTTAAGCCATTAAAAGATTATAGTATAGCTCTGTAAACTTGTTTAAATGGAATTTCTAAATGTCCCAGGTGCCAATCAGAAGGGGCGTGGTATTTATGTGTTCACAAATTGGAATGCCAGGCGAGGTGTCTGAGATGCAGTGACAGAAGTAGTTAAGGATAACATAAGGATAACTTTCATTCTGAGATGGTATTGACTACAAATGTAATAATAATGGGTTCTGATAAGAATGTCTCAAATTTAGCTAGGGGTTTAACTGTGATTGCTGTTACAGCTGTTCGTCACTGTATTTTCAATCAAAGGATTAGCTGTGAGTCACCTGGGGTACACAGTGGTGAGTGACATTCCGGAACGCCTTTGAGATGAACATTAAAAAAATTTCTAGCAAGAGGCATAAATTAGCGCCAATGCGTTGGCCTATTTGGGGCCAGTTTATTTATGACATCTAACACATGATGTAAAGTTTTTCATAAATACATGAATATGATCTGATACTTTGAGACTGATAACACAATCAAGCTAACCATCACTATTTCTTCCTCTTCTACCTTAAACTAAATTAACTGACTATGGGGTCACTATTATCATTCTGAATTTTGTATTTATTGATATACAATAATTGAAATATTAAACATGATTCATTTGCTGTAATTATATACGTTATATTTATAAATAAAGCGAGAGAAAATATACAAAAGTCGTCCATCAAACAGCCAGTCAGCCCAAAATACTATGGTAATCTCCTATTAGTTCTTCACAGGAATAATTAGTAAACAGACAACTAGACTCCTGCAACAAATTGCCTCATGCTGCATGCTAGACCCACATTCGTCCAGAACGCGTTCATGCCATTGTTGCTCATGCTTTACAACACATTTGCCTTTATAATGTATTGTATCACTTTGTTGTACTTAAACACACACACACCCTCTTTTTTAACTAACCCACCCAAAATCCTTTTCAAATCCCTTACCTCCCTTTACGACTACCTGCGACTGAAATCTAAAAATCCCTTACTACCCTTTACTGTTACCAATCCGTAAATCATTAAAAAAAAATGCTTTACCCATTCTGGAACACTTAAAAACCACTTACTACCCATTTCCCCTACAATACCTGTAACCTAAAATTCCCTTACTAGAGGTTACCCTTATTCATCCCAGATTCCTTGAAACCCATAATACCCCTTACCCATCTTTGAACCCTAAAAGTCCTTAGTAACCTTTAACCGTACCAACCCATGGTATAAGTGAATAATGTGAGTGTGTGTATATATATATATATATATATATATATATATATATATATATATATATATATATATATATATATATATATATATATTCACTGAAAAATACATAGGCTTTACAGACGTTATAGTTAGAAATTAGCATTTAAAAAACCTTTGGAATTCACACAATAGGTTTCAGGGACGTTATAGTTAGTTGGACATTTGACTCATATAAACCTAGAAAAATTAGCTAACTATTACTCGTGTGCCCACAATGCACTGCTGATGGCATCACATATTACATCACTCATGACATGGTCAGTGACATCACTCATGGCATCTCAAATGACATCACTGATGACATCATCCAGTGAATGTGTGTTTCTGTAAAGTTTAAATATTTTTCATATATATCTATGCCAAGGTGTATTGAAGAATGAGTGAATTTACAAGTGCCTGAAGGGATTTTTTAGTAGGTGCGTGACTGACTGTATAAGTGAGTGATTGAATTGGTCTTACTGAATGCTTGGGTTAGCGACTAAACTGTGTGAAAGTCTGTGTTAGTCTCTCAGTTGATGTGTAAGCGGCTGCATGAGTTGGTGAGTAGCTACATGAGTGTCTATATGGGGTATTGATTTGTTGTCTGAGTATCTGTATGGGTGCCTGAGTGTCTGTGTGGGTGGGTAGGGGTGGGTGTGGCTCAGTGCATAGATGTCTGAGTGGGTGATTCACTGGTTGTAGGGATTCAAAAGTGCATCTGGGAATGGCTGTTTGGGTGAGTTAGTGTGTGTATGGGTGTGTTAGTGAGTGAATGAATGTCTCAGTGGTATATGTGTGAGTAACTACATATGTTTTAAGGCAGTATATGTGAGTGTTGGAGTATATAAATGACTATACGTGAGAGTAAGTTATTTGAAGAGTGGGTGTATAAATGAGTGTCTGCTTGTATCTGTGATTGTATAAGACAGTAAGTATGCGTTAGTATCTGCATAAATATGCCATGTTGTGTGTGTATAAATAACTGAGTTGGTGTGTATAACTGTATACATGAGTAAATGGGTATGTGATTGATTCTTTGCATGACTGACTAGGTGTGTGAGTAACTCTATGGATGAGTGGTGGAGTGTGACTGTATGTATAGGTGTATGAGTGCATATTATAGTTCTGTATTGATGAGTAACTGCGTGTATAAGTGACTGGATGTGTGTGTAGACCTAGGAAATAGTGGGTGGTATGTAGTATCTGGCATTGTTGTATGTATGGTTTCAAAAATAGTAGTCTGTATTTTAGAGTGGGTGTATCAAAGTTTATATTAGGGCATCAGTATGTGCATCAGATTATCACATGGATGATGTCATCAGTGATGGAATCAGTGTTGTCAATTGAGATGTCATCAGTGATGTCACTGACCATGTCATGAGTGATGTAATATGTGATGTCATCAGCAGTGCATTGCAGGCGCTCGAGTTATAGTTAGCTCAACTAACTATAACGGGAGAATTACTCTGGTTTTATATGAGTTAATTGTCCAATTAACTATAACGTCCCTGAAACCTATGGTTTTTTAGTGAATTTCAAAGCTTTTTTAAATGCTAATTCCTAACTATAACGTCTGTAAAACCTGTTTTTTTTCAGTGAATTTCAAAAGTTTTTTATATGTTAATTCCATATTTTAATATTTATAAAACATATCTTTTTTCTATTTGTTTTTTGTAATATTTTGGAACTCTCTTATCCTTTTTTTTAACTTTAAAAATGATGTAATATTTTATATCTTCAAAAAAAATGTATTTTTTTTTTCTTTTAGAAAACTGGAGTCCCGTACCTGTAGGGTACCAAGCTCCATCAGTACGCAAATCCTATCTGGCATATTGCTAACCTCGTAAATGATGCGCATTTCGTATGCGACGGGTTCGCAGCACCACGTCCCGCGTAACATCATATACATATGAGGTCGCGCCAGCTGCTACTTTGGTATTCGACGGGTTCGCAGTACCAAGCCCCGCGTTACGTCATGTATGTATGGGGTCTGCCCACTGAGCTTTGTGTATGCGATGAGTGCACGCTGCCAGGCCCTGTGTTATGTCATAGACATACGGTGTCACGCTGGGTACGGCATTCTCTAATTTTTTTTAATGTCTCAAAGCTATATCTAAATAACTTTAAAGTGTATATGAGAGCAAGCGATAATCTAAAATATGTTAAACATTTATATATTTCTAACTGTAATAAACTTACATTATGGTAAATATATTTTCTCAAAAGTGCGTTAGTGCAGTCTCCTTGCGCGATGGGTGCACGATTGCCATGTGAACTTAAAAAAAAATTTGATTAGTTTGTAACATTTCCCATAGTAGCAGTTTGAGAACGCCACCAATTTTAGTCATTCTCTCTACAGCATTTGATGAGACACACCTCTTCTTTTTTTAAAACGTTTTGCTATGTACATATATCTTACACTACACACAACATGCAACCATCATCTTCATCAATATTCATGGTCTGTAAAGTAGCCTTCCACCTGTGATAGTCATGCACCTAGAAGTTACATAACCAAAGTTTTCCCCACTGCCAGAGGTAACATGGTTGCATACGCTCTCCACAGCACAATGTAATGTGGTACGGCCCAGGGACAGTATCATGCATAGAAAATGAACACACGGACACAGATAGATAGGAGAAGTGGGTACTGGCACGTGCGTTCAACTCCTTTTTATTACCAGGGTCACATATCCAGTGACGTCTGTGCTGGATGCGTGTGAGGTGAGTGTAAACCAGTCCTCAGGGAATGGTTGCTGCTAGAATCAACTACAACAGTAATCATTGGATCACACACAGAGATTCAATAATAAAAGGGTCAATTGTTTGTGCTGCAGTAAGGTAGGGACAGTAGATGTGAAATAATGCACAAAAGATTCTATTGTAAAAGAACCATAACTTGTGGCATATTTAGACACAGGCAGTAGATCTGAAATAATACACAAAAATATTGTATCATAAAGGGTCCATCAGTTCCAGTGCACTCAGATAGCCATATCAAAAGCATTCAGCATGTGCACAGCCAACGATGGTGCGTGCTGCGGGCGGGCTGTACTAGGAGCAATGTTTGTTGCCTACAGAACTGCATCATCTGAAATAGCGACTCGTTCTGAATTGTGAACACTGCTGTCTGCAGTGTAGGCCAGAGAGAGTGGTCGGCAAGGGCCCACAGCCACATGGCGTTGACTTGAGCTGCCCAGTTTGTAATACACAAAGCAACAAAAAGCGTGTGCGGAGCCTGCGATGATGTGTATGCGTAGTGCGGTCGAGGTGCACTGGAGCAATGTCTTTTGCCTACAGGACAGCATATTCTACAATAGCGACTCGTTGTGAACACTACTGTCGGCAGTGTAAATTGAAGGCAGTAGTCAGCACAGACATCCCTGAATACTTTTTCTCACTTTCTCTTCATAAAATACAACAACATAAATTACAAAAACTGTGCAATAAATACATCAAAAAAATTCGAATTGCGGTCTCTGCTGTCCACGGTGTAGACTGTTATTCAGTGTTCTTTTCCACTACCAAGAGGAATTTGGTCATTGTAGCAAACCTATAACTCATTTAAAAAAGTGTCTTCAAGCAAGTATACTAAAATGATATTGTGTATATTTCAATAGACATTGTAGTTAGCTGCCTACTGGATTCTGTGATTAAACAATCACCACTCGATTGGAATTGTGAGCCCTGCTGACCGCAGTGTAGGCCAGAGGCAGTGGTCAGTAATGCCTCACAGACGCGTGCCATTGGATTCGGAATCACAGAGTTGGTTGACCCTGATCGGAGGGGGTACACAGAAATCATCACAGACTTTAACTTCTGACATCCTCAATCATAGAATCAAGACCCCGTTTCACTGTTTGGACCTGCTGTACTGGGATGTAGTCCAGCCACTGCAGTCGGCCAAACCCAATCATGTGCAGCAGTTCGCCACAGAAGCACAGAGTGTGATGTACCTCATTTCGGAGGGAGTTGTATGAAAACCAAGCAGCAGGTAATATCAGACATCGTTCATTGTGGGATCAAGACACCATTCCACTGTTGGACCTAGAGTTGATTGCACCTGGTTGAAGGGAGTACCTTCATCTCTACTCACAGTGCATTTCTAACATCGTTCATTGTGGGATCAAGACACCATACCACTGTTGGAACCTAGAGTTGGTTGCACCTGGTCGAAGGGAGTACCTTCATCTCCACTCTCAGATGCAGTTCGAACATCGTCCATTGTGGGATCAAGACACCGTTCCCATGTTAGTACCTGTTGGACTACTGTGTTAGTAGTATACAGAGCACTCCATGGTGCTGGGCCTCAGGCTGGGCACTGTGTGCCTGTGTCTCGGTAGCCAGCGTTGATCTCAGGAGCCTTCCGAGTTTGCAGACCTCAGCCCAGGAGCTTCCGCCAGCACGTGGTGGGCCCTCTTTCACATACGGGAGTGTCTAAAGGTGAACTGTGGGGCATATGTGCGTCGCAGCGGCCATGCCAGTTTCTTGGTACCAGCAGGCTGAGAGCATCATTCACGCAGCCACTTTCGCTCACTGTGTCAGGCTCGTGGCGATGTAAGCTGTGCAGACCTGGCAGACAAGTTCACCATTCCATAAGAGAACCACACCCAGAGAAACGTGTCTTTTATTCATACCCCTACGCTAGTCTTGCATATGCCGAGCCAGCTCACTACACTAAAGATTTGCGGGGGAGGGGGCACTTACGCGCTATGTTTTCATAATCTTCCCTACTGACTGTACTATTATGGTTGCATCCACTGTCCACTTTACTCAATAGACCATCAGTGTATGTTGATATGTACATGTCTGTGCTCTGCATACTCACGTCTGTCTGGCACATCCCCTCAACACTTTGCATTGTATAATTTTATAATTGAGAATCACTTGCCACCTTTGCACATACTTTGCTCCCATCTCTACCCGCATTCTGCATTTTGTGGCAGAGGTGCCATGCCGTGTTTGGTTTATGTACATGGCTAGCCACGGTTCCCATAGTACGTAGTGTTGTTGTGTCTGCTAGGTATACATATTGTTTGTCATGTTGTATGTGATTATATAAGGTAGCTCGTTTATTCACGAGCAGTGGGTTCTCTCATTTACATATCACTGTCTTAAAGAGGATACAGAGGTTTTTCTCACAGGTGAAAAGTGCGACCACAATGGCAGTCATTCATTACTATACAAGAATGTCCAACTGCATGAACCTTCTAAGCTTACAGTCCCCAATCTTGCGTGCTTTCTTAAAAGCACGGCAACTCCCACAATCACACCAACATTCACACAGCTTTCTAACGGCAGTTATCTGTTTCTTAATAACATGGACTGCTATGGAATGTGAGCTGGTATACTGTATGTCCTTACTGTTTCAAACCGAGTAACATCCTGTGGCAATGTCTATTCCCACCCACACAAATTAACTCCCAAAGTTCACCTTGGCCTTCAACACCTACTATGAAAACAGATTTCATTAAACTGAGCAAATTGAAAGCGCTTTTGTTTCAAACAGAAGTGTCCCTCATTTTTGCAAAAGAAATTTGTCGACTGCAGATAGCACGAACTTCAAGTAAAATACAGTCCCTTTTAAATACAAACCTCCCATTACACTTTGTGAATTGTTACACAATTTTCAACACACCTGACACTCAAGCTCTGGCACACTTTTTTAACACTGTCTCCTCCGGCCTTGTCACAGGCGTTCAAACTGTTTTTGGTATAATACCAGACTTAATTTTTGCTTGTAAAAAATAGCTGCGCTCCCTGTAGTAACAAGCATATCCGACAGAATACATCTCTACGCGAAGCTACAGCAATACAGTGGAAAAAATTGAACAACTTTTCAGCTGCCTGCCTCTATCCATTATCGGAGCCAGCTAGAACATGACATTTATTTACACAGATGCAATCTGCGTGCAACCATCTTTTTATTGCAAAGCGTACCCATTCACCTGGCAAATGGATCTATGCCTTGCCAACATCCCAACAATCGCTCCCGATATCCAGCAGGCAATGGAGTATCTTGAAAACCATGAATTTGATTGTTCAGGCAGTAGAGCAATGGCAGATGCAACGCAGAAAGATATCCTGGCAGAATGGGATTCCTGCACAGCCGCAAAAGATCTCCTGCAACGTGCGACCTTTGACAACATCGCAGATTGCCAGCAAATTCAAATTGCCACTCCAACATTCGAGGAACATTACAGTCCCTTCAAGGATATGAATTTGATCGCTTCGCTTTTCTCACACGATGGCAAAAATCGCCTCTTGGAACATTACGTATCTCAAGCCACTGAAGAACTTCCAGACTGCAATCTCCAAGACTTGTAAGAAATTCACGTTATTCTTGGATTGATTTTTTCCAACTTTTTTGACTTTTTCCTATAATTTTTTTTAATACACTTCAATTGAACTATTTCCATATAATAACTTTCTAAGTATGCTCAGGCATTTGAACTCTATTTTCTTTATTGCCCCTTACGTCTTCAGCTTAACCAGGGATGGGTGATGTATGGCTTATGCAAATATGCCATTTACTTGCTAAATTAGCCTAAACCCAACATCCATTTTGAAACCATGTCTATTCTTTGTTCACACGTCTCTCTGCCTCCCTGTTATCCACGAAGCTCTTTCACACAAATTAGCTCATCTGCAGCCTCTGCTCACGAGCTGGCGATCAAGATAAAAAAAAATACGACCTTGTTTAGGAATTGGTGGCACAGTGTGGTAATCATATCCTACCTTTATTTTCATTATAGAATTTAGTCATTCATGTCTAATAGCTATTGTTTATGTCACATGGATGTGTACCATGTAATGTGGAATTCACTGATGCAGGAGCTTAGGTTTGAATACAGCAGAAGCGTTGGAGTTTGCCTCAGCTCGATGCCTTAGCTCTTGCACAAGAATGTTTTTTTGAAAGGGCTGAAGACAATAATGTATGATTTGATGAGAAGGGTACCAAATGTGCTTCTGAGAAGCGCAGTGTTTGTGTTCCTCCTTAAAGTTCCGTTGTGGGTAGAACTATTACCAATTCTGACACGCACCAGATTGAGCCTATTGTAGAAGAGATTGCTGACTGTTCTGCTGTTGATAATTTTGTGTTACAAAAAAGGAATACCAGGGTACCTAAGAAGTTTGATGATTACATTTTGCAATATTTTAGTTTTTTTTGTTTTCTTAAAGGATACATGTGGTAATCGTATCCTACCTTTATTTTCATTATAGAATTTAGAGTCATTAATGTCTAATAGGTATTGTTTATGTCACATGGAACTGTAACATGTAATGTGGAATTCAATGATGCGGGAGCTTACGTTTGAATACAGCATAAGCGGTTGGAGTTTGCTTCAGCTGGATGCCTTAGCTCTTACACCAGTAGGTCCATTTATGGCACTTAAATAAATACACTTTTTGTATATAACTTGCAGACTCCATCGCTTTATCACACACAGCCACTTTCTTAAACACACCTGATTTCACCATTTGTCTTCTGTGGCATTGCAACATTCTGCATTATATTCTTCACGATTATTTCTTTATTCCTGCTTGCTAAAACACAGCATTCGAGTCTTCAGACCAGTAGGGGTGAGTAGTTCGCTTCCCGCTCCCAGTATAGAATAAACGCATACTAACACTACTTACACAGGTATGCTACAGCAGCCAGTATCCTACAGCGCCCACAGCACACCACTTTACAGCAATCAGCTTAGGCTCACGGTTTCAGCCAGAGTCTTCAGACCGGTAGGAGTGAGTAGTATGCTTCCCACTCCCACTCCCGCTATAGTCTAAACGCATACTAACACCACTTGTACAGCGATGCTACAGCGGCCAGTGTGCTTCAGAGCCCAGAGCACATCAGTTCACAGCAATCAGCTCATGGTTTAGGCGCACAGTTTAATCCCCGAGTGCACTCAGCACCATCTCACTCTGGGCAAAACAGCACTGTCACACCGGTAGGGGTGAATGCTTCACACTCCCTTTATAGCACACCCTAACCACCCCACAGAGCTCACAGCGCTCCTACCCTCCTCTTTCCTACTTTTTCCCTCTTTTTTCCCTTTACTCGTGTCAACAGAATCACAAAATTGCTGACAACACCTCCTAGTTGCAACCATTCGCAGTCAATGACCAGCAAGCTCGTGCTCGTAACGCATCAGCCAATCAGATGGCAGAATTCCCAAATATCGATATCTGTAAATTTCGATATTGCTCCAAAATCACCGAATGGATTTACACCAAATAAACAATAGCGTGCTTTCTAAACCAAGACCCTTCTCCCTGCCAAATTTGGGGCAATTCCGATCACCTGTTCGACCTGTAGCCTCGTTTAAAGTTTCCTATGGAAATTGCATGGAGGAAATACGTTTTGGCACACCCCCTTTTTTCTCGACCCCCTTGACGAATCACCCCCAAACTTTTGACATACGAGCTGATATGAACAAAGAATTTGTTTAGAACATTTAATGAAGATTCGTCAAATTACGCCAAAGTTCTAAGCAAAACAAAAAATGCTCTTCCTATGGAAACCTGGTCCTAAATATAACTACCTACTGGCGACTGCCAGTAGGTTATATATATATATATATATATATATATATATATATATATAGAGAGAGATAGATAGATAGATAGATCTATCTATCTATCTATCTATCTATCTATCTATCTATCTATCTATCTATCTATCTATCTATCTATCTATCTATCTATCTATCTATCTATCTATCCATCCATCTATCTATCTATATATATATATATATATATATATATCTATATATAGATATTCATTTTCACATCCTCCAACAGTGCACCGGGACACCGTGACAGCGGTGCATTCCAGGGTCGGAGGTTTCCCTGTTACAATGTATCCAATTTCACACAGCGCAACAATTGTTACGCCAATGCACTCCAATCCGAGCAAATTACCACACCAATCCAGCTGCAGTCCATGGGTTATTTATTCAATTAATTTCAGCATGAAAATCAGGCAATAGAGCCGTAGCCCCAACGCGTTTCAGCGATTAACTCGCCTTGATCACGGGTGATTTAAACAATGAATTTGAAAACAATAAATAAATAATGTTTTCTTGAACACAAATCTCATGTGATTACCAATGTGAAAAATAAACAAAAGACTGAGCCCCGTTACATGGCGGCCATCTTGTAATGGTGTACAGCAGCATTCGTGCCTGTGGACTGACTGATAGACATGTCTAGCAAGTGCTATTAAATGAAAAAAAAGCAATATTTAGAGAAGCATAATCCTACACATGATAGAAACTCGGCGTTCTAATTCAGTCATTGAAGTGTAGTACTCTGTTACACTTTCAGGAGGAACAAAGCAAAGGGTAGTTGTTATCTGCTATATAATCCTCAATCAACGATGTTTTATGTAGTTTTTGCCAATATGCCTGAGAAAATTGAAAGAAACATCCTTGAATTTGTTTATCTGGGTATGGTTTTGTTATTGTATTAAACATAGTTATTTCAAAGTCAATTATTACTTTTCTAGGACCTTTGTTGGATGTTTTAGATTTTATCATTGATAACAATTCAGTATATATTGAGGATTGTTTATCAGGGAGTAAACTGTATATTAAGGGAACTACAGTATTGTTAATGAATGCATGAGTAGTGTATATGTGGGAGAATGGATGGGACGTGCTTCTAAATGTTCCATTCATCATCCAAATATCACTTTTTCAAATCTTACTAGGTTATGGGGTGTGCTAAAGATTATTATTCTCTTTTCAGGGTTTTCGTTGTCATGCAAGAGAAAAGGTTCATTAGAATAAATAACAGAGAGTTCAGGTGGAATTATTATGTTAGAGTAGGTTTGGGGTGTGACTCTTTGTGGGTTACTTGTCTGTTTTTGATGTTTAATAATTCTTCGCAAATTAGGTAAGTTGGGCATACTACTTGCAACATGTCGGGGTTTCATTGGAGGTGGATGCAATATCTTTTATTTCATTAATAATTTCTCTAATTTAAATCTCATCTGCAGAGGCAGAGTGCTTATGGTCTATGGTTCTTAAAACAGTGTCACCAAGAGTAACCACTCTGCCTTTGCAATGGGTTGAGTAATATTGCACACACCTCCAATGACATCTGGGTTCAGATAGTCTCTCCTTACAATAAACACACCCTGTTTAGAGGGGAAATTACTGTATATTTTATATAATACATTTGGCAGTTTAAAATTCATGCATTTTCATGTTCTATTTACTGTTTTAACTTTGTTGTTTTTCTAACTTAGTAGGTTTATTACATATGGATTCCTGCTTTATTGGGAGAAAAAAACATTAATTTGTGGTATAGAAAAATAGTTCAAGTTTTTCTTACCTGTGAATTAGCTGTGGTTTGATTCTTCTTCTTTGGTAATTTTATTGTTTTTCTTTGATGGTTCTGAAAAGAAATATATTTTTGGGGTTTTATTATATATACATTGTTTATTGAAAAGCTTCCTAGTGAGAGAAATATAGTTAATATTTTTATATTGGTTTTTGTTTCTGAAATCTTACCTTTATCATATTGTTTAGGTTGTTTCTTGATTTTGTGAGTGTGTTTTAGTTGAGTTGTGTTCTGAAAAAGTAGAAAGATATTTATTGTTAGTATATTGAAAATATTAAAAAATTATTTGTCTGAAATATAATAATATCATTTTGGTTAAGGAACAACAGTTTCAGGTTTTATAATTGGACAACAATTTTTCATTTTTCTTTGAAGAAATACTTTTGTGCTTATTTGTCTACATTTCTTTAATGATGTTTAAACTATCTATTTAACTGTAATATGTCTTTTTCTGTGGAAGAAAAAATCTATGTATTTCTATTGATAGAAGTAACATTTTAATATAAAATGAATTGATGTGAAAATCAACTTGTTATGTTTTTCTTTTAAATGGTTGTTGAAAGTTTTGAAAGCTGAAAGAAAAAATATTTGGACATTGTTATGATGATGTTTTTACATTAGTTTCATTTGTGTTTGTATACTGTTTAATTTGTTTACTTGTTGTTTACTTGTTGTTTATATATAAGGAAATTACCTTGCACTATGCTTTTCTCAACTTTTTGTGAATATTTCGATATGTATTCTTGTGAAAATGTTCTAGGTATTTTGTTTTTGGATGTAGTAGTAACCTGTTGGTATATAAAAAAGAAGTATAAATATGTTTAGTTTGTGAAAGCATTTCTCATGTAGGTCAAAATGCAACATAATGTTTTACTGAGATAAGTTTATGTTTTAGTCAGATTAGCAATTTATTTTTCATCAATATACAGTATTTTTCCTAAGTTAGAAATTTTCATTTATATTAAAAATAATAGTTTTATCTTCATGTCTATTTAGCATTATTGTTGAGGTGTGCACGTTTTAGGGTAGGAATGGAAATTTAATATAAAAATGTATTGATGTGAAAATCAACTTGTTATGTTTTTCTTTTAAATGGTTGTTGAAAGTTTTGAAAGCTGAAAGAAAAAATATTTGGACATTGTTATGATGATGTTTTTAAATTAGTTTCATTTGTGTTTGTATACTGTTTAATTTGTTGTTTACTTGTTGTTTATATATAAGGAAATTACCTTGCACTATGCTTTTCTCAACTTTTTGTGAATATTTCAAGATGTATTCTTGTGAAAATGATCTAGGTATTTTGTTTTTGGATGTAGTAGTAACCTGTTGGTATATAAAAAAGAAGTATAAATATGTTAAGTTTGTGAAAGCATTTCTCATGTAGGTCAAAATGCAACATAATGTTTTACTGAGATAAGTTTATGTTTTAGTCAGATTAGCAATTTATTTTTCATCAATATACAGTATTTTTACTAAGTTAGAAATGATCATTTATATTAAAAATAATAGTTTTATCTTCATGTCTATTTAGCATTATTTTTGAGGTGTGCATGTTTTAGGGTAGGAATAGAAATTTAAACCACACCACTTTTCAGCGTTTTCTCTAAGGCAAGCACCCTTTGGAGCAGGAATAGTAATTTTAACATAGTACTATCCTGCACCTTTCTTGAAGTAAGCAACTTTTGGAGTTGGAATAATACTTTTAACCCCATCACTATCCAGTGTTTTCTTTGAGGCAAGCACCTTTTGGAGTTGGAATAGTAATGTTATGCACAACACTATCCAGCATTTTACAGGAGTCAAATACCCTTTGGATTTGGAATAGTAATTTAAACCCCATCACTATCCAGTGATTTCTTTGAGGCAAGCACCTTTTGGAGTTGGAATAGTAATTTTATGCACAACTATATCCAGCATTTTACAGGAGGCAAACAGCCTTTGGAGTAGGAATAGTAATTTTAACATACCACTAGCCTGCACCGTTCTTGAATCAAGCACCTTTTGGAGTTGGAATAGTAATTTAAATCCCACCACTATCCAGTGTTGTCCCCGGGTATGCATGTTTTGGAGTTGGAATAGTAATTTTAAATGAACCACTATCCAGCATTTTATAGGAGATATACACTGTTTGGAGTAGGAATAGTAATTTAAACATACCACTATCCTGCACTTTTTCTGAATCAAGCACCTTTTGGAGTTGGAATAGTAATTTTAACCCCATTACTAGCCAGCTTTTTCTGTGACTTAAGCATCCTTTGGAGTTGGAATAGGAATTTTAAACCCCAAACTATCCCGAGTGTTTTTCTGAGGCAAGCATGTTTTGGAGTTGGAATAGTAATTTTATACACAACACTATCCAGCATTTTACCGAAGGCAAACACACTTTGGAGTAGGAATAGTAATTTTAACATACCACTATCCTGCATTATCTTGGAGGGAAACACTATTTGGAGTAGGAACAGTTATTTTAATAATTTCATATTTTGCATAATTTCAGAGGCAAGCATCTTATGGTGTAGTAATAGTAATTTTAAAATAACACGATCCTGCATCTGCATAGTATATTATGGAGTTGGAATAGCAATTTTAGCCTCATCATTAATTAGCATTTTTTGAGAGGGAAGCAGCTTTTGGATTTGGAATAGTAATTTTAAACCCACAACTATGCAGCATTTTCTAGGACGGAAACAGTGTTTGGAGTAGGAATAGTTATTTTAACATACCACTGCTTCAGGCAAGAATATTTTTTATTTGGAACAGTATACTTTATATTTTTAATGTTTTTTTAATACACCCACTATTATACATTTATTTAAAAACGGTAAGAAAATATATATAGTTTTAGTCACTTACTTTATATATATATATTGTACAAAATATAGTATTTTGCAATGTTTAGTTGAATTTTGAATGTTTTCAAATAAACTGAAAAAAGTTTACATACTTTATTTAGTATATTTGCTTATCTAGAAGTTGTTAAGTAGTTAAAGATTTGTATAGTTTGTACTTACTTTATGTTTTTGAAGGCTTACTATGAGGTTTGTCGTTCTCAGTAGTAAAACGCATGTGCAGTCTCTGGTAATCAGGTAACTACAGTTTTTAAAATAGTAGTCAGCTTCTTTCATATGTTTTGCTGTGTTGCACGTAATTAGAAAGGAATATGTTTTGTGTACAATTTTTCTTTGTGTTTTAAATGGTATGTGAGAATGTAAATAACTATATTGTTATGTTAGTTTTCGTAACTCTTTTTTATATTATAACGTTCATTTTGAGTATTTCTGAGTCAAAGTAATTTCACTGAAAGAGTTGTAGGACTTTTGTTTTTGGAATTTAAAAATGGAAGATTTATTTTTTGCGTTGATAGTATTTAATTAAATATCGTGCTATAAAATAGTATCTTTTGCAGCAATATTTTAAATAAATGTATATACTTTTTATTTTATAATGTATTCAATTTATATTTGATTATTAATTTCAGTACTCGAGCATTAATACTTATATATTAATTTCCAATATCCATGTTATAATACACTTCCCCACCCAAAACACCTATTTTCCCTGCATCCTGCTCCAAGAGTTTATTATACAAAAAAATATATATATATTGCGTTGTAAAAGTGTGCGTTGGTGTAATATGCGTTGTAATGGATCATTCAATGTATTTTACTATATTCGCGTTGTAATGGTATACGTTGTAAAAACCTGCGATGTAATGTCACTTGCGTTGTAAAAGTTGCGTTGTACAAGCATGCTTTGTATTTGTTTGCGTTGTAACGTCATATATTTAGCAGATACTGAGTGAACTGCCGGGCGTGAATACAATCTTCATTCTCTTTATCCTTCTGAACGTTGCACTAGAATATAACCCAAATCAATAGCTTCTCTCCATTTGTCGCGAATAGCTAGTGTGTGCAATAAGTTTGCTCTATGTTATAGAATGGCCATCAAGGTGTGCGCGCAGTGCTGCCTCTCAGCCAAGGCAGAAAGGACACCGTGGGTACAATAAATAATCGGTGCTGTGTTGCTCTTCCTCACACTCTTCAATGGATGCAGCCTTTTTTAATAGACATGGCCATCAAGGAGCGCACAGTGCTGCCACTCAGCCAAGGCAAGTAGATCACAGTGGGTACAATGAAGCATCTGTGCTGTATTCCACTACCTCACACTCTTCGATGGATGCAGCCATTTTTAATAGACATGGCCCTCAAGGTGCCTGTGCACAGTGCTGCCTCTCAGCCAAGGCAGGTAAGACACAGTGGGTACAACGAAGCACCAAAATAACAGACTAACATGTTCACTTCTCAATTTCCATATTCCACTATACTAATTCACCACTAATCCTTTATTGGTTCCAGAGTAGCGTGCTACTCGCCAATGAAGCGCCTCAAAACCTCATCAAGGGGTAGCAAGCGCTATATAAATATAAACCTCTTTCCCTCTTCTATCCCGCAACCTACACATCTCTATCCAAATAACTGAATAACATATCCACCACTCAAATTACTTCATACTTCACTATACTAATTTTCCACAATAATCCTTTATGGGTTCCAGAGTAGCGTCCTACTCACCAGAAAAGCGCTTCGACACGCATCAGGGGTAACAGGTGCTACATGAGTGCAAACCTTTCTTCCTTTTTATCCCTCCACTACCCTTCTCACTCCAAATAACTGACTAATATCCACCACTAAGATTACGTTCCTATTTCACCATACTAATTCAGCACTAATCCTTTATTGGTTTCCGGAGTAGCATGCTTCACGATTCTGGTATTTTTCCGAATCCAAATCCAAATAAATGACTAATCCATAACTGACTAACCTATCCACCACTTAAAATTTACTTGCATGTTTCACTATACTAATTCAACACTAATCCTCTATGGGATCCCGGAGTAGCGTGCTACTCGCCAAAAAGCGCTTTGACGCCTCGTCAGGGGTAGTAAGCGCTATATAAATGCAATTAGAATACAATACAATACAATGTTACACAGCAATATAGCGAGAGTCAATTAATTCACCCCAGCAAATCGCAACGATGGTAAACTAAAGTAAAAGCAAATTGAAATTCCTCAACAGGGACGATATTCAAGAGGGAGGATTGGCATACCTTGGTAAAATCATGTTCTTGGTTATTTCCTAGCAATGCTGTTTATTTTTTTCTTTGGATGCCAGGTCTATATATTTTACCAGTCTGCAAGACAGTTGATGATGCGTCCCTTGAAGACATTAGTTATTTTTTCATCAACCGTACATGCTCCGATCCTCATAAAACAGGGCCATAGATGCTTCTTTCTCAGATCCAGCAATTAAGCAATTAAGGACACTTACGGATGACATGCATAAATGGCTGTTGGCGGTGGCCACATCCTCTACAGCATTTACGTAGCGTTGAATTTGTGCAAGAGTTAGGTGATAGGAGTGAGATGAGAGGAAATCTAATACATTTTGATAAGATGGCTTGTTTTAATGACGTGGCAGATAAAGCTGTGGCCATAGAGACAAAAATTATGATATTCGCGATCTCCCACCACATAGCTTTGCTAAATCCTCAATGTTCTTACCAAATGAAAAGCAATAGCAGCAGTGCTGGGCCCATTTTTTAACAGGTTATGCAGCGTGTTCATGTCCCATTCCTCCTGTGACATTTCTTCTAGGGCTTTCCCCAAATTTGGTATGCCATTATTTGTGTGATTTTTGGTTGTTTAAGTAGTTATTTTAGCTTATATTTAGCTAGGTAAAATCTTAAGGTATCAAATAGAAAATCTGTTGGAATTCTGCTCTCTTCACCTGCCACAAGGAATATGCAGATAGAATCGCAGCCATAGATGTGAAATGCACCCTTGAACCAAACACACTTGGTTCCACCATCACAGACAGCTGTGTGTCCCAACTGGAAGCCTGCCTGGTGGACCTCTAACATTGGATGTTGATTCACTCTGTCACTGTCTAAAAGTTAGAACAAACCAAATATAATACTCGGGTACAGGCAGATGTTAACACTTTTGAAATAGGCACAGTGGAACGTTCACTGAGTGGTTATTTTTTTGCTGATATCCTTTGAGAATGGGTTATTTACTGCACATAAATCAAGATTATTTTGCACCTCTCAGCTACATAGATGACAGCACTATCATTTCCAAACATACTTCATGGCCTTATCTTCAGACTCATCAACGTGATATCAGACATCCCCAACACCTCCCTACAGCTTCACAGAACCCTTCTTGACTTCTTAGAATGAAAGGGCGTGACTATGCCCAGAACTCACATCTGCTCATTTTCATTTTTCAAAGCCACTTGTTAGAAGCTTCACCATGCCAATAAGGCACTGTTAGGCTTGTTGCTTGTGGTTTTCAATGACTTCCAAGAAAAGGAGTGTGTCTATACACTCATATTTAGTGCCACCCAGATTCAGGTCTGCTCAACCACATCACCATGAACTAGTTAATTTCTGCTAATTCTCTTGAAGCTAAATTGTTTCTGTCTGTATATTTTTTTTGGAATCTGTACTATACTAGGAAGGCACTGTAAGGTGTAGTGTTGCTACCTCAGAGCGTGTAGTCACATTTACAGACTATCAAATTAGAATGCATCAAGTGCTTCCTTGAATATTTTTTCTCAAAGTAATATTTGGTGGGTTTCTGCGTTTATATGATCAGGAACAGCACCTTATATATTTTGAGAGAATTAATTGCTCTCTGAATTTCTTCACCCATGATTGTTTTTTAAAAACGAGATTTTGAATGAGTTCTGCTTGGGAACTCTGCACCAGAGGTTGCAGTCACACTGTTCCACAGGAGGGGCTCTTTTGTGGTGTATAGGGATCAATAGTATGTTCGAAATTAATTTAGCTAGTCTTCCTCATTTAATAATAGGTTCCTACCCACCGGGTTGATGCGTAGAAGCGTTCTATGTTTATCTTTAAGACTGCTACTCATGAATTTCCTAACCTTGTTACCCTGCTCATATGTGAAATAATATATTTTCTTCTTTGTTTCTTATTATGGTTTTTAGGGAGGTATCTGCGTAGGGAGGGAGGAAGTGCATAGGGTTAATGTTATATGTGCATCGTCTGACAGCGAGCAGGGTTCAATATTAGAAGCAAGCACCTGCTCCCCAACAGACAGGGAAGCTAGAAAGTGGTCTAATTGAGGATATGTCTTGTGGGCGGTGGAATAAAAAGTATGCCTGATAGTGTCCTGCAAAGCTATGTAAGGGCAAGCGGGGTATCTGTGAAGCTCAGTGTCAACAGGTTATGACAGTCTTAACATGCCTGCTCTCAGCTAACCCCGGATGGAGCTGGTGTAGTGAGACTACACGGAGGTGCACGGAGTTGGGTGGAAACCTCGTGGAACTCCACCACACTGCGCTCCGCCGACCCGCCTCAACTCCCCTATAACAAAAAACAGGTAAAGATTAATTTAAAATAAAAATAAAACCACTTACCTGCCCTGTGACATCCCTGGGCTGCCCTCCTCCTCGCCGTCTCTCTCCTATGTGAGGTACATCTTGAGAGAACTGTGCATGCCACAGGACAGGTATGCGTGCTTTTATTTCATTTTAAAATAGTTTGTAACTGTATTTTAGAGGGGGCAGGCTGGCTAACTCTGCTCTGCAGCGGAATCGGAGTTTTGCCCCAGGGTTACTCTCAGCGCAGGCCCTCCCCTATGACATATTGCTGCTCAATTGGTGTAGAGGACTTCAAGGGCAGGTGGCTGTTGGTGAAGGGCCCGCTGTCCCATATGTGTCGCTAGTGCCTGATGCACCCCAGGCTCACTGTGCTGATTCAGCTCCTTTTCCCAAGATAGCCTATGGGTCGGAGGCACACAAGCCTCACTCTCAACGATGCAGCCCTGAGCCAGCAAGAGCCAGCGGGCCCTACTTGGCTATGAGCCAGAATCATCTGCCCCTTTGCCAGGAAGGGGGTGGCCATGAGTTGCGCTTCTAATACTCACGCAATGGGGCCTCTGCCAGGAGTCAGGCCTGTACAGGCCCATCTGCCCACCTAGTCCCAGGGGATAGAAATCACTTCATGGTGTTGTCACACCCAGCTCCTGGAGATCACCGACGATGGACCCGCGAGCACGCCCAGCGCTGCCCTCAGTCGGCACACCAGTAAGCCAGTTGCCCATGCCCCAAAGATCCGGTGTGGCCTGTCAAACAGGCCCCCTTCCACATGCTGCTGTTCTGTGCCAAGGGTGTCACTCTACCCTTCAAGCCGGTGCCGACGGGACCGGAGGGCTACCGTTCACTAACACAGGATCGCCCACTCTCGCGTTGCTAGTCCAGCGATGAGGGCCTGCCGCAGTTCCTGCCTCATGTGATCCTGGGCACCAGTCAGCTGCCTTCGGGGGGGGTTGTCTCATCATATTTCCATGGTCTCCACTGCCTGGATCTCACGCACCACTGAGGTGGCAGTCCTGGGGGCAGGAGTCTTGGTGGGTCAGCTGCTATGACAATGCGTTAGGCCTGGCGGGGACAGAGCACAATTAAAACACGCCCACTCACACCTCCATCTTGGTCAGGCCCCTCCCTGGGGGCTTTAGAAGTGTATTATGATGGTGGATTAGGTCTTAAAGGACTATAGGCTTGTTTTGGAGTTCAGCAGATGGGTTACTCCATCACAAATGTTTCTTAGTTCAAGTGCCATTGGATATAATGGAATTGTGATGCCAAAGATGGGATACCCTTCACGTTTATGAAGGAGTAACCCATCTGCCGAACTCTAAGTCAGACCCTAAAATCTCAGGATGAGCCTTGTTAGACTACAGCTCGGCCATTTACCACACATCCAGGGTTGACTAATGCATTTTAGTGCTGGTGCTTGCATCAGCGGCGCACTAAAATGCATTAGTCACACATATATAGCGTCTCTGGAATCACCCACGATGAGGTGCTAGAGAGCTGAGCTTCATTATTATTTACCAATCAATCAGTACTTGTAAAGCACGGCTAATCACCCTTGAGGGTATCCAGGATTGAGTATGTTCCTGAAGTCTCTCAGCGAGGTTAGTGTGTGGAGAGGGGAGGGCATTCCAGGACTTGCCAGCGAGGAACATCCTTTGTGTGGCTGCAGCGGATGCACAGTATCTGTGGGAGGGCGAGGGAGGTGCAGCAAAGGTTTCTGTATGGTTATAAGTTCATGCAGTGATTCATGTATTCTGAACATGGTTGTGGAGGGCTTTGTAGAGGTGTGGCAGTAACTTGAAATGGCATCTTTCCAGCCAGGGAGCCAGTGGAAGTTTCTCAGGTGTTTGGAGATGTGGGTCTGTTAGAGCAGGTTGAGGATCAGTCTGGCCGCTGACTTCTGTTTTGTCTACAGCCTTCTCGTAAGTTTGCTAGTGGTTCCTGCATACAGTGCATTGCTGTAGTCCTGGTGCCTGGTTATTAAGGCTTGAGTGACTGTTTCTCTTATGCTGATGGGGAGCCATTTGAAAATGCTTTGGAGCAAGCAAGAGTATGGAAGCAGGCGGAAGAGGCTCTGTTAATCTGTTGTTTCATGGTGAGTTTGCTGTCCAGAATAATGCAGAGGTTGCAGGCATGGTATTTTGGTGCGAGAGTGGGTCCTAGTTCGGTGGACCACCATGTGTTGTTCTGGAGGGAGGCGTTGTTGCCAAAGATCAGCACTTCAATCCTTGTCCTTCATCCAATCCTCGACATTCTTCATGCAGTTATGGATGTTGTTTTTAAGCGGTGGTGGGGTCTGCTGAGAGGGAGAGGATGAGCTGGATGTCATGGGCATAGGATGTGATGTTGAAACCTTGGGTTCTGATGAGGTTGGCTAGAGGCTTCATGTAGGTGTTGAATAAAGTGAGGCTGAGGGATGAAACTTGAGGGATTTCTCATATGGTGCTTGTGGGTTCTAAAGTGAAAGGAGGTAGGAGGATACTCTGCGTTCATCCCATGAGGAATCATGCATTCCACTTGAGTGTCTTTTCCCTGATCCCGATGTGGTGCAGTCTCTTGATGTGTGTGTGTGGCGGGATATGGTGTCAAAAGCTGCAAAGAGGTCGAGCAGGATCACCGGCTCCCAGTTCTCCTCTGTATAGCAAGGTCAGGACGTCATTCATGGCAGCAATAAGTACAGTCACGGTGCTGTGGTTGGTGCAGAAATCTGATTGTTGTTTGGTGTCATGCCGGTTGATGGCCTCCTCCAGGGCTTTGGTGGGGAATGGGTGCAGTAAGATGGGTCGGCAAAGGGTTTCTTGAGGAGAGATCTGACTTCTGCGTGTATCCATGCATGGGGAAAAATGGCTGTGGCAATAGATGCGTTGACGATGGTGGTGCTTTGGTGGCTGATCTAATTTCTTCCTAGGTTGCAGAGGTGGTGGGAGCAGGGGTCCGTGGGTGCTCCTGAGTGAATGGAGTTTATGATGGATTTGGTGTTCGGTGTGGTGGCCTTCTCCCATGCAGTTGCTGGGCGGTGGAGGCTTTCTTTTGGGTGAGGAGGCTGAGGAAGTCATGGTTTGGGGCTCTAAGTTCCTGTAGATAGTGGATATCTTGTTCTGGAAATTATTTGCTAAAGCTTTGAAGAGTTCCTGTAAAAGAGTAGAACTGTCCTTGATGGCTGTTGGGCAGGAGAACTCTTATGATGTAGAAGAGTTCCTTGGCGTGGTTAGCAGTTGCCTTGATGCTGCCTGCAAGGGCGTCCTTTTTTGCGTTTTTGAGTAGTCAGTAGTATTTGTTGCGGGCTGACTTAAAGGTAGCTCGGTCTTTAGCGTCTTTGTGGGTGCGTGATCTTCCCTCAATTTTTTTGCAGCTGCGTTTCATAGTACTGAGTTCTAGTGTGAGCCAGCTGGCTTGTTTGGTGGATCTGTGGGTTTTAGATGTTTTGATGGGGTGACTAAGTCAGCAGCATTGGTGATCCAGGTGTTTAGGTTCTGGACTACTTCTGCCAGGTTGCTTGCGGCGTCGGACTGGGTGGTGTAGATGGCATCCATCTGTTGGGTCTGTGTTACTTTGCTCCAGAAGGAGGTGTTGGGGGGGTTTGAGGTGGTGCGCAGTGCGCCTGCTATGGTGAAGTGGACAATAGAGTAGTTTGTTCAAGTGAGTTCAGTGGCATGACTGTATTTGACTGTATCTGGATGTGAAGATAGGATCCAGAGTTTGTCATGCTCTGTGTGTGGGATCTGTGACCAGCTTGGTGAGGTCAATGTTGTTCCTTTGTTCCAGGAGGTTGACGGAGTTAGTGTTTGTTGGATCTTACAGGAGGAAGGTGAGGTCTCCGAAGAAGATGTAGTGATGGGCTCGCTCGATAGCAAGTGGGGTGATGAAGTATATGATGGTGTCGCTGACGCCCGTGCGCGGTCTAAGGGGTCTGTAGGCAAGGGTGCCTTTGATGGTTGTTTTGTTATCGGTGTGGAGTTCGAAATTGAGATGTTCCATCATTGGTATGGGGTCGTCTGCGACGGTGGTGCAGTGGATTGTTTCTTTGTGGATGATGACACTGCCTCCTCTGTTAGTGCAGTGCTGGGGTGTCATCTTTTAGTAGTGACTGTACACCGGCTCTGCGATGGCAGACCTGAGACACACTTTTACAGGCTGCTTCTGTGGGTGGCACAACCATTGCTGCAAGCCCACCAGCAGCATTTGATGTACCAGCCCTGGGCACCCCCAGTGCACTGTACTAGTGTCTGAGAGTAAATCAAATAAGCCAATCATGGAGTAACTAATCCAAACATCAATTTACAATAGGGAGAGCATATGCACGTTAGCACTGATCAGCAGTGGTAAAGTACCCAAAGTCATAAAACCAACAAAAACAAGTCAGACAAAATACAGGAGGAAGGCAAAAAGTTCAGGGATGACCCTGTAAAAAGGGCCAAGTCCAACAAGCATATTTTTACAAATGTAAACCTACCCCAATTTGTATACATGGGACACTTTTTTAGTTATCTAATTGACTAATAGGTGCCACTTTTACTTTGGTGCCCGGGCCCGTTGTCTGTCCCAGTCCTACCTTACTGCTTAGTGCATCCATAGACCATGACTCAGAATTCAAGGCCAGGGACCGTTGTTTTTGCGGCAAAACAGCAGACATCCTTGTTCTCCCTTGCCTCTCCAAAATATATTTTAGTCGATTCTGTCTGCTCTCTTATACTTTTTTTTCCCTGTTTACCTTCCTGTACTTCTTCCCTCTAAATATTTCCTTGATCCTCCCCTTTTTCTCTGTATGATGCACCACTTATCTGTCTCTCACTCTCTCTTTCTTAAACCTTTTTGTACCTCCTCTTTGTCTATATTTTGGGCCCCTTTTTTGCCACACATGAGCAGTTTGCTTGGACCACTGCAAACCCTCTGGGAGACCACAGTTGTTTTTACGGTTACTTATCCCCTATCTCATTGCCAGTTGTTATGTCTTCCCCAGCCTATATACCCATCAATGGCTACGCCACACAAGGAGCTTAATATTACATGTCTTTATTCATCTGCGTGTAACTGCAAACTCAAAATTCTAAAACAAGCTTTAATAACATTCCACTCTGACACCTATGTCACAGCTCTATGGAGTCCGTTAGGAGCTAAAAGGGTTCTTTCATAAATCTCGCAAGACACTACAACTATGTCCTTTTCTGCTGATTGGATTTTTGTCTTGATTGCTGCATAAATACTTTACACTTTTTCACTAAGTTAAGCCTGATTGCTTTATGGCAAGCTACCAGAATGTTTAGAACAGTTTAATTTAGTGGCTTTTGTGGTTCACCATGACAAGGATTGTGGTGGTTGCCTGAGAAGAGCTAAACAATATAATGAAAAACACCATTTCACACGACCTGTATTGCTTCCTAAGGGGCTACTAAATAGCTGCTACAGATAGCCTTATATATGTTTCCCTATAAACGAATACAGTTAGTCTTTGTGTCAATCTATTTTATTCTATTTTATTTTTCTCACTTCTTACGTTTATTTCTTTACTTCACACATTTTACAAATAACAATTTGATTATATATAAAACATTGTGTATAGCGCAGCACAGTTTTATCAAGAATTGGTGGTTCTTTGATCAATGCTTTTCACTTCAAAGACGATATAAAGAACTCTTACACTAAAAAAATACCAAGGACACAGCGACATAACTTTATACAGACAAATAGAAGAAATAAATACCTCTTGCCATTATCTTAATCATACTCCTATATGTTTCAAACACCACCCTCTCCTTTCAGACATACACATACATTCACTTACCTTTCACATTCATACTTGTCCCAACCACCCATTAAAATCAATGTCCTTGTACAAAGGCAAACAGACTCTTTTTTCATCCGTTGTTGTGGCTTGGGATCCTGTTCACTCCAGTCTATGAATGTTTCGGGAGGGGACATTTATTTACACTACCACCTTCTTCGGTACCATCTGAGGTACTAGTTAAGCACTGGTGGGTCTACTAGCGGGTATCTGGTTAGTCTTAGACTATCCTGCTATTGTCATGCGGCTCTTCCTAGAGGCTGGGGTAGGTGCAGATCCTTGGGTAATTTGTTTTTCTATTCTCAAACAAGGCTTCAAAGTTATCTGCTCCATGTTGAGTTGTTAGACCCGCCTGAGGCATGAAGCAGACGAAGTGGCAGAAGGTTAATGTTATGAGGTTCAAATGAGAGCACAATACTATCGGCCTTGGACGCCTAGAACAAGTAGGAGTTTGTGGAATGCTTTGAATACTAAACCATGGGATATCAAAATCCAGTATACAAGAAACAGATAACTTTAAAGCCTTGTTTGAGAATAGAAAATCAAATGACTTGGTGAAACACAAAGGAACTGAAGAAAGGCCAAAAGGGAGAGCTTTGAAGCAGAAGAAGAACATTCCCCATTGGTACAGAAGATATTTACTGTGAGAAGTATGTATTGAAACTGACAGGCAAGTGTCTTGAAGATCCAATCTGACTAATCAATTGTCCCGAAGTAAGATATCTATGATATGGAGAATGGTTTTCATCTTGAAATAGTAGTACACAACGAAATTATTGAAAACATTTAGATTTAACACAAGAGGAATGTTTTTGCTTTTCTACTGCAATAGATTATTTAATAACCCTAAACGGTGTGAATTACCCAGGGATCTGTGGTAGAGGAAAACCATGCATCTAGACAAAGAGCTAATCTGCCTCCTACAGGAGGTAGGCCAGAACTGGAAAGTCTTACCTAAGAATTGCTCTCCTTTCTTCCGATATCCCCTGGAATGGAACCCTCTAGAACGATGAGGGATACAACTGGGGTTTGTAGCCAGTGTAAACATCGACCTGGGACTGCTGGTCGAAGGAGCCTCTGGTGAGGGAAGCACCTCTTGTGGAATAACGGGCGACAAAGTGACCCTTACCTTTGCCAGGAAAAAGCCAGAGAAGAAAATATTTTCTTGAGGGAAAGCTGGGACTTACTTGTCCTTAGTAGCAAAGGTTGAGGTATATTTTCCAAGTTCCTTAATAAAAACAACTCCAAATAAAAGGCCATTAGCCAAAGGACCTTCTTCTTTAGTGTCAAGACTACTGAGTTTGGGGTCCTCCTTTCCTGAGAAATATGGGCATTGCTCAAAATACATATAGCCAATTGGGCCCAGTTAGATAAGTTGTCTGGATCCACCTGCATGCCTTTCAACTTGGCCTCTTCAGCTTAATTCAAAATTCTAGTCAGAGAGCCAACCAAATCCAAAATCTGATCTTAACTATTGGACCGGGATCTGTCAACACATTTCTTGGGTCGTTCCCAAACTTTGTAAAAATAAACATTAGCATATTGGGATCAATAACCGGAGTTGAAGAAATGTTGTTGAGAAGAGAAGGACGGGGACATTCAGATTTTAACTTTACTTGAAGATTTATCCAGAGCGTGGCAAAGGTAAAAGGACATATTATCGGCCATAAGCTCTGAAGGGAACCACTCAGTAGAGTTGGGGTGGGGAATGAAGGAGGGGTCAAACATGGGCTCCCCAAGATGGTCAACTAAATCATTAGACACTGGATGAGAAACACCACCATCAGTAGGAGAAATGTTCTGCCTTTTCTCCAGAGGCCCATAATTTGATAGGATCTGGAAATCCATAAATATTGTTAGTCATTCAAGACATCATAATCGACAATCGTTTATTTCTCCCCTGAGGCGGAAGCCGGGGGCTCTTTGCTCTATCTTTGATGCACTGCACGTTATTGACTAGCGAATAGCGTTTTTTAACATTTGTAAATATTTTAATTGTTCATTCTTAATTTCGCCCCCTTACCTCGGCGCGAGATCAGCGTCGCTCCTTGTTAACTGCCTCCCCCCTCCCATAGCGCAGCCGATTTACAGGCGCTGACACCTGACTCAACCCACCTCAGCCACCATCTTGCTGGGAGGTAAGGGTCGCGGTGTAGTTGTTTGACCCCTCCCAGGATATTTAAGGGTGTGTAACAACATCTCGGCGACAATCGTTTATTTCTCCCCTGAGGCGGAAGCCGGGGGCTCTTTGCTCTATCTTTGATGCACTGCACATTATTGACTAGCGAATAGCGTTTTTTAACATTTGTAAATATTTAAATTTTTCATTCTTAATTTCGCCCCCTTACCTCGGCGCGAGATCAGCGTCGCTCCGAGGTTGTTAACTGCCTCCCCCCTCCCATAGCGCAGCCGATTTACAGGCGCTGACACCTGACTCGACCCACCTCAGCCGCCATCTTGCTGGGAGGTAAGGGTCGCGGTGTAGTTGTTCGACCCCTCCCACCCTCCCAGGATATTTAAGGGTGTGTAACAACATCTCGGCGACAATCGTTTATTTCTCCCCTAAGGCAGAAGCCGGGGGCTCTTTGCTCTATCTTTGATGCACTGCACGTTATTGACTAGCGAATAGCGTTTTTTAACATTTGTAAATATTTTAATTGTTCATTCTTAATTTCGCCCCCTTACCTCGGCGTGAGATCAGCGTCGCTTCGAGGTTGTTAACTGCCTCCCCCCTCCCATAGCGCAGCCGATTTACAGGCACTGACACCTGACTCGACCCACCTCAGCCGCCATCTTGCTGGGAGGTAAGGGTCGCGGTGTAATTGTTCGACCCCTCCCGCCCTCCCAGGATATTTAAGGGTGTGTAACGACATCTCGGCGACAATCGTTTATTTCTCCCCTGAGGAGGAATCCGGGGGCTCTTTGCTCTATCTTTGATGCACTGCATGTTATTGACTAGCGAATAGCGTTTTTTAACATTTGTAAATATTTTAATTGTTCATTCTTAATTTCACCCCCTTACCTCGGCGCGAGATCAGCGTCGCTCCGAGGTTGTTAACTGCCTCCCCCCTCCCATAGCGCAGCCGATTTACAGGCGCTGACACCTGACTCGACCCACCTCAGCCGCCATCTTGCTGGGAGGTAAGGGTCACGGTGTAGTTGTTCGACCCCTCCCGCCCTCCCAGGATAATTAAGGGTGTGTAACAACATCTTGGCGACAATCGTTTATTTCTCCCCTGAGGCGGAAGCCGGGGGCTCTTTGCTCTATCTTTGATGCACTGCACGTTATTGACTAGCGAATAGCGTTTTTTAACATTTCTAAATATTTTAATTGTTCATTCTTAATTTCGCCCCCTTACCTCAGCGCGAGATCAGCGTCGCTCCGAGCGCCAAAGGTGCGCCAAAGGCAAGCCCGTCTGCGCCCGTCCGCGCCGGGACCGGGCTTAGGGCCACGACCCCTGGCCGGGCCCAGACCCAGCCTAATTTGGTCTACTCTTGTACCTCTCTGATGGAGCTTCGACCCGCCCCGGCTCCCAGTTGTATAATGCTTGATCCACTATTAGTATCAAATGAAGTAACCATGCTCTGTCCGTTCTGCCATAGCGCGTTACCTATAAATAACTTTATGATTCATGCTAAGCTACAAAAAAATTGTAAAGAAGCTACTATTGTCATGGCCCTCATTAATGCGCGATCACTGTGCAAGCACAGCCAGGAAATAGCGGACCTCATTATCAACAATAATTTAGATATTCTCTTTATCACAGAAACATGGACCGACAATGCATCGGACCCTGATGTAGTGATCGCAACACCCAACGGGTACAAAGTCTATCGACAGGATAGAGTAAGAAAAAGAGGAGGCGGGCTGGCCATTATAGCAAGGGAACGGTTCGTAGTCAGAACTTCACCCATTCCTGCCACTTCCTGCGAAGCCCTGCAGTTCCGAATTAAGCTAAGCGCTCTTTGTAATTTTAAAGGAATACTCATATACCGACCCCCAGGATCAAGGACAGGTTTTCTTACCGATTTAAGTACTATACTGGAATCAATAGCTACTGAAGAGTCCTTTACGGTCTTGGGTGATATGAATTTTTATTTAGAACAAAATAATCACAAGGATACCTCCTCCCTCATAACAGACATGGAGACACTGGGGCTCAGACAACTGGTTGCCTCTGCCAGTCATTCAGCGGGGCATACCTTAGACGGTATATTTTCTAATGTCGATGGTCTGCACATATCAGATATCCTACCCATGACTTGGTCCGACCATTACGCTATACTCAGTAAAATGACAATCAATGAACCCTTGAGCAAGAAAGCTATTTCCCCCGGCCCAGGCTCCTTTAAAGTTTGGAAAAACATAAATCAGCTAGAATTTATAAAACTGTTGGATAGTACGCGTCCACTGGTGTCCACTGAACCTAACATAGCGACATGACAATTCCAGGACTGGCTAGGCCACGCTACTAATCTTTCAGTACCCATTAAGTCTCAATCTAGGAATAGACCTACACCGACCGCCCCGTGGTACACTGAGCAATTAAGAATACAAAAACAGCTTAATAGGAGCAGGGAAAGGCAATGGAGGAAAACTTATGATATAGAGAGTAAGATTCAATATAAAGAATCACTGGCAGTTTACAAAGTAATGATCGTAAAGGCAAAAAAAACATTCTTTTCAGAGCAAATTGAAAAAGCCAAAAATTCAAGCAAGCAATTACATGAGATTACCAAAACACTGTTGGGTAACGTTCCTGATCTTACCCCGCCCCCATCCCAACTACTTTGTGACGCATTGGCCAATTTTTTCTTCTCCAAAGTGGACGACATTTACAGAGCCTTTACCTCTAAATTAACCATGAGGACAGCTGCTCCTTCTAATACATCTCCGGCAAATGCATTTCCCAGCTTTATGGCCCTTACAACTGATCAAATAAAAACCATTGTTTCTACAATTAAAACCGTATCTGCACTAGCCCCTTGACCTTTTTCTGTCCTTCCACCAGTGATGGATTCCATCATTCCAGTCATTACCCAAAGTATGCAACTCCATACTGGGCTCCGGGATTTACCCGAATTCTTTAAAAAACACTTTGCTGAAACCTTTATTAAAGAAACCAACCCTGGATAAAGATGAATTAAAGAATTACAGGCCCATAGTGAATCTCCCTTTTTTAGCCAAAGTGGTGGAAAAGGCCATGAACTTACAACTGTCGGAGCATATTGAGAAACACCGACTGCTGGACGACACACAATTCGGTTTTCGAAAGTATCATGGAACCGAAACAGCCTTAATCAAAGCCGTAGACAACGTCAGAGCAATCCGAGACCAAGGCGGAACAGCAGTTTTGGTAATGCTCGATCTATCAGCAGCTTTCGACACGGTCGGCCACAAGATCTTGGTCGACCGTGTCGGAAAGATAGGCATTTGCCACACTGTAAGAGATCTGCTCGCATCTTTTCTGGCAGACAGAACACAGGCTGTCACCCTGGGGCCTTACCAATCTGCTAAGCTCTCGTTGCCGTGTGGGGTACCTCAAGGCTCATCCCTCAGTCCGACACTATTTAATATCTATGTGTCGGACCATGCCAATGTTATCAAAGCACATGGGATGAGCCTTACCGCCTATGCCGACGGTACGCAACTGGTATTGGCCATCAAGGGCGACGGGGACGAGGTTGCAAAACGCTTCCAAATTGGAATGCAAGAAATCGGAGAGTGGATGGCAACCAGTTGCCTTAAAATTAACTCGGAAAAAACTGAGGTAGTTATTTTCGGAACCCTCTCACCAGGTTGGTCAGCATCCTGGTGGCCGCCAGCCTTTGGAGCACTCCCAAGCCCGGCATCTAAGGTCAGGAACCTGGGAGTTACGTTTGATGAGGGCCTCAACTTTGCGGAACATGCGAATAAAGTAGCAACCACTGCCCATCATAAATTAAGAATGATCAGGAAAATCAACCCGTTTCTGCCAGAGGCAGCTATTAAAACACTGGTCAGCTCTTTAGTTCTAGCGTCCCTCGACTACTGTAACGGTCTATTCCTAAATGCTCAGGTTAGGGTCACGAAGAAGCTACAGACGATACAGAATGCCGCCGCACGTCTGCTCTCGGGATTACCTAAATTCTCAGCCATTTCAGATACTATTAAACAATACCATTGGTTGACAATCCGGAACAGGATTAAGTATAAATCACTCTGTATAGTGTACAAGGCACTTAACGATCAAGGACCACATTTTCTCAAGGACCAGCTGACACCCTATAACCCTCCCAGACAGCTTCGCTCCACCACGCTTAACCAGCTAGTGATCCCACGTTCGAAAACAGTGTCTTGGGGTGACCGCCGCTTCTTAGTTGCGGCACCCAAACTATGGAATACTGTGCCACAACACATCAGGCTAAGCCCTTCACTCTTTCAGTTTCGCAAGAGACTGAAGACATGGCTTTTTAATCAGTAACACCTATTAACATCCTGGAGCAATTAACATTGAGCAGAAGTTATGCGAATTGTCTAGCGCCGAGACGCGTTTTATAAGTAGCAAAAATAAATAAATAAATAAAATAAATCAGTGGCTTTAAGTAGAGTAACAATAAGGGGAGAGGAAGCGAGCCCCAAAAACAGTGGGAGGACCAGTGCTCAGAGAAATGCCTTTATTAGCAACACCAGAGGTGGCTATACATTTCTAGCCCTTCTTAGAGGGACAATAAAGCATTTTAGAAAGGGACACTCCTCAAATTCTTTGACACATAGATCATAGAAAATGCTACAGCTCGCTGAACATAATCCTTAATAAAGGATTTCAAGTTGTCCTTAAACACCTGAATGTCTGCTCCCTTAGACATAATGAGAAATTAATGCAATTATTATTTGTAAAGTGAAAAACAATCTCCAGCATGCACCACAACCATTGCAGCCTGCATGTTTGGGTGCAGCTAAAAGTGGAGAGTCAACATGGCACACATGCCTGTGTGCCATGCCTCCCCAGCACTGCATGGAGCCTAGGTAAGTCACCCTTAAGGCAGGGTGCCCTATCCCTCGTGTGAGGGACTATCTGCATGACGAGGCAGGCCCCTAAAATATCTGAGACCATTCTTAGATATTATAAGTGCCCAGTAAAGCCATCTTGAGTACAGAGCACCATAATGGCTTTACTGAATCCTGGCAAGTGGTGAGAAAAACCACACAATTAATCAAATAATGTAGAAAAAAATATCACAATAAAGCGTTGTCATTAACATTAACCTTATAAAGTGAGAAAAATATAAACTAATACTTATCTTGACTAAGCAGCATGAAAAGAGAAATTGTTGCTGTCCGTCAAGATAATTGTTAGGTTACTCAACGTCCTATTAATGTTTCTATTGTGATGTCATCGCTTCTAGGTTTTCTATCCTGTTTTTCTGGGCAGCGTAGTTTTGATTTTTACTTGCCTGTTATATAATAAAAAGCAAGAAAAGATAGCGTAATATGAGCCCCCGGTCTTGTAAGAAAATCTTATTCATTGCTTCCCCTTGCCCCTCAATTCCCTTTTAAGGTCATTGTTTAGCCCAATTTATTTATTATTAACCACCCCACACCAGGTTCCTACTTGCTTCCACCACCCTGCTCCCCTTTGCCCCTGCTTCTCTGCAGCATTTACTAGCTCTGCCCCCTCTTGCTTCATCTTTGCTCCCCGTTTTCTACCCATCACATCTTGTTTTTTCATGCTTGGTATTGAACATCTCAGAATAGTAAACCTGTACTTATTTCAGTGTCAGCTTGATTATTCCCTGCACTCGGGGTCTCTTCTAGAGGAGACACCTGAACCAAAGCAACCACGGGTGGGTCCCTGACTGGTGACTCCCAGCCTGCCACCATGAGCTAAGTTTCTGGACCCCTGGGGTAGGAGTCTGCGCTCCCTGTGGCCTGCAACAAAGCCTTTCCTGGGCGGAGGTGGTCACACCTCTCCCAGGTTAGGAAGAGCCATCTGTGGCAGGGGAGTTTAAAAGGCCATGACACCTTTGCAATGTGACCCCCTGCCTCTTCTGCTGTCAGGAGCAGGCCCCCTTCTGTCTCACCACCTTTTCAGAGGGAAGACAGGTGGAAAAAATTAGAACAGCTCAGAAGGTGTGCCTACCTCTACCAATCCCACCCCACAGGTGAGGGAATAATAATAACAACCTGTTATTTGTAAAGCGCAAACTAATCACCCCATAGGGTCTCCAGGCGCTGGGGGCCGTCGGGAAGATTAAGCGAGCTATTGCCCAGAGTCACATGGTACTGGGCTGTGCTGCCACTGGGGATTGTACCATGAGCCCCATGCGTGGGATTCAGCCACCCTGGCCGCTGCGCCACACCTCTCCCTGGCGAGGTGAAGCCCACTTTTCAGTGCCCACCACCTTGCAGATGCCAGGCACCCTCCAATTAGGATCAGAGATTGTACCCACTCCCCCACGTGGGGTGAGCACACCAAGGGAGTCATCACCCTAAGTCAGTAGCTCATTGGCTACTTGCCTCAAGACCCCTAAAACACCCTATAAATACAGTATTTAAGAGCCAGCCTTGAACCCAGAAGTCAGTTCTTGATAACCTAAGAAGATAGGGATCCTGCAGAGGTCGTACCAACTGACTTGGCCCCAGCCCTTCTGGCCTGCCTACAGCTCCTAGGAAAATGACAGCTCTTAAAAGGATCAGATACCTCACGATTTGGTGAGGACTGATACCCCACTTCAATAAAGACTTGAGACTCCAGAGGATAGCAGCCCTGTCCACGAAAGAAGATCAAGCCCCTGGGGGACCAAGAAACCCTGCTCCAGGACTTACCTATGTGCCCGTCGTCCAAGACCTGTGTCTCAAGGGTCCATCCATCCTGAAGTGGTCCCCAGTAGTTCTGACCTCCAAACCATTGAGGGGTGTCACCTCCAAGGTACCGTGTCAATGCCTGCTGCCTCTTCACGACGACCCCCCTCCACTGCGACTGGACCGGTAAGCATGTTCCTGACGTCGAAAGACAACCCTGCAGTCTCTGACTCTGCGTCCTCGTGACCCAATCCCAAAGTGTCCTGGCATTGAGGGACATTTCTACTTACCTGCCCAGCTGTTGGTCCCTCCTGGAAGACTTCCTGGACTGAGCCTGCAGACAAAATCCAAAGACAACAACCTCCATAGGAAAGCATTGGGCTCCCAAACTGCCCAAGCACCCTGCACCTGGTGGCCCTGTGCTGCTGGTGGTGTGGACTTGGTGCTGACTGGGGAACCCCTTTGCCCTTACTTTAACCCTAGGAGCTTGCCTTCCCAAACACAGTGCCCCTTAGCCCTGTAGGCTACATTAGCACCCGTGCACTCTGCACCCAGCCACCCCAGTGCCTCTGGTGGTGCACCTCGAGTGCTGAACTGAACCTTGGTTCTACTCCCCAAAACTGCAAACCTAACACTTCGTTTTTCTCCATAGGATTGTATGGTGGGGTTTTCTCTGACAACTGTGTTGAACTTGTTTTGTACTGCAACAAAGTAACTTAGTGTCTTCAAAAGAGTTAACCTGCTTACTGATGTACTGTGATGGCTCAACTGTGTAAGTAGTTTGTTTTACTCCAAACTAGAAAAGTAACTACAAAGTACCTAGAAAGTAATCTAAAGTAATAACAAATGCTCTAAAGAGCGTACAAGCCATTTTGCTACTGCAAGTAACTTGTATGCTTATACAAAACCAGTACACGCTGTATCTTGCAAAATATTATTTTATTGAAAGTATCAGTCACTTACTTACTACTGAGGAAATCTTTGTTCTAGTAATAAAAATAACAAAGTAACAACTTTTTGTACAAACAATTGGTCTGGATTCAGTATTTTAGAGTGCAACATCATGTCTTGCCTGATTGTGTACAACAAATGCTTCACACTACCCTCTGATAAGCCTGACTGCTTCAACCACACTAGCACAAAAGAGAGTAAGGTATTATCTACGTTAGCCTCTGCTATACCTCAGTGGATCCACTGAACTATGTGCACACTATATCTCACTTTGATATGGTATATACAGAGCCAGCTTCCTATAGAAAGGAAAGGGTTAATTGAGGAGAAGAGCGGCTTCAAGTTAAGGGGCGTGTTGAAGGGGGTTGCCCGGGCAAGGGAGCGTGTCCAAGAAAGAACAGCCGAAGAGGACATCATTGTTTAGCGGTAAAGGCAAGAGTCTTTGACATGCGTGAGAGTGCTGCGGGTAGCCGGCAATGAGACACGTGTCTTAGGAATGCAGCTGGAGCTTTGAGGGCAAAAGAGAGAACGGCAAACTCACTAGAAGTTGTGAAAGAGCACATGCACACAAGTCAAGTGGTGAGAAAAACCACACAATAAATCAAATAATGAAGCAAAACATATCACAATAAAGTGTTAAGTCATGAACGTTAAACTTATAAAGTGAGAAAAACATGTACTAATACTTATCTTGACTGAGCAGCAAGAGAAGAGGAATTGTTGCTGTAAGTCAAGATAATTGTTAGGTTACTCAACGTCCTATTGGTGCTTCTATTGTGATGTCATCACTTGTAGGTTTTCTATCCTGGTTTTCTGGGTAATGTAGTTTTGTTTTTTACTTGGCTGTCATTTAATAAAAAAAAGCATGAAAAGTGAGACTCCGATCTTGTAATAATCATTTGCCTGCTTATTTGTTGCTTCCCCCTGCCCCTCAATGCCCTTTTAAGGTCATTGTTTGGCCCAATTTATCTATTATTAACCACCCCACAACAGGTTCCTATTTTGCTCCCACCACCCTGCTCCCCTTTACCCCTGCTGCTCTGCAGAATTCACTTGCTCTGCCCCCTCTCGCTTCATCATTGCCAGGGCTGGATTGGGATAGCAAACGGGCCCTGATAATTACATCCAACCAGCCCCGCGTGTAAGGTGCTGGTGGGACCGCTGCTACTGCGCTTGTTTTGTTACAAAGAGCCGATTTTGCAGCACTGCTGCAAAACTGGCCCCCACCCCATTAACAAAACAAGCATTTACAATGCAACGGTTTCGCCTTTGGAAAAGTTAGAGCTATTGGCATTGTAATGACAAAATTTGTATTTATGTGTTGGTTTTGAAAACAGGTAAATAAATGGCATTGTCATTTACATTGCCAATAGCTTAATGTCTCGCAAACGTGAGACCTATTGTACCCTACGGACGACCTCAGCAGACAGCAATTACTACCACACACACACCCAGAGCCACACACACACAAAGACACACCCAGAGCCACACACACACCCAGAGCCACACACACCCCCAGAGCCACACACACACACACACACACACACACACCTACGCCGCTTAATTTTTTGCAACAAGGCGGAATTATGAACACTAAAGTTGTATTTCAGAAATTAGCACAGATGTCTTCTGCTTATGTCAATACACAGAATTTTGCAGAAGGCCTCTAAGTTTACACAAGCCCGCGGGCTGCTGGTGTAATAAGCTGTCTCGGTCCACCTAATAATGACTTCATGTAAGCAATGAGCCCAGGTGGGTTGTTGGTTCCTGACCTCTTGCCTTCATCTCCTATTTTTTAAAGTAAAAGTGGCAATGAACTTTCTGACGCGGGTCAGCGGAAAAATGACAGCAGGCTTCCAAACGAGGAGCTTTATTTGAACTCCCTGACAGTGACAGATGACTGCAATAATCAGATTTCACCATATGCCATAACAAGGTGTATAGTTGACTCACCACTTAACACCTGAAAATTGATACTTCTGAAAAAGAATAAAGTGCAGCTCTGTTAAGTTTCTTCCCATGGCTATCTGTCGTCTCCCACCGTTCCCCCATCCCCTCCGCAATTTCCTCTTCGTCTTCACAAACAGATCAGCCGATTGAGATAGACTTTGCGACTTTACTCTGTGGACACGAACGGATCCCCTCCTTGATGAACTGGAACCTGCACCCCCACCCCCAGCGCCTTGAGACCCTTACAGGTGAGTAGTCGCGCTCAACAAACGCTTGATTGATTGATTGATATACATCCGGTATCGCATACTGTACCAGCAAATAAATGTAGCAAATCCAAAAGGCTAGACCTATTGCCATGGCTAGCGAGTTTATTACTTGCCAGGACACAGTTCTTGCTAATGCGTCCCTCATGTGCTGTACGCATGTGACTGCTGCGTGAGTGGCACATTCAGCAAAATGCTTTCCCACACGCATCATTGTTGCTATAGCTTACATAATTCATGTTTTCATTTCAGGTCAGAATTCATTTTACCGAGCAGGAAGTAATTACAGAGTAGAACCTTCACCACTGGGGTGAAGTGCTTATATGTAATCAACACACTTTTCCTGGCAGTATGGAAAAGCATCCTTATGTGAGCAACAAGGCTTCAATGCAAAAAATCAAATCAGGATTTACAGTCATAAATATTTTTTTAATTAATAAGTAATATATTAAGGTTTTAACCATTTGCTTCTCTCAGCTGCCTGGTTCTACATACATTGACTCCCCTATGCCCTCCTAAGCAGGGACTTTAGCCGTCGCTCTGCTCATTTTCATGCACACACTCGTGCCCCTACCTATTCCCACCTAGCTGTCTATTACATTCTTTGTTTTTGATTTTTTTGCCTCTTTTTTCCTTTATTGTGCTTCTTTTGTTTCTTTGACTATATTTTTCTTTTTTCTTTTCTCCCATCAAACTCTTTTTTTGCTCCTTTGTTTCTTCTCAAGCCATTTGCAAATGGAGACGCTTCATATTTCACCAGTGACCAGCTCCTTCCTACATTTTCAAGCACACACTCGTGCTTGTGGCAGCATCAAATTGCGGGAGCAAGCAGGGGGACGTCACGAGTGCAGTTCTTGAAAACAAGCAGACTGTGCGCGCACGGACGCACCACTCGCCGGCTCACCTCCTGCTCCCCCTCTCTCTCACAACATTTCATTTTCGCGGCCGCGTGATGTATCTCTTTTTTAAAATCCACTCACCCATTCTTCCTGCTTTGCTTTATTTTTCTGTACTTGTATTTGCCTCTCACTTTCTATTTCTTTGTTCATTTTCACTCTTGTTTCCACCTCTGTTTGAATTACTGCCCCTCCCTATTCCTACCTAGCTGTCTATTACATTCTATGTTTTTGATTTTTTTGCCTCTTTTTTCCCTTATTGGGTTTCTTTGATTTTAATTTTTCTTTCTCTCTTTTCTCCTATCAAACTCTTTGTTTCTTCTCAATCCATTTTCAAATGGGGATGCTGCATATTTCATCAGTGACCGGTTCCTTCCTAGCAGTGTGGAGTTTATAGTTAGCCAACACTTCTCACCAAATGATGCGAGTGCACGCTGCAGGCAGCTTGGGTGCCTGGCTTCCTGTGGTGCTTCCCTTTACATAAATAAACGAGTCTCGGCAGACACAGATTGAGTGATCTGCTCAGAGCCTGCTGCGGATTCAGCTATCCTCCGTGCCACGAGAAAGACACGTCATTTATAAGGAGTGTTGAATTATTCAAGGTGTGCAGGAGGGGGGGCTGCTTGTCTAGAGTCTCTGTAATGAGATATTAGCGTGATTGACTCCTTACTTTCTAGAGTTGCTGACTAGTTTTTAAGTTGTTCAAAGTTCACACAGGAAATCACAAAGCTCAGCCCCCTAAAGTTCTATTGGCTTTAATATTTTACCGGTGGGAACAGAAAAGGGTGTTATTTAAGAGACCATCATTTTCTTACTTCATGTAGATATATCTCCACAATGATAATGTGACGTTTCACCGACGTACGGCCTATACCAGTGACTGTTCCACAGTGACATTGGCACTCTCTTTACCCCCTCCCAGGCTCATACCTTAGACCCTGAGCATATTGAGGGGGGAGGGGAAGAATCTCAAATTTCTCAAATAAATTCAGCATTGACATAGCCAATAGGTCTCGCCTTTGGAACCTTATAAGTGTTTAGCCATGCAACAGTTGATGTTGTTGCACCAAGGCTATTGTGCTGGATAACAAAAGACTTATAAGGTCCCAAAGGCGAGAACTATTGGCTATGCCAATGCTTGTTGAGTTTCTTTTCAGTTCTAGAAAGAGGAAAGGAATAAGGGAGGATGTGGAATAGTGTCGATGAAAGAAGGGATAGGGAAAGCAGAGAGGATGAAGCAAGGGCGGAAGAGAAGAAGTGTAGGTGAAAGATGGGGTTGAATAAGGAAGAAGAAAGATGGAGCTGAGAAGTTTATACTTGAGTGGAGCAAGAAGGAGATAAAGAGAAGAGGTGGCCGAGGAATGGACGGTCGCAGAAGGGAAAATGGTAGGGTAGAAGGAGTGGTCAACATGGAAGAGTTTGGAAAAGAGAATTAAGAAGTGGAGGAAAAAGGAAGAGAATGATATTTGAGAGGAAGGGTGTAGTAAAGACGCACTACATGTAGATGAAATAAAGTCGTTTATTCAGATCAAAACAACAAGTGCTCCCAGCTGGACGGCAAATCTGTCACCAACATTCCAACGCTGCCTTCGGGTGACAGCTCGGGCTAAACCATGGTGGGGAGAAAGGAGGGGGGGGAATGGCAAGGTGGGAGAAACCATAGAATAAGTTACAACAAAGGGGGCCAAACATAACGACGGAATTGGAAGGGAAGGGTAGAAAAGGAACAATAGTAGGAAAAGGCGACTGAAGTGAAGTATTGCAAAGCACCGCTTACAATTTTTGAGGTGAGAAAAATCAGGGTGAGGGAGATGGGGAAAAAGGGGGTTACAATGTAAGAGAGAAGAGGAATCAGAGACCAGGTTTCAATAGGTGAGCAACATGGGAGTGGAGAGCCCTGCAGAGGGAAGTCAGCATTGTTGTGGCCAGGGCTTTAAGTGGGATTAAGTCTCACAAAGGGGCTTGGCTAATGAAATTAAGGGCATGGTTTACAAACGTAAGCTAAAAATCTGTGCTTAGCCCGACTTGTATTTTGTTGTTTCTGTCATTGCATCCAGATATATATGATACAACAAGTAACACCATACCTACAACAAGTCGGGACAATTAGTTTTGTTAATGATTGTTAGTTGCATAAGATAAATAAGCAGCAACAATGGCTTGTATATAATATTGAAAAAACTTCAACTTAAAGCCCTGGTGACACCAACGCGATGTTCCTGCTCCGGAGTTTCAAAAAGAGACGGGAAATCCAGAGAGAAAATGCCTCTATTTAAAGGATTTCCCTTCCCCCTACAATGCTCACCTGGCATGACATCATGCCGTAACTTCTCCACAAGTGAACAGCGTGAGCACACGCACATCGATGTGCCTGCTGTCACTGCAGTCAGGGAAAAAACTGACCGCCTGACCTGTGCCAGTGCACAAAACAGAGCCCAATAGAGACCCGTTCCGAGTCCCCCTTACAAAAAAACTGCTGGCGCTCAGACTCGGTGAGACCCGGCCCACTTAAAGCCCTGGTTGTGGCGTCACTAATAGCGTGTAACCATGACACGGCTACTTGCCATTGGGGTTATGCCACGTACCCTGCCCATGGTAGGAGTCAACCTTTTATTAACAGCCACTTCTCTCTACAGACTAGGGTGACCAATTGGCATTATTATTATTATTATTATTAAGCGTTCTTATATAGCGCTCGATTACCTGTAGGCATCTCGGCGCTTGCCTTGGGAACCCGTCCTGGTTTTTTCCCTGTGAGATACCCGTACTGGGCATCCCCAAGGTGAAAGCCAGGCATCCCGCCGCGGGGGGCCGTAGTGGAGATTAAGCAAGCTAATGCCCAGAGCTGCAGAGTGTGAACCTGTGACTCGAGTAGGCACTGAAACGAGAATTATCGAGTCCGTGGATATTTGGGCTCAAGACCCTGCCGCGTCGGGAATTGAACCCTGGTCCCGGGTCTGACCTCTGCTTCAGGATCTGCCGCCTCTAACCAGTGAGCCACACTTCTCCACTGGTTGTAAATTCAGGACAGTGAGTGTAAAAATTCAGGACAAAAGGTCAAAATGCAGGACAAAAATTCAGGATGTAAGGTCAAAATTCAGGACAAAAATTTGGGGCGAAGTGTACGTTTAACAGACACTACGAAGGAGGTCGCACAATAGTATATTATAGGCAAGGCACCAAAAGAGCATGAATCCCCCCCACTCAGCCCTGAAATGTCTCATTTGTGCAAGCTCAAAAGACTCTCCATGAACTGTTATCCGGCTCCACTGTTCTCCACATCTCTGCACATGATTGGATGAGATAGTGGAGTAAGGAGAATAAGTATTTATCAGACGTTCTGTGGGACTGCCATTTTACTGTGGGTAGCCACCTCCCAGAGAGTTCTGACTGTCTTGGCCCACAGTTCTCAACCAGAAATAAAACCTTATTTGACTGGCATCCGGCCTAAATGATAAAACGCTGTTGTTAAAGGAAATAGCCATGAAATCAACACTCCCACCCACAATACTTGGAAACCTGGGGCACAAATCCCTTGACATGGAATTTCCCGCTGAAGTGTTCTTGAACTCCCTTGACATAGAATTTCCCGCAAAAGTGTTCTTGAACTTTCAAGATTTTGTCATGGGCATCATTTATGAGTGCAACAGTGACACCCTGGTCTCAGAGGAGTAAGGGCGGTGTCAGAAACAGGAATGATAAAAAGCTCTCATGGGCCTTGTTTACTTGTTTACTTTCTGTACCTCTCAGCTTGGTCATGAAAGTTCTAACCAGTAGTCGGTTGTAAGCTAAGCTACACAATTATTTATTTCTGAAAGTGGAACCAACCCTAGTAAAAGGTAGTCTCTGTCACTCCTCCGCCCACTGAGTGCTTGAAAGGAGCAAGAAATAAGTACAACAGAGGTGGAGAAATTGGTAAAATAGAAAGACAATGAGGGGAAAATAAGGAAGGAAGAGCATGAAGAGGATACTAAAGAGAGATAGGGCAGAGGCTGCAAGATAGAGGTGTGATAGAGAGAGGGATTAAATACACAAGACAAGGGCGACAGGTGTAAGTGAAAAATAGACTTGTGAAAAAGAATGAGGCAGGCAGCAGCAATAGGTGATATACAGATATTCAGTTGACAAAGAGACAGCCCAGAATAAGAGAGAGGAAAACTGGCGATATGGAATGACAGTATGAGAGTTGTGATATACATAGAGGCAGATGCCGAAGAGAGACAGGAAGAGAGGAGAGACAGATGTGGGAGAGGTGAGATAAAGAGACAGGTTATAAAGACAGCTGAAAGGGTGGGGTGGTAGACAGGTGAGAAAGTACAGATGAAAGAAGGGAGACAATTAAGAGTGTATTGATAAAGTGGCAGACAGGTTATGTTGTTTATAGTGAGATAGAAAGAAAAAGAAACTGGCAATAAGAAGACAGATACAGGTTAGAAAAAAACAGCTGGGGAGAGGCAGGAAGGCGGAAAGGTGAGAGGTATGGACCTGATATTAAGATTGGTGAGAAAGGGACAGACAAGGGGTTATAAGAGAGATGGAAGACAAGTAAAAGAGGTAAAAAGGTGACAGAACAGGTAAGAAAGTCAGTTGAGGCTCCTACAGATACAGATCTGCAAAACGGCGTCAAATATTTCCCCCCCAACCACATCCAAGTAGCAGGGAATTCTACTAGAACCAAGTGGTACCCACCGGAACAGGCTATTTCAAATATTGTTTTTAAATCCAGACAAACTATTATCCGCTCAATAGCTGATAAATGACAAACCGAGGCAGGATGAGCATTCAACATTTATTTACTGCTAGGTTGAACATCTTCTCCTTTAGAGGTGAAACCCTTGATGAGGTTTCTTTAGTCATAGACAACATGTACAGAAAAACGTGCTGTGATATTGAAATGATATTTTGCTCCCACTCTCAGGAAGACTGAGGAACCCATTTCATGTTAGACGGGATATTGTTCTCCAGATTCCAGCTTTACTGGGTGCAGGAATGCACACGGTAAAAACAAATGTGTTTCTGTTGAATGTGCAGGCACAAGGCCTGGAATCAGGAAACACATCTAAACTTGAACTTGGTAATTCCATATTCAGCATGATTTCCCCGATTTTGGGTTCAATAACTCTCGACTCCTTGTAATTGGGGAAGACAATGACTGAAATCATTAACTTCGGCCCAGTATCCCCTCATCTGGTTAACAAGCGTTCCTCTTATCTAAAGAGTGAGGCATAGCTTGAAGGGGAAAAGGGCGAGGTATAGAGAAAACTAGAGAGAGCCTAGGAACAAGTACATTTGGGGAAACAGCGAGAACAGCAGACAAACTTTGATGAACTGGAAATAAACACACACGTAAAAGAACAATGAAAAGGAAATTTATTTAACTTACAGACCGTTTGAGAAGTTCTTTGCAAGAGGTAATGGAGCTGACTCTGTGGCCCAGACACTGGGGCTGCGATAGCCTGCTGGCCTAGCGAACGATGTCACTCTCCGAAAAAAGCATAAGTCAGACCCTATGAAACCAAAACCCAAAGCGCGCTTCTACACCTACTAAACTAATGTAAGGCTGGTGCCGTAAAGCTGTTCTCATTGGCCCTGAAGCATCAGGGCCAATGAGAACAGTCCTGCATTAGAGGAGCAGTGAGCACTAGGATTGGCTGAAGGCTTTCAATCCAATCGTAGGTTCTCCACACAACGTCATGGCCAACCATTGGAGCGTGAAAGACACATTATTATTGGCTGTCACCCAGAATCAGCAGAATTACAGACAAATGGCATCCGTTAAACATGTTGTCACGGACAATGGACAGAAGTGTTGTGTTGGTCTTTTCTCCCTTTCCATCACCCTGCCCTGCGCGTGCCTTCCCAGTGCGTGATTGGACAGCCATTAACTGGAATGTTGACAGCTGGGCTGTGTTTGACAGTTGGTGATTAACGGGCTCACTGCCTGCCGAGCAGACATGCCCCTGGTGTGTTGTTGACTGTGAATAAAGTTATTGACGACAGTTTGAGTACGGAGTCGTCTTTACAAATTTGGCGACGAGGTGACAGCACGCCAGCGAACCTGCGTGAATTTATTGAATTTAAGGATACTGCGTGACGAGTAGCACGGAGCAGATACGAATAAGCAGGTGAAAGGGAAGGAAGTGGACACTTTAACCCTATCTGAGGTACAGAGATAAAACAAAAATAAGGAATAAGTGTAAATTTGAGGAATAATATAAGGAAACGTTAAAAGAAACGTGAAATATAAGTGCTAGTTGGAAGAAAATAAAATCGGCAAACCCAACTGAACTAATTAAAGCCAGTGAACCTGTGACTAGTGGTGAAGGGAAGGTTACACACGCAACCAGTGCCGTGTTCTGACCGACTGGAAAGGAAATGGTTATTGACGAAATTGATTTCAGGCAGTGATTGTGAGCGGAACAACGATTGTTTAAAAGAAGTGCTAAGTCTACTGGGACACGCTCAGAAGAAAAAAAAAAGTTGTGACAGGTTAAAGGAGCGTGTGTAACAAGAACATTATGAGAGGAATAAATAACTACGTGAGTAGGAAACCACGAATCCAGCACGGCGTCAACTAATAGAGAACTCGCTTTGAAACTGGCATCGGTTGAGGCGATAAGCTTGGTGAGGTGAATGCGAGCAACGTTGCGGCGCGTATGACGACATCGCGCTAGGCGCCATCTTGAGTGAATAAACCACATGAAAAACACGCTTACCTAATGCGTGCAACGCGTAATTCATAAATTGTAAAAGCGGAACACATTGGAAGCTTGAAATACTGTATCCTTTTTGGTTACATTTAATAAAGAGTGAAAAGTAAATTTAAATATAAGTGACTGTCATAATAGCTTGAGCAGGAAAGGACAGATTACAATATAAAGAAAAGAAACAAACACATTGAAGCATGGCAAGCAGCAATATGTACAACCTACAGCCACCTGAACCATTTTTGAAAGGAGAAGGTGAACCCAATATAAAATGGGAGGAATGGAAAGAATATTTTTACAACTACATAACTACATTTGACAAAGAAGATGAGGCTTTAAAACCAGTAGAAAAGAAAAAAATATTGTTACACAGTTTAGGGGCAGGTGGTCTAAAAGTGTATAATAACATTGCTAAGAAGGGCCATGAGGGGGCTGACAGGAATGTGTTTGAGGATGCCATGGAGGATTTGGATGCATACTATAAGCCCTTGGTGTGTGTTGCAGTACACAGGTACAAATTCTACAGGAGGAAGCAGAATAAAGAGGAAAGCGTTGATGAATATGTGGCAGAATTAAAAAACATAGCACTCACATGTAAATTTGGAGTTTTACACGATGACCTGATTAGAAACCAAATTGTTATGTGCACAGCTAATCAAAACATACAGGATGCCTTGTGGGCTAAAGGCGAGAAACCCCTACAACAAGTGATAGACATTGTGAAAAAAGCGGAACTCACTGGTAGATGCGCAAAGGTAGTAATTAATGAGTGTAAAGGAAAAACTGGAGAGTCCAGTCTAGTGGCAAAAGTGAGTTCAACGAGGAAAAAAACGACCAATTTTAGTAGCAAAGATAAAGACACTACTAGAAGATTCAGAAAGGAGAGAAATTATGGTGACCTTAGATGTTATCGTTGCAACAGTAACAGGCATTTAGCTAATGACTGGAACTGCCCAGCTAGGAACAACAAGTGTAGCATATGCAGACTAGTAGGACATTTCGAAAAAGCATGCAGAAGAAGTGGGATTATGAAAGTAAGGTGTGCGCAGGAGGAAGAGAAGGAAGAGGAAAACTCATCTGATGAGTCAGAGTATAATTTTTGCATATTAAATATTACAGAGACCAAGGAATGCAATGAAGAAAATGAAAGCGAAATGAAGAAACCGGTTTGCAAAGTAGTAATAGGAGGAGTTGAACTAGAATTAATTGCAGACTCAGGGTCACCATGCACCATTGTCAACCACAAAGTGTGGGATGAAAAGTTTAAAAAAGTTTAGAGTAAAAAGTTGGAGAAACCAGACATTACATTAAAAACTTTTACTGGGGAGATTGTTGAACTACTGGGATACAGAGAGGTACCTTTCATCTTCAAGGAGAGAGAAATGAACAGTAAATTGTATGTGGCAGCTACTGGTCCGTCAGTATTAGGATGGAGAGATCAGGGAAAGTTGGACATTACCCTTGACCCTAATCGTTCAGAGCCAGTATTAGTAGTACAACAAGACATAACTCGAGACAGGAAGATACTAGAAAGATACCCAAGTGAATTCAATAGGCAAATCGGTAAACTAAGAAAATTTCAAAACAAAATTAAACTCAATGAGAATGATATTCAATGCACACACAGGTTATGGAACATACCTATAACGAAAAAGAATGAAGTTGGAGAAGAAATTGAAAAACCAAAGGATTGCGGAAGTGCTTATGTACCGCTAACTACTATCCAACCAACATTAAAACCTTTGATGTGCCCAATCATACCTTGGGAGAGGATCAGTGTGGACATAACTGGTCCAATTAGATGGCAGGATGAAAAGGTGTACATAATAGTTATGGTAGACCATCTGTCTAAATGGCCCGAAGTAAAAGTGTGCAAGGAAGTAGACGCGCCTGACATTATAACGTTCATGAACGAGGTGTTCACCAGGGAAGGTATACCGAAGGTAATCATAAGTGGAAATAACAACCAATTCACCTCGGTGGAATTCAAGAAGTTTATTACTAGGAATGACATCAACCACAAAACTACATCAATTTATCATCCAGCAGGAAATGATGCTGTGGAATGGTTTAATCGAGAAATAAAAGGAACCATCCAACTTGCTAACAAAAGTAGGAAATGTTGGAGGAAGGTAGTAAAGGAAAAGATATGGGGGTACAGGATTACTCCGGGCGAGAAGACATTAGCAAGCCTGTTTGAAGTAATGAGAGGAAGAACACCCATTTCAAAGGACAATATCGGATGGTTAAAACAAGCAAGAGAATCAAGATGGTCTGTGGAAACAATTAAAGAAAGAATTAAGAACGCACAAGTTATTCTCAAAGAGACAAATGAAAGGAGCAGGCTTTGCAAAGAAATGTCCATAAAAGAAGGGGACAAAGTGCGGATTAAAAGAAGTGGACACATGGTCAAAGAGGAAGACAGATATTCCTCGCCCGTGGAGGTGGTAGAAGTGTTTTGTAACTTTGCATTACCCATAGATGGAATAGTTTGGAATGCTCCAGGGATGGCAAGGTGTCACAGAACTGAAGAAATGGAACATAAGGAAAGGAAGCGTATTGAGGAGATGGACGTACACCACTTGGACTGGTCGGATAAAGAGGAGGAAGATGAGGACACCAACATAGGTGTGCCCAAGGGAAGAACAGGTACTACTACCAAGAAATATCAGAATGGAATAGGATCTATTGGAATGGACAGGACACTCAACTCCGACTACTCTGTGGAGCCATGGGTTAGGGTGACAACAAGTGGAACCGACTCGGAATATGAAACCAGCGACGATGGAGAGGTGGAGACTGATGCCGACCCAAAGGAAACGGATAACACTGTCAATGTGGAACGCATATCCACCATGGATGATGGTAGTTGGCCCATGGAAGACGTCGGCGTAGCTGGTGGAAACACCAGCAGTTATGGCCAAGTTCGGTGCAAACCCAGCAAATATAAAGACTTTGTGTTTGACTGACAATTCTGAAGATGTTACTGCTTAGGGGGGGGTTCTGTTTTCTAACCCTCTTTTGTTTTTAGGGAAAGAGATGTGTTGTGTTGGTCTTTTCTCCCTTTCCATCACCCTGCCCTGCGCGTGCCTTCCCAGCGCGTGATTGGACAGCCATCAGCTGGAATGTTGACAGCTGGGCTGTGTTTGACAGTTGGTGATTAACGGGCTGACTGCCTGCCGAGCAGACATGCCCCTGGTGTGTTGTTGACTGTGAATAAAGTTATTGACGACAGTTTGAGTACGGAGTCGTCTTTACAAGAAGGCAAAAATTACGGACTGTCTGTGAAATTTACAAACAGTTGATCACCCTACTAAAAAAACATTCCGCGAGGATGACCAGACAGCCATTTGTCAACTGGTACAACCCTGCAAGAAGTCAAATTCCCACCATTGCATTCCTCTCAAAGTACGACAGGATCAAAACAGATATGGCAGTCTGAGTCCTGAATTACCCACTCACTTGAACAAACACATGGCTACTTGATGGAGGTGAGCGAGAGACTGAAAACTTCAAGTCTGAAGCCTGGCTCTGGCTCAGCTTCAGGTTGTGTAAGAACATCAAGCCTATAACAAGCCGAGCTTTCATGGGACTTCTCTGCCTGTCACCCTCTACCCAAGATGTGGAGTTAAGGCCAGAGTTGCCGACTGTGGAACTGGGAAACCAGGGGTCATATTTACATGGAGCTAGTGCTGCTGCAGCATAATTTCTTTTTTGATGCACCTGCAGAGCAATCTGTATTGTATTGTAATTGCATTTATATAGCGCTTACTACCTTGATGAAACATTAAAGTGCTTTTTCGGCAAGTAGCACGCTACTCTGGGACCCCTAAGGGATTAGTGGTGACTTAGTTTAGTGAAAATATTAAAGTAATTTGAGTGGTGGATATGTTGGTCAGTTATTTGGACTGAACAGGATAGTGGAGTGATAGAAGAGGAAAACAGGTTTGCATTTATATAGCGCTTGCTACCCTTGATGGGGTGTTGAATGGCTTTTTCGGCGAGTAGCACGCTACTTCGGAACCCAGAAATAATTAGTGGTGAATTAGTGTATTGAAAATATGAAAGTAATTTGAGTGGTGGATACGTTAGTCAGTAATTTGGATTAAGAAGGGTAGGGGAGGAATAGAGAAGGGAAAAAGGTTTGCATTTATATAGCACTTGCTACCCCTGATGGGGTGTTGAAGTGCTTTTTCAGCGAGTAGCACGCTACTCTGAAAACCATGCAGTGTTAGTGGTGAATTAGTATAGTGAAATATGAAAGTAATTTGAGTGGTGGATATGTTAGTCAGTTATTTGGATTGAGAAGGATAGCGAAGGGGTAGAAAGGGTAAAAAGGTTTGCATTTATGTAGCCCTTGCTACCCCTGATGGGGGTTAAAGTTTTTTTTCGGCGAGTAGCCCGCTACTCTGAAACCCATACAGTGTTAGTGGTGAATTAGTATAGTAGAATATGGAAGTAATTTGAGTGGTGGATATGTTAGTCAATTATTTGGATTGAGAAGGATAGCGAAGGGGTAAAATAGGTAAAAAGGTATGCATTTATGTAGAGCTTGCTACCCCTGATGAGGTGTTGAAGTGCTTTTCAGCGAGTAGCACACTACTCCAGAACCCATAAAGGACTTGTGGTGAATTAGTATAGTGAAATAAGGAATTCATTTGAGTGGTGGACATGTTAGTCTGTTATTTGGATTGAAAAGGATAGTGGAGGGATAGAAGGGAAGGATTTCAATGTTTTTCTTTCTTTTTGTTTTGGGGCTCGTAGCAGTAGGAGGGGGTGTGGGATGAGTAAAAGGGAGGTGGAGCGGTATGAGTAAAATATAGGTGGAGGAGTCCTATGGAGGGTTTAGAGAGGCTTGTTTTGGGGGATCAGAAGAGTAAAAAGAGGTATGTGATGATGCAAGGAGGGATAGAGTAGGGAAGAGTCTCGAAAGGGTTATTTTGGGGATCAGTAGTGGTATACGGTTGGGATGAATGGGAGAGTGGAGGTAATGGATATATTGATAGAGGTATAGGGTGAGAAATAGGCTAGTGCTTTGGAAAGAGTAGTAGAAAGAGGTTTAGGATGGGTCACAGAATCGAGTTAGAGGATATATTGAGAGAGGTATAGGGTGAAAAATAGGGTAGGGCATTGGATATGGTGAATTAGATGGAATGTAATAAATAATTAAAGGTAATAGAGATATAGATCCAAAAGATATATTAAAGTAATGAAGATATAGATCCATAAGTACATGGAAGGTATATAGATGCAGATAGGAAGGTAGTATATGTAAATTAAAGATGCATTAAATACACTCTGGCTTTAAATTAGATTATTTATTTTTATATATATATTTTATTTGTAGATCAAATGTAGAAAAATATTTATGATAAAAAGATCTGCTTATTCATGCAGTCACTTCTATACATTTTAAAAACATAGAATAATGTAACTATCAGTAATATGTACATTTGTTAAGGCGAACCAATGAATATCTATATGTAATATTTTTCAAATATTTATTTATTTACTTTATGAGTTTTATATAGCGTGAAGTTGACTCGAAGGTATTAGAGTGCTTTACAGAGTTAGCACGAAAACAATAACACAAGTTGCATACGGAGTAAATAAAAATACATAGTAGTGGTAACAAACAGTTAAGAATGTAAACAATGTGCCGTTAGATATGTGCACGAAATAGCAGCAGTTACCTTGTTACATAAAGATAAGTATTCTACATGTTTATACAAAGCAATTCACATATATAGGTACATATCTATCGTACAAATAAATGCTTATATACAGAGAGATATGACAATTCTTAAATAGTTTTCTGAAGATAAAGTGGTTAACCATTGATCTTATGTTGAGTGGTACAAAGTTTTATAGTTTGGCTGCTTGAACAGAGAATGATGTGTCATCCATTGTTTTTTTCTTGTGTCTTGGAATTTTGAGGTGAGGTGCCACTCTAGAGTGGAGGTTCCTTTGTTGAATGTGTTTGGTGATTTCATTCCTGATGAAGAGCGGTCCTTTTCCATGTATCACTTTGTGGGTGATACAAAGCAGCTAGATCATGGATCTTCTGGCAACCGGTACCCAATGCAGGGCTTTCGAGGCAGGGGAGATGTGGCCTCGTGGTATTATATGTAATAATAGTCTGGCACCTGAGTTCTGAATCCTTTGTAGTCTTTCATGGTCATTAAAGGTGATCCATGGTAGAGGCTATTGGCGTAATCGAGTTTGGACAGAACAATGGAGATGGTAGCCTGGACCTCGTTTGAAAATCCCAAATGGGGGAAGATTTGTTGCTGAGTTTTTAAGGTAAGAAAGCTTGATCTTGCTAATTTGTCCACTCGGGCATTCATTGATTCAACTGTGTTCTTCAGGTCATCCCAGATGGCAAGGAGGGCAGATCCTGTGCCTCTTCCTGGTAAGACAGTTCAGGCAGGAGCTTTCCCTGGAGGGACAGGGTCAAGACTGATTTGCATATAGCTAAGTCTGATCTGGGGTGGTGAAGTGAGCTAAAGAACGATGATGATTTCAACCCAGATCTGTGACTGGGGCTGAGTGTCTGAAAAGTTTTAGCACTCCGTCCATCATCTCCTTGTGTTTGCTTTGTTTTCCCTAAGTTGGCACGGTATGCCCAGGTGTGGATCCCTTGCTAAATTTACCACTGGATTCAAGTGAGCATGGCTGATGAGGGGTGTTACCTCAAAACCGGTTCTATGATGCTTGTTTGTGGTCTAGGGATGACCTGGCTTGACAGGTATGGCTGGACTGTTCGCATGAGGGACAGGGTCAAGACTGATTTGCATTTAGCTGGGTCTGAATTGGGGTGGCGAAGTGAGATTACGAACGTTGATGGATTCAACTCAAATCTGTGACTGGGGCCAAGTGTCTGAAAAGTTTCAGCACTCTGTCCATAATTTCCTTGTGTTTGCTTTAATTTAACAGGGTATGCCCAGACGTGGGGCCCACTGCACCCTTGGATTCAACCTGGTCTAGCTAATGATGGGTGTTACCCCGACACTGGTCCCAGGATGCTTGTTTCTGGTCCAGGGAAGACCTGGGTTGGCAGTTAGGGCTGGACTGTTCCCATGAGGGACAGTGTTAAGACTGATTTGTATATAGCTGGGTCAGAACTGGGGTGGCGAAGTGCTCAACACTGCTCGATATTTACAAACTGACGCATTGGGCCCAATGCGTCAGTTTGTAGAGGTCCATGTCACATGGTATAATGTTTGCATGGCTGGCGTTCCCACATTAAAAGCCACGTAGATGCAGTGAAATGTACAACTTTTCACTGCGTCACTCTATGACTTGACTATATCAAAATCCATACACCTTCTTAAACCAGGCATTAGGATTGAAGCAGGGCTTTTAAGATGGGACTTGCCTCTGTGTTCGGACGCATTGCCGGAGTTGCATCAGTCTTATGACCAACTCCAGCAATGCGTCACTTTAGCACCGAAAGTTGCATCAGAAATTCTGACCCATCTGTGAATCCTTGCACCATGGAACACTATTCTGTCAATTCTGTGCATCCATGGCATCGTTAGGGCACTTGCGGCAGGTGCAAAAAATCGGACGCATTGATGCCGATGTGTCATTTCTTGTAAATATGCCCCCATGTTTGAGTCTCGCCCTTGACTCAATGACCTGTGGTTGGAGGCAATTCACTTAATCATCCCATGCCTTTAAACAATGTAGATGACCTTGTGTAATGCTGGTGTTCACGGATAGGGCTCTAATATCTTCAGGTCGAGTTAGCCCCATATTTTAAAAACTGTATAATAATGCACTAAGAGTTAAAACAAAGCCTTAACCTACACAAAGACGAATAGATAACCGGCTAATTTGCATAAAGTGAAATCAGAAAACCTGGATACATTGCGGCTTCCTGGCATAAATTGTGTTATCTAAATATTTAGTTTCACCAAAATTCTTTTTTCTACATTATCAGGTATGAGCACACTTTAAATATGTGAGTTTAGACGTCCAGTTGGACAAACTATCGCTATTAGTATGTGAGCAGTGCTATAAAGATAAGTGGAGTACTAAGGAGCAGTGCTATATTGTTATTATTGTCAAAGTTTCCACGTTAAAGAAATACACTTTTTTTAATTTTGAAGAAACTTTATTATATTTTACATGATGTTTGTCGTATAATCTACATAGAAACTATTTTCAGGGATCAGCTCCTGCATGGGCTCTAAGATCAGAGTCAGACCCTTTGCTCGGCTCTGCTCACCCTGTTAATCTGATGGCTCGTCCACCTATACCAATAGAAAATTACAGTAACAAGTAGAAGGCAAAGCACTGCCTCTTAGACTATAACAAGGATGTTTTCCACTGTCCTTAACCACAGGGCCTTCCACTTGACCTCTGGTATGTCCATTCTTTACTCACTTTCCATACTGGCTTGCTTCATCAGGGACTGTTTCTAGACAGTCTTGTCCTCATCACCATGAACCGTACTGTCCCCTCAGTGAGATGTATGGGTGTCTCCTTCATCATCCCCAGGTACAGTACCTGCTTGGTCCCAGAACTGTGTGAAAATTTCCAGAATTCTTGTAATCTTCTCACCCTCCTGACAAGCAGATACCAATGTTTCCTGTTGAATATGACTTGCTATTGAGCAGGCTTGAACAAGAAAACATGATATGGTGTCTCGAACCAGCAAAACTTCACCCTTTTCAGGTCTGATACCCAGGCCCTCTTCTGTAGACTAACTACAATGTTACTTGACACTTGTTTATTGTCCAAAAGACCAGGTGATGAGGAATGACATCTATATCAACTGGACCCATGCACACTTGGCTCGGGGATCAACCATGGTCATATGAGAAGTCTATCTGTGCTCCCAGATGAAAGAATATTATGGTCATTCAAGTGGGTGATGCTTGCCATGAGCAATATGGATAACTCTGTTGATAGTGCACATAAAATATTAAGCCTCACAATTTGTCTGTGACCATCAAGAGGTTATTTTCCGATGCATAATATTCAATGATTTGATGTACTATGATTTCTTCTCTCCCTTAAAATGAGGACTATTTTCTGTGTGGAATTCTCACAGCAAACCATGAGTCGCTATCACCTTCTCAAACTTAGGAATCACTTCACTGCTGATATAGTCAATAAATCGCTACTTCCAGACACTTTCAGTAATCATCACTATTACCACATACCATCCATTTGGAAGGCTGACAAAACAGCACACACTAATATCCATGGACCATCAAGACTTTTTTCTGTAATGATAAGAGCTGGAAGATCCAGATTTCCAGCCGCCTGGTACATCTTATGTGTTGTGACCACCATCTCAACCAGCTCACCAATCTGAGGAAGCCAAACTTTGCTCCTGATATGATTCCTTGTTTTCACCATCCCCTGATGTCCCACATGAGCTAAATAAATCACCTGCATGGCGATACTCCTTGGTATAGCCAAGCAATGCCCTCTCAGGAGACAACCCTTCGGAACAAGTGCCCACTCGTGCTGGATTTTGTAGTGAGAGTCTAATACTGGCTGTGCCTCCCTAGTTCAATGTGAAAATTGAGACTTCAGAGTGGTCCAGTTCTACTTGTTCCTGGCAGCTATCATAATTTGGATGCACTCACCTGCTGCGATGGCCACCCGATGTTGGCCAGCGATACTGGCAAAGGTTGTGATCACTCTATCATATATCTGGCATATTCCTCAATTTTCTTTTCTGTAACCTTCTGCTTTTACAGCTTTACTATGCTATGTTAATGAAACGTCCACAAAAGGTGACCATCCCTGAGAAGGTCTGCACTTCTGAACAGATGGTGAGGAGTGAGCAAACTTGATATTGGCAAATTTGCAGGGTCTGGATTTGCCCCTTCGGCTAAATAGCAGTACTCAAAAATCTGATTCTGGGTTGCAGAATTTCACACATTTCTCTGTGTAATGTGAGGCCACAATCTCAACCTCTGGAGCGCTTTTTGAGGTCATTGTGATGTTTCTCCACAGATAAAGCATATGCAAACATGTCATTGCTGACATTCATGATGTCGCTCAGGCCTGATAGGACCTCTTGGAGTGCATATTTAAATAACTCTGTTGCACTGGATATTCCAAAGTTGAAGTGCTTATAGTGGTGGATGCCTCAGTGAATTGAGAATGTAGAGTCATAACTGGACTGTGAGTCCATCATATGCTGATGGTACCCAGACTGAAGGTCTCTTTTGGAGAACTAAACCTCCCCTATTCAACTCACTCACAATGCCAATGTCGCCAGATTCTGGAGGAGCCTATCAACACACAACTACACCTATTTTAACTTTATAGGTTTGTGTATCACAACAACAGAGACACCGATGCAATGGCCCCTACAGCCATTTCAAAGCAGATTGTACCAATTAGAGATATGCTCCTGTCTGTCAACGTAGTAGCATCTCTACCCAACCTTGAGTGATGTAGGTTTTGGCCAGGATGGTTATGTAGTTATAAGTAACGTTTGCTAAAAAGCCAGAGTCAGAAGATAGGAACGGCCAAAGGCATATACTCTAACCTTTATCAATGTACGGATTGGGCATGCACAAATTGGTTCATACGATTCATTGGCCATCACCGTAATGGATACCCAGTGTCAATGATGGCACTGACTGGATTGCCACCAATCAATATTTGTCATTTCAGAAGCAGATGTCAACTTCACTGGACCTAGTCAACCACAAATACTACGTAAACTGTGCCCTTTTCTGCATCATTATCCAGATCAGCCTCTACAGCCACACTACGGGGACCGGTGACCATATTCACCTTCTTTACTGCCATTGACTTGTGAATACGTGGGGACCAACAGACTTTCACAAAGTCGTTCATCTTGGTGCAGGACGCTCGCTGGGCAGTCACTTTGAGGCTAAGCTGTCCTCTGCAATACCCACATGATCGGCTGATGACCGACTCTTCTTTCTTCCCTCTCCATGGGGATTCAATAATCTGGTTGACGAGCTTGTGTTTTTACTGCTTTTTGCAGGACTGGCTCCATGTTGAATGCTTGGACCTTTGACATTTCTTCTGATCGCTCTATCGTCAGATGGCTTTTCCGTTTCTTGAACTATTTGCTCTTTTAATTTAATCAAAATTCAATCCTCATAAACTTGAGCTCTAATTTCCTCAGTTTCAGCTCGAAAAGTACCTGTCCTACCTAGTTCCTTGAGCCGAGTCTAGGATGCATGAAACCCAATGCCCAGGCAGGCATTGGGTCTCATGCATCCTAGACTCTCCTAACTCCTCCTCGGCTAACTCGGCTAACTCTCTGAGCCTGTCAATTGTTGTTGCTTTGAGCATCTCTGGTAGTGATGACATGGGCACTTGGCTTTGCTGTTATGCTACTGACCCTATCAGAGACAGAGTCAGACTTTTTATTAACAAGCCCCACGTGAGTAAAGATGGTACAAACATAAACATACTGCAGGGGTGATCATTCAGACATCTGAGAACTAGTACACTGCTGTCTCTGGCACCTCTGGGAGTGACCATCCTAAGTGGTAGGTCAGGATGCCTAAGGCTTGCAGCTGACAATGCTGACTTAAGTGCCTTGACTCCGGTGTATATTAAAAAGAGTAGCATCCCTGGTGAGAAGTGCTGGGACTGCTGCGTTGTACACAACCTTTGTCCCTGATCTGAGAGTGGAGATTGAGCCTTTGCTGCATGCATGTAGGCTCCACTCAGCAGATCACAGCATTGTGATGCATCATTCAACTTATATGTTGTGCTGCAAAGACTGGATTCACTTTCGGCTTCATAGTATTACGGCTGCTGAGATGCATAGAAGGGGGTAGTAGAATTCCAATTAACAAAAGCACTACCCAAATGTCCATGTAAACATGGGTATCAAGTGTATAACCTGGGACAAGTTTTCACATGGAACTAATTTTCTTAACCAAAGATATGATATTATAGGAAATTCTAAAAAGACTTAATCTTGTAACAAAACAATAATTTTTTTGCAGAAAGTAAGTTCTGTAATGGTTAATCCTAAAGAAGTAACCAATCAGTATTTTAGAATAAATTAGATTCTGCTGAATCGAAGTTTATTATATTTCATGATTCACGTACACTTTGGGCCCGATTCCGATCTTGCTAGGAAAGTCCTCCGTACTACTCGGATCCGGAGGGCTTTCCAAGCGAGACATGCTCCATGAGTCCGCATGAGCGAGTACGATGCTGCTGTATACTTACGGACTCGTTTCGCTCTGACTTCCATTGAACTCTATGGGAGCCCGTGTACAGACGCGTACACAGGCTCCCATAGCAGAAAAGAGGTGGGTGGGGAAAAGCGTACACCCTGGGGCGGGCACCCCATGGTGCCCGCTACATTGTGCATGCCTGGATCGGGGATACCCATGTGCACACCCTAGTGACAGATTCGGAGTGTCCCAGGTGGAGGGGGGCCTGCTGCGGCTCCCTTAAGTACGCTTCCGACAGCCGTTTTGTCTTGCTGAGACCAAGACAAAGCGGCTGTCCACATCGTGCATCGTACACGCATGGTCGGAATACGGCTCCATTGCGAGGCACGATTCATCTACAAACGAGTCGTACAGATAGGTTTGGGTCCCGGAAACAATTCTGCCGCCGCATATGCGATCTTTGCATCGTATTTGGTTGTTCGGACCTGTGTATGATCATAAACAAGAGCTACGAATAGGATCTGGGAAAGCCAGATCCGATTCTGAGGCCTTACTAACGACATTGGATTCGGGCCCTAATTTTTCAAGTGTGTGGTGAGGAGATATTATGTAAGAACCCCAGGTGCCAAGAACCAAAAACATCAAATGAAAAAGTTACAATGCAAATAAACATACATGGTATATTGGTTATTACTTTCAGAGACTGCCAAAATGCACTATATATATTTCTAACACAAAGGGTAAAAACTTGTATTAATTCACATAGGAGTAAGGTCTGTCTTTTCTTGGTATCAATGGTGTTTCGACCCTTAACAAGATATCAGGATCTCGCCAGGACAGAGATGAACCTGGGGAGTGGTGGTTTGATTGGGTAGTCTAGTGCTTTCAATAATTAAAGAAATGATGATTAATCCCATACAGAAGCTTGTTAGATAAGTGAGTCACGGTTCAAATTCCATTCTGAACAGAGTGCAAATTACATTTCAGTGGAAAGACAATCAAATGTTTCACTTGGTCAGGGCATATATTTTTATGGTAATTTTACCGGGTTGTAGACATAATGGGCCTGGTTACAAAAGTATATTCGGTCATAAATGCAAGTTTCACCTTATGTACTCTTGCCAGGTATTCTCAAAAGGATTCCTAACAGGCATAAGCCCATTTAGATGTGCAGATATCTCTGCCATGAGTGTGCAGTTCTCTGCACCATATAACTCTCTGATGTGAAGGCAAAGTGGGTGTTTCAAGGCATGGTTAGGCTTCGAAGTTTGTGAATGTCCACAAACAGGATCTTTGTTGATAATCACAAACACAGTGTCAGCTCCTCCGCTAAGGCGGAGGAGCGTTGCCGCACTGCTATTCAGCAGTATAAGAAAAGATAAAATGATATTAACTCAATGTTCTTATCATTATATTTTTGTCTTATTGCGGACGTGGCCGTTTTGGGAAGCTGGACGGGAAGTAGTGTAGTGTAGTTCCTATATTCCCAATAGGCTCTGCGCATTGGAATAATATTTTCAGCAGTGTAGACGTAGGACTGAGGTCAACTAGGTCTCTACTGACTATATTAGACTTAAGTTTTTGCCAACTAGCTCATAGGTCACTAGAAACTTTCTCGAATAAGCGAGGAGGAGTTTAACCTCCCTGGATAGACAAGAAGGGATTAGCTTCTGACAACCATATAACATGACAACTTTGCTCCCTCAGAATAAGAGTGTATCTCTAGAGTCGTGTGAAAACAATAGACAGCTATTTCACTCAGTCAAGTGTGCATACTTAGTTTCACCAGAGTGCAGAGAAAAGAAAGACGGGCGTTTTCAATAAAAGGTTATTTATTGAGCAGTCTTCTTTCTCATACAAGAGAAATGAATTGCCACAATAGCAATACTCATAGTAAAGTAAAGTGCGTACAGTAAAAGGAGGATTAAGAAATAATACTGTAAAAGCATTGATATGGTTTCTTAGCCATAAGATACTTTAAAATTGATAAAATATATACATACTTATATACATTGACTAACGTACTCAACTGGTGCTTCTAAATACGCCTACCCCGGTGTACCTGACCTAAGCCTAATACGTGGGAAGGAGTAAGTAAGTAGCAGTTTAAGTTAAGTTTGTTTTGCCAAGAATCTGACTCAAGAATTCTCTCTAAGGTTTTAGTCAGCTCCGTACCTGGGTATTAGAAAGCAGGAGGTCTTGTAACTCTCTCTCAGGACTCGATATCCCAGTAACACGCAAAGGTATCTGGAAACACCGGAGCTGGATTTCTCGGCAGGAGAAAAGACAGCGTCTCTCTCAGTGCGTCAAAAGGGAGGGGCAGCGCCCGTGGGCTCTCGCATCAGCTGGGCTCTCGGGCAAGTAGATAGCTGCTCTGCTCCAAAACTACCACCGTGTGTTTGCTTAAGGCAACATTGGTATATTTATAACTGAAAGGTGCCGGGTTTGACGTAAGGTTGGACATAAGACTTCAATAAAGATGTCACTAAGAACTGTCCGTTCTTACAGTGCTTTACAGGAGTTCTAGGACGAAATCAAAACAAAAGCAAGGGGGATTTCCCAGGTTGCTGGAGGTTTGTTTTGTTTAGAGAACTCGTTGTGCTTTATAGGAGTCTGGGGAAGTAGCCTTGCCTAATGTGACAGCATGTGCTACGACTGAATATGGATATGATTATTATGCTGTTATAGGGATATTATTGATTATAACCGAACAAGGGCATAAAATAGTAATATTGATTTAGACTCCTGGATAAAACCACAATACCCACTCCACGATCTAATGTCCATCATTACTAAAACTAAGCAATAGTAAACATTTAAAGGTGCATGTGTATTCCAACCTACCCCAAAATACATTTTTTTTGCATGTGAAATGGTGTATGCGAAATACACGAAAATGATATTGTTACTGTACGCTTTTCAAGCAGTGTAATCATTCAGTTAAAACGATGCATATATAAGATTAGCTGAACGATTTGCGAAATTTACACATGAAATTGCTCTTAATACAGAAAAGAAGGTCGAGACCATTCCATCACATATAAATACAGGCGCTGTAAATGTGCTAGAGGCTGAGGTAATATATTGTCTCTAGAGTTCCTAAAAATAGAAGCTCTGTTCTCTAAGAATAGTTCTACTTTAAGCAGAGTACAAGTGCCAGGAAAAAGGTAAATATTTTGGAATCGAAGAAAAAATAATTTTGCTTTCAGTGGGAGAAAATAGTTCCAAATATTTTCAGTAGCTTTTTGTTTATAAAGCTGAAGGCCGAATTCAGAGTTCAGGGAACGCTGTGTGTCGTTTGCTTAAAAAGTTTATTCTTTTTGTTCAGGGGAGAACATTATTTCAGACAGACTCGCAAAAAAGTTGTCTACGACTTCAGGTGAAAGTTCGATTAAGTTCGAAAATGCCACAACTAAGCAGTCTCGAGCATGATTGCTATCGTCGATGTCAGGATCAGCAATGCTCACAGAAGGTCGTACCTGGGTGATGTTGCTCTCATCTCATACTTCACTACCCCCTAATCGTAGTGGTGAAGTCTCAATGAATGCCGTCATCAGAATGGGTAGGCGCTGGGGACAACACGATACATGAGCCGTTATCGGACTTAGCAAAGTATCTATATCCATTGGTACTGCTGATGGTAGTGTAAGACAGACGTCCAACTAGCATTCTTCTCCGCATAGCATACATCGAAGCACAGGTAAGATGCAATTCTGCCAGATGGGTCTGAATGAAAGAAACCAGGTCATATTCAGATCTCTTAGCCGGGCTAATCCAAGGACTTTAGTTATGCGGTCCCGATAGCGTATAGCTAGGAACGTTTCTTCCATCGTTGCTGGAGTCTTGTCTGCAACTTGGCTTGCCATATCGAAGCAGAAGTATCAAAAATAAAATGCCTGCTACGAGTACCAACAGAAGTGGTAGGCCGCCAAAGACAGAATGGACAAAATTAGGAAAAATGCCTAGAACTGTTTCGAAGGGTGTTAACAGTCCCGAAAAGATTGTCTTAAATATATGTGGGATACCACTGGTATCAGACATATTTAGGATTTGGCTTAGCATTTCTACGAAATGCACGGGGCAATTTGTTGATAAAAGGGTATATATCTCTGCCGTTGTCCTTGTGACTTGCAGATCATAAGTTTCTTTTGATGACGTCAAGGGCACGGTTGTCTGTAAAAGGACAGACTTTATTCTGCCTAAAGTATCAATTCGAATAGAAGAAATATTCAAAGAAGGCCAAATTGTTGTCTCCGTATCTGGAGTACTGTTTGGATACAATACTTGCATACAGCAAGTGACCATGGAACTCACGCTCACGAGATAGCTGTGGTCCACTATTAGAATGTAACTCCCGTTAGAAAGTCGTCTAAAGAATGGCTCTATTTGTGTTGGAGGTGTACCGTGCTGGTGACATGAAAGGTTATTTGTAGTCCCCTCACAGGCCCCATGCAGGTCAATATCTTGACACAGAAGTATACCGCTTAGAAATTGTTTGCAATTTTCTCCACTAAGAAATACATTCTGTTTCTTTTCACTATAACATGTGTGTGTAAGGCAATTTCCATGATGACTTAATGTAACCTTTACCCAACCTTTCATACTGGCCCGCTGGTATATACTCTTGACAGTATTTAAATTGGAAAGTTGTTATCGGAATTGTGATTATTCCATGTATTATCCATTCAATGACAGGTCTTTCTGACATTGTCAATGGTAATCTTTCAAGTTTTTCAATGCTCAGTATCGTATAGTCTGCTCCTTTTTGTGCCAAACTAATTTGTGTATCAGTAAGATTAAAGATAGAGAATAATGACGTTGTGTTGATTAAACGCCAGGGCACGTAGCCTGAACGCAGATTTTGCAACATCCAGCCAAGCTGTACAATAGAACGTAATTGGGACTGACCGTGTTGCAACATTAGTAAGTCCTGCTCTATAATATCAATAGCAGAGGATACAATACTGTCATGTGAATATATTCTGGAGGACAGAGTCATTAACCCATAGTCCACAACAGAAAATGATTTTTCCAAATTAATACGATCAATTTCTCGTATTTTTTCTGCTGTTTTGATTTGCATCACTTTCCAAGCTTCGTTGTAAGTAGCGTATATACCGGCCGCTATGAAACGTTTTTGACGCTGTTTGCGTGGTCCCATTATGAAATCACGCAAGTCAGCACCGTGTTTAAGTAAAGTCAAGTGTTGCTTAATTTCTGCCAGTGTGGATGTCTGTAGCCATTCGAGGCAGAGTTTTCCTACACTGTATGTTGTAACTATCCCTGGCTGTTGTCTCTGGGAGTATCTAGGGTCTGGCCTGGTCAACTTGAACCCCTGTATTTTGTTCAGGAATCTATCTTGACAGTTATTTGTGTCTGTTGGCCATATCAACCATTTTTTCCAATCAGGATGTGTTCTGTTTTGGTTAAAAATATGGGATACGTCCATCTCAACATCTGTAGTGCTATTACTGACAGGTGTTGGATTTGGAATAGACGGTTTGTTTAAGTCTTTAATTTTGGCTAGGCCAAGACAGGTTGTCTGTTGAATGGTGTCATTCAAGAATATAATTTGTTCTGGGATCATGCAGGCTCTAAATAATGCTTCTAGACCTTGGACTTGCCATTCTTTTGTACCCCAGATGGTTTTTGTCTCAATGTTATATTTCCAAAAATCAAAACCAAAAGTAAACAATTTTTCAAAAAATGTTTCCGAATAGATCAATTTAGTGTTTGTCAGCATTGTTTTCATCCCTGTCTTATTTAACAGTTTGAAATAAAAAGTTTCTGCTTCACTTCGAACTACCCTTTGGTGGAGTTGCACAATGTTCCCATTGATTATAATTAAAAAATTTCTAGGTTGAGCAGATTTGTGCAAATAGTGATGTGCATAGTGGTTGTAGCAATACATTTCTTCATAATTAGATGAACCTTGTAAGAAATCATGTTCTGTAAATTTTGCTGACATAACTAAATCTGACATCATATCATTAATACTTTCAAAGTCCCAATCATCAGAGAATGTACTTGTTTTTACAAAGTCACTTAATGAAACCTTGAACTGGTGTGGATATTTCAAGAGCTCAACCGGGCCATGGATTTCGTAATCTGTTTTGTCCCAAGCTACCCCACCAGGTATTGGATTGGCTGTGACATTCACTGATGATAGTTCTCTTTTCTCGATGTGAGATGACTTGTGAGGCTTTAGGACCAAGTTGATGTTCTGACTTGCTGTGTCCATTGTACTGTATTTTCCTTCAATGAATTTTCCCAAACAAAGAACCATGATGAGCCAAAGCAGGAGGAAAAGTACACCTAACACAATCCAAAATTCAATCCATGGAGAAATCAGATAGGTTTCTTTGAGTTGATGAAAGAGTTCTGTTACTTTGTCTTTAAAACTTTTTGTTGTTGGCGTTTCTTCAGGTTCGCTTGGATCCTCAGAAAAGTCATCGAAATTGATGAAGTAGCCAGATGCAGTTCTGTCAATTGTTGGAATTGCTTCCGTATTTTCATTTGCTTTTGGATTTTTCTTTGTTTCATTAGCATAGTCTGAGGCTACATCGTTGTAGACTGGTGTTTCTTGACGAACTGTTGCAATTTGGGTTTCAAGAGGCACAAGTTCCATGGCATTGTTGCATAGTCCTTTTTTAATCACTGCAGGTTTATCAAGTGCGATTAGTCTCTCAGTTTGAACCTCTTGTATTGTAGCAAGTTTTGGTGTTCTGCTACATCTTGGGAGTCCACTGGGCCTACTACTTATTATTGGCCACATGATTGTGGTTTTACCAGGTCGATGGATACAACTCGGTTCTCCTTTTTTCCAGCAAGGGGCGGTAGTACAACTGATCTCGTTCCGCTGACAGCTAAGACAGGTACTGCTTTTCTGTAAGAAGGCCCAAATTCCTTCTTCACCGCGATCTTCTCTCTGACCAGATCCCCAATTTTTGGAATCCAGACAGGCCTTGCTGGGACAGGTGGTTTATCTTCAGTGGCTGTTGGCTGCTATTTTAACTTTACGTTGCTCAGGTCTTTTCTTGTTTCATTTAAGTCCTGTAAAATAGCCAAACGATCTTTGATATCAAAGCATTTTTCTTCTACCACTGAAGTCTGACTGTCTAAGTCCTGAATATGCATTCTAGTCCCGAACAATAGTTCGTATGGACTGAAACCTTTTAGAGAAATTCTTGGCAGATTATTAAGACTACGTTGGACACTTGTTTAATGTTGGACCCACCCATCACCCGAACCTAATACCCTCGCCGTCATAGATTGCTTTATGTCCCGGTTTTTTCTTTCCACAATCCCATTTCCCTCAGGATGGAAGGGACAAGAGTACCGCAATGCAATGCCCATGCTGGTCATGGCCTCCTTATAAGCTCGAGAGCTAAAAGCAGGACCCTGGTCAGAATGTAGCATGCCAATTGCGTATGTGCCGATATAGACTCGCAAATCTTTTATAACAGTCTGGCGTCAGCCGAGCGCTGGAGCCACATCCAAATGAATCTCGTGCAGGAGTCCACTGCAACCATGATATATTTATAGTTGCCATCCCTTTGTAAGGGACCACAGTGGTCCAGGTAAACACACCCTAATGGTTTGTCTGAGATTAGAAGGGGCGTCTGTGCCGGTCGTTTCACTGTTGATACTTTCATTCTTTGGCATATTTCACATTCTAGAACATAGTTCCTAGTTTGTTTTCTCATACGCGGCCACCAATATCTCTGTTTTAGTAACGATATTGTGGCGGAAACACCAGCGTGTGCAGAAGCCAGCCCTTCGTGTGCCGCTGTAATTAGTCCTAACCTGTGTTCCATGTTTGGAATTGACCTATCCCCCACTCCAGGGATTCGAGCAAATGGAACATTATTCGCATCAGTCATGTATGAGTACTTTACTGGAAAGCCTTTCGGGAGTGATTTTATATCATCTTTTACCGTAGCACTGACAGCTTGCATGATATCGCTGTCTATTTTTGTTTTTGACCGGGTGATAGCAGCTATGGAAGCCGTTTGCACAGCTACCTTCGCGGCCTCATCAGCCAATGAATTCCCCGCAACGTGAACGCCATCACGTTGATGACTCAGTGTATGTATCACGTGAGTCTTTTGTAGTTCTTTCTGTAAAAGAACTACTTGTTCCCAAAGCATTTTATGCTTGATTGTGCCACCTTTTGCATCTTTGAAACCGTTTTGAACCCAGTTCTGCAAGTATTCATTATAAGACTGAACGCAGTAATAGGAATCGCACACTATTAGTGTGGGGAATTCGCGATCGGTATTTTCAAGCGCCATCTTAAATGCTAGTAGTTCAGCTCGCTGAGCTGTACAATCTCCTAGAGATTGGGTTTTAGTGACCAATGGTCTAAATTTTTCTTTGTGCCAACGACCTTTAACAATCGCGCACGCAGCACTGTAAGCTTGTTTACCCCCAACTGCGGGTTGTGCTGATCCGTCTGTATATATTATACAGCCGTAGCGTTCTAGAGGCAGGATTTTGGTTGGCAGAGGACATTCATATTCGTATTGTAGAAATTCTTGTGTTTTCAAATTAGGATCAAATTCGTATACTATGTCTGTTGCAGCAAGAGAATTAACCCATTGTTTCCATCTCGCATGTAGTGCTTTAGCATTTGGAATGCTTGCTTTTGTTACCGCTTCGAGGGCTGGTATTGGTGTAACGATTATTATTCGTTTTCCTTGTGCTAGGGCTCTTTCTTTTGCTACAGCAGTCTGAACCGCAGTTAGAATTTTCTCAGTAGAACTGAAAATCATTTCAGCTTGTGTGTACAAGTGTGATTTGTAAGCTATTGGTACCTTTTCTCCCTCATTAGAGGTCAGGTACGTGAATCCGCATCTCCCTGGGATGACTCGGATTACAAGGTTGCGTGTGTTTTCGCGTGTTTGTAATTTTGTTTTAGCTAACATGTCTGCTTGCAATGACCTCAAGATTTCTGTGTGTTTTTGAGTCCAACTGATTGGTTTGAAATCAGGTTTTATTAATTCATAGAGAGGTTTAACCCTCTCCGCATAATTTAGAATGTATGTTCTTGCGAAATTCAGGAAACCTAGTATTGATTGTAAGTTCTTCAGCGTTTTAGGTGCTTGGAGTACAGCGCACTTCTCTAAGAAGTTGTCTGCTAGGCTTTTGCCTTCACTTGATAATTCATATCCTAAAAACAGGACAGTTATATGGGCAATTCGTGACTTTTTAAAGTTGAATTTGTAACCCTCTGCTGCAAACCCAAGTATTATGGTGTTCACTCTTTTCAAGTGAGTATCCAGGTCATCATTGTGAGATAGATGTAATCGACATAAGATAATGCCTCATCATCATATATTTGTAGTAACTCTGTTACTCTTGCTGAGAATAATCCTGGCCTATTCTTGAATCCCTGTGGGAGTCGACAGAAATCGCTGCGACCCCATTATTGAGAAAGCGGTCAAATACCTGCTTTCAGGTGCAATGTTTTGACAAAAGAATCCATTAGAGATGTCTAATGTTGTTTTGTATTTTTTGCGCACGGTGTTATTCATTAGTGCTGCACTGTGTGAGTTTTGTACTGCAAAAGTTTTGCAACATGAATTAAGGTGTCTGTAGTCCAAAACTAGACGATATGAATTGTCTGGCTTGGAGACAGGAAACAAAGGATTGTTCATTTGAGAGGTGCATGTTCCAATCACCCCCTGGTATTCAAGTTGATCTAAGATCTCCCTGACTTGCTTTTTAGCTTCTTGCTTAATTGGGTACTGCCTTTGTGCAGTTGGTTGACATTTTAACTGGATTTTGTGAGGAGGAGAGTCCTCATCCCATTCTACATGATTTTTGTATAATGCAGGAGCTTGGGCTACTGCCCATTTTCTTGCATATGTATATTTTTTATGAATTGGAATATGATTTGAGAAGGCAGGCATAATCATTTCTTCGCCATGAGGGCACTCCCTGACAAACTCTGGTGGCCAGACTTTCTCAGCTAAAACGATGTCATAGCCTTTGGAAAGGTTATCCCAAAATAGACCCCTTACTTTCCTAGTCTTATCTCCCTCTATACATAATGTTATCTCGTATATTTTATGAGGTTTGCTAACTCTGGTACCCGCAGTTTCCACCTGAATGTATTCATTCGTGTCCACTGTCTCCAGATGATTCATCAAGATCTTGCGAGCTATGGTCACTTCTGCTGCGCTGTCTAGCATTGTCTGGGCCCATTCTCCGTTTTTCAGTTGTGTCCTCAGTATCCTCGGCATGTTTAATTATTTTAATACTGGCTACCTTCTTTCTTGGAAATTGTAACTTTTTACTTTGTTGAGCAGGTTCCTTGTCTTTGGACTTGACGTGCTCTTCCCTGTGTTCTGATCGTCCTCTTCTTTCCAATTTCTGCGAGGAAGTCTGAAAAGATCGAGAGGGACGTGTATCAATATCTTGATATCTATCAGGTTTTTTCAAATTATCCCTATTTCTAAGGTTGTATCTTTTTTTAGAGGGCTCCCTCTGGGGAGACTTGTGTCCTTGGTCCAGAGATCTTTCTCTCCGCCGAGGAGACCTTCCTCTGGACTGGAATCTTTTTGCTTTGGGAGTGGATTGTTTATTTCCATCCCAGCTCTTTTTTGGAGTGTTTAGATTATTTTTAATGAATATCTTTTCATGATTTTCAGTTAGTTGGGGTTTTACTGGTTTCCCACCCAAACTATCTCTTCCTAGTACTTCATAGGATTTTTCTATGATTCTGGCAAGTTCAATTGGTTGGTCTGCTATATCTGTTTCCTTCAATTTCTGGCGGATCGCCACAGATGCTGCTTCTCCTTTTATGTTGGCTAATAATATAGCCGAGACCTGCTTGAAGTCTTTCAGTAATTTCATACCCAGAGTTAAAGCAGGTTCTGGACCGTATTCATTTTGAATCTGTCTTAGCACATCTGGTATTACCGCCATGGACGGAACACCATGTGTTTTAGTGTAAATGGAAGCAAAGACTGTGCCCCAAGTGTCACAGTCCTCCACATGTGGTGCGATCCCCATTGGAAGACGGATAGTCAGAATTCTGTGTTTCTCAGTAGGGGTAGTATCCGGAAATACTGCCTCTATTTGAGTGATTTTTTGTGCTAACCAGAATGGAATTTGTTCCCGTTTTGCGGGTGTTTTACCAAGACAGGATTGTATATTCTGTGGTGTTATTTTGTTTGTGTTCCCCTGATGAGGGGTCATCTGTGGAATGTTAATAGCTGGTTGGACTGTTGTGGTCCGCATTACATATTGGACTAATTGTCTATGTATTTTAATCAGTTGTTTTAGCTGTGCTAAAAGTTCTGGTACTGACATTTTTTCTATGTCGGGATGTGGTGTGTAGCTGGCTAGAACTGGCCACGTTGCTCCTGGTCTACCTAGTAGACCGAGCCTGGTGATGTGATTGTTTTGTTTTAGGGCGCCTTTAAACCAGAGCAGGTGCTCTTGGTATTTCAGTGGGATTTCCACCTCCTCGAAAGGGGTGTACTCATCCGGAGGTTCCTCTATTTTATAATAGTGGAAGTCGTGTGTGACAGCGTTTGCTACTGGAGAGTTTATCCATGAATAGAATACCTCTGTCTGCCGATATTCATGGGCCTCAATTACGAATACGACTATTCCACCTCTCGGTGTTAGTCCGTTTTCTATAAGTTTAAGAGTTATAGTTTTCCTTATGTTGACCGGAATGAGTATAACACTCGGGTCATTTTCTTGGAGACTTGTGTCATCCGCTAGGAGTCGAGCTGCTATTCTAGCTGCCTCCCTTTCTTCTTCACTTTCTGACATTTTTACTGACAGAAAGGTTTTTGTTGCAGATCAAGTTTCAAGGAAACAAAGATTAGGTGCACAATATTTTGGAACACTGTATCCTTCAACGTTGACTATACCAAAAACTATACATAGAAATCTCTTCCTACTAAGTTCCGGCAGATTTTAACCTTTTACCCATTCCAGACGTATTTTGGAGTATTTACGGGAAAAAGGGTCTGTGTGAAAAAGCACGACTGAGTTACTCTAACGTCTTGCGTTAGATTTATCGCCTTACCAAACGTTGGGCGCCATGTAGTGTAGTTCCTATATTCCCAATAGGCTCTGCGCATTGGGATAATATATTCAGCAGTGTAGACATAGGACTGAGGTCAACTAGGTCTCTACTGACTATATTAGACTTTTTTGCTAGCTAGCTCAGAGGTCACTAGAAACTTTCTCGAATAAGCGAGGAGGTGTTTAACCTCCCTGGATAGACAAGAAGGGATTAGCTTCTGACAACCATATAACATGACAACTTTGCTCCCTCAGAATAAGAGTGTATCTCTAGAGTCGTGTGAAAACAATAGACAGCTATTTCACTCAGTCAAGTGTGCATACTTAGTTTCACCAGAGTGCAGAGAAAAGAAAGACGGGCGTTTTCAATAAAAGGTTGTTATTTATTGAGCAGTCTTCTTTCTCATACAAGAGAAATGAATTGCCACGATTGCAATACTCATAGTAAAGTAAAGTGCGTACAGTAAAAGGAGGATTAAGAAATAATACTGTAAAAGCATTGATATGGTTTCTTAGCCATGAGATACTTTAAAATAGATAAAATATATACATACTTATATACATTGACTAACGTACTCAACTGGTGCTTCTAAATACGCCTACCCCGGTGTACCTGACCTAAGCCTAATACGTGGGAAGGAGTAAGTAAGTAGCAGTTTAAGTTAAGTTTGTTTTGCCAAGAATCTGACTCAAGAATTCTCTCTAAGGTTTTAGTCAGCTCTGTACCTGGGTATTAGAAAGCAGGAGGTCTTGTATCTCTCTCTCAGGACTCGATATCCCAGTAACCCGCGAAGGTATCTGGAAACACCGGAGCTGGATTTCTCCGCAGGAGAAAAGACAGCGTCTCTCTCAGTGCGTCAAAAGGGAGGGGCAGCGTCCGTGGGCTCTCGCATCAGCTGGGCTCTTGGGCAAGTAGATAGCTGCTCTGCTCCAAAACCACCACCGTGTGTTTGCTTAAGGCAACATTGGTATATTTATACCTGAAAGGTGCCGTGTTTGACGTAAGGTTGGACATAAGACGTCAATAAAGATGTCACTAAGAACTGGTCGTTCTTACAGTGCTTTACAGGAGTTCTAGGATGAAATCAAAACAAAAGCAAGGGGGATTTCCCAGGTTGCTGAAGGTTTGGTTTGTTTAGAGAACTCGTGGTGCTTTATAGGAGTCTGGGGAAGTAGCCTTGCTTAATGTGACAGCATGTGCTACGACTGAATATGGATATGATTATTATGCCGTTATAGGGATTTTATTGATTAAAACCGACCAAGGGCAGAAAATAGTAATATTGATTTAGGCTCCTGGATAAAAACACAATAGTAGCTGCTCTGCTGAAGGAACAGGGGAGGAAAGGAGTGGTTTTCACTCCCTACGTGCTCATGAATATTTGGCCGGCAGTCTCGGGCCTGCCAAACAATCATGCACGCATAGCATGCTCTCTACGCAAGCTGCATTACAGCCTGGGTAGAGAACATGCCCATGATGTCATTCCCTGTCTGAGTGCCAAACTACGGCGCTCAGATCAATCATTGCCTCATGGGAGCCTGGGTGTTTCTGGTGTCCTTTCTGTTCCGGCCCAAGGACGGAGTGGAGGGACGCAATGAGGACGATACGGGACATGGACACGAGGTACGTTTTTGATTTTGTATTTACCTCCTACCTCCCAGGGCCACCACCCCCGATCAGTGCCGGCCGCCACTGCACAAACACCTGTTCTGCCCCTCTCTGCCCTGTAATTTATACTCCTTTAAAGGGCTGGCATAAATGTATTTCCCTGGATGGGAAGGGAAAAAGTTCACTCCCTGATTTGGTGGGGGTGTAGGGGATGGTGTTCATTCATAAGGAAAAATATTTTCCCAAAGGAGAAAATAAATATGCGTTAGCATTGGAAAGCCTGTTCACTGTTGCAAGTCCTCTTCTATGGAGAATTCTACACAGTAGGAATAGGAGCCATGTCACATGGCCTTCCCTTGAATACGCATGGAAACCTGCACCTGGCACCTCTTCCCAAGTGTGTTCCTGGGAATGTTTGTGAATTTCAGAACGTTGTGAATTTACATTTTCATATCGGTGTAAATCTGTAAGTGCAAAGTTACTACTATTTGTGAACGTGGCCCAAACTATGGTGTCATGTGATTGCTTTTTTTTATTCAAGCCAAATCAAGTTTCCTAAAAAGGTTCTAATTTGTTAGCAAAAATTGCTGAAGAATCCGAATTAGAGCAGTGACGGTCCTTCTTTTATCACGAGCTACGAATGGTAACATGAATAAAAACGTTGCTGGATTACCTTAGAAAATGTAGGCTGATCCAGTTTACTAGTGGTTAAAAATGTCAGTAGCTTAGGCCCCTTTCCTGTCTGCAGTAAACAGTGTGACGAACCGGAGCAGTGAGTGAGAAAAATGCTAGGATGCATACGGTAGTGGCATAACACACGATGACCGGATTCAAATGCAAAATTAGGTGAGGGTCTCCCAGAATTTGCACCTAGGTTGGCTGCGTCACAGATACACAAAGGTACTGGAGGGAGCAGGCCCTGGTGTGTGACACGACGCAGATGTTTCACAGGAATGGCAGAAGACACATGGAGCAGCACTCAGCAGAGGCGGTGGATCCATGAAAAAAATGAATGACCTCCTGTTACTGACTGAGGCAATTAGCACAGTGGTAAATAACGAGTGGTATGATTAATACGGGGAATGGGCATACAGAATGGGCCAATAAGTCTCTATGTGCCTGCATGCACATTCGAGCCCCACTAAGTGACACACCTGCATTGACATGGCAATGAATGCGGCATTTCCTCCATCTCTGTTAGGACATTTTATACTAAGGGACCTCTTCATGGATGATGACAGCCAGCAAGAGACAATCTTCAATTTGTACGAAGAAGCAATGCATGATCTTTATAACGAAGAGAGAATAGAACTGTGTTTTTAAGTATCGATTTAGAAACATACCCAGGGCGATTTGATGATTTTAGTGTGGAAAAGATGGTAGGGGCCTGTCCTTGCAATGGTCCTTTAGGGGAAAAAACGAGAAGATCAGGCACCGAAGAAGAGTGCGAAAATGGGCAGGTCCGATGTTTAGTTTCGTCTGAATCTTGGGTAAATCTTCATCGACTATCAATGTATGAGGAAAAGTCGCTGGTTGTTAGAGCACACAGAGAAGTGAATCTTATTCTCTTCTCTATGTGCAGACTATCCCACGCCTAATCTGAAAAGGGACTTCCTGGCTTCCGTCATAGTAACCGCACACACCCTCGAGAAAGCGTCAGAGACCTGACCCCATTCAGGCAGGGACTTTCCTAGATGCCCTAGTTTCCTTTTGATACAAGTCATAGAATAGCTTTTTAGAATGCAAAGGTCAGCTATAACCCGTTTGACCTGAAAGTGGCTGGTGTTCTATTTAACAGAAGCTTAATATTACAAGACATCCTTTAAAGACGTAGAGAAGTGTATGACTGACTGTGAGAAATAAGCGATGCCAAGGGATTTAATAAGTGAGAGTTTTCCCTCTAAATTTCTGTCCGCCATTGGGATGGATATAAGCACCTATCCACACAGATGGTGGAACTTTTGCTGCATTTTGGTGTTTTCATAATAATTGTGGAGCTTTCTTCACCAAAATAGCGATCTAGTTTATGGTAGGTGCCTTTTTAAGGGTGAAAGCCTGGTGGAAATTCTGCCAAAAGCTAATGGTGGATGGTGGAATTTCTGCAACGTTGAGCTCTGGCAATGTATCAATAGCATGCTGTTTAATGATGTTTCTGTCGGGAAGAAAAATTAATTTTAAATGTTATTTTTCAACATTTTTATATGTTTTTTTATTTAGTTTGTTTGTGAAAGAATTAATTTTGTTCAAGATATTTTGTGTGTTTTTAATGTTGCACTGACTGGATTTGGAGTAGTAAGTGTTACCCCTCTGTAATCCAACACTTTCACTAATGTTGTACTGCCTGGAGTGGGCATACTAAATGTTAACCCTCTGCTATTCAACACTTTCCCTACTGTTGCACTCATTGGAGTGGGAATAGTACATTTGACCCCTCTGTTATCCAACACTTTCCCTATTGTTGTACTCACTAGAGAAGGAATAGTACATTTTACCCCTCCGCAATCCAACACTTTCCCTACTGTTGCAGTCATTGGAGTGGGAATAGTACATTTTACCTCTTGGCAATCCAACACTTTCCCTACTGTTGTAGAGACTGGAGTGGTAATAGTAAATGTTACCCCTCTGCAGTCAAACACTTTCCTCACTGTTGTACTGACTAGAGTAGGAATAGTAATTGTTATGTCTTTGCAATCCAACAGTTTCCCTACTGTGGTACTGGCTGGAATGGGAATAGTAAAAATTACATATCCGGAATCCAACACTTTTGCTACTGTTGCCTTTATTGGAGGGAAATGTGTACATTTTACCCAGTTTAATTCTTTTTGCTTAGCTTGAAGTAGGAGTAGTACATTTGGTTATAAATTTACTATAATAGTTTGTCTAGTGTTGTATAAGTTGTAGTGGGAATAGTATACTTATTACATTTTGTATATTACAATTTATTTTATATTGTTAGATAGTAGTATGTTTTTGTTTATTTAAAATTATAATATTTTTAATTACTAATGTTTTTATTGTGTAAAATAATGTTTACTAATGTAAAGAATTTTAATTGGTTTAAAAAAATAATAATTAGAGCAGTTTGGTTTTTAGTTTTTAAAGATTTTATGTTATTGATATTTGTGTATATTACCTACTGGCAGTCGCCAGTAGGTAGTGATAGTTAGGACCTAGTTTCCATAGGAGAAGCGTTTTTTGATTTGCAAATGTCTTTGGCCCGTTTGATGAATCTTCTTAAAATTTTGACACCTAATCGCCCGCTCAGGTCAGCTCCTGTCTTGAATGCTTTAGGGTGATACTTCAAGCGGGGGCTGAGAAAAAGGGGGGTCCCAAAACACGTTTTCTCCATGTTAATTTCCATAGAAAACTTTTGTCGCAGCTACAACCCGAACTGCTGAACGGAATTACACCAAATTTCATAGAAAGGTAGCTCTTGGTCCAGAATGCACTCTTTTTGTTAACACCTTCAATGCTACAGCAATTCTCCCTTGGTGCTGAACTACCTGCATGACGAGCTGAGCTCGTCATGAGCATGGAAGGGGTTAAATGGTGTAAATCCATTCAGTAGTTCCTGAGCAATTGATATATTTAGAAATATTAGTATCTGGTTGCCGCAAAGGATCTGTGAACCCTCTCGATCTCCAGCCTGACTCTGATTGGCTGCCAACATTTAAAAACAGGAAATGTTGGCAGACATCTTGTACCTTAGTTGCCTCAGTTCTTTAATGTAGTGTGGTTGGGACTCCTGCCCCCCACACTGCCCTGGGTGTGGGGGGCAGGAGTTAATAAGAATGTGGGGTCCATTGTGCGCTCTGGTTTGGGGGATGAAGTCTTCTTCGCTGGTGGTTTAGGAGCCAACTAGCCCACCAGGTACCTCCAGTAAGCCCCACACAGTGGGATTGCTGAGAGGTGGTCCGAGGCCATGCCCCATTTTACAACACTCTGCAAACGCTTCTCTTGGCACACTGCTGTTGGGGCAATGAGGTCCCCTTGTGTCCTGAAGACTTCAGGACTAAAGTGGACTTCATCTACAATCAGCAGTGTGCCAGGATACGTGTTTGCAGAGTGCTGTAAAAAGGGGGCCTGGGATCTGACCACTCTCAGCAATCCAGCTGCATGGGGCTTACTAGAGGTAACAGGAGCGCTAGTTGACCCCCATGGACCCATAGGAGGCAAGGGACATCATCCCCCAACCAAGATGACAACAGGGGGTACGTTTGCAGAGTGGTGGAGAAAGAGGCATGGCCTGTGTCCACCTCTCAGCAATCTCACTGTGTGGGGCTTACTGGAGGTAAAAAGTAGGCTAGTTGGCCCCTAAGAACCACCAGCAGTGAAAGGAACTTCAATCCACATCCAAAGAGGGCGAGGCCTGCTATGAGAACCTAGCAATCCTACTGTGTGGGACTTACTTGAGGTAATAGGAGGGGTAGTTGGCCCCAAGGATGTCTTTGGGGCCATCTACCCATCCTGTTACCTCAAGTAAGTCCCACACAGTGGCATTGCTAAGAGGTCTTCAGAGGCCACTCCCCCCTTTCTCCACCACTCTGCAAACACGCCTCCTGGCACACTACTGGTTGGGAGATAATGTCCACCTTACTCCTGAGGGACTTTGGCGGCCAAGAAGTCCTCCCTGTACCTACTGATAGTCCTACACAGCGGAATTCCTGAGCGCTGGTCAGAGGCCCAGCCCCCTTTCTCCACCACTCTGCAAACGCTACTTCTAGTTAAAAAAGCATTTGGTATGTAATAGGTCTCACATTTGGGAGAGTTAGAGCTATTGGCATTGTAAATGTAAAGTCAAAGTCCAAGTCAAAAGAAATTGTAAAGTGCTCAAATCACCTAGAAGGTCTCTTAGCGCTTGTGGGACTCCTATAGACTGTTGGTCCGATCTGGACAGTTTTATTTCTGATCAAATAGCCACGTTTTTAATTCCTTCTGAAAGCGCGTATGATCAATAATGGATATGAGATGGGCTGTAAGCTTATTCCAGAGATTGATGGCAAGAAAGGAGAAGGATCGTCCTCTACTCAGTACAGCGCGAACTCGTAGTGGGGTAAGAAGAGATTTTGAACTAGATCTTAGCATTCTACCTGGCTGGTACCTGTTGAGCTTTTTCGTGAAAAACGAAACGTTTTTTATTAATGTTTTTTGGAGTGGAGTGGATGTACGCTGTATGTAGTGACATTATGTGGTATGTTGTGCAGTGAAATGATGTGGATACAAAGTATGTGGTATTTAGTGTATAGGAATTATGTGTTATGGAGAGTATTTATGTGGTATGGTAGTCTGTGTGTAGAGTGGTAACCTCAGGTTTAGTCTTCCTCGTTTCCATAGAAGCTAAACTATAAACTCAATGAGACAAAAAAAGAAGGAGCCACTGAGGAGCACTTCTGGACCTAGTCAGAGGTATGAGCAGGGCTACTGGAATTATGCGATTGTTCGGCTGTGCTGAATTTTGAACAATTATGCATTTTTCACATTTGCCACACAATCCATCATCTGCTGCATAATCTGCATATTTGAACTAAAAAAACTTGTTTCTAGCTCTAATGGCTTAAATGTTACCAACAATGCAACAACAAGTGTTACAGCGTGGTGGAAGGCCCTTTGCAAGCCTAGAATGGTCATCTGTTACTTATTGCTAAATATGGGTGTTAAATTGGTACTAATGGTGTGCAAACCACTCTTGCTTCTTTCTGCGCTTCTTTTTCCTCTTTCTGCATTTGTCTTGCTTCTTTCTGCACCTTCCTTACTTTTTTCTGCACTTCTCTCGCCTCTTTTTGCACATCTCTTCTGTGTTCTGAACCTCTTTTCTTTCTGTACATCTCTTGCTTCTCTCTGCACCTCTCTTGCTCCTCTCTGCACCTCTCTTGCTCCTTTCTTCTGCACCCCTCTTGCCTCTTCCTGCACCTCTGTCGCTTTTTTTCTGTACCTCTCTTGCCTCTTTCTGCACCTCTCTTGCCACTTTCTGCACTTCTCTTGCCCCTTTCTGCACCTCGCTTGCTTCTTTTTGCACTTCCCTTGCTTTTTTCTGCACAACACTATAAAGTTTCCCCGATGACCATCATACTTTACCCGACGACATCGTTCATATTCTTCAAAAATCAAATGTTAAGGTACAACAGTGAAGACAAAAGTATTCTCATTGTATCTGTTATTTTCTCAATGCACTTATCGTTCTATTTTTCTTTTCTCATTATTTCACGTTTATCAAGAGACAATTTTTCTTTCTTTTCTCAACCATCATACATTACCCAATGACATCGTTCATATTCTTCATAAATCAAATATTAAGGTTCAACAGTGAAGACAAAAGTCATCTCATTGTATCTTTTATTTTCTCAATGCACTTATCTTTCTATTTTTCTTTTCTCATTATTTCACGTTTATCAAGAGACAATTTTTCTTTCTTTTCTCAACAGAGAAAAGAAAGAAAAATTGCGCGGCCATAGATATATATGTGATTTTAATTTTGATTTTCTTAGGAACTATTGAACGGATTTACACTATTTAACAAAAAGGCACGACTCTGAACCAAGGTCTACCTTTCTGCCAAATTTGGTGTTATTCTGTTCAGTAGTTCGGGCTGTAGCTGAGACTAAATGTTCCTATGGTAAATTGCATGGGGAAAACACATTTTGGGACCCCCTTTTTTCTCGGCCCCCACTTGACAAATTACCCCGAGACGTTCAGGATAGGAGCAGACTGGAGTGGGCCACGAGTTTTGAAAATTTTGCGAAGATTCGTCAACCGGCGCCAAAGTTTTTCCAAATAGAATGTTGCGAATTTCCTATGGATAATAGGTCCTAACTATAACTACCTATATATATATATATATATATATATATATATATATATATATATATATATATATATATATATATGTCAAAACAAAACCCTTTCAGGCATAGAGTGACGCATAAATTATGCAAAAAAGAAGGAGAGAACTCTGGGTAGGTCTCAGTTTAGGTGGAAAGCAGCTCCTGTTAGAGCACTCTCAACACCAGCGACACTCTAGATCTGCTCACCTCAAATGTCTGTTTTTCTATCAAAGTTTTTAAGCATAGGATTAGACAGTGCTATCCATGCCGAGATAGAAAATGACAAAGTCTTTCGCCATTTAAACAGCAAAGTCTTTAAGCATAGGACTAGTACACTGCAGTCCTTGCCGAGCTGTCAAATAACAAAAGCCATTTATCACTCCAGGCACAATATTACAGCTTTGAATTGGTAAAATACCAACTCAAGCCAACCTGGAATGAATAAAAGCAACCCCTGACACAGTGTTTCGCTCTAATTAGAGCTCTTCAGAGAGGTATAGCTTTGTCCAGACACAAGGGAGCACCCAGTATTATGTCAAAACAAAACCCTTTCAGGCATAGAGTGACGCATAAATTATGCAAAAAAGAAGGAGAGAACTCTGGATAGGTCTCAGTTTAGGTGGAAAGCAGCTCCTGTTAGAGCACTCTCAACACCAGCGACACTCTAGATCTGCTCACCTCAAATGTCTGTTTTTCTATCAAAGTTTTTAAGCATAGGATTAGACAGTGCTATCCATGCCGAGATAGAAAATGACAAAGTCTTTCGCCATTTAAACAGCAAAGTCTTTAAGCATAGGACTAGTACACTGCAGTCCTTGCCGAGCTGTCAAATAAAAAAAGCCATTTATCACTCCAGGCACAATATTACAGCTTTGAATTGGTAAAATACCAACTCAAGCCAACCTGGAATGAATAAAAGCAACCCCTGACACAGTGTTTCGCTCTAATTAGAGCTCTTCAGAGAGGTATAGCTTTGTCCAGACACAAGGGAGCACCCAGTATTATGTCAAAACAAAACCCTTTCAGGCATAGAGTGACGCATAAATTATGCAAAAAAGAAGGAGAGAACTCTGGGTAGGTCTCAGTTTAGGTGGAAAGCAGCTCCTGTTAGAGCACTCTCAACACCAGCGACACTCTAGATCTGCTCACCTCAAATGTCTGTTTTTCTATCAAAGTTTTTAAGCATAGGATTAGACAGTGCTATCCATGCCGAGATAGAAAATGACAAAGTCTTTCGCCATTTAAACAGCAAAGTCTTTAAGCATAGGACTAGTACACTGCAGTCCTTGCCGAGCTGTCAAATAACAAAAGCCATTTATCACTCCAGGCACAATATTACAGCTTTGAATTGGTAAAATACCAACTCAAGCCAACCTGGAATGAATAAAAGCAACCCCTGACACAGTGTTTCGCTCTAATTAGAGCTCTTCAGAGAGGTATAGCTTTGTCCAGACACAAGGGAGCACCCAGTATTATGTCAAAACAAAACCCTTTCAGGCATAGAGTGACGCATAAATTATGCAAAAAGAAGGAGAGAACTCTGGGTAGGTCTCAGTTTAGGTGGAAAGCAGCTCCTGTTAGAGCACTCTCAACACCAGCGACACTCTAGATCTGCTCACCTCAAATGTCTGTTTTTCTATCAAAGTTTTTAAGCATAGGATTGGACAGTGCTATCCATGCCGAGATAGAAAATGACAAAGTCTTTCGCCATTTAAACAGCAAAGTCTTTAAGCATAGGACTAGTACACTGCAGTCCTTGCCGAGCTGTCAAATAACAAAAGCCATTTATCACTCCAGGCACAATATTACAGCTTTGAATTGGTAAAATACCAACTCAAGCCAACCTGGAATGAATAAAAGCAACCCCTGACACAGTGTTTCGCTCTAATTAGAGCTCTTCATTCCAGGTTGGCTTGAGTTGGTATTTTACCAATTCAAAGCTGTAATATTGTGCCTGGAGTGATAAATGGCTTTTGTTATTTGACAGCTCGGCAAGGACTGCAGTGTACTAGTACTATGCTTAAAGACTTTGCTGTTTAAATGGCTAAAGACTTTGTCATTTTCTATCTCGGCATGGATAGCACTGTCTAATCCTATGCTTAAAAACTTTGATAGAAAAACAGACATTTGAGGTGAGCAGATCTAGAGTGTCGCTGGTGTTGAGAGTGCTCTAACAGGAGCTGCTTTCCACCTAAACTGAGACCTACCCAGAGTTCTCTCCTTCTTTTTTGCATAATTTATGCGTCACTCTATGCCTGAAAGGGTTTTGTTTTGACATAATACTGGGTGCTCCCTTGTGTCTGGACAAAGCTATACCTCTCTGAAGAGCTCCAATTAGAGCGAAACACTGTGTCAGGGGTTGCTTTTATTCATTTCAGGTTGGCTTGAGTTGGTATTTTACCAATTCAAAGCTGTAATATTGTGCCTGGAGTGATAAATGGCTTTTGTTATTTGACAGCTTGGCAAGGACTGCAGTGTACTAGTCCTATGCTTAAAGACTTTGCTGTTTAAATGGCGAAAGACTTTGTCATTTTCTATCTCGGCATGGATAGCACTGTCTAATCCTATGCTTAAAAACTTTGATAGAAAAACAGACATTTGAGGTGAGCAGATCTAGAGTGTCGCTGGTGTTGAGAGTGCTCTAACAGGAGCTGCTTTCCACCTAAACTGAGACCTACCCAGAGTTCTCTCCTTCTTTTTTGCATAATTTATGCGTCACTCTATGCCTGAAAGGGTTTTGTTTTGACATAATACTGGGTGCTCCCTTGTGTCTGGACAAAGCTATACCTCTCTGAAGAGCTCTAATTAGAGCGAAACACTGTGTCAGGGGTTGCTTTTATTCATTCCAGGTTGGCTTGAGTTGGTATTTTACCAATTCAAAGCTGTAATATTGTGCCTGGAGTGATAAATGGCTTTTGTTATTTGACAGCTCGGCAAGGACTGCAGTGTACTAGTCCTATGCTTAAAGACTTTGCTGTTTAAATGGCGAAAGACTTTGTCATTTTCTATCTCGGCATGGATAGCACTGTCTAATCCTATGCTTAAAAACTTTGATAGAAAAACAGACATTTGAGGTGAGCAGATCTAGAGTGTCGCTGGTGTTGAGAGTGCTCTAACAGGAGCTGCTTTCCACCTAAACTGAGACCTACCCAGAGTTCTCTCCTTCTTTTTTGCATATATATATATATATATATATATATATATTCACTGAAAAAACCATAGGTTATAGACCATATATAGTTAGGAATTAGCATTTGAAAAACCTTATTTTACTCACACAAAACCATTGAAATTCCATATATAGTTAGTTGCACTAACTATATATCGCGCACCCGCAATCCACTGCTGATCATGTCACATATTACATCATTCATGACATGGTCAGTGACATCACTGATGACATCACTGATGACATCTCAAATGACATCACTGATGACATCATCCAGTGACTGTGTGTTTCTGTAAAGTTTAAATATGTTTTAGATATTGAAGAATGAGTAGATGTATAACTGTCTGGACGAAGGATTTAGTAGGTGCATGACTGAATGTATGAGTGAGTGATTAAATGTGTCTCACTGAGTGCATGGGTTAGTGACTAAACTGTCTTAATTTGTGCATCATTATGTCTGTTGTTCTGTAAACTACTGCATGTGTTGATCAGTAGCTATATGATTAACTATATGGGTTATTGATTGATTGTCCAAGTATTTGTATGGGAGACTGAGTGTGTGTGTGGCTGGCTGGGAGGTGTGTGACTCTGTGCAGATCAATGTGTACTTGTATCAATGATTGTATAAGAAAGTAAGTATGTGTTACTATATGTTTGAAAATGTAAGGTGCTCTATGTTTCTCTGTATAGACAAGAAAATGGAAGTGTGATTGATTCTTTACAGGACTGACTAGGTGTGTGAGTAACTCCATGGATGAGTGGCAGAGTGTGAGTGTCTGTATAGGTGTATGAGTGCATATGATAGTGTTGTAAAGATGAGTGATTGTATGTATGAATGATTGTATGGGTGAATGAGTGAATGTGTGTGTAGACGTAGGAATCAGTGAGTACGTATGTAGTAACTAGTATTGGTGTGTCAATGGTTTCAAAAATTATACTCTGTATTTAACACTGGGTGAAACAGAGGTTATATTAAAATGTGAGGAGATGCATTGTATTGTCACATGAATGATATCATCAGTGATGTGGTCATTGATGTCAAATGAGATGTCATCAGTGATGTCATCAGTGATGTCATTTGAGATGTCATCAGTGATGTCATCAGTGATGTCACTGACCATGTCATGAATGATGTAATATGTGACATGATCAGCAGTGGATTGCGGGTGCGCGATATATAGTTAGTGCAACTAACTATAAATGGAATTTCAATGGTTTTGTGTGAGTAAAATAAGGTTTTTCAAATGCTAATTCCTAACTATATATGGTCTATAACCTATGGTTTTTTCAGTGAATTTTCAAGGTTTTGTAAATGCTAATTCCTAACTATATATGGTCTATAACCTATGGTTTTTTCAGTGAATTTCAATGGTTTTTTAATACCAAATATCATAAGCTGTCGAATGTCAAGTACGTGGTAAGTGAAAACATTTTCGTGTTTATGCACACTGATCTGCTTTGAATGGTGCCCCCCCCCCTCATTTCTATTAGGAGTACTCTCTCTTTGCAGATAGTGAAAGGTAGTTAACGCAGGCCTTTGCCCCCGTTGTAATCCGTCGTGCCTGCTTCTCTCTCCATTTGATTGATTGTTATCCAAGTATTTACTGTTTTAGAATTAGTTCTCTTTGGTTCATTCTCTATTTACAAACAAACACAGAGTCGCAATACTCTGTTTAGTCTTTGCAGATAACGAAAAATCGTGTAAAAAAAAAGAAAAAGAATCGAGCAAAATCAGTAGGCCACTAATGGGATCTCTTTTTGACCTCGCTAAAATAGAAACATTAGGAACAACCCCTCATGACAAATACAAAACTAGTGAGATGAACTGAACTCCACACAATGATGGCTGCAAAACAGCTCGGCTCCGCCACCCACCCCGCCCAAAATAACGATAAAGAGCGGCTGCCATGATTGGTTGCGGAATGGCCACAACGGAGCTACGAAATGGTGCTGCTCTCATGCTAACCCCAGCTTCGGTCTGAAACATCCAGAAACACTGTAGACTACCAATTCGATCAGTTCCGGTAGCGCCCCAATGTAACCCGGTAGAGAAGAACTAGCCCTCCCCTCTTTGACTGATGGTTCTTGTTGCCTGTCCCTTCTGTTGTCATTTAACAGAACTATTTAGCCTGCTGAAAGGGGTTGTGTTCCGACCGCTGGTTGGTGGAGACATTTTGACTATATTCTGGACCTGCGTTGTCGCGTAATGCGTCATATGACGCGCCGCGTTAGCGCATCCGGAAGTCATCCGGGGCGCGCAGCGCGTAACGTAAGCATAACAAGTCATGTGACTTGTTAATAAAACTTTTCATTGGTTCATTTTACTTTTCTTATTCTAATGATGAAAGGCTTGGTCATATGACCTAAAAATTACGCTTTTAATTACTTCCGAACATTATTTTCTCTTAAATAGATGTTATAATGTTCCAGGCTAATGTACTTTCCCGGAAATTTTACAACTGTCCTGCAAGTAAAATATATTCTTTTTTCGAGAAAAAGAGCGTTTCTTCGTCCCATGACGGAGCCGTTGAGCAAAAGAGGGTCGACCTGCTGTCTTAGTCGCCGATACGCCTGAATATGAGATTCTTATCGATCACTTTATGTTGCAGGAATAGAAAACACAACAGCCCTTGACCATTTATCTTTACTGCGTTCCTTCGTATTATACCTTTTACCCTTCATGTAATTGGTCTGCTTTATTTCACTTGCCTTTTAATGATTCTAAAACAGTGACTATTATTAAAAACTTTACCAATGTATACACTACTACCATGTTTTCTTTTAAAAACCTTTATTGTGAAAATTTCATTATACAAATACGAGCCTATAACCACGTGGGCCTGCCACGGAGCAAACTGTAATCGTATATGATGAATAGACATTTACACTGTAGAGGAACGTAACGGGCGGGCCATTAGGTTGCAAAAACTAAGGTGTCTAACAGTTACGGAATCGGTGGACGTACATTTTATAATTAAAATACGACAGGGCCAGTTACAATAAAATTATCTAGATATACATTTGCGGGCAAGTACCATGGGTGACGTTAATTCGAATTTTCAACAGTACAGTAATCAATAACACATCAGAACTTAATATCAATAGGGATGTCGAAATATTCAATCAATTCTCGTCCCCGCCCGCCATGTGCTTCAAAACTGCATACGTATCTCGTGATTTCAAGGTTCTGCAACCAGTACACAACAAGGAGTTACGAGTCCCATTCATTCCGGCGCCATTTTGGGCGAGGACGGGCAGGTCCAGGATATAGTCAAAATGTCTCTACCAACCATCGACTAGGATGATGTTCATATGCTGTATTTATTAGAGTAACACTCATCTGCCCACATGAAATTAATTTACCACAATCTAAACATGTCATTTTAATCTTTCCAAAGTTCTTCTAAATATTTGGGACCGTTTCCCTTGCCTCTGAAGCTCTCAGTGCCACTTCTTTGATGAATGTACTAGCAGGTCAGGGGTTCTCCTCCAAATCTCTCTTTTATGCAGCACTATAATTAATTGGTGCCACCTCTCCATATGACGATGCATGGTATAGTTACCACAACTATATTTTTTTTCGGTTCCTCTGGAGAGTTCATCATGGCAGATGAAGCGTGTAACATACCGGGCATTTACCTTTTTTTGCATGTACAGGAAAGGAAAAAAAAATCGAGCGTCCGAGTTCTAAGGTGTCCCAGGACAATTTTAGTGGACCAGGCCCAAATCCAAAGAACAGGCCGCCATTTTGAGAGTCCTCTTGCAGCCTCCTGTCGCTGTAGCATCAAGAGCAGCCGAAACTCAGCTGAATGGCAACTGAAACGGTAAATGGGCGCCCCACTACATTTCAGCATTGTAGGATGACCACACCAGTACAGCAACTTGCTAGACATCACCTCGGTGCCATCCGGATCTCGGCGCCCCACTGCAGATGAAGTGCCTCTCAACTATGAAACCACCACGGTGACATCCGGATCTTGGCGCGTTGTGCTGCCTTCGGCCTATTCGCACATCGGTCCGCTACTGACGCCATCTCACAGGCTAATGGGGTGACCCACGCCGAGTTTCAGCATTGTAGGATGACCACACCAACTTGCTAGACATCACCTCGGTGCCATCCGAATCTTGGCATCTCAGCGCCTAGTGGTATCTTCCATACAGAAAATATTGTTACGCTGCCTTTGGCCCCATTCGCACATCAGTCCGCAACTTAGACATCACCTCGATGCCATCCGGATCTTGGCATCTCAGCGCCTTGTGGTGTCAGTCAGAAAATATTGTTGCGCTGCCTTTGGCCCCATTCGCACATCAGTCCGCTACTGACACCATCTCACAGGCCAATAGGGCGCCCCACGCCGACTTTTACCATTGTACGATGGCCACACCAGTGGCACAACTTGCTAGACATCACCTCGGTGCCATCCGAATCTTGGCATCTCAACGCCTAGTGGTATCTTCCATACAGAAAATCTTGTTACGCTACCTTTGGCCCCATTCGCACATCGGTCCGCAACTTAGACATCACCTCGGTGCCATCCGGATCTTGGCATCTCAGCGCCTTGTGGTGTCTTCTACTCCGAAAATATAGTAGAAAATATTGTTGCGCTGCCTTTGGCCCCATTCACACATCAGTCCGCTACTGACACCATCTCACAGGCCAACAGGGCGCCCCACGCCGACTTTTACCATTGTACGATGACCACACCAGTGCCACAACTTGCTAGACACCACCTCGGTGCCATCCGGATCTTGGCATCTCAGCGCCTTGTGGTGTCTTCAAATCAGAAAATATTGTTGCGCTGCCTTTGGCCCCATTCGCACATCGGTCCGCTACTGACGCCATCTCACAGGCCAACGGGGCGCCCCACGCCGACTTTCAGCATTGTAGGATGGCCACACCAGTGCGGCAACTTACTAGACACCACCTCGGTGCCATCCGGATCTTGGCGCGTTGTGCTGCCTTCGGCCTATTCGCACATCGGTCCGCTACTGACGCAAACTCACAGGCCAACGGGGCGCCCCACGCCGACTTTCAGCATTGTTGGATGGCCACACCAGTGCGGCAACTTACTAGACACCACCTCGGTGCCATCCGGATCTTGGCGCGTTGAGCTGCCTTCGGCCTATTCGCACATCGGTCCGCTACTGACGCCATCTCACAGGCCAACGGGGCGCCCCACGCCGACTTTCAGCATTGTAGGATGGCCACACCAGTGCGGCAACTTACTAGACACCACCTTGGTGCCATCCGGATCTTGGCGCGTTGTGCTGCCTTCGGCCTATTCGCACATCGGTCCGCTACTGACGCAAACTCACAGGCCAACGGGGCGCCCCACGCCGACTTTCAGCATTGTTGGATGGCCACACCAGTGCGGCAACTTACTAGACACCACCTCGGTGCCATCCGGATCTTGGCGCGTTGTGCTGCCTTCGGCCTATTCGCACATCGGTCCGCTACTGACGCAAACTCACAGGCCAACGGGGCGCCCCACGCCGACTTTCAGCATTGTTAGATAGCCACACCAGTGCGGCAACTTACTAGACACCACCTCGGTGCCATCCGGATCTTGGCGCGTTGTGCTGCCTTCGGCCTATTCGCACATCGGTCCGCTACTGACGCAAACTCACAGGCCAACGGGGCGCCCCACGCCGACTTTCAGCATTGTAGGATGGCCACACCAGTGCTGCAACTTGCTGGACACCACCTCGGTGCCATCCGGATCTTGGCGCGTTGTGTTGCCTTCGGCCTATTCGCACATCAGTCCGCTACTGACGCCGCCTCACGTGCCAACGTATTTTCTCCGCATTTTACACCCTATGCCGCATAACAGGTCATGTGACTTGTTTTTAAAACTTTTCATTGGTTCATTTTACTTTTGGTTTCCTAATGATGGAAGGCTTGATCATGTGACCTAAAAACAACACTTTTCATAGGATGAAAACTTTTTTTTTTTCCCAAACGATGAAAGCCCCACCTTGTTTCTGGATGTTTCAGACTGAAGCTGGCGTCAGCATGAAAGCACCACCATCTCGTAGCTCAGTCGTGGTCATTCCGCGAGCAATCATGGCAGCCGCTCCCCACCAGAAGCCTGCAGGAGTCGGAGCCCCCAAAACTTTTGATGAATTCTCAAGGCGGAGGGGACGCTTTCGAGAATGGGGTCCAAGACCTAGCAGACAAGCGTCCGATTTCCAAGGTGTCCCAGGGCCATTTCAGTGGACCAGGCCCAAAAAGGAAACAGCCTGCCGCCATTTTGAGAGTCCTGTGACAGCCGCCTATCGCTGCACCGCAAGAGTGGGCGCAACTCAGCTGAATTGTGGCTTTTGACACAGTGGACCAAAAACGGACGGAATGGCAACTGAAACGGTAAAGGGGCGCCCCACTACAACAGATGACACTCCACCTGGAGAGGCCCGTTCACGCCGCCTCCCCCGGGGCGCTCCACGCCGTTATTCGGAGCAGCATTGTAGGATACCAAAACCAGTGCGGCAACTTACTGGACATCACCTTGGTGCCATCGTTCTGCTGCCTTGGAACTATTCGCGCAACAGTTTGCTACTGATGACCCACCCCCCGCGACGCCCCATGCCGTTATTTGCTGGGTGGCAACTTACTAGACATCACTTTCGTGTCATCTAGATTTCGGCGCGTTCTGCTGCCTTGGAACTATTCGCACAACAGTTTGCTACTGATGACCCACCCCCCGCGACGCCCCACGCCGGAAATCTGGACGTTGTGCTGCGTTGGGACTATTCGCACAGCCGACCGCTACTTCGTTGTTTTTCCCTAAAAATGTTTATATGTTATTACTATTTTTGTTTTCTTGTATATATTTATAAATTATTAAAGTTTTATAATCTTACTACTTTGTCGGAGTGCTATATATTTTTAATGTAACACATAATTGTAAAAACTTTGATGTACAAACAGTCATCCCTGGAATCTTCCGCTTCAGGCTCGGTCCCCTCCCCAATCACAATACAGGATGGTTTTCAGATAATAGCAACGCTTCTGCTGTGACGGATCTCATCGAGTGTGGGCCTTGATCTACTATAACTCCTTTGAAGAGGGGTGATTCTTTACAGCTGTGGCCATAAACTACATCTGCAGGGCTAGCTGATACCCTAGGACCAGCCTGGACAATCGGACACAGAGGAAAAGGAGTGTCAGAGGGTGCGGTAGTGAATAGGGCGAAAGGGAGGTGTCGGGCGGGCACAGGGTGTGATTCTCAGGGAACAGCAGCGCAGATGGGGGAGGTTTATTACCCATGCATAAGACAGAGAGCGGGGGTGACCACTGCCTGGGGGAGATGCTTGCGAGGGTGGGGAGCCATGCTAAGGATCGACAGCGTGCACAGAGTGGGTCTGGTCAAGGCATCTAAAATGGCTGCCGTGCACGACAAAAGTGTGGCATTTGAAAAAAGACAAGATGGCGCAGACAATGTTTTTCAACACTTCCTGATTTCCTTCGAATCGAACGTTAACAGACGTTGGGGCATATTACCAAAGTTAAGCGATATTTATCCCTAACGATGCTTAGCAACGATTTTTTTACCGTCAGAAATTATCGCAGATAAACCTTGCTATTATCAAGGTTTATCGGAAATACGATAAAAAACGACCGCAATGCATTAATATCGCTGAAAACTCAGCGATATTCATGCATTACCGAGCTAATGCTCTTAGCCATGTTATCCACCTCCCATTGGATAACATGGCTAAGAACTGCTCAGGGCAGGTGGTAGCTTTTGGAGATATTCGCCCTTATCTCGAATATTTCCAAAAGTTGATAATAGGAGATAGCGATGTTAGCGACTGTTTCCAGTCGCTAACATCTTGGCATGCCCACTTTGCATGTCATTAGTGATAAATATCACTCACATGCAAAGTGGGGCCCAAGATGGTCGCTATCTTCTACTAGCCGTCGCTAACTGGTGTTAGCAACAGCTAGGTAATACACATATAATTTTATCTCCGCGAAGCGGAGCGCTGTTACAGATATATATCTTGTTTCTGAACGTTAATTTCTCAAAATGCACTGAAGCACATATATTGAGACCTAGCAAAGGCACATCGGGCTACCAGTCCCTACAATTTTGCCAAGTTTCGTGCAAATCCATTCAGCTGTTCGATCCTACCGAGAGACAAGATGGCGGCCGCTACGGACTGTTTGGAATGTTTACAGACACCGGAGAGCCAATCAGCTTCGCTTCGCAAAGCTCCGTAACGCGAAAAGTACGCGAAGCGGTGCGCTGTTACAGATATATACCTTTTTTTGAACGTTAATTTCTCAAAATCCACTGGAGCACATATATTGAGATCTAGCAAAGGCACATCGGGCTACCAGTCCCTACAATTTTGCCAAGTTTCGTGCAAATCCATTCAGCTGTTCGATTATTATTTTTTTCTTTTTTTTTTTGCCCCGCGGGGCCCTTTTAAAACCTCCACATCAAACCTAGGGGGTGAGCGACAATGTACTATGCCCCCTTATGGTCATTTGCCCCTTCGCTTTGGCCTCCTCTTGTCTCTCGATCCTACCGAGAGACAAGATGGCGGCCGCTGCGGACTGTTTGGAATGTTGACAGACGCCGGAGAACCAATCAGCTTCGCTTCACAAAGCTCCGTTGCGCGAAAAGTACGCGTAGCGGAGCGCTGACCGGTCCGCTGTTACAGATATATATCTTTTTTTAAACGTTAATTTCTCAAAATCCACTGTAGCACATATATTGAGACCTACAAAAGGCACATCGGGCTACCAGTCCCTACAATTTTGCCAAGTTTCGTGCAAATCCATTCAGCCGTTCGGGCTAAAAGTGAGGCCAACCGCCCTATGGAAAACTCAATGTTAAAAACACGTTTTGGGACCCCCCTTTTTTCTCGGCCCCCCCTTGACAAACCCCCCCAAATTTTCAAGGGCTACTCAGAAACAAAATGTGCCATTTTCCTGAAAATTTCAGCCAATTCCATCCACAAACGCCAAAGTTATTAGACATAGAATTTTCAAAAATCCCATAGAGAAAAAATCCTAACTATATATACCTACTGGCGACCGCCAGTAGGTAATATATATATATATATATCCATCAAACAAGTTGCCCTGCTGTGAGAACTCACCGTGCGTGAGACTTAAATAACTAACACCAAGCTTTACTCCGTTTCAAGTTGATTTATTAAAGCATCATCCGAACGTGTTTCAAGGCCTCCTGGCCTCTTCGTCAGAGGATACAGAGCTGGAAAACAGAAGGTGCTGCTGTTACAGTTTTTATGCGCATGCATAGCGTTTATCACAGGTGTGTGTCTTTCAAGGCATGCTGGTAACTGTAGTTCTCACCATATTTAAGCACAGTAAGACTTTCACGGAAATTGCCTGCTTCTCCTGCCTGAGTCCCACTGGGGTATTTTAAGGACTGTAAATGTAGCGTTGGATAAACAGAGCCCACTGGGGTAAATACTTCGCTGCTTAAATATGGTGAGAACTACAGTTACCAGCATGCCTTGAAAGACACAAACCTGTGATAAACGCTACGCATGCCGTAGAGGCCAGGAAGCCTTGAAATGCGTTAGGATGATGCTGTAATAAATCAACTTGAAACGGAGTAAAGCTTGGTGTTAGTTATTTAAGTCTCACGCACGGCGAGTTCTCACAGCAGGGCAACATGTTTGATGGATTAATTGCGGCAGCCTGGCCACAGAGAACTCGCCACCATGGATGTTTTCATGGGGCCAACGACGAAAGGAAATTGTTTTCACGTCGGATTTTGGCACAGTAAGACTTTCACGGAAATTGCCTGCTTCTCCTGCCTGAGGCCCACTGGGGTATTTTAAGGACTGTAAATGTAGCGTTGGATAAACAGAGCCCACTGGGGTCAATACTTCGCTGCTTAAATATGGCGAGAACTACAGTTACCAGCATGCCTTGAAAGACACACACCTGTGATAAACGCTACGCATGCGCATAAAAACTGTAACAGCAGCACCTTCTGTTTTCCAGCTCTGTATCCTCTGACGAAGAGGCCAGGAGGCCTTGAAACGCGTTAGGGTGATGCTGTAATAAATCAACTTGAAACCGAGTAAAGCTTGGTGTTAGTTATTTGAGTCTCACGCATGTTTAATGGATATATATATATATATATATATATATATATATTCACGCTCCAAGGTTGTCCACCTTATGAGTAGCACGCGAGCAGCAGCTTTATTTATGTGTAGGTGAGGACGGGGATCCGCTCGTAGACGCCGCTCCGTAATGGATCTGCCCGACGCGTTTCGAAGCTCCATCTGCTTCTCTTCAGGGGCTTTAACGGAAGCGGTGTGCGCACCCGTTACACTTCTCCAATTTCATATAACTCACCCGCCAATGGGAGGCTCCAATGAGACTTCTGGGAAGTGTAGTGCGGAAAGCACACAATCAAGTCCTGTATGGACTCCACGAGTGGGCCCGTCCTCGATCCCATGTACGGCTGCTACTTCACTGCCGTGACCCCCACGTTAACGGGGTGGTGCATACTCTGCGGCTGGACTGCCGCATATAGATTCACGCTCCAAGGTTGTCCACCTTATGAGTAGCACGCGAGCAGCAGCTTTATTTATGTGTAGGTGAGGACGGGGATCCGCTCGTAGACGCCGCTCCGTAATGGATCTGCCCGACGCGTTTCGAAGCTCCATCTGCTTCTCTTCAGGGGCTTTAACGGAAGCGGTGTGCACACCCGTTACACTTCTCCAATTTCATATAACTCACCCGCCAATGGGAGGCTCCAATGAGACTTCTGGGAAGTGTAGTGCGGAAAGCACACAATCAAGTCCTGTATGGACTCCACGAGTGGGCCCGTCCTCGATCCCATGTACGGCATGGTGGACAACCTTGGAGCGTGAATCTATATGCGGCAGTCCAGCCGCAGAGTATGCACCACCCCGTTAACGTGGGGGTCACGGCAGTGAAGTAGCAGCCGTACATGGAATCGAGGACGGGCCCACTTGTGGAGTCCATACAGGACTTGATTGTGTGCTTTCCGTACCACACTTCCCAGAAGTCTCACTGGAGCCTCCCATCGACGGGCGAGTTATATAATTGGAGAAGTGTAGCGGGTGCGCACACCGCTTCCGTTAAAGCCCCTGAAGAGAAGCAGATGGAGCTTCGAAACGCGTCGGGCAGATCCATTACGGAGCGGCGTCTACAAGCGGATCCCCGTCCTCACCTACACATAAATAAAGCTGCTGCTCGCGTGCTACTCACATGGTGGACAACCTTGGAGCGTGAATCTATATGCGGCAGTCCAGCCGCAGAGTATGCACCACCCCGTTAACGTGGGGGTCACGGCAGTGAAGTAGCAGCCATACATGGAATCGAGGACGGGCCCACTTGTGGAGTCCATACAGGACTTGATTGTGTGCTTTCCGTACTACACTTCCCAGAAGTCTCACTGGAGCCTCCCATCGACGGGCGAGTTATATAATTGGAGAAGTGTAGCGGGTGCGCACACCGCTTCCGTTAAAGCCCCTGAAGAGAAGCAGATGGAGCTTCGAAACGCGTCGGGCAGATCCATTACGGAGCGGCGTCTACAAGCGGATCCCCGTCCTCACCTACACATAAATAAAGCTGCTGCTCGCGTGCTACTCACATGGTGGACAACCTTGGAGCGTGATATATATATATATATATATATATATATATATATACATATATATATATATATATATATATATATATATAATTTTTTTGTTGTTGGTTCCAAAACCATCATGCCTCATTACAATAGAGGCTTTCGCTTTTGGAAACGGCTGGATATTCCGGCTGGCTTCTGATGGGCTTGAGTCCTTCTGCCAGTTGGAAACGGCATGTAATCCATATGGACGGTGTTTTACGCCGTGCAAATTACGATGTCGGTTTCCGGTAGGGTTTCCATACCGGGCATTCTGACAGGGTTTCCATGTGTGGGCCCCTAGCAGGGCCCCCTTCAGCCAGCGGCCTCTGGTTAGGGGCTGAGGGGGCACCTCTGGTGCCCACTCTTGATACGTGCACCATGTGGCAGGAACCATGAGGTGCCTGCCACACGGTGGAGGGATGAACACAAACTCCCTTTTCTGTATGGGAGCTTGTGCTGTGGGTGGGCTTGTTTCCGACCGCAGCACAAGATCCTATACAGAAAAGGGAGCTTGCAACCGAACCAAGTGCGGTCGCATCAAAATTAGGTGGTCCGGACCGACGACTGGAGGTCGGTGGGACTTATATCCTTGATGGTGTCGGACGCACACCCAACATCGTAAGAAGCCCCCTAGTCTTGTCTAGGCAGGTCAATGTCACCTAAAATTTACGTTGCAGTCAAGGTTAGAGGTTTTTACATTTTTTTTTAGATTTTTTATTATAGACTTGTAAACACATACAACAAACTATTCAGGCTTGCAATAGCACTCGCTACACACACACTGTGAGTTGCATATATGGCAGTTATACATAGTATAATACAACATATTGTTCTTTTTTTTTCCAAGTAGATTACATTTAATTAGACAAGACCTTGAAAAAACTTTGTCTTATGCTTGTTCCTGGTGTAGAAAATGCATCTTTGCTCACTACTGGCGATTTTAATCCCACTGAAGATATTGTTACAATAATTCCTTAATTTGTTTCTGGTAAGATTGGTCTCATTAAGAAATATGTTTACACAATTAAGTTGGGTAAGGGGTAAGACAGTGGTGTGTTTTGGCCCCAACCCTTTGTTGTTTGTTTATTAACAGAATTGTGGAGGACTTGACTGGTGGGAGGGATGTTGATGCCCCCAGGATGGCGAAACAGAGGGTTTCCGGCCCTGATGTTCGCAGACAACACCTTGCTGTTATCCAAATCCCGATGGGAATTCAGCGGACAGTAGATATTTTCCACTCATTCTGCAAAAGTAGGGGTTTGGAGATAAACTCCTTAAAGACCAAATATATGGTTTTTAATGCAGGTGACTCCACACGTCCACAACCCTGCTTAGTTGGGAAACCACTGGAAAAAGTTACAGTTTTTGATTATCTATGATTAACCCTCACTGATAAAATGCAGTAGCACGTGCAAATTAGGAAAGCCAGTTTAAGACTGTCCCAAACTTCGGGGGGGAGGGGTGGGGGGGGGGGTTGGCTAAGATGCTCAAGAAAAGCACCCATAAAGTGGTTGGCCCTGTTTATGGAAATCTATAAGACACAAGCAAGGGGGGCGGCTCTATATGGGGCAGAAATCTGGGGCCATCAACCATCTGATCCCCTCTCTAGGAATGAAAATATCTTCATTAGAGAAATCCTAGGCCTCTCGAACAATACACCATTGACGCCACTCCGTATGGATCTTGGGGTCGGTCCAATTGCTGAGGAAGTCGCACTCTGGCCCCTTCTCCAATGGCGACTTCTATGGTGCACACCATAGTTAGTGGCTCTCAGGGATGAGATGAAGGAGGTCTTAAACTTGCAGGGGGCGGGCAAAATCCCATGGTTAGCCTATATTAAAAATACCTTAGTTGCTCTAAGGATGGGCAACTTATGGGCCAACGCTGAAGTATCCTGTCCAACCATTCCCAGGAAGGCTCTTTCAAAGCTTTTCAGAGAATGAAAGGTAAATCGGATCAAGGGAAATTTCACAATTGGCACACTGACTGCACAATTTTTAAAAGTCAAGGACCAGTACAGGTTAGAACCTGTTCTTGACGCTATTCTGCCCCCCATAGCAAAAAATAACTGGGGGGGGTACACAGTCTAAGGGGTGCCCGGTTTGTGATAACACCCCTGAAACGGACCAACATGTATTGTTTGTTAGTCCTGTACACAAGAAGATTAGGCACCGATTGCTCCAAAAGGTCTGCCGGCATCTCGGGACAACTCATTTTGTGGAGGCTTATAGGATATTAAAATATGATACCAGCCTCCCTATTGTGTATTCAGTTTCCCGATACTTATTCTCTATGTGGTGTGTCGGTCTAACTGCATTAAAAGCCAGCCTGGTTTAATAGGATTTTTTTTAACCTTTTAAACAATTTTTACCATTTTTACTGTATAAAGATTGAGTAGTTTTATGTATACTAATGCTTTTTTTGAGACCTTTTAAATATTGCACTGTCCAGCACGTTATTTCATTCTGCACAACCAAACTGTATGCAATGTGTCCTATTTTTAAATGTACTTTTATGACCAGAATGGCTGAAATAGCGAAATTTTGAATTGAATTGAACAATTAAGTTGAAGAGGCATTCTATACCTGTTACACACAAAGCTAGACCTGTTACCCTTAAGTGTTAGAGCTGAATTAAAAAAGCTATTAGAGAAGATAGTTGGAGATGGCATTATCCAACCTAATGACTCATCTGAATGAGAAAGTTCCATTGTAATTGTGCCCATAAGGATGGTGAGATTCGCTTGTGCGCTGATCTGCGAAGTCTCACATGAACATTGTGGTTGATTGCCGTCCTCTGCCCAAGGTTCAAGACTTACTTGCCGACATTCAAGACTCTAAGGGGCATATATACAAGCCCCTATCGCCACAGGAAAGTCACTTTTAGTGAAGTTCCTGTGGCGATAAACCGTTTCCCTTATTTACAATGCTGCATTAAGCCACTAAACGTGGCATAATGCTGCCTTGTAATAAGGCCACCTTCATGCTATACTTAGCGTGAAAAAGGTTGTGAAATGGGTGTTGCGTTGGGCGTTACGCCGCAACACCCATTGATTTTGATGCTGCCCCTTATTAACACGGGTGGCGTAAATAGGAGGCAGTGCCAAAATTAAGACTAGGATAAACCCGGTCTCAACATGGCAAAAGAAGGAGAAATGCTTTTTTTGCCTCGTTTTTTCTGTTTCTATGTGTGCTGCATTGTGCAGCACACTAGAAACAGCAAATTGCCATGAATGTTTGTTTATATGCAAGAAGGTGTCCCTTCCTGCACATAAACAATAATAAAAAAAATTATGATTTGCAACTTCTATTTGTACTGCACAATGCATCACACATAGAAGTTGCAAATCATCATTTTTTAAATGATTGTTTTTGTACAGGAAGGGGCACCTACCTGCACATAAACAATCATTCCCTCAACGCGGGTATTGTTGCACTATGGCACTATAGAGTGCCTGCGTTGGCGCTAGGCAGCTGAATTTAGTGCTAGCGCAGGGGTAGACTGTATTATTGTAAATACAAAGCATCCCTGCGTTTCTAAAGCAATGAGCCACGGCATTAACAATGTTGGCGCTACCCCATGCTCCGCCACTTTCTTATGCATTTGCCCCTAATTTTTCACACTTTTGGATCTCAAATCAGCTTATCAACAGATCCCATTACATTAAAGGTGCCAAGAGTTAACTACCTTTGTGACTCCTTTTGGAGCATTTAAGTTTTGCAGACTCCCTTTTGAATTGACTTCAGAGGCTTGTGTTTTTCAGCACCTCATGGATAGCATATTGGAGGGTTTCAAGATGATGTGCTGATTTTTGAACAATCGTTACCTGAACATAATCACACTCTTGAAACAGTTTTCACAAACTTTAAAGAGTTTGGCATAACTCTTCACACAGATAAATGCACTTTTTTAGCAGAAAACATTATCTACTTAGGACACTCTATCACTCCCAATGGAATTTCGCCAAAATGTTTATTGATAAAGCTATTAAAGATGCGCATTCACCCAGTGACAAAGATACACTTCGTGGCTTTTTCGGGCTAAGCAAATACTATTCAAAGTTTGTGCAAGGGTATGCTTTTATTGTGTAGCCCTTGAGGAATTTGCTCAAGAAAGGATGACATATATCTGGTCTGATGATGTGCAAGAAGTTTTTCAGAAAGTTTAGAATCTCATTATTTCAGCCCAGATTTAACTCCATTTGTAGCAGGTAGAAAGTTTATCATAACTGTTAATGCACAGCCCCCACGTTGAATTGGGGGCAGTGTTTTCACAGCTATATCATTGCCTTTGCCACTTGCTCTCTCAGTAGTGTGGAAGTCAATTACAGCACCATTTAGTGAGAGGCACTGGTATGCTGTTGGGCTGTGGAATGGTTCAAGGCTATTATTTGGGGCTCCCAGTTTGATTTATTCACAGACCACAAATCATTGTCCACCTGTTGAATGGCAATGGTTCAGGGTAAGGGAAAGTATCATCATGATTGGTCAGATTGTTATCAAAGCTGCTAGAATAACATTTTACTGTGAAATACATACATGGTGGTAAAGGCATAAGGGTGGACTGTCTCTCCAGATTACCCATCAGAGGAGAAGAATCCAACACACTTTAAGATAATGAGCATATGATTGCTTTTGTGAAGGATGCAGAGCAAAAGTGTGATCACACATAAACAGTGGTTGGACGCGTCCAAACATAATGCCACGTTACAGGCTGTTTCCCAATTCATAAAATATGGTTGGCCCCAGGAAAGAAATGTTGAAGCATCTTTGAGACCTTTTGTACAGATTTCAGAGGACCTATCAGTTGTTCAAAGGGTGTTAGTACATAATGATGTGTGTGTGCCTCCTATGACTATCAGAGATGATATCATTAAAGAGGCACACAAGGGCTATTTGGGTGTCAGTAGCACATTCCAATATATAAAACAATGTTATTGGTGGCCTGCATTGGAAGTTCATGTTTTTTAAGTTCTTAATAATTGCACCACCTGCTTGGTATATGTTAAGTACTGGAAGGAACATGAGTCACCTATTCATATGGTCCCTCTTCCGGAGGAAGCTTGGCAAAAAGTGACAATTTATTTTGCAGTAACATTTGAGTTATTGCCTTTTAGCAAAAGATACATGATGGTTTTCATTGATTAGTTTCAAAATAGGTGTATTTTGGTTTCACCTCTGTTCCGAACACAGACGCTATAATCAAAGTTGTAAAAATATTTCAGTCTGTCCTGACTGGGTGAAAGAGGTAAGCAAAAAGGGGACACCTGAATTGCAGACTATTGCATTCAGAGTTTAAGCAATGAAAATTCAGGTTAAAGAACGTTTTGACAAAACACACCATGTCAAAGAATTAACATTGAAAGCAGGGGATTGGGTTTTGATCAGAAATCACACTAAGGTCAAGAAGGGTTTATCGAAATTTTAACAACCAGTTTGTGTTGAAAGAGTGTCTAAAGGCTCAGTACTTATAAAGGTCAAACGTTGGTGGAGAGGGTGCCAACACTTTTTCTGTTTGCTCTACTATGACCATGGTTAGCCATGGTTTTGTAAATTTGTGAAATAGTCGTAGAAATTGATTGAACCTAGCAGCATTTTGTAGAAGCTTTTCAGATTGTCTTACTGGCAGGCTTACTTGACGTTTGTAACAGTGGATATTTCATGGGGATCCCCAGCTGGCAGCTGTTTTCTGTATTAATCAGTGGAAGCTTAATAGTATTACATTCCATTGCTCATAGACTGTTCCTGTTACACTTTCTGGTAAGAGAGGGTCTTGATTGCATTGGTTATTAATGTATTATATTAATTCTCACTAGTCATAGCACTCACTAGAACATGGACAGTGTATAACAATTTTATTTTTAACATTTGCAGGCCTCAAGTCCCATCTAACTTTTTCCGTTAATTTAGCCTGAAAATGATCACCTATGTATACTGCCTGGCTGGATCATTATTACCAGTAAATTAGTGAATAAGGGGTGCTATTATTATCTGAAGATGGGAATGACAGGCAACAGCAACAATGGACAACCTGGGGCCCTGTAGGGACAGAGGCAGGAAGTGATATCTGTAGCGATGTGCTAAGGAGCAATAGCTGCTTCCCACATTCCAACTTTTTTCTCATTGTCTGACTCTCTGGGAGTGATATGCTGGAGATTTAGGCTCAGCTTCCATCAGGGTCATGGTAAGATGCTTTCTTGTCCTGAACCTGGAAAAAAACGTTGGCTGTGGTTGTACTACTGCCTCACAGGCACACACGAGGCATGTGAGATTGGGCATTATTGAAGGTGCCCATTAAAACAAAGGTGGGCCCACAGTGGAATTTAGGGTGTAGCCTCATGATTCAAGGAAGAGGGAGAAAGGGGTGATTGGCTAACTGGTTTAAAGCATTCCTAGTGCTGAATCTGGCAGTTTGTATAAATAGATGTATGGGTTGATGCCTCAAAATATGCCCCAATCTCTCATGTGTCTCCAAGGCAGTGGTGAGAACAGGCATGAACGTCCAAAAGCAGTAGACTCCTGGGCCCAGCTTGAGAAAGAGCTCTCCGAGACACCTGACTGGAGCTGAGTCTGAGCAGCATCCATGTGCATGCTCACTACTCTTACTGGGCGAGTATTCAGTTGATAAGCCAATAACAGGAGATATTGTAGTGTAGTTCCTATATTCCCAATAGGCTGTGCGTATTGTAATAATATACACTATAGATTTGACGTAGGGCTAAGGTCAGTATGTCTCTATCGAGTATATCAAACTTAATTGTGAGTACCAGCTAGCTCAGAGGTCACTAGAAACGTTCTCGAATACACAAGAAGGGATTAGTTCCTGACAACCGCATAAACATGACAACTTTGTTTCCCCAAGAATCGAAACATATCTTCAGTGTCATGGAAACAATAGATAACTATTTTACTCAGTCAATCGTGCATGCTTCATTTCTTCAGAGTTGCACAGAAATTGAGACAGGTGTTTCAATAAAAGGGGTTTATAGAACAGTCTTCTTTCTCATGCAAGAGAGGTGAACCGCTACAATCGTTAGACAGAATGCAAAGTATAATGCGTACAGCGTAAATAGTATTATAAAATAATACTGTAATAGCAGTGTATGTTGCTATGACATGTAAAAACTACATACATAAATAAAACAGGCTAAAATACTTAACTGGTGCTTCTAAAATACGCCTACCCCAATATACCTAACCTAGGTCTAGTACCAGGGAAGAAGTAGGTGTTTGTCTTTTAGCATAGGTTTAGTTTTGCCAAGAACTGCCAAAGATTTCTCTAGGTTCTAATTAGCTCCATACCTTAGAATGAGGGAGCTTGGTATCTCTTTCACAGACTCGATTTCCCAACACTCCGCAAGGGGAGTCAGAAACACTGGAGCTGTATTTCCCGGCAGGAGATGACAGCTTCTGGTCAGTGCTTCAGCTGGAGAGTTGGCTTCCTTTGGCACTTGCTGTAGCGAGCTGTGTCATGTAAGTAGGTGGTCGAAGTGCACCGAACCACACCGTGCTTTTCTATAGCAAGTGAATGTATATTTATACCTTGAAGATGTTTAGGAATGCCAGCTTTGACGTAATGTCGGGCATATAAACGTCATGAATGAACCCCTAAGGAATAGTTGTTCATGCATAATAATGAGTTGCTTGGAGAAATCAATATCCAGGCTAGGGGAAGTCCCTTCTGCTCAAGTGTCTGGTTTTCAAAGAAATCGTTGCGACGTAGATGAACGGATGGAAGTAGCCATGCCTGTATTTGGGTAGCATGGGCTATGCCTAAATAAGGACTGGATTTCTATGCCTATATAAGAGCCATGTGAGTTATACCTATATAAGGGCATGAATCGGGAAAATGCATACGAAATCTAAATTCATACACAACACCCACTCCACTTTCCTATGTACGACGTTACTAAATTATAAACATGTTAGACATATCTAAAACATAGCTACACATGAAGTGTGAAAAAACCCACCCGAAATATATAAAAATGCATTTGAACTGGTTCTACACATAAAAGATGAATTGGTGCTGTACGCATTAAAGCAATGTTTCATTTGAAGCATATATTCACATTTTGAATGCTGAATGAATGAATCATGAAAATATACATTTATGAAATGGCTCGTGAATACAGAAGAAAAAAGGCTGAAACCATTTCATTTCAGATTACATAAAACTATTTGTATGTGGACAAGGTCAAATATTGTCTCTTGGAAGTATTCAAAGAATTCTTGTTCTCTATGAATAGTTCTACTATAAGCAGATTAAAATGAAAAATACAAATTTGGAAAAAAAATGTAATAATCATAGGAAAAGTTATTTGTTTTTAAAAATGAAGGTCAAATTAAAAGTCTCTCAGAATACTGTGTGCTCAAAAGTCAGTGTTAGCGCTTGGAGAAAACATTGTGGGTGACAGTTGGATTACCTTGTGTAGAAGATTAACCGCAAATAGATGTGAAGCATTGCCTTCAGCATTGGTTGCATTAGCAAAGTTTAAATTGGATGGTACCTGTGTGCCTGAAGTTTCCTCTCGTACCTCAGCATCAGCATTTTGCGTCTGTGAGATCTCAATGAACTCCTTCTTTCAGAATGAGTAGCCGCTGGGGACAACACTGCGCATGGGCCGTTACCGGGTCCAGCAAAGTATCAACATCCGTTGGCATGACTGATGGGAGTGTTAGACAGATGTCTAGCACACATTCTTCTCCGCATAGCAGGCAGCGTAGAACAGGTAAGATGCAATCTTGCCAGATTGGTCTAAATGACAGAAACAAAGTGGTATTTAATTCTCGTAAATGAGTTAATCCCAAAATTTGGACAATAATCACGACACTTCATCTCCAATAGAGCTCTCTCTGTGGTGCTTGGAGTGGCGCTGGTGATTTGGCTTGCCATATCGTAGCAGTAGAAGCAAAAATAGTATCCCCGCAATGAGTCCCAAAAAGAGAGGCAGTCTGCCAAACACAGAGTGCACGAAGTTTGGAAATATTCCTAGGACTGCTTGAAAAGGTGCTAACAGTCCGGAACATACGTTCTTAAATAGATGTATAATACCGCTCATATTAGACATGTTTAAGATACGACTTAACATTTCCGAGAAATGTATAGGGCAGTTTGTAGTTAAGAGGGCATGTATCTTGGCATCCTTGCGGCTTGCAGATCATAAGTCTCTTTGGCCGAGGTCAGTGGCACAGTTTTTTGCAAAAGAATGGCTTTTATTCTGCTTAAAGTGTCATTTCGTATAGAAAAGATGTTCAGTGAAGGCCATAAAGGTGACTCCCTGTCTGTCTTGGTTTTAGGAAACAATACTTGCATACAGCAAGTGAGCCTGGCTGACACAGTCAATAGATATGGTATGCCTGGCAACATGCCACAGCAGCCGCGATCATTCAACATGAGGTAACTGCCATTTGAGAGCTGTCCAAAAATTGGATCAATCACTGCAGCTGGTGAACCTTGCAGGTCGCATGATAAGTTGTTAGAGGAACCATCGCAGGCCCCGTGTGAGTTTATACCCTGACAAAGGAGAGAACCGCTTAATGCGTTTCCACAGTTTTTTACCGCTAAGAAGCACTTCACGTCCCCCACGCCAACATCTATGTGTGTACAGTAATTCCAAGGATGTCCTGATGTATTCTTTACCCAACCTTTCATAGGTGCCTGCTGGTATGTGTTTTAGGCAATACTGAAAAAGGGAAATTGTAACAGGCAGAGTGATTGTTCCATGTATAATCCATTCAGTAGCTGGTTTCTCTGCTACCGTTAATGGCAATCTTTCTAGTTTTTCAATGCTCAACACCGTATAGTCTGCTCCTCTTTGTGCCAATTTGATCTGTTTATCAGTGAGATTGAATTCTGAAAACAGTGACGTAGTAGTGATTAAACGCCAAGGCACATAGCCTGAACAAAGGTTTTGAAACGTATAGGCCTAATAGCATGATAGAACGTAATTGCGACTGACCATGTTGCAGCATGATTACAACAACAAAAGAGTGACTCAAAAGGTGCAAAAAGATGTCTATTAGACAGTGCAATCTAAAGAGGAACTAATTTAACCTTATAGCCCCAGACAAGTGTGAATGGTGGAGAAACCGTGATTCTAAAAGGAACCCTCACGCACCAACAGAATTGGTGACTGGCTTTATCATCTGGTTCATTTTTTAGGGCTAGTGAATTCGTGCCCAGAATGTGTCAGTGAATTAAAAGAAAAGCCAACTATTCCCTATACCAATTTTAACAAAGGGATAGTCAACCTTCAATAAAAACAAAGTGAAAGCGGACAGCTAGTGGTCAAGTAAATTTGAACCAGTGTGTCCTATCTAGTCATCGTGGTGAACATGTTTCTGCTATTATGAGCTAACTATGCTCAGCATTCGTCAGGACCATAAAATATCCCCCGATGGTCAACGTACACTAAGACATGACCATTCCGTAGGGATACGTGATAATTGAATTTAAACTCACGGAGTTCCCGTGTTGACTCTCCTTGTATTGCCAAGGGTCTGAAATCTGCAAAATAAGAGGTTAGTTCACACAGATTTTATCTTAGCAACTCTAGCCCTCAAAAATGAACCCGATGATGAAGCCAGTCACCAATTCTGTTGGTGCGTGAGGGTTCCTTTTAGAATCATGGTTTCTCCACCATTCACACTTGTCTGGGGCTATAAGGTTAAATTAGTTCCTCTTTAGATTGCACTGTCTAATAGACATCTTTTATCACCTTTTGAGTCACTTTTTTGTTGTTGTATTGAGTATTGAAGGGGTAGAAGAGTGACTTTTTGACCCTTTCTCTCCTGTTGTTTCACTACCCATGTTGCAGCATGACCAAGTCCTGTTCCATGATGTCTTTGGCAGAAGACACTATGCTGTCCAATGAATATATCCTGCACGGCAGAGTCGTAAACCCATTGTCAACCACAGAGAGAGTTTTCTCTAAATTAATACAATCAATTTCTTGTATTCTTTCTGCAGTCTCTGCTTGCGTAATCTTCCATGCTTCATTATAAGCAGCATAGATACAGGCATATCTAAACGTTTATGACGCAGTTTTGTTGGTCCTAGCAAGAATTCCCTAAGATCAGCGCCATCTTTAAGTAAAGATAAGTTTTGCTTTACATCCTTAAGTGTAAATCTATGTAGCCAATCAAGGCAGAGTTTCCCTACACTGTATGTTGTTACTATTCCAGGATGCTGTCTTTGAACATATCTTGGGTCTGGCCTATTGAATGTGAAACCCTGTGTTTTGTTCAGGAATCTATCTTGACAGTTGTTTGTGTCGGTGGGCCAGATAAACCATTTTTTCCAATCTGGATCTGTTCTATTGTGATGCAAAATAGTATGTACGTTGACCTCCCCTTCTGCAGTGTTACTGCTATCAGCTGTAGGTATGGACGGATTGCTCAGGTCTTTTATCTTGCATAACCCAAGGCAAGATGTCTGTTGGACAGTGCCATTTAAAAACATAATTTGCTCAGGGATGATGCAGGCTCTAAATATAGCTTCAGTCCCTTGAACCTGCCAATCTTTTTTTCCCCAAGACAGTTTTTGTTGTCTTTCCGAAAGTTGAAACCTAGTTTAGACAGTTGGGAATAAAAGGCTGCAGAATAGATCTGTTTGGTATTGGTCAACATACTTTTCATTCCCGTTTTGTAAACATTTTTACAGTAAAATGATTCAGCATTTGATACATTGAACCCTGAAAAGTATGAAACTTAATGGCAAAAGTTTTTGAGCTACCCTTTGGTGGCGTAGGACAATGTTCCCATTTGTTATACATTAATACATTTCTAGGATTTGCAGATTTGTGCAAGAAATGATGACCATAATGATTATACAAATACATTTGTTCATAGTCTGATGAACCTTCTAAATATTCATGATTTGTGAATACTGCAGACATTTCTAAGTCTGACATCATATTATTAACAGTATCGAAGTCCCAATCATCAGAAAAGGTACTAGATGAAACAAAGTCACTTAATGAAATCTTGAATTGGTGTGGAATCTTCAACAGCTCCGACTGGCCAAAAATGGCATCATCAGTTTTGTCCCAAGCTATACCCCCAGGTATAGAAATGGCTGTGATGTTCACTGACGAAAAGTCTCTTTGTTCATGATGGGGTGATTCGTGCGGCTTGAGTAGTAAGTTGACGTTCTTTTTGTCCATTTTGACATATCTTCCATTTATCAGCATTCCCATTGTTATTACCAGAGTCAACCAAAGTAGAAGAAAGTAGAAGAAAAAGCACACCCAACATAATCCATAGTTCAATCCATGATGAAACCAGATAAGTCTTTTCCAGGTGATGAACAAGGTCTGTATCTTTTTTTTTTTAAGTTCTTTTTGCTGGCATCGTTTCTGGTTTACTGATATCCTCAGAAAACGTATCAAAGTAAATGAAATAGCCAGAGGCAGTTCTGTCCATTGTTGGGATTGCATCAGGATTCAATGAAATCGCTGGGACCACTTGATCACTTGTTACTTCATTGTAGACAGGTGTTTCTTGACAAACTGTTATTTGGGTTTCAAGAGGTACAAGTTCCATAGCTTTGTTGCATAGTCCTTCTTTTCGCCCTGCAGATTCCTCAAAGGTGATGAGTCTCTCAGTTTGAACATCTTGGATAGTAGCTAGATTAGGGCGTCTGCTACATTGGCTGAGTCCACTTGACCTACTGCTTAGTATCGACCACATGATATGGTTTGACCAGGTCGATGGACACAAATCTGTTCTCCTTTTTACCAGCAAGGGGCGGCAGTAATACTGTTCTTGATCCGTGGATTGCTAGGACAGGTACTGGTTGTCTGTAAGAAGGCCCAAATTCCTTCTTATCCGCGATCTTTTCTCTGACTGGATCACCAAACTTTGAGATCCAGACAGACCTTGCTGGGACAGCTGGTTTTTCCTCAGTGGCGGTTGGCTTCAGGAGCACGTTGCTATGTTTCGTTCTTATTTATTTTAAGTCCTGTAAAACAGCCAAACGATCTTTGATTTCAAAATCTTTTTGGTCCACCACTGATGTCTGACAATCAAGGTCCGCAACCAGCATCCTAGTCCCAAAAAGGACCTCATATGGGGTGATATCCCCTAGAGAGCTTCTTGGCAAGTTGTTAATACTATGTTGGACACTTATTAGATGTTTGACCCACCCATCACCCGAACCTAATACCCTAACTGTTATAGATTGCTTTATGTCCCGTTTTTTTCTGCCCACAACCGAATTTCCCTCAGGATGGAATGGACCAGAGTACCGCAATGCAAAGCCCATTTGTCCATGGTCTCCTTGTAAGCTCGAGAGCTAAACGCAGGACCCTGGTCAGAATGTAGCGTGCCGACTGCAAATGTGCCTATAAAGACTCGCAAATCTTTAATAACAGTTTGAGGGTCAGCGGAGCGCAGATGCTATATACAAATGAACCGTGAGCACAAATCCACTGCGACGATGATATATTTGTAATTACCATCCCTCTGTAAGGGACCGCAGTGGCCAGATAAACGCAAACTAATGGTTTATCTGAGATTAACAGGGGTGTCTGGGCAGGACGTTTCACAGTAGAGACTTTCATCTTTTGGCATATTTCACATTCCAAAACATAGATTCTGGTTTGTTTCAAGCTCGGCCCCCATTATCTCTGTTTTAATAAGGCCATTGTGGCGGAAACACCTGTATGTGCAGAGGCAAGCCCTTCCTGTGCTGTTAAAATTAGTAAAATCTATGTTCCATGTTTGGAATTACCCTATCCCCACTCCAGGGATTTGAGCAAACGGAACATTGTTCGCATCAGTTATATATGAGTATTTGAGTGGGAAACCTGAAGGTAAAGTTTTACCACTGTCTTTGATTGAAGCATTGACAGCTAGCATTATTTCACTGTCTATTTTTGAACAGGTGATTGCAGCTACAGAAGCCGTTTGCACAGCTGCCTTCGCGGCTTCATCAGCCATTGAATTACCTGCAACGTTAACGCCATCACGTTGATGACTCAGTGTATGTATCACATGAGTGTTTTGTAGTCCTTGTCGTAACTGAACTACTTGTTCCCAAAGCAGTTTATGCTTGATTGTGCCACCTTTTGCATCTTTGTAACAGTTTTGAATCCAGTTTTGCAAGTATTCATTATAAGATTGAACACAATAATACGAATTACACACTATGAGTGTGGGGAATTTGCGATCCGTACTCTCAAGTGCCATCTTGAATGCTTGTAATTCAGCTCGCTGAGCTGTACAATCTCCTAGATATTGAGTTTTTGTCACCATTGGTTGCAATTTTCCATCGCGCCAGCGACCGTTAACGATCACTCACGCCGCACTATAGGCTTGTTTACCCCACCGTAGCGGGTTGAGCTGATCCGTCACTATAAATTATACATTAATACTGGTCAAGAGGCAGAATTTCAGTAGGCAGAGGACATTCTTGTTTGTATTGTAGAAATGCTTGTATTTTCAAATAAGGATTAAAAACGTATTCAACTCTGTTGCAGTAAGAGACTTAAGCCATTGTATCCATCTCAGATTTAAAGCTTTGGCATTTGGAATGCTCGCTTTTGTCACTGCCTGTAAGGCAGGTACAGGAGTTACGACCATAATTTGTTTTCCCTGTGTGAGGGCTCTTTCTTTTGCTACAGCAGTTTGAACAGCTGTCAGAATTTTTTCTGTAGAAGTGAATTTCATTTCTGCTTGTGTGTACAAGTGTGATTTGTAAGCTATTAGTACTTTTTCACCTTCGTTAAAAGTTAAGTATGTGAATCCGCATTACCTGGAATGATCCGGATCACTAAGTTGCGTACATTTAAGCGTGTTTGTAAATGTTTAGTTGCTAACATGTCTGTTTGCATTGAACGCAAAATTTCTGTGTGTTTTTGTGTCCAATTTACTGTTTTAAAATCAGGTTTGATTGATTCGTTGAGAGGTTTAACCCTTTCTGCGTAGTTTAGAATGTAAGTTCTTTCGAAATTTAAGAATCCTAGAATCGACTGTAGGTTTTTCAGCGTTTTCGGAGGTTGGAGCAGCGCACACTTTTGTAGAAAGTTTGCTGCCAGGCTTTTACCTTCACTTGAAAGTTCATATCCTAGAAAAAGGACGTTTAAATGGGCAATTCTAGATTTTTTTAAATTAAATTTATAACCCTTAGAGGTGAATCCAAGTATAATTGTATTCACCATATTCAAGTGCCTATCCAAGTCATCATCTGTCAGATAGATGTCCTCCACATATGATAATGCGTCATCATCATAAGTTTGTAGTAATTCTGTTACCTTTGCTGAAAATAACCCAGGACTATTCTTGAATCCCTGGGGGAGACGACAGAAGTGATGTTTTGTCCCTATAGTTGAGAAAGCAGTCAAATACCTACTTTCTGGTGCAATGTTTTGACAAAAGAAACCATTTGAAATATCTAATGTGTTTTTATATTATCTACATACAATGTTATTCATTAATGCTGTACTGTGTGCATTTAGATGTCTGTAATCCAATACTAGATGATATGTATTGTCTGTTTTGGAGACAGGAAACAAAGGATTGTTCATTGACGAGGTGCATGTTTCAATCACCCCCTGGTATTCAAGTTGATCTAATATCTCCCTGACCTGTTTTTTAGCTTCTTGCTTAACTGGGTACTTTGTGCAGTTGGTTGATTTTTTAGTTGGATTTTATGGTGAGACGAGTCCTCATCCCATCCTACATGATTTTTGTATAATGCAGGAGCTTGGGCGACCGCCCATTTTCCTGGCATAAGTATCTTTTACATGAATTGGAATATGATTAGACAAGACTGGCATAATGATGCCCTGGCCATGTGGGCACTCCCTGACAAATTGTGGTGGCCAGTCTTGTTCAGCTAGAAGAATGTCGTAACCCTTAAAAAATGTCTCTCCCAAAAGAGTGCTCTCACTTTTCTTTTTATGTCTCCCTCCATCCGGAGTGTTATTTCATATAACCTATGTGGAGAACTAACCCTGGTATCTGCAGTTTCAACTGGAATTAATTCATTCAAGTCCACTGACTCCAGATGATCCTTCAGGTTTTGGCGAGCTATTGTGACTTCTGCTGCGCTGTCCAACATTGTTTGATCCCATTCTCTGTTCTTGAGTTGTGTCCTCAAGATCCTCGGTATGTCTGATTTTTAGACCTGCTACTTTCTTTTTGGTCAATTGAGGTTTCTCATTTTCCTCAACGTGTTGATCGTCTCTGGAGTTCACGCGTTCTTCCTTGTTTTCTGGCCGTCCTCTTCTCTCTGATTTCTGTGATGAAGTCTGAAAAGAACGAGAGGAACGTGTATTAGTATCTTGATATCTGTCCTTTTTTTTCAAATTATCCCTGATCCTGAGGTTATACCTCCTTTCAGAGGGCTCCTTTTGAGGAGACGTACCTAGGGATTGAGAATGCTTCTCTTTAGAAGTTTGTTTAGCGTTTTTCCACTTCTTTTTAGAAGGAGTAGGAGCGTTTTTAGTAAAGACCTTTTCAGGACATTCAGACAGTTGTGGTTTCACCGGTTTCCCACCCAGACTGTGTCTGCCTAATTCTTCATAGGATTTTTCAATTATTCTGGCTAGTTCTTGTGGTTGCTCAGTTACATCAAATTCCCTTAATTTTTGGCAGATCGCCACTGATGCTGCTTTACCTTTAATATTAGCTAATATTATTGCTGAAACCTGTTTGAAATTTTTCAGTAGTTTCATACCCAAATTTAAAGCAGGCTCTGTCCCGTATTCATTTTGAATCTGTTTCAGGACATCTGGTATTACCGCCATGGACGGAACACTATGGGCCGGATGTAGGTAACACATTTTTACCGACTCTAAAATACCGATTTTTACCGAATCGGTATTTAAGAAAAGTGAAACGAGATGTAGGTCAAAATCCGGTAAAAAATACCGATTCGGTAAAAATCGGTAACCCATGCACGGTATTCACCGAATCGGTATTTACCGATACTGCAAATACCGAGTCGGTAAGTCACATGCAATCCTATGGGCCCGGATGCCCATAGGAATGCATTGAAACTACCGACTCGGTATTTGCCGACCGGTAAATACCGAGTCGGTAAATACCGAGTCGGGGATACAAATATCAGGCAGTTGAAGTATCAACCAATCAGGTGTCTCCATCCCGCCCCTCAGCCAACCAACAGAGCAATAGACCAATCCTGTGCATCGACCCCACCCCACATCTAGGAAGTGGCCACACCCATGCAGGTGCAGTGTAACTGATCACATAGGAGAGCAGACTCACAGAGACAGCCAGTTGTGAAGCAGATCCCTGCAGGTTAACCAAATGGAGCAACAATACTCACAGAGGGATGGACCTGAGAGGAAGAGGAAGATGAAGTTTAGCACTGGAGAACTGCAGGTGCTGGTGGAGGAGGTAGTGAAGCACTACCCAAGAATATTTGGAAAACATTCCCTGCAGGTACCAGAGGCTGTGAAGAGGAGCACCTGGCTGGGGATCCAGACTAAAATCAACGCCATTGGAGTCACCAACAGGGAAGTGGACGACCTAAAAAAACAATGGTACGATCTAAGGATCGTCACAAAGATAAAACTAGCTGCAAGAAGGAAGGAATCCAATTTAACAGGTGGTGGGAAGAACAAGGCACCTACACTCACAGACCTTGAAGAGCTAGTGGAGTCCACACTGGAGCCAGATTGCGTCCTGGGGATTGGCGATGCAGACAGCTCAGCCCGAGCTGCAGCTAAGAAAGGTAAGGGACATGTCCATCATCCCACACCCCCTGCCTGTGTACCTCCCCCAATGTGTCTATGTAATAAGGAAATCCAGTCCTGACTTTAGTACTCACCTGCAATGCATTATGTGAGTGGTAGTCATTAGAATACCCATATGAACAGTCACCATTAAATTTCGTCAGGCATGCCACACAATACAAGCAGACACATGGGAGGAGCAGAAAATAGTGATGTGAAAGTGTAATTTAATGTTGATAAACAAGGTGAAAGCACCACTAAGATACTGTCCATGTCTGTTCACAGGAGAGACATCACGCAAGTCCCAGCAGTTGAGGGAGAAGACACATCCCCAAAAGGATAGCACTGCGGAAGAAGGCAGGGATGCTGGGCCCAGCAGTGCAAGACCCACAGCGCCATGCGCACAAGCAGCAGACATACCAGAGGCAGATGACACAATGCAACTGGAAGCATCTCCTGTGCTCATAGGCTCACCACTACCTGCGGAAATACAGTCACACACACCAGCTGACTCCGAGGTGTCTGCAATCCTCAGGCCTGTGAGGCATGAGGGACCCCCTCATAGGATCCTACAAACATCCTCGGATGAGGAAGGGGAAGATGATGAGGCAATGCAGTCTATGGCAAGGAATGCACCAGGGCACACATCCACTCCTGTCAGGCCATCAGAAGGAACAAGACGTCGCAGGGTCCGGGAGTCATGCGGCAGTGGCCGTGATGAGAGTGTGTTCCAAGGCCTCGAGACCACAATGGTGAAGGTCCAGCGCCTGCAGGCAAGAGGGATAAGTGCAGTACACAGGCAGATGCGAATTATGAACAGCAAATTCACAGACTTTAACAATGGAATCACATCAATGGCAGACAGCATGAGGGAAATGGCAGAGGGAGTCAGGGAAATGTCTCAGTCTGTGGCGACACTGTGTGAGGAACTGAGAGAGGACCGTGCACAAAGGCGCAGGGAGAGCCATCGCACACATCATGAGACAAGGGGAATGCGCCAACTAGCAACTGCGACTTCACTCATGTGTCGCCGTTCAGTTGCAATGCAGGAGGGCCTGGTGCACTGCTGTACGGATCTATCCCGGGGGATGGGGAGAGTCACTACAGCACTTGAAGTGCTGCTGACTAACCAGTCAGCCACCACACGACTAGAAGCAGTTGGGGACACAGATACCCCTAGTAGCAGGAGCAGCACCCCAGCCCCTGAAGTAAGAGGAGCAGCAGACGCCAGAGTGCCGGCGCAGGCACAGCAGACTCTGAACCTAATCAACATCAGGCAGCACGCCTGGGTGTTCTTGGACGCAAGCAGTGAGTCAGACTTTTGCTCATGGACATGTGAGGGTGACGTAACCCCCGTCCACACAGTAGTGCTGGGCACACTAGTATGTGTATTGTGTGTCTCATGTCATTTCGACGTAGTGCTAAATTAAACTACGTGCTTTGAAATACAATACGTGCTTTGTCTCTATACTTACTCAGAAGTAGTTGTGTGTGATTTCTGCCCGTCTCTGTCTACCGTCTGTGGGTGTTGGTCCTCCTACTGGGTTGGCTGATGGTAGTGCCTGCTCATCATCATGGTCTTCATAGTCCTCCAATTCCACCTCTGTGCCCCTCTTAGTATCGAGGTTGTGCAACATCGCACACGTAGCAATAATCTTACAGCACGTTGCAGGTGAGTACTGGCGTGCCCCCCCACTTTTGTGGAGGCAGCGGAACCGGCTCTTCAAGAGGCCAAAGGTGCGCTCAATGATGTTGCGGGTGGATTTATGTGCCACATTGTAACGTCTCTGGCTGGGGGTTGTTGGGTTGAGGTAGGGTGTCAGGACGAAGGAACGGAGTGCATATGCACTATCCCCTAAAGTGGAAGACAAAATATACATTACTCAGATGCACACATTGACATACGTCTGCTTCATCTATCAAGGGAGTGTCACCCATTTCTTTACCTAGCAGGTATCCTTCCCCGAATTCACCCGCTGTCAGGCGGGTATAGATCCCACTGTTCTGGAAGATAAATGAATCGTGGGTACTTCCTGGGTATCTGGCCACTATGTCTGTGATGAAGAACTTGGCATCACAGATTGCTTGAACATTAATCGTGTGTGTTGACTTCCTGTTCCTGTATATGTGCTCTGTGGCAGCAGGGGGGCAAATGGGGATGTGGGTCCCATCAATGCAGCCAATCACGTGTGGGAAGTTTGCCATGAGGTAAAAGTCAGTCTTGGTCCTGAGCAAGTCCGCATCAGTGTCTGGGAAGTGGATGTACTGATCCATTCTTAGCATCATGGCATCCAGGAACTTTTTTAAAAAACGCGACAGGCAGCTCTAGGACACCCCACCTGCCGCTGCAACTATACTCTGGTAGCTCCCGGATGCTAGGAGGTGTATGCTACAGAGCACCTGGACATGGGGTGGGATGGCATGGGCCCTTGGTCTTGGGTGGTCCAGGAGTGGATGCAGGTCCCTGATCAGGTCCATGATGGTTTCAGGGTGCAGTCTGTATCTCTGCAGTATCTCTGGCTCTGTCAATTGGATGAGTGTAATCCTTAGCCTATATACCTGTTCCTCCCTTCTCCATTCCCTCTCACCTGCTGCCTGTAGCCTTAGCCGTCTTGCTATGACGTAAAATGCCGCCATTCTGTTTCCTGTGTTGCATTTTGGGGTCCTTTTTTATAGGCTGCACCTGACTACCACCTGCTTGCAATCCATGTTAATTACCGACTCTTAATTACCGAATTTTGGAACAATTCGGTATTTTAAGGCTCTCCTACATCTCGATGGCGTGGTATTTTCCATTTCGTATATTCCGACTCGGTAATTTTACCGAGTCGGAACTTTTACCGACACGGTATTTCTTCCGACTCGGTAATTTTACCGAGTCGGAACTTTCACCGACTCGGTATTTGTTCCGACTCGGTAATTTTACAGAGTCGGTACTTTTACCGACTCGGTTTCTTTACCGAGCCGGTAATCTACCGATTCAGTATTTTTACCGGTTTTCGGCGACCTACATCTCATTTTCAGAATACCGGTCGGTAACGGCCGAAAACACCGATTTTCGGCCGTTACCGACCGGTATTAGGCCCTATGTGTTTTAGTGTAGATTGCAGCGAAGACTGTACCCCAAGTGGTGCAGTCCTCCAGATGTGGTGTGATCCCCACTGGTAAACAGATTGTTAAAATTCTGTGTTTCTCATGAGGGTTAGTATTAGGAAATACTGCTTTGATTTGAGTAATTTTTGGAGCTATCCAGAATGGAATGTGTTACTTCTTTGCAGGTAACTTACCAATGACTGAGTGTAAAGTCTGTGGTGTAATGTTTAGTGTGTTCCCCTGGTGAGATGTATGTTGTGGAATCACTATTGCAGGTTGGAATGTGAGAGTCCGCATGACATATTGAACCAATTGTCTATAGATTTTGATTAACTCTTTGAGTTGAGCCTGTAAGTTTCCATCTGACATTTCATTATTGCCAGGATGTGGTGTATAGCTGGCTAAAACCGGCCATGTTGCTCCTTGTCTACCTAGTGGACCGAGCCTGGTAATGTGATTTAAATGTTTTAGGGTGCTTTTAAACCAGAGCTCATACTCCTGGTATGTGAGTGGAATTTCTATATCCTCGAAAGGAATGTATTCATCCGGTGGTTCATCTTCTTTGTAGAAGTAAAACACATGTTACTGGATTTGCGTCTGCGAAGACTATCCAATAATAGAATACCTCTGCCTGGTGATATTCATGTGCCTCTATCACAAAAACTGCCCTACCACCTCTCGATGTTAGGCCATGTTTTATAAGTTTTATAGTGATGGCTTTCCTTAAATTTAGAGGAATGCATATTGCACCTCTGTGGTTCCTTGGAAACCTGTGAAGGTAAAAGCTGCATCGGCTGGATCAGCCGCAGCTCCACCGGTTTTGGTGTTATTGCCGTTATTCGACATTGTTTAATGAAAAATTGCAGAGCAAGCTTCAAGGAAACAAAGAAAAGGGGCACAATATGTTGGAACACTGTATCCTTCAACGTTGAACAAACCAAAAAGCTAATACATAGGATTTTCCTCCTACTCAGCTATGGTGGATATTATCCTTTTACCCACTCCAGACGTCTATTGGAGATTTTACGGGAAAGGGGGTCTCTGAGAAAAGCACGACTGAGTTACTTTAGTATCTAGCATTAAATTAGTGCCTTACCAAACCGTTGGGCACCATGTAGTGTAGTTCCTATATTCCCAATAGGCTCTGCGTATTGGAATAATATACACTATAGATTTGACATAGGACTGAGGTCAGTATGTCTCTATTAAGTATACTAAACTTAATTGTGAGTGCCAGCTAGCTCAGAGGTCACTAGAAACTTTCTCGAATACACAAGAAGGGATTAGTTCCTGAAACCGCATAAACATGACAACTTTGTTTCCCCAAGAATCGAAACATATCTTCAGAGCCGTGGAAGGAATTGAAAACTATTTTACTCAGTCAATCGTGCATGCTTCGTTTCTAAAGAGTTGCACAGAAATAGAGAGACGGGCGTTTCAATTAAAGGGGTTTATTGAACAGTCTTCTTTCTCATGCAAGAGAGGTGACCTGCTACGATCATTAGACAGAATGCAAAGTATAATGCGTACAGTGTAAACAGTAATATAAAATAATACTGTAATAGCATTGTCTGTTGCTATGACATGCAAAAATACATACATAAATAACACAGCCTAAAATACTCAACTGGTGCTTCTTAAATACGCCTACCCTAAAATACCTAACCTACGTCTAGTACCAGGGAAGAAGTAGGTGTTTGTCTTTTAGCATAGGTTTAGTTCTGCCAAGAATTGCCAAAGATTTCTCTAGGTTCTAATCGGCTCCATACCATAGAATGAGAGAGGTTGGTATCTCTTTCACAGACTCGATTTCCCAACACCCCGCAAGGGGAGTCAGAAACACTGGAGCTAGATTTCTCGGCAGGAGATGACAGCTTCAGGTCAGTGAGTCAGCTGGAGAGTTGGCTTCCTTTGGCACTTGCTGTAGCGAGCTGTGTTGTGCAAGTAGGTAGTTAAACTGCACCGAACCACACCGTGCTTTGCTCTTGCAAGTGATGGTATATTTATACCTTGAAGGTGTTTAGGAATCCCAGCTTTGACATGAAGTCAGGCATATGAACATCATGAATAAAACCCTAAGGAATAGTTGTTCATGCATAATAATCAGTTTCTTGGAGGAATCAATATCCAGGCTAGGGGAAGTCCCTTCTGCTTAAGAGTCTGGTTTTCCAAGAAATTGTTGTGACGTAGATGAACGGATGTAAGTAGCCATGCCTGTATTTGGGTAGCATGGGCTATGCCTAAATAAGGACTGGATTTCTATGCCTATATAAGGGCACTGTGAATTATACCTATATAAGAGCATGAATCTGGAAAAGGCATACGGAACATAAATCGATACACAACAATATCTGCATCTGAGAGGTATACAGACTACAACACAACCATTGCTGCTTGCATATCATTCTTTCCTCATTGTATCCTCTCTTGGTCCCCAGCTGTACATGGTCATTAGGAATAGTAAATCTATACTTTCTTACATGCACTTTTATTTTGATATTTTGTCCCTCAATTCAATCAATTTTTCAATTTGTAAAGCGCGCTACTCACCTGTGAGGGTCTCAAGGCGCTGAGGGAGGGGGGAAGGGGGTGCCGCTACTGCTCGAATAGCAAGGTCTTGAGGTGTTTCCTGAAGGTGAGATGGTCCTGGGTCAGTCGTAGGTGTGCGGGGAGGGAGTTCCAAGCCTTGGCTGCCAGGTAGGAGAACGATCTTCCTCCGGTGGTGGTTCTGCGAATCCGAGGGACGGTGGCGAGGGCGAGGCTGGTGGAGTGGAGCTGGTGGGTGGGACTGTAGAACGAGAGGCGGTTGTTGAGGTATTCGGGCCCGTGTTGTGGAGCGCTTTGTGTACGTGGGTGAGCAGCCTGAACGTGATCCTCTTGTTGACGGGGAGCCAGTGCAGGTTTCTCAGGTGGGTAGATATGTGGCTGTGGCGAGGGATGTCGAGGATGAGTCTCACGGAGGCGTTCTGTATGCATTGCAGGCGTTTCTGAAGTTTGGCTGTGGTACCAGCATACAGGGCGTTTCTGTAGTCCAGTCGGCTGGTGACGAGGGCCTGGATGACTGTCTTCCTGGTTTCAGTGGGGATCCACCTGAAGATCTTATGGAGCATTCGCAGGGTGTTGAAGCATGAGGACGAGACTGCGTTGACTTGCTTGGTCATCGTGAGGGAGGAGTTCAGGATGAATCCCAGGTTGCGTGCGTGGTTCATGGGTATTGGTGTGGAGCCCAGCGTCGTGGGCCACCAGGAGTCGTCCTAGGCGGTTGGGGATTGTCTGAGGATGAGGACCTCCATCTTGTCCCTCGGTATTCTCGCCTCTATATTAGTGTACCACGATATTCGGTGGGTTGATATTCAGTAGTACAATCATCGTTGATGATTGATTATAAATGACATTCTAAGTCAATATCTGTCCCTATGTGGTAGTGGTTCTCACGAACACTCAATTAAAATGTCAAGATTATGGTTGTGATCCAAATATGCATTTACAAAAAATAAAAATCTGGTATTTCAAAATAAAAGCTGTGTTTTGTGCCCACAAAACAACCATTTGTTTGTGTAAGTGTAGCTTTAGTATCCAAAATGAAAAGCATATTATTTTAGCATAATATGTGCATTTTCAGAATCTGGCAAGCTAGTATTTGGGGACCACTTGTTTGCATTGCTCACATTTAAAACTATTATGAGAGTGATCATTTTTGCTGAGTTTCGGAGGCTTATTGCTGATCTCGGCTCCTTGGTAGCAGAGAGTGAATACTGTTATGGCTGATATGTTTTATGTTTGTGTAGGGGTATGTCATCTGCTACACTGATAAGGTTTTTCGGTGTAATTCGTACTGCTTGTGAGGCCTGCATGGGCAGTATTAGTGTAGTGTATCTGCTTTCTAAGTAAGGTCTTTGTAAACAGAGTGGTGCTTGTCTGTCTCTTCTGTTATAAACATATACCTGAGAATTTTCTTGGAAGGGGCGAGGTGGACAAATAATAGGAAATGAACTACTGACTTTAAGAAATGTGCTATAAACATTTTGTAAGATGACAGTTAGCATGAAATTACATCCCCACATTTTTTTTAACTGCCTGCATTGGCTGTATCTCTGTAGCTTATTTACCTGTAAATTGTGCTGCCAAATCTGTTTTTGACACTACTCTTTTTGTGATTTCTTGGGATGGGTGATCTTAAACAACACTCGAAAAAAGTGTTGTTATGGTTATTATGTATGGGGGGGGTGCCAGAAATAGAGATATTATCAGCCAGACAGGCGGGCGCTCCACTGGGGCTTGCTTTGAGGACACTGAAGCTGGCCTCGAAGGAGGTGCGGGGACCAGCAGAGTTGCATCAGGGGGGGCGAAGTAGGTGTATTTCTTCAGGCCCTTGATGAGGCATGCTGTGATGCGAAGGATGCCTTTGAAGGGACCGAGGTGCAATCTGGGAGGTCCTGAGCAAGGTGTTGTCACCACCGAGATGCACGATTGGGAGGGCCTGGACGGAGGTTCTGATGTCACTGCCTACGTCTGCAGGGTAGCAGTAGGTATGTGTCTTCATGAGTGTCTGCATGTGCAAGAATACCTCAAGGTGTGCAATGGCTATCTACATTTGTTCGTGTATCTGACATATGCGGTGGACAGTGGAGGTGCGGATGTCTCTGTGTGCAATACAAAGGCCATGTCCACCCGCTTTTTCAGAGTTTTCTCGCGTTCTTGTTCACGGTTTAGAAAGTACCACTCGGTCGTAGGTATATTCTTTTCAGTTCAAGAAAACATCTGAGCTTGCAGTGAGCTGCTGGCGGTCTCTTCTGTGACAGAGGGCTTTAATTAAAATGGAATCCTCCTGTCTCGTGAGTTCTTGTTTTCAGGTGATGTAAGCATTTTACCCCGAGAGCAACAACAGCAAGGTGCTGCGTGCGATAATAGCTTCGTGGTTGCGCTAAATATGTGCTGAGCAAGCTTGTTTTCGTCTTCAGTCACATGGAGTCTCGTGATGCGATCAGGCTGGAATGAGCACAACGCGCTGCCCATGTTTATTTTCTAAAGTGAAGAGAGCAAAATAAACGGCTCAGATTAGACTGCATTATCGACAGCTTAAAGTTATGAATGACAGGACCCAGAAGGCTCCTTCTTAAATCCAGTGGCGATCTACCCTCACACCTAAGGGCGCCGAAACCCACACGAGGAAAGTAGGGGCGAATACATTTGCTTCAGTTGCACCGTTCCTAAGACCAACAACACATAATGAACTTGACAAAGTGATACACACCTTTTCTGACGGTCACTGCCTCTCTCTAGGGGTCATGCCCAGCCTAAACCATGAGTGCTGAGCCCTCTGCAGAGTACCCACTGTTCAGGAGAGGTTGAAACGTTTCCATATCTGACAGTCATAGGTGCCAATGGGATTATTCAGCTTTTATACCAGTTCCAAACTGGAAACGTAGATATAGATCCCCAGCATATATACTCTGTTATTGCTAGACCCATTTAGAGGGGATGGGGGCAGGGTGGGGGAGAGGGGTGCAAGGAGTAAGCAAGGGCTAATGGACCTCAGCTGTGTGGGTTGGGTCCTATGCTTCTGATGTCCCATCGTACTATGATTTGGAAAACTGGGCCAAGTACAACCCCTTCAGCACTTGACTCTCAGTGGTAGTGTTGAGAAGCAGTCATACTGGCTACTCAGGAAGGTAGTGTTGGGGCTCCTTGAGCTCAGGACTTATCAATCACATACTAGTGCAATAACTAATTGTGTCCAACCAAGTACTTTACTTTCAAGAAGAAAAGTACTTTAATGTACAAGGGCCAGATGTAAAAAGCATTTTTTGCAGTTACAAATGGCCTGACTCTGTGACTCGTGCCGTTAGTGACCGCAAAAATGCTTTTGGAAATGTACGATATGCAAAATCTGATCTTGTAACTTGTTACTGAATCAAAATGTTTATTTACGATTCGGTATTTGGAAGGGGCGTATGTTGAATATCCCTTCCAAATACCCAATCGGTATGGTATACATTACTGGTTTGCAAGTAAATTCTGGTCGCAAAACAGTAATACTTTATATCACCAGTTTAAAACTAGTGGTAAACCGTTCGCAAAGGCAAAAGGGTCCCCTGCGGGCCCCTTCCCCTTTGAGAATATAAAAAAATGAAACTTCTAAGTTTCATTTCTTTTCTTTTTAAACATATCCCGTTTTCCTTTAAGGAAAATGGGCTGCGTTTAAAAAAAAAAGATTTGATTTATTAAAAAGCAGTCACAGACATGGTGGTTTGCTGACCCCAGCAGCCTGCCATCCCTTTGATGGCTGCGATTCTTAATGGATTGCAAAATGTGACCTACCTCATTAATATTCATGAGGTAGGTTGATATGCAATCCACTAGGAATCGCTATTTGGGACTAAAAGTAGTTCATACATTAGGAATACCAATTTCCCAATAGCTATTTGGAGATAATCGCAATTAGGAAATCAGTATGTCTACTGTTCGTACATCTGGCCATAAGCTACTTACACAATAGTGGTAAGATGCAATTTAGTGTCCTAGGAGCTAGGGTTGGCTGCCCTTGACCTGCTACTTTCCCCATGTTCCCTCCCCTTCAAGTCCAGGCATTTGCCCCAAGGGACAACTTTATAGTGTGATTAGGCTCAGGTGCAATTTATCCCACATTATATTGAAAGTGTGCTCATTCTTTTACTGCTTATGGTTTACTCTCACTGAGTGAGAGTTAGCTGCTCAGTTTTTGGCGCCTCCGACTTGGTCGTTGTGTCATATTTCTTTAGCTTCTGGGAAGGCATGTGAAACAGCAATCTAGTGAAGCTTTTTTCAGACTCTGGCACCCCTGTGGTCGTACCTTTAGCGAGGTTGCTGCTGGCAGTAAGCCTCACTGTCATGAGCAGCAGGCTTTGCAGATAAGCCTCACTGTCACGAGCAGCAGGCTTTGCAGATGCCGGTGGGTGCATGTTGTGCATTTGTGGCGACACTGCACAGCTGGTCTCGATGTACTCATACACAGGCCAACATCAGAACAGCGTGGAAATCCACAGGCGCCGCTTCTCTCTGCAGTGCGGCTCCGGTTGGGCACTTATCACTTGGAAACACGGACCTGGTTCAGCCACAATCTTCTCCATGTGAATGCAGCGCAAGTCAATACACTTTATTTGTTTTGGTCATAGAGGCACAGGTCAAACAGCTATATTCATTCTGGTCACAGTTGCGTAGGTAAAGCTGGAATATTCTTTCTGTTCACAGACATGCAGGTCAAACTGTGTCTTCTTTCTGGTCAAAGTGGTGCAGTTCCAGCCATGTTTTTAAGGGTTCCCACCTGAAACTGCGAACTGAGAGTCTGATACCCATCAACACCCCGGGCACACAGATCGCTGTCCTCCGTCCTTCTCCTCTGTCAGACTCCATTAGCACTGGTGTCACACTGCACCTGGCTCTTCCTGGACAATCACTCCACCTGCAGTGTAGGCAGGCTCCTTCTCTCTTTCAGCAGTCGTCTTACCTGTCCTTTCCCTTATGGTCAATTCTTGGTTTCGTCAATTTAGCAGAAAGGAGAGGTAGTGACACGGTCTCATGGTGATTTTATTACAGACAAGTTTTGTGCAAATACTGGCGGTATTTGGAGCCAATTGGGTGGTGCGCTAGGGGTGGCAGTACGCCAATTTCGGAGCTATTCGCTCGGAAGAGTGGGAGTGTGAAGGGGAGAGAGAGAGAGAGAGAGAGAGAGAGAGAGAGAGAGAGAGAGAGAGAGAGAGAGAGAGAGAGAGCAACAGCAGGCTAAATAGTACACGTGCGACATGGAGAGTGGCAGTGTATTTAAGAAAGGCTATTTAATGCATTACACAGCAAAGGGCATTTACGGGTCTGCGTTAGAATCTTGAAAGCATGCAGTTTGAGGCGGATGAGCATTAGACAGGGTAGAGGGGACATGCTTTGAGAAAGAGGAAAAAAAGAAAAAAAAAAAAAGGGTACCACTGTGTCGCATTTTCTTGCATTCTTGGTCCTTCGACCAGATGAGTCAACGCTTCAGTCACACACACACATTCTCTCATAGTTTCGAACATACGTGACATGGGTTCATTCGTGCAGCATGGGTTAAGGGTGATCATTTTTCATCAGATCATACTAAATTTATGGGCTCGTCAGCTACGTGAGTAGTTTGTGGGCGTGCTTAGGCGCCACCTTGCAGCGTTGGTCCGCTTCGCGTATCGGACGGGGCGAGGCTTCAGATCCTCGCCATACCTCGGTTGCGGCCCCTGATGTAACCTGTAGAGGGAGGGAAAAGAGGGGAAGGGAGGGGGGACAACATTCGCGCATATCAAATACATGGATTCGAGAGTCCTTTACTTACCTCATACTCGTCTTTCCTCCTCGGGGTAGAATCCCTGGGGTATGGTTTCTGGAGTCGGGGGGGGGGCCAGTGTGTCCTTATAGGTCGTGTGCAGGGAAACGTAAAAAGGAAACCAGAGGTACCTAGTGCGAGGTATCTAGTTCGTAGATGTATCTCACTATCGGGGTCCTTAGATCTCCTTCGACGCTGTGACGTTCTAATGTTCTTCAGTTCTTTGGTCAGCTCTGTTCCCTAATACCTTTGAGCATCGTACTTTATGTTATGTTATGTTATGTTACTTTATTTCTTTTATAGCGCGCGGCAACTCCAAAGGAGCGTCCCGGCGCTTTGGCAAAAAAAGACAGCATAGAAAGCAACCACACAACAGAAAAAACAGAAAGAAAGACTATTTCCTAAAAAGCCATGTCTTCAGATCCTTTCTAAAAGTCAGAAGACAGGGAGCCGATCTCAGGGACACTGGTAATTCGTTCCATGCCTTGGGTGTCAGATAGCGGAAAGAACGACCTCCCAATCGTGCACGACGAATTACAGGAACATTAAGCAAAGACAGACCAGATGACCTGAGATTCCTGCTTGGCACATACCGGAAAATGCGTTTCCCAATATATTTGGGGCCAATACCATGAAGGGCCTTGAATGTATAACATTTACATCGTTTTATTTTACCCTTCTTTTACATTCCATCATTTATACCGTTTCGTTTTACCCATCCTCAGAAGTCGAGGTCTTTCTCCACGCGAGAGTTCATGAGTCAGTCGCGTACCTTGAAGGCAGAGTATCGTGTCGTAGATCCGATCCTTCCTCCGGGGCTGGGCAACCATCTTCTAATAACCTTAAAGAGAGAGCAGAGTAGGGTGCACAGAAAAGAACTCTCCCGCCGATCCCACATTTTTAAATAAAGCATGCAGTACCCGTTCATAATTTCGAAAAACCTTTATTTTGCAAAATCATTTCAGTACGTGAATTTATGAGGGTGCAATCGTATTTGGCCGGACACGGCAATGACTAAAGTGCGTACAGTGGGGGTGTTGTTTTGCAGCAATAAAAACATTCTATCAAGTGGTTGGGGGATCGGGGGCATTTTATTTCATAATAGTCAGACTAGTGGCAATCAGATTTCCTATATGCATACCGTGTGCGTGCGTCATAAGTGAGGTTATACATCAGCTATAAAAATATAATACATCGTACATTTGTAATCAACATTTTTTAACGGGGTCCTTTTACATGTTCGTCGAGTGAACTCTCCTTCTTTCTCGTCAAGTGTACAAAGGATCATATACATGACTCAGAACATCAAGTTTTTTTTTTTATTTAGCAAAAAGAAACACCACGAGGTGTTTGTAAGTTCCTATTGATACCGGCGCCATTTTGGGCGGGGCCGGGTCAGTCCGGAAGTAGCATCAGGAAAAAGTTTCCTACAACCGGCGGTTGGACCAGAGTCCTTTCCGGCAGTTCTAGAATTCATGCTAACAGAAGGAGTGGCAATGTCATGTTTATTTCGCTGGTGATCAAGGAAGTTGTCCCTTACCGGAAGCCTGCAGGGGCCGAGGGCTCCGCCGGGGACCTTCGTAGACTCTTCAAGGCTGTGGAGATGCTGTCGGAGGTGGGAGCTCGTGCTCCGGTGGGCAAGCGACCGAGTTACATTGCCGTTCAAAGTTACTCTAGCGGCCGAGGCCGCCTTCCAGCGGGCCCAGACGCCAATTTGAGGCCCTGCAGCAGTCCCCTCTCGTCGAGTCTGCAAGAGTGGAAGAGACCTTTCCGAGGACAAGTAGGGAATGGAATTCTGTGTTGTGGAAGTACGGCCACCTGCGGCGCACGTTTCGGTGCTGCACAAGTATCGGTGCAGCCGTTGCATATTCGGTGTTCCGAAAATATGGGCACCGTTGCATGTTCGGTGCTGCGCAAGTACTGGGGCGCCACCATGGTATGTTCGGTGCTACGCAGGTATTGGCACCGCCGCCTGGCTGGGGGAGTTCGGCGTTGGGCCGGGGGCTGGGAGACCTCCTATCTATGGAGGTGGGAGAGGCTCGTCCGCGTCGCCTCTCCCTCCCAGCCCAACTTGGACTAAATTCCATGGAGGTACGAACAGGACATCCCGCCGTCCAGAGCTGCTGCGGCTGTCACGGAGGGGAAAAGAAAGAGGTGTCTCGTTCTTCTCTGGGCCGGGCTTCCTTAGGTTATCGGCTGCAGCCGGATCCAGCTGGCCCCGGTCCCTGGCCATGGGTGGTCGGACCGGGGGGGGACATGTGGCGGGACTGCCTGCAACTATCCAGGGCCGCTGTGGCTGGGCCGGGGAGGCATGTGGCGGGACTGCCTGCAGCTACCCAAGGCCGCTGCGGCCGGACTCCGCTGGCCCCTGCCTCTCCTCCGGCTCCCCCATATGTTAAGATTTCCTGACCGAGTGTTGGCAGCGGGGCCCGCCTTATATGGGTTGCCGCCGGTTGGGCGTAGCCGTAACCCTGCCCTACTTTGGAAGGTTCCAGAATGTGGGGGGGGGGCGAATGTTCTGTTGACTTTCATTTTCTACAGTTTACCGTTCTTGTTTCTAGCGTTATTGTTTCTTGCTTGTTATGTTAAAATAAAAGTTCGTGTTCATCAGTGGCTTACTGATTTCGTTTCCCATTCCTTTCTTTCCAGGTTGTTTCAGGCTAAAATTTCTGTTAACAGAGTTTATGTAACACGGAAGCACGTGCAGAGGGATGACGCAGATTCATACATTACGTACACACAAACTCAGACAGGGAGACAGTAAAAGTATGACACACAAGATCCAAAGACAAACATAAAAACAGTTATTGGCCATAATTATCTTTTTCCGTCTGTTAATTTAGAGCTAGGCTGGGTTCCCGTCTTTACATTGTCCGACCTAGGAAAACTCGAACATGTCGCTGAAATTGTTCTGGCGAAATCTGTACCATCGGGCATAATCAAACGTGGTGGTTCTATCTGGTCTGTCCATGTGAGTCTGATTCTTCTTTGTCTCGCGCCTTTTCCCTTTCTGTCGGCCTGTTATTCCTGTCGGCTCTCTATTCCCACTCTTGCTCAGCAGAGTCGGGCATTGTGCTTTCCAGTGTCCGACACATCTACAAAAAGCGCATTGGTCTTGCCCTAAGTCTGGCCGTCCTGCGCGTAGTGTCGGGGGATAACTTTCGGGTCGTGGTGTCCAGGGGTTGTCCTGTCGATATATTTCTCTACCTGCTCTGTCCTCGTCTTTTTTTCTGTCGTTGCATTGCCTCTTTGCGCCACATACCGAGACTGTCGAGCATAATAGGCGTTGTCTTATTATTGCGAAGAGCTATTTCTAACGTTTCTATTTTATCAAGCTCAAAGGATCCTACCAGTGGCCACTGTTTGTCTTGACTTTCTTTGGTATACCTGTGCCACAATTTATTATAGGCTATGGTAACTAATCCATAGTTTATGAACATGTCCTTATTAGGGGTGCCTTCCAGCGGAGCTAGATGATCCACCTCTAATAAACGGTCCGGGCTGAACCAATTATCAATCAGTGGGGAGAAGACAGACATGACGGCTCGCAACGAGGGAAAAAAAAGTCAGCACTGCCTATCTTATCACTGTGCGCAAAGACTAGACAGAATATTTCTATTCTACGTTGTTTGCAGGCAGTGAATACCTCATGAACCAATAATAAAGAATAACCAATAACAAGGAACAGCCAATAATAAATAAAAATAAAATAAAATCAGTGGGGAGAGTAAGTAGGGCGCAAAAGTCTGCGTCCTCTACCCTTTCACTATCCGTAAAGAGGAATCTGTTATTTCCTGTTTGCAGACAGAGAATCTCCAGAAGACAATCCGTGAACAGTAGTTCGGGGTCAAAGAACCCAGTTAATCAGTGTGGGAGAGTGAATCTCCCGAAAACCGTTAATAAATAATAGGATTCAGTGGGGGAGAAAAATAGGCACGACGGCTGCGTTACCTATCCTTCACTGTTTGCAAAAGGGAAAGAGCCTACTGTTTCTCCGCGTGCAGACAGTGAATCTCCAAATAAGTTAACAAAAGAGTAATACTAGTATTTTCTTGAACAATCAGTCAATTATTTTGCAGTTTGTCGTGTTTACACGATCTTACCCGGACCGCATGGACAGTTTCTTGTCTTCCGAATCCAGCGCCCGATCGTCCTCTTTTTCTCGTATTCCTCACAGCACTCCTAATGGTTCCCAGTCAGGACCGTAGATCACTCGAGAGAGGTCTGTTCGGAACTAGTGAAGTTCGGATGATCGGCTGCCAGACGAGGGTCTATTGGGCAAGAGCTCTCCCGATCGTTGCAGTCGTTCACTCTGTCGTCAGGACCTCTCCCACTGGATCCACGAGTCGCTGATGGGCCCCACGTTGGGCGCCAATTGTAAAACCTAAAGGTCGGGGACAATAGATATTTGCCCGGCGGTATCGCCTCTTTAACCCACGAAACATTAATCAATGAAGAGGCAGGCGCTGGAGACTGGAAGGCAGGAAACAAGGTTTTATTTTCTCCGGAGGAGAAACACATCAGTTGGACAGCAGGTATCGTTCTGAGGTGCTCTACCCGCATCTCTGAGGCCTGGCCTCTTATACACAAGTTTGTCACTTTATTGCATGTAACACATTCCCGTTAATACTTTGATGTACGGAAAGACATCCCCGGGATCTCCCCCTCGGGCCCGTTCCCACACACATTTACAGTAGAAGTCCCCACCCCGGTCACAACAGGTGATGGTTATCGCGCAGCTGGATATTCCGCCAATTCATGGAATGTGGGAGGTTCGATTGGATCTCGAGGGGTGGGGGCTTTGATCAACTCGGGGGTCCTTTGATGAGGGAAGCTTCCTACTGTACGAAGAGGGGCGAGGAATAGTATCGGCAGAGCTAGGTGTTGGCCTGGGAGCAAGGAAGACAAACGGGCACAGGAAAAGGGGGTTTTTGTATCAAAGGGCCGGGGACTATAAAAAGAATGAAGGGAGGGGTCGCGCTGGGAACAGGATGGGGCTTTGAGGCAGAGCTGCGCTGAAGAGGGGTTTATGACTCAAAAGTATGTGCGAGCGAGGGGGGGGGTTGGTCAGCGTGCAGGCTTGGTGAGGGCGAAGGGCTATGTCGGGGGCCAGTGGCATGCAAAAGGGATGGTCCTGATCGAGGCACCTAAAATGGCGGGCGCGCACGACAAAAGTGTGGCATCAGGGGAAAAGGCAAGATGGCGCAGATAATGTTCACCAAACCGTACTAATTTTCCACAGTTCTCTAGATGTTTCAGTGAAGGATAGACTCAGGTTATGTCCACTCACCTCTAGGAAGCTGGCTGTCAGGCAGAAACCAGCTCTGGTAGCACAGCAGTCTTCTGATTTTGCAAAAGAACACTCCCTTCCTTAGTCATAAAGAACTTAGAACTGGAATAAGGAATGGGTCAGTGGGTATCACTTTTAAATAGTAAAAGCAAATAGTAGCTGTAGATTTACTGCCTGCACTTTTCAGAATTGGTGTAGGGTGGTTCGACTTTCAAGTGTCATTTCCATGTTGTTAGCCAGACATAGCCTTTGTGTTGAATGATGCTCCTCACAGCAGGAGAGTCTTCAGTCACTGAAGTGTGAGGTTTCTGCACCTTGCTGTCATCAGCCACACTGAAAAGCGATCAGGGGGAAATAAATGCTGGCCTCACGTAAGAGGGCTCTTTCATCTTGAGCAATAGAGACTGAAGTCCCACCTTTTACCTTTACCATCTACCAAATGGCAGTGCTCCATAAAGGCTAATCAGCAGCACTTCTCAGCAAAAAACCTAACTGAATTTCTAAAAGAGCCTGGTCTCCTCTCTCCTCACTTAAGTGTCTGATTCTCTCGCTCCAGTTTCAGGGATGTCAGCAATACACCTTCACTGTTTGGGAAAAAAACTTCAAGTCCATCTTGTGTGTGATGCCGGGCTAGGGGGATCCTAAAGTTTATCCCACATGCCTTCATTACTCTAGTTCATTCATATACACAATGCATGTACTGTGCAGGCCACACACACAAACATGTGCAATGCATACTTATAATGTTAGTGTTAGTTTTTAGGTTAGTACATAGAAGTGGAACTTTACATAACTGGGCAGGTAGGCCTCCCCTTCAGGGACGCAGTTAAAAAGGCCTAGCCACATTTATGGATTCTCAAAACATGGTATGCCGCCACCAATAATCTACATACTAAACCCATAACAGGGTTAGGGCAGCAAGTGCATGTTTTTTGCTTCTGTGCTTCATTCCGACTTTGAGCACCACTGTGAAATCTGGACCTTGCAATGAGATTGAGAATCTCCAGGTGTTGAGGTTCTCACCCTTCATTGCCATCAACCATTTGGTTGTTTGTGATCTGTATGCAACACAAACTTAGTACCAATCATATACAGTTGGAATCGATTCAAATCCCACACTAAGGCAAAGCCTTCCTCCTCAGTTGCTGCCCAGTTCTGTTGTCTTATAACCTGCAGCTAATAAAGGCCACAGGATGCTCTCTAGGCTTGCTATTGAAACTCCCTGTCTGAGGCACCCATCTGTACAATGTGAGGAAATGTGTTTTTTAATGACAATCCCTTTTTACTGGACTCCACTGATTTTTGCCTTGCCATCTCGTGGCAAAAACGTCCGCAGGACCCACTTGGTTCCTTCCCCTTGAATCACGAAAGAAATCCCACCACCACGATAAACACTCATTTTTGCAGGCCTGCATTTTCTGCCCAGAGACTGTCGCCCACCCAACCCCCGTTCTCTGCAGCCCACCAAAGAGCAACATGGCCTTCACACCGAATAAATGATCCATTATTCCTGCTCCTACTCCCAGCCTGACAAACATCCCTGACACCATGGTCGGGTTGACTGGACAATGGTCTGATTGCCGCATTCTCATCCAGGACAATCGGAGAATAGCTCGTAAAGCTGGAGCTTTCGATCAAGACAGCTGGGCAAAGAAACCTGAGGAAACCAAGCCCCGATCAAAGCAGAACCAACATTTGACTGTGTGCTTTTCCTTGATCAGGTCACCAGCTGCAAACACCACCTGGATCCGGCTAGTCAATAATAAACCCTGCTATGATTAAACAATGGTCTTGCAGCCAAAAGGCTGGAGTATGAAATGTATAAAAGGCTTGTTAACTACGGATTTAAGTAGCAGCCTCCTCTGTCTTGTCATTGATTAGCTTTGGACTCTGTTCCATAGCCCGGGCTATTGCAATAAATCTGGGTTCCTCCTGCAGACAAAGGCTCCTGTGTCTCCTTTTACTACGTATGAAGGGTATGGGAGATTCGAGCGGTTCCCCCGCTGCCGAGACCCTGTAAGTGGGTTATTCCGGTTCTTCAAATGGCGCCCGAATAGGGGCTCCACGAGTACGGAGGTCAGGCCCGGTGGATGTGAGGAGGTGCACGGAGAGACTCTGACGGAGGCGCCCTACCCAAGGTTTCCCGTTATATTCCGGTAGACCCCACGACTCACCTGGTGTTCCTACCCACCCGGTCTGGGCCACTTGACCGCGTTCTCGCTGGAGTCCCCTAGCAAATAATTTCTGGAACAGGACACAGCCCTGCGTCTGCAGAAGAGTACTACGCCTGTAAGGTAAGGGTGGACTGATCATCCACCAAGTCTGTCTGTTATTGACTTTCGCAAAAGCCAATTTGTTATTGACTTTTGCCAAAGCCAAGCAAGCAAGGTGAATTTTAAAAACCCACTGGTGTCTGGTCTGTATGAAATATGTATGAATAATTGACTTTGCCAAAGCCAAGCAAGCGAGGTGAATTTTTAAAAACCTGCTGGTGTCTGTTTTGTATGAAAACTGTATGAATAATTGTCCTTTGCAAAAGACATGCAAGTGAGGTGAGTTTTAGGAACCCGCTGGTGTCTGATATCTGTTTTTAAGCATGCCGGTCAGTAGTAAGTTCAAGAGGTTCTGTTGTTGTATGTGTACCCAGGACTCCCAGCTGGAAGAAGCCTGCTCGCTTCCTCCAGAAGGAACTCCTGGCCATGCTATGTATATCCCAGCTGCCATAATGTTTTCCTCGTTGTGGGTGAAATACACCAAGAAAAGTAGCGCGGAGTTACAGTGGCCATTTTTTGGCTCCTTTGATTCCCAAGTCCTTGCAAACTTAGAGGAACAATTAATTTTAAGAAAAACACGCCCGTTTGAATCTGTTCGATTTTGGAGAAAATAGGTAGAACTGAGAACTAGGAAACAAAAGGCGCAAGGAAGAAAACAAGAACGAATGTCTATGGCCGACCACGCCAGAGAAAATTTACAAAATAGAATGACCAAATCGTCAGAAATAGCCGATAGGGAGCATGGGGCCCGGGTACAGAAATGTTATCCAGTCCGTGAGGATAAAGTAAAGGTCCTTGTAGAGGGGGGAGAAGAAAGCGATTCTTTACTTGATACCATGCTAGAAAGCCTTCCTACATATGCCCCAATGTATCCTGCCCTGACGCCTCATACCCTGCATGTCCCCCTACCACCACCCGTTCCAGCCCCCACTGCCCCTCCTACAGTTTCCCCTGTCACACCAGCCCTCCCGAGTTTTCCCATGACTTCGACCACCCCCATTAACTCTGTCCTCGCCGAAGGAATGACAACCAGTCACCACAAGTTCAGCCCTAGCGGCTTTACCCCTACCCATCCTTCTCCTGCTTCCCCATGGTCTTCAGTCAAGCAAGACTTATGTAAATTATTTAATTCCCCCCCGATTAACCTCCTTACGCTCAGCAATCAGCTTTTCGTCTCTTCAAGAGAAAGACCTACAGAGGCAACAATGTGACTGTTGGATGAATAACAAAAATATTTATTCCTTTAAAGAGATATGGTCCACCTTTTCACAATGGACAATTATGGAACAAACAACCTGGGCTGAATATATGTGTGTTTTGATAATGCAAAAATTTGAAAATGTGTCTGTTCAGATACCTACCGGATTGATGGACCTTAGGTCACAAGTAAAAAGGGGTGATGTTCAGGGAGAGGGGATGTTTAGTGCTATATCTGTTTTAGTAGCTTACCATGACTACATTTTCAAATGCTCCTTTAGAAACAGCTATGCCCATGAGAGAGGCAGCCCCTGTCTTTGTTAATGCACTTACTGACGCCCAAAATAATGGCAGAGGGGCCATTATATTCGAAGCACACTGGCGCAGGCTTTGGGTTCATGTCCCTTGGAAAAGGTCAGAAGTAATGCAATTAAAAGGTCAGTTACCAGATCCCCGGAAGAATCCGGCTGCCTTTTACAGAGAGTTAGGCCAGATTATATCCGCAGGTACTCTTGTTCTGGAGGATATAGACTTACTTTTTGGTACAGTTGTACCCACTGAAATTTGGGATAGGATTCGGCACACCGATCATGAAGTGGCATTGGGAGGTAAATGGGCCAACCTAGAGGCTATGGAAGAAGCAAGGATAGGAGGGGCTAAACCAGAAGCTGTTATCCTGACTTTGCCCGGTAAATTAATGACGTTTATGAAAACACTTTTACCGGAAACTGTCATTAACTGGGATAAAATTAACGCCTGTAGACAGCGAAAAGATGAAAACGTGTCTGACTTCTTTACCCGTTTTGAGACTGAATACAAGGGACATAGTGGTCTGAACCCCCGGACCCCAGGTTCTGGCACAGTGTTTGTCGACAAATTTGTCAGCAACTTACTTCCCGAGATCTCTGCCAGGCTTAAGAAAGTTGAGAGTACATGGTCTGCCCAAACTATGACCGGTATCTTGGCTATGTCTCAATATCATGAGAATAGGGAGAATGAAGATAAGGATAAGGAAAATAAGAAGGTTAGGGATCTTAAGACTAAGGCCCTTTTACAGCAAGCTTATCCTCCCCGAGGTCCCGATGCCTGTGGAAATGTTAGACCGCAATCCCAACCCCCTCCGAGGGCTCGCCAGTCCACCCCCTCCAGTCCTCAAGGTACGGGAGCCCTCCAAACCGATCAGTGTGCTTATTGTAAGGGGTACGGCCATTGGATAGATGAGTGTCCTATATTAGCAGAAAACATAAGAACAGGAAGAACTCGGCCTCGCGCTCCCAGGGAAGCGAGGCCGACTCGGGATCATGGCCCGTCCCACCCACAGGATAAAGAACGTAGGCCCAGGGATGACGCCCCCATCCGGCAACGCCCGACCAACAGGTTTGATGGGAACGAAGCAACACACACTTATTATAATGATGATTATGATTAAATTGATGAAACAGGATCCTACCAAGCATAGGACAGCCAGGAAAGGGGTATTACCAGAGTGCAAATTCCAGTGGATCAAAGGGGCCCGTATGTTAAAATGTCAGTTGTGGGGAACGATAAGAATTTTCTTTTGGATACTGGGGCCACCAGGTCTTCTATTGCACGTCTGTCAGTCTCGGAGGCACCCCTTTCTGACAATATGAATGTCTCTGTGGGTTTTGCAGGGATGCCCGTGACCAGTCCTGTCTCTGAACCCCTCCCTCTCGACATTGGCCCTGCACATGTTGACGCTCCTTTGGTCCTTACTACAGGTTGCAGTGAGAACTTGCTAGGTTTGGATTTACTAAATGCCCTGTATGCGACCATATCATGTAGTCCCCAAGGTGTATCCCTAACAATCTCCCCGACTGCAGCTTCCTACATGTATCTGTCCGGTCCTCTCCCACCTGAGTTGCAGTCTTTACCTTCCTCCCTCTGGGCATCATCAGACACTGATATAGGGTGTCTCAACATTCCCCCTCATGTGGTACGCATCCAGCCAGGCGCACTTCTCCCCCGCCCTCGGTAGTATCGACTGCCCGCGGAAGGAGAAATGGCCCTGTTGACAATAATATCCGAATTGATGGACAAAGGCGTAGTGGAGGAGACACGTGGCAATGTCTGTAACAGTACCATTATTTCCGTTCTTAAAAAGACAAATGGAGATGCTCTCTCCCCTAAAATATACCAATTTGTGATTGACCTAAGAGCCCTTAACAAAATAACAATATCCCAATATTCTGTTGTCCCCGACATTACTGCCCTCTTGACGATGGTTCCCTCTGACGCCACACACTTCTCTGTCATTGACCTGAAGAATGCCTTCTTCAGTATACTCATACATCCTGACAGTAGACAATTTTTTGGTTTCTCTCTTGGTGGGTGGAGTTTCAGATTCTGCCGCGCCCCACAAGGATTTACCGAGAGCCCTAGCATCTACAGCCAAGCCCTAAAAATCCAACTAGATTCCTTGGTACTTCCTGAGAATACAACACTATTGCAGTATGTAGACGACCTCCTCATTGCTGCAAACTCTGCCCCAACATGTAAAGAAGCTACTCTCTGTCTGTTACGCCACCTTGCCCTCCACAACCACAAAATCTCTTTGAAAATGTTTCAGTTTTGTCAAGAGAAAGTGACCTATTTAGGTCATCTCCTCTCGAAGGAGGGAAGGCAGCTCACCGCTGATCGTGTAGCCATTATCAACGCTATGACGGCCCCACGAACACAAAAGCAGGTACGAGCTTTCATAGGCCTAACCTCATACTGCAGACAATGGATTTCAAATTTTTCGGCCATGGTCAAACCCCTTCTTGCCCTCACCACCAAGGAAGTATCAGACAGTTCTTTTCCATGGACTACAGAGCATGCGCAGGCCTTTGAAGATTTGAAGAAAGCCCTGTGTACTGCTCCAGTCCTCGGTACTCCTGACTATGGCAAAAAAAAAAATCTTTTTGTACATGAGACCGACGGCTGTGCATGCGCAGTCCTGACGCAGATGTTTGGAGGTCACCAACGGCCATGTGCCTATTTTTCAGCCACCTTAGATCCTGTTGCGAGGGCTCTCCCAGGATGCTTACGGGCGACAGCTGTGGCCGCCCTCATGGTCCGTCAGAGTGCGGGAATCGTCATGAACTCCCCTCTGACCCTGATGGTCCCCCATTCTGTAGACACTCTCCTTAACAACACCAAGACACAGTACCTCACTAGCGCACGAGTTACAGGGTATGAACTAACACTCTTTGCCAGCCACATTAACATCAAAAGATGCACTGCACTAAACCCCGCCACATTACTTCCACTAGACACTCCAGATGCCCGCTCAGACCCACATGACTGCATTTTAAGGACAGAGGACGAGAGAAAGGGACGGGTTGACTTACAGAATACCCCGATAGAGGACCCAGAAGGTACACTATATGTAGACGGATCATGTCTCAGGAGGCCAGATGGTAACACTTCAGCTGCCTATGCACTCACAACATTAGAAAAGGTAGTCGAAACAGCTCAAATCCCGCAGTGTTCTGCCCAGGCCGCAGAACTAGTGGCCCTCACCAGAGCCTGTGAGTTAAGCAAGAGTATCAAAGTGAATATCTACACCGACAGCCAATATGCCTTCGGGGTGGCTCACAACTTCGGGAGATTATGGAAAGAAAGGAATTTCCTTACTTCCCATGGGACCAAGATCCAACATGGCCTCCTAATACACCGACTGTTAGACTCTCTGTCACTCCCCAAAAAGGTGGCCATTATGAAATGTCAAGCCCACAAGAAGGTGACAGACGATGTCGGGAAAGGCAATGCTCTGGCTGATCAGACAGCCAGACAAACAGCGCTGAGGAAGAGGGAAGGAATGTATGTAGGAGGTTCCGCTAGGTGGGTGACAGAAACGGGCATGGTTGAAAATAAAGAGCAAAGTGTGCTTGACATTCAGTCCCATACTACTCCTGAAGAACTCAGAGTGTGGGAAGATCACTTAGCAAAGGAGGGAAGTGATGGTTGCTGGGTCCGTACAACCACGGAAAGACAATGGATGTTGCCTGACAGTCACGTGCTGGCCGTAGTTACAATGGCCCATGGTCCCGCCCACATTAGCACGAAAGGAATTTGTAAGCTATTGGAACCAACATGGTACAACTCCAAAATACCAGCGTATGCTGAAAAGCTGGTTAAAACCTGTATGGTTTGCCTAATGTACAACCCCGGAAAAGGCACCGTTACTCCTCAGGGAGGATTCTCTCCTCCTACCTTCCCGTTTGAAGTCCTCCAAATGGACTATATCCAGATGGACAGGTGAGTGAACATAAAATATGTCCTGGTAGTGGTCTGTGCATTCAGTCGATGGGTGGAGGCCTACCCCGTCAAAGACTGCACTGCTATCACTACCGCCAAAGTACTACTCAAGGAGTACTTCCCACACTTTGGTTTGCCCCGTTTGGTCTGGAGCGACAACAGGACACACTTTACAGCTCAAATCTTGGATCATGTCTGTACAGAACTGGGCATAAAACAAAAATTTCACACCGCTAACCACCCCCAGTCAGCAGGTCTAGTGGAAGTATACAATGGCATCCTAAAAACAAAAATGCCCAAAATAGTTGCTGAGACCGGTGTCACTTGGGTTGATGCTCTGCCCTTGGCCCTACTGTCCACTAGAACAACGGCCCACACCACAATAGGATTATCCCCACATGAGATTGTTTTCGGGAGGCCTGCCAATGTCTGGGGTGTCCCTCGACCTAAGAAACTGTCAGATGTTGAGTACCCTGTATAGACCAATTACCTGTACAATCTAACTCACAACTCTCGTACTCTTTACCACCAGGTGCACGAGGCCATACCGGACAAAAGCGAGGGCCCAGGACACGTCATCCAACCTGTGGACTGGGTCCTTATCCGGAATTTCTAGTGGACCAAGAGCCTCGAGCCCCGCTGGACACGGCCACACCAAGTTCTGCTGGACACCCGCACCGCTGTGAAAGTGGATGGTCGTAAGAATTGGGTCCACTCTACCCACTGCCGGCGTGTTCCTCTGCCACTCCCCTATGACCAGTGGGTGAAGGAAGGACTGGGAGACACAGAAACAGAGACAGTGCCAACCTTCATCCCGTTCAGCGACGCCAGGCTACATTCCACGTCCACTGAAGCAGAAAGTGACAATGTTTTAAGAGGAAGGGTGGAACCTTCCCTTAACACTGCTCATGAACTACTGTTTCCTGACCACACTATCTCTGCCTCCAACAGATACAATCTACGCTCCAGAGGGAAGGTTTGCCCTTGACTTCGCCAGGTGCCAAAGGCTGTAGGCTGTGATCCACCCAGGCTGAGAGTAGTGCCGTTTGTAAGACTGAGGTAAACCAATAGGGCTCTCAGCCCTCTGCATTCCGGGCGAAGCAACCACCAATCACACACAGCCACTAGGGGTCCCTGGCTTAGCAAAATGGCCGCCTTCCCAAACACCCGTATCCAGAAATGAGATGCCAGTCTCCGGCATAGCAGATGCTTCCTGGTCACCGTAGTGACACTGTTTGTCTCCCTCCTCCTATCTATCCTTGTTTGGCTCTTACTGATCTCCCATCCTGCTACATCACCGACTCCTATCCCGACTCCTGCAGAGCATCAGTACTATTCTTTGCCAGCCCATGAATTACCCCGCCGTGCAGAATTTTTGAATAACACCTTCATCCAAATGCTACATCACCACCAACTCATCATGAATACTTCCAACTGCTGGGTGTGCGGACTGATGCCACATTCCATGCTACATCCTGTCCCTTTCTTTCCTTATCCATTTTCTATCTCTGGGTCTTGCCTTGCATGGTGGATGTTGATGCAGGAGGCCTTCACTATCAATGGCACTGCCCATCCTGTCCTTGGAACATTCCGTGACGACTTCTGGCAGAACAGATCTGGCAACACCAGTGCTCCTTTTTGCCCGACCAGCTCTTTCACCTTGCTACTACCACCAGATGAACTTGGTGAGATGGTAGTATTCAATTCCACCACTCGACAAACATTTTCAAGGTTCCGTACAAGAAAGATACTGCCCAATGATAGAGACACTCTGAACGTCATCAATGTACAAGGCCGTGTCTGCATCCATGGCCTAGGGACTAAGACAGATGGCACCAGTACATGTGACATCACTAAGACACTAAACTCCACATCTCCTCCGAAGTTGGTGGCATCCCCCAACACCTACTTTATCTGTGGAACTGCCACCTACACTTGGCTCCCTCGTAACTGGTCTGGTACCTGCTACCTGGCCTTCCTCCTTCCACCAACATATTCCACCCATGGAGACTACCACCTGACAATGAAGGGCACCCTGTGATGCTCACGTAGGGGTGTCATATCAGCCGAAGATACAGCAGGCCAGGAAGCTGGGGATTTCTTCAAAGGTATACTTCCAGTCTGGGGCCCCATGTCGAGCTATCCGAGGACTGACCAGGGTCCTTGAGGCCTCCATCGCAGTAACAGCTGGTGCCCTCTCCAACATCACTGCGGAGCTGCAGGTGGACTGCCTCATAACGCTCCAAAACTGCATGGTTCTGGATGTCGGTCTGGCTGATCTTGGTGGTGTATGCAAATTGATCGGCTCCAACTGCTGTGTGTACATCCCGGACAACGCACCTACAGTGTACGATGCCATCCAACATCTGCATCGTCTCTCTTCCGAGGTACATCTGGATGAAGGCAACTGGTCCCTCACCGGCTGGATCTGGGGCCTGGAAGGTCCTCATCTTCCTTGCATTGGGAGTAGCTGTCCTGGTCTCCTGCTGTCTGTGTTTCCAATGCCTGCCAGTGCTCTGTGCTACGTGTACCCAGACCCTCAAGCCTCCACCATCAAGCATCCACAACACTAATATGATGATAATGGTCCAGCAAGAAACAGATGGGCTTATGAACATTGACATTTCATAAAAGTATTTGCCACTCTATGGCAAAAGGAGGGCCTGAGGAAATGTGTTTTTTAATGACAATCCCTTTTTACTGGACTCCACTGATTTTTGCCTTGCCATCTCGTGGCAAAAACTTCCGCAGGACCCACTTGGTTGTTTCCCCTTGAATCACGAAAGAAATCCCACCACCACGATAAAAACTCATTTTTGCAGGCCTGCATTTTCTGCCCAGAGACTGTCGCCCACCCAACCCCAATTCTCTGCAGCCCGTCAAAGAGCAACATGGCCTTCACACCGAGTAAATGATCCATTCTTCCTGCTCCTGCTCCCAGCCTGACAAACATCCCTGACACCATGGTCGGGTTGACTGGACAATGGTCTGATTGCCGCATTCTCATCCAGGACAATCGGAGAATGGCTCGTAAAGCCGGGGCTTTTGATCAAGACAGCTGGGCAAAGAAACCTGAGGAAACCAAGCCCAGATCAAAGCAGAACCAACATTTGACTGTGTGCTTTTCCTTGATCAGTTCTAAGCTGCAAACACCACCTGGATCCGGCTAGTCAATAATAAACCCTGCTATGATTAAACAATGGTCTTGCAGCCAAAAGGCTGGAGTATGAAATGGAATAAAGGCTTGTTAGCTACGGATTTAAGTAGCAGCCTCCTCTGTCTTGTCATTGACTATCTTTGGACTCTGTTCCATAGCCCGGGCTATTGCAATAAATCTGAGTTCCTCCTGCAGACGAAGGCTCCTGTGTCTCCTTTTACTACGTATGAAGGGTATGGGAGATTTGAGCGGTTCCCCCGCTGCCGAGACCCTGTAAGTGGGTTATTCCGGTTCTTCAAATGAAGGGTTAAATGTAGTCAGTGGCATTCAGAACAGATGCATTTTATGATGATCCCTTCAGGTCCTCAACAGTTTTTTGACACTCCTCAGTAAAATTCACCTTCTTGGGCTACTTCTTCGATGTGAAACTTACCATCAAGGTAAGCAGGCGCCAGGTAGGGAAGCCCACTGTAGTCCACCTTTGGCATCGGGTGGTAACATGAGATTTACCAGCTGTGTGTCAATATTCAGTCTGTGTTGGAGTGGGATGTTAGTACAGAAGCTTTACAGCTAATTATGAGACCCTAATGGCCAGGGCCATTGGTGAATCTTGCTCTTACCCACCTGATGCCAAAGGTGGAGTAAAGTGGTCTTTACCACATGGCACCTGCTTACCTTGATGATCAGTTTCACCCTCTGTATTTTGACCAACACCTATTATGGGTGCTTCAGGTAGTGCATTTGACAGGTTGCCCACACCCACCCCAAGCTATACTTACCGTATTAGGGACAAATCAATAAGGACACCCAGTAAGGAGCCACACATTAGGCTGATACAGTATGAGAATATTAGCAAGAAACTCACATATATTAGCAATGTTGGCTCACAATAGTTACAATACCATAAATCGCTATCATAACATTCCTCCTAATCAAGATAAAGTGGGAGAAAAGACCTTCCTGTCCTGGTCAGCTTTGTCTTTCCAGCCAGCTTCCGGAGGATAGTGCAGGGGAACAGCAGTTCTGGGTGACGGAAGATCTACATGACTCCATCAGTGAGCTTCACAGAATGCCACACACACCTCTTTTTTATACACTAAATGTTGTTTTGCGCTATCCTACATTCCATTCCTGCGCCAGATGTTTCACTACTGCATTGGTGATGCCACTGACCAAGTATCCTCCTGCTTTCCTAAGTCTACCACTTGTTCCGATCAGTTCTGGTAGACTTTACCTAAACTGTAGGTGTACCGTTCCGCAGACCTTGGCATGCTATAATGCAAAATCTTGGCAGTACAAGTAGCTTTGTATATTCATCTAATATATCCATGTATCAAAGATAGTGCAAAACAAACGGAGCCATTCAACATATCGCTGCAGTTCAGGGGCTTTTGTATGCATTTTCACTCATCAACATTGCCTAAGCTAATGAACCCTTTCTCGTCAAAATGTCTTCTGCACACTAACTCCTATATACTACACACTCCAACCCTTTTTAATGATCGTCAGTGTTTCCAAAGACCAGGTTATTTGCACATTTCATTATATAGCCAACTTCATTGATTGTACATTCAAACTGCAAGCAAATGCATGTCACTATGGAGCCCGGTAAACATTGCATCAAGCATTATTACCTTGGGTATTTAGTACATAGATATCATGTATATACTATTATAGTTAACATTGTATAAGCAATGAATAGCCAAATTAGGGGGTGAAATACCATATTAAGGATTTATGTAGATCCTGGCGTTCAGCTAATGAATAGTCATCCCAGTGGGGTTATTATGACCATATGACCTGGTAAAGTTGCTTGCTCCTGAGAACACTCATACTGTTTAGATTGATATGTTGAAGTTACCAAAAAAGGTACAATCTGAGCAGAGTACTTGCATGTGATGTTCATGGTAGATTTCAATCCTTGCACCATTGCTGGTGTTCCTTGTAGCTCGCTCAATCCATGTGTATGACACACTATTGCCCTGTCACTTTACAGTCCACCACTTTGGGAGCCATCCGTTTGTATCCAGGCATCGGCTCGTTGCAGAGTGAAACCACCCCTTCGTCATCAGTGACACTGGTTGCCAGCAGCACACACTTGGACATCACTGGTGACGTCCTCATACATGTTCTGCTGTACCCAAATAGCTCTTGCAGTCGCAATCACCAGGATGGAATGGAACTACAACTGTGGGACAAATCCACTCATTTACGTCCGCAATGTTAGCCTCAATTCAGGTATAAGTTAAGACTTCTTAGAATTTCTCAAAAGCACGACATACACAATTATTCCCGGACTCAATATGTCCCCAGCTTCTGCTTTCTGTCCTGGATGTTGTCTCTACACCCTCTTTCCAGTGCTTTCAAATCCCCCCTTCCCTCTTTGGGGTCTGGATATTTCCTCTATTTGTGCTTTTTCATAAATTATTTAGGAATTCTATCATGTGTTTGGTATAATACAGCAGTCTCTCCCTGGTTCAGTAGTATCAATTTGATCTCCCCTCTGTAATCTGGATCGATAACTCCTAACAATTCTCATATTCCTTTAATGGCTAGGTTTGACTGTGGGGCCAGCAGCGGTCCCTCCATTTGAGGAGCATCGCATCGCCCCTGGCTACCAGCACCAAAAAAGAGAAAAATAAAATGGTAATAAAAATGTATTTGTTGCCATTTTATTTTTCCGTTACCCCAGCTGTGTTTGGGGCGGAGCCACTGCTGCTGACTGGCAGTAGGGGAGTGGTGCTCACTCCACCAGTTTACCCTGCGCATGTCTCTTTACCTGGCAGTCTTGCAACGGCCAGCCTGACATGCACAGTGTAAACCTCTCCAACAAGCTGTCTAAGACATATAGGTGGAAAACAGGCACAGGCTCCTAGTGCCTGCTAGAGCGTCGATACACCTAACGGTAGGTTCAGGGGAAGGATCACCTAAAAATATGCAATCCAGCACATTAATTTTGAGTTTACAAACAATAAAGAAAAGACAGTAAAAAATCAGTGAAAGGAAAAGGAAGATAAATGGAGAAGCCCTTCAATTAAAGAACAGTATTTTCAGTGTCAAAAAGTTATTATTTATTATACATAGTACAAAAGATTTCTAAAAAGATTACTCTCAAGACAAGATGCTGGTGTACCAAAAAAACATCACAAACCAGACAAGTGGCAAACAAAAACATTACATGTTACAATAAAGGAACAACACAAACATAAATAATGTGTCCTTAATTAAATTTAGCCACAAGAAAGCGTCGACGGCGTTTCGACCGCTGTATTATTGTACGGTCAGCTTCAGGACTCACAATTAACTTGAGCATTATATATCTGTATAAAAGCATTTGGACCAATCATTCATTGATGGTCGTCCACAGAAATTCTAAAAATATATAGCAGAGACGTATTTAGAACAGGACACACTTTGTGATGAACACTCAGTGGAGTCTTGTCCGTGGTGTCACAATTCCACCATACTGGTCGCCCATTTAATAGGCTGCTCCATTTAGATACACGCGAAGGTAGTGCAAAAGATAAATTCAGCCCGCTATGCTAGAGCGTCGAGGCAGCCGGTTCCAGCCAATCCTGGTGCTTCTGTCAGGCTGCTAACATTATCAGGAGCATGAGAGCAGTGTCTGGATTGGACTGGAGACTTAATTTGTGGCAGAGACCACCAGTGCCGAGGGACTGAAGAACGAGGAGGCGAGCCAGCAGAGTGAGAAAGTACGTTTTTATTTTTACATTTTGTGTGAAGTTGTTTGGAGCTTTGTCAGTAGGGGACAGTGTCTGACAGTTGAGGTGGGGAGCGTACAGGTGAACAGGGAGAGCAGCTGCGGGCCTTGGAAATGTTTGGTATGCATTGAAACAGGGGCATGTTGGAGTGTGAGCAGTGGATAAATTCACTTTTTCCATAAGGGCTCATCAAGAAGTCTCCCTGGCGGTGCTAGCAGAGGGATGTAAAGTGTGCCTTTGCTATATTGTTCCACTCTCTGACAGCTACTCGGAGCAAAGATGCCTCTGTCAGGCACAATTCAGGAAACATATTTTTTTATCTCATAATTCATGAAGGGTTCATGCCATGTCTTTATGGCTTTCAGGGGTGGGGGAATAGGTGTTGGAGGCGCATTGCAGAAAGTCTCGCCTGCTGAAGGACAGCAGCGACTGCCTGGCTCAGTGCAGGTTTGATTATAAATCTGTTGAAAATGTCATAAATCCTATTATAACAACAGCGAGTGACAGCCTTTGCTGTCCTGGGTACATCTTGTACATTCCAGTATTCCTTTCTATAGTGCTTAATGCTTTGGGTATCCTAATTGGTGGGTGTTTTAAGAAGTTTCACAGAGTGCTGCGTGGTGTCTATGCGGCTCCAGAGCCCTGTAGATGTGCCACATTCTATATTTTGTGATCAGGAGGGAAGCGAGAATCCGATTCCTGAGAGGGGGTCCCATTTCAGCATTATTCAGTCGCCAGTTGGGGCACTCACAGGGGATAGAGCTGCAGACCCAGGCCATTGAGATGTGCACTGGCTGTGAGGTGAAAGAGCACAGTTGGTGGGGACCTGTGGAATGTGAGATCAGTGCAAAGACCGATGCTTCGCCATGTTTGGATATGGTGCGCGTGCGTAGCTTTCGGACTGCAGCATTCCTGCCAGTGCAGGCTGCTCTTAGAGTGTCTCTTTTCTTGGGTCATGGGTCACGGGGCGCGGGAGACAGCACGGCCAGAGTGGTGCTTTGGCGCACGGCAGTTGTAGTGGGTGTTGTGTGGCTGCGATTACAGATGCAATGAAGTGTCTTGGGGGAAACAGTTGGTTGAAATTCTTTGGCACGCAAAAGTGTTTACCCTTGGCATGCCAGATTGTGTTACAGCACTAAAGGGTATTTCTTGGGGTGAGAGTTTCTTGTTGCACTCACCATTCCCTTATCACTGCTGCCTTTTTCATTCATCAGTACTGCCAGGTGCTTTGTGCTGCTGGCTTTTCGCCTGCATCGCTGAATCTCATGTACTGGGTAGATGCTTTGTGCATTGAACACGTTTGTGGTCTTTGAAATCAAATGGAGGACTGCTGTTTCTACAGCACACACACTGATCTCGTGTTTAAGGCTGTTCTGATGTTTGATGGGAAGGCTTGGTGAAAAGGAGTTTGCCTAGGATCACACAGACAGCGAAAACGAGATTTTCCTAGATTTTCCATTATTACACTCTGCAATTTGGTCACTGGATAAGTGTCTTTTTCTAACATCAGGTTTTGGTGCTTTGTCCTGGATTTTTGGAAGATGGAATCGGAATGTTGGACAGGAGACACAGACAAGCGTGCATTTTTCAACACAGAATTCGGGGCTGCTTCCCATGTTCGGCAACTGTGGCGGCTGGGCCACATCGCCTCCCATGTTTTAGTCATTAACTTGAGACATGCAACTCCCAACTCCCCACATGCAATGGCGACTGCGCCATTGGTGGCCTTTTGGGAGGTCTTTTGTTGTGCTTCATCTTTCATTCTTGGCGCTTGAGGTTGTAGTTGGGTGGCAGGTAGGCGCCACAAGGGGGCTCTGTTTGTTTTAGGATCATTGGTCAAAGAGGATCTCAGGTTGAGTTGGGCATCTGGCTTGACTCCGCCATGGCCCACCCATTATCTGCATTTTTAGGTCTGTATGTGAGATGATTGTGCATTGGAATGCTCCATTTGCTCAGTTGTTTTGCAGGTGCGTTTGGGCCAGAGAGCCATACTGATCCCCAAGCCCAACTGGAAAGGTTTCACTCGTTCTTTTCGTTGTCGTGCTCTGTCAAGGTCATGGACTTTGTTGACACCCACCACTTTCTAGAGTCACCAGCCACCGCTGCGTTGGGCAATCCTGTTAGCTGCAATTTTTACTCATATTCTCAAGGAAATTGCCTTTGTCATGGCTCAATCTCTCCATTCTCTAGGGAAATCAATCTAGTCCTATGCTTCCAGGTGAGGTGTGTAATAGTATTCCATCACAGGGGATCTCTTTTCAATACACTATAAGGGGGATGCTGTGGAGAGAAATTCGGAATGAGATAATAGTCTTGGGATTGGCTTTGATCAGTGTGATGTTCAGACCTATTGTCTTAGATAAATAACTTGCACAAAGACGTATCTGTTCTTTCAAATAGCGTAGAATAAATCAAAAGCTGTACAGTGATGTTCAAATTCAACCTACCCAAGACAAAATAGAGTTGTCCTCGTCAGTCGATGATGACTCTTAAATATAAAACTGGCTTACATTCCTCAGGCATCTGGAAATATCACCTAACATGGCTAAGATTTCCAATTCACTGAGCTTCATTCTTGATAGTAGACTACACCTAGCAGAAAACACCATGAAGAAAGAGGCCCAACATCATTTGAAGATGATTATGAAAATGCAACCTTTGTACCCAACAATGACTTAAGAATGATAGTTTAAAGTCCAGAAACTGGTTCTAAATAGGATTGACCACAACATGCCCTCTTAGTAGGTATCATCAAATCAAGATAGACGGCTCTAAAAGTGGTTTATCATACTGCCACAAGACGTGTGCCCCCTCTCACAGTAGTGAACTTATAACCACAGTGATAAGAGAGGGTTTAGTCACATCAATCTCATTGCATGTCCAAATGTGGATTGGTATAAAGCCAGAGTGCAGCCCCCTATATGTATGGAAGATAAGACATGCTAGATGAAGTCTAGGCTGTCTAATGTAATTGGGAGAATGTTCACTATTGGTATGCCTGGGATTTCTACTCATTGTAATAACATAGTGATGGTTGTGTATATTGGAATGTTGGTACTCCATGCTGTTCCAGCTTGACCACCATTCCAGAGAGATACCTGTGGAATCCAGAGACAGCATAGTCAGCAGACATATGAGAAGGAATCACACAATGTATATTTCTTTTTCACCTGTCCAGGAGAAAGCGTGTTTGCACAGGAATCAGTTGGTATTGCCTGGTAATATGCAGTTGGAAGAAGAGCCATTGGCAGGGTGTGTGAGGAATCTGAACCTTTTGATGAAAGTTCAGAAGATCCTTAGAAGCAAGCAAAGCAGCTGAGGAATTGCTGAGAGAAAATAATGTGTAGACCAAGCTGCTAGCAACATCCAGAATAGCTGGAAGTTTAGTCAAGAACCCAGACACCTAGTGAAAGAACTGTTCAGTTACTTTTGATAGATTTGTATCCTGCTTCCTGTGACTTATAGACTGGCCAGATGCAAGAGTGATAACTGCAGGGTCCATTAACAAAGAACGACGAACCATACATACAGAGTGGAGCGAATTGTATTGGTTAAAGAGAAAACCCCAAAATCGACACTTTGGTGAGTGATGCTCCTGTGTGATCAACATATTCTACAGTACCATAATACAAGACAGTCAGTGCCACCGATCAGAATTTAGTTAAACAGTGCCAGGTAGCTCCCTGAAACTTCTATCAAGATTACAGTGTGGGAGTTTTAACTTATCATATGCAGAACCTAGCAGTACTGCAAATAATCTCTCAAATTCTGTGAATAACTACCTGTTGGCCAAAAAACATACAAACCTTCACCTGCATATCTTCCTGGTCATTAGTGTAGTAGATCTAGTAAAATAGGCTAGGTAGCATATGCTAAAGTAGACTGGTTCGGTGAAGGGTTATGATTGAGGACAGGAAGAAATGGCGCTCAAGCAGGTGCACAATAGAGTTAACGGATGTGAAACTGAGTACGGTGCTGCCAGGTCAGGGGAAACAAACCCAAAACAACCCCTGCAAGTGTGTAGGTCAGGACCCACACTGTAGAAAATAGAACCAAGTTCTGTGCACACGTTTCAGATTGAATATAGAATAGAAAAAACAGCGGATTTATTGATTTGTTATGATATATAAATATCTTCCCAAAGATTCTCCTGATGTCAACCTGCGTATTGTTTGTACAAAGAGTACTGGAATGACGGTTTCTACACTGAAACCATCAATCTGAAACGTGTGCACAGGACTTGGTTCTAATATGCTAAAGTAGGTTAAAACATAAGCATGAAATGATATAGAGTTATAGCGTAGTTGTAGGAAGCTGGCTTTTTATGTAGTATATCAAAATTATATACACTGTGCAAAGAGTCCAGGTATTCCCTTACGGGTGGACTGGGGTTTGCTCTAGCAATCCCAATGTGCTCTTTTAGGGGGTAGTGTGGTCAAGCAACCTTAGGTTTATCAGAGAAGAGCGTTAGACATTTGCTAATACACACAATAGTCAATAAATGATGCACACAACTCAATAAGGAGATTCACACTCATTTATAACAAGTATTTGAAATGCAATAGGTCTTGCATTTGCGAGAGTTTAAGCTATTGGCATTGTCTTTTATTTATGTTTTAAAAACCAAAACATAAATAAAAGACATTGTCATTTACAATGCCAATAGCTCAAACTCGAGTAAATGCGAGACCTATTTCATTGCAAATGATTGTTGTTTCGGGCATGTGGAGCGTAAGTGATTTGCCCAAAATGATAGGATATGGAACAGATGCCAGACTCAAACTTGGTGTTCTAGCTCCAGAGTCGACCACTCAGGCCGTCCCAGCACAATTACATCGCAAAAAGCAGAATGGAACAAACCTCGTTCACTCAGTAACTTCCCCGGTTTTCAACCCTCACACACCGACAACTCACCTGCAGTAGATCATACCGCACGCTCACTACACACAGGGGCACTTCAGGATGAAAACAAGTGAACTCCTTTTGCAGGAGTGCCTCGTTTTCAAAGGGTTGTTCCCAGCGTTTGCAAGCGGCATATTTAAACGGTTGGCTTATGATGCACTGTCCAGTGGCATTTTCATGCTTCCCCAGCCTGTGAGAGACTGACAGCTCAGCGACTTTTGCCACATACTCCTAGCCTGCCTGGTCAGTGTGAGTAGTGCAAGGTACCAGCTCTCTGCATTATGGGAGTTGTAGTATTGCTCTTCACTCATGAGCCCCCAAGTTTTAGAATGATAAGCAATATTAGCTAAAACAAGGCACGGATCTGGTAGCACATGACAATCACAGGTGCATAAGGTGTATTTGTAAGTTAATACCTACTGGTAATTTAGGTGGACGATATTTGCATTAGCCTCTCCTCTCCTAGAGGCAGACAATGAAATCAACGCCAGGGTGAGGAGTGTGAAATACAAGTGCATGTTCCAAATGTAAACCTCTCTTGGGGTCATGTACAAGCTGGGAGCCTTAGGGCTCCCGGTTTTCCGTATAAATACAGACGGAAAATAATGTTTCCTTTGTCTGTATTTATATGTAAAAACGGTAAATTACTAGCAAATTTTTCGGGCCTGCCGTGCTCGGATCCAGTTATCTCTCCACGCTCCCATTGAGGTCGAAGGGAGAGAGGGAGGGCGGGAGCAAACAAACACCACACACCAGATTTGCACTCCAGCGTCCCCTGTGCCACCTCTGCCATAACTCCTGCACCACTACTACGGCTGAGCAACCCCTGTGCCACAGCTAAACTAACAACATCCCCACCCGCTGTACTACACCATCAGAGCATGACATGATGACAGAAAATGGAAAGCCTTTCTCGTGGTGCTTGTGCCAGTAGTGCTCTGCCGCTTTCCCTGTCAAAGCGCACCCTCGGTATTTATTTATTTATTTATTTATGCATTTTTATATAGCGCAGACTTTACCCGAAGGCGTCAGAGCGCTTCACATTAGGAACAGAGATGAAACATAATGAGAAACATTACAAAAGGACAGATTGCAAAAACATACGTTACTTACATAAGGTAATAGTGACAATTGTGAGCAAACAAAATACATGAGGTAGTAAAAACTGTGAGCAACCAAAAATACATGAGGTAGTAAAGGTAATAGTGACAATCGTGAGCAAACAAAATACTTGAGTAAAAATTGTGAGCAACCAAGAATACATGAGGTAGTCAAAAGTGCACAAGAGGAGATGAAAGTGACAAGTGTGCAGTTATAAGAGAAAACAGAGTATAATTTGAGGTATAGTACTGCAATAAGTGCTAGACACTCAGGCACAGGAACAAGCGTTACGTGGGCAAGGTGGCACTTGTGCAAGTATCAAAGGTAAAAACAAGTGAGAGGTAGCAGCCGTGTGTTGCAAGGGCAGAGTGGTGTGTGCATGTTACAAAAGGGCACCGAACACCAGTACATGGAAAATACTGCAAAAAGGCAGACCCTCCAATCACAGGCATACACTGGGAAGGCACTTCCATGGTCATGAAAAGTAGAAATTATCAGTAGTGGGAAGTCTTCCTCACAAATAGCAAGAGGACGTGAATTACTTTTGGAGGTGTCTCTGGAGGAGGAGAACTTTGAGGTCCCTTTTGAAGGCCTGGGAGGAGGCGGTGGTCCGGAGCTGAGGTGGAAAGGAGTTCCAGATTCTCACTGCGTTGCCTGAAAAGGATTGGCCCATTGTTCTTTCCTTCTTGAAAGTTGGAGGTTCAAGCAGTAGATTCTCCGCATTGCGTGAAAGTCTAGAGCCACCAGAGAGTTTCAGTTTATTCGCCAGGTAGCGGGGAGATGAGGAGTGCAAGGCTTTGTGGGTAATGCAGGCAGTCTTGTAGATAGCTCTAGCCTCGAAGGGAAGCCAGCGGAGGGTGGATAACATCGGTGTGATGTGATCGCTTCTTTTGGCCCCATAAATGAAACGAGCTGCTGAATGGAAGACAGACTTAAGTGGGGACAGGTGAGATTTGGGGAGGCCAGTAAGAAGAGAATTGCAGTAGTCTAGTCTAGAGAGGACCAGCGATTGCACCAGGGTTATAAGGTCCTGCTCCGGGAAGAAGCGACGGATTCCCCAAAGAAGGCGCAGTTGGTAGCTAGCAGATTTTGCAATAGAGTTGATGTGGGGAGTTAGATTGAGTTTTTTGTCTTGAATGACACCAAGGGATTTTGCACTGTCGACAATGATGGGTTTATTGTTTAGTAGATTCATCTGATCCATCCATGATTGAACCGGGGGAGGAGAGAGTGAGGAGGAGAAGAGGAGGAATTCAGTTTTGGAGGGATTCAGAATCAATTGATGAGTTGACATCCAGTTTTGAATGGAGTCAAGAGTAGATCTTAGGATGGAGAGATCATGAGTGGAGGCAACCTTGAGGTAGAGTTGAGTGTCGTCTGCATAGAGATGATAGTGAATCCCAGATTTGCTTAGGAGGTTTCCCAGTGGTTCTAAGTAGAGATTGAACAATGTTGGTGCTAGTATCGAACCTTGGGGAACACCTTGACCCACCGCCACAGGAGAAGAGAGACTGTTTGCTATTTTGATCATTTGAGATCTGTCAGAGAGGAAGGATGCAAACCATTTAAGCACAGTGCCCTCCATGCCCATTCTCTGTTGAAGAATATTGAGGAGGATGTTGTGATTTACAGTGTGGAAGGCTGCGGAAAGGTCGAGGAGAATTAGCAGACAGGACCCCCCTGAGTCGAGTATCCTCAGCGCATCATCAACCACTTGCAGAAGGGCTGTTTCAGTGCTGCAGTTTTGGATGAAGCCGGACTGACAATTGTCAAGAAGATCATTGTCCTTGATATGACGAGAGAGTTGTTTTGCTACACATCTTTCTGTGATCTTCGCAAGAAAGGGAAGGTTAGTGATGGGGCGGTAGGGTTCGTTATGGGGCTGCTGCCCGCTTCCCATGCGGCAGCAAGCCCAGGCAGAGGTTCTGTGCGCAGCGGCTGTGGGGGTGATAGGAAATAATGTGTGGCCAACAAAACAAGCATGCCAGTTTCCCAATAAATGAAATGCGATCTCGGGGAATAGTTTACATAAACAGGAGAACGGCACGGAAGTAGCGTGCACATCTGATACAAAATTCAGCCTTAAACCATGTCATAGGCCATGCCTTGTATCCCTACTTTCCACAATCAGTTTATGTGATCCAGTCTCTGTATTATTTATTCATATTATCTTAAACTGACCAACTTCTCTCTCCCCTGTATTTCTGTTAAAATGTTACTACCAAGCATCTCCCCTCTGATCAATTTCATGTTGTCATATTTTGTAGAATTTAATTTTGTCAAAGTTGCCTATTTGAAGTCGACAGAAGCCGCTGTAAATATGTGAGAAACTAAAGATGTTTGTAATATGTTGTTCGGCCCTCATTAAACATCTGATCCTTATTTGACAGCTGACCATCCTGTGACTGCCCCACTCTTTTTTTTATTTTTTATATCATTAACTTTATTCGGTTTTCTTAAATTTACAAAAGCCATAAAAGTGCATAAATAAAAACATATTGGTTAAAAAGAGGAGAGCATGTAAAATATCCTTATCATCAGATGTTAAAATAGAGGAATAAAAAGGCTATTAAAAAGAATTTACAAAGTCAGTCAAACAGGTACATATATACATATAAATTTCAGTGCTATGGCTGGAGGATAGAGGACAGAGCTGGTAGACTTTCGAACAACATAAGGAATAAGACTTAACCTAGACAATCATATCCTGTATGACACAGCAGTGCTACTCCAAATTCTTCCTATGCCTGATGCGGAGTTTCAGAAAATGTGTGATATTTTTAGACACACACTCTGCATCCAAAAATTGTAGAGCAAGAAATGCCTGTCGACAAGATCTGATGCCTAGAATCCTTCAAATAGGTGTTATCCAGCGTGTCCTAAATTCCTTGTAAAATTTACAAAACAGCACAACGTGTAGAGATGACTGCACAGAATTATCGTCACAGGGGCAAGTTGGCAATGTTTTCACCCAATCGTTCATTTTTGGGAAGGATATTAAATGATGAAAAATATCCAGTCTAAACCGAGTCAGAACAAACCTATCATAACTACTTAAATCATATGTCAGGTAAGGTTGAATGGTTAAGGTTGTCTGAATCGTTAAATTATGTTGGACTGAACATTTATTTACTTCCCCCAAAAGCCTAAGCCCTTCCAGGTGGCTCATGCACTGTTTTTTAAACAGTCTCCTGGGAATCTGTGCTATCAAAGTTGGATTGTGGTAGTACTTTTCAAGCCCCAGGTCGGAAAGAACACCAGATACCTGCCCCATATATCGCTGTACTAATACATTTAGCTTTATATATCTGGAGCGTCTCAGCTAGTGACCTTTTACCTAACCTCTGTGAGAAGTTAACCAGTGACATTGTGGCCCTCATAAAGAGGATTTTTCTAGCACCTATTGCTTGTTTCCATATACCCTTATGATCAACTACTATCCCTAAGTACGGGTATGTATTAGTGGTGTCTAACTTTACTTTGTCTATAAAAATATCTTTTTGTTTCTTTGATCCAGTCCCGCAAATCATAATAAATGTCTTTTTAATATTGATTTTTAAGTCTAGGTTGGCCATATAGTTATAATATCTATTAAGGGAGCGTTGTAGCTCGAGGGAAGTACGAGCTAGAATCATGGCGTCATCTGCGTAGAGTAAAGCGGGTTTGGGGCGCTTCTGGAGCAGTGGTAAGTCCTGGCAACCCTCCAACAAGGCTTGTTCTAAGCCATTGGTGTAGAGTGTAAAAAGGAAGGGGGCCAGGAGCTTCTCATGACTTACACAGTCGAATGCGGCGCTTAGATCGACTGCCCCACTCACATGCATGGATGTTATGTGCTTTCAGCTTCATCTGTCTTTATTTCTATGAGCCAACACTTTTTCTCATGCCAATAATTTCGGTAATATGTGTGTGGTTATGACATCTCTCTTTACTCAAACAATAACAGCACCAAGTGCGATTCCATACTTGCAGAGTGGGTGTGTAAACACTAGGCAATATTTTTGAAGAAAGTAGTTTGAAAGTGGCAAGGGTTGCACTAAATCAAGGGGAGGATGCTTCTTATGCTGATCAAAAAGGAAACGAGTCTCAGCATCGCTTTATGGCTTTAAAAAAAGCATGCTGCCAGATGAGATTAAATAAAAGGCCACTGACAAACAAATAAACAATTGTTAGTGGAGAGGCTATGGCGCTGCTGATTCGAGAGCGGAAGATCCCGGTTCAAGTCTCTGGTCCGCAACATCCTGTGATTGTAGGAAAATCACATAATCTCTCCCGGTGATAAATTGGCAATATATATCCGCTGCAAGACAAAAAAGTGTGGATTGGGGCGCTTTTACAAAAAAGCAGTTGTTTTTCAGGTTGACAAATAAATGCTTTTTTTTTGTAAAAGTGCCCCATGCCGTTTTCACTTTATTAGCGACCACGCACATTTCTTTATATGACAGTGTCTAAAGAAGTAAAGCGAGGAATGAACGCTTGTAAAAAATAAATAAGTAGTCCATACAGAATTAGAAAAAGACCTAGGGCCAGATGTAGGTGTCAAAATACCGGTCGGAATCGGCCGAAAATACCGATTTTCGGCCGTTTCCGACCGGTATTTTGACATTGGTATGTAGGGGCACTGAAAACATACAGATTCGGTAATTTTACCGAATCGGTAATTTTACCAAATCGGTAAAATTACCGATCGGTAAAATTACCGAATCTGTATTTTCCTATGTAGGTAGCACTTCTAACAGTGCTACAGGGCCTTTAGAATTCGTTATTTACCATGTAATACAATTACACGGTAAATAACGAATTCTTGTGTACATGCACATCTGTGCATGTACACCTGTGCCATGTGGCACACAGACATGCCACATGGCGCACAAGCCAGTTACAGGGGCGCAACAGGGTGTCAAAGTGGCACCCTGTCCCCCTTGTAAATTCGGAATTTTTACTGATTTGGTAATTACCGAATCGGTAACTGCCATTGAATCCTATGGGCTTCAAGGCCCACAGGAATCAATGGCAAATACCGATTCTGTAATTACAGAATCGGTAAATACCGAATCATACCGATTCGGTATTTTTTACCGATTTTCTACCTACATTTGAATTACCGATTCATGAATACCGAATCGGTAAAATTCGGTATTTATGAATCGGTAATTCACATTTACCTACATCTAGGCCCTAGTGTAAGAAAACTGTAGTTTTCTGTGCTCCTGGCTTAAAAACGGAAGTGATATATGGGGAGCACTGGCCAATAAGGATTTAGGAAGTCAGAGCGATGGAGCAGCGAGCCAATGGCAAGCAGCAGCCTAATTACACTCCGTAGAGTGATACAGTAGGTCTTGCAGACAGCTCATGCGTGCTGATTCTCGACCTAAAAAATAACACATATCTTTATATATGTTGTGGCACCAGAATCAATATGATCGGGTAAGTACATTTTGCAAGGGAAATATTTTACATTTTAAAATGTCGACATTGCGATTTTCAGAAGTTGCAATGTATCCTATGGGAGGAAGAACAAGTATGTCATTCAGATACAGTACAGCCACTTACGAGACCAATCTCCTGGACTTGAGTTGAGTATGGAGCAAGGTCCAAGGCAGCCCTAGCACGTCCCCTCCAGCAGCACTAGGGAGGCTGGGTACAGTGGTAGAAAACAGCATTGGTTGCCCACGGTGAGTTGATAGAGATCAGTCTGCAGGACAAGAGGCTGCAGGGTTGGGCAGGGAGGACTGTCGGGCTGACCCAACCAGAGGGTACAAGTCTTGCAATGCTAGCTGACTTGGGAACACCTATGGTCCTCTTCTCTTCTGGTCACTACAACCCCTGCATGACCACTTCCTGGGGGAGGTAACCATAACCCTGTTCCAGAATTCCTGATTTTGCCATCACTAAGATAGCTAACTTTGAAAACCTGCCTCGACTTCTGGTAACCCACCATAGGGGTGGCACTCGCCGGAGGGTAGACATGCGCATCTGACTAGCTAATTTTCCTGCTGGTCAAGCTGACAAATGACTCTGGATCAAGGGGGTCAGCTTATTGTCCTGTGAGAGAAACCAGATTTGAAACCAGATTTGAACTTTGAAGCTCCCTTACCTTGGAATGCTAATATGCAGGTCCTCCCATGGGAGGAGACGAAAACACCCCTGCCCAAGCAGGCCCCGTCTCTAGCCCCCTAAGAGCAAAGACCCTCACCCTTTTGGGTAAGAAACTCGTCACTGGTGGCAGGCTGGCGGAAACCTGTCAGTCAGCACACCAGTAGCTGGTAGGTTTTTAGGAGGTACCTCTAAGATGCCCTCTGTGTGTATGCATCAATAAATCGAACACTGGCATCAGTGTGAGTTTGTTAATTTGAGATGTTTGATACCAAACATCCCTAGTTTTAGTGAAGCCATCATGAAGCTGGAGAACTCGTTTTCACCAGCGTCCAGCACCTGCTATTAAAACAGCTTCCCTGATCATTTGTACTGGTAGTAATGGAACTGACCAGCACTGGGATATATCTGCTCATGCCTTTATGCCCTCCCATGAAGTATAGTGCACCCTGCCTTAGGGCTATAAGGCCTGCTGTAACGGTGACTAACTTATACGGTATGCAGTGTTTGTAGGCATAGCACACAGGTGGTGTGCCACGTCATGTTTTTACGTTTGTATGCACCAAGACACACAGCTGGCGGGGCAGGTTGCATTAGCTTGGTGAGGGGCACCTTAGACTGGCCCAATTCATGCTGCAGCATGTGGGGACCCTCTGTAGTACCACAGGCCCTAGGTACCAGGGTACCATTTACTATGGTACTTACAGGGGGTACTAAAGATATTGCCAATTGGGGAAACAATTGCACAGTTTTGGGAAAGAGATCTGACCCTGAGGACCACGATAGCAGGAACCCAGTGCACTTCCAGTCGAAATCACATCAAATACCAGGCAAAAAGTGGGGGTGACCATGTCAAAAAGGGACACTTTCCTACTGTAGTGTAGAACAACAATTAGTTCTTTGATCACAGTTATTGGTTGTCCCATCCTGCATAGCAGTGGAGGCTCCTCCGCCAAGGCAGAGAGCGTTGCCCCATTGCTTTCAGCAGTGTAAATAAAGGAAAAATAAAATGATAATAACTTGTTATCATTCTATTTGTTCCTGCTGTGACAGCTATGTGAGCTGGGCTGCTCTGCTCACAGAGGAGGAGGGGGAGGAATGGTGGGCACACTGTAAGTGTGCATGAATGTTTGGCTGGCCGTCTCAGGCTAACCAAACAGTCATGCGCACTTTGCCTGTTCTCCACCCATGCTGCATTACAGCCTCAGTAGAAAATATGCCCAGTGTTAGACCTGGCATCATTGGTGTAGCTTTCTCCTGTATTTTTGCCTTTGCTTCCTGTGTTTTGCTGTGTTATGGACTTCGTTTTTTCTGGTCTAGATGATTGGGCCACTTTGCCACTGCTGTTCAGTGTCAAAGTGCAAGTGCTCCCTCTGTAAATTGTGTTTATGGATTGGTGATTCCATGATTGGCTTATTTGGTTTACTGGTAAGACCCTAGTACAGTGCACTGTGTGTGGCCAAGGCCTGTAAACCAAATGCTGCTAGTGGGCTTGCAGCACTGATTGTGACACCCACACAAGCAGCCTTTCAAAGGTAATTCAGACCTGCCACTGCATTGTGTGTGTGCAGTCATGGCGATCTGGCAAGTGCACCCACTTGCCGGCCTTAACCTTCTCTTTTCTTACATGTGAGTCACCCCTAAGGAAGGCCCAAGGTAACCCTGTGGGCACGGTGCAGTGTATCTGAAAGGTGGAACATGCCCTGGTGTGTGTGGCATGTCCTGATACAAAAATACTCCCAACTTAGTTTTTCACTATTGAAAGACTATCGGTCTCTTAAAATAGAATTGGAGTTTATTTATAATATCTTATAAATAAAACTTCCAATTGGGACAAGATATAAAGATAGAGTTGAGTATGTCTGAACTCAGTATATAAAAATGCATCTTTTAGTAAAGATGATTTTTATAATGTGTGTTTGAAAATACCACTTTTAAAAAGTAGGTATTTTCTTGCCTAGTCATCCAGTGTGCCTTTGCTAGGTTTGTGTATTGACTGGCTTTGGTGTGACAGTGGCTGGGGATGTGCATTCTGTTCAGACAGCCACTGGGGGGTGAGGTGTTTCCCGACTTTCCAGGGTGAGTCAGGGCTGGACTGAATAGATTTGGGCTGCCTTTAGAGTAGAGGGAGGAGATTATTTTCACACCTGAATGGGCCTGATCTGCTTTGGAGAATGCTTTCTCCACCCCCTACCAGGTAGCTGCACCATAGAGGACAAAACTGGTTTGGGCTGGGCAAAGAGATTCTCTGCTTCCAGAGAACAAAGAATGTTGTACTATAAAACGTGGGGCCTAGACCCCTGAACTTTAGATTACTTTTGGACTTCAAGAGGAACCTCTGCCACAGGAAGATCTGGAAGAAACTGGGGGAGGAGTACTGCCCCTTTGCTGTGTGCTGTCGGTTGGCCTGCAGTAGCTGTTTCTGCCAAGGAGAGGAATTGTGTGTGTATCCTGCTTGAGAAAGTACATCCAAGGGCTTGGAAGTGGATTTTTCCCCCTGTTCAAGAGGTCTTAGGAACATCAACAAAATCGCCATCCTTCTGGGCACTCTCTCTGGAACTGCTGGTTTCAGTAGCTGCAGAAGGAAAGGGTAACTGACTGTGTTACCGAGTCTGTCGTAGGATTACGTGTCCTGAAGGCCCCGCAGAAGGCGCCGCCGCACTTCGCACCACTTCCTTGGTCTCACGGCACGGTCTTGATGATTGTCACCAAGCCACTGCTTGCACCGCGTCCTGTGGGCACCGCATTCTGCACCGCCTCCCTTCACCATGCCTGGACGTCACCGACACAGTCACTCCCCAACCCTAACATCGACCAGCTCTGTTGCCTGCACCGCAACCTGCCAGCACTGTATCAAGCACCATTACACCCTGCACCTTGGCCTCACCGACGATGTCTGGATGATCGTCACCAAAGGCGTGCCTGCACCGCTTTGTGAGGGTCCCACACCCTGCACCGCTTCCATTTTTGAAACGCAACTACGACGGTTGCCCCGACCACCCTGCACCAATGTGTTGGCCGCAACGAGAAAGGTACTGTTCACGATTCTGTCAACGTTTTAGCTGGCCCGTACTGACGCGGTTCGCTGGAACTGTTAGACTCTGTTGTTTTCAGCAATGCGATAGCACCGGAAGGAGCCACTGACTTGGAAGAACTGTGTTTTGTGGATATTTCTACAAGTTTAAGGTTTTCTTGCAAACTGCATATTTTCTTCAGAACTGTATTGTGGATTTTTGTCGTTTTTGGTCTTGTTTGGTTTAGATAAAGAATTGCTTATTTTTCTAAACCGGTGTAGAGTCCATTTGTAGTGTTTACACTGTATGCATGCACAAATGCTTTACACACTGCCACTGTGATAAGCCTGCCTGCTTATGCCAAGCTACCAAAGGAGTGAGCAGGGGTTATTTTAGGAGTGTATCCCTCTTACCCTGACTAGGATGAAGGTTTCCTACTTGGACAAAGATGCAATCCACTGCCAAATAGAGACCCCATTTCTAACACCTAGGCTCCCAGCCCCTGGCTGAGCGCTGAAACACGGCGCTCAGACCAGTCACAAAAATGCATTGCAGCGTTGAGATTGGCTTAGTGGAGCCTGAGTGCTTCTACTCTGGCCATGGGAGGGCGGAGAGGAGTCAAGGTCAAGGGTGGTTGTGGCGAGTAGGTAAGTTTATTTTTTTTTCTTTACCAACTACCCCCACCCACCCTCCGCCCCCCCCCCCCCGATCCTTGCCAGACACCATTGGTGCATAGGAGTAGGAGATTCATTGTATGCATGATGTCTGTACCTCAGGAATCTCCTGCTTATACCTCCTTCACGTTGGCTGACTGTCCCATTTCCCCAAGATTGTGGTTGTATGTGAAGAGGCTTCTATGTTCAGGGTGATAAAATCCACATGTACGATCCAGCCATAACCGGGTCTATACATTTAATCCACTAATCCAGTGGTTCTTAACCTGTGGTCCGAGGACTCCTGGGGGTGCGCGAGGCCTATTTAAGGAGTCCATGACTGTTTTACAAAATTAAATAAAAGCAAAATGAATACATTGAAATTTTGAACATTTGAAAAGTTTTTCTGCATTTGATAGTGAAGTAAACAAAATAGTCCAATATTTGAGCATTTGATTGGTATATACTTGTTTTTGTATTTCTGTGTATTGTTTTGAGGTTCGAATCATGCAGATTGCTTAGGCCGGGGGTCCACAGCCTTTTATAATGAACCAGTACAGGTGCCATGATTCTAGTAATGATTTACTGGGGGTCCAAAGAAGTCAAAAGGCTATTATCCGCTGCACTAATCTGTCTTAATATTCAGGTGAGGTGACTGCAACTGTCACCTCTTTTGAGTTAACTTTTTGACTAGGTTAATAGTCTGCACACAACATAGAAAGACAGTAGCGGCCAGTGTATTGATACAGGGGCAGGAGTGGAGGAGGAGAGAAAGCGAAAGGACTAGACACTCTGTGAGTCAGATTCTCACCAGCTCTTCCACAATGCAAAAAAATCGAGAGTTCAATCTCATTAGGCCCACTAGTACAATCATAGACTTAAGAGCATGAAGAAGGCCAACTATGGAACTGAGACCAAGTGCTTGAAACATCAGCCCCCACCCCTTTTTTGACACGCTGCACTACCTACAACAGCTTAAGTTATGAGAGGAGTTAAACTCCTTTTTTATACTAAAAAATCGAGAAAATTCAACAGTGGCTGCCTACGGTTGGTAAACGATCAGCCAGCGCCCCTTGTCACAGCCTGAGGTAAGGCTCTTTACATGAGCTGAGGCTGATTCTTTCCTGAAACCTCTAAAATCCGTTTACTGCCTGTTGATCCTGCAGCAACACGATTACTCAGGGATTTTACACCCTTTTTGCCCCTTGATCTGCCAGCTGCAGCTGCAAACAGAACCGTGAGCTCAAGGCTATATTACTACAATTTCATCTCTGCCGGTCTCCCATCTACTTAAATATCATGCACAAAATGTTGCTGTTATGCTTATTTGATGACTCAACAGAAAAGATAACACTTTGGAGTCTAACTTTTAGTCCGAGGCAGGCTTCCCTTCAAGCTGTGCTGCTGGATCTATAAATGTGTAAATAGTTTAGCTCTGTAATACCTGGTCAGCCTGCTGTCCCCTCAATGTTTAACTAGGTGCTAAGGAGCAGAGAGGCCGTGCTTTCTCTGTTTTAACTCCTTTCCTCTGGAACTCCATCTCCTAGGATCTCAGAGACGTCTCCTCTCTTTACTTTCATTTACGAAGGTATTGGAATTCCTATTGTAAGCTAATCCAGTGTGAATCCTCCAGGCTACCGCAGTCTAGTGATGAGAGAGTCAGTGAATCTTGCAGTGAGGGCAGCTGTTCCTCGGAGAGCCTTTTACACTGAATGGTCCAAATTGTCTCATCAAAAGAACAGACGACCAGAATATCATATTTTCTAAACAGATTTTAAGAAAACAATAGGCATTGATAAAACCTATATGTTTGACCTCTTGCAGGTTACATTGACATAGATGCACAACCTCCACGCACATTGACAGAGACAATAACATTTCTTTATATAGCACTTTATAATCTAGACGCCTAAAAGTATTAAAACAAATATACGCCGTAAGGGTTCAAAGTAAAATATTTATAAGAACCCTGCAGCGTGAGGCTAGTCTCATTTAGAGGCTAACCTATCCTTCACAGTTCCACACAGGTTTATAATATACCATTTTAGCACAACCTACTATATTAACACAGCCAATAGACACATATTCCCGGGTAAAGCGATGGTGGTTACCAATCACTTAATCCAATCAAATTGTCTCTAAACATCAAACTATATTTGGACATAATATTGCAAAATATGCAGCTAGCAGTGCAGCAGAATAACACGCAGGCATATAACTCGTGGTTCCCGTTATTTCTCAGGTCATGCGAGTTCAACAAAAACAGGTCAACCAGACAGCGGACATTGGCAAGGGCTTTTTAGTAAGTGACACAGAACAAACCCAAAGAACCTGGGGGGATATTCACAAGGAAGTGGCAGAGAGAGGCGTTAGCCTTCTTGGCTTAACGCCACTCTTGCCACTTCGGAAATGATGGCTGCACCATATGCACAAGGACATGGTGCAGCCTTGCTTTCCTCCCTGCGATGGCGCTAAGTTCACAACTTAGCACCAACGCAGGCACCCTTGCACCAGAGTTCAAGAGTGTCTGCAAGCAGGGAGGTTTGTTTATGTAGAGGAAGGTGTCCCTTCCTGCATATAAACAAACCTAAAATGCCAGTTTGTAACTTGCATGTGTGCTGCTTCATGCAGCACATATGTAAGTTACAAAACGGTATTTGAGGTTTGTTTATGTACCGGAAGGGACACCTGTACGTAAACAAACCATGGCATTTTGCATTTTCCATGTGTGCTGCACAAGGCAGCACACATGGAAAATGCAAAAACGAGGATAAATAAAGCATTTCTCCTTGTATCGCCAACTTAAGACCAGGGTTATCCTGGTCTTAAGTTTGGCGTTAGCTCCTATTTACGCTGCCCATGTGAATAGGGTGCAGCATAAATATCAATGGGTGTTGCGATGGAACGCCCACCACAACACCCACTGCACGCCCCTTTCACGCTAAACACAGCGTGACAGCGTTAAGCCACGTTTTGTCACCCCCATACATGAGGGTGACCGAAGCCCTTGGGGGCTCACCTGTCATTGGCGACAAAAGAGAAGATTTGGAAGGGGGAGTATGTAGAGTTACTGCAGCTTCTTCAACGAGAGCTGACGGCAAAGGAAGGGTCGAAGAAGGAGGAACAGGAGTTGGCCAGGCGTCCCAAAGTGCCCCTCACAATAGAGAACTGGTCCGCGGTGTTATTGATTTACGCTAGCGTATATTGCGAGAAGTACCCGGACAGGTCCGTGGCTCTTTTTAAATATATGGACGTGGTGCGGCGGGCGCAGGTAACGTACGGCGGATATGCTTGGTCCCATTATGATGAGGAGTTCCGGGCGCGGATTGCGTCGGACCCCGAGGCGAAGTGGGGTGAGCTGGATTCGGATTTGTACCAGCAGACGATGGGCGGTGCTAAGATTGAGAACACCGTGTATACGGCCAGTGGTTTGCCACTAGCGCCGTACCCCCTTTTTGGCCCGCCCCACCCGTGAGGGGGGTGCGGCAGGGGGCGTCCACCGAGCAGCACACCGTCGGGGCCTGCTGGGACTTTAACAGGGGCGCGTGCGGCAGGCAGGCGTGCCGTTTCAGACATGAGTGCTCCAAGTGCGGACGGAGACACCCGGTGGTGCACTGCTGGGGGCTCGGAGGGGGCCCTGCCCAGGGGCAGCAGACTGCAGCTGTGGGGGCATAAACAGGTGGGAGGGGGGAGGGAAGGGAGGATCGGGATCCATGGGCAAAGGCTTATATGCCGGTTAGGGCGGACCGGATGGAGCCTTTGCTGGCGGCCTATCCGCGGGTGGAGGATGCGGCCGTGTTGCGCTGGGGTTTCAGGGAAGGTTTTCGATTGGGCTACAAAGGTCCTCGGATCGCAAGGTGGGCTGACAACTTGAAGTCCGTCAACACACACAAAGGCATTGTGAGGGAGAAGTTGTGGAAGGAGGTGAAGGAGGGGCGGATGGTAGGCCCCTTTACCGAGCCGCCGCTGCCAGACTTGACTTCTCCGATCGGGGTGGTGCCCAAGAAGGAGCCGGGGCAGTTCCGACTAATTCCGCATTTGTCCTGGCCAGAGGGGGCGTGGGTGAATGGCCACATAGCGGCGGAGCTTACGTCGGTGTCGTATTCGTTGGTAGACGTGGCGCAGAAGTTGGTGACGGCGGTCGGTCGGAGCACCCTCATGGCAAAATGCGATATCAAGTTGGCGTTCCGCTTGCTACCGGTTCATCCGGCGGATCACCAGTTGTTGGGGATCCAGTTCGATAGAGGCATTTATGTGGATAAAGCGCTCCCCATGGGGTGCTCGATATCATGTGCGTTGTTTGAGAGGTTCAGCTCCTTTTTGCAGTGGGCTTTTTCCTGGCGCACAGGCTCAGAGACGGTGACGCATTATCTGGATGATTTCTTCCTGGTCGGGTGGCCTGTTTCGACGGACTGCCAGTGGCAGCTGAATGGTTTTACGGATCTCATGGGCTACATGGGAGTGCCCCTGGCGCCAGAGAAGACGTACGGTCCCAGTACGGTGCTGTCATTTCTTGGTATAGAGCTCGACTCAGCGGCCATGGAAGCACGCCTGCCAGAGGATAAATGGGCGACTATGTTGGAGCTGGTGGGGTCCATGTTGGACAAGCGTAAAGTGACCGTGCGGGAGGTGCAGGTCTTGTTGGGGCATTTGAATTTTGCGTGCCGGGTATTTCCGGCTGGATGGACGTTTTGCCGTCGGCTGGGTTTGGCATTGTCCGGTTTGACGCTGCCGCATCATCACTTGCGGTTGACGGCGGGGGCGAAGGAGGATTTGCGCATGTGGCAGGTGTTTTTGGGACACTTCATGGGGGTGCCCATGGCTCTGCCGGAGGATTGGGAATGGGACGTCACGATGTCATCAGACGCGGCGGGGGTCGGCGGTTTTGGACTGTACTGGGCAGGGCGTTGGTGCGCAGAGCAGTGGACGTCCCATTGGCAAAACGGCGGGCGGAGTATTGCATTTCTTGAATTGTTCCCGTTGGTGGTGGCGGTGACTGTGTGGGCGCAGGAGCTAGCGCATAAGAGGGTGCTATTTTGGGTGGACAATATGTCTGTGGTGCAGGTGGTTAACAGGCAGTCGACCAGGGATCCGCAGGTGTTGAAGTTGATGCGTGTTTTCGTGCTGCGTTGTCTGGAGCACGATATATTGTTTCAAGCTCGACATGTGCCGGGAGTGGACAATGACATTGCGGATGCTTTTTCTCGTTCACAGTGGCAGAGGTTCCATGGGCTAGCCACGGAGGCGGACGAACACAGGACGCCGGTGCCAGCATGCTGTGTTCAGTGGGAGGCGCCGGGTCATTCAGCTGGTGAGGGCGTCGGTTGCGGCATCCACCTGGAAGGCTTATGAGCAGGCTTGGCAGGAGTTTCGGCGTTTTGGAGCGGTAAGGCAGGGGGACTGGTGGCGGCGGGAGGAGCAGGTGGTGCAGTTCCTGTTGAGTTTAATGGACAAGGGGCTTTCGAGGGTAACGATCGCGGGGAAATTGTCGGCGGTGGCTTTCATGGGGATGTTCTGGTGGGGTTATACGCCGTCGGCGGGGGAGTTGGGGGCGCGTCTCTTGGAAGGATGGGCAAGGGAGAAGGGGGTGCACGTGAGTAGGCGGAGGCCGATTACCGAGGAAATGTTGGGGTTGCTGGTGCGGACCTTGCCGTCGGTTTGTCGGGATTCGGGGGAGACTGTGTTGTTTGCCACACTGATGTCGTGGATGTTTTTTGGAGCCTTCAGGGTTTCGGAGTTGGTAGGTCTTAAAGGGGGACCTGGTGTGTTGTGGGAGGATGTGGACGTCCGGGAGGAGCAGGAGGTGGCGGTGCGATTGCGTCGATCGAAGACAGATCAGCGGGGTGCGGGTACATGGGTGGTGTTGGGTCCGGGGGGGTTCTCGGCGGTGTGCCCAGCGGTGTGGGGAAGGCGTTTGGCGGCGGGCAGGAGGACCTTGTCTGGGGAGGTTTTTGGTCGGGGGGGATGGAAGAGTGACTGCGGCTCAGGTGATGTGGGTCCTGCGGCACGCCCTACGGAACATGGGTGAGGATCCCAGGGCTTTCGGGACGCATTCATTTCGCATCGGGGCGGCGACGGAGGCGGCGCGTCGAGGTTGGGGGACGGAGGATATCAAGCGGTTGGAGCGGTGGAAGTCGGACTGCTACAGGACGTATGCGAGGATGCGGGAGGTAGGGGCGGAGTGATGCTGTGACAGAGTTTCCCGCCTCTTACATGTGTGTCTTTTCAGGTGCGGTGGTGGGGCCACCTGCGGCGGCACTGGACATTTACATTGTAGGCCATTCTTTTGTGAAGAGAGCCGAAAGGGCAGAATGGGACAAGCACCGGAACCTTAATTTGGAGTTGGATGAGCGGTTATTTAGTTGTCATTGGTTGGGCAAAGGGGGGATGCGCTGGCACGAGTTGGTGCCGGCATTAAATAAAGTTGTGCACGGGGGGGTGTCTGGATGTGGTGGTTATACATTTGGGATAAAATGACCTGGTCCAGTGTAAGGGGTTAGCACTGGTCAAACAGATGAAGAGAGACTTGTTGGAGATAAAGGGCAAATGGGCAGGGTGTCATGTGATTTGGTCAGACTTTGTTCCCAGAAGGTGTTGGCGGGGGGCAGAGAGGCCAGCAGCTATAGATAGGACAAGGAAGACGATTAATAGGGAGATGAAGGAGTTTTGTGCAAAGGAGGGATTGGGTAGGATGGAGCACCCGGAGTTACGATATGGGGCGGTGTACTTTTTTAGAGAATATGGCGTACATCTGTTCAGGTATGGGATGGTGCTCTATATCGTTCAATTGAAGGAGGCGCTGGATCAGGCTATTGGGGTGCGTATATACCCGAAGGTGTAGGTGTCCTTTGGGGGGGTCGAAAGTCGGCACTGCGACTTTCAAGTGCTGTTTTCCTAGTCCACGGGGAAGTCAGGGTAGGAAGGACAGGGGTGCGTCTACAGGAGGGGGGAGATATACAGGCAAAAAGGTATTTAGTCAGGTAGTTAGGCACTGGGCAGTTTGGTATATTGCGGTTATAATTTTCTTGAGGGAACTATTTTAGGGGTGGGGGTGGGGGGCTGTTAGGCAGTTCATATTTAGTGAGGTTTAGTTTTGTACGGCACAGGCCAAAGGATTTGTGTTTTGTAAGGTGCACCTACTTCCAATAAAGCTGCCTTTGTCACACCTTATTTTGTGTCTGTGGTCGGCTGTCTTCCCCCCCTCCCCCCCCTCTCCCGATGGGCCCCAATAGGGCTTTGCGGGGGAGCGGCCGACCAGCGGGAGGCCTGTTACCCCCAGGGGTTTTGGGGCACCGGGAGGGGGGGGGGGCAGGGGAGAGCAGAGCCAGCATTTTGCGGGGCTGGGCCCCTCTAAGGGGAAGGTTAGTAGAGTGGGCTTGTTTTGGGCTGGTTGGGCTCATTTGGGCTGGGGGGAGTTTATAGCCGGATATTTTGTGTCGCTTGTCACCATTTTGGTGGCAAGTGACACAGCAGCCGGGGGAGCCTTTAGCGAGCGTTTTCCCGCCCTCCCGCCCTTTAAGCCTGGTTTTGCTTGGTTTTTGGGTGTTTTGGGGGTTTTCAGGGTTTTTTTTGGCAGGTGTGGAGGGGTTTTTTGTTGAGGGGTTTTCTTGTTCCGGTGCAACATAGGGAATTGTGTTGTAGGGGTTACCGTGTCGCTGGAACAGGTGCTGGTGTGTTGCTTGTTTGGGGGCGTTTTCCTAGTTCATATTTAGTGAGGTTTAGTTTTGTACGGCACAGGCCAAAGGATTTGTGTTTTGTAAGGTGCACCTGCTTCCAATAAAGCGGCCTTTGTCACACCTTATTTTGTGTCTGTGGTCGGCTGTCTCCCCTCCCTCTCCCGGTGGGCCCCAAAGGAATCCATGTCCACAAATCGAAACATATAGTGCTGACGCACACAAGTAGCAAACATGCCGGCACACCTAGAGGCCTGCATAAGACAGAAACAGTCAGACTGCCACAAACACCGAGAGGCTGGGAATTAATGGGAAGAACGAGATGGGGAAATGAAGAAAAAAATAAAACTTCCCATGACAACACAAGCATACAAGTAATAACTTATAGTGAGAACACTGTACCCCGCTGGTGATAAGTCTATGTGATCACAGGCTCGCTGATACTGACACTCAGTCAAAACATGTTGCTGAGCACAGATTGATTTTAAAAGCTTCCATCGGAGCTAATATAACTTTGAAAAAAGATTTGACTATCTGCTTTCGAAGCTCCATTCTATATTGGAATCAAGGAGGCTCTGTAACCCTTTATTCATGCCAGCTATTTCATGTATCCCTTTGGCATACCATCCCATGTTTTGTAAAATGTAATGGGCTTTTATCAACTACATTTCTATATGAATTATGACAATGCTTAAGATTACTTTATCATTTATTTTAGTTATTGCTTTAAATAGGAGATATATGCTTTGAGCATGAAGACGAAAGTGCCTGGCAAATCGTGCAGCAATGTAATCTATTACGTTTATTCCTTTACTTTGTGCCTCTGTACTTTTTCTTTTGGCAGTAGTTTGACGGTGCCTAATCACTAAGTACCCCTAAACTCCAGTTGCCAGTCCTTAAGGTCACCCTTTTCGATTTAGGCGAGACCCCCCCTTTTGTTTCCATACCCCATAGTCTCAAGGTTGTTAGCACTAATGCGTTCCCTGCCCCCACTTAAGCCCTTGCTAGTTGCTCGTGGCTAATCTTTTTGTTTTAGTTGCACCTGGGAGACTACACTACCAGGTCCCTGGATAAACTGAAGTCCAAAGGTTCAGGAAAGATCAGGCTTCTTGTTTTCCTTTTTTTTTTAAAACACAGGGCGTTATTTACAAGGAATTAACGCAGCACGGTGCCACAAGCCATTTGGCTGCGCCATGCTGTGTTAATTCCAAGCAAAAGGATATGTCATAAATTCAACAATATTGCGGATCCCTCTGCACAGGGTGCCTGTGTCATGGGAAGATTGTTTTTTGTGTTTTTCCTGCACAAAAACAAGTGACCCCTTCCTGCACAAAGACAATCACAAGAGTTGATTTTCTTTTACTTTGCAGGGTGGCTTTTCGTGTCCGTGTAAATATGGTGCAGCAAAATACGCCATCTGTGCGTCACAAAAAGAGACACACTGGTGGCGAAATGGGCTTGTACATAAGCCCCATAACATTTGTGAACATTACAAGCATGCACGGCTTAAATCTGACAAACATTTCAATCTGACAAACATTAGCCTGGGTCAATTCTGGTAAAACGTTACTACTAAAGGTGGCTTGTTATTTTCGTTATCCATAACTGTTCGTGAACATTTACCTTAATGTAAGAGTGACTTTACAAGACAGATAATCAGTGCTACCCACAGAGGGCAACTCCATTCCCTGCTTCTTTGTCCTACTCTTTCTTTGGGTAGAAGCTTCTGTGTAGGGACTCCAGATAGTTTCCAACTTGCGTGGCCCAGGGGAGAGCTAGCCTCACCCGCTGCATATGGGCAGGGGACTCTGCATGGCATTCAGTGAACTCACCTTCCCATACTTCTCTCTGAGGAGAAAAAAACTGACCAACCCTGATAGGCTGGCCATTTGAACTGGAAGGATGAACTGGACACTTATTAGAAATGGGTATCTGCCAAACTGCCTGGTAATTTAAGCATGTGTTGCAAGCCAGCCTCATTAGACCCATACTGCCTTCGAGAGTCACTATATCTGCTTCACCAATCACCAGAAGCTCAAGTAGGGCTTCTAATTAATCAGCATTAATGATTGCTGCTGCCTGCAAACATATGAGCTCCTCAAACAGAATGGAGGTGACCTCCAAGATAGATTGCTTGCTACAACATTCAGCTGAGACTGTGGTGACTCTTCCTTGAGAGCACAGTTCCCTCTGCAATAACATTTATTTCTTTCATCAATGTTATCTTGCTTCTTTGACCTAGTCAAATGTAGCAGTTCAGCACATTGTTGGCTAGCCAGGTAAATTAGGAGAATCCTTGTAGTCTATTGTGAGTTCTCTATGGTCTTTGGCTTGTGCCCCTTCGTCTGTTGTGACACTTCGAGGTCACTGTACCTCCCAGATACTCACTAGCTGACACAGTTCAGGACACAAACCCTTTTCCACCCATTGAGATTGTAGTTGACATTGTATGCTTTGATGTGTGCTCTTTAACTGTTCATGAACCTTTGGGGCCTCACGTTTAAATCAATACGAGATAATAACAAAGCAACCCGTTGGGGAACGAAGATTGCTTCCCTCCACTTTGCTTTGTGACAGTTTAAAGCTTTATGAATGTAAGCTGGTTGGAAACCTTGTCTTTCTATGTCCGTCCTCTATTACATTGGTCTCTGCCTTTCTATTCTAGGTGTGTTCCTAGCTAACCAGTTCATTGTATTGTTACCGTATTACATCTGTTTATTTTTTTGTGTCACAGAACGCAAAGTGTACAGTGTATAACTAAAGAGGATGGATTTACTTTCCTACCCTATTTTAACCCTAGAGGCAAATGAGGAAACCAGTTGTTTCTGGATCAGGAAGCCATACCCACACTATGCAGCATGTTTCATCATCAGCGACCTCACCCCACCCTGGTAAGACAGCACTTCCTGGGCAGACACTACCTTGTTTATGAGGGAGTATTGCTTTATGTCACACTCCCTATTCTTGTTGTTACGTAGCAGTAAAACCACTTCCTGATTTATTTGTCTGAGAGTTCCCAGTGTACAACACCTTGTGTGGTTTCCCTCAACTTTCTGACTTCCATCATTCTGTTTTTGCTGGACTCTGCGTACTTACCCATTGCTAACCAGTGTTAAAGTGCTTGTACTCTCTCCTTAAAACATGATAAAATTAGCTTGCACCCATTTGGCACTTCCAATCTTCTTGTACGTTCTTAGCAAAGTGGTATTACATCTACCCAAGGCTTGTAAATGAAATACTACTAGTAGGCTTGCTTTTCAAAGGACAAGGGAACCCAATATGCAATTGGTCAGGGACCTTTGGTATGTATATAATTACTACAGACAATGGTCCCCAGACAACTTCTTAATATCTTGAGTGATAAATATAGACTAAATAGATTCTATATTCTTTGTCCAGCCGGACAGGATTTTAATATTCAATTAGTACATAGAAAAACATTCATAAACATTCAAGTGGGACACAACCAGAGTCCTACTACCACATTTGGACAAACAACAGTTAAGGGAAAAGAAGGTGTAAAGTCACAGTTAGTCGCTAGTTGAAATGTCCAAGTAAACCAGGTATAATTGCTCCCTTCACACGTCAATGCAGATAAATTGCGATTCTCCTATTAACATGACCAGAGAATCTGGATTTCATTAAAGACACGGAGGTTGACATTATGCATTATCCTTTAATGCAACTCACAAGCAGCCGCACTACATCACAAAGGATACATTTCTAGAGTTTACATAACACAGGATAAAGGATGTAACCAGGAAACAGTCTGCCTCTTTTAAAAGAATCGCAGCAGGAAAATTTCAGCAAATGGCGGGATCCAACTTGAACTTGCGAATGGAGAAGAACTTAAAAGGGAAGGAGCGAAGGTAGGAGCCTTCTTAGGAGACAGGAACAGACCATTAAACGGAATTATTACCTGGAAAGGAGACAAAAACAGGATAAGGAACCATTTTAAGGAATAAAGTCAAGAGAAAAAACAAGCCAAGAGAAACAATTTACATACGGCATTGATAACAATAAACTCATCAACAATTGATGTTAACAATACACTTATCAGCAATTTAAAAAAATTGAAACATTGTGAAAGGGAGGAGAGGGAGGGATAATGTCAGCCTCCATTTCTTTAATAAATTCCAGATTCTCTGGTCATGTTAGTAGGAGAATCGCAATTTCATTACAAGACAGGAGGCTACATTATGCATGTTCGTAGCCCCGAAGGACAACATCAGACATATGCTCGATAGGTTTGCAATAATGACGAGCAAAGGTGTTAGCATTTGACCAGTCTGCAGCTTTCAGGATATCGTCTAACTTACTACCAGACTAAAATGACTTACTGGCCATAGCTCCTCTAATAGAATGGGCCTGAAAACTGGAGAGATCAATACCAGCAAGACTTATAGTTGACTTGACCCATCTAGCTATGGAGGAAGAGGCAGCAGGTTTAAAAGGCTTAACAAAGGAAATCAGAAGTTAATTAGTATCGCTAGGGCGAAGGTCACTCATCCTAGAGTCATACTCTTTCATACAGGCCACCACACAAAGTTTAGGGAAAAGGTCAAAACGAGGGTAAAAGATAAAATCTGACATGGTTTTAGTTCTTCTTAGAATCTCAAACTTAACGCCAAACATATCATAACACCTATTTGAAATATCTAAGCTTTTGATGTCAGAGACTCTTCTTTCGGAGATTAAACATAAGAGGGTAGCAAGTTTGAAGGAGAGAAATTTCCTGTTAAGGGAAGAGTTATCGGGCCAGGAGGAGAAAAGATCTAGAATAGCTTTAACATCCCAAAGGGTTTGGTACTTAGGTCTAGGGGGTCTCCTTAGTCTAATACTCTTGAGGACCCTACAAATGATAGCATTCTTACCTACCGATTTACCGTTGATGGGTGAATGGCCCGCAGAAATTGCGGATCTAAAACAATTAATTGAACGATAGGAGAGACCTCTGTCAAATTGTTCGACAAGAAAGTTCACGATATTGACGACAGGAGTCTCCACGGGATCCAGACTCCTTTCCAAGCACCAACAAAACCATTTTCTCCAAATGCTGTTGTACCTAAGGTGCGTTCCCGGGGCCCGGGATTCCCCGAGAAGAGAGAGAGCTGACGGCGAAAGTCCAGACTATTCGTTAGATTGCCTGACACTTTCCAGGCAAGAAGGTTCAAACTCCCCGAGAGGATAAGATGATGATCTTCCCCGTCTGCATTTGAAACCAGACCTATGACTGCTGGGATCAGGAAGGGAATGTCACATGCGAGCTCCAGGACTGTCGGGAACCAGGCTTGGGACGGCCAAAAGGGAGTTATTAAGATCAGAAAACATTCCTCCGTCCTGACCTTCTGAAGGACCCTCTGAATCATGGCAAAGGGAGGGAAGGCACAACCGAGGAGGTGAGACCAGGGTTGGAGAAAGGCGTTCACAGCAAGAGCGCCCGGGTCTGGCATCCAGCTGAAGTAGTTCGGTAATTGGAAGGTCAGTCTGCTGGCAAATAAGTCCACATCTAGGGGACCCCAAAAATGGAAGAGGGCGTTGAATATGCTCACATTGAGCTTCCAATCGGTGAAGTCTAGGAGGAATCTTGAGTACCAATCTGCAGGCAAATTGGATTTTCTGGGGACGTATTCTGCCTTCAGGGAGATTTTGTGTTCTAGGCAGAACAACCAAAGTTTTTTGGCTAGATTGGAAAGGTCTGCAGATCTTGTGCCGCCAAGGCGATTGATATAAGCCACAGCAGAAATGTTGTCTATCTTCAGAACAACGGACCTCCCCTGAAAGGAGTGTTTGAAGCTCATACGTGTGTATAAACCAGCAGTGAGCTCCAGAAAGTTTATATGATGTGTGGATTCCGTTAGGGTCCAAACCCCGCCGGTGTTTTGGTCTTGCAAACGCGCACCCCAACCATGAAGGCTGGCATCCGGTTCCAGGATGAATTCCGGGGCTGATCCGAAGATAGCTTTGCCATTCCAGACATCTAGGTTCTCCAGCCACCAAAAAAGCTCCGCCCTGGCGTCCGGGTCCAGAGTCACAAGGTCTCCACACCAAAGACCTGAATTGAGGGCTTTCCTCTTTATTCTCTGAAGAGCGCGGTAATTCAGAGGCCCAGGGAAGATGGCTTGGATGGAGGAAGAGAGAAGGCCAAGAAGTCTGGATAGTTCTCGAAGGGTTAGAGATTCTTGTTTTAGCACTGATCTGATCTCCTTTCGGATCTTGGCAATCTTTTATGGCAGGAAGGAGGAGAAGACAGTTCAAGGTGTCTACCGTAAAGCCAAGGAACTTCAGGGACTTGCAGGGAGAGAGAATGGACTTTTCTCTGTTTATGATGAAACCAAGACTCTCTATTAGATTCATGGAAGTATTCAGATCTCTGACGAGGTCTGAGTGGACTTGAGACATGATAAGGATATCGTCTAGGTAGATGATAAGGCGGATGCCCCTTTCTCTCAGGATAGAAACAATGGTCTTCATAATCTTGGTGAAACACCAAGGGGCAGAAGAGAGGCCGAAAGGCAAGGCTTGAAATTGGAATAGACGATCCTTCCAAGAGAATTGAAAGAAGGGTTGGTGATCTTTGGCCATGGGGATGGTAAAGTAGACGTCCTTCAAGTCCAATTTGACAAGCCAGTCTCCTTTGAGAAGGAGATCCCTGAGGAGGTGGATACCCTCCATTTTGAAGTGACGATAAACCAGAAATTTGTTGACTTCTCGAAGGTTTATAACTGGTCTCCAACCCTTGTCCTTCTTTTGGACCAGAAAGAGTGTGCTTATGAATCTCGCTAGAGACCATGTAACTTCTACAATGGCGCCCTTTTGGTGCATAGAAAGGATTTCTTCTTACACGATTTTCTGGTGTTCTTCTGAAAGCATAAAGGGTTGGGGCAAGTGTGACTGGAAGGGGACCTCTACAAAATCTATTCTGAAGCCCAGAACAGTCTCCAGAACCCAGGGGTCCTGGGTAAGGGATTCCCAAACATGATAAAAATGCTTTAGCCTGCCCCCTACCTTGGGAGGGGAAGAAGAAGAAAGAGGAAGACTTACTTGAAGGGTTGGAGGTGTTGGGAGTACCACGTCCTCTTGAACCTCTGTTTCTAGGATCTCTTCCTCTCTGGGGATAGAAAGGTTGTCTTGGTGGGTAGAAATCTCTACCTGGTCCTCTGAAGGTGGAGAAGGGTCGTTGGTAACCTCAGCCGGAAGAACGACCCCTTCTGCCGGCCTGACCAAAAAGTTTTGAATTAAAGACACGTTTGAGGTTGTTTTGGGCCCTGTCGAGAGCAGTAAAGGTTGACACGTATTTGCCAATTATTTTAATCATATCCTCCCCGAAAAGGGGGCCTTTAGGATTCTCTGAGGGTTCCTTCTCGGCCAAGTCCCCCAGTTTGGGGTTGATCTTGGTTAGAATAGATCTCCTCCCTTCAATATTGAGGCTGGAATTTGCGTTGCCGAGGAGCACAAGTGCCCTTTGGCTCCAGCCACGAATGAGGTTGACATTCAAGGGAGTAGAGGAGAGGTGGGATTCCTCAGCCAGGTCCAAAATTCTAGTGAGTGGCCCAAGCACATCTAGAAGACGATCCTGACAGCCCTTAAGGGCTCTTTCCAGACCTTTTCTAGGGTCTCTCCCAAGCTTGAACAGGAATTTGATAAGGTCGGGATCGAGGTTAGGAGTTTGACACACCTTCTCTTCAATAGTAGGTCTGGGAGATTCGGATCTCATGGTGTTGCGAGTGTCTCTATCAAGTAGGTTCCTTATCCAACGGGTGACAAAGCAGGAGACATGCTCTTGTGGGAACCACTTCGAACTATTAGGACGAGAGATGTTAAGGGGGGAAAACATCTCCTCTCCGAGTGGGTTGAAAATCATATTTTTAGAGATTGGTTCGGGGTCAGGTTGGGAATTAAAGTCAGGGTCGACCTCATCTAGGTCTAAGACGAACTCGTCGTCAAGATCCCTTGAGACACCTTCTTCAGAAGATGTAGAGTCAAAGTCATTATTATTGTTAGCACTACTCCAAAGTGTGTCGCGAGGGACACCGTTCAAATTTGTGCTCCATGGGCACCATTCAAAGAAGTGTCGCGAGGGACATCAGGGTCAAGTGAGGCGCGGTGGCCTCCCATCCAAAGTGAGGTGCTAGGACCTTCCGATCCAGAAGAGGTGCTAGGGCCTCCTGTAGTGCTTTGGTAAGATACATCACAGTGCTTCGACTTTTTGGTCCTCTTACCGTTGATGCGATTAGGGGGGGTTCCTGGCCATCAAGCGGTCTTTTGGAGGACTTAACCTCTTTCAGGGTTACCAGCATAGAGGATTTGATCTCCTGATGTAGGAATTGTTTAAGGGATTGGTTTACTGGTGCAGGAGAACTTGCAGTAGCATCATCAGACTCAAGGTCAGGCATGGTGATGTTTAGTCCTCGAGCAGCAAGGTGTTAGACAATGTTTAAATTAAATGGTACAGAGAAGGGGTAAGACTAAAAATTAAGTAATGAGAGAACTTACACAAGAAAGTCTCTATGAGAATGCTATAATTATTATTATTATTTTTTTTAACTAAAGCTTTCTGCTGGTGGTAAAACACTATTTATCTTATTAATCTTATTATCCCCTTTTTTTTTTCAGTGTAAAGAACTGTTAAAGGCTAGTAAATCAGCAGCGTAATAGGCAAAGGTCTCTGGCAAAGGTCTCCGGCAGCGGCTGAGAGCGATGTAACTGACAAAAAAATCGCTCGAGCTCAGCCGCCGCCGGAGTTAGAGGAATGCGCTTAGGGAATGTGGCACGCAACGAGAGTGTTGCTAATGTCCAATCCTCTAAATCGGTGAGGCGGTAGCAGGCATTAGACCGGGTACAAGGCTGTCGATTCACATCTGGGGTGTGAAAAGCGTCCCGAATCAGTCTCCGAAATGGACTGTGGATATGCCCGCAAGCTCGCGCTGAGAGGTGTGCGTAGGAGAGGTAGGAGCGGGCTCACTCGAGTATCGAAAAGGCCATCAGAGAGGGCTCAAAGGTGGGGAGGGGAAGGGGACAACCATAAATTGGAAGTCGAGGTAGTGGGGGTGGGCGGGGGAAACCGGCGCCACCACGGAAGGAAGGGTAGATAAACCAGACTGTATAGGCTTAGAACAATAAGACAGTACAAGCATAAAAGGGTTAAACAAGGCAATTATAAGCCTAAATCGGTAACTGTAAGCTTAAAACGACAAACAAAGTAAATTAGAGAGAAGTAAAAGGCAGTGACTTATCTGGTTGCGAGCCGCTTTTAAGAGAGGCAGACTGTTTCCTGGTTACATCCTTTATCCTGTGTTATGTAAACTCTAGAACTTTATCCTTTGTGATGTTGTGCGGCTGCTTGTGAGTTGCATTAAAGGATAATGCATAATGTAGCCTCCGGTCTTGTAATGAAATCCCAAGTGCCAGTTACTACTGCCATAAGCTGCTTGTTTGGGACTTTTCTTGAACACGCGTCGTTGGTGCCAATCCCAAACACCACTCACTACTGGTAAAACATCTTAACAGTTGTTCCATGACTGTTAGGCAAGGGCAACCCCTCCAAGGATTGTAGTAATCTCCACAGTAACTGCACTAGAATCAGCAGTAGAAAGTCATATGAAAGTCAAACGCCCTGGTCTACAGGCTCTCCTGTTGACAAAGGACACTGGTGGGGCTGACCAGAGAGTATTTATAGTAATCCTCAATTCTAGTTTAAATTCCTTACTTAGTTAAATCCTTAGTTCCAGTAGCAGGGTAATCCTTCAGCAACACGCAGGTTCTTTTAAATCATCGCCAGTGTTGTAAATAAAAGATCTTCTGTAGCCAAGTGATGTATAGGTATGTTGTAGATTTATTCATAAGATAACAGCATCAGATAAGTTACTGGAAGATGTAAAGTCAAGTTGATGTCCCACCAGGAACAGCCTCCCTGCTGCTCAGCCTGCTCACTCCAACTAACACTCACAACCTCACCAGGCAACAATGCATTCCACGACATCATCAATCAACCAACATTGCAGACATCTCCAAGCACACCAACACTCATTCTGGCTGAGCAGAAGGGAAGAGATACATAGGCAAGGGGAAAGGCAACAGTAGATCATAATAAAATGCTTCTCAGGTCGGCTAACACAGCTGTTCCACAATCAAATGTTCATAAAAAAGATCAACAAAGGTGTGGAGCAAAACCCTTTGGACCACTTTGCTTTTGGATCCATTTTGAGCACCAAGTGCTCCCTTCCGCACTTGACCCTCAAGGGAGGAAGGCAGAGCAGTCCAAGGTTTACTCATGTAGGTGATGAGGGCTAGTAAACCAGAAATCTATGAAGCAAACAATAACAATCAATGATGGAGGAGCTACAGTCTCTGCCACAACAACAAGTTTTTTTCTTGCGCTTGGGTTTGCCTGGGACCATATCTATTATTTTAATTTAGTTGTTTAATTTTGTTTATTTTTGCCTGGTATGTCTCGAGTTGGTTGGTGATTGGTGCAGTTCTCTCTTAGGCTTTGTGGTGTCTTGCACGGCTTTTAATAGCTACCACTGTGCAGGTGTGGACAACAGGCCCTCCTACAGCTTATCCATCTGGATCCGTCCACACACAAATGCAGCCAGTGGCTATCTATTCAGTTTTTTAAAATGTATTAACTGATATTGATATTTGAAGCATAGAACAACCCAGAACATGCCCCATGCCCAGCAACACAATAAAATAAGGGCAAAATAAATACATACCCATATACCACCCAAACATATCCATCATAGTAGTTCACGGTACTCCAACCATTTCACCCATATCTTTGCATTTCTTTTTTGGGGCATCCCCTAGCATCATATACGGTCTTCTCCTGTGACGCGCACCAGTCCATTACCTGTTTCTAGGGAGCCAGCAGGGGAGGAGAAGGCAGCCACCACCATTTAGCAATATCTCTCTTTGCCAGTCCCACTTCAATCCCCACATGTTACAAACCCCTCTGGCTCCCCCCTATCACAAACTCCACTGTCACGACCCACACATGCGCCATCTATGTAGTGGGCCTAGAGTGCAGGGCTCATGTTGCATTACCCTTGTGGCGTTGTATGGCACGCTATGATTCCCTACCGATGTCCCTCCGAGCCAGTGAATCCATTGCATTTGCATCTCTCCATGCGTTACCCCAAACCCTGTGATTCCCGAACTCTTGATTCCTCACTAGCGTCCCCCATCCCAGGACCTGTGAACCCATAGAGCTCCTTGCACCAGTTGTTACCAGGGCCTTGATGTGTTTTCCCTTTGAATCTTTGCAAGCTTTCACCCAGTATTCTGTGAGCCAATACAATGCGTTGCACTCGCTGTTACTAGGGCCTGCTGTTGTTTTCCATCCTGCACGTTCAACCATGTTTCCTGTTGTTGGTTCCAGTGTTCATGTTGCACCTGCCCGTCCTGTAAGGTCAACGAGAGTGTACTAACACATGTTTTTCTTCAACGTTTGAGGACCTTCCAGAAGGCCATGTTCCCCAAGTGCTACACTTGCCACACGTGATCTAGCTGCTTCCTTTGAGCCTTCAAGAGGGTATATAAACCCCGCCCAACCTCGAGTCTTTGCTTAGCCTCATTCCCTGAAGAATCCTGCCTGAACCAAGAAGCGCTCCAGGCTCCTTCAAGTCCATAGTGAACTGGTATTTCCTGTGGCTCACCCTCCCTTAAAGTCTCCCTCCTCTGTCCCACCTGCTCAGTTACTCTGAACCCCATGCGACTCCCTGTTTCAAGGCTTCGGAAACTTCTTCGGAATTCAGTCAAGTGGAAGAACTAGGCTAAGTACTTGATAGAAGGCTAGTGCACACTAATCCTCCTATAGTAGTTTGCAGGACCGAGCACCAGCGTCTTCAAAGACTAGAGTCTTTTCTTCCATGTCTTTTCTGTGATTTCCTCTAGCGCTTCTTGTGCATTCCTACTCTAGACCACTCCATACAACCTTGCCACTTGAACTGATTGCTCAGAGACTAAAGACTTAGGGCATGATTTTGATATTGGGGGACGGGTTACTCCATCGCATTGGTGATGGATAGCTCATAGTCCGAAATATAAATCCAATTATATCCTATGGGATATACATTTCAGCAGATGGGATATCTGTCACTGTTGTGATGGAGTAACCCATCCGCTGAAATCTAAATCAGACTCTTTAATTCTGTGTTTCTCTGATGAATAGTATTTCCATGAGAAATCATTTATGAGTGTTTTATATTTATAATAATCTTAAATCTAAAACTGTCCTCTGAGTTGATCCCCAGGAGTGTCTCATTTCATTCTGTTATTTTGGTTATTCTGCTCTCATGCCGGGCTGTGGGTTAAACCTATAAGTGTATGTAACTGAAGTCAATGCATGGTCATTGTATATTGAGGACTGATAGTGTACTGATGGTAATTACCTACTCTTGTTATTTCCAGTATATTGTGTCATTGCAAACCCAGAGGTTATGGTCCAGAGAGTATCTACTTCACAGACATAGAAGGTCTGTGGAGAGACAACATCCTGATACACAGTATCGCCCAGCTGCTGAGCAGATCCAGTATCTCAAGTTTATCTTTCATTATTTTATCCAAGCCCCCCTTAACCCTGGTGGACAGTGTGTGCTCTAAGGTTTTCTGTTTCTTGATATGTGCTGTTCTCGGGAGGGATAGGAGGTCCACCATCAGCTACAGTAATATCTCTGCAGTTGGGACTAGGTGAGTGCATGACACCACCATAATCTTGTCTCCACCGGTATTACACACCCCATCCAGGATTCCCAACAAAATGGGCAGCGGTGAGTTGTTTATGGACCTCCCCAACATCCTAGACAGCATCTCAAAGATCATGCCCCAGTATCTCGAAATTACAGGACAGTCCCACACCATGTGATAGAAGTGAGCCGGGGTCTTGGAGCAGTGCCACATGCTGGCGACTTCAGTACGCCTGTGAACCAGAGTCGCTCAGGTGTTTTGTAGATCATATGCATATAATTAAGCAATATGATATGATATAACCTGCACTCTTGTCGCCATGCAAGTGTCTCTCGAATCTCATTCTTCCATTGGCACCATCCACTGTTTCCACTAAGCTTTGAGGGGCACAAAAACAAATTAGGGGAGTGTACTATAAGGGATTTGTAAATCTGTGAAATCTCCTTCTCTGCAATAGGTCTCATAAGGATCTGGGACTCTAGGGGGCTACATTCAGGAATTTCCCCCAAGGATATTGTTCCAGGGTGTGGTACAGATGCAGGTATAAAAAACTGAGATTTATGTTGGCCAAAATCTTCCCGTAGTGCCTAGCAGGATTTAAAGTGCTCACCCTGCCAGATATCCCCCACTCTGGAGATCCCAATCCTGTCCCTCTCAATCAATCAATTAGGATTTATAAAGTGCGGCTAATCACCCAATAGGGTATCCAGGCGCTTGCAGGCCCCGCAGGCTTATTCGAACAGCCATGTCTTGAGGGCCATTCAGAAATCTGGAAGTGAGGTGATGGTCCCGTGGTGAGTGGGGAGGCTGTTCCAGGTCTTTGCTGCAATGTGGGAGAAGGCGCATCCTCCACTTCTGCTTAGGTAGATGTGGGGAGTATGGACAAGTGAAAGGGAGGCAAAGCCTAGTCTTTGTAATGGTTGGTGGAAGTTCAGGGGGTGGTTAATATAGGGAGGTCCTTGGTTGTATAGAACCTTGTGTGCATGGGTCAGCAGCTTGAATTGGCATCTCTTCTGTACGGAGAGCCAGTGGAGTTTTTCTAAAGGGGGATGTGATATGGGTTCGTCTGGGAAGGCCGAGGATGAGTCTGGCTGTGGTGTTCTGTATGATATGAAGTCTCTGTAGAAGGTGTGCTGCAATTCCTACTTAGAGGGCATTGCCATAGTCAAGTCAGCTGGTAATGAGGGCTTGTGTTACGGTGTTTCTTGTCTGTAGGGATAGCCACTTGAAGAGCTTACGTTGCATGTGCAGAGTGATCAAGCAGGAGGAGGAAACAGCTTTGATTTGTGATTTCATGGTGAGCTTGTTGTCAATGATGATTCTGAGGTTTCTGGCATGTTTGGAGGGAGTGGTTGCGGGTCTTAGGTCTGATGGCCACCAATAGACATTCCATGTGTTGCCGCTGTTGCCAAAGATCAGTATTTCCGTCTTGTCTGTGTTCAGCTGCAGGCAGTTGTTCTTCATCCAGTCGGTGGTGTTTGTAATGCTTCTGTGGAAGTTGGTTCAGGTGTTGGTGGGGTCGTCGGTTAGTGACCGGATGAGTTGGGTGTCATCTGCATAGGAAATTATGTTGAACTGTGTGATCTGACGATCTTGGCCAGTGGGGTCATATATGCGCTGAAGAGCGTGGAACTGAAGGATGAGCCCTGGGTGGGGTACTGCAGGTGATCTCCTTGGATTCAGAGGTGAAAGGTGGGAGGTGGATCCTCTAGATTCTTCCAGTGAGGAAGGAGGTGATCAATCTGACTGCTTCCCCGTGGTGGAGACTTTCGTTCAGTGTGTGGTGGGATATGGTGTCGAAGGCTGCCAAGAGGTTGAGGAGGAACAAAGCTGTTGTTTCACATTGGTCAAGGAGGGTTTAGATGTTGTATGTGGATGCAATCATGGCGGTTTCGGTGTTGTGAGTGATGCAGTAGCCGAATTAGGAGGCGTCAAGTAGCTGGTTTGGCTCCAGGTGTGTCATGAGTTGATTGCTGAGGATCTTTCACAGTACCTTTGCTGGGAATGGGAGCAGGGAGATTGTCCAGTAGTTCGCTACCCCATGATCTTATCCAGACCCAGCTTGGCCTCTAGCAGCCGAAACGTCTGTACCTCATCCCCCACTAAGCCACTCATTGACCACATGCAGCTATGCTGCCCAGTAATAAAGATGTACATCTGCCATACCCAGCCCACCATTCCATGTAAATTGAGAAAATGTTCCATTCGCTATGAGGGAAGGTAGAGCAAGTCACAAGAAGGCCTGAATGTTGACCATCAAAACTGCAGCTTTTGTAAGGGATAATTTTTTAATATGTAAAGCAGGCAGGGGAGGGCGATCATCTTAAACAAGGCGGTGTGTCCCAAAGCATTTAGAGGCAGGTTGGCCCATCAGTTGGGGTCTAATGTTAGTCAGGACAGCAAAGGGCAGACATACAAACTGCAAGTGAGACACGGTTCCAAGACCATATACATTCCTTGATACGAAAAGATCGATCTGTGCACAGACCACTCTGCCTCACTTTGCGTCCCCTTCAGGGGGACCAAAACCAATCTGGGACAGTTGATTTTAAGTCCTGATGCCTCCCAAGAGAGGCCAAGAAACTGCATCACCCCAGGAATCGTGAGTGATGGGCGTTAAATGTATAGAATCACATCGTACGCATGGAGTGCTGTGTGGTTTTCCATCGCCACCCCCCAGTCAAAGCCTCAAACCTGAGCATTGAAGCGAATCCATACCACGAGTGAATCAATTGCCAGCATAAGCAAAACCAGCACAAGCAAAAGTGGTGATAGAGGGCATCCTTGACGGATGCCCCGACCAAACATAAATTGTACAGATAATGTACCATTGACTGCACCTGTGTTTTAGGATTAGAGTAAAGCACCCTCACAAAAGCACAGAATTGTGGTCATAGCCTCACCTTGATCAACACTTCCTCCAGAAAAGCCCAAATACCTGAATCAAAAGTTTTCTCAAAATCCTAAAGAAAAAGGACCGTTTAATCCTCCAGCTGAGTAAAATGTGCGAGTGCCATGTGGACCCTGCGAAGACAATGCCTGGTACTATGGGGCATAAACCCCCAGTGATCTGGGTGAACGAGCTGTGGGGCGACTGTGAACAACTGGTTTTCTAACACTTTTGTGAAGATTTTCTCCTCGGAGTTAATGAGCTAAATCGAGCAATATGATGCACAACAATCTATAAGTTGGCCAGGCTTAGGTAGGACCAATATTGTCGGTAAGTCAAGCTCAGCGGGAAACTGTGCCATGCCAACCCACTCCTGATAGGGGCCAAGAAGGCGAGGCGTCAAATGGGCCTGAAAGTATTTATAGTATTCCATGGGGAACCCATCGGGGCCCAGAGTTTTCCATGAGTTCATATCTGAGAGGGCCAGAGCAATCTCCTCTGGATCAAGAGGGGTGGACCAAGTCCACCCTGTGGCTCGCAGAGACCGTGGGGATCAGGATATCAAACACCAAGGGTGGATTGCCTCCTTTTGAGGTCGTTCCGTAGAGGAGTATATGGATTTGTAGTACGTTGCAACATACTATATTTATGTGGTCATTAAGACCATTGTCCTTCCACGTCATCATTATGTAGGGGGCCATCACCTATGGTAAAAGCTATCACAGCTAATATGTTCCCAAAAGGGCCTCTGTGCAATTTGGAACAGCCCAACCCGGATGGAAACGATGTGAGCATGCAGTGGGCTTGTGGTATCCCTCCCTGTCATCAACCACAAAACAGTCAACCTGAAATAAGAACAACAAAACAAACAATGTCTACTTCCCCAGCCATCCCTCACCCTACATTTCTACCCAGAAGCATCTCTCAACCACTCTTCTGAACAAGAACATAACTTTGGCAAAAGATCGAAAGTTTGTACCCCTCACGGTCCCACACCATCCCACCACAGTTAAAGGGGACATTTGTGCTGACAGAATTAGAAAAAAGAAGAATCAGGTAGGACCTAGGCTCTGTCCATTGAATAAGCTGATAAATCACAAGCTGGTGCTGCTTTCGCTGGAAGGTCCCCAATCATTGAGAGTCAGGCAGCCATGACCTTGGGTCTCTGATTCCCAGTAGTTCAGAGTCAGAGTCCAGCCTAGACCCTCTGTGGCCCTGCCTTCTCTACTTCCTCCTGCAGGCCAGGAGCCCACCCCTCAACTCCAGAGGCACCCGGTGCAGGCATGTCCCCCCCATCCCTGATGCGGCCTCAGGGTCTGCTACTCTGTTGTCCATTCCCATGCAGCCTCAAGTATATCAAAGATTATTTTTTTTGAGTTATGAATGTGAGAAGTTTTGTCTTGATCGTATAATATGATTTTTAGGCCAGCTGCACCTGGTGAGTATAGTCCAGGAAAATCATGATCCATTGTGTCGCATGAACCAGGTTCCCCGCCTAGCAAGCCTCTTGTAGCATACAATCGTGGTCTCTACAGTTGAGTACTTTGGTAATAATCAGATGAGGCAGAGTGGCCTGGGCGCCAGGGACCTATGTTCCTGCTCATTTAGAAAACAGGAGGACACTTAGTGAGGGGGCACCCAAGACAAAATCCATTCCTCAAGAAAGCGCTCTGGTGTTACCCCACTATGCCCTCCGCAAAACTCACAAAGTGCAAGTTATAGTGGTGTGCACGATTCTCTGCATCCTCAGCCCTTTCTACTAGTCGCTGTGTCATGCCCATCAAGTTTGTGATCTTGGCCTGCAGCTCTCCAAATCTGTCCTCCACCATGGAGAATCATCCTTCTGCCTCCGTTGTTTGTGCGCCACCCCACCTAGGTCCTGCCGCAGGAGGGACACTTCCGCCCGACCTAACCAACCTTGGTCTCCAGCACTAACCGAGAGGATTGAATTGCCAACAAAATGGCTCCATAATCGCCTGCCAGGTAGGGGGCCTGGAAGGTGCGTTGGGTCTTGGACAATGTGTGCACCTGATGATGGGGCCGTGAAGCGATCAATCTTGGATTGGCTCTGAGCTCCAGTTGGTCTGTTGTGCCCCATGGCAAAAACAACTCCTCTAGGCCCTGGAACAGCAAATAGATCCCAGCCACTTACCCACATCTCAAAAGTCCAGGGCAGGGCCAGTCTACAGCTCCTACAAAATGGGGTGGTGATGGACGGAGTATCTGAACCAATCAAACACTCACACCCAGTCAACAGATCTGGGTTTAATCCATCACCGTTCTTTAGCCTACTCTGCCACCCCAGTTCAGACATGGCAATATGCAAATCAGTCTGACCCTGTGCCTCATGGGAACAGTCCAGCCCGAACTGCCAAGCCATGCCTTCCCTGGACAGGAAACAAGCTTCCAAGGACCGGTTTCTGGCATTACAGCCGTCTTCAACCCGGCTTGCTTGAATCCAGTGGCAAAGTGAGCAAGGGACTCACGTCTGAGCATACCCTGCCACACTTATAGCGGCCAAAAGCGGTACAAAAGGGGGTGGTGATGGATGAAGCATCTGAACCAATCAAACACTCACACCCAGTCAACAGATCCTGGTTTAATCCATCACCGTTCTTTAGCCCACTCGTCCACCCCAGTTCAGACATGGCTATATGCAAATCAGTCTGACCCTGTGCCTCATGGGAACAGTCCAGCCCGAACTGCCAAGCCATGCCTTCCCTGGACCGGAAACAAGCTTCCAAGGACCGGTTTCTGGCATTACAGCCGTCTTCAGCCCGGCTTGCTTGAATCCAGTGGCAAAGTGAGCAAGGGACTCACGTCTGAGCATACCCTGCCACACTTATGGCAGCCAAAAGCGGTACAAAAGGGGGTGGTGATGGACGGAGCATCTGAACCAATCAAACACTCACACCCAGTCAACAGATCTGGGTTTAATCCATCACCGTTCTTTAGCCCACTCTGCCACCCCAGTTCAGACATGGCTATATGCAAATCAGTCTGACCCTGTGCCTCATGGGAACAGTCCAGCCCGAACTGCCAAGCCATGCCTTCCCTGGACCGGAAACAAGCTTCCGAGGACTGGTTTCTGGCATTACAGCCGTCTTCAGCCCGGCTTGCTTGAATCCAGTGGCAAAGTGAGCAAGGGACTCACGTCTGAGCATACCCTGCCACACTTATGGCGGCCAAAAGCGGTACAAAAGGGGGTGGTGATGGACGGAGCATCTGAACCAATCAAACACTCACACCCAATCAACAGATCTGGGTTTCATCCATCACCGTTCTTTAGCCCACTCTGCCACCCCAGTTCAGACATGGCTTTATGCAAATCAGTCTGACCCTGTGCCTCATGGGAACAGTCCAGCCCGAACTGCCAAGCCATGTCTTCCCTGGACCGTAAACAAGCTTCCGAGGACCGGTTTCTGGCATTACAGCCGTCTTCCGCCCGGCTTGCTTGAATCCAGTGGCAAAGTGAGCAAGGGACTCACGTCTGAGCATACCCTGCCACACTTATGGCAGCCAAAAGCGGTACAAAAGGGTGTGGTGATGGACGGAGCATCTGAACCAATCAAACACTCACACCCAGTCAACAGATCTGGGTTTAATCCATCACCGTTCTTTAGCCCACTCTGCCACCCCAGTTCAGACATGGCTATATGCAAATCAGTCTGACCCTGTGCCTCATGGGAACAGTCCAGCCCGAACTGCCAAGCCATGCCTTCCCTGGACCGGAAACAAGCTTCCGAGGACTGGTTTCTGGCATTACAGCCGTCTTCAGCCCGGCTTGCTTGAATCCAGTGGCAAAGTGAGCAAGGGATTCACGTCTGAGCATACCCTGCCACACTTATGGCGGCCAAAAGCGGTACAAAAGGGGGTGGTGATGGACGGAGCCTCTGAACCAATCAAACACTCACACCCAGTCAACAGATCTGGGTTTAATCCATCACCGTTCTTTAGCCCACTCTGCCACCCCAGTCTGCAGCTCCACAGCCCACTTACACCAACAAGTCCGGGTGGGCAGCACATGCAGCCAGAGTGTGCCCCTGCCGACCCCCATTAGCGTCGCCCATCTCAAGCCTCAAGGAGACACAGTCTCCTTGCGCTGGGAGGTGGGGTGAAATGAGAATCCGCTGTTTGTCCACCAATGATCCCCCATTGGTTGAAAGGAGGGATGCCCCTATAGAGAAAATACTCTACTTACATACAGTCGGGCATTGACCCCTATCATCACCCTCACACCAAATCTTGTTCCTTTCTAAGCCTCCCCACACTCTGCTTACTTGTTAGGGTCTAGGGCCAGCACCATCCACAGTCCCCCTAAGCTGGGGGGGAGGCCAGAAGAGGAGAAGAAGGAAACTGGAGCATCCCCGCAGCCACTCTGGCTGCTTTCCTCTTACCCCCTGTCTTCATAAGTCCGGTGCCCGCCTTTAACTCGCGCGGGACCTGGTTCCAATGCAGCCATGGGTCCCGCTGCATACAAAGGGGCCAACTGCCTGCACGGTTTAGGAACTACTCAAGGGGAGGCTGAGAAAGGGCTGGCTCCTGTCCCCAGGGCACCCACCGCCCAAGCCGAGGGTTTGTCTGCTGCTGCTCCGGTTCCTGCTTAATGCGGTTGCCATTTTGGGCCTTTGCATCTCTCATAACATGGTCAGTTCCGGGCAGGATGATCTCTGCCGGTGCTGCTGTGCACCAGAATCATGCTGCACCCCTGGGGGGCTACTGTTGGCAGGCTTGGGCAATCCTACCAGCCCTGTCAGCACCAGGATGATCTCAGCTTTGGCACAGCTGGCGGGAACTCTAACGGAGAGTGACCACCATCTTGGCCCACGTCCGCCACGCCTTGATCCATTCTGTTTTTAAAGAGGCCTTTTAATACTACTACTGTGAGTTTCTGGTTTCACTGTTATATCCCAGCTACACTTTAAATCCTTTTTTTCTTCACAGGGGTAACCTATACTATCTAGTGCAACATGGAAAACACACATCTGCGTTGTAGCCTACTCTCCAGCTAGCTCTAAATGAGAACATTTATAAGATGGAAGTCTTATTAATGCAAGGTCTGCAGTAAAGAACAGATGCTTATATAATGCTCTCATTTTGAAACAACATTTACAACTTTTGTTTATTACTGAAGCATGGCTTTTGGAAGAATTGCATCTCTCATTGATGATTTTATCCATTAGTGGTTCAAAATATTGCTTTGACCCTACCAATGAGAAAGGTGGCAGGATAGAAGTTAAGTCTCATGAATATCTCTTGCTTACAATTGAGACATGTGATCAATTTGCCGGTGTATGGTCAATATAACCTGAAAGGAGACATGCTATAACAGACCTGAAACTGTAAGATATGTGTAATTTTAGGGGTGGTATTGCAGTCAGATGTCTAAGTGCTGTGACTGCTGTCTGAGGTTTGAATCTGTAAGATCTATGTAGCATGTAGACCAGATTTGCTTTCTGAGGTTTGGGTTCATCCAATCTGTGTAACCTGAGGGATAGTTCAGAGGCTAGAGTTTAAAGCTGATACCTTAACCTGTAAACTCAACATGTGCAAATTTGGGGATAACTTCCTGTGTGAAGTATGAGCTCATGTTTGATTTGTGTAAACTGAGATATTACATTGCTGCCAAAGCTTGAATGTTTATGATTTGAGTTATATGAACAAAGCCCACTATTCTGAAGTCAGAGTCTGTTACTTCGGTGCTGACCCGAACTAGATAAACCTCAATTTGGTGTAGAGCACTTGGATGTCTCTGAAATTTGTACTGCTTTCTATCAAAAGGGGAAGAAGGAAATTTCTTGTGATCCTTTCAGCTTCCTTGGTTGCAAATGTCAAAAAATCGGAGGGGGAAGGGATCACTTGTCCTGTGGTAACCAGGGTTTTGTTCTCTTATTCGGTTCTGGTGCCGATAAAAAACCCTCATTCACGTACCAAGGCTCGATAGGCGGCATATCTTGGTTCTCCGCCTTGTTGTTAGCGACGTGACAGCATCATCATTGGGTTTAATTGTGTGCTTCCACCACCCGGAGGTGAACCACTGGTTAGTACAGTAGTGATTTAGTAATGTAAGAAAAAGAGGGAAGGGGTTTTGTGCAGTTAAAAAAGGCTTCTATTGACCAGTGTTTGAAAAACTTTTATTGATACTGGAGAGAATGCCTTGTTAAAAAACTTAGGGTGTGCGTAGGAAACTTGGTAATGAGGTTTCCGCACTGAGTTACGTACAAAGCAAGGTCGACATGCTTCAGCCGTGAATTGCCCGCATGGGGTCATGTCGGCTTTCATCAGGACCTAATATTCACTTTAAAAAATAGGGGGGGGGGGGCGGGTGGGTAACCTCAGTTGGGGTTAGATTCTAAGAATTATTCATCTAGAATTCGTAAAGGGCTGTAAGTACCTTTTAAGGAATTGAATGTGCCTCCTCGGGCGTGCTGAGAGTCGCTTGGCCTGCTCGGTCACAGGTTCGGCACGACTTGTGCTGACACTGCCTCTCAGTCCCCGTAAAATTTGAACACAATCATACAGTGTTCCTGAAAAGCCTGCAGTGTGCCCTATATCTTTCTTATGTGAAACACATTTTTTTTTAAGTCCTAAATATCTTTCTTCTTTTTAAGTTTACTGATGCTCAAGTCTGTCTCTTCTGTTTCATGATCTATGATTGTAGGTCTTGTAAGTTGATGGGCTCTTGAAAGTGTAGTAATTCTTCTATGCCTATGAATCAATACAGGGAATGATGTCTTGTGGATGTGAAATTTGTTCCATTTATTAGATCTAAATTGTCCAGTTCGGGGTCCCCAGATTTGTTTGTGGCCTAGGGTCCAGTAATTCTTATGATGGATGCCTGTGACCTGGGCTAAACAGGCATGAATGAACTGAAAATTGTCAATCAAGTCAAAGTCGTTCCTGATAGGGGCCCCAAAATGCTTAAGATGTCCCTTCTTACTTTGGGTGCAGCGAGTAAAAGAATGACACCTTCTAGGTACTTTCATTTTCAAGATAAATTGTCAAGACATTATAGCTGCTTACACAAGAATGGACTTGTTCCTCGAACAACTGAAAATACACTTTATGCAATGCAAGAATGGTATGCAATGAGCAAGGACTGCTAATATTCTCCAACAGCAAGCAATACAAATTATATGAACATACTGGGTTTAACAACGTTTGCCTTTACGCATGTACTTATTATCAATTGTAGGTGTGATGAAACTGTTGTTAGCTTTCGCCTTACTGCTGCTGAGAAAAGAAAATGAAAGTTTACTTAAAGCTCCGAATTTGTCTACGGGAACTGTTAGTGTTTATACGACAATAATTAAATCGCCTAATCCTCCCGTACCTTAAAAATGTATTTATGAATCCTCCCTTGTGCAATGTAATCTGGTTCTCCTGTAGAGCGCTATCAAGTAATTGCAACAAGTTTCCGCTGTATAAAACTGCAAAAAATACCAGATATAGAACGATTGATTTGGAGCTTAGTAGGAAAGCGTCTCTTGTGTGTAATACAGGAAAATGTTATCATTTTCAACGACGATGTTTTACACTGGAAATCAGTGCTTAATGTAAAATAAGGAGTGCCTATGTTCAACTTGTTGCCTAGAAGCCCTAGGTCGGCGCTATTAAATGCCAGTGAGCCAAATGCCAAGGCTGTGAATCCACCTGTGCCTCTTTAATCCACTACCACTCACTCCCTGCCCCTCAAATTCCCTCTTTCAGGCTCCTTCTTTCTCCCTTTGTGAGGTTTTACCTCATTCTCTCCTTCCTTTTTTCCGTTTGCGTGTTTTTACCTCTGTTGCTCTTGGAAATTGTCTGATGAGGAAATATAAATGCTGGCGTGTGCCAGAAATTAGTGCTGGTGACCAGTACCAGCAGTCACCAGCTCAAATTAAGCACAAATTATTATTCTGATGTGGGGCGGGTCACACAGGAGCTGCTTTTCACCATACAGCTGGCTATGAGAACACCATCATGCAATATTGTACCCAAAGCTCAGATCATTGCCTAAGGCACGTGTTCCCGTGGTGTTTACATCGCTAAACAGTGTTACCACTTTCTCCATGAGCACGAGAAGGCTTGCTGTGTGTGTTTGAGGAATTAACTGAATCAATAGCAATGCATTAAGCATACGGACAGAGCCAGGACACTCTCTCCTGTGATAGTGGGCGCTACAAATACTCATAACAAAACATAACATTACTAAAAAGACAAGAAGGGCAGCTTGATGCCTGGTGGTATACATTGCCCATCAGCACCCTGAAAGTCATTGATTGGACTCAAATTATTAACACCAATTGTGCAGCCACTCCAGGGAATTCCCCCTGAAGAGGAACCTCTGTGATAGTTGTAGGACGCTGACTCTGTATATGATATCGTCTCTAGGCGGAAATGGCAGGGCACAGAGTGCAGGGTTCCCCAAAAGCGTACAGAGCTCACTGCAAAACCCAAAGTGCTCTATTAGTGCTAGTGTGGACGAGCAGCCTTAGACCTAACACAGAGGAGTGTAAGACATGTATTGCACAACAGCGATCACTAATGGACACCCGACTCAGGAAGGAGATCCAGACCAATTTTATAAAATTATTCTTTGTTGTACTTTATTTTAAGACCCAGGTCTATATAATAAGGTATTATGTATTGGTGTTCTTATATAGCGCAATGACTGTCACCCATCGGGTATCCTGGCGCTTAGACTTAGATGACACACACACAGTGTACAGACAGTTACAATGCCTACATAAGGGGATGTTAACAGGTTATGGGAACCAAAAATGTTTTCAGAGCCTTCTTAAAAGAACTAAGATCCTCTTTGCGGCGTAGGCCAAGTGGTATAGAGTTCCACAATTTTGCCGCAGTAAATCTTAAAGAACGGCCTCCTAACCGGGTCCTCAAAATTTTGGGAACTGTCACCATATATGCTGAGGCCGAACGAAGAGATCTGGCAGGTACATACCAGGAAAACACGTTCTGCAAGGAGGAGGGGCCCTGTCCATGAAGGGCTTTGTGTACCAGACAAAGGGCCTTAAATTCAATCCTCTGAGGGATTGGAAGCCAATGAAGCTCCCTAAGCGCTTTTGTTGAAGAGTCAAACCGACTACGTGAGAGGGCCAGCTTGGCGGCGAGGTTTTGCACTCGTTGCAATTTTGCCACCAAGATCTTAGGAGCCCCTAGAAGTAGTGAGTTGCAGTAGTCAAGCCTGCTTAGGATGATACTTCTCACTACTTCTGGCCTGGATTGTACCGGGAGCATCGGTAATACTTTCTGCAGCATACGCAGAAGGGCCATACAAGTGGCCACTGTTTTATTTACCGACCCATCCAGCTGCAGGCTGGAGTCAAACATCACCCCCACATTTCTGACTGATTGTGCCGGCGGACCAGTATCCTGAAAAGTTGGAGGCCAGAAGTTCGGTGGCAGAGGTCCAGGGGAGGGGTCCGAGGAACAGTGCAAAACCTCAGTTTTAGAACCGTTAAATTGCAGAGAATTACGGCTCAACCATGCTGCCGTCATGGACATGCACTGGTGGAAAGTTTCTTGCGACACTGCCTCCTTACCCTCCACCGCAAAGACGAGTTGGGTGTCATCTGCGTAGTTGGTGACTGCTATGCCATAAGATTTTATCAACTGAATCAGGGGTCGGAGGTAGAGGTTAAACAGGATTGGGCTGATGGCCGATCCCTGGGGCACACCCTGCCCCACCTTTCTGATGTTAGATTTAAAGGGAGGCAGGGCAATCATTTGATGACGGTTATCGAGATAGGATATCAGCCAATTCAGCGCCAGTCCCGATACCCCAATTTCCTCCAGTCTCCTGATCAGGATCGTATGGCTGACCGTGTCGAACGCGGCCGACATGTCGAGTAGTACTAGAAAAACCGCTCGACCTTGGTCGGCACGCGTCCGCAGGTCATCTAGCACTGTCACCAAAGCGGACTCCGTCCCATGGGCAGGTCTAAAGCCAAACTGGGCCACGTCCAGACATGCGTTGCTCTCCATAAAACTGGAAAGATGTTTAGTCACCAGTTTCTCCAAGATTTTAATTGGGAATGGGAGCAACGAAATAGGTCTGAAATTTGCTGGACAAGTAGGGTCCAGAGTAGCTTTTTTTAGAAGAGGGGATACCACTGCCAACTTCCAACAATCCGGGACTTGTGCCAACTCAAGGGATTGGCAGCAGATGGAGAAGAGCGGCGGGAAAAGCTCTTCCTGAAAAAGTTTCCAGAATTTAGGTGGAAGAGGATCTAAAGCGCGAGCCCGAGGATATCCCCTCTGCCAGTGCACAAAAGTCTTCAAAGGACGGTAAAGGGAAGAGGTTCAATTGCGCAGGGCTGGCATTGATCGTAGGTCCAGCCATAGAGGTGGAGTGGTCCAAGGAGGTATGGGCAGTGGAGTCTGGCGATGAGGCAAGGTTGTTCAAGATCGTTGTGATCTTAACCTCAAAGGCCAGAGCCAGTGCATCACATAGGGTTTGGGAAGCGGGAATGTTCTTAACTGTACTAGCGGGAGATGCCAGATCTTTCACGATTTTAATAAGGTCTGGGACTTGTTCTCCGCTGCTAAGAGTGATTCCTCTAAGAAGCTAGCCTTGAGCTGGTGGAGTTTGTCTGTGAACCAAGGCATCGCCTGTTTAGTCCTACCTCTAATTTTCCAAAGGGGAGCCAGTGAATCCAGAGACGTTATGATTTGTTGACTAAGAGTCTCATAGCTGGCCGCCACATTATCACCCAGCCTAAAGCCCTCTACGAGCAAGGTGGGGCATGGAGACAATTTCAGGAGTTTCGACCATTGTCTACCCACCTTAGTCGCTCCTGGATTATATTTTTTCATGGCTGGAATGGGGGATGAAAGATGAAAATGCACAAGCGCATGATCCGTCCAACACTGAGGGAGGATGCTTCGGATGGCCACTTGGTCAGCGTCAGCAAAGATAAGGTCAAGAGCATGGCCCCTTACATGTGTCTGCGAAAGTACCAACTGCTGTAGCTGGATGTTCCCGTTAGCCTGGACCAGCTCTTTAAAAGCAGAGTCGGTCGGGCCACCTGGCCATAAGTTAAAGTCACCCAGCACCATTAACCTCGTATGCGAGTTAGAAAACTCGTAGATGACATCAATAAGTTCCGTTACAGCAGATAATGCACTGGCCGGAGGTCTATAGCACAATAGGCCTGCATAAAGTGTGCCCCCCAGATCATTAATAGCAAAACCCATGAGTTCGCAGCCTGAGATTATCTTGGTAACAAGCACAGAGAGATCTATTGTCTCTCTAAAGATCATCCCCACTCCTCCTCCTCTGGACCCAACCCTAGGGTTATGTCGGACCTTGTACCCCGGAGGGCACGCTAGCCCTAACTCCACTAGACAATGAGTGGTAGTCCAAGTCTCTGTCATAAAAAGTACATCTAACTCCTGGGAGTCGATGAGCAGCGAGATTTCTTCAGCATGTTTACTGAGAGATCTGACATTTAAAAGTCCACATGACAGAGAGTCAGACAATCTGCTGAAAGCAAACTGATGGTGACGGGGAGCCATATCATCCTTAAAGCTCAGGGGATTGGCGCTAGAGTAGGTAGAGACGAGATGGCAATACGAAGGAGTACCGCCGGCGCCCGGCACGCCCTGTGCGCAAACGGGCGCAAACGGGCTTACCTCTGGCGCACCTCCGGCGCGCACCCGCTGCGCGTCATCGCTGCGCTCTGACTGCCTGTCCATCTGTTATAACCCTAAACGTGGGAGGAGTGTAAGGGGAACAACTAGTCCCCTAGCAAAAGATGGCGCCCATGAATTGGCAGCCCCAGATGCCCTCTCCAAGATGGCGGCCAAAAACGCCACTAATCTACCAAGTATCGTCCCTAGTTGCCCTGAATCCTGCAAGTGCAGGGTGATCCCAACATTTAAGGTGCAGGTAAGAACTAGAGTAAAATATTGCCCAGATAGTTAATGGACGTCAGCAAGCTGAGTATACAGCACGAGCCAAGTAAAAGGTACAAGAGTACAAGGCGCAGGCAAATAATAAGCGGCGCGATTAATAACAGAAAGTAAAGTAAAGCTATATAACAATAACGAATTTAAAAGCATGCAGCAGCCAGCACGCTGTGATAGGCAAGTCTACCTGCTAGCAGCAGCTCCTGGAGAATAAATAACCTCCTACGAGCTCTTCCAGACGTGGGAGGAGTGTAAGGGGAACATCTAGGGCCCGATGTAGGTAGCCTCTTTACCGATCGGAATCGGCCGAAAATACCGATTTTCAGCCGTTTCCGATCGGTAAAGGGCTATCGAGATGTAGGGGCACATTTTCGGTAATTTTACCGATTCGTTATCATTACCGAATCGGTAAATTTACCGATTCGGTAATGATAACGATTCGGTAAAATTACCGAAAATGCAATGTAGGTAGCCTATGTTCCATCAGCACATGGCTTACAGAATCGGTATTTTACCATGGAATACAAATCCATGGTAAAAAACCGATTCCTGTGTACATGCACATCTGTGCATGTACACATGTGCCATGTGACAGACAGACATGCCCTTAGGGCATGTCTGTGTGCCACATTGCACACATGCCCGTTTTGGGGGTGCTAGAGGGTGTCAAAGTGACACCCCCTGCACCCTTGTGAATTCTTTAATTACCGATTCGGTAAATACCGAATCGGTAATGCCTAATCATTCCTATGGGCTTCAAAGCCCATAGGAATGAATGGGCATTACCGATTCGGTATTTACCGAATCGGTAATTAAAGAATTGTTAAGGATTCGGTAACGAATCCAGATGTTGGGACCTATATCCCATTTACCGATTTTGAAATACCGAATCGGTAAAATTCGGTATTTCAAAATCGGTAAATGGGATTTACCTACATCGGGCCCCTAGTCCCCTAGCAAAAGATGGCGCCCGTGAATCGGCAGCCCCAGATGCCCTCTCCAAGATGGCGGCCAAAAACGCCACTAATCTACCAAGTATCGTCCCTAGTTGCCCTGAATCCTGCAAGTGCAAACACAACAATGATGGACAGAATGTGGATCAATGTCACACATTCACCCCAGTCCAAAGATCTGGGCCCAAATCCATCGTTTTTCCACTCCACACCACCCTGGGTTAGACAATGGCGATATGCAAATCAGCGCTGACCCTGTGCCCCATGGGAACAGTCCAGTCCGAACTACAAAAGCCATGTCCTTCCCAGAATGGAAACAAGCACCTGAGGACCGGCCCGGTTTCAAGGTAACACCTCTCTTCAGCCCGGCTAGCTTGATTCCAGTGGTGTGGAGTGCCTGGGACTCACGTCTGAGCATCCCCAGTACACTTAGAGCGGTAACTGCAAACACAACAATGATGGACAGAATGTGGATCAATGTCACACATTCACCCCAGTCCAAAGATCTGGGCCCAAATCCATCGTTTTCCCACTCCACACCACCCTGGGTTAGACAATGGCGATATGCAAATCAGCGCTGACCCTGTGCCCCATGGGAACAGTCCAGTCCGAACTACAAAAGCCATGTCCTTCCCAGAACGGAAACAAGCATCCGAGGACCGGCCCGATTTCCAGGTAACACCTCTCTTCAGCCCGGCTAGCTTGATTCCAGTGGTGTGGAGTGCCTGGGACTCACGTCTGAGCACCCCCAGTACACTTAGAGCGGTAACTGCAAACACAACAATGATGGACAGAATGTGGATCAATGTCACACATTCACCCCAGTCCAAAGATCTGGGCCCAAATCCATCGTTTTTCCACTCCACACCACCCTGGGTTAGACAATGGCGATATGCAAATCAGCGCTGACCCTGTGCCCCATGAGAACAGTCCAGTCCGAACTACAAAAGCCATGTCCTTCCCAGAATGGAAACAAGCATCCGAGGACCGGCCCGGTTTCGAGGTAACACCTCTCTTCAGCCCGGCTAGCTTGATTCCAGTGGTGTGGAGTGCCTGGGACTCACGTCTGAGCATCCCCAGTACACTTAGAGCGGTAACTGCAAACACAACAATGATGGACAGAATGTGGATCAATGTCACACATTCACCCCAGTCCAAAGATCTGGGCCCAAATCCATCGTTTTTCCACTCCACACCACCCTGGGTTAGACAATGGCGATATGCAAATCAGCGCTGACTCTGTGCCCCATGGGAACAGTCCAGTCCGAACTACAAAAGCCATGTCCTTCCCAGAAAGGAAACAAGCATCCGAGGACCGGCCCGGTCACGAGGTAACACCTCTCTTCAGCCCGGCTAGCTTGATTCCAGTAGTGTGGAGTGCCTGGGACTCACGTCTGAGCATCCCCAGTACACTTAGAGCGGTAACTGCAAACACAACAATGATGGACAGAATGTGGATCAATGTCACACATTCACCCCAGTCCAAAGATCTGGGCCCAAATCCATCGTTTTTCCACTCCACACCACCCTGGGTTAGACAATGGCGATATGCAAATCAGCGCTGACCCTGTGCCCCATGGGAACAGTCCAGTCCGAACTACAAAAGCCATGTCCTTCCCAGAACGGAAACAAGCATCCGAGGACCGGCCCGGTTTCGAGGTAACACTTCTCTTCAGCCCGGCTAGCTTGATTCCAGTGGTGTGGAGTGCCTGGGACTCACGTCTGAGCATCCCCAGTACACTTAGAGCGGTAACTGCAAACACAACAATGATGGACAGAATGTGGATCAATGTCACACATTCACCCCAGTCCAAAGATCTGGGCCCAAATCCATCGTTTTTACACTCCACACCACCCTGGGTTAGACAATGGCGATATGCAAATCAGCGCTGACCCTGTGCCCCATGGGAACAGTCCAGTCCGAACTACAAAAGCCATGTCCTTCCCAGAACGGAAACAAGCATCCGAGGACCGGCCCGGTTTCGAGGTAACACCTCTCTTCAGCCCGGCTAGCTTGATTCCAGTGGTGTGGAGTGCCTGGGACTCACGTCTGAGCATCCCCAGTACACTTAGAGCGGTAACTGCAAACACAACAATGATGGACAGAATGTGGATCAATGTCACACATTCACCCCAGTCCAAAGATCTGGGCCCAAATCCATCGTTTTTCCACTCCACACCACCCTGGGTTAGACAATGGCGATATGCAAATCAGCGCTGACCATGTGCCCCATGGGAACAGTCCAGTCCGAACTACAAAAGCCATGTCCTTCCCAGAACGGAAACAAGCATCCGAGGACCGGCCCGGTTTCGAGGTAACACCTCTCTTCAGCCCGGCTAGCTTGATTCCAGTGGTGTGGAGTGCCTGGGACTCACGTCTGAGCATCCCCAGTACACTTAGAGCGGTAACTGCAAACACAACAATGATGGACAGAATGTGGATCAATGTCACACATTCACCCCAGTCCAAAGATCTGGGCCCAAATCCATCGTTTTTCCACTCCACACCACCCTGGGTTAGACAATGGCGATATGCAAATCTGCGCTGACCCTGTGCCCCATGGGAACAGTCCAGTCCGAACTACAAAAGCCATGTCCTTCCCAGAACGGAAACAAGCATCCGAGGACCGGCCCGGTTTCGAGGTAACACCTCTCTTCAGCCCGGCTAGCTTGATTCCAGTGGTGTGGAGTGCCTGGGACTCACGTCTGAGCATCTCCAGTACACTTAGAGCGGTAACTGCAAACACAACAATGATTGACAGAATGTGAATCAATGTCACACATTCACCCCAGTCCAAAGATCTGGGCCCAAATCCATCGTTTTTCCACTCCACACCACCCTGGGTTAGACAATGGCGATATGCAAATCAGCGCTGACCCTGTGCCCCATGGGAACAGTCCAGTCCGAACTACAAAATCCATGTCCTTCCCAGAACGGAAACAAGCATCCGAGGACCGGCCCGGTTTCGAGGTAACACCTCTCTTCAGCCCGGCTAGCTTGATTCCAGTAGTGTGGAGTGACTGGGACTCACGTCTGAGCATCCCCAGTACACTTAGAGCGGTAACTGCAAACACAACAATGATGGACAGAATGTGGATCAATGTCACACATTCACCCCAGTCCAAAGATCTGGGCCCAAATCCATCGTTTTTCCACTCCACACCACCCTGGGTTAGACAATGGCGATATGCAAATCAGCGCTGACCCTGTGCCCCATGGGAACAGTCCAGTCCGAACTACAAAAGCCATGTCCTTCCCAGAATGGAAACAAGCATCCGAGGACCGGCCCGGTTTCGAGGTAACACTTCTCTTCAGCCTGGCTAGCTTGATTCCAGTGGTGTGGAGTGCCTGGGACTCACGTCTGAGCATCCCCAGTACACTTAGAGCGGTAACTGCAAACACAACAATGATGGACAGAATGTGGATCAATGTCACACTTCACCCCAGTCCAAAGATCTGGGCCCAAATCCATCGTTTTTCCACTCCACACCACCCTGGGTTATACAATGGCGATATGCAAATCAGCGCTGACCCTGTGCCCCAGGGGAACAGTCCAGTCCGAACTACAAAAGCCATGTCCTTCCCAGAATGGAAACAAGCATCCGAGGACCGGCCCGGTTTCGAGGTAACACCTCTCTTCAGCCCGGCTAGCTTGATTCCAGTGGTGTGGAGTGCCTGGGACTCACGTCTGAGCATCCCCAGTACACTTAGAGCGGTAACTGCAAACACAACAATGATGGACAGAATGTGGATCAATGTCACACATTCACCCCAGTCCAAAGATCTGGGCCCAAATCCATCGTTTTTCCACTCCACACCACCCTGGGTTAGACAATGGCGATATGCAAATCAGCGCTGACCATGTGCCCCATGGGAACAGTCCAGTCCAAACTACAAAAGCCATGTCCTTCCCAGAACGGAAACAAGCATCCGAGGACCGGCCCGGTTTCGAGGTAACGCCTCTCTTCAGCCCGGCTAGCTTGATTCCAGTGGTGTGGAGTGCCTGGGACTCACGTCTGAGCATCCCCAGTACACTTAGAGCGGTAACTGCAAACACAACAATGATGGACAGAATGTGGATCAATGTCACACATTCACCCCAGTCCAAAGATCTGGGCCCAAATCCATCGTTTTTCCACTCCACACCACCCTGGGTTAGACAATGGCGATATGCAAATCAGCGCTGACCCTGGATGGATGGATTTGGGCCCAGATCTTTGGACTGGGGTGAATGTGTGACATTGATCCACATTCTGTCCATCATTGTTGTGTTTGCAGGTACCGCTCTAATTGTACTGGGGATGCTCAGACATGAGTCCCAGGCACTCCACACCACTGGAATCAAGCTAGCCGGGCTGATGAGAGGTGTTACCTCGAAACCGGGCCGGTCCTCGGATGCTTGTTTCCGTTCTGGGAAGGACATGGCTTTTGTAGTTCGGACTGGACTGTTCCCATGGGGCACAGGGTCAGCGCTGATTTGCATATCGCCATTGTCTAACCCAGGGTGGTGTGGAGTGGAAAAACGATGGATTTGGGCCCAGATCTTTGGACTGGGGTGAATGTGTGACATTGATCCACATTCTGTCCATCATTGTTGTGTTTGCAGGTACTGAATCCTGCAAGTGCAGGGTGATCCCAACATTTAAGGTGCAGGTAAGAACTAGAGTAAAATATTGCCCAGATAGTTAATGGACGTCAGCAAGCTGAGTATACAGCGCAAGCCAAGTAAAAGGTACAAGAGTACACGGCGCAGGCAAATAATAAGCGGCGCGATTAATAACAGAAAGTAAAGTAAAGCTATATAACAATAACGATTTTAAAAGCATGCAGCAGCCAGCATGCTGTGATAGGCAAGATAGGTAAGTATGTTTTTAACTAAAAATACTTTTCACTTTAAAAAAATCGGCACTTCGAAACTTTTTCACCCTGTCCAATGTTAACCTATTGGGAAAACAATATTGCGGTTAATCAGGTGAGTATCGAACTTACAATTTTAGTTTACGGAGCTAACAGTCAGCAATGGCCAGGGGTCAGGTAGGTACCAAAACTGCACCACGAGCGGCACAGTGGCAGCTGGGTGCAGAGGCATTGCAGAGTTCGAACTAATGTTTTCAAATGGAGACAGGGGGAGTCTGGAGCCATGCTTTTTGTAAATCGGTTACAGGGGCCAAGCTTTGGGGGTTAGGTTAAGCACAGGGGAAACAACAAAGCAGCACCAAACAAACACCACCAGCGGCACAGGGGCGGACGGGTGCAGGGTGCAAATTCGACGTTAGTCGCCCAATGCTTTTCAATGAGGATTTTCCAGATGGCAAAGAGGTTGAAGGCGTGGCACCGAAGGTTGCAGGAGGAAGACCAATGACAGCAGAGCTAAGCTGAGATGTAGAGGGTCATAGGAGCACAGTTGGTTCAGCTCATCAAGGCCCTGGGGTTTCGGGTGCAGTGGTACCTTTGGATGTCGGAATCTTCTTACCAGAGCCGGTCACAGTCAGGAAGAGCCTCTGGATTCGCACTGCAGGTGCCATCGTCGAGGGCAGGAGAGGTCAGCCAATGCTGAGCATGAAGTTAGGATCGCCCAGGGAGGCTTCACTGCACAGGAGAGCCACTCAGACTCAGGCTGTGGGCTTTGGGTGCAGAGTGGCTGGAGATGCAGATTCATCAGTACTGGTGTCTTTGGAGTCGGTTCCTTCTGAATAGGTCTGCTGTCCTCAGGAGTTTGGAGTCTTTACTGAAGGCAATAGTCCGCCCAGTAGTTTTGGTGGTCGTGCCGCAAGACAGGGTGCAGGTTTCATCAAGGCAGGAGACAAGCTGGTAGGGCTGGGCCAAGGCAGTTGTTGGTGACTTCTTTCTTCTTAGGTCGTTGCAGATCTGAGGGTCTGGTCTTGAGAATCGACCTAAATACTAAATTCAGGAGGCATTTCATGGGAGTAGGAGGTAGGGCCAATGAGCATCTTACCTGGGGATACCCTCTATTATGCCACCCTCCTGTGGGAGTGGGCGTAGGCCTAGCCCTGATTGGAGGGGTCCCCCCATCTTCAAGATGGCGGGACTGAAAAGTGTGCTTCACCTCGCTTCCCCCCAACTTAAGTGTGTGGTTGGCAGAGGTGGGCACACCTCCTATCTTTTTTAATTTTCTCACCAGTTTTCCTGCCAAGGTGAGGATGTAAACCGTGGGCTGTCATCTGCTGCTAGCAGCAGTGGCTGGGAGTTGCATTACATAGGTGGCAGGCATTTGAAGCTTCCCTCTTCAATCACTGCCCATCCTGGGGGAGAAGGCATGTCACCTCTACCCAGGATGTGCAATGTTTTTGGTCCCAGAGAGCAGGTGCTCTCCACCCAGGTGTCCAGAAACATGTCTGGTGGTGGCTGAGTGCCTACAATCAGTCAGAGACCACACCAGGGTTGGTAGGGATTCAGGGAGCACCTCTTATGTGCCCTCTGGGTACATGGTACAGTAAATCAGACACTGGCATCAGTGTGGATTTATTGGCAGGAGTAGTTTGGTACCAAACACTCTGTAGTATTTTAGTCATACATACATGAAGAGATGTAGCCGAGGTAGATGTAGATAAGTTGTAAAGTAGGTTTATTCAGCCTTAGATAAGTTAACAGGAAGTACTATGCTGGAACAAGTAGCCCCACCAGGAGCAGCCTCTTAGCTACTCAGCCCATACTCCAACTGCCAACCCTCATACCAGTCACACAAGCATTCCATCCATGTCAATCACACTCACATTCTAACCTGGAACACTCACACTGGCTGAGTAGCTAGATGCAGAGAAGTGCAGCAATATAAATACTAAACCCAGAATACTACACATCCTCTCCCTCTCGAAATGGAAAACAAAAAGAACCTGAGAGCGAAGAAGAAAACTATTCAAAATCAAAGTATACAGTAGTAATATTTGAAAACTATCCACAATCAAAATTTACAGTAGTAATATTTATCCGTGAACCCAGGGATGAGAAGGACTTCACACCACGAGAGGGTAAACAGACAAAAACCAGGGAAGAAGGAAGAAAGAGACAGTAACTACTAGCACTGACACCATCCTCCTCCTTCAATACTGAAGAGAAAGAAAATAAAGACCTAACATGAAGAAAACGTCTTCATGAAGGTAGACAGTGGCAAATAAAAGCCACTCCTCAAGAGAGGCACTAAGAAAACATGGGATTAACCCATAAGTGAAGGTGTAACGAGGGACAAACCCAAGAAAACACACGCAGCACGGAAGGGTGCAGCACAATGTGGCAAAACAATTCCACTCCCCATGTGAGGAACATAGAAAATATGGGGCTACCCTTGAATGAAGCACAAGATAGTGCAGCACAATGTGGCAAAATTTCCACTCCTCAAGTGAGAAACACAAAATGTGGCAAAACAATTCCACTCCTCATGTGAGGAACACAATGTGGCAAAACAATTCCACTCCTCATGTGAGGAACACCGAGACAATATGGCGTTACCCATAACCAAAAAGAAGAAGGTGTAACAAGGGACAGGACCCAAGCACACACGCGGCACGGACAGGTGCAGCACAATGTGTCAAACCAACACATAGGTAACAAGACATAGAGAAAAATGTGATGCACAGGGCGTCTTACACACTGGACACAAAAGAGAAAATTAAGGTGTCCAACACAGGTAGAGAAGGTAAAAGTCCTAAACAAAGACAAGAACCCAATAACCCAGACATGAGGGTTAACTAATGAGAGGAATTAGGATCACAACCTAAACCCATCCCAAAACAGGGATCAATGATGCAAATGAGGGTGAGAGAACCCTTAACCAAAATTTTGCGCAGACATGAGTGGGAGAACTCACGCACGTAACTATGACGAAGAAGAGGGTGAGAGAACCCAATTGTGAAAATTGACACAAGCAAAAATGCATTGTAGACATAAGGGTGAGAGAACCCATCATAAGTTAAATGACACATGTTTGTAGATTAACCATAGTCATGTTAAGCATTTCAAAAATGAACATACTGTAAGTCAAAAACATGCTTGCAGATTAAACATAGTCATGGGTGTGCCTGTCACCGGGATGATGGACAGGCATGACGTGAGGTAAATGAAAATACCACTTGGCAGCAGAACAACATAGGCTGTGCAAGAACCGAAATAAAAAGAAATGTTCCAGGTTGAACGGAGCAGTTTGTTTGAGAATGCAGCTTCAAGCACACAAACTACAACCATAAAATTGAAAAGTAGTACCTTGCTGGTGGAAGAGTACTTTGCAGGCGAAACAGTAGGCAGGATCCATGAAAGGTCAAAACCTCGGAAAAATATAAACAAGGCATATTTGCGCAAAATCATGTGTAAAATGACCCGTTTCTTAAAAAGGAAAATATTTAGTCCAAACCAAATGCTTGCTTGTAAGTGCGATGACGTGGACTTCAATGGAAGAAGCTTTGAAGTAACGAAGGCTCGTTAGAATGTTCAGATGCTGAAAAGAAAACTTTATTCATAACAGTTTGTAGGCAGAACACCACGGAGCACAGGAGATAAACACCAGCTCATTGAAATCCGAAGATGGTGGTATGTTCAGGTAACGCAAGCCGGGTGGTTCACGGTGCGCTCCTGCACCAAAACGTCCTAAGGCAGCTTAAAAGACGAAGACACCATAAGACGTCACAGCAGGCTGAAGAAAAGCACCGCGCGGCACTGCTCTCAATGTAAGTTGCACGAGCCACTTTCAATTTGAAACGAATATAAACTGTCATTCTTTCAAGCCTAGCAGAAACACATAAAAATGTCATTTTAGACACGATGTGTTCCAGTTATCAATTCGGCGAATTCTCAATTAGGCAGCAAGGAGGGTCAAAGTTAAAAATAAAGCACATCCTTTCAAACTGTCACGAGGGCCGTTGAAAATAAAGCAGAACCAAGATAACTTCCACAGAGGCCGTTCATAAAATAAGAAAAGAGGCACGGTAACACATCTAACATTTTGAATAATTGAAAGTCATTCAGAACACGTTAGTTTTTTTTTTTTTTTTTTTTAAGTTGTAAAGTAGGTTTATTCAGCCTTAGATAAGTTAACAGGAAGTATTATGCTGGAACAAGTAGCCCCACCAGGAGCAGCCTCTTAGCTACTCAGCCCATACTCCAACTGCCAACCCTCATACCAGTCACACAAGCATTCCATCCATGTCAATCACACTCACATTCTAACCTGGAACACTCACACTGGCTGAGTAGCTAGATGCAGAGAAGTGCAGCAATATAAATACTAAACCCAGAATACTACACACTCCTATATTCAGTAAAGCTATCATGATGCTGGGGAACTTGAGTTGTTGAGTTCCCAGCGGAAATGATGCCCAATATTGTAGGGGCACATATACGCATGCAGATATACAATCACCTGTAGTATAGTGCACCCTGCCTTAGGGCTGTGAGGCCTGCTAGAGGGGTGACATACCCATGCTGCCAGGCAGTGTTAGCTGGCATGGCACCCAGCCAGGGTGCCATGTTGACTTTGTTGTTTTCTCCCTCACAGCGTCATGCAGGCTCCAGAGACAGAGGCATGGTCCCAGTTAGGGGGTCACACAGGACCCTCTTTAGTTCTCAGGCCCTAGACACCCAAGGTACCAGTTACTATGGCAGAAGTACCAATTGTGAGTTTGTTTGAGGGAAGGATCATTTGCCCAGGGCATCTGGTTAGCAGGGACCCTGGGCACTACATTTGAAACCACTTCAAAACCAGGCATAAAAGGGGGGGCTAACCATGCAAAAGAGGCACTTTCTCACAACAGCATCAGAACATGTTTCTGTGGGAGAAAAAGCCAACAGGGAGAGTGTATTCAATTCTATAATAATCAAGTGAATGGTGTTACACTTGATGCGGGTGGGCTCTAGGGAGGGATGCATCTATTATTAGTCAAGTGATTTAGAGTTGACTTCCAATGTGTGTGTCAGCTTTAATGGTAATAGTCAGGTAGTAAGACATAATTTCTTGAGGAAGAGTGTGTTGGTGTGGTAGATGACTGGGTTTAGGAGAAGAATGCGTAAAGGTCAGTATGATTATATAGAGAGATTTTTGCCGTGCACGTAAGATGTTAGAAGTCATAATGTCTAGGGTGTCATGTAGAAAAAGATTCTGACGTGACATAGTCAACAATCATTGTCAAAAACATCATAATATTTAGATAGGTAGTTGAGAGCACTGCGTACATAGGTCACTCGATGATATCCATCATAGGTACCGTTGCAATGAAAACACGGGGCTCATTTACAATATTTTGGCGTAGGGCAGCTCCACAAGCCTTCCTGCTGTGCTGCCCTACGTCAAAAGAAAAGGGCAGGAATGCACTGTGACTATTAGATACAGCTCATTCCTGTCCTTTTCACTGTGCTGGTGTATAAATGGCTGCCATGCGCCAACGCAGGCACTCTTGCACCATGGTTGCAAAGTATCTGCATTAAATTCAGATTGTTTTTGTGGGGCAAGGCACACCTTCCATCACAAAAACAACCGTTATGCCTCCCCTGGGGAGGCGTAGGCTTTTGGCGCATTCCTAGGTTTACAGCATGTTGTAAATCTGGGAATGTGTCAAATGCCATGGGTGTTAAGTAGGAACACCCACGGTATCACCATAGCACATCTCCCCATCGCAAAGTGAGGATACGTAGCAACGTGCGCTGTGTTGCCTCACAACCTAGCTATGAGTCCAAGAAAAGCCACACAGGGTGGATTTACATGGCCTTGTAGATATGGGTAAGCCTAGTGCGCCATCCGACTGTCATAAAAAGTGACCTTCTGGTGGTGCACTGGTCTTCTAAATAAGCCCCATAGTTTCATTTGCAGTGGAATTTCAGACAAGGATTGAGGCATATGAAAGGATTGGCTCTGCTATATCAGATGCATGCATTTTTTTGCAGCATTCAGGCAGAGGAAGCTTCCCTTCGCACAGAATACTATTTGGTACATAGATTCTGCGGCAACACCATGGGTGTCATATTTTGATCCAACTGGAGATGTCTGTGAGCGTTGTTTGCAGGTATCTGAATGTAAAGATGATGATATCCCAAAACCTGGACTAAGGAGCACACACACTTATTGGCTACTAATGAATAAAGGAAACAGGCAGCCATCTTCTTATCTTTTTCATGGAAGGTTGGTGTAAACCTTTTTATCTTACACCAACCGTATCTTTTTCACGTAAGGTTGGCGTAAGCCTATTTATTGGGTGTAATTGTGAGATATGATTGAATTCAGTTGAAGGTGCATCCTCACTCGCATCCATTTTTGCAGGTGTTCGAAAAGGGTGCTGTGCTCCACTGTGCCATAAGCTATGGATAAGTTAATCTGGCCATTATCAAGGGAGTCGTGCAGATCTTTGAAGATGTCTCTTAACACAGTATACAAAGTCCAAATTTTGTGGTGAAGGTTGTCAATAAAATAACATGTTTTTATATAGAGCTTCCTAATGCAGTTTTTTTGCCAATTCTACACACTGTAAATATTCGTTGTAGCAAAAAATCAATTTAACTGCACCCAATTTATCAACCTCAGAATGGTGAAAGACTAAGGGCCCGATGTAGGTCGGTTGGTAACGGCCGAAAATCGGTATTTTCGGCCGTTACCGACCGGTATCGAGGTTTCGGGATGTAGGAGTCCCAAAAACGCCCGATTCGGTAAAAATTCCGAATCGGAAAAGTTACCGTGTCGGTAGTATATCGAATCGGAAATTAAACCGAATCGGCAAATATACCGAATCGGTAACCAAACAGAATCGGTAAAAAATTAGGGAATCGGAAAAATCACCAATTCTGTACTATACCGATTCGGAAAATACAGAATCAGGAAAAATTCCGATTCGGTAATGTTATCGAATCGGTAAAATTACCGATTCGGTAGAATACCGATTCTACTGAAGATTGAGATGTAGGAAAGCTCTGAAATACCGATTTTGCATCAAATTCGGTATTTAAGAATCGGTATTTACCATAGATTTGAATCAGGTGGTAACCAGGTGCAACCTATAAAAAAGGACCCAAAATGCATTTCTGCTTGCACCATGGCAGCTTTTTATGTCATAGCAAGACGGCTACGGCTACAACAGAATGGAGAGAGGGAATGGCAGAGAGAGGAGCAGGTGTATAGAGAGCGTCTCACCCTGTCCATGCAGACAGATGCAGAGATCCTACAGAGGTACAGGCTGGACCCAGAGACCATCTTACAGCTCATTAGGGACCTCCAACCCCTGTTGCAGCACCCCACCCCAAGGGCACACGCAATCCCAGTGCACGTGCAGGTGCTATGCAGCCTACACCTGCTTGCGTCTGGCAGCTTTCAAAGTGCAGTAGCTGTGGTAGGAGGGGTGAGCCAGAGCTGCCTGTCCCGGTTCTTCCACAAGTTCCTAGACGCCATGATCGAAAGGATGGACCAATGCATTTCCTTCCCTGCAACCCATGCAGAACTGGTACAGACAAAAGCAGACTTCTACCAGATGGCAGGATTCCCCCACATCATTGGCTGCATAGATGGCACACACATTCCGATTTGTCCCCCTGCTGACACGGAATACATATACCGTAATCGGAAGTCAACGCACACCATAAATGTGCAGGTGATTTGTAATGCCAAGTGTGTCATCACTGACGTGGTAGCAAAATTTCCAGGGAGTACCCATGACTCCTATATCTATCAAAATAGTGGCATTTATGCACGGCTGACGGCAGGGGAATTCGGTGAAGGATACCTCCTAGGTAAGACACAGTGTCAGACCCCCATAACCTAAATAGCAGTGTAAAGTACATGTATGCATGTGAGTAATGTTACCCCATTCTCTTCTAGGCGACAGTGCATATGCCCTCCGCTCATTCATTCTCACCCCTTACCTCAACCCCTCAACACCCAGCGAAAGGAGGTATAACCGTGCGCACAAAAGCACAAGGAATGTAGTTGAACGGACCTTCGGCATCTGGAAAAGCAGGTTCAGATGCCTGCACAAGACCGGAGGTGCTAGACAATATACCCCCATCACCTGCTGCAAGATAATTGCTGTATCTGCAATGTTGCACAACCTTGCGGTCAAGAAGGGCACAGAGGTAGAGTTGTCTGACTACGAGGACCCTGACGATGACATAGCTGTGCCACTAACACAACCTGCTGGAGTGTCTACACCAAGTGACGGGAGGTACAGACGTGAGGAGATAACAGACAACTATTTCTGAGTGAGTACAGATGCACAGACACGTCAATGTATGTGGAACATATAAAAATTTACTAATGTTGGCACAACGTTACTGCACTGATGTGCTACAAATTTAACTATAACAGAATAGGTGGGGATTGTAAATTGTCCGGTTTGCCTCACCCACCCTGGCAGTCTTACTTCTTGCTGCGCTTAGCTGACCCACTTGGATGTGGCTCACCCCCTTCTGTGTGTCCGGCTGCCTCAGCGGAGCGCCTGCTGCTCCGGCGCGGCACAGATACAGCGCTGGCCGGGCTGCTGTGGCTGCTGCTGTCCCCAGCCTCGCCCACGTCCAGGGCAGGATTCACCACCGTGTTTGATATGATTAGTGCCTCCATTGCAGTGGTGATGCGGGCCATGCCCCTGGTCATCTCAGCAGTGTTCTTGGTGAGGCAGTCCTCCATGTTAGCCCCTCGGCGGCATAGCTGGGCGGTTGCTGCAGCAAGGCGGTTGAGTGACCGGTTTTGCATGCGGGCATCCCTGCGCCTACAGTGCTCGTGCTCCTCCATCTTAGTGCATAGCTGGGTAATGGCAGTAGTCATGCGCCCCAGTCCAGTAGCTATTTCCTTGTTGCTCTCAACGAAACTCTTAAACCCCTTTGTCATCTCCCCCATGTGCAGGTTGTGCTCCCGCAATTGGCAATGGCAAGCCAGGATCGACTTGGCCTGCATCCTTTGGATCCGGACCATACTCCCCTTCAGCCCTTGGAATACACTGCCCTCCCGTGCTGGTAAAGCAGGGCTGGATGTGCGTGGCCTGCGCCGATTGCTGCTGGCCTGCTGTGTGGGCTGGTGTGCCACGGGTTTTGCAGGGGTGGGTGCTGGAGCCTGAGCCGCTGCTCCCTCCATGATGTTCAATGGTGCAACGGTGATCCTCCTGGTAGGAGATGTGGCAGGTGCTGGGTGGGTCTGTGTTGGGGAATTTTCGGGTGAGAACTGCACTGGGGGCGTTAGTGACAGTAGGGGGGAGTGGGGAAATGAGAGGGTATGTCCTGTGTCATCCTCATTGCCCCCGGCACTGATGTTCTCTTCCTCCTCCTCCTGTGATGGTAGAATGCTGCTTTGCCCTGCCACCGCACTGTCTGATGCTGCTGGAGCTGGAGCTTGTGTAGCTGCTGCTCCACTGCCTGATGGTGCCCCTAGGTATAAAGAAGCATTTGTGAACTGAGTGCAAATGTCTTACAGTCACTACAATAAAAGCATTGCACATCCCATTTTCAATACTCATCAGATTCATTTTCTAGGTGCATTTCATTTGAATGTGCACTGGCATTTGTTACTACATTAGCTGACTACAGTTACCATGATGCATTGCTCATGTATGTTGCTAGCAGTACTGGGTTGGGGTTTGGCTGTGCATAGGGGCTAAAGGGGAGGTGTCTGGTAGGGTGTGTCATGCTGCGCATGCTTCTTACCTTTTGCTGTGGATCTGGATGAGCTGTCCAGGTCGCCAACTCCCACCACACTCTCTTTCTCAATTGTCGTGGACACAAGTTCCTCAAGGTCAGTGAGGGGTGGCGCGGGGTTCCTGCCTTCACCTGTTAGTCCTGCCTGCTTGTGCAGCTCGGTCAGTTTCCTCTTGGTGAGGCTGTGAATGTCGTAAAACCTCTTCTTGAGGTCGTCCAGGCTCCTGGGGGTGACACCAACTGCGTTCACCCTCCCACCGATTGCAATCCACAGGTTCCTCTTGGTGCTCTCTGGGAGTGTGAGGGACAGCCTCCCAAACAGCTGCCTGTGTACCCTCACCACCTCCTCCACCAACACTTGCAGCTCCTTGTTGCTGAACTTGGCCTTGCGCTTGCGCTCAGCCTTCTGGCTCTCAGAGATGCTTGCCATTTCCACACAGTTCAGGATAGTGCTACCACTGCTGCTCACTCTGAATGCTCAGCTCAGGCTGCCTCTCCAGAAAGTTCTAATGAGTTGCACCTGCCTGGGTAGCCACTCCCTGCTAGGGTGGGGTAGGGTGCTTCCACCTCATTGGCTGTTGTCATCAGTTTCACTTTTTCTTTCTCGCCGATTCCGTGTTTGCCGATTCGGTATTTACCGATTCGGTATTTGCCGAATCGGCTACTACCGAATCGGTAAATACCGAATCGGTATTTGCAATGCATTCCTATGGGCCTTTTGGCCCATGGGGGTGTATTGCAATTACCGATTCGGTATTTGCCGAGTCGGTAATCGCCGATTCGGTACTTACCGATTCGGCAAATATCAATTCGGTAAGTATCGAACCACGATACCGATTATTACTGAATCAGTAATTTGCCGATTTTTTTTACCTACATTTCATTTACCGATTTCAAAATACCGATTCGGTATGATTCGGTATTTTAAAATCGGTAAATGCGTTTTACCTACATCGGGCCCATGGTCTCCTTGCCAAGATTGAAAGCCATGACTTGCAGATCACAGTGGATGTCAGGTGCACTTTTCTAGACACAATAAGCCATGTTGCTGGTTCCCACATAATCCTGCAGCTATTTAGATGGCTCACGTGTCCATAAGCATTTGAATTCATACAGTAGGGGGTGAAGTCAATGAGACTGTCATCAGTTTCTTTAAAGTGTTGAAGAGGGAAAGGCAGATATTTACAATTTGAGTGGATCAGTAAGTCTACTTTATTATGGGGATGCTCCGTCCTATTAAAGGTTGCAAGGGATTTCTTGAGTACCTGGACTCATATCAATCAATCAATCAGGGAATTGTAGGTGCGCTACTCACCCGTGAGGGTCGAAAGGCACAGGGGGAGGGTCCGCATATCCGTTCAGCCGAAGAGCCAGGTCTTGAAGGTCTTCCTGAAGGTTTTCAGGTCGGGGCTGTTAGAACTGGGGGTCTCTAGTTGGCAGAGGTAGGTAACACTGTCCAAATAGGGACCCTTGCTTCTAGTCAGGGTAAGAAATATGCACTCTTTTGATAACCCCTGCTCACCCCCTTGGTAGCTTGGCACAAGCAGTCAGGCTTATCAAAGGCAATGTGCTAAGTATTTGTACCAACACTCACAGTAACACAGTGAAAACACCACAAACTGACTCCACAACAGTTTAGGAAAATAAAGGTATTTTAATCTAAACTACACAAGACCAAAATGACAAAAATTCAACATACATAGTTCAAGAATATGGCTTCAAATGAGTTCTTAAGGTTGCGTTAAAATAATCTACAGTTGCGTCACATTTTAGCCAACAGTACCTTTAGATGCGACAAAAGTACCAAGTGAAAGCTGTAGCGTTGAAAAGCAAGCGATGCGTCACTCCAAAGACCCTGGGGAGGCAATGCGACAACCCCGCTGGATGTAGCGGGCATGTTGCATTGACTCCGGTCTGTATGGGGAGGGATGCGATACCTTGCGTGGATTCCGGTGCACAGGTTTCGGTGGAAGCAGCTCCAAAGGTACGATACGAGGATCTTTGGAGCGGCGACGATCTCTGGTGCGGCGACGATGCGAGGCTCAGCTTCGATCTTCTCCTCTCGCAGCCCCTCGGTGCGATGGCTCTGCGACGACTCTCGCAGCGATGTGATGTGGTCCGCAAGCAAGCGGTGCGACAATCTCGCCCATTGATGACAGGCTCTTAGACGATACTCGCAGCGATGGTAATCTACCCGCACCGGACTGGTGCTTCCCGCAAATGAAGGATGCAACGGCTCTGGCAGCCGCAACAGGCGCTGCGATGATCTCAGCCTTCGTAGCGGCGGGAATTTCCTTGCACTGATGGGGATGCGCTCCGCAAGTGAGCGATGCGATAAACTTTGCAGAAAGTTCTTTAAAACTTGGTTTCCAACTTCCCAATACAGGTACAACTTCCAGAGGCACCACACATGGTCCAAGCACTCCAGGAAGGACAGAACTCTCTCAGCAGAGTTCAGGGAAGCTTGGGGGTGAAGTCCTTTTGTTCCTGGGACTTCTTAACAGGGAGCCAGCTCTTCTTCAGGCCCTTGGAGATTCCTTCAAGCAGCTGTGACACAGCACAAAGCAAAGTCCTTCCCCTCTCCTTGGCAGCAAAGCAACAGCAGGTCAGTCCAGCAGAGCAACTGCAAGACAGTCTTCCTTCTTCAATTTCAGTTTTCTCCTTAGCAGAGGTTCCTTCTTGATTCCAGGATGATCTAAAGTTCATTGGTCTGGGGTCCTGTACTTATACCCCAAAAGGTCTTTGTTCCCTTTGTGCAGAAGGACTCTGAGCCTGCTCCAAACCAGTTCTGGAGCACTCTGTTTACATGACTCATTCTTTCCTTTCACAGTGCAGAGCAGAAACAGCAGACACCCCACAGGAGGTGGAGCCAGCATTGTGGAGGGAAAGCACAGCCCTGGAGCACTTTGTTGACATGATTCCTTCTCTCCTTTCATAGTGCAGGGCAGAGACATCAGACGCACCACAGAGGGTGGAGCCAGCACTGTGGGGGGCTGGCACAGTCCTATTCAGGTCCTAGGTGCAACCCCTCCCATCTAGATGCAGATCTCTCTATTCACCACTGGGCGGACTCCTTCTGTCTCCTGGAGTCCCCCAGCCCTGTCACTCACAAACCAGACAGTCAATTCACGAACAGCCAAAGGCACACAGAAAATGCAGCTTTCAAACACAGGATTTAAAAACCACCCTTCCTAAAATGTGTGTTATTAAATTCTGAGGTCAGGGATACCAGACTTCAATTTTCTATCTTGCTCCTATGGGAAGATATGCAGGTAAACATTATACACAGCATTTCCCATTATAGCCTATGGGTAAGATAGCCTTTCAATAGTGAAGAAAACGAAAATGACTGTAATTCACTACCAGAGCATGTCACCCACACAAGTACATGCTCTACCTTTCACATACACTGCACCCTGCCGAGGGAGGTACCTTGGGCCTGCCATAGGGGTGTCCAATGTGTACAGAAAGGGAAGGGTTAGGCCTGGTCAGTGGGGACACTGGCCAGGTTGACATAGCAGTTCACAGACTGCACACAGGCACTGCGGTGGCAGGCCTGAGACACCATTTTAGGGCTACTCATGAGGGTGGCACAATCAGTGCTGCAGGTCCACTAGTAGCATTTGTATCACCGGCCCTTGCACACTCAGTGCACTTTACTATGGATTTCTTGGTGATACAAATATGCCAATCATGGATAACCAATTACAATAACAATTTACACAGAGAGCATATGCACTTTAGCACTGATCAGTAGTGGTAAAGTGCCCAGAGTCCTATTGCCAACAACCACAGGTCAGGAAAAACAAGGGAGGAAGAAGCAAAAAGTTTGGGTATAACCCTGCAAAAAGAGCCATTTCCAACAGGGGCGAGTCTGATGTATGCCGGTAGTTCATTCCTTCCGCCTGCTCTGACTCTGTGGATGCGAGGAGTTTCAGGCAGTGCGAAGTTGGCAGATCAGAGATTTCTTTTGGGTGCGTAGAAGTTTATTCTTTCATTGAGGTATTTGGGTCCGTTGTTGCGTAAGCATTTGTAGGCGTGGGTGAGGATTTTGAAGGTGATTCTCTTCTCCAAGGGAAATCAGAGGAGTCTCCATAGGTGTTGGCTGATGTGTTCATTCTGAGGGATGCCGAGGACGTGTCTGGCTGCAGTGTTCTGTATTGTCTGAAGTTTGCGGAGAAGGGACTTGTTGATGCCGGCGTAGAGAGCGTTTCCATAGTCCAGTCTACTGGCGATGAGTGAGTGGGTGACTGTCTTCCTTGACTCTAGGGGGATTGATTTGAAGGTCTTTTGAAGGATGCAGAGGGTGTTGAAGCAGCTGGAGGTGACGGTGTAGACCTATCGGTTCATGGTGAGTGATGAGTCGAGTACGATGCCGAGGATTTTGGCGTGGTCTGTGGGGGTAGGTGGGCTTCCGAGGGCGGTTAGCCACCATGTGTTGTCCCATGCAGAAAGGGTGGTTCCGAGGACCTCGACCTCTGTCTTCTCAGCGTTGAGGTTTAGGCCGTTGTTGGTCATCCAGACTTCAACGTCTTGCATTCTTTTCTGGAAGTTTAGTTTTGCTGTGGTGGGGTCTCTGGTGAGCGAGAGGATGAGCTGGGTGTTGTCGGCGTAGGATACAATGTTGAGGTTGTGTTGTCAGACGATGGCTGCGAGGGGGGCCAAGTAGATGTTGAAGAGGGTCGGGTTCAGCGATGACCCCTGAGGGACTCCGCAGGTGATATCCGTGGGGGCGGAGAGGAAGGGGGACAGTCTGATCCTTTGGCTTCTTCCGGTGAGGAACAATCGGTTCCAGTCCAGGGCGGTCCCTTGTATGCCATCTTTGTGTAGTCTGGCAACTAGAGTGCATTGAGAGAGGGTGTTGAAAGCTGCAGACACGTCGAGGAGGATGAGGGCTGCTGAGTGGCCTTGGTCCAGGAATGTGTGGATCTCGTCTGTTGCAGCTAGTAGGGTGGTATCGGTGCTGTGGTTGCTCCGGAATCTGGATTGGGATGGGTTGAGGACAGCGTTTTCTTCAATGAGCCATGTCAGTTCCCTGTAGACAGCTTTCTCTACTACTTTGGCTACAAAGGGAGGAGCGAGATGGGACGATAGTTCTTGTGGTCGGTGGGGTCAGCCGTGGGCTTCTTGAGCAGGGGCCTGACTTCTGCGCACTTCCAGCTGTCTGGGAAAGTGCCTGTTGTGAAGGTGGTGTTGAGGGTCCGTTGTAGTTCAGGCGCAATGGTGTCCGCGGCTCTGTGGTTGATGTGCGGGGGGCAGCGGTCGGTGAGGGCTCCTGAGTGGATGCCTTTCATGGTCGCGGTAGTGTCCTCGGCCGTGACTGGAGTCCAGTCGGCGATGGTGGGCTAGCTGGTGTCTCTGAGGGGCGGGAGGCTGGTTGTGGCGTCTTGCGGATGGTCAACGAAGTTGTCGTAGAGTGTTCTGATCTTGCGGTGGAAGTAGGTCAGAAGCTTGTGATGGGGTGATGTCTTTTACTTCACTGTTGGTGAATTCTTGGATGACAGTGAAGTGTTCCTTGGAGTTTGTGGCGTTGGTGAGGATTCTGTTGTAGATGAAGTTCCATTTGGTTGTTCTGATTTGGTTGTGGTAGTTCAAAATGGCGTCCTTGTAGGTGGAGTAGTAGTCGGTTGTCTTGGTGTTCCTCCAGGTCTTCTCCAGGTGTCTGCAGGTGTGTCTTGCTTCTTGGAGGTCCGTGGTGAACCAGGAGGCTTTCCTGGGGCATTGTTTGCCGGGATTGCGTAGCGGGCAAGTTTGTCTGCACAGTTGGCCATCCAAGTGTGGAGTCCTCTGGCTGCGGTGTTTGCGTCGGATGTCCAGGTGGGGTTTATTAGGGTGAGGGTGGAGCTCAGTTCCTCATTGGTGACTAACTCCAGTTCCTTTGCGGTGGGCGGGGGGAGGGGTGGTTTTGGTGCCCTGGGTTTGTCAATGGTGAAGTGAGCACAGCGGTGGTCGGTCCAAGGTGGTTGGGTTGTGTGGTTGAAGCGGACAATGTTGCTTGCGGCGAAGATGGGGTTGAGGGTGTGTCCTGCCAAGGTGGAAGTTGAGGTCTCTGATGAGTACGTAGTTAACTGATGCGATGGTGTGGGGTGCGATGAAGTCAGTGATGGCAGTGGCGAAAAGTGTCTGGGGGCGAGGGGGTCTGTAGACGAGGGTTCCTCAGAGTGTGGTGTTGGGACTGGTCCGGATCTGGATGTGCAGGTGTTCGGCAGTGGGGCAGGTTTCGTTGGAGGGGGTGAGGCGAAGGGCATTCTTGTGGGCAATGGCGAGGCTCCCTCCTGGGTGGTTTGGATAGTCCTTTCTGGATCTTGTATCCATCCGGGATGGCGGTGTTGATGTCGGAGGCGGAGGCGGCGTTGGTCCAGGGCTCTGTGTAGAAGGCTATGTAGGGCGAGAGAGAATTGATTAGGTTCCAGATTTCAGTCTCTGAGTCTTCCGGGGTCGAGTGCAAGGAGGATGTCATTGTCGTAGCAGTGGGCGGTCGTGGATCCAGGTATCTTGGCACTGGACACGGATGGGCGCAGACGGGCTTGCATTTGGCGCGCTTTCGGCGCAACAGCGCAGAGTCTGCCATTAAGTGTGGGAGGGGCGGGCCAGAGGTAGGGCGGCGAGAGCGGGGCTCTGTGGGGGGGGGAGGGGTCGCAGGGGTAGCAGCAGCGGGAAAACTAGCTTTACCCCCATAAGTAAAAGTCAACCAGTAGGTCAGGAGCTTTGCCCAATTTATATTAAGTGAATCAGTAAGTCAGGAGGAATGCGGGCAGTTATAAATAAATAATGATAACCTTGAGGCTGGGGCGGACTACCGGCACAAACCATTCACTGGGAGAAGTCGAGACTGTGGCAGTGACGCGGAGCTGCTGAGGAGAGTGCTGGCCTGGACCGGAGGTTTCAATTTATCTGATATGGCTACCATTATAGCTGGTGTTACTTCCAAAGCTCATACCCAGTCATATTATAAGACTAAAAATGAGTAAAAAGCTGCAATGGATTTTGACTCCAACCATTAGACTGCCAAACACCACCTGTTAATGTGCTTTACCATCACACTTGAAAAGAGGAAACAAAGTCAATACATCTACAAAATATGCCTTTAGGCCTACACTATTTATGTGTACGAATGTTAACATGCAAACCAAGAGAGTTAACCCCTTAACTGCTGGGACTCCCACAACCCCGTGCTGGACCAGATTTTTGCTATTTGGGGGAGTTTGCTCTTAGGGCTGCATAACATTTTGTTCACATAAGGTATCCACACCAAAATGTCATTCTTTTTTCCCAAACATCCTGAGGATTTTAAAGGTACCCCGGGTGGATACCTTTGGAAGGAATCAGAAAATAGGCAAAATCCTGCTTCATTTTGAGGTTTGGGGAAAATGGTAAGGAAAAGTGTTCCAGATAAAAGTGGTAGGCTTGTGTGGCTGTGGGTAGGCCTAGTGCCCGCAAAAGGAAACAGCCCAAAACACATCCTTGATACATCACGTTTTCACACTCAAAACGGACCCTTTTTGGAGTTTAGGCCCTAGCTCATTTGGCACCTGGGGAATTCTATTAAACTTGCACAATTTTTTTAAACTAGACACCTCAGGGAATCCAGGTTGGGGTGACTTGCAATCCTCAAACTTTGATAAAAAAACATAGGGGCATATTTCTGAGCCTCTTATGCTGCCCTAGCATCACTTTTTGTGACATTCTGGTGGCGCAAATCACAAAATCATGTTTGTGAGGTCACGCAAAGCCACTTTGGGGGCTTTGAATGACCTCATAGATATGGAGTATGGCAAGGCAGTGCAAATCACTGCTTTACCTTACTCTGCGTTAGGGAGGCGTTCCATGGGTGTTATGGTGGGTGTTTCCACACAAAACCCACGTACTTTGATCCTTCCCCAGATTTACAAAACCATGTAAACCTGGGGATGCATCAACATCCTTTGTCTACCCAGGGGAGGTGCAACAGGGAGAAATAATTGTATTTCTCCTTGTTTTTTCCTCTTTCCAAAAAACAATCCTGCCCACAACACAGGCACCCTTGCACGAGGGTGCAAGGTGCCAGCATTGGCGCTAGGCTGCCGAAACAGGACAGGAATGCACAATATTAGATACATACAGTGCATTGCTGCCCTTTGACATTGACGTAGGGCAGCACAGTCCAATTGGCAGTTTAAAACTGTTCACAGGCTGCAATGGCAGGCCTTTAACATATTTTGAAGAGCTACTTAAGGTGGTGACACAATAGGTGATGCAGGCCCACTCGTAAATTGCATGCGCAAAATTGGTGTTAGCCAATTCTACCATGTGTAGCACTTGGAAGCAATGGTAAAGTGCACAGAGTCTTAAGACCACAAAAATTAATTTAGGAAATAGAGAGGAGAAGGCAAAAAGCTTGCGAGAAGACCACCCTAAGGCTGACGAGTCTAACAACTCCCAATGTGATTGTCAGACTTAGTGTAATATTCTTCCAAAAAGACAATGATTTCTTGAGGGAGAAGAGGAGGAACTGTTTTGTGAGGGAGTAGCAGATGACTAGCTCTAGCAGTAGAATGTGTAAAGGTCGGTGTGCCCATTTTGAGAGATTTTTCCAGTGCATGTAAGGTGTTAGAGAACATAATATCCGAAGTCATGAGTGTTGTGTAGTTAAAGATTCTGGATGTGAAATAATCAACTATTATTGCCAAAATATGTTGAGAGCACCGGATACAGAGTTCACTGGATGTTACCCGTCATAGGTACACTTACAATTAAATGTACGCAAACTGGGATGCATGCTGAATTTTAATTGCTCTGTTATAAATGTGGAAAAGAGCTTGTAGACCTACTAGATTTGTTAGAGAATACGAAGGCATGTTCAGTTGAGCAAATATTTGGTGTAGGAGCAAATACATTGAGGGAAGGCCTTATGGAACTGTGGACATGTAGAAAATTGAGGGAGAAAGAGGGGCTGCTAAGAGCATGTGCCGAGGCATTGAAAAGAGGGAGCGAGATAAGGAGAGATGGGAGGGGGAGGGGGGATTAGAGTGGTAGGAGCTTTGGAAAAAAAGGCCAGAGACCCAGGGTGCAGGTATTCAAGGATGGACTCCATCCCAGCAGAAGGGGATAAGGTAGAACAAGATTTCAAGGATCTAGCAGGAGCATGTAGTCCAAGATCCTCAAAAGATAGTAGGAGCATTATGAACTGAAGAGCACTTTTTTGCTTGCTCATAATGCCTGCTAATTAGTTCACAAGATCTGCATAAAAATGGAGCCAATAGAGAGCTTTGGAGAACTTCAGAAAAAAAGATGGATCTAAGGATTACGAATGTAGTTACCCATGAATCCAGACAGTGTAAAAGGAAGATTTGCTGTTTTTGTTGGATTTATTGGGCTCCTTCATCTTGGTTCCAGTTTGGACACCTCATCTCAAGAATGTTAATGACCAATCTTAGTCATTTGACAGTAATGCTAAGAAGGTCATTGGTATGCATGCAAAGGCCAATGAGATTAAAGAAACTCTGGAACATAAAAAGATAAAAGCAGAGGGAAGGAAGGAGAGTGGAGATAGGATAATGGCATTCATATACTTCAATGATTTAAACATTCAATAGAGGGGATACGCATATTTAATTGTAGAACTGATTCTGGAAAGGGCCGGACTAAGAGCGCAAACCAGTCCTGACAATTAAGTCGAACCGGCCCAAGGGGCTGGGTAATAGTAGCGGGGGATGGTGGGAAACACAGCTGCCTCTTTTGTTACGGCGGACCGATAATACAGCACTGCTGCAAAACCGGCACTCAGTAACAAAAACAGCCCCCACTGGTCCAAAACCGGCCCCCACACTTCCGGGCCACCGGGAAAACGCCCAGTGCCCGCTATGGCCAGTCCGGCCCTGATACTGGAACAAGTTCATATGATAGGATTGTTGAAGAGGACAGAACCATTACATACTGAGTGTCTTTAAATAATTGTCATGTCCCTTCAATTAGCAGAGGCAGAAGCATGCCTGGAGTACATAGTGTGCGTTTTAAAACATGATACACACAAATGTTCAACGATATTTAACTGTGCACCACAAATGCAGGGGGAAGAATTCCTAACAGAATTACAAAGAGACGTGAAATACTACCAAGGCAGCAACTATGGTGTGAAATAAAATTTAAATTAATTAAAAGATAACAATAATGTGAAATCTAGAATACAGCAGAGCTATTATTTCATAGTGTGATAGCTACATGTACCTGCAAAAGGTTTTTACCATCCTTATCTCTGCTTATGTATCTGCCAAATTCTCCTTTCAATGGAAGGGCTCCTTTGATAAGGGCCCTCAGTATGACATAGTTGTAAACTCCAATGGACCTGGTAACACTTACCAGGCCCTTTTAGATTACAAGTACTTCGGAAACACCACAGGCACCGACGGTTTCCCCTGGGGACTCTGCCTGCTTAAAGCAGCTAAAATTGATTTTCCGATTATTTCAACTTTTTGTGGATCCTTAGGACCCAACTGGTAATGCCATCTTTCTTTCTGGTCCCCGTAGTTGCCCTACTGGCCAGTAATGCTACCTCCATGAACCAGAATTACCAGTCACATTACCGGGAACGTCATAATGAGGCTAGAGTTCATTAATAATGTGGGTTATGCTGAAAATGTGCTACATTTAGTGGATATGTTGCACAAGCTTGAGAAATAAGAAGAATGTCTTACGATTACAGACATGCATGTAATGATAATGTGAAAGTACGTTTATAACACCTGGATGTATTTATATACTTTCTCCATGATTTGGAATATATAATACTGATATATGTAAGAAATATAGCACATATGATTTAATGAATACCTGTTTAGCCATATTCAACTGTGGTACAGAGAAGTCACAATTTAATAGATAACCAGCATTTTTCAATAATGTAGATTTTGTGCTGGATTTAGTTGTTGTTGTGGTCTCAGAATTGTCTGGGAAGTGACAGGGAATTGTAGTAGCATTTCCAGCTCTGTCTCTATCAATGTTTTTCACTTTCTTGCCTGCTTCTGACCAAACCTTAAGTTTAGTAGCCACCCTCTTTGTGAAACATGACAATGAAATATTAGACCCAGATTTACAAAGGTTTTGCACCAGATTTGAGTTACTTTGCTTTAACATAGATCCGATGCATCATCTTTTTTGTCAGAGCAGTGCCTTAAGATGGAGTGTGCACGGGGAGCGAAGCAGTTGATGAGCACAACCCCATGCATAGTGCGTGGCATGTATAATCATCTTTCCCAAGCGGCCGGATTGCCCATGGCCCATTTTGAAAGCGATAAATTACCCCTTTGGGGGGGCGTGGCTTAGGAGCCTTCGGAGATGGCCGCGACTCACGGGAGCTCCGCCGGGACGTAGGAGTCCGAACTGCCTCCAGGACTTCATTTTCATCTTCGGACCCGGAGTTTGGCATTTTCCGGCGTCGGACAGGATGCTGCCTGCCTTGCTGCCATGACAGTCGCTTTTTGCAAGCAGTTCCCCCTCATTTTAATGTTTATTGCTGCCGCTCTTCTCAGCAGCGTCGCGGCCGCCATTTTGTTTTTCGGCGTGTCCGCATTTTCCCGCTTACACCCGTCTCCTGATGCTTTTACCTCACAATACTTCATTAAACCCTCTACTTTTCGGCCATAAGGTTGGTTTCTTCCTCTCTTTGCCCTGCTTTTGCCGTTTTTGAATATTAGTGACTTTCATGGGTGTTTTTTGAGACAGAATTCGCAGTATTTATCTTTATTTTCACCAGTTGGTTATCGCAAGCCTGTATCGACTACGCAGTGGTTTTCCTCTCATTTCTATGATGGCTAAGGCACGTACTAACCGCAATGGGTCTTTTCAGCTGAAGGAAACAAATTTGGAGGACTTTAATCCTTTTAATGCCTTACAAGACTCTCCAGAGGATTCTCTCACGGACACTGTTAACTCTAAGGGGTCTGCTTCTACGGTGTCCCGCTTGACCACTAAGCAAAACACTAAAGCGCCCCTTAATGTACCAAATGCATCCTCTGTACAAGGCAAACGAGTCAAGGTGAATCCTCCATCTCCACCTCCTACATCATCCTCTTTGGCTTCCTCAGATCTCATTCTTGAAGAACTACGTGCCCTTAAACCCCACTTGGAGGAAACTAATCTGCGTCTGCTTAACTTAGAATCCAACTGGTCCATCACTGAACAGAAGGTCGGAGTGTTGGAAAATCGTGTTGATCTTATTCAAGGTCTTACGGATCAGATTCCACCCATGTCTAAAGAGATCGCACTGCTTAAACAACAGGTTGAACAGTTAGAAAACCGTAATAGGCGTAATAATTTACACATTTATGGCTTAGTAGAGGGTTTGGAAGGTCCAACACCGATTTCCTTTTTTCAAACCTTTTTGCCAACGCTTCTTGGCCTACCCAACTCTCCAGTTCTGAATATTCAGCGAGCACATCGTCTTGGTCCAAGTACATCGTCTTCAGCTTCCTCTCCTAAGCCTAGGGGAGTTATTTTGTACTTTCTTGAATATACTGACCTCCTTCGTGTGTTGCAAGCTGCTAAACAACGAGGGAAAATCATTTGGAATGGCTCTACACTATTTTTTGCTCAGGACTACGCTAAAGCTACGGCGGATCGACGTAAGAAATTCCTGGATATGAGGCCGGCGTTGCGCAGTTTGAATGCGAGATATGGTTTATTCCATCCATGCCTTTTCAAGGTGACATATAACAATAAAACTACCACTTACGAAGACCCTGCTCTTCTCCAACGGTTCCTGAATAGCTACAGAGTGGATTCAATGGACATTCCTCAGCCATGAAGTCTGATGCCTCCTTAACTTGAGTTGTTCGACTTCCTTGCTCTCCTTATGTCTCCTGTAGTGTCTCTCTTTATTGGTGGTTTTTGTCTTTTCATTTTGTTGATACTTATTGTTTGACGTAATTCCTCACCTTTATGGAGGTTATAGCTCTGCTTGTGTTCTTTTGTAGGCTCCGTTGTAAGTTTTTCCCCCGTTACTCAAGTTTTTTCTCTCCCTGTTTTCTTCTTTTCTAGGTGGTTTCGTATATGGTCCCAAACTGTTTTTTCCTCTGCTGCGATGTTTCCTGGGGTTGTTTCCCTCTCTGCCGTCTCGTCGTGGAGTTTTCCCGTCTTTCGTTCCATCTCCCTCATGTGGCTTCACCATCCCTATTTTTTCTGTTTCCCTGTGGTATGTTTTTCATATATTGTATTTCTCTTATTTTTCTTCTGTACTCTTTCTTTTTCTTTTTTCTCCTCTTTCTTTCTTTTCTCTTCTTTCTCTTCCTTCTCTCTTTTTCTTTTGTCCTTTTCACTCTTTTCCTTTCTCTTATGTTGCTATCATCTTCTTTTCTATGCTACTTTCCTTCCTTTGTTTTCCTTCACATTTCCGATCTATAATCCTATATCTTTTGCTACTATTGCTACTTTGTGGTTGAATTGTATTTTATGCTGGTTATTCCTGTTAGTGTTGCTACATATTGTGTTATTCGAGTTTGCTGATAAGCTTAAATGTCTATTAATTTAATTTCATGGAATGTCAAAGGTTTGGGGTCCCCAATTAAGCGACAACGTGTTCTTTCCCATTTAGCACATTTGAAGGCTGATATAGCTTTATTGCAAGAAATTCATGTTAAAGATGTTGAAATATCTAAGTTACGCCGTAACTGGGTAGGTCATGTTTTTGCCTCTTCAGGTTCGGGGAAACGTAACGGGGTTGCAATTTTATGTCATAAACGTTTAAACATTCAACTTCTTTCCCAGGATACTGATACGGATGGTAGATGGGTGGTGGTTTCGTTATTAGTTAATAAAATTCCTTTGACCATTTTCAACTTATATGCCCCCACTGTTCCAGACAAATTGTTTTGGCCATCCATCCTTCGATCCTCTATGAATTATACTGATGACTACTTTATTCTTGGAGGAGATTGTAATATGATTTTAGATCCATTTCTAGATAGGAAATCCACGTCTCGTTTCTCCCCTTCTCAGGTTCATACTCAATTCACATCCACTATTTCACAAAGGTCTCTTGTTGATTCCTGGAGACTTTTCAATCCCACTTTACAAGAATATACATATTTCTCACCCGTCCACTCCTCCCAATCAAGAATTGATTATCTCTTTATTTCCAAGAATCTCACACAACATATCACTCATTCTGACATTGGGTCCATACTAATTTCTGACCATGCCCCTGTTTCATTAGGTCTTGATTTACTCCCTCCAGTTAAAGGCACACGAAGATGGCGATTTAATAACGCCCTCCTTTTGGATACATCTTTTACCTCCACTTTCCATGACTTTGCTCCACGCTTTTTTGCAGAAAATGAAACACCACACTCTTCTCCTCAATTAATTTGGGACACTTTTAAAGCTGCTTCTAGGGACTTTATTATTTCTTATGTTGCCAAGAAACATCGCCTTGCACACCAGTCTTTATCTTCTTTAACTTCTCAGATTAAACAATTGGAGCTTTCTTATCTTTTAACCAAATCTCAATCGGTCCTTACTCAGCTCATTAATGCTAAAGTTTCTTTTAATAAATTAACTACCAACTCGGCCAACTTCTTTTTACTTAAGTCTAGCGCTAAATTTTACTCTGCCCAAAACAAGGCTGGGAATATTCTTGCCAACTATCTTAAAGTCAAAAAAGAACGAACGAAAATTGATTCGATTGTTTCTTCTTCTAATACTATACTCCATAAAGATGAGGATATTTTAAATGAATTCACTGCTTTTTACCAAAATCTTTATACTCCAGAATCTCCTCCCGTACCCTCCGATATTGATCGGTACTTATCCTCTATTCCTCGTCCTCAATTAGCTGATGTTGATTTTCCCTCTTTAGATAAGGATATCCTCCCCAAAGATATTTTAAATGCCATTCATGTACTTAAAAAAGGTAAGGCGCCGGGTCCCGATGGGTTCTCTATAGAATTTTACTCTCATTTTTCTTCTTTTCTTGTGCCCAAACTCCACCAATTATTTCGCTTTTTTATATCCTCTCAAAAATCCGAAGGTACTTTCCAAGAAGCTCTCATTTGTCTCCTTCCTAAGGACAACAAGGATCATACCCTATGTAAAAATTATAGACCTATTTCTTTAATTAATTTAGATTACAAAATATTTGCTAAGATTTTAGCTCTTCGTTTGGATAAAATTCTTCCACTCCTGATAGGTCCGGAACAATGTGGCTTCATTAAGGGGCGTCTTCTCTCGGATAACACTCGCCTTTTCTTTAACGTTCTTAACAGGTCCCCCACTTTCAAACATTCCTTAGCTGCGATTGCCTTAGATGCAGAGAAAGCTTTCGATAGAGTTGATTGGTCCTTTATGCTTTCTACTCTCTCTTGGTTTGGTTTAGGCCCCAAATTCATATCTTATATCTCCCTATTATATTCCTTTCCTAGGTCTTTTATTTTTGCTAACGGTCTTGTTTCTTCTTCTTTTCCCCTTTTTCGTGGTGTTCGTCAAGGTTGTCCTCTCTCTCCTTTACTTTTTATCCTTGCTTTAGAACCATTTTTGTCAAGAATTAGATTAAATAACGATATCTCGGGTTTTCCATATGGAGACACGCAATTAAAGCTATCTGCTTATGCAGACGATATTCTTCTGTTTATTTCTCATCCTCAAACATCTATTCCGGCTTTTTTAGCTGAAGTTTCTTCCTATGCAACAGTCTCTGGCTATAAACTTAATGTTGATAAGTGTGAAATTCGCCCTCTTAATAAATATTGTTTCCATGCTGATTTTTTACTTTCGTCTTTTCATTGGAGTCCTAATAAAATCAAATATCTAGGTCTTGAATGTACTCCTTCTATCAAAGATACAGTGGCTTTAAATATCAAAAACTTAATTGGTATTATAACAACCTCCACGACTAGATGGCACCCCCTCTTTTTATCCTGGTGGGGCAGATTAGACTCTATTAAAATGATGTTGGTTCCGGTAATTTTATTTTTTCTTTCTAACCTTCCTGTTAATCTCCCCAAGTCCTGTTTTAAAACCATCTATTCTGTCCTTTCAAAATTTCTATGGCAACACAAGAAAGCTAGGATGTCTTTTACCAAACTTAAACGTCCCAAGTTTCTAGGTGGAGTTAACTTTCCGGATTTCGCGTCCTATCACTCCTCATTTTTCCTTTCCCATTCCACTTCTTTTTTATTAGACTCGGAGTCAGGTTTTTCCTCACTTCCGATATGGGTTGCAATTGAATCCTCCTTCTTCCACCCTTTTACTTTCAAAGAATTTATTTCTCTTTCTCGCGTCCCATCTAAGATGTCTCTTCCTATTCTTAAAACTGCTAGGAAACTCTTCTTGCCTTTTTTCCTTAATGGTCTTGACGATCGAGCTCAATTTTTGCAATCTCCCATATGGTACAATCCTTCTGTTAAAATTAATAACAGAACATTTTTCTGGAAGGATTGGCATTCACGTGGTCTTTTTTGGGTTCATCAATTCTTTCCAGATGACCTTTGCCTTCCTTTCTCCTCCCTTCAATCTCTTTTTGCTCTCCCTCATTCCTTTCTTAATAAATATAATCTGTTACGCGTGGCTCTCCAATCGTCATATAATACTTTTCTTACTCCTTCTTCTCCCCCTGTACCCTCGTCTCTCACTCTTCCTTTCCTTTTGTCTTCACCTTCGGCTTCACAAATTTATAAATAATTCTTGATTGTCCTCTAGTTAGAGATAAATCCACGACAGAACAAGTTTGGGAATCTGACTAGGCTGATACTTTTTCTACTTCGTTATGGCATGACATATAGAATAAAATAAGAAGATCTTCTAGAGCAGCTAATACTACTCAGACTTTATTTTATGTTTATAATAGGCTTTTGATCACTCCTGCCCGATTGCACACTATTGATTCATCTATCCCATCAACGTGTTGGTCCTGCTCCAATCCATGTGCAGATCTCAAACATATGCTTTTCACTTGTCCACTTATTCATTTATTTTGGTCTAAAGTATGGCAGCAAATCAATTCCATTTTTTCTACACACTCTCCTTATTCTATCACTCACATTTTCCTAGGTAGCTTATCTGATATATGGTCTTCTATGACCATTAATACTTATATTATCGACCTGCTCTTGGCGGTGGCTTTTCAGCAGATCACTAAATCTTGGAAAGATACATCAAACGTCTCTTTTCAAGCTTGGTGGTATGGTGTCTGCTATAATCACAGATTGGATAGAGCTTATGTCTCCCCCCTATCTCTTGCTATTAAACGTGACCTCTTATGGCTACCGATTACTAATTTTCTTGATATTTCTGCTTCTTCCCGTTCCTTACATACTCCTGCTATTGAGGAAGTCCCCAAGCCTCCATGATGTTGATATTGTTTTTATAGAATTGTATGTTTGTAATATATACGCATTTTTTCATTGTTTTCATTGTTTACAGTGAAGAATTTTATTTAGCAACGTTTATCTCTTTAGATATATCTTAAACACTTTGCATAATGATCTGTTTTTGTTTTCCTGCCCCATCCCATTTCTTTCTTTTTCTCTTTCTTTCTTTCTTTCTCTCTTCCTTTTATTTTCTTTCTTTCTTACCTCCCTTTCCCCTTCTTTATATTGTGCTATAATACTTTATATTTGATTGCTGTTTACTTTCTCTTATGATCATATTGTATGTTTTCTGGTTGCAATCTTTTCCTGAAATAAACTTCCTTTAAACTTAATAAATTACCCCTTTCATTGCAGTAGATGTGCTCCAGAAACACCCACATGGGCCTCTCGTTAGTCAGCTTCAGCATCTGCACTTCATGTGACAAATGAGAGGCCAATCACTAAGACTCCATGTGTGGAAGTCGTAGCTCCCTGCAGTGGTTTTAGCATGTAGATTAGTGAACTTGAGACGAGGCCTGCGTCCCTCCCACACAAAATTCAGGATCATTTGGTCGATCTCCCCAAGCAGGTCATAGAGAATTTTCAAGGGAACCGAATATGTAATTAAATCTCAGCATCAGGTTCATTTTTCAAAATTTGAACCAGGCCCCACAGAGACAGATGCAACTCCAACCAGGTGGACAATTCAGCCTGTACCTTGGTCATAATGGAAGCTTTGTTATCACGCACCAACTGAGAGACATCACTGCTCAGGTACACCCCCAAGTATTTCAGAAAGTCAGTTCACCATACGTCCGGTGCCCTCCCAACAACACCACCGTAGTATCCGGAGTCATAGGCAGGGCCTCTTACTTTGACCAGTTTATAAGGCATCCCAAGAAGGCAGAAAAGGACTCTATCACCTGCAAAAGAGGCAGGATCAATTCACGGGGTTGGACAGGACTGCCAAGATATCATCCACATAATAGATCGCTTTCCTGTCACCCACAGGCATCAATATACCATGCATACTAGGCGTATCATGGGTTCCAGCTCTGGTAAAAATAACAGTGGGGAGAGTGGACCCCCTGCCTTGTGCCGCGTTGGACTGCAAAAAAGGGGGAGGAAAAGCCCACACAGGTCACTGAGGCCATCAGAGCACTATAGAGCCACTGGACTTGAGCAACATATGCATCCTATAGGTCCATGGCCTCCATCACCCGGAACAAGTGTGGCCAGGCACCAACTCAACCTGTGAGAGGTGGACCAGTAGGGGAATGGTTGTCTTAAGCCTGTGGGCCAAAACCTTCGCCATGATCTTCATATTCACGTTGATGAGGAATATTGGGCAAGTAGGTCTCGGCCTTTTTGGGGGATCAAGGAGATGTGCACCCTATTGAAATCTGGGAGATAAGGCGTGGTGGTGGTGATGTCTCTGAGGCACTATCAGAGGTTTAGTGATTTTATAGAATTCAGTCAGCGTGACCGTTGTCTTCCAGAGCCTTCATAGTTGTCATTCCATCAATAGCCTGTACAATGTCCTTCTCGCGGATGTGAGCCCTGAATAACTGTGCCTGGCCTCGTGACAGGGCTGGGAGGGCAAGGCCCGCCGTAAACACCTGCTCTGTGGCAACATGATCTGGTGCAGACTAAGGGTTGGGGTCTTATAAAAAGTAGCAAATTCCCTCACTATGTTGTGCAGGTCAGTAAGGAGCACATCACACAGGGATCTAATGGCCGATGTATTTGTGTGCGACTGCATCTGATACACCTGTGAGATCAAGAGCCGTCCAGCTCCATCCCTCCTTTCATAATGCAGCAAGTGAAAAAGCATCAACTCAGCTTGAGTGGTGTAATGGGAGTTCAGATCATAATTGGCCCCAAGCAGCTTCCTGAGAAGGACGGGGGTCTACAATGCATTATATGCCTGAGGCAGGCAAAGAGAGAGATCTGTCAACCGCCAGAATTCTGCCTCAAAGCGGCGCTTATAGGCTGCCAAATCACTCACCAAGGCCTTTCTGCTCGCTCAGAGCACTTTTACAGAGGAGACAGGTCTAGCATTTCCCTCCAAATACTGGCTTGGATATTGGTACAACCTGTGTTTGTCCTCAGGGGCTTTATACCACATGGTTGTTCAAATGTCAACACGCTTAGGTAGTTTAGAGGAGATGGTGGTCAAAATCTAGCAACACAAGTACATGGTCAGAAGTACTTTTCGGGATAGTTGAGGTTGCCACTAAATTACTCAGCAGTCTGACTGACAGCAAAAATAAGTAGACAAAGGAACCTGTACCATGGACACAAGAGGTAAAGTGTAGTCCTTGTCCCCCGAGTGCGTCAAGCACCAAGGATTTGTCAAGGCATTGTCAGCGATATTGTTTGATAGGAAGAACCTGTTTTGGGACTGTCTTATCGTATGATTCCCAGACTTGCCAAGGTATGGATCCAAGGCCAGGATCCAGTTCTCCCACATGAGCATCCTGGATGTCCCAAAGGAAGCAGGAGTTTATTCAGTGTGGAAAGGAAGTCTGCATTATCACCCACCAAGGCATAGATGTAGCCCACAATTAAAGATTCATCAAGGATCTGGACCTTGGCAAAAACATATCTGCCCAAGGAGACTCTCCAGGTCCATAATGTGCGGATCGCCAGGGACTTATGAAACAAGATGCGTACTCCACTCTTCCGTGGTCCTTGGGAGTAGTCAGATGTGGTGGGGTATCTGCGTCCTGCTGGCATGTATTACGGTCAACACCCATTCCTGTCTACGTTTATTGTGCTCAGTGGGTGACAGATGCATTTCCTGGAGTAACGCCACATCTGGCCAGTGTATCTATAGAAAATAGAGGATTTTCTGCCTTTTAATATAATAGGTCAAGCCATTCACATTAAGTTTGTGAGGAGGTATGTGTAAGGCTTTGGAGGGCCTAGGGCAAGAGGGGAAAGGGAACCAGAAGGAAGGGGTCAGGGAGAACCAGTAACTATCCTAGATGCCCGAACCAAATCCTCCAGCAGGAGGGAAGGAGGACTAAACTATAACCCAGAAATGTATGAGCCGACTTCTGTATCTACCCCTATCTCCAGAAAGGTGAAACAACGAGAGCTGTAGATCTGAGATGGAGGAAAACTGCCGATCCTCACCTGTGGACCCAGGTCCATGTAATGACAACTTGTATAAGTAAGCGGTCACACACCCGCACATTGGCCACCCAGGTTAAGAGGGACCCAAACCCCAAAAACACAGCCACCAGCCACCTCATCCAAGATGGAACTGACAAGTCAGATAAATCAGCCAGGAGACTACAGCTTTGGAATTAACCATTGTGAAAACTGAAAATACAAATTCAAACAAAGGAATCACGGACATAGTATACGTTACTGCTAGGAGGCCCAGTCAGCAACACAGGAACAGTATCCACCAGGCTCTGCACAGCAGTCCACCAGACAGTCCCCACAGAAACCATCTGAGCAAGCCAGGCAATGGCGGGGCTCTACAGCATCACACCCGGACCCAGTCCGGCAGCAACAGCAGGGTGGCATCAGCAGATCATCAGCAAGCGGCCTGCTCAAGAATATCAGGGCCAAAGTATGCAGTAGAAATGCTGCAAGCAATTCGAGGAGCAAGCATCCTGAGCTGTGAGCAGCAAGTGCGATTTGTCCCTTGGCGCAACCAAATGACTCGTGGAGATGCTTGCCCCATCTAAAGACCAGCATTGGGTGACTCTCTCCAGGTGTCATCACTCCTCCTGGTCGTGAGATGGCCGATCCTCCCTCACCGTGGCAGCAGCTGATGGACCAGTAGGCGGTTCACAGGGGTCCATATTGGAGACATTCATGGCGTCCCGGAATCTCTCGAGGTCTTCCGGGCCATCATACTCCCAATACCTACCATCCACAGTTATCAGTGTCACGACCGATTTCAGATTGCCATGTCAGAAGTCCCGCTTACGAAGGTGAGGTTGCAAGGCCAGAATTTGCTTCCGGATAGGGCTGGTATCAGAAAATAGGTTGGAGTAAGATCAAATCTGGAGGTTTTCACACTGATAAGCGCCGTGTTTTTTGGCCGCCATGATAATCTGCTGCATCTGCTGATGTGAATGAAGCCATCTCGCCCCACAGGACACCTACTCCATCATGAACTTAGTCCATTCAGGGGCCCCAACGACTCATGGCTTTACCATATCTTCGACCTAGAGAAGCCAGAATCAGCCACGTACTCACCACCTTGTTCAACACCTCAATTGCCATGGCCACCTTCCCCGAGGACTGGTAACATGCGTAAGTCAACGCACTACTAAAGAAACCATCAGCAGACCCCCGCAAACTCAACAACTACCGACCAATCTCCATGCACCCGTTCCCGCTGAGAGTATTTGAGAAAGCCATCAACCAACAACTCTCCTAATATCTGGAACTACACTTCCTATTCGACTCCTCCCAATCCAGATTCTGCAGCAACCGCAGCACCAAGACAGCCCTCATTGCGGCTACCGACAATATCCAAGCCCTACTTGACCGAGGAGAGACAGTGGCTCAGACACCACCAACACCAAGACAAGCTTCTACAACTGCATGGCAGGCGTCATCATACGGATGAAGGACAACTGCCTGAAGCTCAACATGGCATAACAGAGGTACTGATTTTCGGAAACATAGGCTCCCAACGGGGGCATCATGATGGCCTCCAGAACTTGGACCTACTCCTATCCTCGCTAACCACTCCAAGGGGCATATTTACAAGGAACTGACACAACTGCATAGATGCATCAGTTTCCTTGCGCCAGCACCAAATGTCCTTGCACCACCATGGATGCGCTGTATGTACAATACAGTGCTCCATGGTGCAAGGAATACCAGATGCGTCAGAAATTCGAATGCATCTGTTGGCCCAAACGTGACGCATTGCTGGAGTTGCTCATGAAAGTGACGCAACTCCAGCAATGCGCCACAAAAGACATGTGAGTCCCATTCAAAAAGCCCGGCGTCATTCCTTACGCCTGGTCTGAGCAGGCGTAGGGATTTTGATGTAGTGAAGGAGTAGAGTGACTCAGTGAAATGTTGTAAACGTCACTGCGTCAGTTCTACATGGCTTTTTGGGTGGGAACGCCCATCCTGCATACATTATACCTGACACGGGTATAATGTGACACAGGGCTCCCTAGATGCACCACGTTGTAAATGGGTTGCATTGTTTGCACTGCCGTTACGTCAAAAAAAGGGCCGCAATGGCGGCGCAAGGAGGCGCAAGTGACTTGTAAATAAGCACCTAGGAACCTAGGCATCATTTTGGACAACAAGCTAACCATGACAACTCAGGTAATGTACGTCTCCTCTTGCTTCTTCATCCTCTGTATGCTTTGTAAGATATTTAAATGGCTACCCCAAGGCTCAAGACTCACCATCACCCACGTCCTCATCTCCAGCCAACCGGACTACAACAACGTTCTCTTTGCAGGGATCGCAGCTCACCTCTTCTGATGACTACAGACAATACAGAACGCTGCAGAGAGATTTGTCCTGAATCTCGCTAGATGATTCCACATCACCCCCTTCCTCAGTGAACTCCACTGGGTCAATGTACAGAAAAATGCCAGTTCAAGCTCCTGACCCATGCATACAAGGCCCTACACAACTGCAGACCTGCCTATTTGAACCACTGTCTGAATTTTTAAAAGACCAGCAGACACTTCCGCTCTACGTCCCTTTTGCTAACCCTCACCCCCTGCATCTGACACAGCAGATGCAGAGGTCGCTCATACTCCTACCTGGCAGCGAAGACATGAAATGAGATTCCCTTTCATCTACAGACCTCCTCATCTCTTCCAGAGTTCCCAAAGTCCCTGAAGACCTGGCTATTCGCCTAATCAATTGGACCCTGCCAGCGCCTGGATATCCTCACCGGTGGAAAGATCAAATCTACTGATTGATTGATTGATTGACTGATTGATGCCACAGAAGGCACTTTAGGAAGGTCACTGTGTGGAAAAGGTGGTGATTCAGGAATGGACTCTGTGCACACTTTGTATCTACAGTTTCAGGACGAAAGATAGATCCGACAGTTTGGGCAAAATGTCACAAATGAATGTGATCATGCATGCCCCTACCATTTTTTCCATCAGGCCGGCGATATGAACATTGTCACTTCTGCGTCTGTCTTCCAAATCAATCACTTACCATCGCAAAGCACTCATCTCGACAGACCAGTCCGGGAGGCTATCAGCCCATGCTTTCACCTCCGTGAGGTGGGCCTCTGTGATGTCAAGCTGCTGACGAAAGGAGGTAATGTCCATGTGAATCGACTGCACATCCTCAGTTTTCGTACAAGCTGTGCCAATGGAGCCCATGGAGACTTACAGTGGAGAGCTTGCAAACCAGGTGACCTCACCTTCTGAAGCATCAGCCGGCCTCACCCTAGAGACAGCCTCCAAGAATAGAAGTTGTGTGGACTTGGACTTGGATGACAGTCAGAGCCCAACCAGAGGTATAAAGCAGCTTCCCTGAAGAGTCAGAGTCGCTGTGTGGAAATCACAGCGTGGCAACCCTAGAATGCAGGCAAAGGGCAGCACAGCAGGTGTAGAACACTACAACTGGGCCACTGCCCGTCGTCATCAGAGGAGAGTCAACTCCCTCCCATGAAGTAGAGACAAGGCCAGCCTCAGCAGAAGTACAGGGCACCCGGCTATTGAGCACCAATCTCTCCAATCACAGTGATCCCACCAATGCTGGGGCAGCCACTGTAGAAAGTCATCTTCAATTGTGGACAGGAATCGCAGTGGTAGACCCCGGAGGATCCACCCAATGGTAAGAGCGTGGGAGCAACAGGGTGCAAAAAGTATAGGGCCGGCAGCGTAGCCAAAGGAGGAGGGTAGGGGGACCAACCCCATTCCAAGAGAAGTTTAGCTGGCGTCATTGCTTGTCCCCTCGCTCATCCCAGCCCTTTGGGGAAGTGCAGCAGGTCAGCAGGCCGCTCCTGACCGAGAAACACAAATAGATGCAGCTGGAAATGTCCCTGGTCCTCCTCTGCCTCGTGCCTCTCACTGTCCTCAGCAGTGTTCGAAGGGTGCCCCTTGTCGTAGAAGGCACACCCAGCTCAGGCTTCATTCATTAGGTACAATCATCCTGGCCTTATAGCCCAAACAGTGCGTGAGGACCAGAGAAGAGGTGTAGGAACCCACATACCCGCATCCTTGGCAGTGGCTGCCTATGGGGCAACGCGACTCTATTCAGAGTCTCGAACAAGCTTCAAAGCCCTGCCGTGCTCCTGCGGCCGGGGCTTGTCAGTTAGGGCCCCAAGCAGAGACCTCTGCACCTTCAGGGGGCCCCCATTCAGGGAGCAAAATGAGGTGCAAAGGTAGGGGTGCCCAAGTCATGCAAGCCTCCCAGGGTCATAGTACAAACAGGCCGCAGAGCAGGACTCGGCCATCGGAGGTTGGCCACACTCCCACGACTCCCAGCTGCATCAGTCTCCACATGCTGCGGCTGCGATTTTAGCCCAGCAGCAGGGGCCTCCTGGCACACATCAGCAGATCAGTCGTTGGAGGCAGCATGGCACAGTGGTGTGGTCTGGCAGCGAGGCTTTGGATAATCTGTCTGCAGTAGGTGCTGAAATCGCTGACCAAGGCAGCGCCAGCCAGGAGCTTCAGAAGAATGCCGCCATCTTCCTCGGTGGCTAGCTCTGCACTGTCCACCCATGATGTTTGAAGAAAACCCCTATCTACTATCAATAGTAGATCGGGTTTTGCGCCAAAAAGTAGCTCCACTTGAAAGCCAAACAATAGGAGAAATGTTTTAATTTCTCCGGTCTTTTTAGGTCTCGCCTATGCAGCGCGCATGCGCTGCATAGGAGACCTTTAGCCGTCGTTCAGCTCTTTTACGAAGCACATACTCGTGCTAGTGGCGGCATACACCTTGCAGGAGCACGCAGGGGCGCGCCACAAGCATTAGTGTGTGCTTCAAAAAAGCAGAATGCGCGTGCACGTACAGACCAACATGCACCACTCCCGGGCTTGTTTCTGTCAGGCCGTAAAGGGCAAGAGACGAGTGTTACCAGCTTGTTATGTTTTAGATTCACCTGTAGGATTTGGAGTATTACAGCTTGTTTTCCTTTTCAAAGTCTTTTGCTTTCAGTTTCAGGCGTGCATTGCATGACTTGTGATTCTGGAAACCACGCTGTACCGGAACACACACTCCTCTGAAACAATTGAACATGATTCGTGAGTTTTGTATTTCTGTGAGGCAGGCGCGTTTAGATTCTGATCCATAGATTTGTTTCTGCAGAGATGTTTTTAATGCTTCTCACGCAACTTGGTTTACCGTGTTCGGGAGTGCCAGTCTAAACAGCTGACTCAGAAGTCTCAGTGGAAGGCATGGCAGAATGTTTCAGGAAGAGAACTTACGACAAACTGCAGATTAATTACTTGACTTTTAGAAAGGAGTACACTGGGATCCATACATGTTGTCATTTCCCCCTGCTCTAAATGTAATAATTGAAATGCTATCTGGATAATGTGTTGAATATACAGAATATAACTCTGACCCCACAGTATGTTGTAGCGGTATTATGATGATTCACTCCGACGTTCTAAAAAGGTGAATAATCTTTTCTTCCTTCCAGTCGTGATACCACAGCACACCGGTGTATATTATATACAGGCGAGTTGTTGCCTTCGGCGAAGAGCTGCCACATACCTAATCACTGTGTTAAATTGGACCAGATTGTGGTCCATTATACTATAGAGAGCCAAAAGTGCTGATATTCTCCTCTTTGGGGCAGTAACACGATCTTTTATTTTGGAAAGGGATAGCCTGCTGTGAGTGTGCAGTGTGTGCTGCTTTCTCTGTGTGGCGAGCAGAGCTTCAGGTTCAGCCACCTGTCCAGGGTTTGTGAACTGGCTTCCGGTCAGTATGTTTGTTGATGTCACAATTTACCAAGTGATAAAGAAGTCATTGAGTTGCGATACCCACAACTACAGCATCACAAAGTGGTTGACTCCAAGAAAATGTCATAGTGTTAATAATTTGCGTTGTACAGAACTCAATCTTTTTGTAAAGACATATTTTTTATTGTTACTCCCCCCCCCCCCCATACTCTTAAGGGTGGAAGATTGAGTTGAAGCTAGCAGGCTACATGCACACAAAAAAGGCACACAGAGACAAGCATGAGGGCAGGCACACCGCCCGACACAGACACACAAACATGCACAGCACCTCTGACTATGACCCCTACACACACTCAGACATACTTACAGAGACACAGACACGCATAGACAGGCACACAGACACAATGATAGTTAGACAATTCTTCCCTTTCACCCCACCTGCATTCTTGCTCTGTCTCCTCATTGGTACTTCTGTGCTCCTCGACTTCCTTGAAGTGACGTGGACATGGTATCATGGTGCCTACCTGGGCAGCGGGTAATCCTTAGATGGGACTGAAGAAGGGGCATCATTTTTAAGAGGTTTCAAGTTATTGTTGAAAGAAGTCCTATCCGCGGGTTGAGGCTAATCAATGGAAGCCGGAGGCAAATACAATAAGCATTGGCATAGCCAATAGGTCTCGCCTTTGGGACCTTATAAGTATTTAGTTATGCAGCACAATATCCTTGTTGCAACAACATCAACTGTTGCATGTCTAAACACTTATAAGCTCCCAAAGGCGAGACCTATTGGCTATGCCAATGCTTGTTTGGCTTTGCAAGTGAGCTGCACTGCACAGCACACTTACAAAGTAGAAAAGTTGTAAAGTCAGCCTTAGCTTAGTATTTTGTACTGGAAGTGTACCCTTCCAGTACAAAACCTATGCTACAGTCACGCAGACACCTTTGCACTGTGGTGCAAAGGTGTGAGCGTGGCGTCGGCAGCATAATTCTGCGCTGACGCTAGGGAGAGATAAGGATAGTGTCATATCTCTGTAAATATGGCGCTGTCCGTCTCTCTCACTCTCTTGCAACGCAGTAACTTTAGGTGCTGCGCTGCGTTACATGAACTTTTTAAAAATATATTCATTAGTGCTTATAGCTCTTAAAATACCACCATCATTCTTCAGCCCTCCAGACTTACATTCAGTCCTACAGGAAACAATGTAAAGCATGAAAACCTCAAAGTACTTTTCTATGAGACAGTGGCTCAAATTACGTTAAAACGAGTGTGCGGAGGTGCCTCCATATTTCCATTCCAGGTGGTACCTCTGCATATGAATCCACCTAGTGCACGTCATTTTCGACGGTATGGGGAATAACCATGTTGATCAGGTTGTGCACAGTGTTCCTTTTTTGGAAGAGATTGACACTCTCATTTACCATCTGCGTGAGGTAGTGCCGGAGGGATGGAGGGGGTGCGAAAGTGGCAGCGCAATGAAGCAAAAATATGGAGAGCATCACATCCACCGCCTTGACTTAGAAGGAGAGTAGGTGGGGGCCCAATTCCAAAGTGATTTTACCGGCTGGAATATCCAACCTGGAAAGCAAGGCAAAGGGTTCATGCACCCTGAAAACCGGGTTCGCGAACATCGACTCGCTTACAATAGGACAAAGCATTTTAAGTTATCCGTGGATAGTGCTCTGATCGGCTTATAATCTGACCTATGAGACAAAAAAAACAATGTTTAACGTGTGTTGCAATGCCCAGCTATTTACTGGTAAAGTTCATTACTCCGAGTCACCGACCTCTCTTTTACAGTTGTGGTTCATGGATGTAAGGACTTGGGGGCAGATTTGCAAGCCCCTTGCGCCACTTTTGCGTCACTTTTCCTCATGTTAAAAATGACGCAAAAGTGGCGCTAGGGCCTTGTAAATAAGCCCCTTGACGGGGAAGTCAGCCGAGGAGGTAATGTCTGGTGGTTAATAATCCGCTCTGACGCCATAACTGTACAAAGGAAAGGAAAAACAATCGCAAAGAGGCCTCCGAGGTTAGAGAATCTAAGACAGTGAGGCTGATTTACAAGCACCTTGCGCCGCCGGTGTGTTACTTTTGATACCGGTTGAAGAGTACTGAAGCGGATTATAGGGAAAGAACTTGCTGCGCGGACTCCCCGCTCATCCATTCCACGGTTAATAACTACTCGCTGTCTTATTTCCAAATCTTTCCGTCACCGAACACAAACATCTAGACTCTGTGAAAGTTATGCAATCCTGAAGAATGTTTGTTAAAGGTCATCTTTTTAACCTCTAGGGCCGACATTTACAAAACTTCACACACAGCAGCGTGAAATTCTGGAGCCCTGTGCTGCACGCACAGTAAACACATTACACAGCGCCATAATTATAAAGAGTCATGCGCTGATGATGTCAAGCTAAAAAGCTATACTAGTGTAACCTAAGCATTGTGCCACAGCACGAAGGTGAGGCAGGGTGTCTTTCGTAAGATTTGTGTTCGAGGTACACCCTAAAATAAACATTTGTATTTAAGGACAAAGTGTAACTTCACGCAAAGTACACGTTTCATATGGGAATACCATGGGGCGGTTCTCTTGTTGTTTATTTCCAAGATATTTCATATGGCCCTATGATTTTATCGAAATGTGTCAAAGAATAGACAACAAAGTGAACTTTTTGTGGGTGTGGCTTCAGAGCTCCCATAAGTGCCACCTGAGCTGTCTTGTTTGAGTATTGGGAGGAGAGGAGGAAGGCAGGATTTTACCTGAATTGCGGGACCTGACCCCCGAGGGCCATTGTCCACGCCTTTCGCCAGTGCCCTGGTCAGTGTCATCGGATTCCATCTCTGACCCCCCTCTCTCCTACACCGGAGGACATAGCGAAGCAGCAGGGTGGGTCTTCTTAACTGTGGGCAGGACTGAGTAACGGCATTATCACCAGAAACTCAACTCAACCATCCCCAGAAACTCAACTCAACCATCCCCTAAACTCAACCCAACCATCCCCAGAAACTCAACCCAACCATCCCCAGAAACTCAACTCAACCATCCCCAGAAACTCAACCCAACCATCCCCAGAAACTCAACTCAACCATCCCCAGAAACTCAACCCAACCATCCCCAGAAACTCAACTCAACCATCCCCAGAAACTCAACCCAACCATCCCCAGAAACTCAACTCAACCATCCCCAGAAACTCAACTCAACCATCCCCAGAAACTCAACTCAACCATCCCCAGAAACTCAACCCAACCATCCCCAGAAACTCAACTCAACCATCCCCAGAAACTCAACTCAACCATCCCCAGAAACTCAACTCAACCATCCCCAGAAACTCAACCCAACCATCCCCAGAAACTCAACCCAACCATCGCTTTTGCACCTGCCATGCCAACCGAAATGTTACAGGCTGATTGGTTCCCTCCAGTAGTCTTTTGAGCAGTGGTCTGCTAGGAATAAGTAGAATGTCAAACCATCCAGTCACATGTAGCGTCCCCCACTCCCAATGAACCGGAATGTGTTCCTGGTTTGGCCGGTGCAGTCTCAGGGGAACATTGGACAGTCACAAGACAGGGGAGAAAGGCAGGGTTCCCGGTCTGAGGGGTGAGGAGCGTGAGGGTGATTTGGCTCTCAATGAATGACTTGTATTCCAGGGGTGGCCATGAGGCTAGCCAGATAGAAGGGGCAACATCATTGCACAATACTCTCCCCAGCATACACTGGCAGCAGGGTCTACATTTAGCTCACATCAGGGTCCCCTCCCACAAGATGGTTCCCTCAGGGCCCTGGGTGCCAGTGCAAAGGACGCCACTATCCCAGGTCCTACTCAGGGGAGTGTGGCTCCGCCTCTTGTTAAAGGCCCCACTGTAGGTATGGATGGTATAGCACACATTGGTTGAATATTAGTTTTCTACCAGAATCACAATATTAATAATGTTAGTGTTCGGGTTGGGTCCACGAGGCACCAACTCCAGGCCTCCAAAAAGCAAAGGATGCTCTACCGAACCTTAATCATGAACAACACTTTGAAAAAACACATTAAAAAAAGCGAGCAGTTTTCTAAATGACTACATCAAGAAAAGTCAAGTAGCCCCAGGAGGTATATCGTTTTACTAAATGAGTGTAACGCCCCCCCCCCCCCCGAAAAATACGAAACTTTGCAAACCACCATCACTGTATCAAATTCCCCTTCAAAGCGCGCTCGCGGTCTCACTTCGAAAGGCAATTTATTTCTGACCTTGTTCTCGGAAATCAGGCAGAAACCTTGAGTTTACAAATGAGTCAGCTGAGGCTGCTCGAGAATGAGATGCTGTCAGCTGAGCTCCGGGGGTGGGGAGGGGGTGTTGTGCTCTCAGTGAAATCACAGGTACTGGTTGAAAACAAGCCTGCAAACCGCAACCCAGATCACGTTCCCGAAATCACCTTTGTAATAACTTACATAATCCCCATGAATGTAGACAATGTAAGTGACACCCCCTGCCTCTCGTCTTCTGCACGCCAAAGACGACAACACTGAATTTAGATAAATATGGCCAAGTCTATAAAGTAGAAGAGATACATTAATTGGCAACGTGAGAGCATAGCTCTAACTGCAATGCTTGGACCTAGGTGCTTTGCATGGGGGAGTGGCAATTTGATTGGTTGCCTTTCTTCTTTATCCACCTCTCTGATTGGTTCATCGTTGCTCCATCTTACTCGTCACGGCCATTTGCTACAGGACAGGCGGTGTTTGCCCTTGAATCACTGCATTCCATCTGGTCCCATCCACTTACACTATGTAACCCCATCCATAGCTTAAGTCCGTCTTCTATTTTAAAATGCAAAGAAGGACAACTGAGTGCAGATACCGATTCAGCTACTGATGAGGAAAAGACACTATTGAGCCAAAAGGGAACTTTTCTGCGAATTCCAAATTGCGATAAATACCGAATCGCAATTTAGAATTCGCAGAATGGCATTCATGAAGAAATGCGATAAAAAAAGCGAATCGCAATCGGCCGCAATTGCCGATTGCGATTTTGCCCCAATCGCATAATAATCGCAGAATCGGCAAATTTCCATGTTGAAATTGCGATCTCGCAATTACCGAAATCGCAATTTGCGATCTCGCTAACTGCGAGATCGCAAAAACGGGAAGTCGCATTTCGAGCCCAATGATGACATCACAACCAAGAAGTAGGCTGTTCCCTCCCTCATTCAGATCACTGAGCCTGAAATTGGAAGCAGTACTGGGAAGAGCTCCACTACAGTCAACTTGCTGCACCACAGCAGGACATTAACAACCTCCAAAATGTCCCAGGAAGCAGCAGGGAGCAGGGCCCCAGGGAGGAAGAGGAAGATAAAGTTCTCGGAGCAAGAACTTGAGCACCTCATTGAGGGGGTCTGTAAGGACAATGCTCGCCTGTTTGGAAAGGACCCCCGGAGGGTGCCAGAGGCTGACAAGCGCCGCATCTGGCTGCGCATCCGCACCAAGGTCAATTCCGTCGGGGTGACCCAGCGGTCAATAGACGATTTAAAAAAGAGGTGGTACGACCTCAGAGGGCGTGCCAAAGAGCGAATCGCGGAGAGGCTGGGGGAGCGACTTGCCACCGGTGGAGGAGACCCCACTGCCACACCCAACACTCCACTGGAGGACCTTGTGGAGGACACCCTGACTCCTGAAGCCTGTGTGGGGGTTACCCAGCTCGACTCGTCCCGACCCACCCAACAATCCCAAGGTAAGTGCCATGTGACTGCGACCCCGTCCCCTAACAATGCCCATGACTCCTGAGCTAGCAATTTGACAACCCCAGTAATGCAGGCCATGCACACCTGAAATGCCCTATTGCATTGTGGTAGTTGTAGTGTAATCAAAATTCCCAGATAGCCCAACACAGCCAGACCTGTCAATTCTAAATTATTCCAAAAGCCAGTCAGGGAAAGCAAGCCTGCATGCATGTAGCAACATCTCATGTGCAAGATACATATCATTAATCATGCACCCATTTACATCACAGGTGTAGCAGAACAACCCAGCACCGACAGTGAGGCCCTACATATAGAGGAGTACCCGGAGGACACCGAGGGTAAGGGCCAACCTGAACCACGACCAGGACCATCTCAGCCACCTGCTGCAGTACCACCACCACCACCCCATGTGGACAGGGCCACCCCTGCAGCCACAGGTGCCCAGCACCCACCCCAACTGATACCCACGGCAGTGGTACAGGCCACACCACCAGCAGCCAGGAGGCAGAGGAGGCGCACAGCCGCAGTCAGATCGCAGTCCAGCGGACTGACACGCCAGCAGCGTGACGCCTCAACACGCGCGGGCAGGGCTGTCCATGTACAGGATACTGGCCTGGCCATTGAACGCCGCATGCTCGCGGTACATCTGACGCAGGCGCGTCACCCGGCAGCCATTCATCTGCAGCTGCAGAACACAGCGCAAAATGTTGGACAGCTGACCGCAGCTGTTCGAGAGAATAGCCAGATCCTGGTATCCCAGCAGGATATCACCCGCCGCCGCCACCGCCAGCTACTGACCCGCCTGTCAGCCTACACCAGGTCCAATTACATCATTGGCAATGCAACCTCACAACTTTCCCGCCGGTCCCTTGCAATGCAGGTGCAAATTGTCCAGTGTTGCCAGGACGTTACCAGGGCACTGGAACAGGTGACAGCAGCAGTGCATAGTCTGCAGCCAACTGCCCATGGTGAACCAGGGGGTGGTGATGATGCCAGTGAGGGCACGTCAAGCCACAGCAGCATGTCCTTGCCGCCGGTGACTGAACGCCGCCGCAGCAGCAGGCCCACTGCAGCATCACGGGCCAACACTGTCATTGAGGACACGGAGAGGCGACTGGGAGCGTCAGGACGGAGGCGCCAGTGACACTTTTCACTCTGCCTGCAGGGCCATGCTGAATCTAGAAGCAAGCCCTCTACCCCTGCATGGGGACGTATGACGCAATACTGTTCTCATGTGAAATCATGGACAACAAAGGCCACATTATTGTGAATAAACAATAAGAATTTATGGTCTCTCGTAAATCCGACTCATTTCATTATTACATTTGTCATGCATGAGTGCAGTGTTGTGTGAGGGGAATGGGTGCACTAGAAACAGTTAATACTGATGTGGTTGCGGCGCCTGTGTCCTTCTGCAGGATTCTCCCCGCGTGCATGACGCACATGTGCAGGTGGGCGGTTGTCCCCTTCCGACTCACTGCCAGAGATCTCGACAGGTATCCTGCGCTTGGTAGCAATGTTGTGGGGTATTGCACACACGGCCACGATGCGGCAGCAGACCTCAGGCTCGTATTTGAGGACCCCACCAGTCTTGTGAGGTATGCGGAATCGGCTCTTCAAAAGGCCAAATGTCCTCTCAATGCAATTTCTTGTGCGTATGTGTGCAGCATTGTAACGCCGTTGCTGTGGTGTTGCAGGGTTGAGGTATGGGGTGAGGAGGTACTCACGGAGACCGTAGGCGCTGTCACCTGAATGAAAGAGGCACAGGTTGAGTGCATGTTCTGCGCAGCTACATGATCACAGTGTACTATTTGGGGGCATGTGTACTTACCTAGTAGGTGTCCTTCGCCAAAGTCTCCCCTGGCCAGTTGTGTGTGAATGCCGCTGTGCCGGAATATGAAGGAGTCATGTGTGCTCCCCGGGTATTGTGCCACTATGTCCGTGATGAAAGTCTTAGCGTTGCACACCATCTGGATATTGAGGGAGTGGTAGGACTTGCGGTTGCGGTACATGTATTATGTTTGTGCTGGTGGGCAGATGTGGATGTGGGTACAGTCAATGCATCCTATTACATGTGGGAATTGCGCAATGTTGTAGAAATGAAGCTTGGTCTCATTCAAGTCCTGTTGGGTGGTCGGGAATGAGATGTAGTGGTGTAGCCGGGTCAGCATTGCCTCCAGGAAACTCCTTAGGCAGCGGGACATGGTGCTCTGGGATATCACCCCTGCAACAGCGACTATCCCCTGGAAGCTTCCGGAGGCCAGTAGGTGCAGGCTGCACAAGACCTGGACATGGGTGGGCACGGCATTGGTCCTCCTTGTTGGGTGCTGCATCAGGGGGTCTAGGTCCCAGATCAGCTTGATGATCATTGCCCCATTCAGGCGGTACTTAGAGTAAATTTGCTCCGCAGTTTGGCCCAGAAGGGTGATCCGCTGGCGGAATATTCGCTCCTGGATCCTGCGTCTGTTCCGTGCTGCAGCCTGGAGCCTTCGCCGCCTGACCACCATGTAGAGTCCTGGCATTGTGAGAGTCCTCATGCTCCTACTGTGTTTCCTTAAGTGTGTTTGATCAGGACTGCACCTGTGGCTAGTTTGAATTGTTTTTCTCTTTTTTTTTCCTTCATGGTTACCACCTGCTTTTGGTTCTCCTTAAATTGCGCGTCGCAAATAGCGATTTTCTTCTTTTTCGCAATTTGCGAGTTTTCATGAATTGCATTAAATAATCCATGGATTCTTGCTATTTCCGATTCGCTATAGAGGTTCCTCCTAGATTCTGCGATTTATTTTGCGTATTCGCTATTTATTTTTTGCGATTTTGCAATTTTTGTGTTTTTCACATCATGAATTGCTTTTCTGTTAATTGCGATCGCAATAGCTAATTCGCAGCTATTGCGATCGCAATTTTGCTTGATGAATCTGGCTGTATGTCTATGGCTCTCAATTTGATGTTCGGCAATTCCATGCTGTGGACTCTCCTCCAAAGGAATGGGCTGACCATGACCGCCTAATTTGCTCCCAAGATGTACACGCTCTCTTTGCTGTAGTTCCTCGATGAAAACTTTCCCAGAGGTCCCAAAGTGAACTCTCTGTTGGCAAATATGTCTATCCAATCATCTGCAACATCACAGAATGCTAGTCAATTAAATATAGCGAATACGATGGTAGATGTGGCAGTGAAAAGAGTGATGAGTGGAATCATTTCTTCACCACGTCGAATGTATTCATGCCACTTACTGTTCAGTCCCCTTAAGCGCTTATAACATCTCTTGAGCATGTTTATGAAGGAGGAGGATGGCTTTCATATCTGAGGAGATGAGAAGCAGAAAGTTGGGATTTGTAACTCACAGGAAAATGAAGACATCACATTTGGATAAGGTCACTGAAGGTGGGCAGCTCCAAGGCGGTCTTTCTAATCCATTTCCAATTCTTTTGACTCAAAGCTTTTGGCAGTCATCTGGTCAAAATGCTGAGAGAGTCTGCAGATTGAAAAGATCCCATGCTGGCTGTTGCTATCCAGGAGGTGGACTTTTACAGCTCGCTGAACCACAGATTGGCTTTCACATTCACGTGGATGCAGGTCCCCCTTATGATGAGCCCACTGTGAAGAGCCTTTCTGTGATAAATCCCACCCTTAGTTCCTTTCTTCATCTCCAAAGATGGGCCCACGATCGAGAGTCCTCCTGTGATAAATCCCAAACGTATCCCCATTTCCCTCCTCCAAGATAAGATTGGACCAGGATCAGCAACACTTGTCACTGGGGGACTCCGGAGATACTTCCATAGTCAGATTAGTCAGTTCACCAGGTGCTCCAACATGGCTATTACAATGACATCCAGATGCTGTAAGAAAAATGTTTTCTTTTATGTAGATTGTTTTGCCAAGATGTCAATTTATGACACAGGCTTTTCTGATAGAAATTTTGGAAAAGCAGCAATATTTAATATATTTTCAAGACGTGCACCACAAACATAACTGTCTTTAGGCACCAGATTAGCATTAATATTTCTTAGTTATACTGCATACTTAGAGGCATATTTTCAAGGAGACATCGCCGAGTTAACAGCACTTCATCACAGCCAAAGTCACAATAAATGTATCACCCCATTCACAAATGGGTGCTAACAGCCATAGCACCAGTTTACCTGCGATAGCAGCCGCAAAAAATATCGCCACAGATGACCTCCGCAACTATTGCTAATGAGATGCAGCGTAGGCGTTCTCATGCAAAAAGCCGCAACAACACCAATCCGGAACATTCTCAATGACCAGCCAGATCGGCAATACGACCACAAAACATGCAATAAGGCACGTTAGAAGCAGGAAATTAACACCTGCTCTGACTTGGTGTAAAGTCGGACGGCAGCTGGCACCAGAAAAGGGAGCCCAGCCCCGAGCCACACCTGAAGAACAACAGATGCCATGCAGCTACTAATCATGCAGCTAAGAGCCCCAACAGTCCCACAACACCCACTGCCATCACCCCAGGCTCGCCACTACCCCCCGTACAGCCCCCGCACCACCGCCCCGGACCATCACAGAGGCAGCACAGACACTGACCTCGGACCTTCAGAAAACGCACCAGCCTCACAAACTTAACACCAGAGAATGTCATTGCCCACTACAGGCTCAAAAGGACAACCATCCTCTACATCCTGAACATCATTGCCCATAGGCTGATGATACCAACACAGCGGACAACCAACATCCCACCTCAAACAAAGCTGCTGGCTGTCCTGCACCTGTTGGCCTCTGGTACCTTCCAAACAACAACCACCAGAGTCAGAGGAGTCTCACAGCCAGCCCTATCAAAGTTCCTCAAACCTGTCCTGGATGCCATCATCAGCTTGGTACTCCAGTACCTTTACTTTCCCCAAACTGCACCGGAACAGCTGGAGACCAAGCAAGGCTTCTACGCCATGGCTGGCTTCCCACACATGTTGGGGGCAAAAGACTGCACACATGTCCTACTTGTGCCCCCTGCCGACACTGCACACAATTACCGCAACAGAAAGCACACGCATTCCATCAATGTACAAGCAATAGTGGACCACCAGGACTCTTCACCAATGTGGTCGCCAACTACCCAGGCAGTGTGCATGATTCCTTCATCTTCCGACAGTCCATCATCAACCGGCGCTTCCAGGATGGTACCTACGGAAATGCTCTGCTCGTTGGTAAGTACCAAATGAACACACCACAAACCTCAACTTCACAATCATGCAACTCACAACTCTGGGAATGCACACGTTACAAACTCACATACAACATGCCAAACAACATGCCCACCTACCAGACACAACAGCACAACTTACTGTGGTAACCTGGGCTAGCCATGTACACAAGCCGTCAACGGCATGGCACCTCAGCCACACAATAGCAGATTGTGGGGAGAGGTGGGAACCAGGCATGTGTGAAGGAGGCAAGTGACCCATGCATAAGCATGTACACAATGCCAAGTGTGGCGTGGATGTGCTGGCCCGACTGTAGTATGCAGACCACACACATATCCATGTCGACACACACCCCTGGTGTTTGGAGTGTAGTTGACAGTGGACGCAACCATGTCACCCCAGCCAGTGGGGGAGATCAAGGAAATGTAGCTTGTCACGTCCCCCTGTAAGTGTGAGCAGAGTGGGCTGGCCCGGCGTACGCCAATGCAAGCGTATGGGTGTGAGTCAAAGGCACATAACTCTGGGCGTGGTCCTCTTCCGGAATGGTCAATGTGTTTGGCTGGGCGGCGCCTCTCACCCCGCCACGAGGCCAATGCCATCGCCGTGAGCGGTGTTGTCTGCGATCCTGTGGGCCTGTTGCACCTCGGGCTGCTGGTCCCCGAACCAGTCTTGCCTGCCCCTGCGCACCCAGGCCTCAATGCCCAACTGCAGACACAGGCGTGTATCGAAGAGGGCCCACCATATGGCGGTGCAAGCTCCAGACCCAAGGCCCACGACCTCGGCAGCCTCCTCGGACCATCACGGCCTCCGCGACACAGGCCCGCTGAACTCCATTCTCGTTGACGTACTCCACCGGCATACACAGCGTACAAGTAAGACACACATTTGGAACTGAGTTTGATTACACCATATCAGAGTACATTATTTAAGGCTGAGGTTTTCACTATACCCTTTCGATGTAGTGCCACCAAGGCTGGACATAGGGCTCGCACCAAACGTGCCTGTGGGTACTTGATGGCTGCAGTCTTCAGCCTACACTGCGGTCCTGCAGGCCTCACATCAATCCAATGCAGTCCGTCACAGCCAGGACACGGCATTGTCACTGGCTAAACACCTGCTCACCTCTGGTGCCACTACCTATGTCAGCCACAAATCTAATACACATGCCATTCCATCTGTGTGTGTTCGAGATCCAGGAGGAGATGGCTCAACAGCGCTTAACACACACTAACCACAGCCTCTGTCTGACACTGCGGCCAATAAGGCTGCATTTTTGGAACTGAGTCTTGATTTCTTCATGGAAGTGTACATGTCTCATTACGCTGGCTCCTGAACACACTGAGGTGGAGTAGGTCACACATTTTGAACTGAGTCTTGCCCTCTACATGGCAGAATCTATGTCATTGTACAGGTCTCATCGCAGACTGCATCCCCTTTCAGCTCTGTTGCCCCTGAGTGTGTGCCTGAAATTCATGCTCGATCTCTGTTTGTACATCGGTGGCGTCTGGGCCCATGGGCTGGAGGTTGTCTTCCTCTACATGTAGCTGATACTGACAAGGTGGAAAAGTGGAGTCTGTAGCATTCAACTCTCCAATTTGCCTGTTCCTGTTTGCTTCTGCCCTCTGCATCATGCCCTGGAGGGACACCTTCCACTGTCCCCCGCAACCCCAGCGACATTCCCCTTGGACATTGAGGAGTACATGCTCAGCTCGTGTGGCCCTACCTCAGTACACTGCAAGTCACCGTCCCATGGCGGTGTGCCTATGCTGGCCGCTGTGCATCCGGGGCCATAAACTCTGTGCTGCTCAAGTCAGGGACCCATGATGTCCATACCTTGTACTGCTGATTCTCTGCTCACTACCCAACATCCATCCAGCACAGGCATCACTGGAGATGTGACCTTGGCAATAAAAGAGTCCGGGTGTACGTGCCCGTAGCCAGTGCCACAAACTCACTCAGTGTGTCTGTGTGGTCATTATGTATGCATGTGGGACCGGGGCCATTCCACGTTACATTGCGCTGTGTACAGCTTTCGCAACCATGTCACCACAGGCAGTGGTGTAGACCTGGGATATATAATCATGTTGTATCTTTATGTGAACGCAAGCGGGGTGGACAGGTGTACGACAGTACTGCGTAGGGGTGTGGCTCCTCCGTACGTGGATCTGGGTGTGGTTCAGTGTGGGCCTTGCCAAGGATGTGGCTGATGCGTGTGTCTCTGTTGTAGTATCTGCGCCACCCGTCACGCAATGGACAACGTTGCTATATGGCATGTCCCTGGTGTGCGTGGTCGGCCGAAGGGGTACATGGGGGAGGACATGCCCGCTCATGGTCAGAGAATACACATGTCAACTGTTGTGTGTGTCGCTATTAGCGCAGCACGAGCCAAAGATGTACACTCAATTGCATATCGAGTTCAGCCAGGCAGGTGCTCTACATCTATGTCAGCCCTGTCCTTGCAATGGGCCTACATACATGTGGCCGGCCACATTCTGTGCAGCACCATCACTGTGTGCTACTCAGGCTTGTAGACATGCAGATACAGGCATGTCAATGGTGTGCCGTAGGGGTGCATGTGATGTAATCGCGCTGTGCACACTGGTGAATGTGCTCGGGGAGGTGCAGCAGTGAGGCTACGTAGTACATAGTGATGCAACTCATTTGCAACACACAGTACACGTCATACAGGAATCACTAAGTCACACATATCATACACCTATGAACCAGTGAACCTGCCAACACATCATGCAGTATGTAGTCGTGACTCATATCTCTCTGCATTGTCACAGGTGACCAAGGATATGCACTCTGCGCTTGGATGATGACAGCCCTCTGAGCCCCGAACACACAGGTCCAGAGGCAGTACAATGTGGCCCACAAACGCACCAGGGGCATCGTGGAGCACACATTTGGCATGTTGAAGTCACGTTTCAGGTGCCTGAACGTCACAGGTGGTAAGCTCCTGTACAGCACAGACCTCATGTGCAAAATGATCGTTGCATGTTGTGTGTTGCACAACATATGTGTACGTAGCAAAGCCCCATGGATACGAGTGCCAGATGCACCGGACGATGATGATGAAGCTGAGGCAGGTGGACCACACCCCACTGCAGCCACAGGAGGAATAGCCCGTAGGGACTACATCATTGACAATTTCTTCTCTGTTTGACGTCACATTGTGTGAGTCCTTAGCAGTAATGGCACAGTACGTTGACTGACCACAGGCACGGCATGTGCTAATAAAAGCATTCCGATAGACATTCCCTGCGTGCATGTCACTCTTCTGTACAGGCACTTCACTCAGACAAGTGTGGGTGCGACATGTTGTGCTGTCAATTGAGGGATTGGTTAAGGAATAGTGGGTGTCTCACCTCTGTGCAGTGAGGCTGTTTATGATGTCACGTATTTGAACTGCTAGTTCTGTGTGTCACAGTTGTTACGGTATCGCACTCTTCGGCGTTTCACATGTGTCCCAATTCATTAAATGTTGTCTGTCATTTGTGGCCTACAAGTCACAACAGGGATTCTTTTGTGCTCTGATATGTGCCGCCATGATGCAGGGATGCACCCGGTGACTCAAGTCCCACATCATGGGCGACATGTACGTAGGGTGGAGTCACTGCCCCTACATTAGTCCATGCTTTCATTCTTGTTTGATCATGGACATGGCACGTCGGTGTGTAGGGGGTGTTGTTTGTCCCTCTGCAATGTGAGGGGGAGATGCGGTTCCACAGTGTGCACCATGTTTGTTTCCACATTGGCGCAGGTTACATACTGAATGCATGTCAATGTACATTGTGGCTGTTTGTGGGGAAATACCTATCTGATTTGGACAAATAGTCATTTGTTCTGTGTCACAGCTGTGGAGTTGTGCTGCACGGTTTCATCTCACAGTTTATTTACTCTGCTTTTATGGTGCATTTTCCCGCCAGACGCGTGGGATTTGCAGGTCGGTGCTTTTTATACCGCGATTGGCCTCAGCGCAAGATTTCTTGCGTTCGCGTTTTGCATTTTTGCAGCGTGGCTTTGATTTTAACGCGGTCAGTTGATGCGTTATCTAGAGGCTATCGCATGGCACCGCCGTGTTGAGAATGCTTCGTTAACACGGCGTCATTTTCCCACAATAGACTGCGATGTTGGAAGTAGCGTTAGGTTACTTTTGCGATGGTTATCACACGTTCTTGAGAATATGCCCCTTAGAGTAGAAATATTGACACAGTGCATAACGCCATTGATGAAGCAAGCACATTTTTGGAATTAAAAAGCTTTTACTGACATTCTGAAACTCATCAATCAAGGTGTATGCTTATTAATTAGTGGACGGAGGACCACATTTTTTAACCAAATAATTAAAAACTCTAATTTTCTTCTCAACAAATCCAAGATCATGAAATAAAAGAGGCCATGATGGCCGACTTGAGATTATGTATCAAGTGATATCTGGTAAGTTTCTCTCTGACACACACTACCACCATCCCTTTGATGCAGTTAAATGCAATGTTGGTGGTTCAGCACTAATTTGCTTTCCTGTTGCAGAAACCAAAAGGATAATTCCGTTCCAGTCTAGATTTGAACACTGCAGACTAGTATATTCTGGCCCTTCCAGATGTTCTTTTACAATGCATTCCTCCACTCAACCAGTAACAATTACCAGTTTGTGGCATACTGGATCTAATAGATAAACATATGCACATACCCACCAATGTGACACATCCTCATCTTATGGGGCTTGAGGGTGACTCTGTTTGCTACAAATTCATTGTCCTTTCTTTCAGCCTGGTACCAGTGAGAACACTTTTGACAAAAGTACTGCTCCTGTTGGCGAGAATGAGCAGCTGGTGATGTCCTTCCTATAGGTTTTGCCTATCATAAAACACAATTTCGCTTTGGTCCAGCAAAATCTAGATTGCCCAGCTGTAAGCATACCCTGACATAATGGGCTCTTCAGTGAAGAACTTTAGATTCAAATCGATTCCCGATCTGACTTCGGAACTCCAGATTACTAATGTATCGAGAACTACATTTTATCTGCAAATTCTAAGCAGAATAATAATGTTTCACTTTCAGTACAGTGAGAATAGTGACTGTGTTTGCCTGTTTCACCACGAATATTGTAATGCCATATATTTGGGCTTCATAAAGTAGCCAATAGGATGGCCACATAGGTTCTGTTCTATCTTAGTTTCTGAGAGAATTTACTCTGTTTTGTATTAGCTCCCAGTACAAGAGCTTAGTAAGGCTCAGGTACTCCATCGAAATATAAATCCAATTATATCCTATGGAAATTATATTTTGATGGACTGGAGATCCATCACTGTTGTAATGGAGTAATCCATCCGCCAAGATCTAAATTAGGCCCTTGAGTTCAGTCATAGAGAAATTTATTAATAGTGTCGTCTGTTAGAGGCCCAGAAGCTTCACATTAATATTCCTGGCTGAAGTGGTAGCTGTCCCGGCAAGTTCCAGCAGTCTAATTAGTCCTTCTACCAAGGGAATGTGGCTGGGTGTTAGAGCCTTCACTGATTAAGCAGCTATGTTTTGGGGCTCTCTGCTTTTAAATTCCGGTCTTTGGAAATTTCAGTAGGGGATTAAAATATGACTGTATTCACATTATGCATTTATTCACTCCGACTAAAAGTAGATGGTTTTCAGGTCCTTTGAGACACCAAGAAGGCTATAAGCATAATTTGAGCTCAGAAATCTCCCAAAACAAATACTAATTCTAATTGTCTGCAAACACCATCAGCTGCATCAGGTAAATGGGAGACATCCGTAGCCTGTAAACAGTGGATCCCATCCTGAGCAACAGACAACATTCTAGAATCCAGGATAAGTAACTTTATTTCAAACCCGCAACCAAGTACAATGAGTTAATGCAGGGCATCTCTACCATTGCCCTTAGCAAGACCATTTGTCACAAGGAGTCACTTTAAAAAGAATTGGTGACTGATTGTTTCAGCTACGTCTCAGGTTTAGGGGAACCCTTGCTTCTCTTGGGCCATTTAGCTTGAAGAATAAAGGAATACTTACATCTGCCACAGGCATTGAAAGGTTTAAAACAGGTAGCATTGAAGGCAATAGAAGGGATGCCTCCTAAGACACTCAAGAATCATGATTAATGTTTGATTGCTTATCGGTAATGAGTCCATTCTTCCTTATTCCAGTCATGGGAAATGAGGTGAGCTCACATATCACTTGCGTACCTTAACTCCCTCGAAAAAAATCTTTAGCCTAAGCCCTCTAATAGGCATATATCAGGACCTTCTACTCAAGACATCATGTCTCCATCCCAAGCTCCCCAGTCTGGCCAACTCAGGGACAAATGAGAGAAAAAATAGAATGCAATGGCTATAAGGAAGGAATAAGCTCTCTAGTAAAACATCCCTCAGTTCCTGTGGAACAGGGAACCTTTAGATAATCATAAGCAATGGATAAGAAAGATTGAATTAATTGACTCAAGTTAAGAGTGGAAGGCTATATCCTCCAAGAAACAGGAATAAAGCTTACAAAGAAATGTCTGAACTGCAAAAGGATGCTACTCATGCCAAATAAATAGAAGCTGTGCTTCATACATCCAGAGTGTGAAGAAGGCCCTTCACAGAAGTGTTCAGGAATACATTTAATTCAGAACACTTTCTTTCTCAAAATTAAAGGTGAGACCACCTAAGGAATGAAGGACAATCCCGTATTAAACAACTATTCGGGGAAAATCCTGCTCCCTCATCTTCAAGCAGGGTTTCTGCTGGACAAAGCTCCCAGCTCTCCCAGTCTCTCAGTGGAACTGATAGCTACTAAGAAGAACACTTTTAAGATCAACAAAGTCAGATCTAGCACCTCCTACGGGTCACAAGGCAGACATTGTAATGCTTCCAAAACAAGGAGAAGATCTAAACTAGTGATTAGAGTGCTCCGAGGAGACCTTGAAAAACTCTTCAAAAGACATAGAGCAAACTCCTCACAGTCAACTGATACATCCAAAGGCATAAAGAAGTACTAAATGCTTTAATATGGTACACTGAGAAAGTAAATGGAGGAAATTAATTTGAAGAAGAAGCCATTTTGAAGAAACAAAGATTTAAACCAACACCATAGAGAGAATCTATCCTTTTATAATGGCATCATTTTTCAAAAGAGAACCAATTGAACAGAAATAGTAACAGAGGGCCAGAATGATGAAGTAATTTTGCATTTCTTAACGAACCGAATCGCAACTTGGGCCCATTAAGAAATACTAAATTACCTTTTCATGAGTACAAAGGCAATGTCTACCTGGTAGAAATCGCAAATTGCGACCACGATTCAGGAATCACAAATAGGGATTACCTATTTGCGATTCCTAAAGCACATGTACAAAGAATTTCCTAAATGCGACTTGGGAATTTAGGAAACGCTATTGCTATCGACTCAAACTCGATGGTAACCATGTGCAAAATAAAAAAATGCATTTATAAATGCCTTTTTTAATGTGACATACAGTACACTTATGCCCCTAGGGCATAAGTACACTTACATGTGCAGTGTGAATTTCGGAGTGCCTCAAGGGGGGGTCTTAAGGCCAGAGGCACCCTTGGGTTTGGATTTTCTAAATTGTAACTTCCTACTTGGAGATCACAATTTAGGAAACTCAGAACCATTGGTTGAGGCCCATAGGAACGAATGGTTTAGGATTTCCTAATAGCGATTTCCTAATACTGATTCCTACTCATTAGGAATCACTAGTAGGAAATCGCAAGGTATGTATATACCAATTTGCATTTCTTAAATAGCAACTTCTTAACAATCACTATTTATGAAATGCAAAAAGGAACCTTCGTACATCTGGCCCAAAGAGAAGATGATGAGCAAGATTTTTAGACTGGGATCGCTAAGTCTCAGGAAAAACCCTTATACTTTACAGCTCAACCTATTCAACCTCCAAGATGACAAGTGGTGGTGAAAGAATTTATCTAGAGGAAGGGAAGGAAATAGGAGAGGAGATGAGAGGGAAGAGATTGTAGAAACTCTTCTGAAGTTGTCATCATTTGACAAAGGAAAGGAAACTATAATGACTAAGGACAAGCTGAAACTATCACAAGCCCTTCCCTCTTGATTCGGCGTCGAACCCTTAATGTGAGTGGAAAAGAAAAGAAAGTCAAAAGGAAACACCTTTGTTCAAGGGCATGACACAGCACCTACATCCAAGGCTCCCTTCACCTGAAACCTAGTGTAGAATAGGGAAGTGGGGGCATTCTCCTGAGATGCAAAATGACCGATCACTGTGATGCCTCACCTCTATCTTTGAACATTACTAGATCCAAACAGAGGTTATAGGAGGAAGAAACATCATTACTGAATCTGTCACCTTCCACATTGTCCAAACCCCTAATAAGAAACATCAGCCAATTCTCTTCCTGATAAAAGATGGCAAAGGCCACTTCTGCCAAGGCATTTGTTAGAAGTGGGGGTCTATATTTGGCAGAGGTAGGTACCTTTATCCAAGTAGGGACCCTTCCTCCTAGTAAGCATAAGGGGGATACACTCCAAAATAACCCCTGCTCACCCCCTTGGTAGCTTGGCATGGACAGACAGGCTTATCTCAGAGGCAGTGTGTCAAGCATTGTGCATGCATACAGTAACACAGTGAAAACATTACAAATGGACAACACAACTGTTTAGAAAAAATAAGTAAAACTTTATGTAAACCAACAAGAACAAAAATGAAAAAATCCAACACACAATACTTGTAAAAATAGTTACTGTGCAAAATAACCTTTAAGTTGCAGGAATATTGGGAAAACACAGTTCCTCCGACTCAATAGCTCCGTTCAGGGCAACTGCGATACTGAACAAGATAGAGTCTAACAATTCCAGCCAACCACGTCAGTAGGGGTTAGCTAAAGCGTCAACAGACTCAGAGACAGTACCTTTCTCATTGCGGCTGACACAATGGTACGAGGTGGTCAGGGGCAAGCGTTGCAGTTACGATGTGAGATGGAAGGGTTGTAGCGTGCGGTATCCTCGCGGATCGGTGCAGGCAGCGGCTTGTTGATGGAGTCAGTGAGACCAAGGCTTGCATTGCAGGGTAGGACAGTGCACGATGCAGTGCTGGCAGGTCACGATGTGGCGACTGAGCCAGTTGAGGTGTGAGTCGGGCAGCGACGGAGTCGGTTATGTGTGTGCAGGGAGTAGTGAAGCGGTGCAAGTTCGGTGCCCACAGGACGCTGTGCAAGCAGTGGCTCTTTGACAGAGTCGGGACACCAGGGCTGCATTGCGAAGCGAGGCGGTGCTCTCTGCAGTGCCTTCAGGACACGGAGTCTGCAACTGACTCGGTGACGGAGTCGGCTGCTCTTTTCTTCTGCGGCGACTGGAACCAGCAGAATCAGAGACGGTGCACAGAAGGATGGTGAGGTCTTTGCTGTTCCTGAGACCTTTTGAACAGGGGGCAAACTCCACTTTAAGCCCTTGGAGATACTTTCACAATGAGGATGCACACACAGTTCCTCTCCTAGGCAGAAACAGCTATTGCAGGCCAACCCCAGACATCACAGAGCAAAGGGCAGTACTCCTCCTCCAGCTCTTCTCCTTGGAAGAGGTTCCTCTTGAAGTCCCAAAAGTGATCTAAAGTTCTGGAATCTGGGCCCCAATATTTATACAACAAATTCCTTTGTTCCTTTGTGGCAGAGAAGCCCTGTGCTCAGTCAAAACCAGTTCTGTCCTCTCTGGCGTAGCTTCCTTTGTAGGAGGTGGAGGCAGCATTGTGGAAGGCAGATCAGGCCCATTCAGGTTAAAGGAAATCTCCTCCCCCTACTCTAAATGCAGCCCAGGTCTATTCAGCCAAACACTGACTCATCCAGACTCTCTGGAGCCACTGCACATCCCTAGCACCTGTCACTCCAACCCAGACAGTCAGTACACATCCTAGCAGAGGCACACTGGATGGCTAAACAAGAAAACACCTACTTTCTAAAAGTGGTATTTTCAAACACAGAATGTAAAAATCACCCTCACTAAAAGATGCCTGGTAACATTCTGAGTTCAGACACGCTAAACTTTATTTTCCTTCCTTGTTTTCAGGGGTAGTTATGTTTATAAGATGTTATAAGCAATCTCCCCATTCTATCCTATGGACACAGGTAGCCTTGCAATAGTAACAAGCATTTACAATGCAATAGGTCTCGCATTATTAAAGTTTGAGCTATTGGCATTGTAAATGACAATGCCTTTTATTCATTTGTTTTTAAAACCTGCAATCGGTGCATAAACACGCACTTTGAACGTATAGGCCTTGCTTAAGATGAGCAAGGCTGGCAGTAAAAGAGACTGCCAGCCTTGCTTCTCATAAGCATGGACTAGAAGTACAAAGTGCTTGTTTACGCACCAATGCAAATGAATAAAAGGCATTGTCATTTACAATGCCATTAGCTCAAACTTTAATAATGCAAGATCTATTGCATTGCTCTAACCATAAGGCTACATCCTCTCCCCTAGAAAATCGAAAAGTTTGCACCTTAACCTGCTTTGCTTACTGTACAGAACCAGAATGACAGTGGTTTACCAACGTCTACTAGGCCGCAAGAATTTACGTGTATGAAAATCTTGGAAAAAAACATTTTCACAACAAATATCTCAGGCCTACTGCCTTTAACATAACTTTACATAAACAGATCCGGCACACAGCCAAGATCACTGGCTTGAGACCATAAGCAACAATGTCCTGCTACTCAAGGCAACCAACATGTATGTGGGTGACACCTAAGCCCCTCTCAATAGTTGTTATGAAATCTGTTTTTTAAGTTGACTACAAAAGGTCACTCGACAGCTGCACTAGGAGCAAGTGGTGGGGCGCAGAGGGAGATGGAGAAAGGAAGAACTCAGTGCAAGGGCCGATATTTAAGTTTGTAGGAGGGAGCGAGAAAACGAGAGCAAGAAATACAGAAGGAAAAAAATAAAGAAAGAGAGAGAGAGGGGTGATAAAGGGAGAGGAGGACAAGAGAGCGCCAGTGGCTCATGGAGACGAGCGAAAGAAAGAGAGCGATGGCAGATGAAAAAGAGATAACAGGAGGCAGTGAGGAGGGACATAGAGGGAGCAAAGAGAAAGTAGAGGCAGAAAGAAACGGGATAAAGTGAGAGAATCCTCACAGGGACAGGGAAGGACTAATTGACTGACGCTGTTTCCAAAATGCACATAAATCCCACATAAACGATGCTGAACAGAGCACGGGCCCGCATCAGAAAAAATCACGTTGGGAAGAAATCTAGTGCAAAAGGGTTGCGACCACGCCAACAGCCTTGATACTGGAGATCTACAGAGGAAATAACGAGAATGCACTTTTTAATGGGTGCTTCACTCTGGGGCGAAGATAGCATCGGTGCAGCAGGTGCAGTGGCACCGGGGTCAAGAACGCTGATAGGCTAATTGAACCCTGGTAAGTGCTGAAGTTTACTACCCCAGCAGCAGTCAAAAGCTGCCAGTCCTCTTCTAGAGCTATAAATTGCCTACATTACTGTTGGCCAATTTAATTTTATAAATTTTCCCGACCTCTGGAAGATGCAGCCCAGATGCTGCATTGTGACCTTGAGCTTACTGCAGACGTCAGCAGCAAGCATTGAACTCACCGAGCAAGCCTGATGGATTTGTTGGGGTCAAATTATTTACATTAATCAATGTTTAGCAAACCCTTTAGATTTATGGCGGGCCCACCTGCTGTGCATTCATTTGAAATCCTCACAGGGACAGGGAAGGACTAATTGGCTGACGCTGTTTCCAAAATGCACACAAATCCCACATAAACGATGCTGAACAGAGCACGGGCCCACATCAGAACAAATCACTTTGGAAAGAAATCTAGTGCAAAGGGGTTGTGACCACGCCAAAAGCCTTGATACTGGAGATCTACTAAGGAAATGCAATGATTCCATTAACGGTTTCAGAACTCGAGAGCAATGCAGGATGCTTAGACAAGGAGACCTAGAAATGGCGGGCAGTGTGGTGAGTAAACAGGAGCCAAATAAGGCTGTTAAAGCTGCCATGCACACTTTGAGCACCTGGCTAAGATATAGTGTCACACCATGGTCAGAAAAGCCTTCAGTCCCCCGCCAACGTCGGCTGTGTGCAGGTATCCTCCAGGTGCCCACACTAGACCTTCTTGTCACGGATGCGCCCTCGACACCCCGACGCTGCCTGTAGCACCCGCAAACAACCCCACAAGGGCGACCCACGGCAGTGGTAGCCCGAGCCCCATTGTGCAGCTGTACTGTGGGAAGCGGGCCCCCGGGGGATTAGAGACAGCGGCTCTGTGCAGCCAGGTTGCAGCCGCCCGCTGGCCAGAGCTGTGCCAATAGCAGCTTTGTTCTGCCAAGGAGGCGCCCGGCTGGGTCTGGCCCCCAGGAACTGTCTGCAGCCCCACTGGGGGTGTGAGGGAGGCTGGATCTGAACAGCGAAAGTTGATCATGCTCTGCGAAGCCCTGCACTGCTAAGGAGGCACCCGTCTGGATTAGCCCCTGGGGACTGTCTGCAGCCCCACTTGGGGTGTGAGGGAGGCTGAATCGCAAGAAGGATGGAGCCTAAACAAAATGTCTGATAAATTCACATTCTTGCGCGGGTGCCCCCGAATTAAGTAAGGGTACGGTGGGTCGCTTCCAACAGCACTACTTCGTGCACCCCTGGTATAACGGGACTGTGCCTGGTCGCACTGAAACATGTCAACGAGCTGTGTATCAGGAAAAGATACATTACTAGGAAACCCACTGACATCATGACGCCCGCTAAGAAGGGCTCCCGCACACCCAATGTGTGTTGCACTAGGCGGCTATGAAAGGCGGATATGCGCACGGAAAGAGTGCGATCACCCGGCCAACAAGCGAGGGCGGATGTGGGGTAAGAGGAGGGCAGAGTGAAGGGGGTCAGAGAGTTGCTGACAACAACAGTGAAATACTGCTAACACGACAAGCGTACATTTAAAAGCAAGACACGGACATCGGGCGGGACACGACAGCGGCCGGGACACGGACAGCGGGCGGGAGGAGGCAAAGCCTGCCTGTTTATCAGCGCCACACGCCCCTCTGCAGACTCCCCCTGCATTCCAGAGAGGCGCGGGACGCGATCCGGTCTGCATTGGCATGCTGTGGAGACAAGACCTGGCCGCGCGCACAACGTTATCCTATGGGGCAACGCTGCGCGCGGCCAGGTCTTGTCTCCCTTCGTCTGTCTCAGACTGCTGAGACGACGACTATGGTTCTCGCTTGCGAGAACGCGCTTTCAGCGCGTTCGTCGTAGGCGAGACCTAAAAAATTAAATTGGCAGTATTTCAATAACAGGACTTGCCACACACACCAGGGCATCTCCTACTTTTCACATACACTGCACCCTGCTCACAGGGGTACCTTGGGCCTACCTTAGGGGTGACAAACATGTAAGAAAAGGGAAGGTTAGGGCCTGGCAAGTGGGTGTGCTTGCCAAATTGACATGGCAGTACTAGACTGCACACAGATACTGAAGTGGCAGATCTGAGTCACCTTTACGGGCTGCTTATGTGGGTGGCACAATCAGTGCTGTGGGACCATTAGTAGCATTGGATTTACAGGCCCGGCACACTCAGTGCACTGTACTAGGGACTGACTAGTAAATCAAATATGCCAATCATGGAATCACTAATCCATAACAATAATTTACAAAGGGAGCATTTGCACTTTGGCACTGAACATCAGTGGCAAAGTGCTCAAAGCATCTAGACCAGCAAAAACAAAGTCAAAAACACGGTAGGCAAATGCAAAAATACAGTGGAAACCCACGCCAATAGTGCCTGGCCTACATAGGAGTTCTCCCTAATGATTTATGTAGGCCTTCATAGTAATATTGGCTATCTGTACCTGAACTCCTGTTCCATTTAGTAGAGGGGCAAGTGCCAGTGAAGCCAAATAGACTGCTTTCAACTATTTTCAGTTCTAGGAGTGCTTTCTGTCCTGAAGAAACCAATAGTGTTTTAACTTCAGAGCAGTCAGTGTTATAGCCCAACCCTAACCACTGGTGTCCATGGTGAGAATACTGGGAAAATTGGAGCAAAACCCATGGCCTGAGATGAAAGTTGCTCACTGATGTACGGGGAATAGAAGAGCCCTGCTCTAATCCTTTTGCCGCTAAAAGATTTTGCAACACCAGCAGTAGGTGAAACCTGGCCCAAATAACTACTGCTGTGGTAGGAGCATGTCCCTGTGAACTTATAACTATGGCATGTTCCTATCACAGTAGAAACACCACCTGATGTTGAAGCTTCTGAATCTTGCAGTCTGGTGACACTACTAGACTCACTTTGGTGTGGAATCAGGCCCCAAAAAACTCCATATCCTAACTAGGCACTATATAAGACTTGGTTGGTTAAGCAACCATGGTCCTGTAGCATATTCAGTACTTGGTTCATGTGAAATATCTTCTGTTCTGTGAATGAACAATGCATAATCCAATCGTCCTAGTAACAATGGATTGATGAACATGATTTTGATGAACGTGTGAAGCATATCTGAGGCTGAGAAACTGGAAGTGCTGCCTCTGTACCACAAGCCTCTAGAACATCTGGTGATATTGCTTCAATCAATCAATCAATCAATCAAGACATTTGTTAAGCTCGCTACATACCCGTGAGGGTCTCAGGGAGCTTGGGCGGTGGGGGGGTGCTGCTACTGATCGAAGAGCCAAGTTTTGAGAAGATGTCTGAAGGTCAGGAGATCTTGGGTCTGCCGGAGGTGTTGGTGGGGAGGGTGTTCCGGGTCTTGGTGGCGAGGTGGGAGAAGGATCTGCCATCTGTGGTTGTTCTTTGGATGCATAGCCCTCTGGCGAGGGCGAGGTTGGCTGAACGGAGCTTGCGGGTAGGGGCATATAAGCTGAGTCGTTTGATGAGGTACGCTGGGCCGGCGTTGTGGAGGGCCTTGTGTGCATGGATGAGGAGTTTGAAGGTTATCCTCTTGTTGACGGGGAGCCAGTGTAGATCTCTGAGGTGCGGTGTGATGTGGCTGCGGCCGGGGATGTCGAGGATCAGTCGTGCCGAGGCGTTCTGGATGCGTTGCAGCCGTCTCAGGAGCTTGTTTGATGTTCCTGCATAGAGGGCATTTCCATAGTCCGGCCTGCTGGTGACGAAGGCCTAGGTTACTGTTCTTCTTGTTTCGGTGGGGATCCACTTGAAGATCCTGCGGAGCATTAGTAGGGTTTTGAAGCAGGATGAGGATACGGCATTGACCTGTTTAGTCATGGAGAGGGTGGAGTCAAGGATGACCCCCATGTTGTGTGCGTGGTCAGTGGGTGTCGGGGCTGTTCCCAGTGAAGTCGGCCACCAGGAGTCATCCCATGCTGAGGGGTTGGAGCCGAGGATGAGGATCTCCGTCTTGTCCGAGTTCAGCTTCAGTCGGCTGTTCCTCATCCATTCAGCGACGGCCTTCATTCCTTCATGGAGGTTGGTTTTGGCAGTGTGAGGGTCTTTGGTGAGGGAGACGATCAGCTGGGTGTCGTCGGCGTAGGAGATGATGTTGAGGTCGTGCTGATGGGCGACGGAGGCGAGGGGTGTCATGTATATGTTGAAAAGCGTTGGGCTGAGGGAGGAGCCCTGTGGTACGCCGCAGGTGATCTTGGTGGCGGTGGAGCTGAAGGGGGAGGCGGACGCTCTGTGTTCTTCCGGCGAGGAAGGATGTGGTCCAGTCCAGGGCCTTCTCTTGGATCCCAGCATCGTGTAGACGTGCTTGTAGTGTGCGGTGGCAGACCGTGTCAAAGGCAGCTGACAGGTCCAGGAGTATGAGGGCTGCTGTTTCCCTGTTGTCGAGCAGGGCCCAGATGTCGTCGGTAGCGGAGATGAGGGCGGTTTTGGTGCTGTGGTTGCTGCGGAAGCCTGACTGGGATGGGTCCAGGATGTTGTTGTGCTTGAGGTAGCGGGTCAGTTGTTTGTTGACGATTTTCTCGGTGACCTTTGCCGGGAACTGGAGCAGGGAGATGGGACGGAAGTTCTTGAGGTTCTTGGGGTCGGCCTTGGGTTTCTTGAGTAAGGCTTTGATCTCGGCGTGCTTCCAGCTTTCGGGGAAGGTTGCTGTTTCGAGGGAGGTGGTGATGACTTTCCGAAGATGGGGTGCGATGATTGTGCTGGCTTTGTTGAAGACGTGGTGTGGGCATTGGTCAGACGGGATCCAGAGTGGACGGAGTTCATGGTCGTGATGGTTTTGTCGTCGTTGATGTTGGACCATGCGATCAGGCGGGCGGTGGTTGTAGCAGTGGGGGTCTCGATGGTTGGCGGGGTGGTCGTGGCATTGAAGCTGTCGTGGATGTCTGCGATCTTGCGGTGGAAGTAGGTGGGAAGGGGGATGTCGTTGGTGTTGGAGCTCGGGTTGGAGAGTTCCTTCACTATGCTGAAGAGCTCTTTGGTGTTTTGTGCGTTGATATCCAGGCGGTCCTTGAATGCGGTCCTCTTGGCGGTTCTTATGAGTTGATGGTGTCTGCGGGTGGCGTTCTTGAGGGTCGTATAGTTGTCTGCTGATCGTTCGCGGAGCCAGTTCTTCTCCAGTTTCCGGCATGTACGCTTGGAGGCTTGGAGGTCTTCAGTGAACCAGGTGGCTTTCTTGCTGGTGTGGTTGTTGGAGGGTGTCTTGAGTGGGGCGAGGGTGTTGGCGCAGTCGTTAATCCACTGTTGGAGGTTGAGTGCGGCGGTGTTGGGTTCGGTGGGGTCGACTGGTGGACTTTCGGCGAGGGCGGTGGCTAGCTGCTCTTCGGTGATGAAGATGAAGGTGCCTTGTAAATTGAGTCTCCAAAAATTAACCAGGCTGAATCAATAGGATCCTCATACTTATACAGTTGGTTTTAAATCACATAATATATACTAATGTATTGACCTTCTTTAGACCAAGGACAGAAAGAAATCCTAGTGTGAGATATTCTCCACAAGAAAGAGGATGAAATAAACCACTGATCTTCTCTCCATCCAGGCAACAGTTACAAGCAACGTCTTCTGAATTAGAGCAGGAATACTTTCTCACAGTGCTGCTTCTTTGGTCTTGCTTTTGGTGACTGGAGTAGGGATCATGTCAGAATCTGGCGTTGTGGATACAAACTCAATAGCATTGCTGGACTGCATAGTGCCAAATACCCAGTGGTCTGGAATGTTGGTTTTTGACGCTAACAAAATGTTTGAATACACCCTCCCTCTGACCAGACATTATCTTGTGATTCACACAGGTTTAATATCTGACTCTTATTATGTAAAGGCAAGACTAGACTGGAAGACTTACCATATTTTAAGAAAAAGGGTGAAAGGGTATATCATCAGTGATGTCACAGACCATGAAATGAGTGATCTAATATGTGAGATCATAAGCAGTGCATTGCGGTGGCATACGTCGTAGTTAGCTGACGTAACTATAATTGCTGCATTTCACTGGTTTTGTGCAAGTGAAACCTGAGCCTAACTATAACATCTCTGTAACCTTTGGCTTTTTTCAGTGAATGTATATGTTTTTTTATTTTATTTCCTAACTATAATGTCCCTGTAACCTTTGTTTTTTTCAGTATATTTCTAAGGTTTCTTAAATGCTAATTCCTAACTATAACTTCCCTGTAACCTTTGATTTTTTCAATGAATTTCTATGTTTTTTAAAGTAGTAATGGTGTTTGGAGTGATGGAGAAAGAGAGCGGGGCCTCTGACCAGTTCTCAGGAATACTGCTGTGTAGGACTCACATAAAGTACCAGGAGGGCATCTTGGCCCCCAAGGTCATTCCACATCCAAGAGGACTTCATTCCCCAACCAGTAGCACTCCAGGAAGCATGTTTCCAGAGTGGTGGAGAAAGGAGGCGTGGCCTCCGAAGACATCTTAGAAATTCCGCTGTGTGGGACTTACAGTAGGTAGCACGAGGGGTAGTTCACCCCCAAGGGCCCTAAGCAGCCAAGCGCTCTTCATCCCCCAACTAGTAGTGTACCAGGATGCGTGTTTGCAGAGTGATAGAGAAAGGGAGTGGGCCACAAAGACCTCTCAGCAATCCCACAGTGTGAGACTTACTGAAAGTAACAGGAGGGATAGTTGGCCCACAAGGACGTCCTTGGGGGCCAATAACTCCTCCTGTTACCTCCAGGAAGTCCCACACAGCGCGATTGCTTAGAGGTATTTGGAGGCCACACCCCCTTTTTTCACCACTCTGCAAATGTGCCTCCTGGTGCACTGATCTTTGGGGGATGAGGTCCCCTTGGCTCCAGAGGGAATGTATAATGGTATTCTGGAAGCCGGAATCCCTCCGTGCCTTCACAGCACCGTCATTAGAACGATAGGCTATTTAGTACGCATTCGTTCAGCACGCAAGTCATTATAACGACTTGCCTTAGGGGGCGCTGATTATTGGAGTAGGATAATTTACTATTCCAACTCCAGTCTGCGCAACAGTAGGGAAGGTGTTGGACTTTAAAACCAATGCCTTGCGTGCTGAACACATGCGTGCTAAAGACGCGTTCATTCTTTTGCTAGCGCTGTGAAGGCACAGCAGGATTCCGGCTTCGTTTTTAGGACATTTCCCTCCAGAGGTACTTGGGGGCCAACAAGCCACTAGGCACTATATGAGACTTGGTTGGTTAAGCAACCATGGTCCTGTAGCATATTCAGTACTTGGTTCATGTGAAATATCTTCTGTTCTGTGAATGAACAATGCATAATCCAATCGTCCTAGTAACAATGGATTGATGAACATGATTTTGATGAACGTGTGAAGCATATCTGAGGCTGAGAAACTGGAAGTGCTGCCTCTGTACCACAAGCCTCTAGAACATCTGGTGATATTGCCTCAATCAATCAATCAATCAATCAAGACATTTGTTAAGCGCGCTACATACCCGTGAGGGTCTCAGGGAGACCCACACTGCTGGATTGCTTCGAGGTCTTCGGAGACTTCGCCCCTTTCTCTACCACTCTGCTAATGCACCTCCTGGCTAACTGCTGGCTGGGGGCTGAAGTCCCTTTTTCTCCAAAGGGTCTTTGTGGGCCAAGCACCCCTCCTGTTAACTCCAGTAAGTCCCACACAGCTGGATTGCTGAGAGGTCTTCGGAGGCCATGCCCCCCTTTTGTCACAGCTCTGCAAACATGCCTCCTGGTGCACTACTGGTTGGGGGATAAAGTCCACTATACTCCTGGGGGTCCTTGGGGGCCAACTACCCTTCCTGTTATCTCCAGCAATAAGGGCACTCAGGGACATTGCAGGAGCCAGCCTCCAGGGCCATCTAGGTCTCCAGGAGGGGGGCAGTGAAGCCCACTTTCATTTTAGTTATTTCCCCAGGGAGTTGGTGATCCCTGTGACTGTGGGGGGTCTGTGTGGTGACCCTGCTTTTTTTTAAAATGTGAAGCCCCGGGGAGTTGGCGACACCTGGGGCTGCAGGGGTCTGCACGGCCCCTGCATTCTATTACGAAAAGCCCAGGGAGGTGACAGTTTCCGGGGCTGGGAGTAAAATTTAAGAAGCCCCAGGGAGATGGTGGTCCCCGGGACATAATAAGCATCACGAGGAGGGGCTCATGCACCCCTTCCATAATTTACAATGGCCCCAGGACTTGGCCCACCCAGGGGCCCATTGATAACAAAGCGTGGTAGCCCACGGTTCGTTTTTTAAACTTTTTTGAGGTATTCGCACACCAAGCTTGACTCCTGCTGAAAATTAAAACACATATTTTCTTTTGGCCCTGTGGGACCCACCATGAGGCCTAGGGGGTCAGGGTGTTTCTACCCTGCCCCCTTTTCTTTTTTTTACATTCTTTCAACCGAGTCACAAGATAGCTGCCAACACTTCCTGGTTTGAAGTGTTGCCAGCCAATCAGATCTCAGCATGAGATCTCAACTGGGGTGGTGAAACCTCCGCATCCCAGTTGTATATCTTAACAATCTTTTAATTGATCAAAAACACCATTTAACAAAAAGAGCGCTTTCTGGACCAACATACCTTTCTGCCAAATTTGGTATAATTCCGATCAGTAGCTCGGGTTGTGTCTAAAGTTTTGTATGGAAATTAACATGGGGAACACGCATTTTGGGGCACCCCCTTTTTCTCAGCCCCCGCTTGAAAGATCACCCCGAAGAAAGCTGCTGAAGTGACTGGCAAAATAGTTTTGGAAATTTCAAGAGGATTTCTCCTGGGTCCCAAAACATTTTTTTTTTAAATTTGCTGTGAATTCACGGAGGATACGCCAATCGATAGCAACATAAAAATAAAAAAACAAGCTTGGATGGTATTTTACCAATCTAAAGCTGTAATACTGTTCTTGGAGTGGTCAAAGGCTTTGGTAATTTCTCAGCTTCCCATGGATAGCACTGTGCTAATCCAATGCATAAAGACTTTGCTGTTGAAATGGCAAAAGACTTTGTCCCTTTCTATCTCAGCGTGGATGGCAATGTGCTAATTCTGTGCTTAAAGACTTTGATAGAAAAGCAGACATTTGAGGTGAGCAAATTTAGAGTGTCACTGGTGTTGAGTGTGCTCTATACAGGAGCTACTTTCCACCTCAACTTGAGAACTAACTAGAGTTCTCTGCTTCTTTCTTGCATAATATATATATGGCTACATACACACAGTCCCAAAACACATTTCCCCATGCAATTTTTAATAGGAAAATCGAACATCAATACCGCAAAAAGGGCTGAATGTATTTACAACAAATTTGGCAGAAAACTAGATCTTGGTCCTGAAAGCGTGCATTTTGTGATTTGGTGTAAATCCGTGCAGCACTACCTCCCCACATATCATAAAGGTCCTGGGGACTCCATCCCCAGAACTTTTGGGGAGAAGGCTCCCTCTCCCCTCCCTGTGCCGTTCATTTATCCCGGGGATCCCATTCCCTGACACCGGCTGAGTGCTGCAGTATCCTGGGACCCCATCCCCCGGGAAACTGCAGTGTCCCCTGCCAAGGTGAATGCGGGTAGAGAATATAAACTTTATTCCCTGTCTGCACTCCCCCAGGTAGAAAACAAAGCTTTTCTCCCTCCTGGGGCAAAGAAAAATGCTGTTCTCGCTAAGACAGGAGCAAAGTAAAAGAGCTGGATCCCACTGGCACCATAATAGGTTCTGACTGGGGAGGCGGCAGGGCCAATGGGGGCCCTTGGGGCTCGCCGCTGCAGCCCCCAATGATTTAGGTTGTTATGGTTGCCCCGGTGGGCACTAGGGGACCTACTGTCCAAAAATTGCCAGCTTCTGCCAGCACCCAGTTTTGGTGCTGGATGGCTGGGGAGAAAGCAAGGGCGGCAGGGCCACAACATTTGGATATGTTATGGGTGCCTCGAGGCACACAGTTTAAAAAAGAATAGTCAACTCTCGTCAGCACCCACTATGGGTAAATCAATTTCCAATGGAAACTCCTTCTTAAATATAACTACACAGTGTCTACTGGCACAGCATGCCATTGTGCATTTATACAGCAGTTTCCATAGGGAGAGTGTTTTTTGTTTAGATAATGACTTTACCACATGATGTAGATTAATGTTTGAGAAACTTTAGACAAGAAATGTTCATCCACCTCAGCTCCCTGCTGGAAAGTTCCTGGGGCTGAGAAAAAGGAGGGTCCCAAAACACTTCTTTCTCATTTCAATTTCCTTAGGAAAAATTACGAGGAACATAGCTGAACAGATTGACACTAGATTTGGTAGAAAGCTAGATATTTATACAGAAAGTGTGCTTTTTATGATTGGTAGTAAATTTGTGCTGCTGTTTTTCAGAAATAAAGGTTTAAAATGATAGCTTTCTGTTGCCGAAGGACTCCTGCAAGACTTCGAATGGGACACCTATTGGATGAAAATGACAAAAATAACTTCCGATTGGCTGGACCCACAGAAGTCACCTAGGGCTGCACAATGTGATTGGCAGTCGTAACATGAAGAAAAATGTTGTGGCTGGTATTACAGTACTTGGTCCCAGAGTTCTGAAAAAGAGTAAAAAAGCACATAAGTAGTCAAGGTAGGGATATCCTAACCCCTTATCCATGTGGGAGGGTCCCAGAGGGAGCCAGCGTGCCTCCCTTGTGTGGTCCCACTGGCTTCTAAGAAAAATATGGGATATGGGTATGTGGCCAGTTTGCCGCTTGTGGGGGGCTTGGCTACCAGCAGGGGGGTACTGTCAGCATGGGATTGGGGAGTCTGACCCAGCTGCAGGCCAGGCACTGCCTTGCGTGGCCAAAAGCTGTGAACAGTTAGCCCCCTGTGGGGGGGATCAGCAAAGGACCAGGCATCAGGCCAGACTTACCTCCGACCCCATGCTGCCATGCATGGCCAAATGCTGTGCGTGGCAGGGGTTTACAATCCTCCTACCTGCCTCAGATCGCCGCTCCTCGGCGCAACATTTTTCTTTTCTTCTTTGTTCTTTGGCTCCAGGCACCGATCCGCCACGGCTTGTGCCGTTTGCAGCGGCGGTGGCCACACGAGCACGAAACCCCTCCTCCGCCCCCTCATCCTCACTTCCGCCCTGCTGGCCGATTGGCAGGTCAGCGGGCTAGTGGTTTTATTTTTTTCCTGTACTTAATGACGCAATGGCGGAAGCGCAGCGGACGAGCGCAGCGGGAGCGCCGACTTCGCGCCGAAGTCGTGCCAAAGTCCTGCCCGTCTGCGCCCGTCAGCGCCAGGTTGGGACCAGGGCCATACCATCATGCCCATGTGCGTACTTATTCTTCGCAAGTATTACATTCTTTAAATGCTGGCTATTTACTTGAACCCGCCACACTTGCATGTATCACAGCTCACGGCATTGTCCGCCCTGGTCCTTGCTCGCCTGGGCTCAGGCCTGTTCCCTTGTCTATCATACCGCCTGCCCCAGCCCATGTGTCCCTGTCCCTATCCCCACTATTTCTGCTGTCATGCTGAATACCAGATCCGCAGTGCGGCATCAAACTGAAATTTTCCATCTGCTGGAAACGGAGAGCCCTGACTTGCTCTTCCTAACGGAAACTTGGTACCGCCAGGACTCTCTCCCTGACGTCCTGGCGGCCCTTCCCCCTTCGTACTCTGCCCTCCGTGTTGACCGCTCAAACGGAAAGATGGGGGGTGGAGTTGCTCTAATATTGCGCGAGGGGCTACACTTTCAGACACTGGCTTCCTTTCCCCTGCCAATGTCAGATTGTCTAGTAGTACGGTCCACTTCTTTTAAAACTCCTCTCACCTGTGTACTGGTTTATCGCCCTCCCCAATCTTCACCTGGTTTTATTATTTCATTGCAGGAACTCCTTGGCACCTTGTCCATTAATAATGCCTCAGTGATGGTTCTCGGAGATTTTAATTTTTGGCCCGGTGATCCTGCTGAGGATGCAATATCTAAGGAATTTACTGCTTTACTCCTCAGCCTGAATTTTTTACAACATGTCCACTCTCCTACACATAGGCAGGGGCACATACTCGACCAGATATGGTCCCTTAACATCCCCATTTCAGCGCCCTCGGTATTACCATGCGCTTGGTCGGACCACCACCTCTTGTCCTTCTCGTTGGCCCTTAACACCCCAGCCCCCTCACGCCACCCTAAAAACATTTGGACCCGGAACTGGAGTCGAGTTGACATCTCCACCTTGTGCAGCTCACTCCGTTCTTCCCTTCCGACCTTTGAGGGTCTGACTCTACATTCTCATGCTACCACATTAGATGATTGGCTTGTTACAACTTGTGACCATATAGCCCCCCTGAAACGGGTAACCATTAACCGTGTTCACAACGCTAATAAGTGGTTTGGCCCAGCTTTAAAAGCCAAGAAACTCACAGTGCGACAAGCCGAACGCGCCTGGCGTCGTGCCTACTGTCCACTAGCCAGGCAGCGCTATGTTTTAGTCCTGTCCGAATATAAGCGAGATATTGTAGCCGCAAAAAAAGACTACTGCACTGGACGCATCCTGGCGGCTGAGAATCAGCCTCGAGAGATTTTCGCGATGGTCCATGAGCTGGCGGCCTCCGACAGGACTCAGTCAAAAATCCCTCCCTCACAGATCTTATGCAACTCTCTTAATGAGTTCTTTGTAGAAAAAGTGGCTATCATTAAGGCAAATATTCCCTCCCCTTCACCTTCCTTTTGCGAGGGCTCTATTCCCATCAATAGCCAGTCTCTAGCCTACATTCCCCCTCTGACTCTGGATTCACTTCCCCCTCTTCTCAGACGGGTGAAATCTGGTTCCCCTGCTGACATTTGCCCAGCACATATATTAAGCCAGATCTTTTTAGACTGTCCTTCCCCTGCTCTTACCCTGTTAAACAAATCATTTGAACAGGGTACTGTTCCGCTTTCTTTTAAGGCCGCTACGATCATCCCTATATTGAAAAAACCCAGGGCAGACCCCGGCGTCCCGGCTAATTATCGGCCAATCTCCCTCCTCCCTTTCCTGGGGAAGATTGCCGAGTCCCATCTTACGCAGGTCCTAAGCTCCTTCATCGAGGATAGCAATTATCTTGCCCCCTGCCAAGCGGGCTTCCGCCCCCGCCATTCCACAGAGAAGGTGGTCATTTCAGTTCTGGACCGACTCAGGGAGGGATTGGACTCCAACGTGCCCCAGGCCCTCGTCTTATTAGACCTGTCCACCGCCTTTGACACGGTGGACCACTCCATCCTCTTACGCCGTGTCAGGTTGGCGGGCATCGAGGGCCCTTTCTTGGCCTGGTTGGAGTCCTTCCTGTCTGACCGTTCCCAGGCTGTTCATCTGGCAGAATTTACTGCTCCTTCTCGTGAAATCATGTGCGGGGTTCCCCAGGGCTCTTCCCTTTCCCCTTTACTTTTTAATTTATACATCTTCCCTCTCATTTTTGCTTTGCAGCATATAGAGGTCGCGGTGTACAATTATGCCGACGACCTCCAACTTATTTTTGATTTGTCCCCGGCCTCGCCAGGTCAAACCAGCTTCCAGTCCGTGATGTTATTTATCCGTGACTGGATGAATACGAACCATCTCAAATTAAATCCGGACAAAACGGAGCTGGTTTTGACGGGCGGGGTCGCAAATCCATGGTCACCCCTTTGTTGGCCTTCATCTCTAGGCACCCCCCCTACTCCCTCTCCCTCAGTTAAAACGCTGGGCATTACTCTTAATCATCAACTCACTCTCCACTCACATATCAGCTCAGTTGTTTCCTCTTGTTTTTTCTCCCTACGGACTATTAGGAAAATCTCCTGTTTTTTTTCTGTTCCCGCCCTCAAATTGATCGTAATGGCCATGGTACTGTCAAAAATTGACTACGGGAACATCGTTCTCAATGGTGCTCCCGCATATGCCCTTCATCGTCTTCAGCTGGTCCAGAACCAGGCAGCTCGCCTGGTTTATGGCCTGGCTAAGTCACATCACTCCACCCCCCTTTTAAAAGCCCTCCACTGGCTCCCTATTAAGCAGCGGGCACTGTTTAAATTGGGATGCCTCACATTTCAAGCCCGAGCGGGCACTGCCCCGGCATTTATCAACTCTGCCGTTACAAACTACTGCCCGCCGAGAGCTCTCCGTTCCTCTTCTTTAGGCTTGCTGGCAGTACCACGCTTTAAAAAGAAAAGAGCTGGTGGTCAGAAATTTTCAGTTCTGGCCCCCACCTTTTGGAATGCCCTTCCCCCTTCAATAAGACTTCTATCGTCTTATATGGAATACCGCAGGGCTTTAAAAACCCTTCTGTTCCAGCAAGCGTTTACTGGTTAGCCACGTCCCTCTGTCTGCTTGTTTTTACCACTGTTGCTCCCAGCGCCAAGAAACTGTTTAGTATATGAGCGCTTTATAAATGTTTTTAAATTCAAATTCAAATTACACACTGTGCATGGCAGGGGGTTGGCTTGCAACATACCATAATAAGATATAACTTTATATAAGAAAATAAAGATGTAAAAGCAACACCATTTAAAAAACAAAAACCACTGAAATATCCTGCATCGCTGTGATACACATCTCACCTATTGCATCACTGATGACATCTGAATTCTTTGACAGTGCAAATTATACCTATGGTAGTTATGTATAATAGGTGAATTTCAGTGTTTGTCTGTTCTTTAAACCGTAGCTTTGTTTCTAACACATTAGCCCCTTTACGCATCTGTACTAGGGTCACTCAACACCAATAGACTGACTCCCTCAACCTCTACCAGCCCTCAGCCTCCACCAACCTGAACCAAGCAGCAGAGAACTCCAATGCCTGGAACCCCTGCATTGCAGACCGACTTGCCCCCAACAAACCAGCCAGAACTAATGGACTCACCAAACGAGCCGGCTTGTACATCCCAGAACTCAGCCCAATGAAATGCAGATGCAAACAACTGGAAAGAAATGGTGCTCCAGCAGAAACAACAGTGATAGAGCCTGCCATCAACACTTACCACCACCTCCTCAAAGCCACAAAAAAGAAAGCCCTGACACAATGCATCGAGGCCAGCCCCAACCAGACCTAGTAACTCTTTGTCATCCTCAGAGAGTTCACCTACTCATAGCCACAGAAAACTCAATCCCTTCCTCTCAGGAACTCTTGCAGACCTCTTCCACAACAAGATAACCAGCATATACTTCGAAACTTCGATCATCAAGCCACTGACCTCCTCAGCATCCTCACTCTCTGACCACATGGGAACAACTCTGTAACAGCAAACACCAATGAGCTCCAGCCACGAAATCAGTCGCTTGCTTACCATTATCCTCAATACATCCATCACCACCTCCACCTTCCCCGATGCCTGGAATCACTGAGAGGTCCGGCCCCTCCTCAAGAAACCCTTCGCAGACCTTACCACCACCAGAATTATTGCCCCATCTCACTGCTCCCATTTCCTGCCAAAGTCCCGGAGAAGTCCATCAACCTCCAACTCGCCTAACACCATGAAAGAAACAACCTTCTAGACCCCTCCCTATCAAGCTTCAGAGCCAACCACAGCACCAAAATGGCCCTGATCACCAAAACAGATATCATCCACACCTCACTCAACAGATGGGAATCAGCCAACCTGATCCTCCCCGACCTCTCGGCTGCCTTCAACGCTGTCTTCCCACCAAGCACTTATTAACAGACTGCACTAGAGCGGACTCAAAGAGCACACTCTTGGATGGATGGCATCCTTCCTCTTGGGATGCACACAGAAGATCTGTCTCCCTCCTGTCACCTCATGGCTAAAGCACACCACCTGCAGCCTCCTGCAAGACTCATCCATCAGTTCCACCCTCTTCAACATCTACATGTTGCCGCTAGCAGACATCGTCGGAGCCTTTGACAACAACATCAACTCCAATGCGACAACACCCAGCTTGTCCTCTCACTTTCAGAGGACCCCACTACGACGAAAACCAACTTTCACAATTCACCCTCTATGCTAGCAATTACATCGTACTTGGAGACGTGTACAAAACCTGGAAGACTGTGCTGAACCCAACACAAGAGCACTCATCGAAGGCCTTTCAAGCCCTCTATGCTAGCAATTACATCATACTTGGAGACTTGTACAAAACCTGGAAGACTGTGCTGAACCCAACACAAGAGCACTCATCGAAGGCCTTGCAAGCCTGGGTATCACACAATGAATAAAGAGACCAATCCACGCCCCTAAACACCTCCTCCACCATATTTTTGCCAACTTCTGCAACATATGAGTTGACGACCTCACACCAATTCCCTGGACAGATCATGCCCTTATGGAGCTCAGTATCCCCATCCTGGTTCAATGCACATGCACCACCACCAGACCAGCCTGCTAAAACTGGAACTGCATCACTGACAAGGACTGGAACACTGATCTTAACACCAACTGACCCGAACACAGCAACAGCGTCCCCAAAACCATCTTGAATTTCAACAATGAAATCACATCCTGAAGCCGACTCCCTGTCCCTTTTCAAACAAAGCAATACAACAAGTTCGAGACTCCAGGCCAGTTGGTGCATGGAGAACTCAGACTATTGAAACGTCACTGCAGACAACTGGGGCGCAAATGGAGAATAAGCTAAGACAATGCAGAATCGAGCATGTTCAAATCAAGCCTAAGATGTTACTACCAAATGGGCCACATTAATGGACCGGCTCAATACCAGCATCAATGGAAGCAAAGAAATCTTTACCACTGTGAAAGATTTCACCTCAAGATCAACTGCCTTCAACTTGATCACTCCCTCGCAGGACTTTTGCAAACATTTATCTCAATTCTTCAGCAATCAAATCAATGTAATTTAAAGCAACTTGAGCCTGCAAGAGGACCAGACAGACCTCACCAAATACCTCCTGATCTTATCCAAAGAGCCAATGCTAACCACATGGCCCATCATCACCCCAGAAGAAACTACTGCCAACATGTAGTCCATCCAGTCAGGGGTTGGTCAGACCCCTGCCTTAACCACACCTAATGCAAAGGATTATAACTCAGCAGCATCATGCTCACACCCATTCTGAATGCCTCCACCTCTTCTGTGACCTTATCAGATGCCTGGAAACATGCAACTGTCCTCCCATTGCTGAAGAAACCCTCTGCTGACCTTTAAACACTCACCAACTACAGATCGTCTTCTTGCTACCATTCCTGCCAACTTCTTGGAGTTAATCATTAACAGACACCTCAACGGCTACCAACTCCTCAACACTACTCAGTCTGGTTTCTGACCCAACCACATCATGGAACCTGCCCTCATCACCGCCATTGGAGGACATCTGCATGAGTTTGGACAATGAGACATGGGGGCACTGATCCTCCTGGACCTCACTGCAGCATTTGACACAGTCTTCCACCGCAACCTCATCCAACAACTACACAACATTAGAATACAAGGACATGCACTCTGATGGATCTGCTCCTTCCAGACTGGAAGGGCCCAGTCAATCAACCTGGCACTGTAAACCTAAGACACCTATGACCTCATACGCGGAGTTCTGCAAGGATCCTCCCTGAGCCCGACCCTCTTCAATGTATACGTAATCTTTTTAGCCAGCATCATTCACTCTTACAATATCAATGTCCTCCCCTATACCAATGAAATGCAACTCATTCTGTCCCTGACTGACAAGAAGCCCAGTATCCGGAATAAGCTCAATGTCTGCATGACTGAACTCACTCACTGGATGAAGACCAACTGTTTAAAGCAGAACACCAACAAGGCTAAAATAGTGATTTTGCGAACAGCACATCACTGTGGGACTCCCCTAGCAGCCAACAGAGCTAGGGCTGACACCCATCACTACCACTAAGAACCTTGGATTCATCATTAACAGCACACTCAACAAGGCCGCCCAAGTCAATGCTGTCAATGCCTCATGCTTCCATACCCTGAAGATGCTGAGGACGATTTTAAAATGCTCCTAATTAGCACCCAGAAAACTCTCATGCATGCCCTGGTCACAATCAACCAGGACTAAGGGAACACCCTCTATGCCGGGATAAACAAAACACTCACAAGACATCTGTAGACCATTCAGACCTCAGTGGCCACAATCACACTCAACCTCCTACGCTGCACTCACATCACACCACACAACTGAAGGAGCTCCACTGGCTCCACATTCACAAACAAGTACAATTCAAACTCCTCTCTTACTTATGAGGCACTATAGAACACTAGCCCAGCATACCTCAACAATTACATCTACTTTTACAACCCTTCCAGACACCTCTGCTCATCTGTACTCCTACTTGCATAAATGCCACACATACATAAAACCAGATCCGGCGGTCAAGCCTTCTCCTACATTGCTCCTCTGGCATCCTGCCAGCCCAGATACTCGGCAATACCCACCCCACACATGGAGAGTACACATCTTTATTCCACTGCATGCAAGTCTGAACTCAAAATTCTAAGCCTGCCTTCAACTCATCTCTCCAGCGCTTACGTCACAGGCCTACGGTGAGAATCAAAACAGTTCCAGTCTTCTTTTATTTACAAGACACTACATATCCTACTTTGCTCAATTAAAAGTTACACAACTTTTTCAAAATAGATAAATAAATAAATGCACAAAATTAAAAAAAACACATATAAATACACAGATAATCATAGATATCCAGGCATTTACCAATATTCATGTAAGTGTCATGGTACCTAGATCACATTTCCTGATCAGGTCACTGGAAACCAGGGACTGGAAGTCGGAGTGTTAATGATCTGCACAGGTGATGTGCAATTATAAGCATACACAGAGTCATCAACAGTCTGTCGGGACCCAGTCTCTACATTTACATTGATGTTTGGTGAGTGATGGGTCACATGTCAAAAACAAGAGGAATCTCTCATAAGGGACTTCACAAGACGCTGGGCAGTCACAATGTGTCTTCTGCTGTTCGTGATGGTAAAACGTTCAGCCTCAAAAGGAGCATCTGACTTTCATTTTCTGTGTTGTTTGTGAAGCACTCGATCTCCTCTTGTAAAGATGCCATCTTTTACATGCCATCATCTATCAGCATATATTTTAATTTTCTGTTTGCAATCCAAATCGGTAGCAGGAAGGTCTTTCTCATTCCTGGATCTGAGGTTGGTCCATTTGGGGCAACTTGGTCATCATGACTCTTCCAAATATGAGAGTTGCAGGGCTTCCCCCTGTCGTTGAGTGAGGGGTCGAAGAGTAAACTGAAGAGTAGTGTTCAAAACAACTTTGACGTCGACCTTCTCCAATGCAGATAGCTGAACAGCTTTCTTTAGAGTACTCATGAACCCTTCTACCAGACCATTGGCCTGGGCCCAAAGAGGAGGGATTTTTTGATGCCTTATATTGAGGTGATTTACAAAGTCTTTGAATTGACTTTTAAAAGGTGAGCCGTTGTCAGATTTTGAGACTGCAGGTACACCCCATTCAGCAAAGATGTCATCTGATATTTAAATAAGCTTTTCATGTGTAGTGGATGAAAGGTCTTCTACAATTTTTTCCGAAGCGTGATGTAGCATTTCTGACGTGTTCAAAGGGTAATGAATAACTTGAGACAAAATACGTTTGCATATGTGACAAGTCTTAAACTCTTTTTGAACCTTTTATCGAGATACGGAAACCAGACTCAATCACGGAGAGCTCTCTTAGTGGGAGCTATCCCTCAATGTCCTTAAGGGGTGACATTGATCACTTGTTGTTGGAGACTCTCGGGCATAACAATTTGTGTACCTCATAGAATAAGGCCTTCTTGAGTCACTGAAATTTCATCTCTTACATTATTGAACTTCAAATACTCACTGTCATTAGTGAAGTGTCTAGAGTGCTGGTTCCATGACTGATGAGCAATAATGTCTTTTAGCTTTAACATGTCACTATCATGGCTTGTGACAGTGACAATTTGTTCTAAAGACATGCAGTAGCAGCTGCCACCGAATGGGGTTCGGGGCTGGGGCAGGGAGGGAGCGGAGGGGGGATTAAAAAAATGAAAAACAGTTACCTTAGTAGGGCCAGATGCCGTCTCTCCTCCATCCTCTTCTCTTCTCAGGCAGCAGGAAGCACACAGGCTACCATAATCCCCTAGCCAATCACGATCCTGCTTTACAGCCAAACTGTCTTGCGCATATAGAAAGTAACCACCACTCCACCCCCAGCTCTGAACAGCCCAGCCGCACCCCACAACCAACTGAGCCAGTACGGTAAAATAAAATGACAATTACGTTATTATCATTTTTTTACCTGCTCAGTGTGCAGTAGGGCGACGCTCTTCCGCCTCATTGCAGGAGCCTCTGCTGAAGGCATGGGAGTTGGTGTGCTCAATTTCAAAATAAAATTGATGTAAACCTCTGCTATCTTAGATGGGGTACCAGGCTAATGTAATGGCACTCTTGAAAAATAATCAGCTGGATTCTGGACTTTCCCTGGACGATGAAGAATTGTATAGTTGTAATCTTGTAACATCAATCCCCAACATTCAATTCTAGGAGCATTTTGGCTTTGGAATTGCCGAATATTAGCAACAGTCCTTGATAATCAGCCATTACTGTGAAGGGCTTTCGGTACAGAAACACATGGAAATATTTGCGAGCCCAAACCACTGTTAAACTTTCTTTTTCAGGTTGTGAGTGAGCACGTTCAGTTTATGATAGCCTTTTAATGGCGTATGCCACAATATGTCTCTGGGCATTTGTATGTCTGTTGTGCTGTGCAAGGACTGCGCCTAACCCTACAGGACTAGCATAAACTACAACCTCTGTAAGAAGTTGGGATCAAAGTAGGCCATTTCAGTGGCACTCTCAATAGCCTGCTTGATCTTTTGGAAGCTCTTCTTACATTCTTGTGACCAGTGAAAAGACACATTCTTTTTTTGTTAGTTCTCGTAACGGTGCACTGACCATAGTAAAGTCTTATATGTATCTAGAACAGTAACTGACCATTTCAAGAAATGATCATAACATACAAAGGTCTTGTGTGGGATTTGCAGTAGACAACACTTGTACTTTAGCTGGATCAGGTTACATACCCCCATCAGAAAATACATGGCTATAGAATTTCAAGCTTTTCTTGGGGAATTCACATTTGTCAGCATTCAGTGTTAAACCTGCATCATTCAGCAAATTACATACTTGAATGAGAGCTTTGTCATGCTTTTTCTGTGTAGCTCTGAATACCAATATGTCATTACTGTAGTTAAATGCACTTACTACAGGCTCTATGATACATCGATGGACGTCTTGGAAACGTTCTGCAGCAGAGTATATAGCAAAACTCAATCGCTTGTAGCAAAACAAACCAGTATGCATAGAAAAGGTTGTCATGTACCTGGATTTTTCTACAAGCTCACAATGGTGATATCCTTTATTAAGGTCGAGTCAACAGAAGAACTTTGCACCATTCAATTGAGTTATATCAGCTATGTGTGGGCCGGGATGTTTCTCTTGCTTTGTTTCTGTGTTGGCCTGACACACGTCAACTCATATGTGCACAGCTCCTTCATTGTTTCTTTCAGGCACTATAACAATGGGAGAAACCCATGGTGTCGGACCAGTGCAGAGATCAATGATGTCATGTTTAAGCAACAA